>NC_136061.1:959497081-960697081 GCF_964261635.1 Lissotriton helveticus | reverse complement strand
TTTGTGTGGGGGTGGCTGGAAGGTGTGTGACTCTATGCATAGATGTGTGAGCAGTTTATTCACTAGGTGTATGAGTTCAAGAGTGCATGTGGAAACAGCTACATGGGCAGTTGACTGTGTGCATGAGTGTATTGATGAGTGAATGGATATCTCAATGCTACATGTCATAGTAAGTACATATGTAAAACACAGTACATGTGAGAGTTGGCATATATAAATAACTGTGCATGAGAGCCACTGAATGAGTGAGTGGTTGTATCGATCATTGTGAACTTGTATCAGGGATTGTATAAGAGAGTAAATATGTGTTAGTATATGTTTCAATAAGTAAGGTGTGTTTAACTGTATAGTTGAAGAAATGGAGGTGAGATTGTTTCTTTGCATGACTGACTGGGTGTGTGAGTAACTCCATGGATGAGTGGCAGTGTGTGAGTGTCTGTATACACTGAGTGTATCTAAGGTTATATTAGAGTCTGAAGAGGTTTATCGTATTAGCACAAGAATGATGTCAAATGAGATGTCATCAGTGATGTCATTTGAGATGTCATCAGTGATGTCATCAGTGATGTCACTGACCATGTCATGAATGATGTAATATGTGACATGATCAGCAGTGGATTGCGGGTGCACGATATATAGTTAGTGCAACTAACTATATATGGAATTTCAATGGTTTTGTGTGAGTAAAATAAGGTTTTTTAAATGCTAATTCCTAACTATATATGGTCTATAACCTATGGTTTTTTCAGTGAATTTTCAAGGTTTTGTAAATGCTAATTCCTAACTATATATGGTCTATAACCTATGGTTTTTTCAGTGAATTTTCAAGGTTTTGTAAATGCTAATTCCTAACTATATATGGTCCATAACCTATGGTTTTTTCTGTGAATTTCATTGGTTTTTTAACAGCTAATATCTGTAGCTGTAAAATGTATTCTTCTTTAAATCCAAAAATATATTTTATATGTTTATGAATAATTTTATTTTTAAATATTTTTTTTTCTTCGTTCCCGCTTCGCAAATCGGGAAGCTTCCCGTTAGCTGACCTTGATGCCGCGAAATAGACCGCGAGCCGGTAAACGTTTCTTTACCGCAAGTGCCGCGTTACAAAACAACATCGTGACGCCTCCCGTCCGCATGACGTTTCACGTTGTCGCGTGATACGTCATATGACGTACTACGTTAGCGAACTGGTACGCGAAGCGAGTCGCAAAGCGCAGGTTTCTGGAAGCAAACCGGGAGGCCCTGCAAAGCGCTTAACGTAAACACAGCAAGTCATGTGACTTGGTAATAACACTTTTCATTGGTTCATTTCACTTTTGGTTTCCTAATGATGTAAGACTAGGTTATATAATCTAAAATGAACACTTTTGATTGGTTGAGAACTCTTGTTTTTCCCAAATGATGAAAATCCCTCCTTCTTTCCTCACTCTGACTTTCATCATTGTGAGAGAAAGACCCTTTGTGATCACTGAGCAATGGCTTCTTTAGTAGCTTCAGCTGGTGCTTCCCCACCACCTCCACCACATCCAAGGAAGAGTGGACCACCTGCTCAAGTTATAATTCAACAAGAAGAAGAAGAAGAGGAACAGGAGGACGAGCACGAAGAGAGGCAGTTTTTGCCTGAGCAGCCCAGGACGTCTCACCGGAAAGAAAACTTCATTTGGCAATTTTTTAAAATTCCCAAAGGTCCGAAAAAAGTAAATGCAAGATACGTAACTTGCCTTATATGTCAAGATAGACTGTCCAGAGGGACCGACAAAAAATACAGTTTCGGAAACTAGACAATGCATCGCCATATGACTAGGTGGCATCCTAACAACTACAGTGCTGCACAGTTTCGGAACGACCTAGATAATCTCCCTATTATGGCCAGAAGATCTGTTGTACCGGAAGTAACGGGACCAGAGGGCAGGGAGATGGTGCCAAATATACAAATGAGATTTGGTGATGTAAAACACATCTGCGCATTTTGCGATGGATTCATTTCCTACGGAGAAAAAAGCATCACTCTGATCAACAGAGCTATTGACTATCATATGCAAGTTTGTCCGAAACGCCCAAAATAATAAATACTTCTTTTTTTTGTTTTGTTGCTCCTGTTGAGCCCTTTACAATGAATCGTTTTCATTGCCCCCTCCAAGAAAAACCCAAAAAAATATAAAACTGTTCCGAAAAATTCAAAAACAGTAAAAAAATGTTCAGAAAAATAAAAAAAAAGTTCTTTTCAGAACTACCTCCCCGTTATTAAAAAATTGGTACAATATTTGGAACTGTGCCAACCTCTATTTCTCTTAGTTCGCTTCCCAGTTCGCTCGCTGGTACGCGAACCGGAAGCGAACCAAAAACAGTAAGTATAAGGGAATGAAACAGACACTTATGTTAAAAGAAAGACAGCTATAAGGGAGTAAACTAGAGATACCATTACCCGTAATCCACTGCTGATGATGTCACATATTACATCATTCATGACATGCTCAGTGACATCATCAGCAGAGGATTGCGGGTTTTTTGGCAACATGCCTTATCCACGGTTTAATAACGCTGCCTTTTGCTTTATATAAGTTTTCAAATTGTATGAAATATATACCAATAGGTCGTTATGAACCTTTAGGTAGTGCTTTTCTTCATGAGGTCTGGTC
This sequence comes from Lissotriton helveticus, assembly GCF_964261635.1. Taxonomy (NCBI): domain Eukaryota; kingdom Metazoa; phylum Chordata; class Amphibia; order Caudata; family Salamandridae; genus Lissotriton; species Lissotriton helveticus. The sequence goes on along the minus strand of NC_136061.1, from coordinate 960,694,439 downwards.
GCTTCCATACACATACAGATGTTTCAAAGATGATCAAGAAGTTTATCTGAATGGAGAGGAATGCACTGAGACGCCAGATCATTCACTAATGTGTAGGCACATACAGTTACACGGTTCATGCAACAAACACCGACCAAATATGGCTTGCGTGTTGCAAGGCACGCCAGTTCCTGCTATCATCCCCACGTTCAAGTTGTTGGAAAATGGTAGTTATTTGATGCTCAATAATGAAGATTGTTCTGAGTTAATTAAAAGTATTCCTTTTATCGTAACAGTAAGTGAACGGGTTATTTGCTGCAGAAATGTTCTATTTCCTCCCACACATGAAATAGGGAGTTTTCAATCTGGCCACAAATACCAACCTTGGGACACGTTTCAACGGCATGGCAAGAATAAGAGCTCTTTTGTCTCAGAGAGAGGTGGCCTTCAGTTCGGCCCGTGAAACTTTCGTACTTCACATAGCGAACACCCGTACAGAGGTGCACACCCTTTTCAATTAAGATTTGCCTTTCAATTTCAGCAACATGTTTCCGACTATCTTTAACGCATCCTCCACAAAGTCCCTGGCGCACTTTTTTAAAGTTGTTACCAGTGGTCTCGTGACTTCATTTGAGAAAATCTTTGGAGTCATCCCTGCTTCCTTTCATTCTATTTTCTGCACTCTGGTTCGTGGATTGGCATTTTTACTTGCATTACCAGCGGACGCTCTTGTGCTTTTTTACATTTTTAAATATGGATGTCCCTCCTATGCAACCTCCCACCCTGCAGCTGCTGACACTGTTCCGCAATCGCATGCTAGAATATTATGGCACAATGCCGTTGGCGATATTAAGCACGGCATATGGATTATCTTTTCGATTCTCCTACTTCACCTGTGTCCAGCCTGTATTTCACTGCCTGACCTGTGATTTCGATTGGGCCATTGATTTGTGTCTCTGCGGACCGGTTTCTCCTGACGTCGACTTTAATCAGCTGATGACTCCTATCATTACTCACGAGTTGGTTTGTCCTGGCGAAAGGATTATGGCTGTGGCATTGATGCATGGACTACTTGGTCCCTGGAATTTACTGGCGGCAGCACAGTCTTTCTTGGAACAGAGCTTTCTTGAAAACCCACCGAGCTGTCCTCTGATGGTGATAGAGGATCCGGTGCTGGGAGAGCACGTATGTTCTTTTCCGCTTTTAAATTGGATGGCTGAACTGTTTTCGGATGAAGACGGTGACTTCCTATTGGAGGCTGTTGCAGCTTATTTTGCATACACAGTTAAGTCATAGACCTTTTTCATGTTTGATATGCTGAGTACTAGCATTTCATTGACAATTCATTGACTTATTTGTCAAGTTTTTATTATTTACCTTGCCTATTGGCTTAAGACTCGATAAAGTACTTGGCTGTTTTATTTTTCTTTAGCATTAAATTTTCCTAGTTTTTAATGCTTTACCTTGCGGACCGTCCACATATAAACTTGCAATCTGCTCTCATGAGATGGCACTTCTATTATCTTATTCAGTTCGTTTCCGGATCATGAGGAGGTGTCATCTAGGTCCTGGATATCTTTACACCGTGTTAAGTTAGCATGGGCTCATTACCGGTTTAAACGCCATTTTTCCTTTTTTGCAACTTCTGCACACGACACTTAGTTGTTGCTTTAGCTTTCCACCTAGTAGTTCATCGTGGTTTACATGAGAATAATATGTTATTGGTCTACTATCTGCTTTACTTGTTAAACTATATCTGTACAGCGAGTGCTAAAGTTTCAAGAACAACACGATACAGAATTGTTATGAGGTCTGATCTCCACGACTTCATACTCATAACATAAGTGCAACTTCTGCCAATTCTGGGCATGAGGCGGGTTTTATATTGCTTTGCCGAACACACATACACAACAGTTGATGCGGTTCACATGAAGAGAGAGCTGGTGTATGCTGATGTGATTCCTTCAAATCTAAGACACTAAAGTATGGGCACGCCCTAAACCAACACAAAGAGACCTTCTTAGCAAATAATATAATATGTGTATTAGGGAGGGTGAGATATAAGCAGCCGCGGGCCGTGGAGGGAGTTACGATGGGGCAGGGAGGCGGGGAGGGGGAGAAGCAGGGTGGAGCCCTCTCTACCTTGCCCCTCCCCCTCCCCGCCTCCCTGCCCCACCGTAACTCCCTCCACGGCCCGCGGCTGCTTATAAGTGTTGCTAACTCTTATTCATTTACAGCATGTTAACATACTGTCACCATTCGCTTTTTATGTACTAGTAACTATGCTGGTAATTTTGCTACTGATAATATGTGTACTTGTATTCTCCACCCTGCTTCTCCCCCTCCCCGCCTCCCTGCCTCACCGTAACTCCCTCCACGGCCCGCGGCTGCTTATAAGTGTTGCTAACTCTTATTCATTTACAGCATGTTAACATACTGTCACCATTCGCTTTTTATGTACTAGTAACTATGCTGGTAATTTTGCTACTGATAATATGTGTACTTTTATTATCTAAGGTACTACGCCTGAGAAGACGGCATTAGTAAATAAACATTTCAAATACACATCTGTTCTTCTTAACTCCATGTTCTGGTTTCTAAGAAATCTATAACGACCGACTGTTCATGAGTTCCACGTATCCTGAGGTACTATAAGTTCATATTCTGGATTGTCTAAACATTGAGAGTTTGTTATATCCAATGTGACACTGTACCTAGCTTGCTAAGGAGTTTTTGATTACTAACGTGAGTTTTGGGACACCCTAATTCGCCGAGGTTCCAATCCTCTGTCCACAGTTCTGTGTGAGAACAGAAACCCTGCGACAGGGGCACCCCCGACCCTTGCTGGAGCTTCATCACACTTGCGATACAACTCCAACAATGCATTCGCCGAGGTTCCAATCCTCTGTCCACAGTTCTGTGTGAGAACAGAAACCCTGCGACAGGGGCACCCCCGACCCTTGCTGGAGCTTCATCACACTTGCGATACAACTCCAGCAATGCGCCACCTTTACGGCACAGATACATCACGCATCTGTGCTGTTTTTGCCCCATGATGCGCCGCATTGTAAATGCAGCACACCATAGGTGACGGAACAGCGGCACAGAATGACTAACACATCCCTGGTGATGCGCCAGTCATCATAAATGTATCCCTATGCTTCTTATCTTGTTAGAGATGAACCGCCATATGTATCATCAAAGTTTTTTGCATTTCCTAAATAGCGAACTTTAAGGAATAAATAGCGATTCTTTACCATTCCTAGTTTGCGATGAGCTATTTGCTAATTAGCCGAATGTAGCCCAATGAAGCCCAATGTAGCCCAATGTAGCCCAAAGATGGCCGCCAGACACACAAAAAAACAAATGTAGCCCAAATATCAGCCAGATGTAGCCCAACTATAGCCCAGTGACAGAATGACCAATCAGCTTCGCAAACCTCCGTTACGCGAAGCGGAGCGCTGTTACAGATATATATCTTTTTTTGAACGTTAATTTCTCAAAATCCACTGGAGCACATATATTGAGACCTAGCAAAGGCACATCGGGCTACCAGTCCCTAATATTTTGCCAAGTTTCGTGCAAATCCATTCAGCCGTTCGATTATTATTATTATTATTTTTTTTTGCCCCGCGGGGCCCTTTTAAAACCTCCACATCAAACCTAGGGGGTCAGCGAGGATCTACTATGCCCCCTTATAGTTATTTCCCCCTTTGTTTTGACCTCCTCTTGTCTCTCGATCCTACCGAGAGACAAGATGGCGGCCGCTACGGACTGTTTGGAATGTTGACAGACGCCGGAGAACCAATCAGCTTCGCTTCACAAAGCTCCGTTGCGCGAAAAGTCCGCGAACCAGAGCGCTGCCCGGTCCGCTGTTACAGATATATATCTTTTTTTAAACGTTAATTTCTCAAAATCCACTGGAGCACATATATTGAGACCTACAAAAGGCACATCGGGCTACCAGTCCCTACAATTTTGCCAAGTTTCGTGCAAATCCATTCAGCCGTTCGGGCTAAAAGTGAGGCCAACCGCCCTATGGAAATTAACATGGGAAAAACGCGTTTTGGGACCCCCCTTTTTTCTCGGCCCCCCCTTGACGAACCCCCCCAAAATTTTCAGGGGCTGCTCAGAAACAAAATGTGCCATTTTCCTGAAAATTTCAGCCAATTCCGTCCACAAACGCCAAAGTTATTAGACATAGAATTTTCAAAAAACCCATAGAGAAAAAATCCTAACTATATATACCTACTGGCGACCGCCAGTAGGTAATATATATATATAAAATATGCATTCCCACCGAAGGCATTGACTACCACACTGCTTCTGCCATTGCTCCTAGGCTCCTCCATGTTGTTTATTTGGGAGGTCCGTCAGCTCAGTTTGTTGCTTGGCCCCTCCTTTCGTAACATGTGCTTTCGTGCACATTTTATTAATTTTATTAGTGTTTCTAATTTACCACTGTAAGAGGGGTATCTGCAATTTTGAAACAGTAAATAAAATCACAAAATGGTGGCCTGCTCTGCCCTATGCACGTACAACCGTGATGGCACATGCATGGATACATGTCATTACTCATAACAAATGTACATGCACGCGTTTCATAATGTGTGCACACATATATATCATTGTGCTTTTTTTCTTGACTATGCTCAACATCAGAACAGAAGCATTTTTTTCTTTTTGCTGATGCAGAACAGCAGCAGCCAAAAGCATTAGCAAAGAGTGCGGCCCGTGGAGGGAGTTCCGTGGGACGGTGAGTCGGGGCAGACGGAACTCCCTCCACGGGCCGCTACTGGCAAAGACAACATGTTTTAATTAAAAAAGGCAGCACAATTGTCTTTTTCAATGATTCTTAGTATTGGCATACTCACTATCTAGTGCTACAAGGATGTACTGAAACTATAGGTTGGTATTACCAGAGTGGGAAAAGAGGCAGGAAGCAGAATTCCATTTCCCATTTCCAGACCTCATGAAGGAGTGTGGCCGTTGCTGTGAATCATGTATTCATGTTGATGCTATCATGACTCAAACATACAGTTTTGTGTAAGCTGATACTTAGTAAATGTTAAGAGCTTTAATTTGGTATTCATTTTATTCAAGCATGCAGAAGTAAGCAATCACAACAAATAGAAAACGTATGCACACAGCTAACCCAAAGATCCTTGTAAAATGATGCCAAATCTTGAGGTTGCTATGAAAGAATGTGTACATGTATGCATGTCTGTAACTATGTATGATTGCATGTATTTAGGGTGCTTATATATCCCAAGCCCAGCTGGCAAGCATCATTGTGATGAAAAGAATGGCAAGAGCCCAAGGAATGTTTTAAGCTCGGTTGGACCCCGCTCAAGGAACCTCAGGGCAAACACGGGTAATGGGGCAACAACTGTGCTCGTTGGGGTTGTTTGCCTTCGGTGTCCCGTGGTCCGTCCTGCTGTGGCTCTGCAAATTGTGCCAAGTGCACCCCTTTCACACTTGACTCTCAAGGCATCAAGGGCTGAGCAGTCAAAATCTTCAAATTGTACATTATGAATGTAAAAACTTCTCAGAGAACCAGTGGGGGAGGCAGAGACTCAGAATTCAACAAACAACAGTCGCAATCATGTTCAGTTCATTGTTTGTCTTATGAAACTAGAAGCACTTTACTCTCAAAGCAAAACAGAAGACTGCACACTTCAATGGGGGTTCAGCTACAGGGTTCTAAGAAACACAACTGTGGACTCTAGCAAATTTCTACAGAAATTTCACACCAGACCATAGAGTTCCAGCATCAAAGACAAGATGGAGGGGATGTGGAATAGTGGCTAGAGCAACCGACTTTAAAGCTGGGGAACCAGGTTCGAGCCTCTGCGGAAGGCTCAGCATCCTGTGATTCTGTGCAAATCGCTTAGGGCTATTTAGGTTTTGGCGGACGGGTTACTCTGTCACAATGGTGTTGGAAATCTTGTCCGCCAAAATATAAATCCCATAGAATATTATGGGATGGGATATCCGTAACCATTGTGATTTAGTAACCCGTCCACCAAAATCTAAATCAGGCCCTTATTCTCTCCATACCTAAAAGCGAATGTGTCCATCTATGATGCAACTCATGCTCAGATACTGCTGTCGAGTTCACGCTAAATAAAACTTTTTAAAAAGTGAGAAAGATTATTGACAAGAATAAGCGACAAGTGCAAGCTCACAGTTGCCCTGTACGAGGAACTACTTTTTTCAGTACCTGTATTTCAATTCATATCATATCTTGATCCTAAAAAAAGTTCTTTATGGCTACCATTAATCTCTCTAATGTGCAAAAGTATGTTTCTGTGTCCAAGACACAGTCTCTCAGATTCTACCTCCATTCAGGCCTTTTGTTACCTGTTTGCTTGGAAGGTGGTCTGGCACCGAGGTTGGTGGTGCATCCTTTGCAGTCACACAGTCAGTGTCTCAGCCAGCGTGCATGAGATGGCAGGCTATAGAGAGGCCTCTTGGGTCTTCATGCTCTATGCAGAACAGCACAGAAGGTATCTAAAGCAGTCACTCTTCTGTAGTAGTCATTTCCTCCAGGCCGGTTGCGTCCTCTCCTAAGGCTATGCGGGCAGGCCGTGTAGCACATTAACATCAGGAGCTTCTTGTTGCTTGAGGTTGATGATGCTTTATGTAGAGTGGCACATAAACCATGTAGGGAGGATAGGCGATTCCTCATAGATCAGGTCCACCCCCATTAGCACGACTGCTCTTCTGGGTGCTCTGCACTCCTTGGACACAGCTGGGCTTCTACTCCTGAACAGTCACTACATCTGCAGGGGTGGTTACACTCCTTCCCTCTCTGAGTGGGAAGGCAGGCTTCTAGGGGATAGACAGATCTAGAGCTCTCCAGCAAGTTGTGCAGACTTCAGGTGATATCGCCTCACTCTGGGACACTGGCACTCTTCCAGCAATAGGTGGAGTACTCCCTTACTTAATTAAGGAGAATTTGGAAATGGGATAAAGTGGGAACGATTGGGTCCCACCCTTATATGCGCTTCCAGAAATTAGATGTTGAGCCACAGTCATGGGAACCAGGTTCACCAAATTATTGGTGGGGCCTGGGTCACATGATCCAATTTTAAATGTATATTGGAAATAATCACATGTAGGATGGGAGTGTTCTATGCCTATCAACTTGTAAATGTAAATGTACAGGAATTTATATAGTGCAAATCACCGAGCGGTTTCTAAGCGCTTGCTTAGGGAACCGGTCCTGGTATTCCCCTGTGAGATAACCCCGGCACAGTATCCGCAAGGTGAAAGCTAGGCATCCCGCCGCGAGGGGCCATTGTGGAGATTAAGCAAGCTATTGCCCAGAGTCGCAGAGTGTGAACCTGTGAATCGAGTAGGCACCGGAGCGAGAATTGTCAAGTCCATGGACATTTTAGGACTCAAGACCCCGCCGAGCCGGGAATTGAACCCTGGTCCCGGGCTGACCTCTGCTTCCAGGTCTGCCTCCTCTAACCAGTGAGCCACACTTCTCCTTGTGAAATCTAAACAACTGCTTCCATTTTAAGAGTGGGCAATGCTATTAATTTAATTGCTAAATTTCTGCTCCTGCCTCTTTTGCATGCACACTGCCCCCTCTGCTCATACACTGCCTTTATTGCACCACTTCTGCTCACCGGTAACATTTAAAAGTGGTAGTGTGTAACACTACACTGAATTGAGTGAAGTGTTTAAGCCAGATTTTCAGTAGAACTCTCCCTGTCAAAGGCTGCATTTAAAGTACAACTTCAGCATAAATTTGCACAAAAAAGCCATAGGTTCTTAAAGGTTACTCATGAATTGCTGTACTTTTAAGGTGCGTCAAGGAAACCTGACCCTCCCAATCAGCGGACTCCCATTTTTAGATCTGGACATAGAGGCGCCTTTAACAGCTTTACCAGCCTACAGTTGTCTAAAGCATTTGTATAACATTAATTCATACACATGCACATAGGGGCTTTCAGTCAGCTATTTTAATAGATTTGCCTGCACTAGTGTCATTCATATTTTGCTTCCAATTCCCCACAGCATACAAAAAGGGTGATGGTTCAGCCCACTTCTGCCATTCTCTCTCCTCACTGTGAATAACCATATTTTGTTTGTGCTCACACACACATCTGCATACAAAACTATTCGACTTCAGTGCCAGGGCTCTAGGCCATCCTTTGCTTTTGTTTCTGCTTTGATTTCATGTATTTAAAATGTCTTTTTGCAACACAGAATTTTCACTTTTTTGTGCAAACGTATGCACCCTACCTTCAGACTGCAGCATTTGTAATTCTTCTCACTTTTACATTATTAATGCAAGCCAGGATTGGTTGGAGCAGAGTAATCCAGTGCTCATTTTGAGGCTAGGGGCCTGTGCCTGCAATCTTAAGGCTGTTTCATAGTGCTGGGAATTGCTGGGTCTGAAGTGCCCATGTCGAGCTGGCCGTCACAAGACAGCCAGCCAATCTGATATGCACACTCCGTGCTGGCAGCAGCCATCCTGCAATCAGTAGGAATCAGCCCCGCCCTTGCCATTACACTCACACTATAACAGCATACGCCAGCAGCACACAGATATAATGAAATTGTAATCACCAGTTTATTAATCTACATGTACCTTCTGTGCTCGCAGCAGGCGGGGCGATGCTCCTCCGTTCTTTAGGAGGAACCGCCACTGAGTACTGCCCACCACAGTGAGACACCCAGAAGGTTGTGGGCTCCCCTGCAATAACCAGCCCTCCAGTGGTCATGCTCTGTAGCAGCAGCATCTCAAACCAAATGCAACTGAATAAAAAAGATTAAAAGAAAGACTCTCTATTGGACATGGCCTCGTGGCGTGGTGCCCCCCGTTCCTCAGCACCCTGTTAGCCTAGCCCTGCACCCAGAAGCCCCTGGTCATCCTGCTCCCTGTACGTCCCAACTCCCTGCACGACCCCGCCAGCCAACGACCACGCCCGCATGCCCCTGGCCTCCTCCCCGGCTCCGAGCGCCCAGAACTTGCATCACCCCACAGGGCCCCCGGCAGCCATTTTTCCTTCCCGAGGCCCCTGACTCCCTGGGCCTAGCATGACCCCGGCCCCAGCGAAACATAGACTCCAAGGCGCGCCAGTCCCGGCTGGGGGGTAAAGGGCTCCCTGAGTGAGAGAAGACAGGGAGTTTCGATTGCACCTCCGGCCTCCCCTGAGAGACTGGTTTCTCTCACACCTCTGGCCTCCCCTGTGGGCTGGTTTCGATCGCACCTCTGGCCTCCCCGAGAGCTGGCTCCAGACCCTGCTGGGCATCTGGGAATTCCTGGACGCATCTTCAAAAGGATCAAAGGGCCAACCAACGGATCTCTCCAACGACCAGCCCCCAAGGCCTGAGACCTCCGCCTGCGAGTGTCTGGAAAGCAAAGGAACACTGGACTATATCAAGGCCTGCCCAACAACTAGCGGGCAGTTGTATCCTGGACAAGAAAGCCCTGCTGATCTGATCGCGGCTGAACCTTGGGGAGAACTCAACCTCTGAACCCTTCGAGCCCTGCTGACGCTGTCGCGGTTCTTTCTCGTAACACGGAACTGGAACATCGGAGCCCTGCTGACGCTGTCGCGGCTTGTCCTCGCAAAGACGGAACTATAACCTCGGAGCCCTGCTGACCTCGTCGCGGCTCGAGCTTGAACTCGAAAGAGATCTTCGTGGACCCTCCTGAGCCCTGCTGACGCTGTCGCGGCTCCTCAAGAACACCTCCGGATCGAGCCCTGCTGACCTCGTCGCGGCTTGAGGAGTACTCTGGTCCGGCTGGACCATCGACGCTACCAACACGACCTGAGTCAACTCGAAGTGAGTGAAGCAGCCAGTACACCCATCATCTTCCGTATTCCCCAGCTCGAGGATTGAGAGCTGTGCGCAGGGTACGCTTCGTACTGGCCTAAAGACTGAGACTGTCCCGCTTCCCTCTTCCCGAATTCCTGAGACTTTATGATCCCTCGATCGCTTGTAAATAAGAGTGCTGATTCCTTTATACCGTTCATAAAGAACTTGTTACTGAAACCCTACTGTATGGTGTCTGTTCGTAAGTGTGGTGTGAGCTCAGTGTGTACGATCATAGATCCGATGTCCTCCCCGGCGAGGACCTCACGTTAAGACTCGGCATTATTTGTGGGAGAGGTGGGTCCCGGGGTGGTCGGGTGAGCATAGCCTGGCCCTCTGAGTTCGGCCCTTCTAACATTGGTGGCAAGCGACGGGATAAGAGCCTACGTCTAGGGATCGTACAGTAAACGACTGACACACTACCTGAGCGAAGAACAACCATGAGTCTCATTGTGACTAGCGAAAAGACCACATTCCAGAAGGATCTTCTGGAAGAGTACACCCATCGAGAACTGAAGCAATTCTGCAAAGATTTCCATATCGCTACCACTGGGTTGAGTACCAAAGAGGACTTCCAAAAAGCCCTGACAGCATGGGTAGAGGCCGGAGCCCACCTTCCCCCACCAGAAGGAGACGGTGGAAAAGGGGGGGCACAGACCAAAACCCACGATCAAGAGGGTGAGAGAACCGACTCCCTGACACAGAGTCCCAACATGGAGAGAGCTCTGTCACCGGAGGAGATGACAGACCGAGAACGCAACCGAAGCCACGAGCTAGAACTGGCATGCCTTAAAATGGAAGGAGAGCTCAAGTTGGCTGATAAGAAACTGGCCATCGAGCAGTTACGGCTGCAAGGAGAACTGGAGGAGAAGAAGCTCCAGAGGGAACACGAAGGCAGGAGACTCCAGCTGGAGCACGAGCGCGGCCTGAAGGAGTTTGAACTAAAGGCCCGGAGGGGAGACAACCGAACACGGGAGAACCGAGAAGCCGTACCCCCGGCAGAACCAAAGTTCACATCCCCAAGGATGTGGTAAAAGAGTATTACAAGAACGATGATATCCAGCAATGGTTCAAGGCCTACGAAGTCGCCATGACCTCCCACCGAGTTCCTCAGAAGGATTGGGGGGCCGGGTTGTGGGGTCGATTCCTGAGTGAGGGGAGAGACACCCTGCTTTATCTACCCTCCTCCGAGCAAACTTCCTACAGCCACATGAAAGAGGCCCTCCTCACGAGGTCTGGGCTCACCCCAGAGATGTATCGACAATGGTTTAGAGAATGCAAGAAGATCCCCGGCACCACATGGGTAGAATATGTGAATTTCTACAGCCGGGCCTTGGAAGGGTGGATCAAGGGCAGCGAGGTGACCACGTTTGAAGGACTTATTTATCTCATCGCCTACGAACATTTATCCACCAACTGCTTTGTGGAACTGAGACAGCACCTACTGGACAGCAAGTTGGCCGACCCCCGGAAGCTGGCGGTCGAAGCAGACTGCTGGGTGAGCACCAGAGTCCCCCGGGGGCCCGGGGGAGACTATGGCCGACACGAGCAAGGATCTTCCCGTCAGAGGGGAGGGGGAGGTCAGGGTAGACAGAGGGGATCCCAGGCAGGGACCCCACGAAGCCCCCCCAGAAACCAGTCCGGAACATCTCCTCCCGCAGCGAGAGCAGGGTTCCCCCCAGCTAGACAAGGACCCAGAATCACCACCGCCTGCTACAGATGCCAGCAAACAGGGCACTATGCCAGTGACCCCATGTGCCCCATGCTCAAGAAACCCGCTGCTGCAGGTCCCCCGGCGCGCCAGCAAGCCACAGTAGCCTTAGAGGAGGAAGAGATCGAGGATCCCGAAGGGTGGGAACCAGCAGCCATGACTTTAGTCTCCCTGGGTGATAGGGAAATGGTCCCCGGAGCCCCCTTGCCAGACAACACTGAAAAATACCGACAGCAGGTGACTGTCAACGGGCTTCGCATAGGGGCGCTCCGAGACACAGGGGCCAGCATTACTGCAGTAAGGTGTCACCTAGTCACAGAAGACCAAATTATACCCCACGCCTCCTGCAGGGTGATCTCAGCAGACAATTCCGTCCGCACCTGCCGAATAGCTCAGGTCCCGTTCGAGTGGGAGGGTGTCTCCGGGGAGCTACGAGTAGCAGTCCGCACCGACATGCCCGTTGAATGCCTACTGGGTAACGACCTGGAGAGCTCCCCGTGGAAGCAGGTAGAATGAAGGACTCACCTAGAGATGTTGGGCCTGCCCGAGTGGGCCTGCGTGAACACCCGATCCATGACTGCCCGACTGCCCACCCCCGAGGAGGTGGAACCCGAGACCCCTCTCCCGGTCGTTGACGACCCGGAGGGGGGCGGGCCATCCGAAGTCCCCGAGCTTCCCCCCAGTGAGAGCATCGACCCCGACACAGATCCCCTAGGCCCTGTCGTCGAACAGACCACAAACTTGGACGACCTTCCTGAGTTAGCACAGTGGCGCCAGGAAGGCGGACCTTCCCGAGAAGAATTCTGCCTGGAACAGACCTCCTGTCCTTTCCTGGTTGGGCCACGGCAGCAGGCCGCCGCCCAGGCCGCCGGTGATCAGACCGGCTCCCACCTTGTCTAATGAGAAAACAGCCTATTATATAGTGAACAAAAGTCCGCCGAGCTAGGGTCAGCCCGGGTGCTGGTGGTACCCCTACGCTTCCGCGGCTTCCTCCTGAACCTGGCCCATGATGTGCCCCTGGTGGGACACCTGGGACAAGACAAAACCTACCACCGCCTGGTCACTCACTTTTTCTGGCCCGGCATGCGCTCCGATGTGGAGGCCCACTGTAAGTCCTGCCCCATGTGTCAGGCCAGCGGGAAGAGCGGAGGGAGGCGCAAGGCCCCACTCCAACCCTTCCCCGTGGTCAGTACCCCCTTTGAACGGGTGGGAATAGATATCGTGGGGCCTCTAGACCCCCGGACCTCCTTAGGCCACCGGTTTATCCTCGTCCTGGTGGACCATGCCACCCGATACCCCGAGGCCATTCCCCTCCGAACGGTGACAGCCCCCGTAGTGGGGCGGGCCCTCATGGGGATCTTCTCCCGAGTGGGATTCCCACAAGAAGTGGTGAGCGATCGAGGGACGAACTTCATCTCCAAGTACATGAAGTCCCTCTGGCAGCAGTGTGGGGTGATGTACAAGTTCACCACCCCATACCACCCCCAAGGTAACGGCCTGGTTGAGCGATTCAACCGGACCCTCAAGGGAATGATCATGGGTCTCGAAGAGCCCCTGAGGCGCAAGTGGGACGTCCTCCTACCCTGTCTCCTGTTCGCGTACCGAGAAGTCCCCCAGAAATCCTTGGGGTTTAGCCCCTTCGAGCTGCTCTATGGGCACCCCGTCCAGTGGCCCCTCGGTCTGGTCAAAGAAGGTTGGGAAACGACGTCCCCAGAGCCCCCTCCAGATGTGTTCCGTTACATCCTGGCCCTCCGAAATCAGACTCGGAAGTTCCGAGAACTGGCCGAGGCAAACCTCGAGGCCAGTCAGGAAGAGATGGTATGACCAGAATGCTACTCTGGTCGAGTTTCAGCCCGGACAGCAGGTCTGGGTGATGGCCCCAGTGGAACCTTGTGCACTGCAAGACAAGTGGACAGGGCCCTTCAAGGTGGTGGAACGCGAGAGCCAGGTTACCTATCTCATCGATGTGCAGTCCCCCAGGAACCCCTTGAGGGTCCTTCATGTGAACCGCCTCAAACCCCACTTCGTGCGGTCCGAGTTGAGTTTGCTCCTCGCCACCGACGACGGAGCGGAAGAGCCTCTACCCGATCTCCTGTATGCGAAAGAAAAAGATGGCTCCGTAGAGGGAGTGAGTCTCTCCTCCTCCCTCACCCCTGAGCAGCACGAGGACTGTCGCCAGTTACTGGGACAGTTCTCTGACCTTTTCTCCCTCATCCCCGGCGTCACCAGCTGGTGCGTCCACGACGTGGACACCGGGGACAGCCCTCCGGTACGGCACAGAGCCTACCGCGTCCCTGACAGAGTTCGGGCCTGCATCAAGGCCGAAGTCTCTAAGATGCTAGCCCTAGGGGTGGTCAAAGCCTCTGTGGTCCTGGTTCCGAAGGCGGCCTCCCCGGTGCTGTTCCCGAGCTGAGGTTTTGCGTAGACTACCGCGGGCTCAACGCAGTCACCAGAACCGACGCACACCCCATTCCACGAGCAGACGAGCTCATTGACCGCCTAGGGTCTGTTCGCTATCTCAGCACTTTCGACTTGACCAGCGGATACTGGCAGATCGCACTCACCGAGGGGGCCAGAGAGAGATCCGCCTTCTCCACCCCGGATGGTCACTACCACTTCCGGGTGATGCCCTTCGGGATGAATAATGCCCCCGCCACCTTCCAGAGGCTGGTTAACCAGGTACTGGCTGGGTTGGAGGAATTCAGTGCCGCGTATCTTGACGATATCACGGTTGACCTCCAGAAGCCAGCCGAAGAAAGTCAGCTGGACCCCCGCCTGCCAAGAGGCGTTCGAAGCATTGAAAGACGCCATGTGCACTGCTCCTGTACTCCAGGCCCCCGACCACTTCCGAGAGTTCGTGGTCCAAACGGACGCGTCCGAGCATGGCATCGGAGCGGTCCTGTCCCAGATGAACGAAAAAGGCCTAGACCAGCCCGTAGCATTCATTAGCCGGAGGTTACTCCCTCAAGAGCAAAGGTGGAGCACCATCGAGCGCGAGGCCTTCGCGGTGGTTTGGGCCCTGAAGAAGCTGAGGCCCTACCTGTTCGGTACTCACTTCCGGGTCCAAACCGACCTCTGACCCCTCCGGTGGCTAATGCAAATCAGAGGAGAAAACCCCAAACTGTTGCGATGGTCCATCTCCCTCCAGGGGATGGATTTCACTGTCGAGCACCGGCCTGGTGTTGACCACACCAACGCTGACGGCCTGTCCCGATTCTTCCGCCTCAGTGAAGAGAACCCCCAAGGGGATGGGTAGTTCTCTCCGCCTTTCAGCTGGGGGGGACGCGTGTTGGACCTGGCCTCGTGGTGTGGTGCCCCCCCCCGTTCCTCAGCACCCTGTTAGCCTAGCCCTGCACCCAGAAGCCCCTGGTCGTCCTGCTCCCTGTACGTCCCAACTCCCTGCACGACCCCGCCAGCCGACAACCAGCCCCGCATGCCCCTGGCCTCCTCCCCGGCTCCGAGCGCCCAGAACTTGCATCACCCCACAGGGCCCCCGGCAGCCATTTTTCCTTCCCGAGGCCCCTGACTCCCTGGGCCTAGCATGACCCCACCCCAGCGAAACTTAGACTCCAAGGCGTGCCAGTCCCGGCTGGGAGGTAAAGGGCTCCCTGAGTGAGAGAAGACAGGGAGTTTCGATTGCACCTCCGGCCTCGCCTGAAAGACTGGTTTCTCTCACACCTCTGGCCTCCCCTGTGGGCCGGTTTCGATCACACCTCTGGCCTCCCCGAGAGCTGGCTCCAGACCCTGCTGGGCATCTGGGAATTCCCGGACGCATCTTCAAAAGGATCAAAGGGCCAACCGACGGATCTCTCCAACGACCAGCCCCCAAGGCCTGAGACCTCCGCGTGCGAGGGTCCGGACATCAAAGGGCCACTGGACTATATCAAGGCCCGCCCAACAACTAGCGGGCAGTTGTATCCTGGACAAGAAAGCCCTGCTCATCTGATCGCGGCTGAACCTTGGGGAGAACTCAACCTCTGAACCCTTCGAGCCCCGCTGACGCTGTCGCGGCTCTTTCTCATAACATGGAACTGGAACATCGGAGCCCTGCTGACGCTGTCGCAGCTCGTCCTCGCAAAGACGGAACTATAACCTCGGAGCCCTGCTGACCTCGTCGCGGCTCGAGCTTGAACTCTAAAGAGATCTTCGTGGACCCTCCTGAGCCCTGCTGACGCTGTCGCGGCTCCTCAAGAACACCTCCGGATCGAGCCCTGCTGACCTCGTCGCGGCTCGAGGAGTACTCTGGTCCGGATGGACCATCGACGCTACCAACACGACCTGAGTCAACTCGAAGTGAGTGAAGCAGCCAGTACACCCATCATCTTCCGTATCCCCCGGCTCGAGGATTGAGAGCTGTGCGCAGGGTACACTTCATACTGGCCTAAAGACTGAGACTGTCCCGCTTCCCTCTTCCCGAATTCCTGAGACTTTACGATCGCTTGTAAATAAGAGTGCTGATTCCTTTTTACCGTTCAAAAAGAACTTGTTACTGAAACCCTACGGTGTGGTATACGTTCGTAAGTGTGGTGTGAGCTCAGTGTGTACGATCCTAGATCCGACGTCCTCCCCGGCGAGGACCTCGCGTTAAGACTCAGCATTATTTGTGGGAGAGGTGGGTCCCGGGGTGGTCGGGTGAGCATAGCCTGGCCCTCTGAGATCGGCCCTCCTAACACTCTCTGACTGTACCTTGGTTTCCAAGAAGAGCCCTAGCTTTGTTGTGTTTTCATGAGCCCCCAGCTGAAATATTGCTGGGGCTCGAGCCGTAATGCCCCACAAAAGTTGGCACCCATATGTACTCTTTAAAATCCAGTAACCAGTTTGGTCCTGTAAAATCTACTCTTCATATACATGCACTCGACATGTACACAGGACGTCTGGGTACTACAACTTTACATAAAAGGAGGCTGTTGGAATCAGACTCCATCTGAACTAGAGAAAAATCGCTGTTCCATACTATAATCAAAAAATGGAACACTGACACCACCGCTTTATGTCAAAACCCAGGACATGGACAGTAGTCCCATGTCGAACTAGAAGGCATGTTTTATATGCCCTTCCAGATCACAGAACAGATTCTGGACTTCAGAATCGCCATGGACAGGCCCAGGCCTCAGTTTGCATGCCAGACTAGCATGTTAGTTGGGCCAAAGGCAAGTCAGGATACCAGTTTCACATTCATTTGTATCATTGAGTCAGAGGTATGCACCCGTTTAACAAGCAGGGGACGTTTCCAGCCTAAGACAAAAATTAACAAAAAAGCATGGAGAGGGTAGGTAGGACACCTAAAGTTTGTTGTGATGATGCTGAGTCTTACTTTTATCAATGAATTGCAAGAGAGAGAGGAGCATATTCTCAAGAATGTGTGATAACCATCGCAAAAGTAACTTAACTCAACTCCCAACATCGCTGGAAAATTATGCCGCGTTAACAAAGCATTCTCAACACAGTGGTACCATTCGATAGTCTCCAGATAACACGTCAAATGTCCATGTCAAAACCAATGCCACACTGCAAAAATGCAAATGCAAAAAAGCCTGCGATGAGGCCAATCGCGGTGCAAAAAACAGTGACAGGCCTGCAAATCCCACGCGACTGACACGAAAATGCACTATAAAAACTACAGAAACAACACACCAGAAACAATCCAAAGCATGTAGCAACATGGATGCACCCTGACCGAGCACAGAGGCCAAGGCGAACCCCGCAACCCCCACAGACCACCAGCAAGAAACAACGGGGACGGCCAAGTAGAAGAGGGAGAGGAAGAAGGGGTGCAGTCCGCAGCAAAACCTGTTCAGCCTCACAGAGGTGACAGAACACTACTACCATCAACTGACCCACAAGTAGACCACCGGGAATGCAGTCGGAGTGTCGAGGAGGCCAAGAGGCGTTGGCATGAAATGAGAAACTAAACCAGGCACAAACCCGCTGCCAACAGGAAGGCAGCAACGGCGACAGGAGGTGGGAGTCCTGCGCCACAGGAGGAGCTGGAGGAAGTGGAGGCATGGAGACGGTGCAAGGAGTAGGGAGCACAGACACAGCTCAAGAGGACCTGACACAATAGCAACAGGGTAAGTAACGACCAGGGACTGGGGGGACAGGGGAAGATGGGCACAATGTTACACATGCACAACGATGTGTAGCACACTGCACACCCACAATGACCCTGGATCATGTGCCTGATCCCCGTGGCACACTCCAGAATACATATATTGCAAGAACAGCACACTCACATTGACAACAATGTGGTACAATGCGCAAACCCAACACTGCAGAACAGAGGATACAACAGGCTCCGCACACGCGCAGAAACAGGCCTAGTACATCTGACAGATCTGGAAACTGTGAAATGGAAATGTATGCATTCAACCTCACATCCGTCATGTAGTCCAAATGTACACGGCCCCACATCTAAATCCTGCACCTCCCTAACAGTCACATTGTACATTATCATACAGTCTGCATGTAAACAAGAACTATGCACCAACATACATGTCAACACAATGTCAACATGCATCTCCCTTTCACATTGCAGAGGGACACACAACACCCCCAGCAGAGCACAGAAGACCACACATCAGTGATGCTTGAGAAGACCACCACACCTTCAACACCAACGCCCAACAACATCCCATGGACATCCCACGCAACCCACCACCAGGACCAGGGCAGCCAAGCTACTTAGAGGAGAACACAGCCCCTGCAACTGACCACACAGCAGGAAGCACCGCTAGCACGCCTGGCGCCCAACACTTCACCAACCCACACATGGCACCCCAATGCCAGATGTCAGAACGCCAAAAGGAGGTGGATGAACAGGTGCGGATGGGGTCCGAACCCATGCAAGGCGAACTATAGTTTGTATACAACTGTTTGTTGTTTAAAACTTTGTAACCATTGTGAAGTTTTCAAAGGCTGTGTTTTTTCTAAAACAAAAGTGTCACCAAGTTGCAGAAAACAAACCTTGGCCACTTCCCACTTCCCACACTCCTACTCTCATTCTCCTGGTTATGATCCTAGCATGTGCCTATACAAACATTGCAAAACAGAAGAAATTCCTAGGAATTGCCTTGAACATAGTGACTATAAACAAATAAGGCGCATTACTGCCACAATATGCAGAAAAAGGTTAGAAACCAAGACCCACAGTGATGTGCACACTTGGAAGCATCATATTACTCTCCAGAGCAAGATTAATTGATCTGAAGACCTAACTACAGAAGTCCAAAGAGCCATTTATCATCCTGAGAACTGCCGAGTGTCTCTGTATTGAATATCATAAAGGGTCTACTGGGTCAAAATTCTCTAGCATAGTTTCCATGCCACAACCTGCTCTTCATTATCTGATTATGACTCAACTGGTGCATTTTCTTGTGCAGGAGACCAATGGCACGAG
Organism: Lissotriton helveticus; assembly: GCF_964261635.1. NCBI lineage: Eukaryota > Metazoa > Chordata > Amphibia > Caudata > Salamandridae > Lissotriton > Lissotriton helveticus. The sequence continues at coordinate 960,675,513 of NC_136061.1, read as the reverse complement.
TCATCTGATATTCATGATTTGGTGTGTTGCTTAGCAACAAAGGACTGGAATCTTTTGAGTAATCTAGATGCATCACAAAGTGGTGATCACTTCCATGACCAGGCCATGGCACTACTACCAGTTGGTAACAGCTGACCGTATCAGATCTCTTTACCTCCACCCTAGCGAGGATACTGCACCAGCTCTGAGTGCTAAAACTGTGTAGGCGGTTGTGACAGGGCCCTTGGTCCCCTCTAGTTCCATGTAGAGTGCATCAGATTGTTTATATACATTTGAGAATCTGGTACTCTTGAATTACTCCCATACATATGTAGCTCCTAGGATGTATGGCGAGCCATAGGGTTTAGGAGTCATCCTTCAGGACAAATGTACCCCTTTTTGCCCTCTCCATCTCATCCTCACTCCTGCTCTCGTCTCCTTCTAAACCTTGCTTACCTTGCTTTCCAGCTGACACTAAAGCCTTCTCTTTTAGCCTTTTCACTTTCACCACTTTCTCTTCTTTCCAAGCAATATCCTCTCTTTCTCCCTACTCATCTCAGTCCCTCTATCCTATACCTGTATTCTGTTCTCCCACATCTTTGTATACTTTTCCCTCCCTTTTATATTTTCAAATAAGGTCTTTTTATTAAATCGCAAAAAGGAAAAAGAGGTTAGTTCACAACACTAAAACACAGCCATAAATTGGTAGATATATAAGCATCAGTACACGTTGGACACGCTTCCCGCCCGCCGCTACTCGACTCTGTTTCCTCCCTTTTTCTTGGTCTCCATTTTCCTCTGGTATTTTATTTCACTGTTTTCTCTCTCTATTCTCTGCTTCTCACTCCATTCATCTAACTCCTGCTTCTTTCCTCTATTAATCTTATTCTCTCTCTCTCTCCCTTTATAGCTTCTTCTCTTCCACCTCGTTCTCTCTCTATTCTGCCTCTTTTTTCAGCAGAGGCTCTCTTTCTTGTGCTCTCCTGTGCCCGGCTTCAGCCTTTCACCATCCACAAGGCTGTTGCTGCAGCCAATCAGCAGTCAGAGCAGCAGACATGGGGGAGGTGAAGAGACTTGGCATCAAAGGGCATCCATTGGCACGTCTACTCCATGTGCCCCAACAGGAGATGGGAAGTAACTAGTAAGTACTAACATACCATTTGCTAATAGCTCTCAAGTGACCCTAAAATTGAACTTATACTAGTATTAACCTGCACATATACTGACTCCCAAACAATAACATATTGGCCAGGAAGATGAGAATTTAAGAACAGTAAATCTATGCTTCCCTTATGTATGCTTCACTTGATGTTGGTAGTGAATATTGTCGAGCCGATATATAAAAGGAGTTCGATAGTCTACGTCAATATTATGGTAAAACTAGTGGCATGCAACCCCTTCATCAAGGGTCTAGCCTTGTAATGCCCAGATTTCATTTTCTTTAAAGATCATGATAATCCGTATGCTCAATTTTCATCGGCCCAAGGCAATGACTTACAGTAATTTAGTTTGAATTGGGGCATTTTTTTATTAGTGCAATGCCACATGTTTGAAAGCTTGATGTGTATTACTCCCCACCGACCCTGTCCTTGGCTGTAATTGTAAAATGTAAATCCGTATTTGTAAAGCGTGAACTACTCTCAAGGCGCTGGGGGCCATTGTGGAAATTAATTGAGCTATTGCCCAGAGTCACATGGTGCTGAGTTGAGCTTCCTCCAGAGTCGGGGATCGAACCGTGAGCCCTGTGCTCCAAAGTCAGCTGCTGTGACCGCTGCATCACACCTCTCCACTGTTCCATGTGTCCTAACTAAGGCATCACTAGCGCAACACCAAAATCATTTCCCTATGCAAAGACAAAGATATTGCCTCTATCAAGCTGTGTTAACAGGCACCTCTAATTACTAATTAGTATTAATGAAGCCCTGGACCAACCTTTCAATTTTCTTTAAGTAAATGGACCTTTGTTGTATCCTGAGAAGAGAAGGGGTTACTAACAAGTTTATATTCATAAACTATGTGACCAAATGTGACCACACATTAAGAGTCAGAGTCCATATCTTAAAGGTGAAAAAGGATTATTATAAACTCAAAGACAAGGTAATATAAATCAGATGCAAAAACATACTGTAAATATACAGAATTATTAAAGGAAGACCAAACTGCCGTATGATATTGGTCCTTAACAGCAAAGAACAAATCAAGATTTCCGTAACTGCAATACAAAAGATTAGGAACAAGGTCTAATGAGTGGACGAATGGTTTCGATCCATCTCCCCATACATGGGAAGTAATTGCAGTATCTAGCTACCTCTACACTAAACTAAGAGTTAAGGAAACCCTATTAAACCAAAAGCAAGAAACGGTGTCAGCAAAAGATCATGCATAGCATATAGCCACACAATCAGAAGTCAGGAGAGATCTGTACCTCTCAAAGTCTAAAAGACATCTCTGTGACTACAAGGTAAGTTCATTAATAAGAAACACACAGAAAGTTCGAGACATATGACCTCACATTATTCAACCTCATTATGTCCATTTCCCATGAAGAGTTTCGGCACCTGGTATAACACTTCCATTTTCCAGTCTTCGTTTCTGAGGAGTCCTTGAATTCTTCCCTTTACCAAATATCACCAACTGGTAGCAATCCCTTGCTCTTCTCCTTAAATTTAATAGACCATACCAGTTCTTCCCCACCTCACTTTCTCAAAATACAATTTCCTTTCACTAATAATGCCTTGGTCTGCAAGTGTAAAAGGGAAAAGTATATTGCAAACAGCTTTCACGTTCAATGTTAAATGTCCCAACTGTAAACTTAAGGCCCACAGTCACGCTAACATAGCAAGTTACGTTCAAAAGCATATAATTGTGCAACCCACATACAATCCTGTAAATACATTAATACATATAAGGTTTTTTTCTATATCTCACTTTCACACATGAATACACTTTTATTTATTAGAACAACAAATGACGGGGGGCGTGGCTAGCGCCCGGCGACGATGGCGGCGTTTCCGTAGCTCTCCCGGGAGGCACAGAGAGCAGAGGACCCGGCGCGGCTCCAGTCTGAGCTATTTTCCCCAAATGCTGAAGTACTCGATGTCCAAAGCTGTGGTGACTTGAAGGGGACAACTTTGACATCCTGTTCTGCCCTAATACAGACTTTTCCTCGACAAGTGAGTGACGCAATGCTTGTTAGAGTTGCGGCCGCCATTTTGTGGTCTCGCTGACGGAGCTCGGCTCCTAGCGGTTCCGCATTTTTGTCTAATTTGCCGACTCTGCTCGAGGTCGCTCAGCTTCTTGATAACGTCCAGACTTGCCTCATTTACCTGCCTCATCATAACAATTATGCAGCGCCTGGTGAGTCCCACAAGTGCTTTGGCTGACTTTTCTTCATGATGCTGAAGATATCCTTTTTGCAGCGCTGACGCAATATGTTGCTATATTTTATTACAGCTATTCCTCACTCTACAATAAGCGCTTGATGGTTCTCATGATTTTTGGGATTGTGCTTATTTTCACCTCATCTTTGGATGGCATGCTCAATCACAACGTTGCAACAGCCATTTTGTGGACCTGCCGATGGAGTTTTACTCCTAGCAGCTCTGCATGGAACTGAAGTTTTAAAAGTCTAGTCAGGTGCTGCCTCATTATCCTTCCTTTGCATTCAGGTGCTTTCCTCATTCTAGTGCACCACTAACATGGACCTACTGTTTTAGTGATTTCCTCATGCCTTCTGGATGGTGCTAATTGATGAAGTTGCAGTAACTTTTTCTTCATTGTTGTCGAATTCTGACACACAGCTTCCACAAGGTGGTGAATTTCCCTAACCTGCAAGATGTTGTTCATTTTTCCTTTTCATTGCCAATGCTCATAACGCTCATTTTGCTTCAACAAACATTTCTCAAGAACTACTACTACGTTATTCTGCCTAGAGTCAAGGTTATATCTCTTCTTATTGATACTCTGATGTTTTTATGGGCTTGCCGGAATAATTTACTGTGTTGCATCTGCCTCTTCTGAAGTGTTTTCTTCTTTTATATTGGATGGCAAGTATCTAACTGACATTTATTTGTGACCTACTCATTATTATCTCTATGTTACTGCATTGAGCTTCATTGTCTTCATTGTCAACTGACCCACAAGTAGACCACCGGGAATGCAGTCGGAGTGTCGAGGAGGCCAAGAGGCGTTGGCATGAAATGAGAAACTAAACCAGGCACAAACCCGCTGCCAACAGGAAGGCAGCAACGGCGACAGGAGGTGGGAGTCCTGCGCCACAGGAGGAGCTGGAGGAAGTGGAGGCATGGAGACGGTGCAAGGAGTAGGGAGCACAGACACAGCTCAAGAGGACCTGACACAATAGCAACAGGGTAAGTAACGACCAGGGACTGGGGGGACAGGGGAAGATGGGCACAATGTTACACATGCACAACGATGTGTAGCACACTGCACACCCACAATGACCCTGGATCATGTGCCTGATCCCCGTGGCACACTCCAGAATACATATATTGCAAGAACAGCACACTCACATTGACAACAATGTGGTACAATGCGCAAACCCAACACTGCAGAACAGAGGATACAACAGGCTCCGCACACGCGCAGAAACAGGCCTAGTACATCTGACAGATCTGGAAACTGTGAAATGGAAATGTATGCATTCAACCTCACATCCGTCATGTAGTCCAAATGTACATGGCCCCACATCTAAATCCTGCACCTCCCTAACAGTCACATTGTACATTATCATACAGTCTGCATGTAAACAAGAACTATGCACCAACATACATGTCAACACAATGTCAACATGCATCTCCCTTTCACATTGCAGAGGGACACACAACACCCCCAGCAGAGCACAGAAGACCACACATCAGTGATGCTTGAGAAGACCACCACACCTTCAACACCAACGCCCAACAACATCCCATGGACATCCCACGCAACCCACCACCAGGACCAGGGCAGCCAAGCTACTTAGAGGAGAACACAGCCCCTGCAACTGACCACACAGCAGGAAGCACCGCTAGCACGCCTGGCGCCCAACACTTCACCAACCCACACATGGCACCCCAATGCCAGATGTCAGAACGCCAAAAGGAGGTGGATGAACAGGTGCGGATGGGGTCCGAACCCATGCAAGGCGAACTATAGTTTGTATACAACTGTTTGTTGTTTAAAACTTTGTAACCATTGTGAAGTTTTCAAAGGCTGTGTTTTTTCTAAAACAAAAGTGTCACCAAGTTGCAGAAAACAAACCTTGGCCACTTCCCACTTCCCACACTCCTACTCTCATTCTCCTGGTTATGATCCTAGCATGTGCCTATACAAACATTGCAAAACAGAAGAAATTCCTAGGAATTGCCTTGAACATAGTGACTATAAACAAATAAGGCGCATTACTGCCACAATATGCAGAAAAAGGTTAGAAACCAAGACCCACAGTGATGTGCACACTTGGAAGCATCATATTACTCTCCAGAGCAAGATTAATTGATCTGAAGACCTAACTACAGAAGTCCAAAGAGCCATTTATCATCCTGAGAACTGCCGAGTGTCTCTGTATTGAATATCATAAAGGGTCTACTGGGTCAAAATTCTCTAGCATAGTTTCCATGCCACAACCTGCTCTTCATTATCTGATTATGACTCAACTGGTGCATTTTCTTGTGCAGGAGACCAATGGCACGAGTCATCTGATATTCATGATTTGGTGTGTTGCTTAGCAACAAAGGACTGGAATCTTTTGAGTAATCTAGATGCATCACAAAGTGGTGATCACTTCCATGACCAGGCCATGGCACTACTACCAGTTGGTAACAGCTGACCGTATCAGATCTCTTTACCTCCACCCTAGCGAGGATACTGCACCAGCTCTGAGTGCTAAAACTGTGTAGGCGGTTGTGACAGGGCCCTTGGTCCCCTCTAGTTCCATGTAGAGTGCATCAGATTGTTTATATACATTTGAGAATCTGGTACTCTTGAATTACTCCCATACATATGTAGCTCCTAGGATGTATGGCGAGCCATAGGGTTTAGGAGTCATCCTTCAGGACAAATGTACCCCTTTTTGCCCTCTCCATCTCATCCTCACTCCTGCTCTCGTCTCCTTCTAAACCTTGCTTACCTTGCTTTCCAGCTGACACTAAAGCCTTCTCTTTTAGCCTTTTCACTTTCACCACTTTCTCTTCTTTCCAAGCAATATCCTCTCTTTCTCCCTACTCATCTCAGTCACTCTATCCTATACCTGTATTCTGTTCTCCCACATCTTTGTATACTTTTCCCTCCCTTTTATATTTTTAAATAAGGTCTTTTTATTAAATCGCAAAAAGGAAAAAGAGGTTAGTTCACAACACTAAAACACAGCCATAAATTGGTAGATATATAAGCATCAGTACACGTTGGACACGCTTCCCGCCCGCCGCTACTCGACTCTGTTTCCTCCCTTTTTCTTGGTCTCCATTTTCCTCTGGTATTTTATTTCACTGTTTTCTCTCTCTATTCTCTGCTTCTCACTCCATTCATCTAACTCCTGCTTCTTTCCTCTATTAATCTTATTCTCTCTCTCTCTCCCTTTATAGCTTCTTCTCTTCCACCTCGTTCTCTCTCTATTCTGCCTCTTTTTTCAGCAGAGGCTCTCTTTCTTGTGCTCTCCTGTGCCCGGCTTCAGCCTTTCACCATCCACAAGGCTGTTGCTGCAGCCAATCAGCAGTCAGAGCAGCAGACATGGGGGAGGTGAAGAGACTTGGCATCAAAGGGCATCCATTGGCACGTCTACTCCATGTGCCCCAACAGGAGATGGGAAGTAACTAGTAAGTACTAACATACCATTTGCTAATAGCTCTCAAGTGACCCTAAAATTGAACTTATACTAGTATTAACCTGCACATATACTGACTCCCAAACAATAACATATTGGCCAGGAAGATGAGAATTTAAGAACAGTAAATCTATGCTTCCCTTATGTATGCTTCACTTGATGTTGGTAGTGAATATTGTCGAGTCGATATATAAAAGGAGTTCGATAGTCTACGTCAATATTATGGTAAAACTAGTGGCATGCAACCCCTTCATCAAGGGTCTAGCCTTGTAATGCCCAGATTTCATTTTCTTTAAAGATCATGATAATCCGTATGCTCAATTTTCATCGGCCCAAGGCAATGACTTACAGTAATTTAGTTTGAATTGGGGCATTTTTTTATTAGTGCAATGCCACATGTTTGAAAGCTTGATGTGTATTACTCCCCACCGACCCTGTCCTTGGCTGTAATTGTAAAATGTAAATCCGTATTTGTAAAGCGTGAACTACTCTCAAGGCGCTGGGGGCCATTGTGGAAATTAATTGAGCTATTGCCCAGAGTCACATGGTGCTGAGTTGAGCTTCCTCCAGAGTCGGGGATCGAACCGTGAGCCCTGTGCTCCAAAGTCAGCTGCTGTGACCGCTGCATCACACCTCTCCACTGTTCCATGTGTCCTAACTAAGGCATCACTAGCGCAACACCAAAATCATTTCCCTATGCAAAGACAAAGATATTGCCTCTATCAAGCTGTGTTAACAGGCACCTCTAATTACTAATTAGTATTAATGAAGCCCTGGGCCAACCTTTCAATTTTCTTTAAGTAAATGGACCTTTGTTGTATCCTGAGAAGAGAAGGGGTTACTAACAAGTTTATATTCATAAACTATGTGACCAAATGTGACCACACATTAAGAGTCAGAGTCCATATCTTAAAGGTGAAAAAGGATTATTATAAACTCAAAGACAAGGTAATATAAATCAGATGCAAAAACATACTGTAAATATACAGAATTATTAAAGGAAGACCAAACTGCCGTATGATATTGGTCCTTAACAGCAAAGAACAAATCAAGATTTCCGTAACTGCAATACAAAAGATTAGGAACAAGGTCTAATGAGTGGACGAATGGTTTCGATCCATCTCCCCATACATGGGAAGTAATTGCAGTATCTAGCTACCTCTACACTAAACTAAGAGTTAAGGAAACCCTATTAAACCAAAAGCAAGAAACGGTGTCAGCAAAAGATCATGCATAGCATATAGCCACACAATCAGAAGTCAGGAGAGATCTGTACCTCTCAAAGTCTAAAAGACATCTCTGTGACTACAAGGTAAGTTCATTAATAAGAAACACACAGAAAGTTCGAGACATATGACCTCACATTATTCAACCTCATTATGTCCATTTCCCATGAAGAGTTTCGGCACCTGGTATAACACTTCCATTTTCCAGTCTTCGTTTCTGAGGAGTCCTTGAATTCTTCCCTTTACCAAATATCACCAACTGGTAGCAATCCCTAGCTCTTCTCCTTAAATTTAATAGACCATACCAGTTCTTCCCCACCTCACTTTCTCAAAATACAATTTCCTTTCACTAATAATGCCTTGGTCTGCAAGTGTAAAAGGGAAAAGTATATTGCAAACAGCTTTCACGTTCAATGTTAAATGTCCCAACTGTAAACTTAAGGCCCACAGTCACGCTAACATAGCAAGTTACGTTCAAAAGCATATAATTGTGCAACCCACATACAATCCTGTAAATACATTAATACATATAAGGTTTTTTTCTATATCTCACTTTCACACATGAATACACTTTTATTTATTAGAACAACAAATGACGGGGGGCGTGGCTAGCGCCCGGCGACGATGGCGGCGTTTCCGTAGCTCTCCCGGGAGGCACAGAGAGCAGAGGACCCGGCGCGGCTCCAGTCTGAGCTATTTTCCCCAAATGCTGAAGTACTCGATGTCCAAAGCTGTGGTGACTTGAAGGGGACAACTTTGACATCCTGTTCTGCCCTAATACGGACTTTTCCTCGACAAGTGAGTGACGCAATGCTTGTTAGAGTTGCGGCCGCCATTTTGTGGTCTCGCTGACGGAGCTCGGCTCCTAGCGGTTCCGCATTTTTGTCTAATTTGCCGACTCTGCTCGAGGTCGCTCAGCTTCTTGATAACGTCCAGACTTGCCTCATTTACCTGCCTCATCATAACAATTATGCAGCGCCTGGTGAGTCCCACAAGTGCTTTGGCTGACTTTTCTTCATGATGCTGAAGATATCCTTTTTGCAGCGCTGACGCAATATGTTGCTATATTTTATTACAGCTATTCCTCACTCTACAATAAGCGCTTGATGGTTCTCATGATTTTTGGGATTGTGCTTATTTTCACCTCATCTTTGGATGGCATGCTCAATCACAACGTTGCAACAGCCATTTTGTGGACCTGCCGATGGAGTTTTACTCCTAGCAGCTCTGCATGGAACTGAAGTTTTAAAAGTCTAGTCAGGTGCTGCCTCATTATCCTTCCTTTGCATTCAGGTGCTTTCCTCATTCTAGTGCACCACTAACATGGACCTACTGTTTTAGTGATTTCCTCATGCCTTCTGGATGGTGCTAATTGATGAAGTTGCAGTAACTTTTTCTTCATTGTTGTCGAATTCTGACACACAGCTTCCACAAGGTGGTGAATTTCCCTAACCTGCAAGATGTTGTTCATTTTTCCTTTTCATTGCCAATGCTCATAACGCTCATTTTGCTTCAACAAACATTTCTCAAGAACTACTACTACGTTATTCTGCCTAGAGTCAAGGTTATATCTCTTCTTATTGATACTCTGATGTTTTTATGGGCTTGCCGGAATAATTTACTGTGTTGCATCTGCCTCTTCTGAAGTGTTTTCTTCTTTTATATTGGATGGCAAGTATCTAACTGACATTTATTTGTGACCTACTCATTATTATCTCTATGTTACTGCATTGAGCTTCATTGTCTTTGAATGTCTGTTTTGCTAGCCTCCTTATAAGGGTATTTATTTATTTCCCTTTGACATCTATGGTGCTTTTTCTTGCAGCAGTTCCCTTTGATTTTGCTAGCTCTATTGTGGTGTCACCCTGCCTGATTTCCTCAATACCTTATTTTTCTTATGCTTCACTCCTGCTTGGGTCTTTATTCACAGTGGATAGCCCTATTTGCCTACATACTTGCTTTATTGTATTCTAGATTGAGTGTGTATTTCATTGTTCAGCTTGTTTCTACTCAATTCTTCATGGGTAGGCTGTCTAAGGAGCTACGCAAGCCTTCTCCAACTCCACGTAAATTTCTTATGCATACTAGCTCTAGATATCAGTGCCTCGAGATGGACAACTCTTCTCATACTCCTTCTAAAGGCTCCCCCTCTTCTTCAGTTCCGCAAACGAGTGGACCTACTAAAAGCTCAATTAAAAGGCTAAAAAAGGATCCACCTTCTCCTCCCAAACATCCCTCGGCAGTAACAATGGACATTATTTTGGAGGAAATTAGGGCCCTGCGCCCCTTCATTGAGGAAAATAAATCTACTCTTGAGGAAACTAAAAACACTCTTCAGTCGCTGTCTGACAAATGGTTGAATATTGATGGCCGTGTTACTCTTCTGGAACAAAATGTTGATAATCTTACTTCCTCTGTTGCCAAAGTTGAACCACTCTGTATGCAGGTCTCAGCTCTTCATAAACAAATTGAAAACTTGGAAAATAGGAATAGGAGAAATAATCTCCGTATTTATGGTCTTGCGGAAAATTCAGAGGGATCTGATGCCCTTGCTTTTTTCAAGACTTTCTTGCCGAAACTCCTTCAGTTACCGGAGGGTACCAGTCTTAATATACAAAGAGCGCATCGCTTAGGTCCTCCTCCTGCTGGATTATCTACTTCAAATGCTAAAAGACCGAGAGGTGTCATCCTTTACTTCCTTGAGTATACAGATTTACTTACAGTTCTATCAGCGGTCAGGGCTATGCCTCGAATCACTTGGTCTGGAAGTCCTCTTTTCTTTTCACAGGACTATGCAAAATCCACTGCTGATCGTCGCAAAGAGTTTCTTTCACTCCGTCCACAGCTGCGTTCTATGGGAGCGAGATATGGACTTTTCCATCCCTGCCTCTTCAAGGTGACTTTCAACAATAAAACCACTACCTACGAAGATCCATTAAAGCTAAAGAGCTTCCTTTACTCCCACAGTGACTCCACAATGGAAACTGCTGCTTCATCTAGTTCTAATTGATTACCTTTGCATGATAATTTTGTATTATTGCATCCATGCTATGCTTTATATTATTTCCTATGACTGTTAGGTTTAGCACGTTTGTTGGTTGTCTGTTTATACTGTTGTGATCTTCCTATTGTTAAATTTTATCTTTTCTCCCCTCTTATACAGATTGTCCTCTTCCACGTTGTACCTTATCCTCCTGTCCTTGGAGTCCGTCGCGGTTGTCTTCCTTCCCTGCCTTCCCCTTGGAGCTTAGGATCCGTCATTGTTCTATGTGGCCTCCACCCTCCCCCCCCTTTGTGTGTTCTCATCAATATGTAAGTTGTTTATTTTTTCCATTTTGCTATTCTGTTCCCGTATTTCTCTTTCTTTTCTTTTCGTCTTTCTCAAGCTCTCACCTAGCTTCTTGCTACAACGTTTTTCGTCCTACTTTTGATGTTTATCTATTGTTCCGGCTTTCTCACTTTTCTTTAATTTCACTCACTTTTCTCTTCTATCTCTTTTCTTTTTCTCTTCTCAGATTTTTCACCTGTAATACAACTGGTTCTTCCCTCGCTGTTTTTCATGAAAATAATCCTTTTGATTTTTGTTGTTCTTTATCCATATGCTTATATGCCTTCATTGTTTTTATTCTTCCAATTTGTTCCTTAACTGTTTTTTTGAAATGTTACCCTAAACTTATTGTATTCCTTTAAACATAATATCTTGGAATTTTAGAGGTTTGCACTCACCAATTAAACGACAGAGAGTAATTTCCCACCTAGCCAAGCTCAATGCAGATATAGCATGTATACAAGAGTCACACTTGTCAGCTGATGAATCTGTTAAACTAAAGAGGGGTTGGGTGGGTGACGTATATTTCTCCCCTGGAGATGGTAAGCGCAATGGAGTCTTGATTTTGTTTAAAAAATCTCTTCCGGGGCGTGGCCAAGATGGCGAGGTGAGCGGACGCACTCTCCGCGAGCTCCTCCGACCTCAGGCCCCTAAGCCATGAAATCGCACTAATCTCCCCCCGGTTAGTGGCGGTGAGGTGGCAGAGTCATACATCCACCGGCGGTCCATCGCTGGACGGCTGTCCCACAGGCGTTTTGCGACCGGAGGTCTCAGCGGAGCGGTGACTCCTGGAGCGTGGCCTTGACGCGGCTCTGAACACGAGGCCGCCTGGGTGACGGAAGACGCCGAGTCCAGCTCCGATAGGCGATGGGCGTCCCACCCAGCTCGACCCCTGGACACAGATGCCGGCGGAATCCGAGGTGGGAGTGACGCCCGAAGGCGGTTAACAGAGGCGACGTCGAGGGGTCCCGCCTAACCGGAAACACTCACGTGAGGCCGGGGACGCGGCCTACTACTGGAGCATTCCGGACCCTGCCACGGACCAGGCCATCGCGAAGCTGCCACACAGCGCCACACCTGCAGGGGCGAGGGGCACCGCAGTAAGCGTTCCCCAAGGAGGACACAGTGAGTTGCCCCACGACAGCGTCTGGCGAAAGAAGAGGCCCCGGGACCCGTCCCGAGTGGAGCTCAGGGGGCACGCAGGGAAGTGACTGGTCGCTTGATCCACCTGAGCGTCAGTGGACAGTGGGGCGCGGCGGCCCCAGCTCGACCCCGGTGACAGTGTCGAACCGGCGAGTTGAGGGTCCCTGGGCCCGAGGGCCGGCGGGAGCACAACGCGGCGAAGCCAGCGCGAGGCTTTCACGCGAGGCCGGGGACGCGGCCTACATCTGGAACGGGGCGACCCCCACATCGATCTGAGCAGCCGCCATCCTGGAGAAGGACAAGTGGAGGTCCCGCAACGGTGAGGAGAGCTACAGGGACCGCGCTTCCCGGGGTCTAGGCCCGCGACGACCGGCGAGGGAGTGGGCGCGGGTCTGGGCAGCGCTGGACCGCGGCTAGAAGCGAGACCGACCTGCGTATCAGTGGGGGAAGAGACACATCGAGCGCCCGGAGGGACGTTAACGGCACCCCGGGGGACCTGCCAAGCCCCAAGGCTGACCCCGGTTTGGGCCTTTGAGGGGGCTCAACGGGCGGAGACTGACAGCCTCGAATCTGAGAGGGGGCTAACTGCGCATTGTTGAGAGGCCGCGAGGCGTCGATCGGAGGCCTCGATCTGCAGAAAAGGAAGGCTCGAGGGTCCCAACTGAGCCGACATAGCCTCCCCACACAGCGGACTGCAACCGAAGGGGATTGGTGACCCCGCAGAGAGAGGAGTCGGCCTACAACCTCGAACGGGGGAGGCAGGCTACGACACGGGGATTGAGGACGCCGCCCAACCCGGCTGGACTCTAACCGACACGCGGCCGCCCCTCGTCCGGGCCTTGCTGCCCGGCTGGCCCTGCCCGGGCACCAACACCTCCCGTGATGGCGGGCAACAGGGGGCCGAAGAAGGGGGACCGGACTCTGCCCGAGATGTTGAACAGGGGAACTTCGAAAACTGACAAAGGACAACACTCGCCAGACCCCTCGAGAAGCCCGCTAGGAACGGAAGAAAGAGAGCCGCCGGTCACCAGATCCTTCCTGGAATCTCTATTCAGCTCACTGCGGGATGACTTTCAGACGCTGAAACAGGAGGTGGCCGGAGAAGTCAGAGAAGTGCGGAGAGAGGTAGATGGCCTGGGCGAGAGGGTGGCTACCTTGGAGGGAGCTGGTCACTCCAGAGACGAGGAGATCGAGCACTTGCAGCAGGAAGTGCTCCATCTTCGGGACCAACAACTGGACCTCCAAGCACACAATGAAGATCTTGAGAACCGGTCCCGTCGAAACAACATCCGTGTCCGGGGAGAGCCATCCAAGGAAGAAGGAGAGGACGTTGCCACCTATCTACAGTGCATGTTCAGGGAGGTACTGGGAGAAGCGGAGGACTTTCCTATCAGAATAGACAGAGCGCACAGAGTGGGCCTAGCGAGGCGGACCTCTGCGCCACCACCAGACATCCTGGCCTTCCTGCCGGACTACCCGCTTAAGGAGCGCATCCTCCGTGAAGCTAGGAAGCAACAGTCATTCAACTTCCGGGGGCACTCTATCGCGCTTTTCCAGGACTTGTCGGCAATTACCCTTCAAAAACGCAGGACATTTAAGATTGCGACTGACTTTCTGAGAAGCCATGAGACGCAGTACTCTTGGGGGCACCCTTTCAGGCTTATCTTCCGATGGAACTGCACCTTGCACCAACTACGCTCCCTCCAGGACACATGCGAGGTGCTGGGCATCACCGCATCGGACGAAGACCCACCCACACCACGCCGCAGACGCACCACTAGGGACGGCTGGCAACGGATCCCGAACCGCCGGCCCTCTGCTTCATCCACCCGCCCGGATTCACCCACTATCCGGTCCGGTATGGACAGAGCGGTACAGGAGGCTGCCTGGGGCACAGCCACCAATGCCGTAGCGCTGACAGCTTAAGAAGCCTCCGAGGGAGAGCAATGCAGCCTTTCTATGATGCAGGTTTGGGGGTACGGGGGCGGGGCGGACGGGGGTGCAGTGGCCGGACGTCCACTACAGTAACCAACCACGGTCTTGTCCTTGAAGGGCCGGACTGGGACTATGAGAACTTGGGACTTGTTGCGGGGAAGGGGAGGAGGGTGGTGGGGAATGTTGGGGTGGTTTTTGTTGCTCTGGAGCTTAGGGGTTGTTACCGAAAGAATGGAGGAGAAAGAGGGGAGGTCAGGTGGGGACAATGCCAGAGGAGTTCAGGGAGAGTTGGGGGGAGAGGGGTGGGGATCGTCCAGTGCTTTTAAGGCACCTACTTTGGCCGGGAAGAGCTTCCATACACTACTTAGCACAGAGCTGCCCTTCCTGGGTCCCGATTCGCTACATGCACTACAGTTGTCCCTACAATAATGGCGACCCTTAAGGTGATAACCCTTAATGTGAAAGGGTTGAATAATCCCGTAAAGAGGAAAGCAGTCTTGTCCTTGCTTGAGAACACCCAGGCAGATATTTGTCTCTTACAAGAGACCCATTTGCTGGCCCGTGATTGCCATAGGATGCGATCCCACAAATTTCCTACACAATTTTTTTCGTCCAACACCACCAAGACAGCGGGGGTGGCAATCTTAATTTCCCGAACGTTCAGGGGGGAGGTTTTACATAAGTTTGCAGAGCAGAAGGGGAGGCTTCTGGTGTACAGGATTAAGTCAGGAGGGCTAGTGTTTACCATAGGGTCGATATATAGCCCCAATGAACAACAAGAGCGTTTTTTTCACTCAGCCTTAGTGGATGTCACAGCCACCGCAGATAGACACATCATCATAGGAGGGGACCTAAACATGGTATTCGACTCATCTCTAGATAGGTCGGCCCAGAGGTACCCACAAACGGGAGAGATTTCATGAAGCGGCAAGTCCCAACTAGAGGACCTAGATCTTCACGATCTCTGGCGCCGCCTCCACCCCACCGACAGGGATTACTCCTATTACTCACATGCGCACAAGACGTATGCGAGACTGGACCACCTCTTGGTCACAGGGCCAGTACGTGACCTAGCTACAGCATCTGAAATAGGGGTTCTCTCCTTATCAGATCATGCACCCGTCACGGGCACCTTTTGCTTACCACCGGTGTTGTCATCACGCGGGGTTTGGCGCCTCAGAGACACACTGCTGCATAAAACGACAGTAGTGAAGCATATCACGGATTCGATCCGTGATTATCAGACCCACAATGATAATAGCGACACCTCATTAGCAACGCAATAGGCGGCCCTGAAGGCGGTGCTCAGAGGCGAATTTATAGCAATATCATCTGCGGAGAATAGAGAACGACAGCTCAAACGAGACGAACTCACAAACAAGGTCCGCGAGCTGGAACATGTGCATCAGCGCACGGGAGCCCCTAGGGTTTGGAAGCAACTTAAGGCAGCGAGGAAACTCCTGTCGGCTTTAGACATGGACAGAGCGGAGTATGCGGCGCTGCGTTTGAAGCATGCGTACTACACCGGGGAGGACAGATGTGGCCGGCTGCTGGCGAACAAGCTCCGAGTGGTGCAGCAGCGGCACTTGGTGAAGGAGCTCCGGGTCTCGAACGACGAGACGGTCACGGAAGACGACCAGATAGCGGAAACTTTCCGTCGTTACTATGCAGACCTGTACACCGGTGAGCCCCCAACGCCGTGTGCGGAGGCGAGCTATCTGGACTCGGTTGACCTCCCTTCCTTAGCTCCGGAGCAAGCGGAGTACCTTGAAAGGGACATCCGGATTGAAGAGGTGATCACGGCCATCTCTAATCTCAAGCATGGGAAGGCCCCGGGTCCGGACGGATATACCTCGCTTTTTTACAAAACGTTTTGCTCTGTGCTGGCCCCTGTCCTTACCAGGCTTTTCAACTCATTCTCCGCGCCTGGAGCTATTCCACCTGATTTACTCCAGGCGACTGTGTCGGTTATCCCCAAACCAGGGAAGGACCGAACTCACTGCGGCTCATACAGACCGAATTCCCTCCTGAACGTCGATCTCAAGCTATACACCGGGATCCTTGCAGCTCGGCTGGCACTTCACCTGCCTGGACTGATTGAACCGGACCAGGCGGGATTCGTCCCGGGCCGTCAGACGGTGGACAACACAAAGAGGGTGGTTCACCTCCTGGGGAAAGCCTCCCGGATCCCTGGGGAAAGAATGTTGTTAGCCGTGGACGCGGAGAAGGCATTCGACCGGCTCCACTGGCCTTACTTGGAGCGGGTCCTGGTAAAGGTGGGGATTGGGGAGAAGTTCCGCGCCCTAGTGTTCAACTGCTACAGACTCCCATCGGCAGTAGTGCGGGTGAATGGCTGTAGCTCCCGAAGGTTTACCATAGAGAGGGGCACCAGGCAGGGGTGCCCATTGTCACCGCTGCTCTTTGCTTTATATATGGAGCCTCTGGCTCAAAGGCTACGTCAGAACCCGGCTGCGACGGGGGTGAGAATGGGGGGATATACCCACGCGATTAGCCTCTATGCTGATGACGTACGTCATACTGACGCTAGCTAACCCGAGGGGAGCGCTTCCAGCGTGTATTGCTGAGCTGGAGGCTTTCTCGGCGGTTGTGGGCTTCAAAATGAACATGGGAAAATCCGCAGCCCTTAACGTCTCCTTGACTGCGGCCACGAGAACTGAACTTCAGAACCTCTTCCCTATGCATTGGTCTTCGGATCTTGTACCCTATTTGGGCATCCTTCTGGCACCCACCTTGCCCGCTATGGTGACCGCCAATTATGCGGCCTTGGGTAAGAAAATCAAGGAGGAACTGGGGCGTTGGGACAAAGGCACTCTGTCCTGGCTGGGTAGGGTAGCGGCAGTTAAGATGATGATCTTGCCGCAGGTTCTCTATTTGTTCCGGGCCCTGCCGCTCATGCCCCCCAAGGGGTGGATCCAACAGACGTAGTCGGACCTTGCGCGCTTCATCTGGCAGGGCCGCAAGCCCAGGCTGAAGAGGGCCCTCACCACGCTGGCCCCGGAGGCAGGGGGTCTGGGTATACCGGACTTGCGCAAGTACTTTCAAGCGGCACAACTGCGCTATCTCGTTGAGTGGAGCAGATGGGAGTCGGATAAACACTGGCTCTTCCAAGACCAAGCTGTAGCAGTCAGGCCTCTGCAAGAGGTGCCCTTCTTGCGCAGAACACACCGCCCCCCAATCTATATGCGTCTTTCATCACGCGTGTCCCTCTGCAGGTATGGGACGCCACCAATCTTGTTCATGACCTCACCACGTTCCCCTCCCCGTTTACACCATTGGTCGAGAACCCGGATTTCACCCCCGGAATGGAGCAGGGTGCCTTTCAGAGTTGGCGGACGGCGGGGTGCAGAGCGTTGTTCCATATGTATGCCCCAGAGGGCATTATCTCATTTCAGGATTTCAAACGCGAATATCACCTACCGGAAACGGAGAGACTGCGATATATGCAGGTGCGACACTGGGCGTTGCAACCGCAGGTACGTGACTCAGCAGACAGAAGGCTTTCACCCTACGAGAAGTGGCTTGTGACACGCACTTCAGATGCGAAGTTGATCTCAGATCTTTACCAACTTTTGCAGCCCCCTTCCTCTCATCTTTATAATCCGGGTAGGGAGCGTTGGGAACGGGAACTTGGGAGGACATTGAGTCATGCAGAGTGGGACCAGATTTCATACCGGGCACGACACTCCGCTTACCACACCGGACTTACCGAAACATTCACAAAGGTGACCACCTACTGGTACTACACCCCAGAGAGATTGCACGAAATGTATCACAGTGTTGAGGACAAATGCTGGCGGGCTTGTGGGCAGGTGGGCACACTTACGCATGTGTTATGGGATTGCCCTTTGCTACACCCCTACTGGAAGGAGGTCTTGGACGAGATAGACAAGCACTTTGATATTGAATTTCCACGCTTCCCTGCGTATATACTGCTAGGTCTCCCTGACCGGTTGATGTACCCCCTTAAGTCCCGACGAGGCAGACAGATTGCAATTGCGCTGGGGTCGGCCATTCAAAACATTCTTATACACTGGCGCACCACCACACTCCCCTCTATCACGGGCTGGCTACATAGGTTTTGGCATGTCTTGGGCATGGAGAAGTTGTCGCTCACAGTGGCGGGTGAAGTGGAGCAGTTCAGAGAACTGTGGCAACCGTTTCACTCACTGTTGGTCACGGAATTTAAGGAACTCACATGTCCACGATATCTTAGACTTTTGAAACTAACGTCACCTGCAGATGCCACTGACTGATGGAGTGTACGTCGGGATGGTTGAAAGGAGAGGGCGGCGGAGGGAGGAGTGCACAGGAAGGCACACTCGGCACTGGACGGGGGAGGGAAGGGGGAATAGGAGGGGGAGGAGGGATGTGGGGAGTTTATAATGGGGATTGTTTATAGTGTATTGTTGTCGCTGTATAAGTATCACTGACGGAGCCGGCTGGTTACTTCGTTTGCAGAGACTTTATGCACCATTTGCACTCCAGCATGGCGATAACATAACACGAACCTTTTTGCGACTATGGTTTCTTGTTTTTGTAAATGACTCAATAAAATGCTTTAAACCTAAAAAATCTCTTCCCATCAAGTCAATAACGCATCATACGGATACATCAGGTAGATGGGTATTGGTGAACTTTACTATAGATAATGTCCCTATTTCTATTTTAAATGTCTATGCTCCAACGAATGGTGATGCCTCGTTTTGGGCTTCATTAGCACCGTTTGTTACCCAGCATTACGTTGACAACTTCATCCTTGTAGGTGATTTTAACGAAGTTTTTGACCCTTTTTTAGACAGGCATTCATCTAGTGCGTATATCCCCCATAAGTCACAAAAATCTTTTACACGACTCATTACACAATTTCAGCTTATTGATGCATGGCGACTTTGCAATCCCACTTTACGAGAATACTCTTTTTTCTCTCCTCCTCATCAAACTCAATCCCGATTAGATTACTTTTTCCTTTCACATCACCTTACCCAATCTCTCATCTCTTCTGACATTGGCTCTATTCTAATTTCTGACCATGCCCCAGTATCTATCAGTTTGGATGTATTACAAAATCCCACGTTCGTTAAAAAATGGCGCTTTAACAATGCTCTCCTTCTTGATTCACAATTTGTCTCTTCCTTTACATCCTTTTTTCATGAATACTTTTTATTCAATCAAACGGATGACTTTCAATTCCCTGTCGTGTGGGACGCTTTCAAAGCATCTGCCAGAGACTTTATCATTAGCTACGTTGCTCGCAAATGGAAGAAGGCTCAATAAGCCACTAATGAACTTTTTTCTAAAATCAAACGCTTAGAGCACTCATACTATACCTCCAAATCTAAAGAATGCTTAAATGACCTCATTGCCACTAAACTCCAATTTAACAAAGACTCCACTTATAATGCTTCTAATTATCCTCTAAAGTCGAGCGCTAAATTTTATGGAGGGCAGAATAAGGCTGGGAAATTGTTGGCCAATTATTTGAAAGTGAAGCAGAATAAAGTCAATATTTAATCCATTTATGGTCTGGACGGCTCACTAAAATATAAGAATGAGGAAATTCTACAAGGATTCTTAAATTTTTACGAAACATTATATTCATCTGAATCAGTTTCATCTCAGCAGTCCATTTCACAATTTTTGACAAAAATGTATTTTCCTTCTGATATTCTTCCAGATCTTTCCTCATTAGAATCGGATCTCACACAAAAGGATCTCCTACAGGCACTTAATTCTCTCAAACATGGGAAAGCTCCAGGTCCCGATGGTTTTACTGTCGAATTTTTTTCTTGTTTCTCAAAATTACTCATTCCCAAATTACACACTCTTCTCTCCACTTTTGTTTGTAATGGTTCTGCTTCTGGTTCTTTTTCTGACGCTCTTATCTGCATTATCCCGAAACCAGGTAAAGATCCGCAGCATTGCAAAAATTACTGGCCTATTTCCTTAGTTAATATTGACTACAAAATTTTCTCGAAAGCCTTAGCGTTGCGCCTAGAATCATTCTTACCCGATCTCTTAGGGAAAGAGCAATCCGGCTTTGTCAAGGGTAAACTGCTGACGGATAATAATAGATTATTTTTTGACATATTATCTAAGACCTCGCACTATTCTCAGCCCCTTGCGGCGATAGCTTTGGACGCGGAGAAAGCTTTTGATCGAGTTGAGTGGTCATATCTATTTAATACTCTGAAATGGTTCGGTTTTGGTCCAAAGATTTCCACCTTGATTTCGCTTCTTTATTCCCATCCTAGAGCGGCAATTTCGTGAATGGGGGTGTATCCTCTTACTTCTCCCTTAATAGAGGGGTGAGGCAGTGATGCCCACTTTCACCTTTTTTGTCTAATCTTGCTTTGGAACCCTTTTTATTGAGAATTCGCCAAAATGATAACATACGTGGCTTTAAATTTCAGGAGTCTAACATTAAGTTAGCGGCATACGCAGACGATGTCTTATTATTCCTTTCTCAACCGGACACATCCCTTCCTGCATTTTTAGAAGAATTTCATTCTTTTGCACAAGTATCTGGCTACAAGTTGAATAAAGACAAATGTGAAATTTTGCCCCTTACTAAGGTTACTTTTAAAGATGACTTTTCTGCTTCAGGTTTTACTTGGAGTCCCAATTATATTAAGTACTTAGGCCTCCACTTTACATTTTCTCTTTCGGGTACAGTGACTAGGTGCATGGAAGATTGTTTACAAAAACTGACTGATCTCACTACCAAATGGCATCCTCTATATTTGTCGTGGTGGGGGAGATTGGATACAATTAAGATGATGCTTTCTCCTATTGTCTTATTCACGATATCCAACATACCATTTGCTATACCCTCGAAATTTTTCAAGAAAATTAATTCCATCTTATCTTCCTTCTTATGGGGACATAAAAGGTCGCGCATGTCTTTGTCCAAGTTGATGCGCCCTAAACGAGAGGGTGGGGTGAATTTTCCGAACTTCTCCCTTTACCATAAATCCTTTTTATTAAATCAAGTGTCAAATTGGCTTTCGGATCTCACATCGTCCTCTCCTCTCTGGTTATCCTTAGAACGGTCTTTCAAATCTCCTTTTTCTTTCAAGGAATATCTTATGTTTTCTCGTAAACCTCAATCATTATCTACTCCCATTCTAAAATATACCTCTAAAATACTTCCTGCTTTTCCCACTTCATCCTTCTTGGTTCAACCCATTTGGCATAACACATCTATTTTAATTAACAGCAAGCCGATTTTTTGGTACTCCTGGAGATCACGTGGACTTATTTGGGTACACCAATTGTTTCACCATGATCAGATCATTCCATTTGCGCTAGCGGCCATTTCCTTTGCTTTTCCTCCTAAGTTCCGAGCTAAATATTCGCTCTTGACACTTGCACTACAACATGCTTTTGATGCTTTCCGCACCTCCCTTCCTCCAGCAAACCACATACCCTCTGACACTAGCACAATACGACCTTTACTCCTTAAACATTCTAAAGCTTCAACTATTTACACATTCCTTCAAACTTCGCCCTTACCTCGCACGAAAACCACACTAGAGGAAGCCTGGGAGAGGGACTTGGGGGTCTCTTGGCCTATTGACTTATGGGACAAAGTGTGGTTGAAGATTCGTAAATCCTCCAGAGCTGCTAATACCCTTCAGACATTATTTTTCATTTACAACCGTTTACTATTGTCACCACTCATTCTTAGCAAACAATACCCAGACGTTTCTGACAGGTGTTGGTCCTGCTCCTCTCCGTGCGCAGACCTGTTTCATATGCTTTTTACCTGTCCCCTTGTCCAAAGTTTCTGGGTGCAAGTTTGGTCTCAAGTTAACAAGATTTTTGCTTCCACCCACTCCTTTTCTACCTCTCACATTTTTCTAGGTAGTATTTCTCCCATTTGGGAACACTGTTCTTTTAGGGTTAGAATAATTGACTTACTATTAGCAGTGGCATTTCAGCAGATTACCAAGAATTGGAAAGATTTTACTAAGTTATCTTGTCAGGCTTGGTGGTATGCTATCTGCTACAATCATAGATTGGATACGACTTTTGTTTATCCTTTGACTTTAGCTACTAAATGAAGAGAACTGTGGGTTCCCGTCACATTATTTTTTGATATGAATGCTAAAAACTCTCTGTCTCCATCCCCGATACAACAAGAAGTTCCTAAACCTCCATGACTTCCTGTAATTATTTAATCTATTATTATTATTATTTTAAATTTTATTTTCTATATACTGTATTTCTATTATATTCATCACTGTTTTATAATATGCCAGTTGCCAGTTTTGTTTACAATCATTCTTAATTTTTCTTATGTATCTTTTTCCAGTTTGTATTATTATCATTTTTCTTGATGTTTCATTATGTTTATCATTTTCTGCAGCTTATTATGTACACTTTGGTTCTATCTTCTTAATAAAACCTCTTTTTGAACTTAAAAAAAGAACAACAAATGACCACGTTACAGGCACAACACCAACACTCTCATGATTCATTCTTTCCTATAGAGAATGCACTGCATCAAATGCATTTTAGCAAAGCCGCAGTACAATCTTAGCCTATAGATGAATGTTGTCAACAGGCCAGCTGTACCGAAAACAGAAAAGTAGTTAATGCAAATGCTCCTTTAGAACACTCCATTACTGCACTTTCCATACTGATTATAATTGAATTAAGAGAATACATGAGGCCAAAAGTACACACATAGATGTGGCCTTGTTAAGATAAAAGAGTGGAGCAAAATTATGCTACTCCAGAGTCAAGCATTGTGTCAAAATTGTAGAGGCACTCTACTAAGTACCAGTTACATAGAAATGTAGCCCGAGGAATGGAATCCATTTGCCAATGATCACACCAGACAGACTCACATCTGATAAGTTGCTGAAAGTCATGCCTGTGCAGGCCAAAAATCATTCAACACAACTTCATGGCCAAGCCTGAAGAATGCATCTGCCTTCTACAAGCAACACCTCCACCGCCCTCTGTGCCCCGAGGGCTCCTAGACAAGGGCGCCAAATACAACAGGGTCACACCCAGCCAAGGTCATCATCGCCTTAGCATGAATCACACTGAGTGCGGCTTGAACAGACTGGGCGAGGTGCATAAACGCCCTGTGGTTCAAACATACTGGGTGGCTTACATATGGAGGGGATTCCAGCTCAGTTTGAAAAGCTGTCCAATGTCACCCAAGCCTCTGTGATTGGATCTGCCATCAGACATAGCTGGAAGCCAAGTCGTGTCTGTTGTGTTCCAGGGGGCAAGGAAATACGAGAATTAAGAGGATCTGATGGTCTTTGTATGATTTTCATGTCGACATATTGAAGAATCTATGTAGATATGTATAATTTATGGGAGGCCTTCAACACTTGCATAAAAACTATAGTTTCCTTATTGCAGATAGTTAATACAGCCTCACTCACATGTAATAAGATTATTACATTCGTTGTCCACCGGTATAATTTATGGCAGCTGAGCTCTCGTGTTACAATGCGCGCTGGGCGAGCCAGCATGGAGCATTAAACAGAGATCCCTGAGCAGGCAGCGGCTGCTGAATGAGGGCCTCATTAAACAGATAACTCTTCCCAAAATCCCTTCTTGTGAACTTAATATCTCTGAGTGATAGGCCACAGCAGGGCCGGACTGGGAACTGAAAGCAGCCCTGGCAAATATTGCCAGGCCAGCCCCCGTCCTGCGCGTGGCGAGCGAGCGCAGCCAACGAGCCCAACCACTACTAGGGGGATTTGGGGAAGAAATTTTGGAAAACGACAGACCAAAATGGTGCATTTTACAGCACATTTTTCATTACATATTCAATTGTCTTAACTGGTGAAGTGTGGTCCTGTGTGGAAACCAAAACAGGCGAGGAAGCCATCATCATCAAAATTTAGGTTACCCAAGATTATTTCTGCCGCATCTCTTGAGTTCAAAAGTACCCTCTGGGGGGCTCACGTCTTTAGCAGTTAGCATGGTGACCTCTCCCCATGACATCACAAAGATTCCAATACTGGGCTTTCATGTGAAAATGTAATGCATTCTGGGTGTTGCAGTCTTCATTTTCTCTAATTGAACTAGATAGACTAACATGCTTAATACCAATGCTTTGTAGTTAAATGCCCAGGGCTGCAAACAGTTCAATGTCATGCATGTAGGTGGCAATCTTAGCTGTGAGATCACCACTAACAACCCCTCCACCCTAAACTCCATTCCCTCCCTTTCTAGTGCAGGCCCTGCCCTCGTACCTCCATAGGACTCAAGTTTCACAGGCATTGCATTCTGGGCCTATAAGCCCTTTTTATTCAAAAACTACACTGGATCTTATAACGCAAAGCAAACATCTGGGCTGGGTAAGCCGCTCATGCATGGACCTTGGAATCTTGAAAAATCGTCTGTCACATTTTGATGCCACATTGTGCATAAAATATGAACCAGGTGATATTAGGGCTACATAAATACGCCACACGTGGGATACCTTCACTTAATTGATATGCTCCATTGTAATGGGGCGATATGTTTTGTAGGTTTCTAAGGGGATTGTTTTAATTTCTATTGCTTGTGATGGGCAGTTCCTTCCTATTTGTCACACACAGGCCAATCAGCTCATTGGAATGTCATTTATGTGCTAAAAGGATTTTCTTTACTGACCCTCGAACCTGCACCTATTCGTGTAAATTCAATGCTAATGTTATCAGTCATTTACACAAGGCACTTCCCGTAATCGGTGCTGCACGTCTGATAACTTGTTGGGTAATCTATCACTTTTCAGAAGTAACTCTGAACGCGCGTGCTTGCCCAATGACTGACCTCACCTGGGAGGCGTCTTTGCTCAGCCCCCCTCCGAGCTGTGCAAACAGTTCCCCAAAGCCCTCAGAGATCATGGGTTTGTAGAGGCCTACTGGCTGCCCTGTGGTCCTACTGTAAAAGGGTCACACAAATGGCGCAGGGAGGGAGGGGGGAACGGCTCCTCTATGTGACGACGTTTTGGCTGATTGAAGGCCAGGAGATGAGTTAGTGGAGTTTCAGGGCAAAGCAGGAGGATGAGGCATCGAGGCAACAGTAGCTCACAGAAGCAGGCTGATGTGCATGCATGTGACGTGGTGGATCTGTGATTCACAGATCTCCACCACGTCACACTGCATGTACACCAGTCTGCTTCTGCTGCCAGTAGCACGTCATTCACACCCACTGCACTACATCACTAGCAGCGCCAGCATTAGTAATTAAAATCCCGGGTGCGCTGCTGCTGCTTTACAAGTGTTCTGTGACGTCAATGACACTCAATGGTGCGGGTGCACTCGGACTATGAGGGATAATACATGTGAAGGTTACACCACTGTGATGATGCTGATGCACCAAAGTTAAGATCGGCGAAAAGTGCGTCATAACTGCTTCTCCCAAATAAATGGTAGGCCTCAGGCCACAAATGATTTATTACCCGGACGCTCCGACCTCATAGCCTGCCTAGAGCCAGGCCAGCCATCCCCACCTCGCGCCGCCTCCAGCTTGCTCACAAATCCACTGCACTGCCTGCAGAACCGGGCCGGGGCCTAACGGTTTGCTTTTGACGCCCCCAGACAGTGCCATAATCAGAGAATTTCATGCATACAACTGGGCGGACACTCAGGAGACTCACCTGTGGGCGGCAGAAATAATTAAATTACGGGGTCGGGGTGCCTCTCTTTTTCAGTTGTCTCTCTGGCTCTCCGATGCCTGCCTCCTCGACCTCGCCTCACCACCAGTCATGCGCACGTTTTTATTGCGTGACTCAGCGTGCCCCAATGCGCATGATCACATTCACCAGGCCCGATGCGCGCGTCATCATAGTGCAGCCACTGCCAGGTAGATTTTTAATAAACAAATGATAATAATAGCCTAAATTAAATCATTTCACAAGGAGAGACACAGAGTACAAGTAGTTTGTCAACAGTCGGACTACTAAACTGATTCTGACCCGTCACGGTCGGTCAGGTCAGGGTCCACATCGGCCCCTGCAACAAAACCGGCCCCCCTGTCATAAAACCGGCCCCCGCCCCATCCAGCCGACCGGGGGATTGCCCGGTGCCCGGAATTGCCAGTCCGGGCCTGGGCCACAGTCATTAACTGATAAGGGCACCTAAATGGGCCTCTGTTGCTGCTCTGGTGGAGCCTGTCTGTAACAGGAGAGCAGGAATCTATCTGTAGTTTGTCACGAATGAAAAGACATTGAACTAGAGTTAATTTTAATGGCTTCAACCAGTGCACTGTAGAAAACCTCAGGGTGCGTCAATAGCGCAGCAAAGGAGCCAGGGCTCTGATACGAGCAAGAAAAGATGGATTCTTTCCCGCTAGTTAATTTCAAAAGATAGGGGAGTAATAAGCCTCTCGTTGACCCAGGCACTGGTACCACTGCACCTACTGCACTAGTAATACCTATGCCACTTCTAAGGGGTCTCAGAGATGCTCCTTCTACCTGCCTTTCCTTTATCTCCTCTGTTTCGTCATTCCTCTCTCCACTCATCTACATGCAATTTTTTGTTCTCTGTTTTCCATAGCCTCTTCTACCTTTCACACCTGTCCTTAACGCCTTTCACACTTTTCTTCTTTTTCTTCCTTCATTTTTCTCTCCCCTACTCTTCCCTCACCCTGCCCTCTCTGTACTGCATCCTACAAATCTCTCCACAACCTCCGTCTAGTGTCCACTCTTCTCATTCCTTTCTCTTTTATATGTATATCTGTTTCCCCCTTTCACTCTCCCATTTCCTTAGTTCGATTCTCACGCATAAGCACATCCTTACTGTTATGTGCTTGGAATGTATTTGCTCATGATGATGTCATTTAGATTCTTTAGGATGTAATATAGAACCTTGTGAGTAGATGAGCTTGAACTGACCCAGAGACAGGACGTTGGTATGTCTGCTCCTATAAATGCTTACTACTAGATTAAACATATTACCCCTACAACTTTGCACTGTGGATTATTCAACACAACAATATTGCCAAGCAGCTGAGCGAACGAGAGCGCATCATGAGGAGCAGGCAGTGTTGAATACTAAATTAAAGTGCTGACATCTACTATTGGATGGCCCTTCCTACCCTAATCTCAATAACACCCCACCTTCAAGATGATGGCCCTGCTGCGCTTGGTGTATATTCTGCAGAATACCCCCTATCCCGTCCCGCCGACGGTTTTTAAGAAGATCACCTAAGCTACTCAGGAATTGCTGTGGCAGGCAGGTATGCCTAGAATAGCATTACATAAGCTGCAGGGAGGAATATATGATGGAGGCCTGGCGGTACTCGACATATGCCTCTACTATTGGGCATCGCAATTACTAGTAGTAAATGATAGGGTATACTCGGACAGAGATGAGCTAGCATATAGAGTATACCGAGATGCGATGCCTGTGGTGAATTGTGAGCTTTTGTTGTATTCATCAAAGCATGTTCCTGGTTGGCCCCTACATACGGCAGTTGTTGCGACGTGCTGGAGGGAGGCAAATTGGGCCCTGGGGTGGCAAAATAGGCTGACCAGCAGAACGCCGCTGTGGGCTAGTGCAGAGTTGACTGAACTAGCCTCGCTCCATGGGTTCATGGGCTCGAAGACGATTGGAATAGACAGACTTGGGATGTATAAAGGGAGGGAGCTCCACTTTCGTTTGAGTGCCTACAGCAGGAGTTTGACTTGGCTAAGACCCAGAGGTTCAATTACTTGAGATTGAGGCATGCACTACTGACTCAGCTGAAGGGCGACACCTTTCTTCCTGACTACTCTCCCCTAGAGGACCGATTATTAATAGACCCTATCCCCGAGAAAGCAACGTCAACAATATACCGGAAGCTCATCAGTAATCTGCCGGACCACTTGACGGCCTTAAGGACCACCTGGACAGATGACCTTGGCAGTATGGACGATGAGGAGAGGCAAGAGGCACCTTAGGGCCATGCGAGATAGCAATATGAATGCGTTTCTGATTAATCCAGCTACGGATTCTGCATCGCTCCTACTACCCTTTAACACTCCTGTATAAGATTGGCAGAACTCCATCAGCACAGTGTATCCGAGGCTGCCAGAGTGAGGGTACTTTTCTCCACATTCTATGGGATTGTCCTAAAATCGCTCGATGTTGGCAAAGGGACACAGCAATTTTGGTCAGAGTGGTGGGCAGTAGCGGCCCGTGGTGGGAGTGCTGCCGGGCGCTGACCTGGGGCGGGGGGGGCGAGGCGATGCAGAGCGAGCAACGAAATTTGTTTTATTTATTTATATGTTTACTTACCTCTATTCGGCCATAATACGTAGTTTACTACCCCCACCCTGCCCCTTCCCCACCCTACGTCAGCGCCCGGCAGCACTCCCACCACGGGCCGCTACTGGTGATGGGTACTGACGTGCCACTTGACGCAAAATGGTGTTTACTTATCATCACGGGAGAGACAGTGTGGCCCAAATAGGTCACCATTTGGCTTACCCTGGCGGCCGGGTTTGCAAAATATAATATTGTTAAGGGATGGAGGTGGCACTCCCCCCTTTTGTAACTGCCTGAGAAAAAGACATGGATTGGTGCCAAAGAGCAGAGGAAACAGTCTGTAAAAGTAGAGGGTGCATAAAGAAATGGGAGAAAGTGTGGGCGCCATGTCGGGCATACAGGGGGTTGTTGGAGGGCTCTGTAGAAGCCGGAGATGATCTGATCGACTAAGGATTGAGGTTGGTTTTATGTGGACTCCTTGTTTGTATGATGATTCCTGCTTCACACTGTCATTTGCGATTCTAATCAATGTAAATGTTTACCCGATGTGCATGCAATGGCAAATGTTATTATACTGTCTATTGAGCTTTTCAATAAAAAGAGTTAAAAAGAAATAACAGAATACAATCAATTGGCTAAGGGTGATTGGGAGGTACATTTGGAAACAATTGTCTGGGCGAATAGAGTATTCCTTTGAGAAGCTACGGGATATTCTCCATTTGTGTTGGTACGAGGTAGAGAACCAAGATCCAAGTATAATCCAAGTATAATCCAGGGTGGCTATTCAGAACTAGTGTGCTTTATGACAAAATGTAATCTGCGTGTTGGAAGGGAACAATTTTGTACGACATCAAGGGTTGGACAAAAGATAGTCATACTGCAGTGGGTTCGAGTTAAGATACTCTGTAAAGTACCCAAGGGGGAAAATCAGTTTTATGATACTATGGAAGTCATTGAAGTATTGATAAATACGCTACATTTGGCAGATGCAAGAGTATGAAATCTGAAAAGGTTAGCCTTATATTCTGCACCAAGAGGAAATACATCTCATTCTGCAGATTGGAGTTGTAGTAATGGTTGGGATGATGATGTAGTCAATAATTATTATGGTAAAGGAATGTCAGAATATACAATGACTGATTTGTCTATTATTCCAAATTTTAACAATGCTAATGGAGTGTGTGATTCAATGTCAGCACCTGCTATACCTGCTACATCTGATGATGTGTTGTCAGGTAGTGAAGCTGCAGCAACTCATGTAGTGGCACCAAGAGGTGATGGTGTTTCCACACGTATTGATACAAATATTAATGTTGAGCCTGATTCTATTTTTAACAAGGAATTGCCTTCCAAGATGCCTGACAACAGTCCGGAAAATTGTCCAGAATATTGAAGGAATGATCCAGTTGAATCTAAGTATTGCAGTAAACCACCTCCATGGTTAAAAGATTATATTTGTGAAAATTATCCTTTGCATTTGAATGTAATAGGAAATTACTAATATGGTTAAATGCAGAATCCGTGATTTGTCTCCCTTCTTTTATTGTAGTTTTTTTTCTTTATTTAAAGAGGGGTTACGTTGATTGTTGAGTTTTGTTTTGTTTTTTAAAGATTGAGAAATAGTGTTATGTGCTTGGAATTAAATTGCTAATGTTGACGTCATTAAGGTTCTTTGGGATGTAATATAGAACCTTCTGAGAAGATGAACATGATCTGACCCAGAAACTGGACGCTGGTCTATCTGCTCCTATAAATGCCTACTCCTAAATTACACATATTATCCCTACAACATTGTACCATGGATTATTCAACATAGCACTTACTCCTTTCTAGATATTCTCTACCATTTTGCTCGATTTATCTCCTTTCTCTCTTACTCGTTCATATTTACTTCCCCTTTGTTCACATTTTCCTTTCCTTGCTACCTTTCAAACATTTTTCTTCTATCTCCTCTCCTCTCTTTTCTCCAATCCCCCCTTTGTGGTCTGCTTCTTTTTAGGTCGAAACATAACAGACTGTGCAGCTGACTGGTTTGCTAAATACATTGTGGTGACGTTTAGAAAGCTTATCTAAGAATGAATTCCACCTTTGCTTACAATTAGCTTTGTGGCTTGCAACTTACATTTTCTCGCTTTCTATTTCCTGCCCTTATTTGCTTTAGCCTGTCCACCTTGAGTTCATACCTCCCTTTGCACAAACCTTGTTTACTCTATTCTTCAACAAACTCTCTTACTGTAAACTGGCCTTTAAATCTTGTTCTTATCTTGTCACATTTCCTGTGCATTCAAAGACAGAGATCAAATGCCAAGCTCCCTTTTCCAAGAGAGATTGGTGTTTACTTTTCTGTCTCTGAGTTCAAAGTGTTCGAAATTATTTGACAATCCTAATGAGTATCCATGTAAGAGAAGAGTGTGCAGGATGTATTTTTTTTCTAGCACACAAATAACAAACTCTGCTGATGTTTTAGAATATATCAGAATTAGTACAAATGAAGCACATTTTTTGTAATTCTGAAGTGTGGTGGAAACAAATATTTGAATACAATCAAAACACATCAATACACTATGTAATTACATTTGCACACGTTATTGTTTGTGTGCAGTAAAACCATATTTCAATGCAAATGTAATGGTCATTCCAATTGAAAAGGTGTTGTCTGTAATGGCAGTGCACTACTTCACCATACATACTTCACACTATGCCACTCCACCACACTATATACCCTTCCACTCTAAACCATGCCACTCCATTCTACGACACTCTACTCCACTGTACGCCATGTCCTTCCACTTTACGCCTCACCACTCTAAGAAGCTCTACAACATGCTGAGCCACTCGACTTCATGCCCCACCAAGACATAAAATGCCTCTCCACTCTATGCTCTCAACTCCACACCACTTATTCCACTCCACTCTACCCCACTCCAATATATCCCACTCCAATGTACCCCACCCCACTACAATCTAGCCCAATCTACTCCACTCCAATCTACCCTACTTCACCCAATCTACCCCCACTCCATTCCAGTTTAACCCACTCCAATGTACCCCACCCCAATGTACCCACCCCCCACACTCCAATCTACCCTGCATCTATTTACTCCACTCTCACCCGATCTACCCCACTCCACTACAAACTACCCAAATCCTCTTCACTATGATCCAATCTACCCCACTCCACTACAATCTATCCCTCTCCAAACGACTCAATGCTATTCCAATCTAACCCACTCCACTCTACTCCACTCCAATCTACCCCACTTCACTCCAATCTACCCGGATGCACTCAAATCTATCCCACAACACTAAGGGGCATATGTACAAGGAGTTAACGGCGCCTTAGCGGCACTTTTCCGACGGTTTTGTGGTGTTACTTACATCGCCATATGTACAAGCTGCCGCTAACCTCTGTTAGCTGTAGTTTTCCATCGAAAATGTCCATAGAACAGATCTCCATGTCTGTTAGCGATAATGACATGCAAGGGAGGTGTTCCCGTGCAAAAACGGCCGCTACCCACACTTTGCGATATGTACAAGGGAATCCTTGAAGGTAAGAGGACCCAACAAACTGCCTCTAACTGCAGAAAATAGCTAGTCTTAAAAATGGAGCTAACACCAGGGGCCTCGTTTCAGCAGTTTTTGGTGCTGGACAGCGCTGCAA
Organism: Lissotriton helveticus; assembly: GCF_964261635.1. Taxonomy (NCBI): domain Eukaryota; kingdom Metazoa; phylum Chordata; class Amphibia; order Caudata; family Salamandridae; genus Lissotriton; species Lissotriton helveticus. Next base: position 960,643,193 of record NC_136061.1, on the reverse strand, counting down.
GCAATGTTGCTGCGCTGCCCTGCGACAACACTACAGGGCAGGAATGGGCACCACCAGTAAGATAGTGCGCAATCCTGGGCCTCAGTCATGAAAAGTGTTGCAGAGCTGCCACACGACAACCCCAATTACCAGTACACGACAACGTTGCAACACTTTTCACCATGCCCTTCTTGCTACACAATGAATGCACTGTATTCACTGGACAGCGCTCCATCACGCAAATAATGACAGATACGTCTGGAATCCTGACTTATCTGTCTGCGCTAAAGTCACACATTGCTGCAGTTCAGTTCCAGCAATGCATGAGGCCACCCTATCAATGCAGCACTGAGTCACCCTTACGCCTGCCATCAGGCAAGCGTAAGGCACTGACACAGTGCCGCCCTACAATTATTGCAATGAAATCTGATGGATTTCACTGTGCCTCTCATATGAGACCTTGTTGCGTGGGGACGCACACCCTGCATACATCATACCTGATGCAGGTATGATGTGGCACAGGGATTTACAAAGTCACATATATGCCTACATGCGTCACTTTGCAAATACGTTTCAACATGGTTTTCGATTTTGCCTCGTCTTTACTTGAGGGGTGCCAGGGTGTTGGCGCAGTTGGAGATCCATCGTTGGTGGTTGCGAGCTGCGGTGTTATCGCCTGTAAGCGTTGGCAGAGTGGTGGAGCTGAGGGAGTTGACGAGAAGTTCTTCAGTGGCCTTGATCCAACTGCAAGGGGGGCAATGATGGCTGTGGTTTATGGTGGGCATGGTGAAGACGTGATGTATACAATGATGGTCGGTCTAGGAGAGTCTAGTGGTGTGGCTGTAGTTGAAGTTCCCTCTGGCGGACGAGACTTGCTTGACCGTGTGTCCTGCGATGTGGCTTGCTGCAGTGACTAGCTGCTTGAGTCTGATGTTGGCGAGCTTCCCCAGTAAGTGGTGGTGTGCAGGTCATCGGGTTGTCCAGGTGGAAGTAGAGTTCACTGAGTAGGATGTCATAGGTGGATGGGAGAGCCTGGGTGCAATGAGGTCTACAATGGTTTCAGAGAATGGGGGTCCATTGTAGGTGATGGCAGTGCCTCCTCCTGGACCGCCGGTGTGGTCTTTGCGGGTGATTTAGTGGCCGTCACTGATGGCGATGGTAATGTCTGGTCCGGAGCAGAGGTTGGTCTTGGCAGGCGATGTGGCATCCAGGGTTGATGGCGAGGAGGGTGCTGGTGTCCTAGCGGTGGAGTGTCCAAGAGGAAGGGGCCTTGTTGCTGAGCGCAGTCCAGGGGCAGATGGACGCAGACAGGCTTGCCTATGGCTTGCCTTTGGCACGGGAGACGTCCATCACAACGCATGCATTACATCGTAATACCTTTACAAAGCAACTACAACAATGCAGGTGCCTTTACATCGCATTCCATTCCAACGCATTGTGAGGTTAGTAATAGTGCTTTTTAAGTTTTAGGGTGGGTATGGGATTTGGAGGTCAGAGATGAAATTTGGGGTGTATTGTGGGGTAAAATATGAATTTTAGGGTTCAGGGTGTGTTTTGGGGTGCAAGGGTTAGTTTTAGGGTTGCACTCACTGAAGTGGGAATAGTAATGTTTCAGCTCCACTATCCAGCACTTTCCCTACTGTTGCAGTATGAGTAGTATTAGAGTGCATTGTAATGGAATGCGATGTAATGGTATGCTTTGTAACATCCTCTATACCTTTGACACATCAGTGGAATGCCCGCTGTGAATGGGCGCACAGCACCCACCATAGAGAAGTGCTGCAGGGGGACTGGACAACTAGGAGGTGGGAACGCCGTAAAGGACACTGGATGGGGTTGGGATGCAGGTGTGTGTTTTGAGCATGTATTGTAAATATTTAAAGTAAAGACATCTTACATCGAGGCCGGGCCCTGTGTATTCATTGCTCCTGCTCTCCTGCGTCTGCTTGTAAGCTGTGAGATGATGCTCTTCCGTCATTGCGGATGATCCGCCAGTGGGGATGCATCACACCAGGTGCTAGGCCTGGCAACTCGACCCCCGGTCCTCCTCTGCTACGCGTCTTACCTTCTCCTTACCTGGACATTGACACCGTGGCGCAATCAGCTGCACTCTCTCCAAATCTGTGACTCAGCCAGCAGGAGCCTCAGCCAGGTGCGATTTCTCAAACCTGGGTACAGCAGTCACCGCCAAGTCCTCTGGGGAACCTCCTGATGCAGGTGATGCAGCAGGGCCCTCTTAGGCATAAAGTTGCAGCCCTCCTACCACACAAGTTCACTGCAGCTCAAAGGCCTCACCCTTCACAGCATCTGGCCAGCGCAAATTCATCCGGCCTGTGATGCAGAGAGGCGCCACCCACTGTTGGAAATCCCCTCCGTGCACCCCGGTGTAGTGGTGGATCGTAGTATGCGATGCAGACCTCCCTACCTTGGTGGGCAGGCGCGCCTCTACCATTCACAGCTCAAAGGGGCTCAAGGCAGACTTCTCATACAGGTCAGCACTGTGTCTTTGTGCGCCCTGCCAGACTTCACCACCAGGTAAAGGCGATGACAGCACCTCAATGTCTACCGCCATGGCTCATCGACTCCTCAGCACCTCTGCATCCCACTCCAGGCGCAGGTACAGCGAGGCATCCAGGCTCCAGATGCAGGACCAGCGAGGCATCCAGGTTCCAGATGCAGGACCAGCGGGGCTTCCGGGCCCCAGGGTCTGTCCGCGCTTTCAAGGTTTTGGATGTCATAGTGCTGCAAAGAGTGCGCAATGAGACGTGATGCACCACTGGTGTTGCACCGCGATGCACCTCTTTTTATGGATCTAGCCCTGCATTTCCTCTTCCCCTGAGACTCTGGCTGTTCATCCTGGTTTTTGGGGGGCTTTAGGGGATTTTTGATCTGTGCCGCACCTGGCCCTGGCTGCCCCATTCTGCATTGCATTGTTTTTTTGCCTATTTTTCATTAGAGCTCAACTGATAGGCTATTTATGGCTATAGAGGCAAACAAAAACTCACGTTGGGCTGACTAACATGAGTTTTTTTGCTGGAAATGGGCCTTTCGTTGGTTTTCGCCTGCTAACGCCGGAATTCCTATCACCATCATGCTAATGTTAGCAGCAGTTTTCACCGCTGATCCCTGAAGTTATGGCCATGTCGCGACGTTTTGTACATACGTCGCTAACAAGGCAATAGTTTTCAGCAGTACACAGCAGTAAGAAAACTGCTGCTTACTAGTGTTAGCGGTGGTTATCGCCAGTCCTTGTACATTTCCCCCACAATCTAACCAAATCAACTCCACCCCACTCCAATCTATCCCACTACATTCCAATCTTTCCTACTCTAATCCACCCAATGTACCCTACTCCACTCCACCCTAATCCTCCCCACTACACTCTACTCCAATTTACCCCACTCCATTGTATCCTACTCTACCCCCACTCCATGCCAAGTTACCCCACTCAACTCTACCCCATTCCACTCTTCCCATATCTAGCTCACTCAACTCCAGTCTTGACTCCACTCCAATATATCCAACTCCACTTAACCCCACTCCACTACATTCTACCCCTCTACTCTCTACCCCACTCTAATCTACCCACTGCAAGCCACCCAATCTACCACACTCTATTCCACTCTACACAATGCCCCCACTCCACTTCATGCTAATCCACCACACACCTCCCAAATCTACCCCACTCCAGTCCAATTTAACCCACTCCACCCCAATCCACCCCACTCCAATCTACCCTATACCACTCCACTCCAAGCTACCATACTCCAATCTATTCCATCCAATCTGCACCACTTCAATCTAGCCCAATCTGCTTCACTCCAATCTACTCTACTCCAATCTACCCCAACCCATCCCAATCTGCCCCACACCACTCTATCCAACTCCACTCCAATCTGCTCTACTCCAATATCCCACGTAACTCCAATCTATCCTACCACTATACACCCAATATATCCCACTCCAATCTCCCCCATCCCAAACCACCCCACTCTACCCTACTCCACCCTAATCTATCCCACTGCCCTCAAATGTACTCCTCTCTACACCCATCTATTCCGCTCCACTCCAATATACCCCACTCCAAGTTACCCCACTACACTCCTATCCACCCTAATCCACTGCACTCCACTCTTCTGCAATCTACACTACTCCCCTCCAATCTACCCCAATATATCCCACTCCATTCTTCCCAATCTACCTTATTCCTATCTACCCCACTCCAATCTATCCCACTCTAACCTACACAAATCTACTCCACTCCAAACTACCCCACTCCACCCCAATCTACCCTGCTCCAATCTACCATGCATATCTACCCAACTCTCCCACTCCAATCTACTCCACTCAATCTACCTCACCCCATCCCACTCCATCATTCCCCACTCCACTCTATCCGAAGTTACCCCACTCTACTCTACCCCAATCTACCCCATTCCATTTTACCCCACTCCAGTCTACCCCACCTTACTCCACTTACGTTTAACCATGCTGAGCAGCAGCCACAGTGATAATCATAATGGCTAAAACACATTGCCAAAGCCAATTGCTCTAACATTGGTGCTACCTATTGACCTTGCCAATGCTTGTTATTCTGTCTTCTTTTTAGGTTTCGCCCTGGCGTTGCAACTGCGTAGCAGTTGCTCCGCCCAAGGGCGAAATCTAATGTTAGCTCTATAGTGGCGACTTCAAACCGCCCCTTCTTCCATTGGCTAGCTCCATAAATGGAGGCTAGCCATTGGAAGAGATTGGCCGTCAATCACGTTTTCCAGAGAAAACGCGATTCGGGGGCGTTTCTGGGTCTTTTTTTAAGCCCCGCCCCTTGTTGCCGTGTGTCCCGGGCCGCGCTGTGATTGGCTGCAGGCCCGGGACACCCCCGTGATGTCATTTCCCGGGCCGCGCTGTGATTGGCTGCCGGCCCGGGACACCCCCGTGACGTCAGCCAATCACAGCACGGCCCGGGACCAGACTTGTTTTTCTCTTGCAAGTAGTTCTTTTATTATTTCCCCACAAAAACGAGGCGAGTCCCCATCCCGGAGTTTCTACATTCTTGGGTTATAGGCTTCATATCTTTGCAGATAGAGTGCAGCTGTTTTACAGAATTACCCAAAGTTCTTACAGTCAGTCTGTCCCAGACATTGGACGGGAACCCCCGGGTCACTTTTCCACGTGCAATGTATCGTTTGCTACCTCTTGTATTTTGTTTGCCTCTGATACATGCACAATTGTCACTATTGCCTCGTGTAAAGTAACGTTTGCTTTTGTAACATGCTCACTTGTAATTTTCTCCTTATGTATCATTTCTGTTCCTATTGTGAAGCGCTCTAACACCTTCGGGTATATAAAAACGCATAAAATAAATTAAAAAAAATAAATAGCCCGTCCCGCAGCCAAGGGCAGACCCACCGGAGGCGCGGCCGTCCACGCTCGAGCTGCAGTGCCCACGACTGCCAGCAGGTGTCGCTGTGCTGTGCTAACCTGAATAACGGGGCCGTGAGTGAGGCGCCGTGGGAAGTGCCCGTGTGTCGCTGGCTAAGAGGAGGAGGGTGCTCCGGGCTCACACGCGCACTCACGCCGCAGGCTCAGCAGAGCTCCGGGAGCAGCGCGGCTCAGAGCGCAACAGGCGGGGGCAGAGCTCTGCGGAGGCCCGGAGAGGACCTCGGAGGAGAGCGCGGCTCGGTCACTAGTTGCGGGAGCAGCTGTTGAAGTTTGGGCAGAAGCATCAGCGCAGACACAGGATGCAGCATGAGGAGCTGCGCGCCTCCCTGCTCCGACCACGCTATGGCTGTAAGTAAAGCAGATAGTAGGCTGGCACCCCCCCCCCCAAAAAAAAACAACAAAAAAAACAGTATTTATATATCTGCATTCATTATCTAGGAGAACCTGTGGTTTTAGTTTGTGTACCGGGGGTGTTTTGTGTTTTTCCGCACCGCTCAATGTATGAAAGTGTTTTTAAATGAGTTGTGGCCCCTCCTGTGCGCCTTCAAGTTGCGTCTCGTGAAGCCCGGCGGCAAGTCAAGGGGTGCAGGCGTGGGGGCTGCTGGTCTGCGGAAGGTCACGCGCAGGGAGTCACAGGTGTGCTGCGGCTTCCTCGGGCGCAGATCGCAGGCAGGTGGGTCTGTAGATTGGCTCTGCAGGCGCGTGGCTCCCTCTCCGCGGAGGATCAGCTGGGATCCTTCACGGTGTGTGCTGGCGAGGGAGCCGTGCAGGAGGGTTGACCCCCTCCCCCCCCTCCCAGGTCTGTGGGTGGTGGCTCCGCTCACCTGACCCGAGCATCCGGTGTGTGATCTCCCAGGGTGCCCGCGGCAAGTCACACGTGGGATCCCCCCGAAGATCTGCGCGGCGGGGCTCCCTCTCAGGCTCCTGTGAACTCAGCAGCTAAACCTGCTGGAAGAGGTGCTGATCATCAGTGGTAGAACACACATGAACATGTTGGTCCAGGCTGCACGCCCTGGTAGCACGTGACACTTTAAGACCGTGCAGACCACACAGCGGCCTCTCTGCACCTTGCAGCAAGAAAGCTGGGGCTGTCCTACTTGTTTTGAGTGAGTTTGTCGCTGTGGGCGATGGTTTTACATGTTCCACTGTGTCTCCGAGACAGGAAGCACATGCGCGCGGAGTGAAAGGATGGGGCTACTAAGTACCTGTAATGCCTGCTGTGCCCCCGCACCCCCTGCGGAAGAGCCCCCAGAGCTGCTTCGTGTCACCCGCCCGCCCCCAGGCAGCCCTTGTTTCCGGTGATTCACGGCTCCGTCTGCCAGAGACACGTCCTGGCGGCCAGGTCTGTCGCCGGAGGTCACAGCAGAATAATGCCTGCTGCTGGACTAATGCAGCGCGCTTAAAGGCCCTCGCCGCCTTTTTAAATAACGAGCCACGTTTAACATAATTACCCATGCCTTTAACTAGGGGAGGCAGTGCCGTGTGTGAAGGCAGACATGCCGTGTGTGTGGGAATGTAAAAGCGACTCAGTATTTTCATCATGACAGATAGAGTTCGTAGCCTGTGACCTCGGATGCGAACTTAATCACGTTTTTGTATTTTCTCTTGCCCTGCGTGTGCTCTTTCTGTCTTCCCGGTCCTCCACGCAGTGTTGTTTCAAACAACCCGTGACAGGGTGTGACAAGACAAACAAAGGCACCGCCCCCTTGCCCCCCCCTCACCTCCACAGCCAGCCTGCTCTCCCTCTGCGAGGTGATTTAAGAGCGCACGCCAACGCACAACAGTGCATCTTGAAATACTGCCAGGGACAGCAACGTAAGGTGTTTTTTCATTCAAGCTATAAACTTTCTGATAAAACCATAACGCATATGGTTAGCCGCTTCCTAAAACCTACATCGGGCCCTATGTCTTTTATTTATGTTATAAAAATGAACACATAAATAAAAGGCACTATCATTTACAATGCCAATAGTTCAATCTCTCGTAAATGCGAAACCTATTGCATTGCAAATGCTTGTTTCTTCCTCTTTCTAACTCTGAGCTCTCTGTGTGCCGTATCTCTTCTGCCACAAAAGGTAGACATGGGTCTCCAAAATGTGCCTATCAGGGGTTGCGGGATCAAGCCGGATCTCCGGGTTTCCCAAGAGGTCAGAGTGCTCTGTGCCGTCCAATCTAACAACCCTGTGACCTGCTACGTCATCGTACCCTGCAGACCAAAGCTCCCACAGAGAAGCGCAAACGTAGAGCCAGGCCCCAGCAGAGGAGCTGGCATAAATACAATCGGCTCAGTTAAATAAACTGTAACTAATGAAAGATACCACAGGCCTCCTGTCATCCCCTGGGTACTGGTGCCACTGCACTAGCTGCACCACTGACAGATATAGCCATGGGATACATTGTATTTTGCTTTCCCTTCACAGTATGGATTCAGGGAGAGCAGCCGTGACATTGATTATTGAAGGGGTAGGAGTGACTTAGTTATTTATTTATTTATTTATAAAGTTTTATATAGCGTGAACAAGATCCCAGTACTACAAATACCCCATCATATGAGCATCACCTTATGAAGGTACCCAGCCTTCGCCTTGTTCCTCTACTTGGTCAAAGGACTCCAGTCCTGGGTAACTTAACAAATCCCTGAAAGGGTTGACCTTTATTCCACATATTGTGGATGCATTATCGTGTTCACTAAGTGAGCATGGTTGGCAGAACAGCTCAAATCGTATCTTCTATTTCTTCTTTATTTGGTGTCAGGCAGAAGGCGAAGCACAGCTTTGGAAGAGCAAGGACAGGCCCAACTAAATACAGAGGAGTCAACCAAGAAGCACAAACAAAGCACACCCAAGACTGTCCAAGTACTGTAAAGGCACCGACGACAGGTCTGTGGCCCTAGAAAACAATGCAGACACACTTGATAGGACAGATGTAGAAAGCGGATGTGGAGTATTGGCCAGAGCTGAACTGGGGAACCGAGTTCTAGTCTCGGCTTCGATTCAAAATCCGGTGATTCTGGGCAAATCATTTAATCTCCCTGTGCCTGCAAAAGTCATTGTGTAATGTAACTGGTGCTCTTGCAAAGCGCTCCAACACCTTCCGGTCGAGTACGCTATCTAAAACTACCAACATTGTACTGCACAGAGGAGAGGGGGGGGGGATATTTGTGAAGTATAAGATGGGCTTGGGATCCCCTGTGTTTGGGAGTGCAGGGACCATGCTGGACATTGAAAGGGTTCTCGGCATATGAGAGGGTGATGTTGTTTTCAGCGCATGCCCACTAGCAGATCCATAGCAGGAAAAACATCATTTTACTGGAGACAGCCTCGCACGTCCATGTAGACAACATGACACTTTAGTAGCCCAGCTGCTGGATTGTAAAGCCAGGCCTTCCACTACTGCTGCAGCAGAGTGCGAGGTGGCACAGGTGCTGCAAACCTCTCTTCACAGTGCTGCCCCCAAACTTCCCAGGTCAAACAGGATTACTTTAGAAGCCATCCCAGAGTCATTGAATGATTATCCAACTACTCTAGAAGTCATTTTCACATCGTCAGACATCATCAAGCTCTTGAGGTCATCAGCAGACCTTAGGAAAGTGAACCTGATGATTTGAGGATGAGTTGAAAATGAGTATCTGATGACGCCACAAGGTGTGATTGTTTCTTATAATCAGAGGATTAGCAGTCGATGACGTCTCAAGATGAGATGGTTCCTGATGATTTCAGGGTGCTTTTAAGATGACTATCTGTTTACTTCAGAGGCACTCACCAAATTAAACTGGCCCTGATGGTTTGAGGAGGGCTTGCTTATTACTTGAAGAGCCTTTCTCGCCTTAATATATAATTTAAGAATTACTTGTTGATTAGTGAACAATGAACGCCGTTTAGCTAATGCACAAGTTTTCATTTACATACAAATAAATGTTGCTTCATACTAATGGGGTCTTCACGCACCAGGAAGTAGAGTGTAGTATGCTGCCTTACTGAAATTGAGTATTTATTAAACATTGTACATTTATGACAACTCAATGTTTCTCAGTATACTTTTACGTTTAAAAGATAACAAATAATATGATTTACCACAATTCAGCATATAAAAGAGATATATTTATTTGAACTGTAAAGACACCGTATTTTAATGTAACATGATATTTGTTGTATGCTGACACAAAATATTTTCTAATTGTGCTCATGCACCAGCTTTTACAGCCCGAGCCAACCCGTAACTCTGGTCAGCCAAGGTTTCAGATTGCTATGTGTGACATTTTTACAATTTCAGTGTAATTAAGAGTGACATATCAATGACAATGACTGAGTGGCACTTTCTTATTAGTAAAATCAAGCAATGAAGATGAGGGAAATATTTATATAAATATAATTACACGCATTTGATCAACATAACCCCTAAAAGAATTTAAAAGTGTTGCAAAGCACCAGAAATGGAGGGACCCTAACCTCCACTTGTGTGTCAAGGTCAGTAGGTCGAACATAGGCGTCGGTCTTCCTGTAATTTAACTCGGCCAGAGCGCCGACCGGCAGCAGCAAATCCTTTGGGGCCTGCTTTATCGAGGAAATTACCAGAATGTTAAAAGAAACTATTTAATTGGTACATGAAAACTGAGATTCTGGTACCAGTGTTGTCTGTGCAGCTGCATGCATCTGGTTGCGGAAGCCTGCCTCCGGGCACTCGACATGGCTGGACTTCAATGTCTTACCCCAGACCACAAGTAGAAATGCAGCAATTTTAAACTCCCATAGAAATTAATTACGCTGCTGATTAGAGATTGGGTGGAAAAATACAATCTCATTTGAGCTGGAGGAACTGCTAAATTCAGCACAGAATGGGTGAAATTATGCCCATTTGATTTGATATACTAGTACCTGAAAAACTTACGTCCGCCCGTGGCCGCGCTGAAAGTAATTTTTGAACTTGCACCACTGATGTTACAGCGCGATAGCGCTATTCAATGAAAGCACATAGCTGCCAAGGTTTCAGATTACTACGAGTGACATTTTCATATTTTCAGTGAAATTTTGAGTGACATTTCAATGAGTACGAGTGAATATTTACACGATGTTGAGCGCTGCTGGCTCAGGAGTGCAACTTGGCTGCGGTTAAGTGAAAGTGGACAATAACTCCAGCTAGGTAAAATACTGTATGGATGACAGAACATCGCCGCAGAGTTAGCTCAGGGAGCTGCAGAGCTGGTCTCTTTATTGCACTGAAAACTGGATTAGGATACTCCTATGGAGAGAGAGAGGGGCGGTGGTTTAGAACGAGTTCTTCGGCATCGCAGATAGTGAGAATGGAAGCCCAAAGGTGAGGGCAGAGGTTACAAGAAACTGACGGGACACTCCATATACAGTGTCACCAGCTTGCATAACGGCTGCTGGCCCACAATATGAAGCGTGATCCCATCGGTGAAACACAGCGCACATCCAGTAGTGCCAAAAGTTACTTCAGTATTCGGTGCCGTTTGCGGAGCATTATAATGATCAGTCGATCGCCCGGTTGTTTTGAAAGGGAAGGCTATGGTTATTCCTCCTTTTATGTTTTAATTTCTGCCAGCTTTTAGAATTACGTCGCTACGGGGAAGGATTTTGCCAGTAATCGGAAGCCGCATGTATTTTTTTTTCTCAGCCACCCAATAATGTTTTCATTATAGCAGCCCTGCACGCTGCAACCGGAAACTGCAGCCCTGAATATCATGAGGATACCCTAGACTTCCATGGGAGCAGCCTCTTCATATTGTCACTTGCAGCAAATGGGCAGTGGGGTCTTGAATCTGGTTACTGGCATGTATGGGCTTTGGAAGTGGCTGCTGCGGGATCGGACATATGAAACACGCGCACATGCACGTTTTATTCTTCCCTTTCAGAAGCATCGCAATGGCAGGCAGAGAGAGGGTGCGATGCAAGTGTTGTGCACTAGCCTCTCAGGTTGCTGGCAGAACACAACACCCCCCCCCAACCCACCCCACTGTGTGACAGCCCGGGCTGAAACAGCTTCCCGGGCACATACAGCCCCCCCCCCCCATTACTTCACGGGTCTTTAAACGACCATTCGCGTGTCAATGGGGCTTTCTTGGTTTTTCACCCCTTCTAGAGCCCCTGCATGGCCACTCTGACTATGGCCCGAAGAATTAGCACGTTACACAATACCTAACTCTGTCAGCTGAAACACAGTTGTCATTGCCAGTGCTTGATGACTACACACCCGTAATACCGATTTGTAGTCCTTTCTCTATTTCCTGAACTACACAGTAGTGCCTCCTCTGCATCGGACGGAAGCGGAAGTTGAGGCGCAGGCTGCAGGAACCGACTGGGAGCAGAGAAAGTTCTTCTTCGTCACCGTGTACAGATTCGGGGAGACCGTACTGGAGAGGCAAAGAAGAGATAGTTCCTCTGTTTTTTCGGTATTTTAGCTGTGGGGCAGGGGGAAGAGGCAGCAAGTACGATGGGTTAGATTTTTGCCACCTCTTCTCGCACTTTGGGTTCCTCGGAAAACGCTGCCCTTTGTCCTTCAAATGGCGGGAACCCGCTACTCTTCAATATTCGGCGCTAAAATGTAGCGCTTTGTTTGGGAGCGGTGGTGGAAGCAGGAGTCCACTGCTCCTCTGTGCTTTCATTACTTTGTCGATCTTCAAAATGTGCGAATGGAACCAGTAATTGCATTGATGTGCTTTGCATTGTAAGACACTGCAGCAAATGTGTGTGTGTGTGGGGGGGGGGGGGGGGGGGGCATGTAATGTTTGTTCACATCTCAACACAACCGAGGAGCAGACTCAGGTGGGTTATAGTTTTGTGCTTAATTATTTCTACGGTGCACGTGGAAGCCTGTCCGAATGACTTCATTTTGAAAGAGATGGCAGTAGAATTATGTGTTTTCTAGCCTAATCATGTAATATAACTCTTTCAATATTCAGAACCCGATCTCCACCAAAGTTTGATCCCGATGGCATTACTGGCACTTTATTATCTCGCATCAGGCGCACCTATGGTGATGCTGCAGAAATATATTTTAAATTCAGCAGACCTTAACCCACTTAAATAATTACTATTGCGTGTATTGGACAGCACAACTAGCCACTATTGCAGCATGCCAAGTATGCTACTACCGTGTCATCCCTCAACCATACATCTGTTTAATAATGCATAGCTAAATTTTTCCTACACTCAGCTTTTCTTTCTCACCTCTCTTCTATCCTTCTCCCCCTCATGCTCTTCTCTGTTTCCTAGTTTCCCCTTTCTCTCTGTTGTCCCTATTCTCACTGCTTTTCATTTTTCAGTTTCACGTCTTTTCCTCAGTCTCTCTATTCACGCTCTTTCCTCTAGGACTGCTCTTCTTCCGTTGCCTCTCACTCATTTCTTCTCCTCTTTTCACTTTCACCTCTTTTCACTTTCACCATGTTCCACTCCAATCTTGTACTCCCTATCTCTGCTTTCCCAAGTTCTCTTCAAATTCTTTGTGTGCCTTTGCATCAATCTCTTCTCCATTTACATTCTTCCTTTTGTTTTTCCTTCTTGCACATCTTTCATGACTTCCATCTGTCTGCTTCCTTCCTTTGCCACTCTTCCTTCCTAAACCCACATCAGAAAGTTTACACGTTGCAATACATGCCTGATACATTAATACAATGATAGGTCATGCACTGTATTGTATTTGATTTATATAGCGATTACTACCCCTGATAAGGCATCAAAGCACTTTTTCAACGAAGGGAGAGACTGCGGTAAGAGTGGAACGAGTGATCTCAACTTAGCAGAATTACTGGCACTAGAGAGCAGTAACTGATTAGGGAATGGGCAAAGGTAGCACATAGCCAGTGATGTAGTTGACAGAGGGATGAAAGGGGTATGTGACAGGATGGCCTATAGAATCATTAAAGTCATGACAATTGTTTGTGGGCCTTATGATTATTTGTAGAAAAAAAGGTTTCTGGCTGCAATTAAAATACTCTCCACCTCCCACACTTTTCAATACAAAGTTAAAGCAGTGTTTCGAAAGAAGAAAAGGCTTCCATTACAAAATTCAAATATGTTGTCCGAAGAGACCAGGTGCTGCTGGATGTTGGAGAGCACAGGTAAAACGGTGGCTAGAAGACATGTCCTGTGTCTTTTCAGGGTAAGTGTCATTCGGCTGGGCCTTGACTGTGAATGAGAACTCCAGTGTCGCCATACCTTTTTCGGTAGCCTTTAGACATGCAAGGTTGTTGCTTTCTTCAATACCTTCTGTATGCTTCTTTCCATTACACATCAAGAAGCTCCACTGCAAAGTATCTATTACCTGGGCTAACTCACTAGTGCCAGCAGCCAGATTCACTGACTATCTTACCTGGTCCTACGATGGATGGTATATCTTCACGTTTCTGACACAGTAACATGTCCTCCAGATGCAGACTCTAAGACAGCTGTCAGTTCCACGTAATAATCAAGTATGCAAAAAGTGATAGATGGAATGCTTAAATTAATCTCAGCCACTGGTAATTACTCGGGCCGCACCCCAATCCATCTTCCTTTTCCACACCATTGCACCTCAGGTCCAGCGATATGCAAATCAGTCTTGACCCTGTACTAGTGGGAACAGTTGAGCCTGAACTACCAAGCCAGGGCCCCCCCTTAACCGGAACACAAGCAACCCAGGACCGGTTTTGTCCAAGTTAGGGTTCTTCGGCCAGGTATTGCAGAATGTCTGGACGACACAGTGAAGTATACAAAAAAAGTGATGGATGAAATGCTTAAATTAATCTCAGCCAATCGGGGCGAAAACAGTTATTTCACTTTATTCCATAGCATTTTGCATTCGGTTTCCAGTCCTCTTCGATCTTATGTCTTGCAGTCCTGAGTTGCTTCCACTGAACTAATTAGACTATTACACCATGTATCAAAAATGTGTAGTTTAGAAGCTCAGGATTGAGAAAGTGTCCATAATGATGGGGAGTGAGATTATTGCCCCTTATTCCTAAAACGACTCCTATGCCTATTAACACCACTCACATCTTCCCTTGTCACTTTGCTAAGCCTTTGACATATATCTCGGGCCACTAAGCTTCTTAACACTGATTAGTACTGGTATCACTCAGTAACTCTTAAGATGGTCTGACTACAACATCCAGTCAACACCACCCTTTCCCCTACACCATTTAGCCACACATTTTTGTTACACCAGAAGCATTTACCATACCCACTTACATCACCCCTCACTCACCATTCCCAGAAGTTACTAGGCTTCACTTGCACACACCACTAGATCAAGATTTGTACAATCGCGACACTGCTCACTCTCACCATTTAAATAGTCACTGACTGACTGACTCACTCTCACTGACTGACTGACTCACTCTCACTGACTGACTGACTCACTCTCACTGACTCACTCTCACTGACTGACTGACTCACTCTCACTGACTGACTCACTCACTCTCACTGACTGACTCACTCACTCTCACTGACTCACTCACTCTCACTGACTGACTCACTCACTCTCACTGACTGACTCACTCACTCTCACTGACTGACTGACTCACTCTCACTGACTGACTATCTCACTGACTCACTCTCTTTCACTCACTCTCACTGGCTGACTCTCACTCTCACTGGCTGACTCTCACTCTCACTGACTGACTCTCACTCTCACTGACTGTCTATCTCACTCACTGACTGACTCTCTCACTGACTGACTCTCTCACTGACTGACTCTCTCACTGACTGACTCTCTCACTGACTGACTCTCTCACTAACTGACTCTCTCTCACTGACTATCTCACTAACTGACTGACTGACTGACCATCACCCTCCTGTTATTTATGCCCCCATAACAAAAAAACCCACAACAAGCAACCATTGGGACAGGCAGATACAACTTGCCAGCATTGAAAGGAAAAAAAACTCAAGACATTATTTTTAACGCTTTTTTAATATGGTAGTTCAGTTGTACATAATGCTTTTTTGGTCATATCTAAGGTAACAAAAATGCTTCTCACACTTCTTTATTATAACCTTTCAGCATGCTGCAGACTTCCATAGAGCACAGCTTAAAGACATAGGTAAAGTCAATATCTCTGGCTAAACACTTATAAGTTCCCAAAGGCGAGACCTATTGGCTATGCCAGTGCTTGTTATTATTTAGTTGTGTAAACCAGATGCTTTAGCCTTAGAGAATGTTTGTGGCATTTCCTATTCATGCCTCCAGTACTTTTCTTTACACTTCGTAGGCATTATGTGATTGATTTTTTTAAGCTATTTGGTCATTATGATCATATTCTAAATGTTGTAATAAACAATGGATGTTAAAAATAAAGTTAATACATAAGAACTATGCTATATTTTACTACTAAAGAGGCAGTCACAATTGCAGTTACCTTGCATTTGAAAGGGACTTGATTTAAATAGTGCAGCAGTTGCAGTGGTACCAGGGCCAAAAGTTGTCATAACTCCACTAAACACCAAATATTGCGATCTTTTATTACTAAACAGGAAGTCACACGTGCAGTTATCTAGCAAGCACTATGGCCGTGATTTCAATAGTGCAGCAGGTGCAATGGCATCAGGACCAAAAGCTCCAGGCACCCTACTAAACACCAAGTATTGCTATATGTTATTCCTAAACAGGCAACCACAAGTGCAGTTAGCTTGCAGGCAATAGGGTCATCATTTCAATGGTGCAGCAGGTGCAGTGACACCGGGTTCCAAAGCTCTAGGAACACCTCTAAACACCAAATATTGTAATATTTTACTACTAAACAGGCAGTCATAAGTGCAGCTACCTTACCGACAATAGGGTCATGATTTGAATGGTGCAGCAAGTTCAGTGGCACCAGGGCTAAAAGTTGTCAGAGCTCCGCTAACATCAAATATTACTGTTTAACTACTCTGCTCTACACCTCTGCAATCTACCCTGCACCACTCCACTCTATGCCACTCTTCTCTGAAACAATCTACTTTACACCACTGCAATCTACTCTGCACTCTACATCGCTCTACTCTGCGCCAATGCACTCTACACCACTCTACTTAACCAGTGCACTGTACGCCAGTCTACTCTGCACCACTGTTTTTTACACTACTTCAATCTAGGCTACTGCACTTTAACACACTATAAGCTTTGATACTCCACTCGGTGATGCTCTACTCCATAAACAGTCTACAACACTACTACAAGCTATGTCACTCTTTAACACTACTCAACAACGCTCTACCAAACCCCCTCCATGCCACTTTAGTCCACTCTATTCTACAACATACTACTCCGCTCTACTCCATGCCACTCCACTCAGACACTCGATTCTACAACACTTTACTCCACTCTCCTACACTACTCCACTTTATGCCACTCCACAGCAATCTAGTCTACGCAACACTTACCACCACTCTGATCTACACCACTCCATGACACTCTGTCGCTAGAATCAATGCTACTTCATCACATTGCACTTTTCAACATGCAACTCTTCTTTACCCCACTAACTTTTAGCCGTGCTGAACAGCCACGCTCGTGTACAATATGGCTAAAACATATTGGCAAAGACAATATCTCTTGCAAAGGCCAGACCATTTGGCTTTGCCAATGCTTTTTCATTTTAACTGATACTACAAACCATCGACAAGACATTGGCAAGTCACATGTTCGAAAAGGCAAAACCTATTGGCTTTGCCAATGCTTGTTTTTGTAACCATTATTTGCTCTGCTAACAAAGTAATACAACTGTATTTCTTAACATCTTGTGAATGGCAAACAAGTATTACTATTACACCGCCATGCAGTAATACAGCCAGAACCCATCCTGCTGCAATACATACCCATTATTAATTCATCAACTAGTTCGGTTCCAGTCACACTCTAAAGTTATCCTTGGATCATCCACGAGTAAGGCAGCCTCATTCTGAAGTCATCACAAAATGATTCTGTAATAATGCAGCCCCATCCTGAAATCATCATGGGATCATTCTGGAGTAGTACAAGGTCATCACATGTTTTCCACTGAAGTAATCAGGGACCCATCCTGGAGTAATCCACCCTAATCCTGTAATCAGCATGGGATCATCCGGCAGTAGTTCAAGCTCATCACATCTTTTCCACTAAAGTAATCAGGCCTTAATCCTGGAGTAGTTTCTCTGATGACTCTAGATAAAGTCATCCCATTTAAATATTCTGCCCTGTGGGCAGACTTCAGGATGGCTTCGGATGACATCCCCAGTTAATTGCAGGAATCGCCTGGCTGAAGTCATCGAATGACTTCAGAATCACTGCAGGATGATCTTCCTGTTTGACTTGGGTTCTGCACCCTCGACGGGTGCTGAACATGTGTCAAATCTGAGCTCCAACCCACCATGTGCTTCAAGTACTGGGACTCACAGAACAAGCAGCTGGAGGGCCCACGGGGACGCTTTAGAGCCAGACCAGGGCCGGAGAGTCAGAGTCCAAACCTTCAGGCACCCTGGCCAGGCTTCTTCCGCGCTTCAGTCCCCGCAGTGTGTGAGGGGCTGGTACAAAGAGCAGTCTAAGGTCTGGTCTGAGGTCTCCCTCTCTACTTGAGGAGGCACAGACAAAGGTGTCGCCACTGCGGAGGCTGCACGAGAGGCTTGAATGCAGGACCTGGGGGAGAGGGGAGTATCCTGTCTTCCATGGGGCTCGCCCTGCACTGACCCACTTCATCATAATTTCACACTCTCTGTCATGCCCTGATTGACATCCTCCCCACACGTGCCCTCCCTGTTGCGCGTTCTTTTCCCTGCCCATCAGACTCCTGGGAATGACTGTCCTCAACGCACTTCTCTCCATTGGTGAGATGCCAGCCTCTAGTGATCACTATCTCATGCAAAGGGTTCACCCACATTCCCTCTATTTTGTCTCCTCCGTTGCTTTCTCCTGGCCCCATTCTCCTGCTCCCAGGCCCCCCATGTCATCTTTATGTTGAGCATAGTGTGGCAGAAAGCGCTATATATAAATCCCCATCGTGCACCTGAGGAGGGGTGCTCCATAGGGGTGGTGGAACGTTATGGTGCCTGTGGAGGGCTCGAAGGGTAGGTCTGGGACAGGGAGAGCTGGTTGGGGCAGACCTGTGTTACTCCCCTCCTTAGATAACACTCCACCACCAGCTTCTCGCCCCTCAAGTGCTCTTGGGGTCCAAAGTGCTCTTCTTGTTCCTTCTAGGGCTGTTCTCGGTCTGTGAGGAACTGCAGTGGTTGGTCCATCCTATGCCGGGCACATCCTGCCAGGGATTTAGGTACTTTCCTTGCTGTCATTACTATTAGAGCCCCTGTCTTATACAACCATGTTCCACCACTGACCACCTAAAAGGCTTTCAAATGTGCCCTAGGCCAATCCACTTCCAGTCATTGTTGTAGTCGCCTCCCCCCACAGGCCCCAACAAAGTAGCGTTCATTTGGGGTTTTCCGCGGCAATGAGGGCCTCACTGGACTTTCCCCAGACAGAACCTTTTCTAGGAATAGTGAAGCATCTTTTGAGCAGGAAATGGTTAACACACCTAGAGGCGGTGGGAATACAGGCATCTTACACCCTAGGAGCTGCAGAGCTGCTACTCGGTTGCGGAGTCGAGGGGGGGGGGGGGCACTGCAGGCTTGAAGGCGCTCCTTCCTCGTGCCCCCGCCACCTGCAGAGCTCCTGGTACCCCACATCGGGACTCGATTCATCAGCCTGTCCATGAACTCCCCAGAGACGAACTCCTCGGGGTGAAGTGTGTCATTAATTTTACCATTCTGCGGCACCCGCCTCCGATGGCTCCCACGTCCACGGCGTACATCGCCTCGTTAATCATCACAGCAGACTTCTAAACACTTCTTTCACAACACAGCCCGCGAAAATAACACGGGGAAGATAAATGGAGAGCGAGAGCGTCATCTGTGACTTACTGAAACCAGCTGTGTTACTCGCCCACAAAGTGCTTTCTGTGGGATGAAAAAGAAGGGGGTCTCTAAAAGGGGAGGGCCTTTTATAATTAGGGGCGTGGCTTAAACATATATGCTAAAATTGTCTTAGAGGACCACCATACCTACACATTTGCAATTGCATAGAATCACAACTGCTGCCGGGTACTTGACCTTTGCTCTGTGCGCTTTGCAGAGATGCCAAGGATTGGATGATCATATAGTCTGAATGCCTTTTTGCACACTGACAAGCTATGAAAGAAAAGCATGCTGCCTTCATCCTCAAACCAATAGTGCCCCATTATAAACACATGGATGCTCTTCAAGTTATATTCTGCACTTCACATGAGTAATATGCTGCCCGAAAAAAGTAACAACATCCTGGAAAAAACAAACACTCCTAGGGAATGCAAGACTAAGTGAAGCATGTGAAATATAAACAGGAACCACATGGATTTAAAAAAAAGTTTATTTACACTTATTGTTAATATATCGATCAGTGTTTTTGCATAAAATGTAAGAACATAAATACAGGGCCCGAAAGAGACCCATTTCAATGTCCGTCGTAAATAATGACCTTCGCTTGTGACCTGGAGGGATCCGGCCCACTTAAAGCCCTGCACCCACAGTTTGTTCCATCGTAACACGCTACACACACCACCAAGCAGCCCATCCTGCCTGCTGCACTGGTGTGATATGTAATGATCCACAGTGTGAGAAAGCGACGTCTGTGGGCTGAGTAAAGGGCTCTCGCTGCTGGGCAGTATGAACAGGACGTTCTATTGGGTAGAGGAAAGTGTATAGAGTAGTTTGAAAAGCTAGTTCTCCTAGTCTAAACCATCAAACCTCTGCCCTTCCTTTAGTCTGTTCCTGCTTCACCCTTATTTTAACCAATATCTCCTCTTCAAAATCTACCATTTTTGTTTTAAATTGTTAACAGTCATACCATTATTTAAATAAACCTACACCCGAACCCTACTCTCTTTCCAGGTGCAGACCTGTGCCTTAACTCCTACTGGCTTTTGTGTAATTTATCTAAAAAATCACCATGCTGTTTGTCATATCCAATTATTTATCATCCATATGCATTATATATGGAAAGCAATAATTTTTGATAGTTTTTCCTGAAGTCTGGCAAAGCCAGTGAGACTACTTTTAATTGGGCACATTGCATGTGTGCATGCAAAGCATGTAACACGCATTGGCATTGCCAATAGGTCTCACCTTTGGGACCTTATAAGAATTTAGTTATGCAGCACAATATCCTTACTGCAACATCATTAATTGTTGCATGGCTAAACACTTATAAGGTCCCAAAGGCGACACCTATTGGCTATGCCAATGCTTGTTGTCATAGTTATTATCTGAATGTGTTTAGTAGGCTTCTGTGTATCTTGGAGGAGTTTTATTTTTAGGTCTCGCATGCGAGAAATATTGTTTTCTATAAGAAGCTTGGAGCCCTCATTGTTTACCAATCACAAGCATCATTGTCACTCTTATTTGCTACCTCCCAATTAGGCAGCACGTGCAGAATTCACTTCCTCTTTTAACTAATGGAGCATGGACCAAATACTGATTGTTCTATCTTGATTAGGGTCCTTTCAATACTGGTGCTGTGATTTACATACTATTTTTCTTTCTAGCTAACGCAATCATCCTTCTCATCCCCCACTTCCATCTTGTGAGTGTTGCTTCTTCCTACCAATCCCGCCCTACTGTCTGTGTTGCTTCTTCCCTCTTACCACCGCTATTGCATTGTCTATGTTGCTTCTCCCTTCACACCTTACCCTCCTGTTATCTATGTTGCTTCTTCCCTCATATGCCCCCTCCCGCTGTCTGTGTTGCCCCTTCTCTCCCAATCCACACCCTCCCATTGTGTGTTGCCTCCTAAAAAAAACACTATGACACGGCCAATGTGCTTTTTTTTAGCTTCCTGTTCCTATGATATACTGTGTTTTTTATAACTTTTAGCCACGCTGCTCTACAACATAGCTAAAAGACATTGGCTCTCACGTAGGCAAGACCTATTTGCTTTGCCAAAACTTATTTTTAGTAATTAACCTCTAATTGTACCAAGCTCATCTGTTTCATAAGTGTTTGAGAATTGTCTTTTTATCTCCATTTATTTTACTGCTTTCTGGGGGATAAACCTTACAACATTGTGCAATTGATTCTCTCTGGCTGATTGTCATCAGCATAGGGAAGGTGGCACGGGCCCTAATGCAGCATGAAAAATGGATCCCCTGGTTTGGTACTGAAAAGTACCTATAACTGGAATGTAGGGAAACTCTCACACCTAGGTCCCAGGGCCACTGCACCTGCTGTACTATTGAGGACCAGCCCTTTGTTGTGGTTCTTTATTATGTTAAGTTGTTTTACTTGTTTATTTATGTTTGCAAAAGAGATGTTTGCTGTCATCCTCTGTTAATTAGGCAGCTGGGTTACCTTTCGACACCACTGATCCACCCCTCATTCAGGCTTGCTGCTCCACGATTGGCATGAGATCAGAGCTTAATATGTCTAGATGAGCCTTGGCTTTTACTGGAGAATGACTCAAAATATCACAGGGCAGTGTAAGAAGCTTGGACTAGTTGACTATGTGAGAAGCCGTCATGTTGAGCATGGCCGTAGGAACTATGAGGGACAGGGGGAATTATCTCCCAGATTTTGAAGTGGGGTCACACAGAGGACAATATAATCTCCAGATTTTGAAGTGGAAGCTACAGATTAAACTGTGGCAGACAGAAAATGTTTCTCTGAAGCAATGCTGCAAATCACTGAGGTCTCCTACTCTCCTAGCATGAGGAGCAAACTCTGTGGTGCCCTATGACCGCTTTGTTTAATTAACTGTTTTACTGGATGTGAGGTCCTCCTAAAATTGCGTAATTTGTCAAAACGTGTGAACCAGCAGAGTGAGGGAACTATGGGGCTGCTATTTTTAGATCAAGACTACCAGGTAGGGCAAGCTATTTGAGTGCAAAAGACCTATTATCAGTTTACCAAAATCTCATGGTGGGCTTCAAGCCCACCCACTGCTTGCCATTGGTTGGCTTTATTGTAACTGTAATTTGCTTGCTTCCTATTTTATGACTTGCATTGTGTATCTTGTCCTTGTCCCTTCCCAGGAGCATATCCTCTTAAATTGTCTTTACACTTCTCACTTTTAGGGAACGACTTTTTTCTTATTCTTGAAGCACTCAATGATATTGCATGTGTCTTCCAGCAGTCTCTCTTTTGTGTTTCTGCCCCCCAACCACTATCTTGCCTTGGTGCTTTTAACACCCTATCCGTCTCTGTATTGTTGTTGTCTAGGTGCTTCTACCTTCATACCCATAATGTTCTCTCCTTTTTGTGCATCATTTCCTTTTTCTCCATGCCACCCACTATCCTGACCCACTCTTCTGTTGCCCCTCTCCGCCACGTGGTCCTTTTTTCATTATAGCTTTATTTCGTGGTATAGGTAGCTAATTGCTGCTGCCCTTTTGCTTTATAAATAAAAGTTATTTTGCGCTATTTCATCCATCTCAGATCCATAAATGTAAAAAATGGCAACCGCATTACGAGCAAGTGTCACAGCGTATGCATGTGTCTACAAAATGACAGGGCAGTGCCTACAAAATGATGCAGCTGCGTCATTGCACACGTTTTCCTTTTGATCATGCTGCACAGTATCTGCATTTTGTGAATCATTTTCTTTAACCACAGAGTTCCAGGGCACTTTGCAGTAATTCAGTATAGAATATGCACTCTACAAAACCTCACTTATATGGTCAATGTAAAATAATCCTGCTTCACATTCAATAAAATGACGTGCTGTATAAATAGAGAACATGACAAACTGACACATTTGGTAACATGGTGAGAGCCCATGGGTATTCTTGAATGTTTTATCTTTAAAAAAAGTATTACTTTAAAAAAATATCGTTCCATTCAATTATATAATCGATGTACTTTATTGAAAAACTGAGAAATGTGAAAAATGTTTTCCTTTCATTTAAAAGTCCTTGTCATATTGTTTCCTGACATTTTTTGCTTGATTTATATATTTGATGGCTCGGCTCATGGTTTGGCTCTTAGATCTGAACCCTTGTCTCTGCTTTCTTCAAGGCTGCCCCCCTCCACCCCCAGAAAAAAAAGAAATAGACCTGTAGTAACTCCTACGTCCTTGATG
The DNA here is from genome assembly GCF_964261635.1 of Lissotriton helveticus. Taxonomy (NCBI): domain Eukaryota; kingdom Metazoa; phylum Chordata; class Amphibia; order Caudata; family Salamandridae; genus Lissotriton; species Lissotriton helveticus. The sequence goes on along the minus strand of NC_136061.1, from coordinate 960,619,724 downwards.
CTGAGCACTGCAAGGATCACTCAGAGACTTGCCAATTTTTTCCACTTGTGTAAGGTGTGAGGAGGTAGCACTGGCGGGGACTGGCAGTGTCAGCAGATTGCAGTGCTAGACAATGTGAGTACCACAGTCTGGTGTGCAGCAGAAGAAGGAGCTAGTACTGGTGGGCAGCGTCGAGATCTTACTCTTCTGCATGAAGTGTACAGGGATTGCATCGGAGTTGTGAGAAGATTGTTATGGTGGGCATGTCAGGAGTTGGCACTGACGGGTGGGCCTTATCAGGAACTGATCCCCCAACCCATCAACTCTAGTCACTGCAGCAGATATGTGACCTTGCTTCTATAAGGTTCACTCTACAGATCGTGCTAAATAGTTTTCCAGATCATTAGGTCAGACTTCCACTAGCATAGTGACAGGCTCCCCTGATGGCCAGATAGTCTCCCCCTGTTGCAGAGACAAACCCCCTGCAACAGGGACTAGTCTCTCTCACCTACAATTCCCCATATTAGAGAGACAGACTCAGGGTTAGAAAAAAGATGTGTCCTGTTAAAGAGCCCAGCTGCGCGGGTGACACATTTTCTCCTTTAGACAGGCGGCATCTAAATGCTGGGCACTGGCAGGGGTTGACAGGTTTTAAGAAACTCAAAGGACCGGTGTCTTTGAGTGCCATGGTGGCTATTGGAGGTGTGGTCAGTGGGCTGGGGGGCGGGTTCAAATGGGTGGTTAAAAACAGATATATATGCTATAATTATTTTGTTGACCTTTTACCTACAGGTGCTTGCCTATAAAATGTTTGATCTAAAGAGACACAACTGAAAACTAAACAAGTGGGATCTGATTTCTAAAGCATATATTGTTGACATTAAACCACAGACGCACAATTCACTGGGCATAGGAATACCGTCAGTACACTGCAGGGAGAGAGCTAACGTCCTAAGATTGGAACCTGTGAGGTACAGGTTACACACTCACCTCTGCAATTCTCTGCAACTCCCACTGTATCACCACAATTAGAACTTTTGACAAATATGTCCCTCACAAACCTTCGCAATAGGTTCATTAACTCTCTATGCTTTTTCATTGCATCCAGGATCTCTGGTCTTTATTATGTACCTAAGTACCTTGACCCACAAAGTTTTAGACCTAGGATCAGAATGTGTGACCTGAAGTCACACTTCCAAAAGCAAACTTTAGCCATTGTCTGTCGTGAACCCCCTCATCCATCCACACAGATTATTTCAAAGCTTTACACAACAAAGGGAGTTAAGTCTGGCTGATACACCAAAGGCCAGTTGCACTAACCAAACAGTCCATGTTGATTTAATGCTAATGGCTGCCCATATATTTACTGGAGCAATATAGTGTTTCTCCAAGTAAGCCCTAGGTTGAAATCGCTCCATTAAAAATGCCGATTCCTCTACCAGAAAGAAAACACACCAGTAAACAGAACGTTAAGAGGGCTTCCTTGCTTGTGTTTCTGTAATCCTGTTACTGTCTTGATTTCTTTCTCTTCCATATACACCAAGGGTCTAGCACAGGCCAGTAGTCACCGCTAAGAAGTGCGGGGCCACCCCTCAGGGGCCATCCCCTTCAACCAAATATCTATGAACTGTGAGACTTGGGGGGGCGGATTGTCACATTCCGCAGGTGTTACATCACAGCAAAGCACTTACCCTCTCCCCTTCTCTCACCCCCAATGACCCTTCCTCACACCTCTCACTACCCCGCCCGCCAAAACACGCACGCACCCCAGCCCAAGGAAGGTCAAGGCCAGAATTAACCGGTCGGGGACGGATTTTTAAGTGCAGGACCTGTTTGTTTTATTAGGGGAATAAACTCTCTCGTGTTGGGGAACAGGCAGCGGGGACGCACCCTTCAATTACACAACCCCCTTCTCCTTTATTTTTTGCAGTTTTATAAGCCGTAAACACGACCCGAAGGTACGGGAGCACTTTACATGAGAACCACTTACATTATACAAGGACACATTGGTGTTTTTTTAAGCATGTGGAGATTACGCGATTTGCCGAGAATCACAGAATGTTGCGCTGAGACTCGACCGTGGTTCCCTAGTCTTAAAGTCGGCAGCTCTGGCCACACCCTCTCCTGAGCGTCTTGGAAAGTTTACGTGTTCACGTTTCCTCTCCTGTCACAGTGGGTGCCCCCGTGGGCTCACCCTTTGATTCTTGACCGTGCACCCTGCACCAGCAGCAGGCTGCAGCATGCGCCATGCTAGCCAGCCTGGCGGCAGCAGTGAACGTTCCAAGAGTTGTTTCGCAGTATTGTGGCTTATCCGTGTTTCGTGCGTGCGCAGAATGTCCAGAGACCATTAAAGGGTCCCCCATTGCTCCAGACTCCCGTAATCCCACAACACAGGCCTCTGCTGAAACCAGACCTGCCCCGGCCCCAGGAATCGTTCTTGTAAATGCCGTAGGAATCCTCTCTCAGCGGGCACTGGTTCCTTAAGCAGCCCCTTTGAATGTGTCAGTGGGGGTTGTCACAGAAATCACTGAGGTCTTGTCTGTGTCGATTAACTGTGATGTGAGGTTTAATGCTGAATGAAAAGCACTGCACACTGTAACCTTCACCACAGTGTGTCTCCACAGCGGGTGCATTGTTCATTGTCTGACTCTGCACGGCAAGGGGGCATTTGATACGTTGCCAGCATTTTTATAGCACACTTCTGCCATTTGTTTGACCTCGCAGCGCTTTCCCGTTCTGGCTCCCTTTCTAAGGGATTTAGGTGTGTTTTATTGACTGCAGTCATAGTGGTCCACGGTGATTGCATGTGGTCACTGAAGATTGAGCTGTTCGACTATAATTTACTGTTTGCTCACATTGTTTAAGTAAGAGGTGTAAAATAAGTGCAAACCTCCAAAGGGGGTTGTCCTGTTGCCCAGTGCTAAGCGTGTGGATGCTGCTTGTCTCAGAACAACAGTAAGCTGGTTATTTTGTTCCTAGAAGTTGAATGATTGTCCATTACCCAGCTTGAAGTATTGTGCTATTTTGAGCATCAGTGCTTTGCTAATGATAAAGCTTTGAAGCTGTGATGAGCACTTGCATTGTTTATCTTGACTAAATTGTACCGTTTCTTGTGTGATGTAGGGTTGCAATTTCCGACTATGTGGACTATGCTGAAAAAAATAGGCAATCCATGCTCAGATATTTACATTTACCTTCTGAAGTAGGTTTCCTATATTTTACCACCACCTTTTAACAGTGTCCCTCAAGTCTCCATATCACTCTCTTTCAGATGCATTTAATTAGTTATATAGCGCCACTCTTACCAGTGTAGGGTGTCAGAGCACTTTGCATCATGCACACATTACACAATCAATCACATGTGTGTAAATCAGTGTATAGGAAACGTTACATAAGCCAGAGGAGTACAAGGTGTAGGAGTGACATGTCATCCATACTGGTAGGCAGAATAGTTTAAGAGTGCTTGGTCTTGAGGAGCACAAATTCTGAATTGATAACGAAACACCATCACTGAGGATTCTCTTTAATAATATGAATAGATTTCTACCCAAATGAACCCTTTTTTGCAACATTAATCTATACTTTGCAGTGTGCATGCAGTTCTTTGAGGACATTTATTTCACTGTTCTATGTTAGGAGTTTAATTTATAAACTGCAAGTAACAAAAGGATGTCTCTTTGAAAAGCAGTAACCCACTGACCTATTTAGATGAGATGCACTTTTTGATCTGCATGGTACAAGTGCTTTGCAGAAGCCAGATTATCCCTCTGTGCTATTTTATAATCAGACACAACCTGGCACTGAATCTGTTCTGCCCCCCAAGAAAGGCTCCATCCATATTAAGAATCCTCCCAAAGGGAGACCTTCCTCCCCTGACAAGATAGCATGCAGTTAACAGCTGAGGATGAAGACAGACCACTAAGGGAGGTATTTGATGGTGACCCCGTCATAGCTGGAGTATTTCCATGCATATGAGTAGGTGGCGCCAGATTGGCAATCGGTGGTGCACAAATAGGCAGTCTTCCCTTACCCAAGAGACAACGAGCCACTTGACCAACAATGTGTGCTCGCTTATCCTACAGACTATGGGCCAGATTCATCAAACCAAAATCCGATCGCAATCTGCGAGTCGCAATTAAGGAATTCTAAGAAATCGCTATTTTTTAAGTGATTTCTTGATGCATTCCATTTTGCAATTCCTTAATAGCGAATCGGTATTTTTCGCTATTAAGGAATCGCAAATTGGTTTGTTGATGCATCTGGGGGTATATCTTTAGGTGCAACGGCCTTAGAGTATGATGGCAGCAGCGTGCAGAACAATACCTTTAACTTAAACTCATTTTAATCATAAAATAGAAATGAGGAAACAGAATAAACCAGCCTGCAAAAAAGCTAAAGGCCAAAACAGGCAAATCCATATAGTCAATGAAGGAATAACAAACTTGCTTGCTCCCCAAAATAAGCGTTACAGGGATTCTGCAACAATGACAAGCGAAGCAAAGGCGGGCCATGTGGATTCAGTGCTAAATACTTCACCAGATTGCCCCAACATAAGCATGTCCAGTACTGCTAGCAAGACTTTGACTGCTGGTATAGCTGTGTATTTCTCACCTCCAACACATCTCACAACTCATCGCGAAAGCTACACCCCAAGCTACCTTATCCTATTGGGTACGACTACGAGCATGTCTGGTTGATTCTGGCAGAGAGAGAGTCCTCTGTGGGTGGAAGGAGGACTTATATCCCTTTATCATGTCACATCTGAAGATGTCTCCTCAAACGTATATAATTCGAGACATTAGAATCTCGGGGATATTGAGCAGACTGCCAAGTACAGCAAGCAGTCTGAGAGGATCCCTAGGTATCCACCAAGATGGCAAGCCTGCCCAGCAGGATTAATAGCTTGTGCCACCTACTCCCTACCATCCAAAGGTTCTATGAGAAAAGCTTGACCAACACAAACGTAAACACTATGAGAGACAAGCGTGTGGGAAGGAAGACTGAGGCAGGGGCATAGAAACATTCACACTAGGTGAGGGAGACAAAGGCACTGGAACAGGGGACAAAAACCTTTATATCAGGGCATGGAGAGACAAATACAAAAACAGGCGATGGCACTGAAATAGGGAAGCAAAGGTAGAGGGCCTAGTTCAGGGTCGGACTGTCCTATAGGGCAATCAAGCAGTGCCCGAAGGGCTGGTCTGTGTATGGGACAGTTTTTGGCTGTTTGAGGACCTGTTTTATAGTCTGCTGGGCTTATACAGCGTTCAAAGCAACCCCAGTTTGCAAACATTGACAATTTTCTTTTTTACCTATCTAATTAACTAATGCGGGGCACTTTATTTTGGTGCCTGGGACAATTTTCTGGCCCAGTCCAACCCTAAGGCCTATCTACAGGCACTGTGGTGTTGGGAAAGTTCACAAAATCCGGTCTGCCTATAAGGCTGTCATCAGAGTCAATCCAATCACTAGAGGTTTAAAATTCTGGTAACCAACGCAGCCAATAATGCCCCTAGAAAGTGTGCATCGTCAGATTATCAAAAAGCTGTAAAATGTAACAGAGCATTTCTTTGTCCCTTCTTCTATGGTTTAGACTTCTGCATAAGCGTTTTACACCCAGAAACCAGGTGCATGACAGTTTTTAAATCGACATGGGAAAACCTGCAATTATTGGATTTACTGTGCATGCCGGTTAAAACATAATGAAACTGCTCTACTTTTATTAAAATAAATATCCCTCTTTATTTACAGAACGTTAATGTCTTTCTTCACACCTCTGTCAATTTCACATTTTCAAAGTATGTGTTTATGTTCTGTAAAAATTCAGTTGGCTAAAATATGCGTATCCTACTAAGAAAAACATTAAAATCTCTCTAGGCCATATTATTGAGAAGTAACTACATGTTTTGCTGAATAGCTCACATAAGCCCTTTTAATGATGCACTTGCAGCTTTAATACTTCTAATTAGCTGGGTACAAATGTAGAAGGCTTATAATAGTCCTTTCAAACATGTGCCTACATGTGAAACTTTGGATAAAGGCTTTGTGTATTCCTTTTATTTATTTTAGTGGAAAATGTATTTTTTTCTTCTTACATTTTTCAAAAGAAATGCATTTGCATTCTGTCTTGCAAAATATGTAAACGTCTTTTATTCACTTTTAACAGGCTCCATTTTTCAGGGTCTCCAATCAAAATAAAATAAAATACCAGATTCGACAATGAGTTTTCCACTATTTTTTTCTGCAGATCATGTGCAGATCGACCACGTGACACTGGTGGCTGGTAACATTTGAAAGTGGTGGAGTTTGGGATGACTTTTATGTAGTGAGAGTCACAGGCAAGCCTAATGGGTAAATGTGGGGCCAGGCTGGATCCTCCTTCAGAAAAAAATTGTAAAAACAAATTTCCAAATGGTGCATTTTCAAGCAAATTAATTTAGTGATAAAGCACGGCTTATAAAGCAGTGGGAACATATAGTTTTGAAATATTAAACACAACACTGCCCTATATCTTACTGCATTACTACAGTCACTATAATGTGACTGTATAACACAACAGCTGACCTCCACCTAAAACCTGTCAGCACTATTGGCGTTGTCAATGGTTGTTAGCTGTTTGACAAAAATGAGTAACAACAACGATTTGTTATAAATAATTCACCTTCTAAATATTTAAATTCTGAAATTTCAATAGTATTGAGACCTGTGAAGGAGTTTTGGCTTTCAGTTATGTGCGCTTTATGTTAGATATACATGTCCTTTTTGCCTGCACATCTCGTCCATCTGGACATCTTCAACCACCTCTCTTTCCTCTTTAGCGCCCTCTTTTCACTCTTCCTCGAATGCACTTCCTTGCATCTCCTTCACTTAACCACTTCCAAACATATACTGCACTCACATTTAATCAATTTATTTACTTTTGCCCTGTAAATATTTAGCCATCTGTGCACCCCCTTCAATTATCACAAGATTGCATTTACAACTGGAATACATGTCCATAGTTCTGTGAGCTCTGCAGAGAGGCCAACCAACTAACAGGCACTTTGCTTTGTCTTCAGGGTCAGAGCTCCCAATCAAAGCCCCTCATAAGCACCTGCACAGCTCGAAGTATGCATTGAAATAAATACAGAAAGAAACACAACATGATTAAATAGCTAACTATGAGGGAGGCAAGATTAAGTAAAACTTGAAATAAGAGAGGAACTAAATAGCTGACAGGCATTAGCTTAATGTTTTTAACACTTATTGTTCGTAAATCAATCCATGTTTTTGGCATTAATGTTGTTAAGAGCATGTCACTGGCGTGTGAGACTGCAATAATGCAGGCTTGAGGGCCACATGGCTCGTACTCTTATGAACACTAATGTCCACCTTTATCTTGTAAATCAAATAAAAAAAACTACACACAGTGCTTTTCTTTTCAGAGTATTAAGTCATCAAACATTGGGAACATAAAACTGTGCCTTTAATACCATGTTATTGTTAAAGTCTGCATTGCATGCTCTCAGCCTGTAGATAAAGTAGCACGGCCATACACCTGCAGGGATTTAGTACTTGTTGTTAGGCATGCAGCTGATTTAAAGACACTCTGCCGGCAGACTGCATTAGAACTGCATTCTATTTATATCAAATGACCCAACATAGCTCAGCTGGACTGGAGAGACTTTAGGGCGTGCAGCATGTACTTCTCTGCAGGGCACAGTACTCAGGCCCAGTTTTAATGTCATATAGCAGATACCTGTCTACTGTAAGCACATTTCTCTCTCTTTGCGTTTGACTCATATATTTGGGTCAACTTCACAAAGGGAACAAGAACCCTGGCCTGCACGTCTTTTGGATCCATTTTGCGGGGGAACAAATGCAGCAGTTCCACTTCTATCGGGGCCAGCAACGTGCAGCCAGGGCCCGAGTGTCACAGCGGAGGAGGTTACGGTGGGGAGGGGTCTCAGCACAGTATTTATAACAGAAGATTAGCATTCTAACACTTAACATTACAGAGAACAAGGCACTAAAATACATGTTCTTGCATCCACTCATACGTGTGATGAATGGGAATGGGTGGGATCTATGCCTGTAAATGATGGACGGCTGCTCTTACACAGGGAGGGAGACTCCAGCGCCCGAAACCATGACGCTGACAGCGTCACTGGCCTATAGTGGATACTGCCATAGACTACAATGGCAATAATTCATTATGAAGGGCTTTTGAACAGCAAGCCCTGCATAGTGTGTCACAGTGCAGAAAGTTGATTACTGCCTAGCTTCCATCTCCTGCTTCAGAGTTAGGTAGGGCAGGTAGCCTGGGACACACAGCTCAGACTTAAATACTTTGATTTGTCTAGAGATACAATCTGATCTCTAAAGAAATCAATATATTTAAAATGTGTACAGGAATGTGAAGGAATATCAGGGGGGCGCAGCCCCAGAGCCCTAATGGAGATTCCGCCCTTGTAACATGGCGGCCCTAAGCACCCTTATTTCTTTAGCGGTTGACACCCATGTTTGTGACAGAGATTAATATGGTCATGCACAAAATGCTATTTTTGTGCATGATTGATTCTGTTCCAGTCACTTTGACAAAAAGCTGCTTATAGTCTCCACTTTCCCCAGATATGTGGTGAAAAGAGGAAGGTTTTGGTGTGGCTTTAGCAATACATTTTCACATAAAAATTGTGTGCGTGGAATTTTTGCAATTTTCTTTGCATAAATTATACAAAATGCCACAGAAATTAAGAGAAAATTACGCAATATGGCATTTTTTACTATTTGTTAGCACAATGGCAAGATGTAGGACAGCACAAAATCACGCATAAGGCAAACAAAAGCGGTTTGCATTCCATTTGTTCCCATTATTCCTGTGCTCCAGCAATAATATTTTTTTGCAAGCGAAATGTCAATTACATGATGTAGCATACATATTATTGGCCATTTTGCGTAATAATGACAATTGTAATATGAGATACCACAAATTACGCAAAATGACACCAGGGTATACGAAATTTCACCTGCATCTAAAAATGATGCAATGCTTTTTTTTGTTTCCATATTTTCAAAACATGTTAGAAGCATGCTGCCTAGGAGCAGGACACGTTTTCCTTTGCGCCCCAAGACTCAGGTCACTTCCCAGTAACAAAGGTGATGGAATCAAAAGGTATGAGTTTGCGCTTATTGTTTTACAAAGTTTTTGTAAAGCAGTCTATTTTTCTAGTTGACACCATTAGTGTTTTTGTTGTGCTATATTTCTGCTAACTTCTCTCTATTAGGAACCAATTATAACTGGCCATGTTTTCTGTGGTATGTTTTCACTGCCTTTCTCACTCTCTCCATTTTATTGCCTCTCCTTCTCATTGTCGAATTCACAGCCGTTCTCTCTGCACTGCCTGTTCCCAAAAAAGTTGTTCTCTTTACCACTGTATCCATCTTCCTCTTTCTCTCCTCAGTCATTACGTTGGATGGGTATCTCATTCCTTCTTCAGCCAGCGCCACTCTAGAAATCTGGGAGGGCTCAGAAAAATGAATAAAGGAGGTGGACAATCTTCAATGCAGCGCTTTCGGAGAGGGAATGTTTTATACAGCAACAACATCTATTCAAATTGTCGTCATGTCTAAGAAGCATAACCAAGGTACCTTTGGTAATGTTGGACTTAACTGATAATATGGGGGAACTTAGGCCAGTCTGGTGTCTCTGAATTTATTTCCTGGTGTCACAGCATCGAGCCAGCGCACTGCGCATAGAGCAAGGCTACTGACCATGTACTTTTCCTATAGGTCAGTGATACTGCAAGAAAGGTAGCGGGCAAAGCAGATGAGTGTTAAAAGGAAACACAACTCGCTGGGAAGTCCCAAAGTCTGATATGTGTTTAATGCAAAAATTGCGAGCAACACAGCAAAATAATCAGGAGGCAATTGTAATTCCAGTCGACCAGAGCTCTCATGCAAAATGGCCAGATGGAGTAGCTAATGCTAAAATGCATTCAAATTTGAATGAAGTTTTTTCAACATTTTTAGCTCAATGCAAGTTTATGGAGCGTAGACACCTGAAAGAAATGTTAGTTCAATGAAACATATCTAATGAACAGTTGGCAGGGTCTTCCCATTGAGAAAATGTGAGATGTCCTTGAAGCTAAGATACCAATCTAATCAACTTTATTCGATCTAATTAATAAATATAGATCATGGAAGTATACACAAACAAGGTAATCAATCTTTAAAAAGAAGTTAATAAAATCAGCATTTTTAAAAGACCCGTAACAGCCCTTGCAAAATAACCTACAATTTGTATTGTACACAAGAATTCAAAGATTTATCTTAATGCTAAAAGCTGGAAATGCAGTAATTCATCAAGCAACAATATTCAACCATCCGGCAAAAAAATTGCTTAATAAATAGATAATAGTTAAGAATAATATGCCTACATTGCAAAACAAAATGACTATTTGGATACATTTGACATGGTAAAACTTAATCACATGACTTTTCCAAATACCATTACAAGCTCTAATAGACAAGAGGCTAAATTCCACACATTTCTCCCTTATAAAAAGTAAGGGTGGGCGTAGTGTGCGTAGTGGGGCTACGCGAAGCTTCGTGAAGTGGGGAGGACGCTATGCCCACCCACACACTTCACGTAGCCCAATACGCTCCGCCCGCCTCCCTCCCACCCTCTTCTACATGCCTCATTTAATTTAAAATAAAGTTAAAGTAATTTAAAAGCACTTACCTTATATGCGGCTTCCCGGGGCTCCCTCTTTGACTTCTTCCAGCCAAATGAGCATGCACGGGCGCATGCGCATTTCTTGCGAGAAATGCGCATGCGTGGGCATGCAAAATTATTTCAACATATTGTAACCAGGCAATTTTATGTCCCTTGTCTAACGTTAGACAGTTTTGTATTATCGCCTGGTTGAGGTCCACTGTATTTCTCCTCCAAATTGAGTGCCACAACATAACCAGGGCTAGTCTTACAGCATCCGTTTTATAAGGTAAGTCCATCTCCAGGTGGCAGACATAGTTGGAAAAAGAAAGAGGGAGAGAGGCGATCCTTTTTAAAAAGCTGTTCTCTATCTTCTGGAGGCATTCTATGGGGGCCATTCCCCACAGCCCTACCCCATATGTTGTGGATGAAATGTTTTTTGCATTATACATCTTTTTTATCGTCGCTATGGACTTGTTCCCCAGTTTCTTAATGAAACTGAAGAGTGCAAACAAGGTTTTTTCCATAGTTAGAGCCCTGCAGCCCACCATGGGAAGCCAGGTTTCTTTACTATCATGTAAAATTCCCAAATAGGAGAAAGTCTCCACTATCGCTAGTTTCCTAGTTCCAATATGAAAAGAAGGAATCCTTTTCCAGGGGGGGGGGGAGGCAGGGGACTCCTGCCACCATACAAAGGTTTTAGTTTTGTTGACCTTTAAGTCCAAAGATGTCATGAAACCCACATATACATTTATTAGATGTTGTAGCCCTACTCCCGTCCTAGCTATTAGGACGGCATCGTCCACATAAGCCAGGATGGGGAGTGGTGTTGACGGGAGGGATGGGACATCTGCGACAGATTCTATTAAAGGTGCTTCCACTTTGTTAGTGTATAACGAAAACAGGAATGGGGCAAGGACACAGCCTTGTCTAACCCCCAAGATTTTAAAGGGTCTTGTGTGTTCCCCATCCCTCCCATAGCACACACATGCCATTGCCTGTGAGTACATTTCATGAATTAAATTGATCAACGGAGGATCAATGCCCATCTCCATCATTATAGGCCATAACTTTGCATGGTTTACGCAGTCGAAGGCTGTAGTTAAATCCATGAAAGCCATGTAAGTATGCTCTCCCTTTGCTTCAGTTTACTTGGCAATGGTCAAGCTCAGATTCAGACATTGATCAATAGTGCCTCTATCCTTCTGGAGTCCGTACTGGGTTGGCATCAATATGTTTTTTCCCTCATCCTCCAGTCTGTTTAATAGGACATGACCCAACAATTTACCAGTGCAGTTCAGAAGAGAAATTGGGCGATCATTTTGGGGGTTAGATTTATCACTCTTTTTGTGTATGGGGACACTGACACTTGATTTCCATGATGGGAGTGGTCCCTTTTTAGAGATTTCATTAAATATTAAGGTTAACAGTGTGGCCCACAGCTCTTGGTGTTTGAGAAAAAAATTGATAGGGACCCCATCTAGACCTGGAGCTTTAGCACGGCTACACCTACCCAGTGCAATTTTCACCTCATCCAGGTTAAAGAGTAGAGGGTTGCTCGAAGGTTCCAAGGGGATAGTCCCTTGACACATTCTTACTCCCAAAAATGCCTTCAAAATGATCTACCCATGTGTCTTCATCTATTTGGGAATCCAACGTTTTCTCTAAGTTATTCTTAAAATCAGGAGCATTCACTACCCTCCAAAATTCCCTGCTGTTATTGGGAGCTAAGATACAAATGCATGAATACATTGCCTGAATTCAATAATTTTCAAAAATCACTCTTCTGGTTGTCAACATTGAAAGCAAGGCTACACTTTACTATGAGATGCATGAAACGTGCAAATGTTCTACCTTGAATACTTTTACTTCTATGCCGACTTGAGTCATGAAACCTAGCATGCATATTGAGGATAAAGAGCACTCCAAATTAAAAGGAGACCGACATCCACATTTGATTATACAATGCATTAGTGGACGCTGTGATATACAGGTACAGGAGAACATTAACATAAAAAAATAAGAATAAAAGATTATGTTTTCACAACTAGTTTCAGGCTATTACTGGCAGATATCTACCCAGTTCCTGGTGGCCACAGACAAGCCCATCGGTTGCCAGTGGCAGCAGGTTTGGATAGAAAGCATCTTTGAACTTTATGAGTTGTGAATTAGGAGCGCTATAGTACGATCAACTTGCAAAAATCAATGGGGCATATTACCAAGCAATAGCGATAATTATTGCTATTGCTTGGTTAGAGACAAAATTTTACCGCTAAGCTGCGGCGATTTTTATCGCAGATAAACCTTGGTATTACCAAGGGTTATCGCAAATGCGATAAAAAACGGCCGCAATGCATGAATATCGCTGAAAAGTCAGCGATATTCATGCATTACCGAGCTAATGCTCTTAGACATGTTATCCACCTCCCATTGGATAAAATGGCTAAGAACTGCTCAGGGCAGGTGTTAGCTTTTGGAGATATTTGCGCTTAGCGCGAATATCTCCAAAAGTTGGTAATAGGAGATAGCGATGTTAGCGACTGTTTCCAGTCGCTAACATCTTGGCACGCCCACTTTGCATGTCATTAGTGATAAATATCACTGACATGCAAAGTGGGGCCCAAGATGGTCACTATCTCCTACTAGCTGTCGCTAACTGGTGTTAGCGACAGCTAGGTAATAGGGAGATCATTTTATCTCTGCTTTCTTGGCTTTTAAAGCCAAAAAAGCAGAGATAAACCCCCTTGATAATATGCCCCAATGTTTTTAGATTGCAAATCGTAACCCTAATACCATATCAGTAGTGGGTATTAAACAAATATTTTACAGGCATGACATCATACCCCTGAATTATTTATTTTGCATTATTAATGTTTGGAAATAATATATTCAGGAGTAAAAGAAACAAAACATGAAGTACCTCAAGGAGTAATATAAACTGAGACATTGTTAGTGCATTAGGTCTGCTTTTTCAGAAAAAAATCTTTAAAGATTTTTAAGAATTATCTGCAGACCGTATGCATGTAGAAAGAACAAAGTAATATTCAGTGAATATTCAAAACATGGTGCAAGTATTAATCCACAACACTATTACCGATGCAAGCTCGGGGTTCAGTTACCATTTTTTCAAATTAAAATAAGCAAGACTCATAGGCCTGATTATGATGTTGGTCGTTATTGCCTCCGACCAACATCTCTGTGGTTTCGGAACAGACCGACCTCAGGTCGGTGGTCCGAAAGCGTAATTACGATGCAACGCACATAGGGGCCTATTAGGATTGCGGTTTTTCCGCATCCTCCGGGCCGGCGGAAGCCACCGCCGACCCAGAGGATGCGGAAAAACCGCAGCGGACCCACCAGAGACCCACCGCCACATTAGGATGGCTGGTGGGTCCTGGTTTCCGTCCGCAGCAATTCCGCCGCGGTTGGCTTACAACCGCGGCGGAAAAGCTCTCATATGGTGGCGGTGTCTCTCAGACACCGTCCACCATATTAGGAAATGCCTGAAAAGATGCTTTTCCGCGGTGGATTTTCCGCCGTGGAAAAGCATGTGGGACTACACTGCAGGGGTCCGTTGCGGGCCCCCTAGGTGAAGGGGGGTGGGGGGTGCACATGGGGGGTACCTATGGTACCCCCCTGCATTTGTATGCAGAGATCGGCAGGCACCGCGCGGTGCCTGCCGCTTTCTGCATACAAATGCAAAGTATGCATTTTTAACATTGCGGCGGGCGCAGCTTGCAGCTGCACCCGCCGCAATGTTAAGGATAGAGGATGTGACCGCCACCCTGGCGGTCACATCCTAATCTTGACGGGGGGAAGGCCGCTGCCCATGCGGACGTTCCCCCCTACTCTATGGTGGCGGACGGACTCAGGTCCGTCCGCCAACATAATCGGCCCCATGGTGTGGTCGCAAACTCCCATTTCCCTATGGGAGCTAGTGCGGCAGTCAGAAACCGGCCACAATACAAGCTTTAATAGAGAAATGGGAGTTCCTATAAATCCCTGCACCGTGTGGCAGGCACCTCATGTTCGCTACTCTGCATCACTCCACGCCACTACACTCTACTTTTCATCACTCCACACTACACCACTCCTCACTGCGCCAATACACTCTTCTCTGCCCCAATCCACTCTATGCCTCTCTACTCTACACCATTCCACTCTACTCTATGCCAAAGGACTCTTCTCGACACTACTGTACTATGCACCACTGCACTTTTCGTCCTTACACTCTACGTCACTCCAAGCCACTCCACTCTATGCCACCCTACTCTGCAACACTGCACTTTATGCCACTGGACTCTATGTCAATGCACTCTACTCTGTTACACTCCACTGTACGCCAGTGCACTATATGCCTATCTCTTCTATGCCAATCCACTCTGCATCACTGCACTCTACTCTGAAACAATCTACTGTATGCCAGTGCACTTGGCACCACTGCACTCAGCGCCACTCCACTCTACTCTGCACCACTCTTTGCCACTGCACTCTATGCCAATGCACTCTACACCACTTTACACAAAACTAATGCACTGTATGCCACTATACTCTACACAACTGCACTCTATGCCATTGTACTTTGTCACTGCACTTTATGTCACTCTATTCTACTTTGCACCACTGTTCTCTATGCCACTGCTCTGTATGCCACTCTACTTTGTGCCACTCTACTCGACACCACTCTGCTCTACACCTCTGCACTCCCTGCCTTTCTACTGAACAGCACTGCACTCTCTGACAGTATACTCTGCAACACTGCACTCTTCAACTCTCCTTTATGCCACTCTACTTGGTGCCACTCTTTGTGAACTCCGAATCATTTCACTCTACGCCAATTCACTGACAGCAATCCCCTTTAAGCCACTCTAATCTACTCTGCACCACTACACTCTACACCACTTCACTCTACTCTGAAACAATCTACTGTATTCCGCTACAGTCTACACCACTCTATTCCACTCTGCCCTACTCCACTCTACACCACTCCTCTCTACCCCACTGCACTCTTCTCCAATGCACTCTACATCACTTTATTCAAAATCAATACACTCTATGCCTCTGCACTCTAAGCCAATGTGCTCTGCACCACTGCACTGTACGCCACTATAGCCTAGATCACTTTACAGTACACTACTGTATGTCACTGCACTCTACACCAATGCACTCTACACCACTCTAATCTACCCCGCAGCACTCTATGACACTCTACTCTGCATCACTTCATCACTGCAGTCTCTGCTACTGAACTCTATGCCACTCTATACCATGCCATTCTACTCTGCGCCACTCTACTCTGCACCACTGTACTCTATGCCACTGCACTCTACGCCAATACACCACTGCACTCTGCACTCTAACACAGCACTCTATGCCACTTCACTCTATGCCTCTCTACTCTATGTCGGTGCACTCTACCTCACTCTACTATGCACCACTGTACTCTTCACCACTGCACTCTACACAACTCCAGTCTAGGCTACTCCACTCTGCACCACTCCACTCTATGCCACTGCACTTTGTAACACTGCACTCTACACCAATGCACTCTACGCCACTACTCTATGCCACTCCACTCAACCCTGCATCACTCCACGCCAGTGCACTCCGAAACAATCTACTCTATGCCACTACACTCTATTCCACTGCATTTATGCCATTCTTCTCCACCCAGCGCCACTCTACTCCATTCTACGGCACTGCAATCCATGCTGTGCAACTCCACTCTATTCCACTTCACTCTAAGCCACTACTCTATGAAAATACTCGCTACCCTTCAACACTGTACTCTATCTTGCACCACTCCACTCCACTTCACTCTACTCTGAAACAAGCTACTCAAACCCACTGCACCCCATGCCGCTTAAATGTGTTAAACAGTATTAAATGCATTAGCATATTTAATTTATTTATTTAAGAGTGACACTGCCGTCCTGAGAAGTCCCATCAGAATACTGGTGGGACCCCAGAAGGATTTCTTTTTAACTGGATTCCCCTTTTTCGGCGCACACATGAAAAGAAAACTTCCTTCCACGCTGCTGCATTCTTTTGAAATGAGCAGCTGGGTAAGTCTTTCTCTCCATGCCTGTAATCGGTGTGCACTCATGCAGAGGTGCTGGACGCTGTGAAAGTGTAAGGTGCGCAGGTGCGCACCTTACAGGGAACATAGCTGCTAACCGGTGCTAAAGTGCATGTGCTTCTCCCCTAAAACATGTTGACATTGGTGTAAACCTGATTGGCATATTTAGTTTATCTGTAAGTCCCTTGTAAAGTGGTATACCATGTACCCACAGCCTGTAATCTAAATGGTACTAGTTGGCCTGCTGCACTGGTTGTACCACCCACACAAGTAGCAATTCCTGATTGGAAAGGAGTAGCTACTTCATGTTTAATATCTTTGGAATGGTGGTGATAAATCCTCGTTCGTGTTAAAGCTGGATTTTACATTACCATTTTAGAAATGCCACTTTTAGAGAGTGGACATTTCTCTGCTCCTAACTTTGCTCTGTGTGCTTGCAGCCTGCCTCCAATACACGTCTGGGCTGGGTGACAGCCACATTTTGTGCATATTCTCTAGACAGCCAAAACACAAGAAAGGCAGGGGACAGGGGATACATCTGCATTCATCTGCATACTGATAGTCATCCTGGGCAGGAAGAGGGAGTGGTGGCTCACACATCTGAATAGGTTGCGTCCTGCCCTCACAAAAAGGGTTGATTTACCCTTTAACTGGTAGTCTGAAGCCAGGGCTGAGGTTAAAGGGATCCTTGTGCACTACAGATAACTCTTTTGAAGTCACCCCTTACATCAAATGCATTTTCGGGTATAAGTTCCAGGGCTCTGGCCCTATCAAATCAGTACACTGCTGGACTGGCGGAAGAACTCTGCTGGAGTGAAGATTGCTGTGCTGTAAAGGTTGCCACTTTGCTGTGACTGACTGTTCCAAGGAACTGCTTCTCTGCTTTACTGAGCTGCCCTGCTGCCTGCTGATCTTGCCCTGCTGAGGATAAGTCCTAGACCCATCCACTTGAACCCAGGGTGGCTCCAAGGGCTTGCTGACTTGCCTCCTGCTCCTAGAAGTCTCAAGGATATAAAATATGCCCTCCATCTTCTTCTGGGACTATTGGAATCTGTCATCTGTGACTCCTGCCCTTGCCTGAGATGCCCCTGTAGTCCTAGGGCATGAGAAGTTGGGATTCCTGCACCGCAGCTCTTTCAACCAAGCTTTTGGGCTCTTTGTGAATGCAAACAGACCTGTACGCTCTGAAACTGCATGGCTTGCACGAAGGAAACGCCAGCCTCGCTCGAGCTTCACTCAAGCTCCACGCCTGACAGAGATCCAGTCTCTCCACACGGATCACTGCCGGATCGGTCGCAAAGGATTTCCTCCTTTCTGGGCCCCCACGTGAAGCCCGATTGATCCGCATCCCCGACGACATCGACCTCCATGGACCACGCTCTCCCACATCAGCAGATTCCTCGCTGACATTGACATTGCACTGCCTTCGACCCAACCCAGTCCTGATGAAGATCCTGATTTATGTGGATCGAAACGCCGTCGACCATCCAGCGCGATCATAGGCGCGACACACAAAGTGGTTCACGAACAGTAAATTGAACCGAAGTAGAAACAAACTCCTGAAGTTATCTGGAACCACATTGTGCCAAATTACTCACTGTATATTTTTGCACCACTCACTTTGCGCCACCCACGCTGATCACATTGTCACCTGCGTCGCTAACTTGGTTTTCGCTCACACACCTCGAGCACCACGTGCAATTTGGGTTGTTTTCAATTATATTATTTGTGTATTGCAGTGCTGTTACAACTGCTAATTGTCTTTCTTTGCCTTTGTCCCAAAATGCTTATATAAATGATGCCATGAGCACATGCTATAATCATATAGAGTCTCCTTGCTTCCTTGTGGATAATGTTGTAGTCATATCCTCACTAATTGCCTCTGAATAATACTAGTTGAGATACCATATGTTCCTATTACATTATACCCCAATCCCAACACGGTTGACGGGTTTTTGCTCCTGTTGTTGATACAAAATTGCACGAAGGCTCAGCATATGCGAGCACAAGATCATCTCTTTGCACTGCAATATTGCGGCTCGCGACCGTAACACCAAGCAGTCTTTTTGCTCCGTGGACCTCGACCAGCGATGCTCATTGTGCTCCAGGCACCTGCGAATGGGGCACCTCACTCAACTTGAGGAGGTAAAACTTCAGTGGGACCTGTTTGGAACTCATTCCGACCCACACACCATCCCAGTTGGCTTCACTTTTCAGATTTACACCGATCTAGCACGACCTCAAGTAACCTTTAGCACTATTGACTTCAAAGCACTGTTTTTACATTTATTCTTTAAAAATTCATATCTTCTACTGATGAGATTTTTGTCTGTTTGGTCTTCTTTTACTGAGATAAATATTCACTATTTTTCTAAATCTGTGTGGAGTCTTTTTGTGGTGTTTTCATTGAGTTACTGTAATTAAAGTGTAACACAAATACTTTATACATTGCATCTTAAGTTAAGTCTGACTGCTCTGTGCCAAGCTACCAGAGGCTGAGCACAGGTTAATTTATGGTGTATATCCGATTTACCCAGACTAGGGTGGTGGGCCTTACTTGGACAGGGTGCAAACCTCTGCCAACTAGAGACCCCATTTCCAACAATTCCAAATCCATATATGAAAACAAGTAGATCCAAATGATTTTTGAAGCAGAGATGAAAGCAATGCAAAAAAAATTAGCAAAAAGCAGCAGTACAGCCGGTTGTGTGCAGCTTATAATCCAACGCCCTGGGAGTTCACAAATATTATGTCTATTTGTATAGCGCATTTATCACCCGTGAGCGTGTCCAGGCGCTTGAGCAGGTGCATCATTGAGTGTCATGTCAGAGTAATTCGAAAAGCCAGGACTTCAGCTTCTTGTGAAACTCAAGAAGTGAGTAGAAGGCTCTTATGTGTTGTAGGAGGCCGTTTCATGCTTTGGGAGTGATGTATGTAAACCAACAGCCTCTTGTACTGCTCATGTGAATGCAGGATATGTGCGAAAGAGAATGAGGCTGAGTGTAGGTGTCTGTGAGGCTGGTAAAAGTGTATGCGATTGTTGAAATATGGTGTACCAGTGTTTTGTAAGGCTTTATATGTGTGCATGAGGAATTTGAATTGGTTGCATTTGTGACTGGGGACCAAGTAGACTTCTATGAGGTGGAACAGCATTACCGAAGGTAAGGTAAGTAACGTGTTCATCTGATAGAGATTTCTAGCCACAGATCTCTTCCCTGAGCTTTCATGTCATAGATTTCTCCTCCATGTTTGTAGGGGTTCCATGTTTTTGCAGATTTGGAAACTAATTCACAGATTTCAAAACTTGACAAAGATCCCAGGATCTCTCCAAACCCTGTGCTGAGGGACCAGGAAATACCAATCGATGCTCTCACAAGAGCTCCTCCCATTTAAATGCTTTAAGATATAATCATCATCTAACCAGACATTCACCAGGGAGAGTCATTATTTTTACTTATTTGGACATGGGTGTTAAAAAGGTAGCCCTAAAGGCCTCCTTACGCCTTTTGTTATTCTGGCTGAGACTATGAACTAACCCAGAGCTAGAACACTATGCTTCTGCTGTGCAAGACATAATAAGAGCAGACAGATCTAAAGAGATCCTGTGGTTGAGTTCCATAAATCGGTTCGATTCGGTTCGATTAGCTTTATTCGATTTCAGTAAAAAAATCATAAAAGCAACAACAATACATAAAAATACACCAAAACATTAATACATTTCATTTCATAAAAGAATTAGATGAATTTAAAAATAAATTAAATCAATAAAATGAATCGGCTAATCAGTATACAAAATGCAGCGTGAGCAAGTTAAAAAACAGGAGAAAGTTGGCCATGCAATACAAGACCACTTCATGCCGTCTGGAAATTACTCTATGTTGTCTGACATTATGACGGGACATATAATGTTCTGGGGTAAAAGTCACTTAGAGACCAAACTGATATGGGACCATCCCCTATTTGTGGCTGCCAGGATTGCAGGTATGGTAGGACATATTTATTTCTAAACTTTACGAGTACCAAGTCGCCCACAGTGTTTTTTACGAGAGGTCCTAACCAGCCCACCCTTCGGACACTTAATATGGTCCCGTCTAAATTGGAGGGCAGAGGTCTATTTTTGGTGAGCCAGTACACTACCTTATTCCTTAGGTCCTGCTGTCTCTCGAGTTTTCCCTTTGGGAGTTCAGGTATTCCTGAGAGGATACACACAATAGGAGCTGCCTCAGGTGGCAAATGTAGGTGGTTAGTTTTGTGAGGTAAAGTATCATGACTAGACACTATTCTTTTATAAGATGACTTGTCTTTATTCTGCCCAGCCCTAAGGTAAGAAGATTGTGATGGCATAGCGGCTTTTGCGACTTTTGGGGTATTTACAGCTTTCATGTGTGGGGCAACTGGTTGTATATTGGAGAGCTTGCTTTGTGTGGTGGAAATTGGCGTATCTCTAGGGGCTGGATGCTGTGATAGTACGGGTCCTCCCATAGATTTAGTAACTATTGACTTGACTTTTATAGCTTCCTCAACTCCCCTAAGCCTGTCCTCTAGGCTAGTCATTTTATCAATCAACGGAGTTATGATTGACTTCATCATGGTTTCGAGGTCCAACAATAGGGAGGCCTGTGTAGGTGTTTTCGAAGTCGCAGTGCTGAGAGTATTGCGTAAAGGTGGATTACGATGTAATTTTTGTAATTTGGCCTGACTGCCCATGTGTATAGCCTCATCTCTCTTCCTTTTAGCAGAGAGCACCTGGTTGGGGATTACCGGTAGGAAGTTTGCTGTTGGTTGTATTATGTGGGGCGTTACCTGTGGAGTGTAAGTTAATTGGGAAGAGCAGCTAGACCCATGTTTAGGCGTAGATATTGGGGAAATTGGAGCTTTTTCTGGAACCAAAGGGGCGTAAGAGTATTTGCACAATTGATTAAGTTCATCCAGTAATGATATTGCCGGGGCTATATTAGCAGTCTGAGGCGGAGAACCCAGAGCGAAAGAGCTGTCTAGAACTGGGGATCGTTCTATTCTATCTAAATCACTTGCAATGGGCAGCATAACACGCTTAAAATACGAATCCATTGTTCCCCTATGCAGGTCACCCTGGGAGGAGAGATTTCTAAGGTCCGCTTTGCAAGACATAGCGTAGGAGCTATCACCAATAAGGAAGTTTTGTACTAAGACAATATCGAGAACCTTGGAAGGGGCCTATTAGAAGGACCGGAAATAGTCAATGGGTAACAGTACCTTTGATCAGTATTCCTGGAATATTGGCATAAGAACTAAGGGGGGTGACCCGACCCGGCCTCCTCTGGCCTTTGATGGCCGCAGATGGCCCCGCCCTTGTCCCGGGCTTCGCCCGGCGCTCCCGCGCGCTCTCGCGCAGCGAGCAACTGGCGTGGTTATATTGGAGTTCAAGGCGACCAGAGGGCGGGGCTAACAGGGGGCGCAGACCAGCTGGCAAAGGTCAGGCAGGGACTCCTGGGGAAGCGAGTCCCTGCAGCGCTACACTCCTGTGCTGGTGAAAGATCCTCTCGGCCCACGCACACTCCAACACCCAGGGCAGTTTCTCCAGGCGGCGTCTCTGACCGCGCAGCGGCACCCGCGAAGCGGGTGCGGCCAGTCGTTGTGGTGAAAAGAGGGTAGGTAACAGCGTCCCACGAGGGGCTCCCTGGCTGTGTACAAAGGTTCCATAAATCATTTGCTGACTTCTTTAGGCCTTGGTGACTGCTGGCAATACTCGACTGCTGCCTCTTTTCCTTCCAAGGATGCATTGAAAAAACTATGGGACATATTATCAAGGAATGGCTTTAAAATGATCGCTGATTTATCCGCAGTTGGCGATAATGGGCTTGAGAATATGCCGAAGAGAATTCCAATAGAAGCCCATGTTAACACCAGAACATGGGCTTCTATTGGAATTCTCTACGGCATATTATCAAGCCCATTATCGCCGCTTTAGCTGTTTCCTGCTTTCCGCTTTAGCTGTTTCCTGCCGCTAAAGTGACGATAATTTTAAAGCCATTCCTTGATAATATGCCCCTCTATTTGGCTCACACAATACATAGGGGGGAAATGAAATTGCAGGCTCTTCATTGACAGCGCACCTCCTAATTTTTAATGCTGTGCATGGCCTAGATAATTACTGGGACTTGATTACAATCCCAGTGGACAGGAAACTCTTTTATCAGTTTAGAGTGGGGACACTTCTCCTTAGGTCACTCACTGTAACCTGGTCTGGATCTGGTTCGGCAGTATACCCCTTTTGCAATGATCTCTTTGAGTCAGTTCCTCATTCGTGTTTTGAGTGCCCGGCTCTGCTTATGTAGACTTCTGGACACAGACAGTCATTCTTTTGCACTGACGATACTAAGAACATATTCTTGCATTTTGTTTGTCTGTGGATAAGCCAAATGTTTGGATTTGATGTGGGCAAAAGAAGGTCTGTCATCAAATGAATTTGATTTAGCAGTGTTTTATTATTGTGATGTACTGGAATTTGGTTTTTACTAATGTGTGGGACATGATTATGTTAATTGTAAGTGATATATCTTGTTACTTATGTTTAAACCAGATTTATGCTGCTATATTTATTGTTTTTTGATGGGAAACTTTATGGCCCTGGTTAAAATAAATGTGTATGACTGAATGACTGAGGGCATGTAACACTCAACAAAAGACCTGATTAAATCTGTAAAATGGCAGCACACTTTCTTTTTAGGGCTCGCCTATGCAGCGCGCATGCGCTGCTTAGGCAAAAAGACCTTTAGCCGTCACTTCACTTTTGCAGTCCCAAACGTGCACGTGTTGCATTGCTTTTAATGGCAACACGTGCACGTTTGGAGATTCCCTTGGGGGAGCGAGCCCCTGCAAGCTCCCGCAAGGGAAACAGGCGCAGGCCCCCCCCTCTCTTCCCCTCCCCCTGCTGCCTCGTCCTCTTTCACGCGTGCTTGTTCATTCTTTTTGCTCCCTGTTTGTTTACATTACGGGAAGAAGGGTAATGACGGAACGCTTATTACCCCGCCCCCCCTTATTTTTCGGAGTGCCCTTTGGATGCAGAAATGCCAGAGCCAATCAGAAAATGTGCTCTCTCCTAAACAACCACTTCCCTCAAACATACAAGCACACATGAGAGGAAAAGGGCGATCGTGCAATTTGGCCAGTCCTGTTTGAAATACCACAGCGTTGACAAAATAAGTAAGAAAACTCCTAAACAGTCAACTTTAACAATAGGTTCTAGTTTTGTAATTTAAAGAAGGCTATTAAAAAGGTGCCCAGTAACTGTTCTGTAGTTGTTCATATGAAAAACTACTAGTTTATTGAATGTATCATTGAAATGTTTGAACAACTAATATATTTTTTGACTCCACTGTTACTCTTCTATTAACTTTGAAGCTGAAAATAGCCGTCTTGTTTGCAATCTGATGATAGTGGATAAGGCAGGTATCTGTTTTCCTAGTCCTTCGTCTATGCCTAGTTTTAGCCGGTAGCCGTGCACTTCCTGTTATACAGAGCAACTAAAAGGCAGAAGCTATCAGAGAGCGCTGAAGTTCGGGTGGGCGAGCAGGCAGCTTAGAGGCTCTGGATATTGACACTGAAAGTTGGAGGTATTAATAGCAAAGGCAGAAGGGGCAGGGTGGGAGCTATTAACTCACCATTTGTCTAACGTTTAGGCCATTTAGACAGGCAATACGTTTGGGAGTAAATTGAGATAAAGATTTAACGAGAGGTGTTTATCCAATGGGCATTGATCCAATTCGCCCAGTATTATAAGTACCACTGAATGTGTGGCATTGATACCACTGCATGAGGGCTTACAGTTACAACCAGTTGGATTGTTGCACCGTTGGGCATCGCTGCAGGATGTGGGAGGATAGTTTTGGTGGTGGTGTTAGAAGTTCGGTACATAGCTGAAGGGGGCATTAGTTAGGACGAGCTGCACAGTGTAAAGGCGCATTCGTTCTGTGCATACAACACCTGTGTGCGTCAAGGATCTTTACCATACCCTTCAAAGCTGGGTTATGGTATTAATGAGCCTTACGCGCATTTGGTTCGACGTTCGCAGGAAAGTCAGTGGGCAGATGAAGAAACAAATCTGCAATAAAATAAAGGATACTTTTTCAGACAGCCATTTATTTACCTTCCATTTAGGATTTGAATCTGGTTGACATTTTTTAACTGCGCCGCCGTTTTGTAGTGCCTGTTTGACCACCTGGATGACCATGGAGAGGCTGGTAAGTAGAGGTCGGATGCCCACAAATGTGTGTTTTTAAAAATAGCATTATTTCCTGCAATTTAATTAAGTTTTCTATCTAATAGTTGCGCCAAGTATGTTGTTTGTGTTCCCGAGACAGATGTGTGGTTTACCGAATGTTTACAGATTTTATTTTTCGAGTTAATGTAGTGTACGGTCATTTTAAACTTGTATAAGAAACCCACTGCTATACGTTATATGTGAATTTTGGTCAGCCGTTGCCCAAACAAATGACTCCGTCCCTTGTACACAACTACTTGTCACTTATACACAAGTACTTTTTCCCTAACATTTACTCGCCATCTATACTAGATCTCGTGCTCCCTCTGGGGCAAGCGATTTTCTTGCATATGTTTAACATTAATAGTAATCTGTAAATAAATACATTGTATGGAATTTGTTGCAATCATAATATTGTGAATTGCTTTCAAAATCAGCTTTAGTTTATCGCATTATGAGGCTAGATTGCTCCTCTTATTTGCTGAACGTCAGGATCTCACAAAAAAAAACTTACTATACCAATTAAACTTTTTGTTTGCGAATGACTCAATGTGGGAAAGCTAGTAATTGCTTTGTTTAAGTGACAGCTGATATTCCCGTTGGAAATCAGTTTTTCATGCTGTGTGTAGTGAAGAGGACATAGGGCCAGATGTAGGTAAATCTCATTTACTGATTCATAAATACAGAATTTTACCGATTCGGTATTTATGAATCTGTAAATGAGATGTAGGTAAAAAATCTGTATTTTTTACCGAATCGTTAAGATTCGGTATTTACCGATTCGGTAAATACCGAATCGGTATTTGCAATTTAATCCTATGGTCCTTGAAGCCCATAGGATTCAATAGCAAATACCGATTCACTTTGACACCCTGTTGCACCCCTGTAACTGGCTTGTGCGCCATGTGGCACACATACATGCCCTTAGGGCATGTCTGTGAGCCACATGGCACAGGTGTACACAAGAATTCGTAATTTACCATGCAATTGTATTGCATGGTAAATACCGAATTCTAAAGGCCCTGTAACACTGTTAGAACTGCTACCTTCATCTCAAAATACATATTCGGTAATTATACCGAATGGTAAATTTACCGAATCGGTAAAATTTACAGAATCGGTAAATTTATCGATTCTGTTATTTTTCCGATTCGGTAAAATTACCGATTCTGTAAAATTACCGAATATGTCCGTTTTTTGAGCCCCTACATCTCCATTGCCCTTTACCGGTCGGAAACGGCTGAAAATCGGTATTTTCGGCCGTTTCCGACCGGTAAAGGGCTACCTACATCTGGCCCATAGTGAGGTAGCCATATCATTAATATGGAGACCAGTACACATTTTATGTTTTTGAGTATTGCATTAATCTCTGAAACTCGGTATGGACTAAAGCGCCCTCAACGCTTCAGAGGGTGAGAGCATTGCAGGTTGAAAAGGTCTCGAGTAAACAAATTGAGTCACAAGCTTTATAGTGTTTGTCTTGGGTTTCTAAAGTGATATTAAATATACGAATCATGCTGAGGTAGAGGCATTGTTCAGGTTTTTTTTGGTGTCTTTCCTCTAATCCTACCACAAAATACTTAGGGGCAGATTTATGTTGGTAATGCGCCACGTTTGCGTCACGCAACTGCGGCGTAAACGTGGCGCATCCCTACGACCCATTTACAACGTGACGCATCTAGGCAGATGCATCACGTTGTAAAGCCCTGCGCCACTTGTGGGCGTTCCGGCGCAGGGTGGGCGTTCCGGGGCAGGTGCGCCTCGCAAAAGTGGCTGAGTGAAATCTATATTATTTCACTCAGTCACTTTCAGGCCAATGCTGCGTCAAAACCCTGCGCCTGCTTGAAGCAGGCGTAGGTCTTGACGCAGCATTGGTCAGATAGGGCACCCCGAGCCTTGCTGGAGCTGCGTCGCGCTTGGGACGCAACTCCAGCAATGTGCCACCTTTACGGCACAGATGCGTCACGCATCTGTGCCGTTTTTGCCCCATGGTGCGCCGCATTGTAAATGCGGCGCACCATGGGTGGCGGAGCAGCGGCGCAATATAACTGGCGCATCCCTGGGGATGCGCCAGTCATCATAAATCTGCCCCTTAATATATTTCTTAACTGAAGTCCTTCTCCCACTCGACCAAGTTTGTTGTGCCAGTGCATGCAAGAAGCACATCCACATTTTGTGGACCACCAAAATTATGCTAAAATAAGCTTTAAAACTTCGACAGGTTTGGGGACTGAAATCTCATGTTTTCTGAGTCCATACTTGAGTTGCCCAGCCAGTCGGTTTTCTTTTTGCATTCTAACAGTGGTCTTGTTTATCCTGTTATAAATACAGGACTATAAGTGTCATAATGCACAGGAAACACCTGAGCTAGATAAACTACTATCTTGTATTCAGGAAACCTGAGTACTGTGAATCAACCAAGGTGCTACAGGAGCAATCATTATTAAGATTCCTAGAATTCATATCCTGAATATGCACATCACACTTATGCTTTAGAAATGTATGTTGGTGTTGACGGCCCAAAGAAATGTCATCACCGTAGCCATGTTCTCAAGTTTTTCGCGAACATGTGAATATGGCCATCCTTTTTACAGTGGCATTAATGGTGTCTGGCGGGATATAGATGTGATATTACTCTGGGTCCATTCATTTAAATGGTGTGACTACAACGACATATGCACTCTCAGTTCATTTGTGTGTTTAATTCCAGGGAAAAATGAATGCAAGATAAACAAGGCTTGCCAAAAAAATATTGCACAAGAACACATGTTTATTTGCTGCGGCTATGTTCCTCAATTGTATTTTGAGTCAATTTAATTTTCAAAAAGTGTACTATTCAAAGCATAGAATTTCAGAAGCTTTAAAGTTTACAATTGTGCATTTATTATTATCCTTGATGTAACCATCCTCAAGATGTCCCTCTGTTGAATGGGCCGTTGGAAGCACTGGGGCACTATGAACACGTTTATGTATTCTTAATGTAGAACCTAAAAAGACACACGTCTGCAAGCAATCCGTGCAAATATTATTTCGGTTCAAGTGTAAACATTAGCATTCAGTGATGCCTGATGAAGAGTTGGATTGGGAACAAAAATAAGACGGGGCACTCCACATAAAAATTGTTCCACCTTTGTGAATTGCGACGTTCCGCAAGCTGTTGCTTGGTTTGTGGCAAGGTGCTAATTTTAGGAGAACTTTGTGGTAAATAAATGATTTTTTAGCCTGTAGGGCCAGTAACTTTGGAAGGGACTTAAAACGTCATTATTTAATGCATCTCACGTTCATCTTCAGGCCCATGAATCTCCCATCCCCTATGTTTGCCCTCAGAGGCCTGAGTCACCTCCCTGCTTTTAGATCTTAACACTCCTACTCATTCATGGGGATCCTCAGTGGACCTACAGGTACCTGAAGGATAATTTTCACCCATATGACTGGCTTCTGGTCATTCTCAAAGATCTGAATGTCCAGCTCACCCTAAGATGCTTCGGTTCTTGCTCGTCATCAGTTGATACTAAAGCTACACACACTTCATCAGGGCCCTTAAACTCATTTCTAATCCATTACCCTACGAGGCAACTGCTCACACTCTTTCTCTGAGACTCCTACTCACATTGAGAACCTAAGAGACTCTTTCACTTTCAGGTGTCCTTTCAGTTGTGCTAATTTGTAGGTTCCTTAGAATCCTGCTCATCCACAGATCTGCTAAGATCCCTCTTGACCTTTAGGCCTTGTATCTCTTGCTCACTCTTACCCAGAATCGTTTGCTCACTCTCAAGTCAGTAGAAGCCATGTTCACCAGGAGATTTACTAAAGCTTCTGTACACTGTCAACTCTACTGGTGTTCTGCACACTATGACCCTGAGGTTCTCACTCCCTGCCAGAGTTCCGAAGCACCTGCTTACAACTAAGCCCAACAGGCTCCTTCTCACACTAAGGTTCCCTGCAAGAGCCCGTCTCAATTAGGTCTTTGAGGCTCCAACTAATACTCCAGGTTTTCAAGGCTCAAGCCTCAATATTAGTTGCTAGAGGCTTTGGCTAACTCTCAATTCCATGAAGATCCTGCTTACCTCCCTTAACCTAAACTCTCCTAACACCCTGCACTCTTAGACCTTGGCTGAAATGAATTATGGTCGACTGCGGAAAGAGGGTGGTTCTATGAGGTTGTGTTAGAGTTCGGGGATTAGAGGGACTTGACCATGTATGCAGTCCAAAAATATTAGACCATGGAAAAACAGAATGCATTTAAAAAGTGAGTCACCACAGAGGTTTCTAAATTCAAAAGTACACTGCTTCCCACTTACAACTAGTAGCAGCCCTTCTCCTGCAGTGTAAGTGTTGATTCATTAAAACACCTACTGTGTGCAGCTTAACTCTAATACGCCATTATTTGGGGGCTCAAAATTGTTTTTTTTTTCTGCATGTCTGCTTCAAACTCAGAGCTTTCGACTAATCATGTATCTGACAGGAGTACCTCGTTCAGTAATGGGTTTTACTTTGCGTTCTGGCACTTTGCAGTTTGTTTGTTTACTATAAATGAAGATCTACAAGTACTCAAATCCAAAGGAAAACAAGCATTGGCATAGCCAATAGGTCTCGCCTTTGGGACCTTATAAGTGTTTATTCATGCAACAGTTGATGTTGTTGCACCAAGGATATTGTGCTGGATAAATAAACACTTATAAAGACCCAAAGGCAAGACCTATTGGCTATGACAATGCTTGTTTCTCTTGGTTCTATCTTTCCCTGTGCATTTCAACATACCTCTATCTCCACCCAGGGGCCTGTGACATAGTTCAGCCATTTGAGATCTTCACATATATTTTACTCCAAAGTCACTGCTCTGTTTGACTATCTCTAAGCATTTATAGTGCATCTTGGGTGACCAGGGGTTTGGGGGGAGTTCCTGTGTCTAAAGGCCATGACTTTGCAGTTGGTTTCATTGAGATAAAGTTTCTGCGAGACTGCCACCTCCGGAACTCTTTCCCTTCTTCCCAAAATCACACCCCAGACGAGCTTGACAATGGAGCGGGCGCCCCCAGCGGGCAGCACGGTCATGTTTCATGCAGTCATTGTGGAGCGGTGGGAGTCGGGGATGTGGGGACACTTGACCTCTCATCTCATCCACTGCTGTAATCAGCACAATGTGAAAGGAAATGCCTGGGCCATCTTCCTGAGAGTCAATTAGCCGCATTCCTCGCGGTATGACATGCTGCAGTGTTTATGTTGAGGGGCACTCAGAGATCCTGTTTAATGGCGGCGGAGCCTCGAGTGGCGCAGCAGGGTCTGCCGCACTGGGTCAGAAATGCACTCAGGGAACTGAGGATTCTGGGATGAAAGATAGCAAGGAAGTGATGTTTAAAGGTGTCATCCTGAAGACCGCGTGGGGTGCTCTCCGTCCGCAAGTGACAGCTAGATGGACCACACGTGCCAACAGACCCGATTCAGGCGGAAGTCTCCCGATTTTTAAAGCAAAAAAATGCTTTATTTTAGCTGTCTCTCACCTAGAATTGCCGTTGTTTCAATGTTAGTCAGTGGGGAAAATAACTTCCCCCGATTATTTTCACTATTTCCCGCTTTCCGTTTTGAAATTGTGCACAAATTGTGGACATCCACAAGATACGTGGATGATAATCCCTCGGAAAGTCTGCTAAGGCTATAGAAAAGCCAGCCACATGTCAGGCACATCTGTGGTCCTATTATGTAAAGGGCGCACTTTCCCTGTTTGTGCATTGCACACCTTAAAATAGGGGCGCCAGGCGCAAACAGGGAAAGGGAGCCCTATTACATGGAACGCGCCGCCCCCAGGGCAGCCGCTAACTAACTCGCCCTGCCCTGGGGGCCGCGCATTCCTGTGAAAAACAAAGCGGCTGCTTTAACTCCTTCGGTGCGGCGGCTATTCCGCCGCAGCGCTAAGGGGGGCAGGGCGGCCGCATGCTGGTGACGGAACCGCTCCGTCACCAGCCCCGGTTGAGCTATGCTGATGACGGAGCGGTTCCGTCATGGCCCGCCCCGCTTAATAGAACGCTCAGCGCAGGCGCGGAATCCGCGCCGCGGAGGCGTGCCGAGCAGGCCATGACGGAACCGCTCCGTCATCAGCACAGCGCCACCGCAGCTGATGACGGAGCGGTTCCGTCATCAGCATCGAAGGTGCTAGAGCCACTCCGTGTTTCACTGTGCAGGCGTCACCCGCCTGCACTTTCAAAGGGGATTAGAGATCCCCTTACAGGCCTGCACCCACCTGCAAGGGGGTCTCCATGGGATCCCCTTTTCCCACGCCCGCCAGAGGGCTGCCATCAGAGGACGCACTGACAGTCCACCCCCTGACAGCTTCTTTGCCTCTGCACCCGCGTCAGTGATATGGCGCAGGCGCAAAGGCAAAGGGATTCCTCAGTTTGCTTGCGGCACGCCCCCTGCAGATAGTGCTGGCACTTTATGTGTGCAAGTGCTATCAGCTTTACAGAAGGGGTCGCACGAGCGTCTGCGGCCCCTTCTGACATATCAAAGTGCCCCGGGGGCACGCAAAGCAGGCGTAAACGCCTGTCACGCCACCGGGGCACTCTCTGTAATATGGCCCCTGATGTGCATGAGGCTGCCTTATGCCTCTCAGCAGAAGGCCTGCTATGTCGATGAATGAGCCCTAACCGACAAATCTCTCACTTACAGTGTTCCCTTCTCAATTCATGCCAACTCTTCTGATTTAGGTGGGAGGCTCATAATGTTTTATTGTTAACCATTAGGGTACTTTTTGCTTTTACACACTTAAATTTGTCTTCACTTCAATGCAAGCTAATAAAAAGTCACGACGTTCAATGCTAAATTTGAGCCTGTGCTTTCCAGTGCTTGTCACTGGTACTTATGACAGTCTGTCACATGGTGGCACTGTTTGTTTTATTTAGAGATGAGCATAACAACAGTTGTTTATTATTTCAATATACATAAAAAAAAATACCTGCCACCCAAGCCATTATTATCGCTTTGGGGCCTGGAATAATCTGAATTGTCACACTTGTAGGAGGAGTGTGATGGTTGGTAGGTCAGCTGGTACTAGTATTGCCAATGGGTGGTGCACGCTGCAGTAGCCTCCTCACGAGGGTCTAGGCACTTCTGTTTTTTACGAATTAAGCACTGCCCCGATTGTTATTTTTTGTATGCCTCCCTCTCAGTTTACATACTGCCAGTTAACAGTAGCCTATTGTTCTATCATGGCATGATTCCATTCCCCCACAGCTTAGCCAGCCTCTTTTGGTATAATTAAAATCCATGATTATTACTCTTTGCTTGAAATTAAGTGTTTGTTTTATGATAGGACATGCAGCAGGCGGAGGCACACCGCCATTGTCAGTGTCCTCAGTCTACCCCACCGAATGTGACTATTAAACTTGTGGAGAGGCAGGGAAGGAGGGAAATGGAATGTGTTCCACGGCCCCACCCACATTTTTTCCTACCAAGCCTCTCTAAGGTGAAGTAAAAGCCGTTCTTCACCCACCTTGCCTCAGCAAGATAATGGAAAGGGAAACCACACGACCGCTCTAAGAAAACATGAACCTAAAGCACATCCTGCAGGAATAATGGTCTGATTCCAGGCTTGAGGGGCACACATTCCGCACTAATATTAGAGATGCACTCATGTGTCCTCCAATGCTAATAGAAAATCAGCCACGTTTAGCGGGATCTCTGACACTGTAAATCACAACATACAGCAAAGAAGAACAGAGGAATGTGCTGGAGAGGAAGCACAACTAAATCAACCCAATGATGAAAGCATTCCAGTGTCTTCTAGATGATGCAAAGACTTTAAAGTCCTCTGCGCCGAACATAAGACTTCTGGGGTCATGTTTGCGGAAGCGCATGTTCAACTGCCAATAACATAAAATAGCAACTCTTCACCAGGTCAAGACTTCAAATAGAAAACAAGTATTTGCAAACCCAGACGGACTTGCCGTACCTATTGGCTTTTCCAGTGGCTTTTGGCAATGTTCTACAGCGTTGAGGAAAAAGCAAAATGCTTTTTGGCAATTATGTGTCACATTGATGAAAACTTTATTGAAAAAGGCATGATGGCAGTTGCATCATGCCGCTGGCGCACCTGCATGACTACACATGCACGTGCCAGCAGAATGATGCAGGTGCCTTTTACTTTATTTTTTTATTTACCGATGCAAGATTGTGGATGCCACTGAGATCAGCAAATTAAAATATATATATATATATTTTTTTTTTTGTGCGAAAGCTCAAACTGAAAAAAGGACAGCATGAGTCGGGTGACAAAGGAGGGACCGTCAGGGGAGGAGAAGAAATGTGCATGGGGGAGAGAGCAACATAGGGAAACAAAGGACGAAGAGAACAAGCATTTGCGATGCAATAGGTCTCGCATTAGGAAAGTGTGAGCTATTGGTATTGTAAATGACACTTTTTTTAATATGTGTTGGCTTTGAAAATATATAAATAACATCGTTATTCACAAAGCCAATAGCTTGCACTTTCCTAATGCGAGTCCTATTGGCTATGGCAATGCTTGTTGGTAGCAAGCAAGGACAGTGCTGTTGTGGTGCTCAGTGATGATGTGGTTGGGCTGAGTGATGTGGTGGTGTATTAGA
Organism: Lissotriton helveticus; assembly: GCF_964261635.1. Classification (NCBI taxonomy): domain Eukaryota; kingdom Metazoa; phylum Chordata; class Amphibia; order Caudata; family Salamandridae; genus Lissotriton; species Lissotriton helveticus. The sequence goes on along the minus strand of NC_136061.1, from coordinate 960,586,134 downwards.
GTGATGTGGTGGTTTCCCAGAGTGATGTGGTGGTGCCCCAGAGTGATGTGGTGGTGTCACAGAGTGATGTGGTGGTGTATTAGAGTGATGTGGTGGTGTCCCAGAGTGATGTGGTGGTGTCCCAGAGTGATGTGGTGGTGTCCCCGAGTGATGTGGTGGTGTTCCCGAGTGATGTGGTGGTGCCCTGAGTGATGTGGTGGTGTCCCCGAGTGATGTGGTGGTGTCCCCGAGTGATGTGGTGGTGTCCCTGAGTGATGTGGTGGTGTCCCCGAGTGATGTGGTGGTGCCCCTGAGTAAAGTGGTGGAGCCCCTGAGTGGTGCCCCTGAGTGATGTGGTGGTGTCCCTGAGTGATGTGCTGGTGTTCCTGAGGGATGGAGGGTGGAGTTTGAGGGTGGAGTTGGAGGGTGGAGTTGCGAGGTGGAGTCGGAGGGTGGAGTTGGGGGGTGGAGTTGGAGGTTAGAGGGTGGAGTTGGAGGGTAGAGTTGGAGGGTGGAGTTGGAGGGTGGAGTTGGAGGGTGGAGTTGGAGTTGGAGGGTGGAGTTGGAGTTGGAGGGTGGAGTTGGAAATGGAAGGTGGAGTTTGAGTTGGATGGTGGAATTGGAGTTGGAGGGTGGAGTTGGAGGGTGGAGTTGGAGGATGGAGTTGGAGTTGGAGGGTGGAGTTGGAGGGTGGAGTTGGATTTGGAGGGTGGAGTTGGAGGGTGGAGTTGGAGGGTGGAGTTGGAGGGTGGAGTTGGAGGTTGGAGTTTGGAGTTGGAGTTGGAGGTTGGAGTTGGAGGTGGAGTTGGAGGTTGGAGTTGGAGGGTGGAGGTTGGAGTTGGAGGGTGGAGGGTGGAGTTGGAGTTCGAGGGTGGAGGTGGAGGGTGGAGTTGAAGGGCGGAGTTGGAGTTAGAGGGTGGAGTTGGCGGGTGGAGTTGGAGGGTGGAGTTGGAGTTGGAGGGTGGAGTTGGAGTTGGAGGGTGGAGTTGGAGTTGGAGGGTAGAGTTGGAGGGTGGAGTTGGAGGGTGGAGTTGGAGTTGGAGGGTGGAGCTGGAGGGCGGAGGGCGAAGTTGGAGTTGGAGGGTGGAGTTGGAGCTGGAGGGTGGGGTTGGAGTTGGAGAGTGGAGTTGGAGGGTGGCGTTGGAGTTGGAGGGTGGAGTTGGAGGGTGGAGTTGGAGATTGGAGTTGGAGGTTGGAGTTGGATGTTGTAGTTGGAGGTGGAGTTGGAGGTTGGAGTAGGAGGTTTGAGTTGGAGGGTGGAGGTTGGAGTTGGAGGGTGGAGGTTGGAGTTGGAGTTGGAGGATGGAGTTGGAGTTGGAGGGTGGCGTTGGATTTGGAGGGTGGAGTTGGAGGGTGGAGTTGGAGTTGGAGGGTGGAGTTGGAGTTGGAGGGTGGAGTTGGAGGGTGGAGTTGGAGGGTGGAGTTGGAGGGTGGAGTTGGAGGTTGGAGTTGGAGGTTGGAGTTGCAGGGTGGAGTTGGAGGTTGGAGTTGGAGGTGGAGTTGGAGGTTGGAGTTGGAGGGTGGAGGTTGGAGTTGGAGGTTGGAGTTGGAGGGTGGAGGGTGGAGTTGGAGGGTGGAGTTGGAGTTGAAGGGTGGAGTTGGAGTTGGAGGGTGGAGTTTGAGGGTGGAGTTGGAGTTGGGGGGTGAGTTGGAGGGTGGAGTTGGAGGGTGGAGTTGGAGTTGATGTTGGAGTTGGAGGTTGTAGTTGGAGTTGGAGTTGGAGGTTGGATTTGGAGGTGGAGTTGGAGGTTGGAGTTGGAGGGTGGAGGTTGGAGTTGGAGGGTGGAGGTTGGAGTTGGAGGGTGGAGGTTGGAGGGTGGAGTTGGAGGGTGGAGTTGGAGGGTGGAGGGTGGAGTTGGAGGGTGGAGTTGGAGGGTGGAGTTGGAGTTGGAGGGTGGTGTTGGAGGGTGGAGTTGGAGGGTGGAGTTGGGGGTGGAGATGGAGTTGGAGGGTGGAGGTGTAGGGTGGAGGTGGAGGGTGGAGGGTGGAGTTGGAGGGTGGAGTTGGAGGGTGGAGTTAGAGTTGGAGGGTGGAGTTAGAGTTGGAGGGTGGTGTTGGAGTTGGAGGGTGGTGTTGGAGTTTGAGGGTGGAGTTGGAGTTGGAGGGTGAAGTTGGAGTATGGACCCATACCAACATGTCACCCACATATGTCATGATGCATGGCTGCCATCTTAAATGTACTGCACTAATATAGTGAATTGACGGTCATTTTAGAATGGTGAATGAAGTTAGAAAAGTGAAAAACAAAGTGTATGAAAGTGCCAACAAAGGAGTGAGCTGCCTGGTAACTCTTTGTCATTAATGGGCAACAGTAAATACAATATTATTATGTTTATTAATAATAATAATAATATTGGTGAAAATATTTTCACAGTTGACAGTTCTACAGCAGTTGGCACTGGTACTATAAATTAATTATGATAGTAATATTAATAACATTTAAAATGTAAAATGAGGAATGTGGAGCAGGACAGAAAGGTAGATGTTTAAATAGCATGCTTGAGGAGATAGTACTGCATAGACTATCACAATCCTGCAGTTACCTTAATTGGGTAGGGGTTTCTGTATATTCTAGCACGTTTATTAATTAATTTTTTGTCACTTGTTTTTCACTTTTCACCAAGTCACTCCTTAGTTGTTTGATGATATACTTGTAGGGGTACAGGAGTGTCTACTCGCGCCCTTTCTCTCTTGTTGATTTTGTTTGATTATAGAGCAGCGCACAGCTGTGAGAAATTTATTGATCTATAACTGGCAGAGACTTTTAAGTGACGAGAACATTATTCCATCATGGAAGAACAGGGCCTTTCCTTTTCGAAAGAAGAGGTGGATGCATTACTAAGTGATAATACGCTATTTTCCGACCCTCTGTTAGCGCATGCCATATTCCAGACAGGTGATTGGGAAAAATTAGGCGACCTAAAACGTAGCCGAATCAGGGCCATCTTGCACGGCACCATGATTAAAGAGTATCTCAATAATAATGCAGCACCGAAGGGTTTATTGGTTACCAACGGACCGAGGATATTCCTCGAGGATGTGTTATTCCGGAAGGAATGGGCGCAGATTGCATGGCACTGCACTAGGGACTGGGGCATATTGATTATAAAGACTGCACTGCGCTTGTCAGAAGCTCTCCTCATAGATATCCAAACCACTGAAACTCATATTAAAGCAACCATCACTGGCTATAAGAAAAGGCTCGAAGAAATAAATAAAGAACAAAATGAGTTTAAAGAAAACCTAGCCCAGTCGAAGTCGCAAAAATTACAAAAAGACCTTAAACGCTGGTCCTATGCGAAAGTTTACCCTTATTCATGCCCTGACTACACACCCACACCAGCATCAGGGTATAATTCTGATACCTCTGTAGATTCCAACACTAGTGGGTCAAGTAATGAGAGTACAGGAAAGAGAGGGAGAGGGAGAGGGTGTGGTAGAGGACGAGGGCAACAACACCAACCACAATACCCCTTTCAAGGTTGGCAATCTCCCTACCCACAGCAAGGGATGGTACCGTACCATCAGAATGCCTTCCAACCGCCTTTCCCTCCTATGATGGGCTGGAATCCACCTTTTGTCCCACACCCGCAGTTCAACTCACAACCCTACCCGCATCCTTTTTTAGACAGAGGCAGACGGGGCAGGGGGTGACAGAAAACCAATGTAAGGGTGCATTGGGAACAACCAGAAGCAGTGGGGGACAACACTCGGAGCAAGTCAGGGGAGCAGAGAGCAGGCCCAAGCAGTGCGAAACCTTGATAACCAACCTTTCATCCTACAATCTAAATAAGGCGGAAAAAGACGTCTTGGAAAAAGGACTGGGCTTTATCCCTACTCCTAAACTAGATCGGTTCAAACTACATTGCGAACTGAGCGAATTCTTTAGAAAATTGGGTCTAAAGAGCTTTTTTGAAAGTAGGGAAAACGGGCCCAGCCAATTGACTCAGAGTGACACAGATTTCAAATTGAAGTCAACATTCACTCCCCCTCCAAACACTATTCCGTCTGAGATCCTGGCGTTTGAACAGGCAGTCTTCCAGGAAGTGGAACAGTTAAATGAACCTACGCCCTACAAGAATTTGACTGCAGCCGAATTTCAGGCCATACAGTCCTTGGCAGAACAAGAACATCATTATCAAAAGTGCTGATAAGGGGGGTGGTGTGGTCCTCCAGGACAAGGTGGACTATGACAATGAGTGCAAACGTTTATTGAGTAACACCACCAATTACGTTCCACTCGTAGAGGATCCGACCACAGACTTACATGAAGAAATCATTGAACTAGTCTCCACAGCAGAGAGAGATGGCTTAATTTCTAAAAAAGAGGCGGACTTCCTCACAACATCTGACAAAAGGGTGCCATATTTTTACATATTGCCAAAGACCCACACAAATGTGTTGCCACCACCAGGACGCCCGATCGTCTCGGGGATTGGTTCCCTTCTTGAGCCTCTTTCAAAATACTGCGACTTCTTCCTGAGACCCATCATAGAGTCCACCAGCACGTATCTTAAGGACACAAAGAGTCTTCTTGCTATGCTTAGAACCCTCAAGATGCCAGAGGAGCCCTGCTTTCTTGTAACAATGGACATAGAAAGTCTCTACACTTGTATCCCACCGGACGAAACCATCAAAGTTATGAAGGAGGCCCTGGACAAGGCTCCTTGGGATTTTATCACATCACGCTCCTTTGTGGTGGACTGTGCCACTGTGGCTCTCAAGAAAAAATATTTTGAACATGAAGGGAAGATCTACCTGCAGGCCACAGGCACTTCAATGGGCAGCACATTCGCCCCTTCGGTGGCAGGCCTGTACGTGTTCAATTTTGAGGTTAATAACATTCTGGGCCCCACGAATCCTTTCTCTGCCAATATCATCTTTTGGCAACGCTATATTGATGATGTGCTGATGATATGGAAGGGGGAAGAGCACATATTACTCAATTTCTTTACATGGATCAATACCTGTGATCAACATCTCAAGTTCGCTGGAACACTTTCCTTGGCTCCTACACTCTGGGACAGCGGACAGCGAGCAGCTTCATTTTTTACTTCACTTCTCACGGAACCCGCTGCGCGGGTCCCGCTTCGCTGTGGGGCTCTTGTTATCTGACTGACTACGACACTTGGCTTAGGAATCACTTTGTGTGCTGGAACTGACCTTCTGGGGCGTTTGCTGGAGCAGGGCTGCGAGCGACGGTGGGCGCAGGACTACAAGTCCCAGTAGCGCCGCCCGCTTCCATTGACACCACCTGGATGCTCTCCCTGCAGGCTCCTCCCCACCAGAAACTGCTGCAAAGACCGGTGAACCTGAACGCTCCCTGGAACACTTTCCTTGGCTCCTACACTCTGGGACAGCGGACAGCGAGCAGGTTCATTTTTTACTTCACTTCTCGCGGAACCCGCTGCGCGGGTCCCGCTTCGCTGTGGGGCTCTTGTTACCTGACTGACTACGACGCTTGGCTTAGGAATCACTTTGTGTGCTGGAACTGACCTTCTGGGGCGTTTGCTGGAGCAGGGCTGAGAGCGAGGGTGGGCGCAGGACTACAAGTCCCAGGAGCGCCCGCCCGTTTCCATTGACACCACCTGGACGCTCTCCCTGCAGGATCCTCCCCACCAGAAACTGCTGCAAATACCGGTGAACCTGAACGCTCCCTGGAACACTTTCCTTGACTCCTACACTCTGGGACAGCGGACAGCGAGCAGCTTCATTTTTTACTTCACTTCTCGCGGAACCCGCTGCGCGGGTCCCGCTTCGCTGTGGGGCTCTTGTTACCTGACTGACTACGACGCTTGGCTTAGGAATCACTTTGTGTGCTGGAACTGACCTTCTGGGGCGTTTGCTGGAGAAGGGCTGTGAGCGAGGGTGGGCGCAGGACTACAAGTCCCAGGAGCGCCCGCCCGCTTCCATTGACACCACCTGGACGCTCTCCCTGCAGGCTCCTCCCCCTCTCACCCTGATTGCACATATCCACCGGTCTGGGCCCGCTGCGCGGGAGCGTCCCGGGAGAAGCCCGGGACAAGGGCGGGACCGTCTGTGGCCGTCAGGGGCCCAAGGAGGCCGGGCCGGGCCTACTCTCTTTCGCCTGTATTGTACTGGTTTTCTGTGGACCTTGATACAGGTATCGGACATGCCATCACCGGCTAAGGAGGGAACATCAGCAAAGGCGGGGGGAGTTAGAATTGGGACCTTGGACAATTATTTTTCTCGGGCACCGGGTGATGGGGATAAGGAAACCTCTCTGGCGGAACGCAGGGCGGAGCGCCGCCGCTCTATTGAGAACATGAAAAATAGGCCTCCTAGTGATATTATTCTTCATTCTATCTCCCAAGAGGGAGGTTCTCTTAACACTAGTCGTGAGTTATTATCCCAGGAAGGCGTCCCTCTTTTATTGCGGGATCGTATTCCTAACCTCTGTTTATCCACGGAGCAGGTTTCTAGTGTCACCCCCCCCCCCCCAGTCCCAGTAGTATGGCTGTTGATTTAATTACTCAGACCCCCCCAGTAGTTAAACCAAGGAAAACAAAGCCGAAGCAAGTAGTTGTGGCAGAGATGCACGGCCCTCCTCCAAACAAGCATAGAAGGAAGTTGAAGGGAGGGCATGGTAAAACCAAAATCCCCCACTCCGATTTCGGGAAAGCCCCTAAGCTCCCTTCTACCTCTGATAGGATAATAGTAGATGTACATAAAGCTCCTCCTGTTAAGGGTACTAATATCACTGATCCTGTTAATGTCCCTGGGGATAATTCATCCAACGCATCACCGCACGTTACCTCTATAGGGAACCTGGAATTTTTACTTAGGTCACTGCTCCTGCCCATCAGTGAGAGCTTAAAGAAAGTAGAAATTAGACTCACTATCCTGGAGGCGACTATAAGCAGTATGAAAACCCTGGCTATTATCCAGGGTAGACCTTCTGAGTCTAATCCCCTCTCAAATCCTTCCCCTAACACCAAAATCCCTTCAGTTAACTCGGGAGTTCCCTTGGTGACTACGGCTGCCCCCATTCCGCAACCTCTTATGGCCAACTTAGCCCCGACACAACTTAACAAACCCAATATTCCTTCTCTAAAACTAGTAGGCCCAGTCCCCCCCGCGAGAACCTCGGACGGGGCTATACCTAATGACACTATTGTTCCCCCACCCCCTGATAAATCTGTCCCCAGACCACGGAGACCTGACCTGCCCCCTGAGGCTAATAGCTTTATGGTAGTTATGGCTGGTGCTCCCCCCCTTGAAATGGGTGAAGGTGAGAACTTCCACTCACTTAAAAGTAAAATTATCAAATGGCTGAATTGGAACAGACCCCTCCAGGCCATTTTTAACAATGAAATCATCATGGTGAGAAGGGTACCCTGGCTGGGGAAAACTAGAAAATCTATAAATGGGGACTGTATTATGGTGAGTTTTCGAGACCCTAGGACTGTTTCACATATATGTGCTGGGTCCAATAGATCTCTCGACTCCACCATTCAGACCTTGCCAGTGTCCTTTTTCCCCCCCCTACCCATATGCACCATATCCACCATGATTTAACTCAAGGTAATTGGACGAGGGTTGAACGGAGGGGCAGATATCAGGGGTATGTTGCACGACCAGTTTTCCGACCCCCGGAGACACCCTTCCATGATTACAACCGATTTAACTGTCTTAACGGACTGGATGGGGTTGATTGACTGCCTTTAGTTTTAGATTCCAACCCAGTCATTCCTGGCAATGGTTCTGTTGTAACTTCTGGTACCAGTCTTTCTCTTATTCCCGCCGCTGTGCGCCTCCTATTATTGCTCCGGCGTACTCACCCTTTCAGGGAATAGGAACCACCAACAATAATCCAGTTCCAGATATGGGCCAATGCACAGTAGTTGACTCATCAAGCAGGGAAACTGTTTGTGTAATGTTCTGGAACGTGGCAGGGCTTAGGTCCAAAATACTGAATCCCATCTGGTTAGAAACAATAGAAGAGCTGGTAATTCTATGTTTACAGGAAACTTGGACCTTAGAACCCCTCCATCTTCCAGGCTACAAAACCTTGTTTACATCAGCAGTAAAGGTTCACCATGGTAGGCCTAAAGGGGGATTGATCACATTTATATCTAATTCCCTAAACTGCCAGAAGATTCAATTATTTTCCCACAACCCTTATTACCAGTTAGTGCGGATAGATGCAAGTAAGGAATTGTGTCTTTTAATTATAAACTTCTATAATAATATTCCTCTTGCAGATCTGGAATTGACCCTTAAGATGTTAGGTAATGTTTTAGGTAAAGAAACAGATAAAAATGTTAAGGATGTTTGGGTTGTTTGGGGGGGAGATTTGAACTGTACCATATGCAAGAAAAGCCAGAAAGGAGCATGTGGGTTCATGTTGGACCCTGATACTGACTTAACACACTTTAAGCATTCCACTTGTGGAGACCTATTAAATGAGATTCTTCACTCTGAAGATCCAGGGTATGCAACTGAAATTGGTCAAGTAGAGCTCCCCTTTGCCCCTACGTTTAATGGCAGGGGTGTATTGTCTACAATAGACTTTATAATAACTTCTGTTAGACATAGGCATATGGTTAAAAGGTGTTGGACCCTCGATATCTCACTTAGTGACCACTACCTGACAATTATGGAGATCATAAATCCCTTTCAGGCACTGGCCATAGAAGGGAGATCTGTGCAGAATATCTCGGATATTAGTATGGCAAAACAAAATGGTTACGCACTAAAGTGGGATAGGGTGGTTCCAAGTGACTTTTTACGCGATTTAGTAAACAAATGTTTGCCTTGCTTCTTGACCATTTTGGATGAAAGTGTGGCTAGTCAGGAGATTCTTGCGCAGTTTGAGGTCATTGCTTCTCAAATTAAGGGCAACCTTTGGGTGGTTTCTAACTCAAGTAAGGAAAAGAAGGTAAAATGGTTTGATTTCACATGTACAAAGGCTCATTCTGAGCTCAAGAGAGCTTTACATGCTATCCCCTGTAATTCTTTAAGGGTCAGGGACGCGCGGAAATCTTATCAGAATGCATTGAAAAAAAGGAAGATGGCAATTAAAATTGAGGCATGGGAGATGCTCTGTGAGGCTTCATTGAGCAAGAATGTTTGCGCTTTTTGGAAAGCAGTAAATGCCCCCTTCTTTGACTCAGGAAAAGCACGCATTGAAATTGCCATTACCGAGGACTCTTGGGTGGACCATTATTCTAGCCTGTACAGTAAATGTGTAAATGTAAATGTATTTCGATTTATATAGCGCACTAATCACCCAGGGGTCTCAAGGCGCTTGCTTAGGGAACCCGTCCTGGTATTCCCCTGTGAGATACCCTAGCAGGGTATTCACAAGGTGAAAGCCAGGCATCCCGCCGCGAGGGGCCGTAGTGGAGATTAAGCAAGCTATTGCCCAGAGTCGCAGAGTGTGATCCCGTGAGTCGAGTAGGCACCGGAGCGAGAATTGTCGAGTCCGTGGAATTTTGAGCCCGAGACCCGCCGAGGCGGGGAATCGAACCCTGGTCCACGGCTGATCTCAGCTTCCGGGTCTGCCGCCTCTAACCACTGAGCCACGCTTCTCCACAGTACCCCAATTGATGAGCAGATTCCATCGTTGCAATTACTAATGCCTCACCAGGGGGAAGTGAGAGTGAATGGCACGGAATTAAAAATTACCCTAAAAGAAATAAATGAGAGCCTCAAAGCAACACGGGGCGGTAAAGCCCCAGGTCCAGATGGCATACCTCCAGACCTGTTTAAAAATAATATCGATTTATGGGGCCCATTTCTAGTGCAATTATTTAATGCATCCCTAAAGACGAGTCTACTTCCATCATGGCTTATGTCTGTTATTGTCCCAATTTTTAAAAAAGGGGATAGGCAAAATCCTATCTGCTACCGCCCCATCTCCCTATTGGACAACACTGTAAAGATATTAGGAAGAGTAATCCTAGGCAGGCTACAAAAATGGTCGGAAGATAACTCTATAATCAGTGATCTTCAATATGGGTTTCAAAAGGGGCAGGGGACAGTAGACCAGGGCTTGAACTTATTTATCCTCCAGCAGAAATATATCAAGGCAAGACGTGAACCCATTTATTTCACCTTCGTTGACTTGACGTCAGCGTTTGACTGTGTTTCACACAGCAAATTATGGGTCATCATGGAATCTCTTGGTGTTGAGAGAAATATAATCTCCTTCCTTAAGGACTTATATTCGGGTGCCATCGCAACAGTGCGTTATGGTAAAAAAGGTGAATGTACTAGATCTTTTGATATAGGGCGTGGGGTACGCCAGGGCTGCGTTTTAGCACCTTTCCTATTCCTGGTATACATAAATGGAATAGAGAATGCCCTAGTGGAAACAACTTGTGATATGCCCAGGGTAGCAAAAAGACCGATCCCTGCGTTATTATACGCAGACGATGCGGTCCTAATGGCTCGCACGCCGGTGGCTCTACAACGCCTTGTAACATCTTTTAATACATTTATGTCTAAACTGGATTTGCAAATCAACTGCTCTAAGACATTCACCATGAATTGTGGCCCTGGTTCTAGTAGAAGAAGGAGGCGGGTGTTCATTAAAACCAGCCCTATAGACTATACCGCCACCTTTTCCTATCTTGGCATCCTATTCCATGAAGCAGGAAATTGGACAGATGCGATAAAAGTAAGGAAAGCCCTGCTCTGCAAATCTATCACTGCCCTTAAAAAAACCAACTGTAGAACTTTTGAAAATGTATAATGCCACTTGTCTCTATTGCGGTTTATGGCGCTGGACTTTGGGGGTATGACAATGTTAAATCTATACAAGTTGTTGAAAACAAATTCTTGAGATACATCTTAGCTGTACCTGAGAGTGCCTCAAGTTACATCTGTCATATGGAACTGGGCCAATGTTATATTGAAGACACAATTAGAATTCAACCAATATTGCTGTGGCATAGGGCTTTGACTAGTGATGGATGTGTCCTGAACCGTGCTATCCTAAGGGATGGACTAAGTTTGGATTATGTTGGGAGGATAAGGTGGTTTATATACATTAGGGACTTTTTTGGAGATATGGACTGTATGAGCTATTATGACAATCCTTTGTCCATGTGTAACATCACGAGAAAGGCACTAAAAACAAAATGTATGAAACACCTGGAAGAATGTAGAATGACAGTGGAACTTAAGAAGAAAACTGTCTTAGCCCACCTACCTGTATCAACTCAAGGGAAAATCCAACCATACTTAACCCTTTCCTTGACTGAATTTTCGCGGTTTATTTTGACCCGATTCAGGTTAGGTATCCTCTTTAGGGCCTTAAGTTTCCCCGCAATGAATTGTTGGTCCTGTAATTTGATTAAATGCCCATGTGATGACCTATCGGAACAGTCTGATATCCATATCACATTTTTCTGCAAATATTATACTCTACCCAGGAAAAGATTGATTATACCAATTTTAAGGGAAATGGGGGTGAGACGCTGTAGGGTTGCCTTTTTGGAACTCCAGAAATTAGATGTTATTTTTAATGTTGCCTGCATCTCGGAATTTTTTAGCAATGTTTTTAGATTACGTAAATCAATTTGTACTTAAATTTAATTCATGTTTTATATGGTACTGTATTATTATGAACTGTTTTTTATGTACTTTTATGGTTATGATTCTTTTAACCGAATAAAGTCAAATTGAATTGAATTGAATTGAAGTTCACACATGATTATTCTGCTGACACCATCACATTCCTGGATGTCACTATCAAGAGACAGAATTTCCATCTGGAGACAAAAACATATTCCAAGCCTACTGCAAAAAATAACTTATTACATTTTACGAGTTACCACCCACGGGCTCTGCGGGAAAATCTCCCGTGCGGTCAATATCTACGGATACGCCGTAATTGCAGTAACCTTCCTGACTACAAACAACAAGCAGAGGATCTAACATCCAAACTGATCAACAGAGGATACCCTCAAAGAATAATCAACAGAAGCCAGAAACGAGCGAGGAACCAGCAGAGAGACACACTAATGGAGGATGTTGCCAGTATTCAAGATAATGAAATCCCGTTAACATGTGTAACAACATACAACCCATTGTCCAATGCGGTTAATAAGACTATCTCTAAACAGTGGAAGATAATAACCAGCAATAGACACAAGTGGGAGAAACCAATCTTTTCATATAGAAGAGCCACAAGTCTAAAAGACTCTCTAGTCCACACGCGCCCGAGGGACTTAACAACCAATAAATCGGTTGCTACAGTGCTGATTGCGTGGGGCTTACCAGCTGTGACGGGCATTTCCCATGTGGGAATTGTAATATATGTCATCTCACCTCCCACACAAAATCACTAATTTTGAGCCATGGACAACGATGGGACCAACGTTGCCATACGAATTGTAACACAGCCAACGTTATTTATTTAATAACGTGCACTTGCGAACTACAGTATGTTGGCATGACGTCAAGACGCATTAAGTTAAGGATAGGAGAACATCGCAGCAATATTCGCTGCCGCAAATCCACAACTAAATTGACTGCCCACTTTGTGGAAAAACAATATACTCCGAACGACATGCGTTGGACAATCTTAGAACACCTGGCAACTGGATCCGAAACAAGATTATTTGAAAAAGAGCAACGCTGGATCTACCGTCTAGTCACCAACAGAACCAGGCTTAATGACGATATTCCATGGGGCTCAGTGATGCGGCGCTGACACAACCAGCTGTCTCCCCACCATCATTGGATATGTCCTTATGGGTCTAGGTGTCTCTTCCTACTGACTGGAGCCTCCAACATACTGTTCTTGACTGGGGGCCCATGAGTGCATTCTGACACATTTTCATTCTGAAGGGTGTCCTTTTCACTGCCTGTAGAAAGCCACTTAGCCCAATACATAATTTTGTGCATTATTCAGGACTGCGACATGCTGACTATCTAAACAATAGGCCCGGTCACATAAATGCAGCCTCCTAATGTTTGAACTAAGACACATTATCCCCTCTTTTCTACTTTGTTCTGCGAGGGGCTTTTTTAGATTAATGACCATCGTCTCGAATAATAATTTGGGGCTAGCTCTGATTATTGTTTCCTTATCCTACACCTCTTGACTAACTATTTCCCTGTCACTTTACATTTTTGCAAACGCGGCAGGACGGGGTCTCGAACCACGATCCCTTCGATGAGGCTAGCGTGGCTTTGTACCTTTAAGACTACTTCGCCACGCCCCGCGCCACGCCCCATGACGACCGTGCACGTCCGTCACGTGTCCGGAAATATTCAGGATACTAATAGATCTTGCCCGGAGACCACATCTACCTACGGGCGGACGGCAGTCCTGAAATATAGGTCTTACGCGGGGAGTCGCGAGTGGAATAGTAAGTGATTGAACCACCGTACTACCGAGCGGTTTTTGCCTCATAGAACGTGAAGTTACGGAGGGTGTGGTAACATGTTTCTTCTCATCCTGTTTGTTAGATTGTACACCGCGTGAAAAATACCCGCGCTGTCTTGACCCACAAAGAGGATTTTTCTCCTCCTAGCTGTGAGTGTTTACTAAAATGGCTGCAGCGCTAACGCATTTTAGGTAACAATGCGCGTTGTCACAATAGGACCCACTTTGTGAGGCCCCCATTGGCGCTCTAAGGTCTCTGCTTTATTATTATCATTATTTTTTGCTTTTATCTTCCCTTGCTGGTTTAAGTACGAACTAGGGGTGGGCATGGAATTCTCTGCCTTTATAGGGCTTAAGCCTACCATAGACGAATGGTCTTGTTTTCTACATAGAAATGAGGTACCCCTCTGAATCCATCTCCTGATCATGAGGGTATTGTACCCTATCACATTAATAGGGTGTCACGGATAGAGATACGATGTGACACATTTCAAGCTGCCTCAATACATGTGACAAATGATGAACTACATGTTTGTTTGTGTTATTATGTGTTAGTTTGTTCCTTTTTTCCACCCTTTTTTACAGGTAACTTTGGCTACTGTGAACTACCGTGTGCCGGCACGGGCAATATCCGTGAGTAATATCACTACGATTTTTCTTTTTCACATTAAGTGCCTCACGGTAGGGTGTGCCTTAGCGCGTACATACCACCGGAGTGCAATTGGTCTATGGTCCTGATGAATGCTGTGCGAACTTGCGTTTTTTGACAGCAGAAACATGTTGACCTTATATTATATCTAAGGACACAGGTCTCCTAATCCAGAACCTAGTTTTGTCCGCCCATATACGTTTTTAACTTCAATACGGATTGGCCCACATTAAATATTTTGTTTGGGTTTCAATTCTGTATTTTTTAATTCTGCACTCACATTTGATTAGCACATTCTGAGTTAAATCACTGTTACACTCATCACCAACCCGCTCCGCTGTAATTCAGGCGTTGTAGCACGCTGGGGGGGCATTCGGCCACCCCAGCAGGGACCCAATGATGAAGCATGTCACCAACTAGTGGTGAGTGAGGGTCCTTCTAACAAAGAGGTAGACTTTCCTTTTCAGTTGTGTGTTCAACACAACAATACACTAGACTGCTACCTCCTGGTTGGTACCATTGGAATTTTCCAATCCTGCAGTTACCTTAATTGGGTAGGGGTTTCTGTATATTCTAGCACGTTTATTAATTAATTTTTTGTCACTTGTTTTTCACTTTTCACCAAGTCACTCCTTAGTTGTTTGATGATAGACTATCACATGCTCACAACCAATTTGGAAGCGATTTATAAATCAAATAAATGTGCAGGGTTTTCAGAGTATAAAGAATTAAGAATTTCGTGTAACAATAGAAGGCCACACTCAAGCTTCAAGACAATAAATGCACCATTTGACAGTTCCAGATAGGTAAAGAAGAAAGAGACAGACATTTTCGAGACCTGCAATGTCTAGACAGGCAACTTGAGGGCCTAGGACAAGAAGTTCCATCTGTCTCTCTTGTAACTGCCGTGTTCCTGGCCAACATCCCAGCCGAACAGAAGATTAACATTGTAGTCACGCAGGATGAAGGTACTGCACATCCATACATGTAAATAGCGCAAACGCAAACACACACAGAAAACCAGCCTGCACTTTGCATAAGGCACAAGTGTTGCAAGAATTACACTTTCAAATTCACCTTAAACATCTGTATTTCTCCATTTGAAGCTCAGCGAGTACAATGAAGGTGAGATCCTAAATAAATGTACACTATGGGGAACGGCAGTAGAAAACAACGGAAGCATTAAAAATATCACTAGATGTCACCAGAGATCTACAAAACAAACTAACTACCACTCTTGAGTGGCTTTGTGCTCGACTTTAGGCCGCCCAAATGAGTCGAACAGTAATTATTTCCAGAATGTCCCTAAATGATTCATTTTAGCAACGCCCAATCCGATTTTACACAGCTGAAGGTAGACTTAAATCCTGCAAAAATGTGGTTTAACCCCTCCACTGCGCCGCCGATTTTACGGAAGTGCGGCACTTCCGCAAAATGGGTGGGGCCGCGTCGGCCATAGGCCGACGGCAGCACCAGCGAGGTAGCGTTGCCGTCAGCCAATGGCCGTCGGCAGCATGGAAGGCGTTAAACGGGAAAAATACGGTGACTATGGCTAGTGTTTAAGAAGTATATAACATATGTCCCTTAATGGTTAGTTTTAGCAACGCCCGATCCGATTTTACACAGCTGAAGGTAGAATTAATTCCTGCAAAAATGTGGTTTAAACGGGAAAAATACGGTGACTATGGCTAATGTTTAAGAATTATATAACATATACGAACAAAAGAATGTCACACAAAACATGAAAAAGGGTGCTGTGCCAATGAAAACAAGCTCTCAGCATTGCTGTGGCGGGGCGAGCGCGCATTCCTTTGATGTCTGATGCGAGGCACAGACAAATGGTGGTGTGCGAGCGGCTTCCTGTGATAGGGGACGGGGGAGCAAATGGCGAGCGTGCGCCCGCCTAACATGCACTGGGCATAATCCTCACTCCAAAACCCTCTTGGTAGGATTGCTGGTGGCCCTCTATATGTCTCGACAGCAATGCGCAAGCGCATTGGCAGGTCGAGACCTAAAAACATGAAGAGCAGGGCGGGATGAGAAGCATGAGAGCCAGCGAGCAGCACACGAAGGTGGCTACAATAGGAGTGTGAAGTAAGCGCATGAATGGAGAGGGCAAAAAGAGCTTGAGAATTACACAAGAGAGAGAAGCACACCAGTGAGAGAGCAAAAAGGAGCACTTTTAAACATTCAAATGTGGAAACACAAGAGGAGAAAGATGGAATACAAAAGCACTCTTCACTGAATGCTTATCCAAAAAAAAGTAGTTCCCTAAAAGTGAGCAGTGAAAGGACACATGACAGACAATCAAGATGGACAAGGACAACCACTGAAAAAGAAGCATAGAAATGAGAGTGACAATAAAGTCAACCAATGGTAAGGAATTGGTGGGCTTAAAGCTCACTATAAGTCCTTGGTGAAGGCACAATAGGTCTTTTGCAACCAGACAGCTTGCACTGTCTGATAGGTGAGAACTAAACATGGGGACTGGCCTTGGGAGTCCAGGGCCATGGGTACCCATTGAACCCAAGTCTAAGGGCGCCTGCCACCGTAACGGTATGCGGGACCATCCGTCAGCGGTGCGGCGGTCTCGCACCTGCAATTAGGATGCCACCACCACCGTGGCGGTAGCATCCCCCATTCCCGGCATTGTGGCGGGTGATGCTCACAGCACCGCCCACCACAATGCTGGGAATGCACGTTGCAAAAACAACAAGTGATGGACTGAATGTGGATCAATGTCACACACTCCCCCAGTCAAAAGATCTGGGCCCAAATCCATCGTTTTTTTGCACTCCACACCACCCTGGGTTAGACAATGGCGATATGCAAATCAGCTCTGACCCTGTTGCCCCATGGGAACAGTCCAGTCCGAACTACAAAAGCCATGTCCTTCCCAGAACGGAATCAAGCATCCGAGGACCGGACCGGTTTCGAGGTAACACCTCTCTTCAGCCCGGCTAGCTTGACTCCAAGTGGTGTGGAGTGCCTGGGACCCACGTCTGGGCATCCCCAGCGCACTTAAGGCGGCAATTGCAAAAACAACAAGTGATGGACTGAATGTGGATCAATGTCACACACTCCCCCAGTCAAAAGATCTGGGCCCAAATCCATCGTTTTTTTGCACTCCACACCACCCTGGGTTAGACAATGGCGATATGCAAATCAGCTCTGACCCTGTTGCCCCATGGGAACAGTCCAGTCCGAACTACAAAAGCCATGTCCTTCCCAGAACGGAATCAAGCATCCGAGGACCGGACCGGTTTCGAGGTAACACCTCTCTTCAGCCCGGCTAGCTTGACTCCAAGTGGTGTGGAGTGCCTGGGACCCACGTCTGGGCATCCCCAGCGCACTTAGGGCGGCAATTGCAAAAACAACAAGTGATGGACTGAATGTGGATCAATGTCACACACTCCCCCAGTCAAAAGATCTGGGCCCAAATCCATCGTTTTTTTGCACTCCACACCACCCTGGGTTAGACAATGGCGATATGCAAATCAGCTCTGACCCTGTTGCCCCATGGGAACAGTCCAGTCCGAACTACAAAAGCCATGTCCTTCCCAGAACGGAATCAAGCATCCGAGGACCGGACCGGACCGGTTTCAGGGTGGTGTGGAGTGCAAAAAAACGATGGATTTGGGCCCAGATCTTTTGACTGGGGGAGTGTGTGACATTGATCCACATTCAGTCCATCACTTGTTGTTTTTGCAATTGCCGCCCTAAGTGGGCTGGGGATGCCCAGACGTGGGTCCCAGGCACTCCACACCACTTGGAGTCAAGCAGGGTGGTGTAGAGTGCAAAAAAACGATGGATTTGGGCCCAGATCTTTTGACTGGCGGAGTGTGTGACATTGATCCACATTCAGTCCATCACTTGTTGTTTTTGCAATTGCCGCCCTAAGTGCGCTGGGGATGCCCAGACGTGGGTCCCAGGCACTCCACACCACTTGGAGTCAAGCAGGGTGGTGTGGAGTGCAAAAAAACTATGGATTTGGGCCCAGATCTTTTGACTGGGGGAGTGTGTGACATTGATCCACATTCAGTCCATCACTTGTTGTTTTTGCAATTGCCGCCCTAAGTGCGCTGGGGATGCCCAGACGTGGGTCCCAGGCACTCCACACCACTTGGAGTCAAGCTAGCCGGGCTGAAGAGAGGTGTTACCTCGAAACCGGTCCGGTCCTCGGATGCTTGATTCCGTTCTGGGAAGGACATGGCTTTTGTAGTTCGGACTGGACTGTTCCCATGGGGCAACAGGGTCAGAGCTGATTTGCATATCGCCATTGTCTAACCCAGGGTGGTGTGAAGTGCAAAAAAACGATGGATTTGGGCCCAGATCTTTTGACTGGGGGAGTGTGTGACATTGATC
The DNA here is from genome assembly GCF_964261635.1 of Lissotriton helveticus. NCBI lineage: Eukaryota > Metazoa > Chordata > Amphibia > Caudata > Salamandridae > Lissotriton > Lissotriton helveticus. Next base: position 960,567,778 of record NC_136061.1, on the reverse strand, counting down.
CACATTCAGTCCATCACTTGTTGTTTTTGGGAATGCACGTTGGGCATTGGCATGCACAAGGTGACAGGCACCGCGCAGTGCCTACCACCATGTGCATGCAAATGCAGGGCGGTATCATAGGTACCCCCATGTGCAATGCCGCCATGGAAAGGCTACTCTTCGCCGGCATCCTGATATGGTAGGCGGTGTCTTACAGACACCGCCACCATATTTACTGTGGCAGCTTTCCGCCCGGTCGACGTGTCGACCCGCGGAAAAGCGGCGGACGGTCTTCCCGTCTGCCGCAGACCACCCAGCCATCCTAATATGGTGGGGGGGTCAACTATGGAAGGATGGCGGGCGGATCTCCCCCACCGGGCCGGCAGTGGCCACCACCGGCCCAGCGGGGGCGATCCGCCCGCCATCCTAATAGGCCCCCAAGTGCTGAAATTAATTATTTATACTTCTGGAAAGACCTGAAAAGAAACTGTTTCAGCTCAACTACAGCAGAAATAAAACTAAGCAGGACAGAGATGGAAGACTATTGGATTGGGCACCAAGCGTCTTCTTTCCCCAAAAAAACTATTTGCCTCTCTAATGACCTGTAATTCGAAATTGCAGAGTACACAAAAATTGCAAAAGATGGCAGGCAACATCCAACAGGTTATACAAGATAGAACACGGTACAAGGTGTTCAGACAAAATATTGAGTCAGTCATATCAACTGACACAGTTATCGAGTTGGAAATATCGTGACACAGAAATATCGTGAGCAAGAATATTGTGGAGAAGATAATCGATTTTAATGTAAGTAATATCAATTTTTTAAATATAGGGGGGCGTGGCTTGGGCGCCGATGGTGATGGTCGCCTGAGAGCTCGGCTCCGGGACTGAGCCCGGAATTATCCTGTTAATCGGAGGCCGCGGGGCACCCTAGTCCCCGCAAATCGTTGTTCGGCCCGCCTGGACCCTGCTGAGGCGCCTGGCACAGCCTGGACGGGTGGTGATCCGCCCGAAACTCGAAGTTTGTGGTCCCGCGGAGAGCGACCCAATATGGCGCCCGGACCCCCTTTGTCCCCTTAGACGGGACCATTAGCCTGGAAGAACGTCGCTGGTCATAGCGTGCCCTCCGCTCTTGTGTTTTCCTGGAGAGTGAGGAGCAGGACTCTGCCCGGCTGAGACTCTGATATTGGTAACTACGCTGGGGCGGTCGGAAGCCCCTACCTTAGCGGACCCCGGCGCACGGACGCCTGGAGATCCGGACGGTGGTGCCGACCCCCGACTCGGCGCTTGGCTGCATCCCCCGATCGACCCGATCCCATGGGAAGCACAACTCCCTGGCGCCACAAAGTCTCTGGTGGTGTGGGTGGCCCTCGTTCCGGATCCTCGTCAACCAGACGGGCCTGCCCGGCCTGGCGCCGGGTGTCTCCGCCTCCTCCTCGGCGCCCTCAGACGACACGGTGGTGGCGCGAGCCGAAACTGTGGAGATCCACCTGGCCCCGGAGAGGTGGATCACCGGCCCTCTCCCCGAGGGCCTGCATTCGGGAGAGTTATAATCGGCGCCCGTACTTGGTGACACCTTCATCTGAGTCCACACTGTGCGCTTCCCGCGGCATGGGGAAGCCGAGGGGGGCCAAGGGGACCACCCCGGCGGCCTCTGACTCGAAGACCCTGGACAAGGAAGGCCATGGAAACCCGGGGAGTGCTGGCGGCGCGCCGCTGCAGCAACAGTTTGATCGCGTCCTGGAGGCGATTGCGACCACACGCTCGGCCCTTCAGCAGGACATTGCCCAGGTGGCGACGAGCCTGGGCCTCCTCAGGGCGGATCATGGCAAGCTGTCGGACAGGGTCAAAGAAGTGGAAGGGTCGGTGAAAACCTTGGAGCCGGCGCAGCGCACCTTGGCCGCAGCAATGAAGGATGCCCTGACCCGGATTTCTGCCCTGGAGCAGCGGGCGGAGGATGCGGAAGGCCGTAACAGGCGCAACAACATCCGAGTCGTAGGCCTGCCGGAGAAGATCGAGGATGGCGACATGGTGGCCTACTTGGAGGCCTGGCTCCGTGACACGGTGGCCCCGGAGGGCCTATCCTCTTTCTACACACTTGAACGGGCTCATAGAGTCCCAGCAAGGCCACCGCAACAGGGCCGTGCGCCGCGCCCGGTGGTGGCGCGCCTCCTGCATTTTCGCGACAGGGACCTCATTCTCAATGCCGCTAGACATAATGGCCCCTTCAAGGTGGAGAACGGCCAGGTGAACATCTTCCCGGACTACACTTATGAGACCCAACGCAGGCGGTTTTCATTCTTGGCGGTCAAGCGCGAGCTCCGGAGCGAGGGCATCCAATACTCGCTCCTATTTCCTGCACGGCTCCGCGTCATTGTCGATGACAAGACTCAATTTTTTGATACCCCGGAGGATGCCTGTAATTGGCTTGAACTTTATAGAGCTGGGAAAGATGGCTTCGCCTCCGCATCTCAGCCAACGGCGGAGCCGAGACGGCGACGGCGGTCCACGAGGGTGCGGGGTCGCCGGGGCCGGTCGGGCGGCCCTTCTACTGCGGAGACATCGACGGAGCGGAAGGGGGTACTGGAGGTGTTGTCTGCACTGTCTGGGTCACGGGATGATGCTATCGCGGAAGATGAGAACCCTGGTGATGAGGGAGCATCGACGGACTCGGAGAACTCGGTGACAGATAGCACCGGCACACCGGTGATCACGCCAAAATCGGCTGAGGACCTTCTTGATGGATAGGGTTGACGGGGTGAGTTGCATCCTTTTGGGTGGGGGCCCGTAGCGGGGGTGGCGGGAGCCGATGGTTCAGCATGGTCGCCGGAGGAGCGGGGGGTGGGGTGCCTTGCCGTTGCCCCGAGGGTTTTCGTTGCTGTTTGGGGCTTGCTTTAGTCCTGGTAGCCAGGGCATCGAGGGCCCACTGCCACCACCCAGCCCGCACCTGGCCCTTAAGGCCATCCTACGGTGGCGACCGTAGGTTAGTTTGGGACGAAGGGTTTTTCTGAGGGCTTGGTTTGGATGGGAACTAGATGGAGTTATTTGGGTCCTGTTCTGGGGAGGGTGGGCAGGGGTTTGGTTAATGTAAGAGTTGTTGAGTTTTGGTTGGGGGAAATGGCCGCCATCAGTGCTGGGGGGATTGTTGTTCGCTTTTTGCTGAGACCCAGATGGGGAGACTTTGCACGGACAGTATGGGACAATGGCTGACGTTGCTAATGTGAAGTGTATTACTTGGAACGTGCGGGGGCTTCATACCATGGCTAGACGGCACAAAGTCCACGCTTATCTAGTGCGTAGGGGAATACAAATGGCGCTGCTGCAGGAGACCCATCTGAACAAGGCGGAGGGGGCGGTGCTACAGCGTAGATGGAGGGGGCAGGTCTTCTACACGTCGTACTCAGCGTATGCTAGGGGGGCGCTAATCTGGATTAGGGCTGGGGTTCCCTTCCAGGTCACTAACTCAGTGGTAGATCCAGAGGGGCGCTACGTGGCCATCTCGGGCACTCTGGGGGGGAGGGCCCTGAACGTTTGCTGTGTTTACGCACCTAACATGGACCAGATTGCCTTCCTTTCTGGGTTATCGGGCTCGCTGGCCCACTTTTTCACGGGGCCCCTCCTGCTCGGTGGGGACTTCAATTCGGTGGTGGATGTGGAGACCGATCGATCGCACCCGCCCCTCCCTGATTCTCCGGTCCGCCGTGTGGCCAAAGGCCGTAGGGACTGGCAGGCACGGTGGGGTCTGACGGATATTTGGAGAGCGCAACACCCTGACGCTAGAGATTACTCCTACTTTTCGGGCCTTCACGAGTTGCACGTTCGGTTGGACGGGTTTCTTGGCTCGACTGAACTGGTTTCAGCGGCCATCCGTTCCGAATACTTGACCAGGACCGTTTCGGACCATAACCCCCTCCTGCTGGCCCTTCGCTGGTTTCCGGGGGCGCCGGCGGTGCCCACCTGGAAGTTACGCCCTGAGATCCTCGAGGACACTGTATTCAGAGCGGACTTAGGTGATAAGATCGAGGAGTATTTCGCGTCCAACGGGGGCTCAGCGAGCTCGAGGGCACTAGAATGGGACGCTTTTAAGGTGGTAGTGAGGGGTTATTGCATCACCAAGAAGGTAGGTATGAGGCGGGTTATCCTTGATGACTTGGACGTGGCTGATCGGAGGCTCCGTGAGTTGGAACTCCGCCGCCCCGGGCACCCTGAACTCCAGGGACGCACGGCGGAGGCAAGGGAGGCGGTGGCGGCTGAGGTCGAGCGGCTGCGCTGCTTCGACTACAAGGCCTATACGGTTCGGTCCCTTGCAGAAGGGGACAGGTCGAGCGCATTGCTGGCATGGCTGGCTAACCCTACGCGCCAGACCTCACTGACGACCTCCATGCGCATGGCGAACGGGACCATGGTGCACACTCAACCGGAGATTTTAGGCTGCTACCGGCACTACTATGACCAGTTGTATCGCAGTCGTGCTGCCAAAGACCCTGACCTTCTTGAGGACTATCTGAGGCCCCTGGAGCTCCCAGTGGTGGAGCCTGTCGTGGCGAAAGCCCTGGGGTCCGATATTGAACTGGGGGAGATCCGCAGCGCCATTAAAAAGATGGCGCGGAATAAGACCCCAGGTCTGGACGGTCTTCCTGTGGAGTTTTACGCGGCCTATGCCGACCTCCTGGCTCCAAGACTGGTGACTGTTTATAAAGAGGCGAAGAGGCTTGGCCGACTGCCTGGCTCGATGCGCGAGGCCCTGGTGGTTCCCCTCCTCAAGCCGGGGCGGGACTCAACCGATCCGGCGTCCTACCGTCCTTTATCGATGCTGACGGTCGATTACAAGATTCTGAGCAGCATCTTGGCCTCGAGATTGCTCGGCCACATGACCTCCCTGGTGCATGAGGACCAGGCTGGGTTCATCCCCAAGCGCAACACAACGATGAACATCCGTAGGTTGTTCCGATTGCTGGGTGACCCGCTGGTGGATGCTCCGTGCCCGGTGGTCCTATCGGTGGACTTGGAGAAGGCGTTTGATAGCCTGGAATGGGACTACCTACACGCTGTGTTGCGGCGATTCGGTCTCGGCGAGGGCTTCATCAGGTGGACCGCGGTCTTATATACCTCCGTATCGGCCAGGGTTCGGGCGGGTCCGTTAATTTCCTCGCAGTACCCAGTGGAAAGAGGCACGAGACAGAGCTGTTCGTTATCCCCACTTCTCTTCGCGCTAGCGGTGGAGCCCCTCGCATTGCTACTCCGATCGGGGGCGCATTACAGTGGTTTCTGGACGCATTCGGGCCCGCACCACGTTTCGTTATATGCCGACGACCTGTTGCTCTTCCTTGAGGACCCAGTCGAGGCCCTGCATGGAGCTGAGACGGCGCTCACGGCGTTTGGGGAGGTCTCGGGCCTACGAGTGAACTGGGCCAAGACATGCCTTTTCCCGGTTCGCAGAGGCACCCCTAGTCCGGTCCTCAATAGAGAACTTAGATGGGAGCCGGACTGCTTCAGGTACCTGGGAGTGTATATCTATCATGATCCATCTGACCTCCTGGACGGAAACATTACCAGATGCAGTCGAGCTCTACGGGGGAATATGGACTTCTGGGCTACGCTACCGCTTTCGTTGGCGGGACGGGTCGCTCTCCTCAAAATGGTGGCTCTTCCCCGGCTGCTGTACTATTTCCGGGCGCTACCGGTTTGGGTCCCGCCAGCCATATTTAGGCTCCTACGGTCGATGATAATCGGATTCCTCTGGGGCTCGGGCCGCCGTAGAGTGGCCCTTACGACCCTGATGAGGCCGAAAGCCGAGGGGGGACTGGCGGTGCCGGATTTTGAGAAATACTATCTGGCAGCGCAGCTCCAGACCCTCACCCAGGAGATTGCCAGGGAATTCCGTGGCCCGGAGGACAGGAGAGGTGCAGGGATGGCCAGGCATGTCCTATCCTTCATAGCTTTACGCCAACGTTTGACCTTGCAGGACCTGACGTTGGAGGAAAAGACCCTTCGCCTGTGTTGGAACCGGGCTCACGCCCGGGGACACTTGCGGATACCATATGCGCCTGAAATACCGTTGGGGATGTTGACGGCCTTGCCCCATGGCGGTGATTGGTCACGTTTGGCGGACTGGGAGGACGCGGGATTGCAGTTGGTGGAGGATCTTTATGAGGCTGGGGTACTCTTGCCCTTTCAGGAGCTCATTGACCGCTTCGGGATTCCCCACGGTGACTTCCTGTTGCACTCGGCCCTGGTCCGTGCGATCCAGGCGCATTGGAAAGGCGGACGGGAGGAACCTCCTACGTCTCCGGTGTGCCAATACGTCATGATGTCTGCGGGCACGGTGAAGGCGGTCACCTGCCTCTACGGTAGGTTGATCAATGAAGGGCTGACCCCCCTTACGACCCTGAAAGCCCGTTGGGAGGCAGACATAGGCAGGGAAATCCCGGAAGCGACCTGGTCTCAGCTCGTACGACGGGCTTGGAAGGGGACGCGCCACGCCCGTTTTCAGTTGGTCCACTATTACATACTCCATCGGGCATACCTGACCCCGGCGAAAATCCAGCAGTACTTCGCCACGGGCTCGGCAACCTGCCCCAGATGCCCGGCGCCGGAGGCGGACCTCCTACATATGTTGTGGACCTGCCCGGGTTTGTCCTCCTACTGGGTGGAAGTGGAGAAGACCCTGACGGAGGTGACGGGGAGACCCCTATCGGTCGATGCGGCGGTGGGTCTTTTGCATTGGTTTCCACATACCCCCAAGAACAAAATTTCCAGTAGATTTATTGATTTAGGGCTTCTCTTGGCCAAACGAGAGGTGACCAGGAACTGGAAGGCACGAGCTGGTCCGACTGGGAGCAGGTGGCATAGCGAACTTTTGAAGTGGGCGGCGGGAGAAAGCACGCTGAGATACCAACTAGCTGGGAGGCAGCGTAACGAAAAAACACAGGAGGCAGCGCTAGAATGGGAGACGCTAGTGCAGGCCCTCAGAGACTATTGCGCCCCCAGCGATTCTGATAGTGAGATTGCAGCGCGCCCTGAGTCCCGATAGGCGATTGCGTTTTCTGTCTCTGATACGCTCATCTTGGGTCCTCTCACGAATCCCATTGCGGCTGCTACCGCACACTGATGGCGGGGGGGGGTTGGGGAGGGATTTCTTTGTACTTTAGTGTTTTATGGGTGGGACTTTCTTTTGGGTTTTGGGGCTTGTTTGGAAAAGCAGATGACGGACAGTGGATCATCCGGACCAGCCTTGCTCTACTGCTGAGCCCCCACTGGATTTTATCGCCCGACCTTTGGATTGTGGGCTGAATGATTATGTATGAAAACGTGCTGAGGGGGGTGGGCGGGGTGCAGTTAATTGATTTCAGTGGATTTTTGATGCTGGTCATATATGTAACAGTTTGCTGATTCCTGCAATAAAAATATATTTCAAAAAAAAAAAATCAATTTTTTAAATATAAAAGTCAATAATATTGTTTGCAAAAATATACTTGTTTAAAATATCGATTTTTAAATTACTGTTATGTTTTTTAGAATACATTTTAAATGTATATGATGTAATTATTTTGAATAACTATTGTTTATGTTTTTAAATATGTTACATTTTTAGTTGTTATTACATTTAATTTAATTACATTTTGTGTCTTTTAGTTCCTTAGCGGGTTGAGGGTTTATACGGGAATAGGGTGGGAAGTAATTTAATTATAATAAATTATTGATTATGTTGTATTTAAATACATTTATTTAATTAATATTTAATAAGGTTAATTGTGCTTTTAAGTTTTTTGGGATACATTTTATGTGTGGGTTGTAGGGTTTATAGGGGTAAAAGGTGGGAAGTCATTTATTTTGAATTAATTAATAAGTAGTTGTTAATATATATTAATTAATTAATTGATAATTAATTGTGTAATTCTTTTTGGTGCAGGTTGTGGTGTTTGTAGGAGCAAAGTGTGGGAAGTCATTTATTTTTAATTAATTATCAATTAGTTGTTAAGCAATATTAATAAATTCATTGATAATTAATTATGGTAATTGTGTAATTCTTTTAGGTGCGGGATGTGAGGGGTAAAGGGTGGGAAGTAATTTATTTCTAATTAATTTGTTGATAATTATTAGTAATTAATTATTAATTAATTATGTTAATTGTTTATTCGCATACTTTTGGGTGAGAGTGTTTGGTTTATAGGAGTAGAGGGGGGGAGTAAAATATTTGTATTTAATTTATAATTAGTTGCTAAATACTATTATTTATTAAGTTGAAAATTAATTTTAACTATGTAATTAAGGTGTTTAAAGTTCAATTTTAGGTGTGGGTTGTGGTGATTATAGGGGTAAAGGGTGGGAAGTTCATTAATTTTAATGGATTCTAATTTAGTTTTTATTTAATAATAGTTGTTTAATTGATAAGTATGTTAATTGTGCAAATAAATTAATATTTTTTATATTTTAGATGTGGGTTGTGGGTTTTGTAGGGATATGAGGTGGTAGGTAAATCAATGTTATGCAATTAATATTTTTTTTAATTAATAATGCTTATCAATGTTATCATTAATTGTGTTGTGTGTTTTGTGGGGGTACATTGAGGGAAGCACATTAATTATAATTATTTAATAATGAATATTTAATTAATGAATATTAATTTGTTGATGAATATTTATATTAATAGTGTAAATAGTTTATTGGGTACAGGTTGAGAGTTTTGTGGTGTTATAGGGTGGGAAGTAACTAAAGTAAATTTATGTAATAATGTTTTTGTTTAATAAATAATTTCGAAATAAAAATATTTATTTATATGAACGTCATTTTTGTATTTCATTTATAATAATATTTGTCCATATTTGTGATATGTATTTAACATTATAATACATTTTTCTTTTAAATATTAAACACATTTTTATTTTTTTAACATATTTATGTAGTTTTATTTACTTTGTTTTTAAAATGTTTTTCTTTTGTGGAAGATATTGTATTTGTTTTTAATGTTGAACTGACTGGAGTGAGTGCAGTAAATTTCACCCCTCCGCTATCCAACACTTTTCCTACTGTTGCATTTATTGGAGTGGGAATAGTATATTTTATCCCTCTGCAATACAATACTTTCCCTACTGTTGTACTGACTGGAGTGGGAATAGATAGGGGCCAATTCCAATCTCGGTCGGAAGGGCACCGAATCGGGTTCGGCATTAGCGCTTCTGATTGGGAGGATGAATTTCCGTCCGAGTCGTACACGGGTCCGGACGTGTGGAGGTATCACAAATTCATAACAGAAGCAGGATCCCTTATTAAAAACTGGCCTTTAGTAAGGATCTTGTTAAAATCAATACTATTTTACACCAGGATAGCGGTAATAAAATGTGAAGCCTACACTGGAGCTAATACTAAGTTAGCCAAAGGTGATGCCATCGATGACACAGCATTAAATGAAAGCATGTTACAGCCAGTGCAGGTGGGACTAATAAACAAAGCATTCCAAAAATACAGCTCATTCAGAGACAATTGTTGCAAGCTAATATAAAAGAAGCACAATGGTCTGCAACACCAGATGAACATAGAGGGAGTATTGATGAGGGATGTGAGCCGGATAATGAAGAGAGTATGGGCCTACCAGGATGAGATGCCTGTGTCCCCACGCAGTATGTTCCTTTCCCTAACAAGACTGGAGAAGGGACCATCTGATATTGCACAAGGGAGGATGAACGCCCAGATGCATGTTGCTTCCCAGTGAATGGATTTAAATATTTGCTGGTGTGGGTGGATATGTTTTCAAAATGAATGGAGGTGTATCTAACAGGTAAGAATAATGCAGCAACTGAGGTGCAGTACTTCAGTAAAGCCATCTCTCCTAGGTTAGGACCCACCAGGGCATAAATAGCGATAAAAGGAGATCACTTAGTGACTATATTTATGCTGAATAGGTTGTTTTGGGGTAAAAAGTATAACATGCATACCCCATACCACCCTCCAACTTGAGACCAGGAGGAGTAAATGAGCTCCAAATAAAAAAATAAAAAAAAATAAAAATAGATTATTAGTAAAGGCAACTGATGGAACAGCCCTGAAATGGCCCGATGCTCTGATTTTAGTACTGCCTGCAATGTGGCAAAGACTTCTAATGCAATTATGGAGACATGGTCATTGCAAGAAAAATAAAAGCTGTTTCTTTTAGTTCTAGGTGGACTGGACCACAGATGGTGAACAAAAGCTCTGAATGGAATGAGGGGAGAAGATGCAAGGCAGTGCCCCAACGCCTGAGAGGACGGTACCAGAAACTGATGACCATCTGTCACTAGAGGACCTGCGCAACACAGCAGTCAAGAAGAGGACAGACCAGACAATTTCTACGATCCATGGGGGCCCATCATAAAGTGTCAGAGGGACGCGACATCAACTGATGCTGTTGAGTGAAGTACACGACGCAGTCTCAAAGAAAGGCGATGGTCTTCACCTACAGAAAAATAGAATGAAGAGGACAACGCAGGGTAGGACTGTGAAACCGCCCCTGAACAAGATGACTGTGGCCCAGGAGGAGAAACAGATGAACGCTCACTGCGTGCCTTTAAATTACTGACACTTGCTGAAAGTGCCTGGGAACTGAGTGAGAGAAAGTGATTCTATATATACTGGACCAGAATAAGGAACAGTGTGTATAGAGTCCACAAACCTCAGAGGTATAACAGAGGTTAAAGCCAGGTGTGACCTTACTCTGTAAAGTGATAGCTTGGTTGAGCAGTAAGGCAGTACCAGAGGACAGTGTAAAGCATTTTTTGAACACACTCAGTCAGCAAAAGGTTTCACACATTCAAAAACTGAACTCCAGGCCAATTGTTTTTATATCAAAAGATATAGCTATTTCATTTCTAGAACCAACAGGCATCACAAATATACTGCTCTCAATATGAGAGGCCTCAGATGAATACTTTGCAGAAAGGCAACAAACTTTGGAAAGACAATAGGTATAGGGGTTGCAGTAGGCAACACAATTCTACACACAATTTAGCATTGAGCTCAATGGATTTCCTTATATAAATACAGGTGATTACTTTGTAGATTACTTTGGTAATCCCAGGGCTGGCTCCTAGGTTCAGTCCTGGGGTCTAAGCTGAAACCAGTTTAGCAAAAACGTTTTAGGTATTGTAGTGATTTGTCGGGAATAAAAAGCTATTTTAAAAGTTCACACTTAGAAACTTTTCAACAGAAATCTGGCAATGTTATCCAATGGAAGGAAATTCAGGTTGCAGGTAAAGTACGATCTTGTTACTTTTGTACTGGTCTCCTGGGGCCAGCACTGGGGTCTCAACTCAAAACAGGTAAGTAATTATGTTTCAGTATTTCGTATAATTTTTAAAGAATATTTCTAGTTTTCAAAAGTAGACGAAAGTTCATAGAAAAGCAGACAATGGATTCCTATGGAGAAAATACAAGTTACTAGTAAACCCGCTAGGGATTACTTTTGCGTTTCAGCACTGGGCTACAAGGTACAGTACTGGCTCCTCTCCTGATCACAGGTGAGTATTTCGGAATTCGGATAATTTTATAGGAATATTTCAAGTTTTCAATAGTAGACACGTAGAAGATTTTTCGAGTCAAACCAGTCAACGTTATTCAATGGCAGGTAAGTGAGTTACCGGTTTCCTGGTGAGTCCTCGACTGGTGAAGCTGTGGTTCTAGGCATAGACACAGGGGTCCCCCAGGGTCAGGTAGGTATAGTTGGTTCACACTCAGCGGCGCAGGGGCGGCCGGGTGCAGAGGTAGTTAGGCCCAATGTTATGCGGGGGGCCTCCAGTTGGTGGCTGCTGGTTAGCAGGTCATGCGGCTGTGGGAGCTGGGCTCCTGGTCACTTGCTTAGGGCAAAGGGGGAAGCAGGATAGGACAAAGGTGGCACAGCCAGCTTTGCTCGGACGGCTTGGTGCGGGGTGCTTTTGACCCGTCAGGCGCTCAATGTTATCCAATGGAAAAAGTCAAAAGGGAACAAAGGCTGCAGGCTCGGGGGTGGGACTCTCCAGGGGCGACCAGCACATCAAGAGATAAGTTGGGATCTTGGAGCACAGGTAGGTACCCCAAAGGGAGGCACAGGGGGCTGTAGGACGCCGGGTGCAGGGGTGTCTTTGGGTGTCGAAAAAGCTTACCCTCAGCTGGTCGCGGTTGGGGGGGCCCCTGGTTCTGAGTCTGCAGGCGTTGTCTGGTTCATCGAGGAGAGTCTTTGGGCACTGGACTTTGGGTCCCAGTTGCCGGGGGGACGTCCTCGTGGTCTTGGATCACTCGGGCACGGGCCGGGCTCAGCGGGTGCAGAGTGGGCTGGTCCGGAGCTTCCTGGCTGGCACCAGGGCGGTTGTTGCAGCAGAGACTCTGCTGATGGGAGTCCCAGTCTTTAAGAGGGTCAAGGCAGGCAGGTCCTCCCGGTGTCCCAAGGTTGCTGTCCGCAGGAGTTGCCGGGATTTAGGCAGGAGCAGGTTCCAGGATCGACAGGCCAGTAGGGCTGGGGCCAAGTCAGTTGTTGTCGTCCTGATGTTAGCAGCGGCGCGGCGGGTCTTCTTCTTCTTAATCTTCTTTCTTCTTGTGGTTTTGGGATCTGAGGAAGGTAGGATCAGGGAGCTCCTAAATACTGAATTTAGGGGTGTTACAGGTAGGGCAAGGGCAGGGACCAATGGGTCCCTGTCCTGGGGTGGGTACACCCCCTAGCCTGCTCCTCTCCTGTGGGAGGGGGGCAGGAGCCTAACTGTGATTGGGCAGGGCTCCCAATCTTCAAGATGGCCGGAACCCGGAGGCGTGCTTTATCTCATCTCCCCCACCTGAGGGGTGAGGTTGCCATAGGCTGGCACACCACCCTTCCTGACGTAGTTTTTCCCGCCAGTCTTCCCGCCAGAATTGGGGTCAGAACTGGTGGGGGCCAGTTGCTGGGTACAGTAAATGGTCTGGAGAAGCTCACAGAGGTGGCATACCTTTGAAGCTTCCCCCTGCCCATCCTGGGGGAGGAGACCTAGCACCTTACCTAGGATGTGCATTGTTGCAGGCCCAGGAGAGCGGGGGCTCTCCACCCAGAGGTCCAGCAACATGGCTGCTGTGTGGCAGCTTCTGCAGCCACGCAGCCCATACGTGGATTGTAGGTTAGGTTTTCAGGGGTATCTCTACGATTTTACATTAAATCCCACACTGGCATCAGTGCAGGTTTAATGTGCTGAGAAGTTTGATACCAAACTTGTCAGTCTTCAGTGTAGCCATTATGGTACTGTGGCTTCGTAATGGCAACCTCTCAGCACCATATACTCTTAATGGCATCACTGCACTTACAGTGCCCAGGAATGGCCCTGGGTACTGTAGGGGCACAGGTCTCATGCACCTGTGCCCACACCTCTGGCATAGGGCACCCAGCTAGAGGGGTGACTGAAGTATGCCCGGGCAGTGGGTTCTGGGGGCAGGGCACACAGGGATGTGTGCCATGTCGACTCTTGCTTTAGTTCTGTACTTAGACACTCAGCCTGCAAAGGCAGTGTGTGGGTGTCAGGGTACAGGGCCCATGAGGGTGGCACAATAAGTGCTGCAGTCCACAAGGGTCTTCTCTGGTCATCATGCCCTGGGTACCTAGGGTACCATTTACTAGGGGCTGATAGGTGGCCAGAGATGCCAATTGGGTTCTTGTTTCAACACAGTTTTTGGGGAAGGAACACAGGCCCTGGGTACCTTGGGGGGCAGGAACCCAGGGCACACTCAGTCAAAGCCCATCAGCAGTTCAGAAAAAAGTGGGGGCGTACCAAGGCAAGAAAGATGGCACTTTCTCACACTGAGTGACTAAAGTGACACTGTAGCACTATGCATTGCACAGAGGAAACAATATTTGTTGGGCACAAAATTATAAAACAGCCTGCTGATATAATAATGATCTCATCAGGATGTATTAATGTGACAATGTATGCATTTTATGCAAACACTGTGTAATGCCATCCAAAGATGTGTAACTAATTCTTCCTTCATATATATATATATATATATATATATATATATATATATATATATATATATATATATATATATATATATATATATATATATATATATATATATATATATATATATTCACTGAAAAAACCATAGGTTATAGACCATATATCGTTAGGAATTAGCATTTAAAAAACCTTATTTTACCCACACAAAACCATTGAAATTCCATATATAGTTAGTTGCACTAACTATATATCGCGCACCCGCAATCCACTGCTGATGATGTCACATATTACATCATTCATGACATGGTCAGTGACATCACTGATGACATCACTGATGACATCTCAAATGACATCACTGATGACATGACTGATAACAACATCCAGTGATTTTTTGTTTCTGTAAAGTTTAAATATGTCTTACATATTGAAGAATGAGTGGATGTGTAAGTGTCTGGACGAAGGATTTAGTAGGTGCATGACTGACTGTATGACTGAGTGATTAAATGTGTCTCACTGAGTGCATGGGTTAGTGACTAAACTGTCTTAATTTGTGCATCATTATGTCTGTTGTTCTATAAACTGCTGCATGTGTTGATCAGTAGCTATATGAGTAACTATATGGGTTATTGATTGATTGCCCAAGTATTTGTATGGGAGACTGAGTGTGTGTGTGGCTGGCTGGGAGGTGTATGACTCTGTGCAGATCAATGTGTACTTGTATCAATGATTGTATAAGAAGGTAAGTATGTGTTAGTATATGTTTGAAAATGTAAGGTGCTCTATGTTTAACTGTATAGACAAGAAAATGGAAGTGTCATTGATTCTTTACAGGACTGACTAGGTGTGTGAGTAACTCCATGGATGAGTGGCAGACTGTGAGTGTCTGTATAGGTGTATGAGTGCATATGATAGTGTTGTAAAGATGAGTGATTGTATGTATGAATGATTGTATGGGTGAATGAGTGAAGGTATGTGTAGACGTAGGAATCAGTGAGTGCGTATGTAGTAACTAGTATTGGTGTGTCAATGGTTTCAAAAATTATACTCTGTATTTAACACTGGGTGAAACAGAGGTTATATTAAAATGTGAGGAGATGCATTGTATTATCACATGAATGATATCATCAGTGATGTGGTCATTGATGTCAAATGAGATGTCATCAGTGATGTCATCAGTGATGTCATTTGAGATGTCATCAGTGATGTCATCAGTGATGTCACTGACCATATCATGAATGATGTAATATGTGACATCATCAGCAGTGGATTGCGGGTGCGCGATATATAGTTAGTGCAACTAACTATATATGGAATTTCAATGGTTTTGTGTGGGTAAAATAAGGTTTTTTAATGCTAATTCCTAACGATATATGGTCTATAACCTATGGTTTTTTCAGTGAATTTTCAAGGTTTTGTAAATGCTAATTCCTAACTATATATGGTCTATAACCTATGGTTTTTTCAGTGAATTTTCAAGGTTTTGTAAATGCTAATTCCTAACTATATATGGTCTATAACCTATGGTTTTTTCAGTGAATTTCAATGGTTTTTTAATAGCAAATATCATAAGCTGTCGAATGTCAAGTACGTGGTAAGTAAAAACATTTTCGTGTTTATGCACACTGATCTGCTTTGAATGCTGCCCCCCCCCCCTCATTTCTATTAGGAGTACTCTCTCTTTGCAGATAGTGAAAGGTAGTTAACGCAGGCCTTTGCCCCCGTTGTAATACGTCGTGCCTGCTTCTCTCTCCATTTGATTGATTGTTATCCAAGCATTTACTGTTTTAGAATTGGTTCTCTTTGGTTCATTCTCTATTTACAAACAAACACAGAGTCGCAATACTCTGTTTAGTCTTTGCAGATAACGAAAAATCGTGTAAAAAAACAAAAGGAATCGAGCAAAATCAGTAGGCCACTAATGGGATCTCTTTTTGACCTCGCTAAAATAGAAACATTAAGAACAACCCCTCATGACAAATACGAAACTAGTGAGATGAACTGAACTCCACACCATGATGGCTGCAATACAGCTCGGCTCCGCCACCCACCCCGCCCAAAAAAACGATAAAGAGCGGCTGCCATGATTGCTCGCGGAATGGCCACGACGGAGCTACGAAATGGTGGTGCTCTCATGCTAACCCCAGCTTCAGTCTGAAACATCCAGAAACACTGTAGACTACCAATTCGATCAGTTCCGGTAGCGCCCCAATGTAACCCGGTAGAGAAGAACTAGCCCTCCCCTCTTTGACTGATGGTTCTTGTTGCCTGTCCCTTCTGTTGTCATTTAACAGAACTATTTAGCCTGCTGAAAGGGGTTGTGTTCCGACCGCTGGTTGGTGGAGACATTTTGACTATATTCTGGACCTGCGTTGTCGCGTAATGCGTCATATGACGCGCCGCGTTAGCGCATCCGGAAGTCATCCGGGGCGCGACGCGCAGCGCGTAACGTAAGCATAACAGGTCATGTGACTTGTTAATAAAACTTTTCATTGGTTCATTTTACTTTTCTTATTCTAATGATGAAAGGCTTGGTCATATGACCTAAAAATTACGCTTTTTATTACTTCCGAACATTATTTTTTCTTAAATATATGTTATAATGTTCCAGGCTAATGTACTTTCCCGGAAAATTTACAACTGTCCTGCAAGTAAAATATATTCTTTTTTCGAGAAAAAGGGTGTTTCTTCGTCCCATGACGGAGCCGTTGAGCAAAAGAGGGTCGACCTGCTGTCTTAGTCGCCGATACGCCTGAATATGAGATTCTTATCGATCACTTTATGTTGCAGGAGTAGAAAACACAACAGCCCTTGACCATTTATCTTTACTGCGTTCCTGCGTATTATACCTTTTACCCTTCATGTAATTGGTCTGCTTTATTTCACTTGCCTTTTAATGATTCTAAAACAGTGACTATTATTAAAAACTTTACCAATGTATATACTACTACCATGTTTTCTTTTAAAAACCTTTATTGTGAAAATTTCATTATACAAATACGAGCCTATAACCACGTGGGCCGGCCACGGAGCAAACTGTAATCGTATATGATGAGTAGACATTTACACTGTAGAGGAACGTAACGGGCGGGCCATTAGGTTGCAAGAACTAAGGTGTCTAACAGTTGCGGAATCGGTGGACGTACATTTTATAATTAAAATACGACAGGGCCAGTTACAATAAAATTATCTAGATATACATTTGCGGGCAAGTACCATGCGTGACGTTAATTCGAACTTTCAATAGTACAGTAATCAATAACACATCAGAACGTAATATCAATAGGGATGTCGAAATACTCAATCAATTCTCGTCCCCGCCCGCCATGTGCTTCAAAACTGCATACGTATCTCGTGATTTCAAGGTTCTGCAACCAGTACACAACAAGGAGTTACGAGTCCCATTTATTCCGGCGCCATTTTGGGCGAGGACGGGCAGGTCCAGGATATAGTCAAAATGTCTCTACCAACCATCGACTATGATGATGTTCATATGCTGTATTTATAGAGTAACACTCATCTGTCCACATGAAATTAATTTGCCACAATCTAAACATGTCATTTTAATCTTTCCAAAGTTCTTCTAAATATTTGGGACCGTTTCCCTTGCCTCTGATGCTGTCAGTGCCACTTCTTTGATGAATGTACTGGCAGGTCGGGGGTTCTCCTCCAAATCTCTCTTTTATGCAGCACTATAATTAATTGGTGCCACCTCTCCATATGACGATGCATGTTATAGTTACCATAACTATATTTTTTTTCGGTTCCTCTGGAGAGTACATCGTGGCAGATGAAGCGTATAACGTACCGGGCATTTACCTTTTTTTGCATGTAGAGGAAAGGAAAAAAAAATCGAGCGTCCGAGTTCTAAGGTGTCCCAGGGCCATTTTAGTGGACCAGGCCCAAATCCAAAGAACAGGCCGCCATTTTGAGAGTCCTGTTGCAGCCGCCTGTCGCTGTAGCATCAAGAGCGGCCGAAACTCAGCTGAATGGCAACTGAAACGGTAAAGGGGCGCCCCACTACAGCAGACGAGCCTCCACCTAGGAAGGCCCGTTCACGCCGCCTCCCCCCCCCCTTCGGGCACCCCACGCCGTTATTCGGAGCAGTATTGTAGGATGGCCACACCAGTGCAGCAACTTGCTAGACACCACCTCGGTGGTAACCGAATCTCAGCGCCTTGTGGTGTCTTCTATTCAGAAAACATTGTTGTGCTGCCTTCGACCTATTTGCCGCAAGTGCGCACGCAACTCAGCTGCATAGCTTGCTAGACACCACCTCGGTGCTAACCGAATCTCAGCGCCTTGTGGTGTCTTCTATTCCAAAAATATTGTTGCGCTGCCTTTGGCCCCATTCGCACATCGGTCCGCTACTGCCGCCATCTCACAGGCCAACGGGGCGCCCCACGCCGACTTTCAGCATTGTAGGATGGCCACACCAGTGCACCTTACTAGACACCACCTCGGTGCCATCCGGATCTTGGCATCTCAGCGCCTTGTGGTGTCTTCTATTCAGAAAATATTGTTGCGCTGCCTTTGGCCCCATTCGCACATCGGTCCGCTACTGACGCCATCTCACAGGCCAACAGGGCGCCCCACGCCGACTTTTACCATTGTAGGATGGCCACACCAGTGCACCTTACTAGACACCACCTCGGTGCCATCCGGATCTTGGCATCTCAGCGCCTTGTGGTGTCTTCTATTCAGAAAATATTGTTGCACTGCCTTTGGCCCCATTCGCACATCGGTCCGCTACTGACGCCATCTCACAGGCTAATGGGGCGCCCCACGCCGAGTTTCAGCATTGTAGGATGGCCACACCAGTACAGCAACTTGCTAGACATCACCTCGGTGCCATCCGGATCTTGGCATCTCAGCGCCTTGTGGTGTCTTCTAGTCAGAAAATATTGTTGCGCTGCCTTTGGCCCCATTCGCACATCGGTCCGCTACTGACGCCATCTCACAGGCCAACGGGGCGCCCCACGCCGACTTTCAACATTGTAGGATGGCCACACCAGTGCGGCAACTTACTAGACACCACCTTGGTGTCATCCGGATCTTGGCGCGTTGTGCTGCCTTCGGCCTATTCGCACATCGGTCCGCTACTGACGCGAACTCACAGGCCAACGGGGCGCCCCACGCCGACTTTCAGCATTGTAGGATGGCCACACCAGTGCTGCAACTTGCTGGACACCACCTCGGTGCCATCCGGATCTTGGCGCGTTGTGTTGCCTTCGGCCTATTCGCACATCGGTCCGCTACTGACGCCGCCTCACGTGCCAACGTATTTTCTCCGCATTTTATACCCTATGCCGCATAACAGGTCATGTGACTTGTTTATAAAACTTTTCATTGGTTCATTTTACTTTTGGTTTCCTAATGATGGAAGGCTTGATCATATGACCTAAAAATAACACTTTTCATTGGATGAAAACTTTTTTTTTCCCCAAACGATGAAAGCCCCACTTTGTTTCTGGATGTTTCACACTGAAGCTGGCGTCACCATGAAAGCACCACCATCTCGTGGCTCTGTCGTGGTCATTCCGCGAGCAATCATGGCAGCCGCTCCCCACCAGAAGCCTGCAGGAGTCGGGGGCCCCCAAAACTTTTGTTGAATCCTCAAGGCGGAGGGGACGCTTTCGAGAATGGGGTCCAAGACCTAGCAGACAAGCGTCCGATTTCCAAGGTGTCCCAGGGCCATTTCGGTGGACCAGGCCCAAAAAGGAAAGAGCCTGCCGCCATTTTGAGAGTCCTGTGGCAGCCGCCTATCGCTGCACCGCAAGAGTGGGCGCAACTCAGCTGAATTGCGGCTTTTGACACAGTGGACCAAAAGCGGACGGAATGGCAACTGAAACGGTAAAGGGGCGCCCCACTACAACAGACGAGAGTCCACCTGGAGAGGCCCGTTCACGCCGCCTCCCCCCCCCCCGGGGCGCCCCACGCCGTTATTCGGAGCAGCATTGTAGGATACCAAACCCAGTGCGGCAACTTACTGGACATCACCTTGGTGCCATCGTTCTGCTGCCTTGGAACTATTCGCACAACAGTTTGCTACTGATGACCCACCCCCCGCGACGCCCCACGCCGGATGCCGAAATCAGTGCGGCACCCAGGCAACATCACCTGGGTGCCGTCCAGAAATCTGGACGTTGTGCTGCGTTGGGACTATTCGCACAGCCGACCGCTACTTCGTTGTTTTTCCCTAAAAATGTTTAAATGTTTTTACTGTTTTTGTTTTGTTGTATATATTTATAAGTTATTAAAGTTTTATAATCTTACTACTTTGTTGGAGTGCTATATATTTTTTATGTGACACATAATTGTAAAAACTTTGATGTACAAAGAGTCATCCCTGGAATCTTCCGCTTCAGGCTCGGTCCCCTCCCCAATCACAATACAGGATGGTTTTCAGATAGTAGGAACGCGTGTGCTGTGACGGATCTCATCGAGTGTGGGCCTTGATCTACTATAACTCCTTTGAAGAGGGGTGATTCTTTACAGCTGGGGCCATAAACTACATCTGCAGGGCTAGCTGATAGCCTAGGACCGGCCTGGACAATCGGACACAGAGGAAAAGGAGTGTCAGAGGGTGCGGTAGTGAATAGGGCGAAAGGGAGGTGTCGGGCGGGCACAGGGTGTGATTCTCAGGGAAGAGCAGCGCAGATGGGGGGAGGTTTATTACCCATGCATAAGACAGAGAACGGGGGTGACCAGTGCCTGGGGGAGATGCTTGCGAGGGTGGGGAGCCATGCTAAGGATCGACAGCGTGCAGAGAGTGGGTCTGGTCAAGGCATCTAAAATGACTGCCGTGTACGACAAAAGTGTGGCATTTGAAAAAAGGCAAGATGGCGCAGACAATGTTTTTCAACACTTCCTGATTTCCTTCGAATCGAACGTTAACAGACGTTGGGGCATATTACCAAAGTTAAGCGATATTTATCCCTAACGATGCTTAGCAACAAATTTTTTACCGCTAAGCATCGTCAGAAATTATCGCAGATAAACCTTGCTATTATCAAGGTTTATCGCAAATGCCATAAAAAACGACCGCAATGCATTAATATCGCTGAAAACTCAGCGATATTCATGCATTACCGAGCTAATGCTCTTAGCCATGTTATCCACCTCCCATTGGATAACATGGCTAAGAACTGCTCAGGGCAGGTGGTAGCTTTTGGAGATATTCGCGCTTAGCGCGAATATCTCCAAAAGTTGGTAATAGGAGATAGCGATGTTAGCGACTGTTTCCAGTCGCTAACATCTTGGCATGCCCACTTTGCATGTCATTAGTGATAAATATCACTGACATGCAAAGTGGGGCCCAAGATGGTCGCTATCTCCTACTAGCGGTCGCTAACTGGTGTTAGCAACAGCTAGGTAATACAGAGATAATTTTATCTCCGCGAAGCGGAGCGCTGTTACAGATATATATCTTTTTTTGAACGTTAATTTCTCAAAATCCACTGAAGCACATATATTGAGACCTAGCAAAGGCACATCGAGCTACCAGTCCCTACAATTTTGCCAAGTTTCGTGCAAATCCATTCAGCCGTTCGATTATTATTATTATTATTTTTTTTGCCCCGCGGGGCCCTTTTAAAACCTCCACATCAAACCTAGGGGGTCAGGGAGGATCTACTATGCCCCCTTATGGTCATTTGCCCCTTCGCTTTGGCCTCCTCTTGTCTCTCGATCCTACCGAGAGACAAGATGGCGGCCGCTACGGACTGTTTGGAATGTTTACAGACGCCGGAGAACCAATCAGCTTCGCTTCACAAAGCTCCGTAACGCGTAAAGTCCGCGAACCGGAGCGCTGCCTGGTCCGCTGTTACAGATATATATCTTTTTTTGAACGTTAATTTCTCAAAATCCACTGGAGCACATATATTGAGACCTAGCAAAGGCACATCGGGCTACCAGTCCCTACAATTTTGCCAAGTTTCGTGCAAATCCATTCAGCCGTTCGGGCTAAAAGTGAGGCCAACCGCCCTATGGAAAACTCAATGTTAAAAACACGTTTTGGGACCCCCCTTTTTTCTCGGCCCCCCCTTGACGAACCCCCCCCAAATTTTCAGGGGCTGCTCAGAAACAAAATGTTCCATTTTCCTGAAAATTTCAGCCAATTCCGTCCACAAACGCCAAAGTTATTAGACATAGAATTTTCAAAAATCCCATAGAGAAAAAATCCTAACTATATATACCTACTGGCGACCGCCAGTAGGTAATATATATATATATATACACATTTTTGTTTTACACTAATGTTGGATAGGTCTATCCAAAAGGGAGTATTGTTGCAAAATACATGTGAATATCCATACAAATTCATGTGTATGCACTTCAAAAGATATTATGCTTAGATAGATAAAATTAACATGAGGCCTGGAGTTCAAAAGGGCTTCCTATCTGATCTTGACTAGACAAGCTTCAACAAGCTATTCTGTACCCCCTTGGAGGTCACTTTGCTTGTCCTGACTACATGATATTTCTTAATCTGATTCTGCAAGTTGCTTACACAGTGCCGAGCCAGCCTTTCTGGTCTGCCCATACATGGCTGTTTATAATTTGCATGGTGCAGACATTACACATCCATGTTAGCCATATTTGGTTTGGTGCCTTATTCTAGTTCTGCTGACATGGCATTTCAAACTGTATATAACACCTAGAAACCTGTCACTCTGGGAAGAAGCAGTCTGAGAGCCCCTAAGGTGGCAGACCTGACTTCTTCCTTGCTAATTAGCAATGATGCATGCTTTTCGTACCAATAAATACATTTCACTCTGTTTCTGAGCAAACCTGCTATGTCCGGTGAGTTTCATTCATTTGCTCCTGGGAGGGTGCCAGTATTTCCCCATCACTAGTACGATGCTCGATTCGGACAGCCGGATTGAGTCAGAGCGTCTGGCTCGCAATAGCTCCCGGAGTTGGACTTCGAGGGTCTGCGTCAGATCCCCTGTCACCCGCAGCCTTACGACTCGGACACATGGTTTATATTTTTATATATGTGATATTATATATATATATATATATATATATATATATATACATATATATATATATATATATATATATATATATATATATATATTACATACTGGCGGTCGCCAGTAGGTAGTTATAGTTAGGATTGATTTCCATAGGAAATCCGCAACATTCTATTGGGAATAACTTTGGCGCCGGTGGACGAATCTTCGCAAATTTCTCAAAGAAGATGGCCCGCACCGCTCTGCTCCTTCCCTGAAAGTTTGGGGGGGATTCGTCAAGCGGGGGCCGAGATAAAAGGGGGGTCCGAAAACGTGTTTTCCCCATGTTAATTTCCATAGGGCGGTTGGACTCACTTTTAGCCCGAACGGCTGAATGGATTTCCACAAAACTTGGCAAAATTGTAGGGACTGGTAGCCCGATGTGCCTTTGCTATGTCACAAAATATGTGCTCCAGTGGATTTTGAGTAATTTAGGTTCAAAAAAATATATATATCTGGGCGGAGGCTAACCACACATCTGATCTGATTGGCTGTCAGCACTTCATCCAAGAAGTGTTGGCAGCCATCTTGGGACCAATATACATGATAGCACCTCATTAAAAAGCATTGTAGTTAATAGAGGGTTTTAGGACTTTAGTTACATTATAAATTATTTGTTGATGGTACCATACTCATTTTAGGAATTGTGGTGTGTTCTAAGGTGATTTTACCATGTGAAAAAGCCTTCTGCTGTGATATCATGAATCATGTTTGAAAGAAAACTAATATCTCATGATTTTCCCACAGTGGTTTGGAAGGGGATCTATAAGCTAAACTGAAAGCATATTTTCTGTAAATTCACATTATCTTTCTCAGTCATGTGAGAATGAAGTCTGACATTCTCAGTAAAACATGTACATCCAACAAGGACAGAGACTGTCAGTTGATTCCTTTGTGTTCTACTGCAGCCTCCTAGAGTGTTCTAAAGAACAACTAGAGCGCTAACAGTCCTACTTATTACAAAGGTATAGCACACCTGAAGCCATCGTGATGGGAATAAAGTGGTAACTCTTAAAACATTTAATTTAAAAAGGAACAAAATGAGGGGGTATATTATGCCATAGAAAGTATTATTAGTGCTGCAAAAAGAAAAATTAGGGCACATTTTTAGTGACTTCTCAAATCCTCTTCTATTTCATTAAAACATTCTGACATGCAGTCTCCCAAGATGGCCACCAGAGACAAAAGAGCCCAAATGTAGCCCAAATATCACCCAGATGTAGCCCAAGTATAGCCCAATGATAGAATGTCCCAGAGTGTTCTAAAGAACAACTAGAGCGCTAACAGTCCTACTTATTACAAAGGTATGGCACACCTGAAGCCATCTTGATTGGAATAAAGTGGTAACTCTTAAAACATTTAATTTAAAAAGGAACAAAATGAGGGGGTATATTTTGCCATAGAAAGTATGATTAGTGCTGCAGAAAGAAAAATTAGGGCACATTTTGAGTGACTTCTCAAATCCTCTTCAATTTCATTAAAGAAATTCTGACATGCAGACTGAAACATGCACTTTGAATACCAGCAGCAGACTTCCCTGGTGAGCAGTAGCTTTACTACAGTGATCTAATGAGCAACTAGAGTGCTAACATTCAGAATTTATGGCAAATGTGTGACACATCTGAATGCCTTCTTGATGGAACCAAAGTAAACAAGCATTGAAAATGCAATAGATCTCGCCCTCGTTTAAGTTAAAGCCATTCTGTTTGTAATGAGGTGGGTTTTTAGCTTTGCTTTTATTAGTGTTTTTTAAACTTTCATGTAAATAACATGCATCTGTATGCATATATGTATATGTATGCATGCATTTATATTTGTATTTATATAGATATACAGATTATATATGTTTATATATGTATGTATATACATACACATACATATATGTAAATGCATATGCATATATATGTGTATATGTGTGTGCGTGTAGAGAGAGGTAGAGAGGTAGAGGTGTAGAGGTAGAGAGGTAGAGGTAGCGGTAGAGAGGTAGAGACTAGTAGAGAGAAAAGTAGAGAGAGGTAGAGAGTAGAGAGTGAGTAATAGAGAGTAGAGAGTGAGTAGTAGAGAGTAGTAGAGAGCAGTAGAGAGAGTAGCGGAGAGTGAGTAGTAGAGAGTAGTAGAGTGAATAGTAGAGTGAGTAGTAGAGAGTAGTAGAGAGTGAGTAGTAGAGAGTGAGTAGTAGAGAGTAGTAGAGACTAAGTAGTAGAGTGAGTAGTAGAGAGCAGTAGAGAGTGAGTAGTAGAGAGTAGTAAAGAGTGAGTAGTAGAGAGTAGTAGAGAGTGAGTAGTAGAGAGTGAGTAGTAGAGAGTAGTAGAGAGTGAGAGAGAGAATAGTAGAGAGTAGTAGAGAGTGAGTAGTAGAGTGAGTAGTAGAGACTAGTCGAGAGAGAGTAGTAGAGAGTGAGTAGTAGAGTAGTAGAGAGTGAGTAGTAGAGTGAATAGTAGAGAGTGAGTAGTAGAGAGAGAGTAGTAGAGAGTGAGTAGTAGAGAGTAGTAGAGAGTGAGAAGTAGAGAGTGAGTAGTAGAGAGTGAGTAGTAAAGAGTGAGTAGTAGAGAGAGAGTAGTAGGGAGTGAGTAGTAGAGAGTAGTAGATAGTGAGTAGTAGGGAGTGAGTAGTAGAGAGAGCATAGTAGAGAGTAGTAGAGTAGTAGAGAATGAGTAGTAGAGTAGTAGAGAGTGAGTATTTGAGAGTAGTGGAGTAGGAGAGAGAGTAGTAGAGAGTAGTGGAGAAAAAAAAACTGAGAAAATATTCGAAAAAAGAAATGGAGGTTAAATGTAACTACCAGGACCATAATGCATCCTAATAATGCTGACATGATTTAACTGGTATAAAAGTCTGAAAGTGAGGTAGGACAAATGTTTGTAACCGTGACCAAGATCGAGTGATCGAAACACGTAGGTAGTTATGCTGTGTGCTGTCATGGCACAATGAAAGAATAAAAACCTGCTGAAATAATTTTCCTGGACGAGTGCGAGTATAATCTTTTGGAGGTGAATTGACTTCAGGGAAAGCCCGTCCCTGTAAACTCGCACCAGCTGTGTAACAGTGTGCCCTCGGTAACGGGATTGCCTTGGTGTTTATATATATATATATATATATATTTATATATATATACATATATATATATATATATATATATATATATATATATATATATATATATATATATATATATAAATATATATAATTTGTGTGTGTTTACATTTTTAAAAGGAAGTCTATTTTTGTATTTTTTAAAATATACATTTAATTATATATTTTGTAACAAAATAAAGGTAGTATTTAATTTATGTACATTTTGATATTTTTAATTACATATATTTTAAAATCAATATTTATTACAACTACATTATTATTTAACATTATATTCCCCCCCCCGATTTTTTTGTACACACCTTTTTAAGTATAAGGGAGTCAATATTTTTGTATTCTATATTTTTCCCTCGATATTTTTTACATCTATATTTTTGTGGTCGATATTCTGTCAGTGAACAACTCTACACGCATACAACAAAGTACAGTTTTTACATGTAGTTGCTTATCTCTGAGCTCACAATAGCATCAATCTCAACAGTAAAATATCAAAACTGTGGTCTCAGGTACCTCCTACATATACCTCAAGATTTTCTTCAAAATGACACATGCAATTGTGCCTTCTGGGTAATGTACCCACGTTTTAATGCGTTGTGCCCAACTAGGTGTTTCTAAAATGAGCACAATCGATTATTATTATTCATTCGAAGTAATGAATCCACATTTTAAACCGGTGTGCTCAGCCAGCTATTTCTTCATATAAGATGTAATCCAGAACCAAGTATGAGGCCATAAATATTGAAGTAACTTTCAAATCTTTTGCAATCAAACCTATCCATGTATTGTACAATAGGACAACCACTGGTCAACATGTGTTCCACGAAATACGATACGACACGTTTCTTCCAGGTCACAATATGTAATTCTTTTATATAGATGTGTAACCATAACATAAAATAATACACAATGTATTAAAAATAATACAATAATAAATATATGCCAATATAGCAACACTAAAGACCAGCATGAAAGCTTACCCAAATCCAACAACATTGAATAATCTAATAGAGTTCATACAAAAAATGGTCTTAGAATCCTATTTGATTGGTTCCTGCAACTTTGGCATTAATATTTGAGAATACCTCTATCAATTATAACTGATCTACGACTCATTATTATAGCCACCTTTCAATGTAAATTTTTAATCAAGTCTGTTCTCATTTCTCCAATCAGAGAATGCCTTATGGTAGCAGAACCCACACATTTCTTTCCCCATAAGCACTTTATCCAAACTCAGGGGGTTATTAGGCCGGTCCCAGCACCCTAGAGGTGCTGGGACAGGCCACCAGATGTGCGGCAGTCCCGCACCACTAATTAGGATGCGACCGCCACGCTAGCAGTCACATTCCGCAATTTTGGCATTGCTACGCTCAGCTAGTGGAAGTTGCGGAGAAGTGGTATCTACTCCGCTACGCAATGTAGTTACCTACTGTACCCACTACCCTTTGGTAAATCAACTTTACCTGTACATGCTAAAAAGCAGATAACCAATTCACAAAAGTGAACTTTGAAAAACATCAGGCAATGAGAGAGGTGATGATTTTGGTGTCACCCCTTACCTAGGGGGAGGGCAAGCAGATGCCTTGAACACAAAGAGCATATCATGCTAAAATTTGGTGGAGGCCCCACCCTCCTAAGACCACCCCAAACAAAGTTATGGGCAAAAATACAATGCCAACCAAAGTTCCAGCAAAGCATTATGGGGCGAGATTCTAGAGTCTAGTGAATATTATAGTATTAGCTCTCAGCTGAGCCCGAGAGCCTGCCCCTTGAGGAATTGTTTGATATCGGATACTATAATATTCAATGCACCCTAGAATATTGTCCCATAATACTTTGCAGGGCCTCTGGTTGGGATTGTATTTTTTGCCCATAACTGCACTTAAGGTGGTCCTAGGAGGATGGAAACACTACCAATCGTTCAGCATGATGTGCTATTTGTGTTCAAGGGGGAAAAGCGACAGGAGTATAACCCATAGACTGAGTTGAGATCTGGGTGTACATGTATTTTAACAACAATATCTCAACCGGATTCAGTAAGAGGGACAAATAAAATTATATGTACAGGACATTATGAGAACACAGGAAAAAAAGGAAGAGAGACTATGAATTTCAGTTTTTTGAAAGTGCATATAGCATCATATATTTGAAAAAAACATTTCATACAAAACAGTTGGAACAGCACTGTAGACACGAAATGCGGAGGCAACCCAAGGGGGCTTTGTGCACTAGTGATAGTGAAGCAAAGAGTGACGACGCGAGTGACAAGTGGGTGAATACAGCGAAGGACGCAAGATGACACTGTGAAAGGGACACAATATATACAAAGGCAATGGTTCTTCCTTGATCAATGAGTGATGATTATTAGTTTTGAGAACCAAAGTTGATGGTGCGCCAGGAGTCGTGCTGTAAAATGGTCGACGGCGTTTCGATCCTATTAAATCAGGATCTTCATCAGGACCGGGTTGCCAGTTCGGGTAGTGAATTATTTTGAATGAAGGCACGAGCTCGGAGCCCCGAGCTGGTCAAGGGGGATGACACCGTCTTTGTGGGAGAAGTACGGTAAATTGCGGAAGGTGGCCTGGGAGGTCCACGGGGTAATGCGTACGGCTGAGCGGTGTCCAAAGCCGAGGTCAATTATTTTGAACGAAAGCACGAGCTCGGAGCCCTGAGCTGGCCATGGGGGTTGGAAACATGTGACTTTTTACCCCCCAAGACTTCAACCCCACCCTTTCACAATGTAGGGTGAGTGGGCAGACACAATAAATCTTTGCCTACTAGCCCCTACCCGGTGATGCACAGGGTCTGGAAAAGGCTGTTTACACTTTGCCTGACTCTTATATGCAAATTAGATGACCCTCCTCTTCCCCTCTGAGCAACCTATCCCCACCCATCTCCTGTTTAGGCACGAATTCCCCCGGGCAAAGATTAGTCTGCGCATTTCTTTCCCCGGGGGCCGTCAGTAGCAGCCCTGGAGGGTGTAGTTGCCCAAAAAGAGAGGGCAGTGGAGTGCTCGAGCGCTGGAGCCGGAGGGTCGGTGACAAGACTGTAGGGCCGTGATTGCTAGAGGGCGGTGGTGGATCAGTGATTGCATTCGCCCGATGGTCAGGAACTTAAAGGCCGCAGTGAGTCCCTGGACAAGGTGAGAGGTGACCCGCATAACGGGTAACAAGAACATGAGGCCCCCTGGCCCATAGGCAACGTGAAGGAGGCACCTGCGAGAGAGGTACAGAAAACTTCCTCCCACCTGCTGCAACGGGTACAAGCAGTGGACTGCCTCGTGATCCAGTGTCCTGTGCGTGAGTGGGGACATGCTGGACTCCTCTCCCCACACTATATTAAGGGCCAGATGTAGGTGGCCAAATACCGAGCGGTAATGCAGAAATTCACAGAATCTCTGCATTACCGACCGGTATTTGGCTGAGAGCAATGTAGGTGAGTTTAAACCTACTTGCAAAATAAGGAATCGCAAACTTGTGATTCCTTATTTTGCTCTTGCATTTAAGGAATCAGAAATACAGATTCATTAAATGCAATGTAAGTAGCACTAAAAAAGTGCACTTCAGCCTTATGGAATCACTAATTACTACCAACTTCAAGTTGGTGGTAAGTAACGATTTCCTTTAAAAAAGCACTATTTTGCTTTTTTAAAAGTGCCATGTGGCACACACCCATGCCCTTAGGACATGTATGTGTGCCACATGTGAACACATGCACATTTCAGGGGTGCAACAGCGTGTCCCTTGGACACCCTGGCACCCTTGAAATAGCTCCCGCTATTTGGCAATCGCAAATAGTGAATCTCTTCCCATTCATTCCTATGGGCCTCCTTACCCATAGGAATGAATGGCTAGGTATTCCTTAATATTGAATCTCAATTACCGATTCGTTATTAAGGTATATTAAGGAATCGCTAGTTTTTTAGCAATTTCTACCTACATTCAATTTAGTGAGTCCTTAATAGCGATTCAGTAAAAATCGGTATTAAGGACTCGCTAAATTGAATTTACCTACATCTGGCCCTTAGTGAATTTCTGCAGTTAAAGGGCCCTCACTACTATGAGTTACCCAGCATTTAGTCTGTAAACACACCCTGCCTGAGGCATGTAGATGTAATTGGTGATACAAGACCACGACTCAGTGCGGTCCACTGAATTTGAAATTAGCTCCCGAGGTCTGGGTATCCTCCACAACACGGAACCTCCCACACCTTGGGTGGCATACGGAACCAATGACACACCAGACACTCACCCGGGATAGCATTCCCTGTTATCGCCACCCCTGATTTTGGACACCTCCTCCTGGGGCCTTCCCAGCTACTGACAAGTTTCTATGCTCCCGAGATTGGGTTGACACTTTAACTATCAAGACTTTGCTTTGGTGATTGTTGATTGGTCTCTTCCTCCGCAGCTAACTCACCTTGACATTTGCAACACTGAGTGATAGTATGCCTTCACTTACGTATTGGCAATGGGGAAACGGCACCAATGAAATCCCCAATATCATGCCAACCACAGTGATGTGCTTACTTGCCCATCACAGCCAAACCTTGGGAACATGGAGGCCATCCTTCCAGATCACACTGGTCCATTTTAGGCCACCCTGCAGGCAGTACTTGATGTTAAAAAAAACACACTGGAACTCAAGATAAAGGCCATTGTGAATGATCTAGGCCTGCTTCGAGCAGAACATCAGAAACGACTGAGTCTGCACTAGCCACAATACAGCCCACTGACAGTGGTCTGCCGGATCAGCTGAGTTATCTTCAGAATTACATTTACACCCTGAAATCTAAGGCCAATGATTCTGCAGGAATAATATACGCATTGCGGGCTTCTAGAAAATGTTGAGGGCTGCAGCATGGAACTCTACCTTGAACAATGGCTGATGGACACTGTACTGGAGGGCAGATGCTCACATTGTATCTCAGTGGAAAGGGCTCACAGAGTACTGGGACGAGCCTCCCCCCAGGGGTGCCACTGCACTCAGTATTGGCCCACCTCCTTAATTATAGGAACCGTGACCACATCCTACAAAATGCAAGGCCCAAGGGCCCATGGATGGTGGAGAACAGTGTGATGCACATCTACCCTGATTATACAGCAGAAGAACAAAAACAGAGAGCCTCATACCATGATGTTAAGTGTCATTTGCACCAATTGAACCTCTACTACCCCTTGCTTTACCCGGTAAAAATGTGGGTCATTGATAATGCTGCTACTAATTTGTTCACAAATGCAACTGAGGCCTGTGAGTGGCTAGAAATGAAGGGAATAGCGGCTTGGCCCGAGCGTAATCATAGAACATACAGGGGAAACGACAGGGTCGGCGACAAACAGCACATACGAAACTAAACAGCTGCCCATCATGGGAAGAGGCAGCCCAAGAAAGAGCGATGGCGGTGGAGTGTTGGAGCAATGGGGCGGTTCCAGCACAGAGTAAACACGCAGTGATACTGACTCCCAAGTAGAGGACGACACAACAGACCCGGTCGATGATGTGAGAGAGGGGCAGACTGTCACCCCAATGACAGCAGATGACGTCCACTGATTTTTACAGCATATATTCTTTTTGCCAATGGATGCGGCTGTGAGGGTCCTGCTAATGTGCTGCTGGTGGGGGCATAGCCTAGAGGATAGATAGAAAGGAGACTTAATGGAGGGGTAGCAGACTAATGGACCTTTGTGGTAGTATGACTGCATTTGTGAGCTCACTTTTGTAGACACCTGTTTCCAAGTCACCTCATGTTCACCGTGATGGACTTTGCATGCTTTTCACCTTAACAGTGATGATTCATTGGCAGGGTAGTTTTGAAAGCCTTGATCAATGAGAA
Source organism: Lissotriton helveticus (assembly GCF_964261635.1). Taxonomy (NCBI): domain Eukaryota; kingdom Metazoa; phylum Chordata; class Amphibia; order Caudata; family Salamandridae; genus Lissotriton; species Lissotriton helveticus. The sequence continues at coordinate 960,535,928 of NC_136061.1, read as the reverse complement.
ACGCTGTTTGCCCGATTGCTAAATTTTCATTATTACACTGTGTGAAGTGCTGATGCGTATCCATGCTGAGACCTATCACAACACCAGTATTCATTGAACCACATACCTTACCTGATGACAACCCACACTAGCCTCACACTCCATAATTTTAATGTGCTGACTTGGAATGTTAGGGGTATGGCCACACCAATAAAGTGGTATTGCATAAATGCTTACTTGAAGCATAGCAATGTTCATATTGCATGTTTACAGGAAACTCACATAACAGCACCTGAACGTTACAAGTTCCGAAAGAAATAGAGGGCCTCATTTGGGTCCTCATTGGTCCCTTTTGTGACCACGTGGAGCAAAACCGACACGGACGACAAATATGTGGGTCTAGATGGCAAATTAGATGGGGAGGTGATATCTTTAGTTGGTGTGTATGCCCCAAATGTTAATGTACATGATTTCTTGACCAAGCTCGCCCCATCGCTGCTCTTCACTGTAGACAACTCATGTTTTTGGGGTGGTGACTATAACAGCGTTCCCAACGTAGACTTGGACAGATCAATGCCATAATGAAAATGGGCCCAATCTGTGTTTGTCTCATGCCATTTGTCTCACTGGCAAAGGAGTCCCAGGTGGCGGATATGTGGCAGAAGTTACACCCACTCGGCCGTGAAACTCCTTCTACTCTGGGGTCCATCGCCTGCACACTGCATAGATTTATTTTTCTGATATCCAGAAGCCACCATGAGAGTGGGTGATGCTGAATATATGGGCTGCTCACTGTCTGATCATAATCCCTTGAAACTAACACTCCAGTGGTGGCTTTCCCAACACTATTACACAGCCCTTGATTAAGAAGGAGCTGGCAGGATACACTAGTCATTATGTCGCTGATAATGACGAGTCAGCAACTGCACGGTTACTAGAGTGGGACGCATTTAAAGTGGTGATAAGAGGTCACTTTTTCAGACCCACCATGGGGTAAGACAGACTCTGCTTCAGGAACTGGTGAGATTGGAAATTAATGAAGTAACTAAGAACACCCTAGGAGTGAACTGGGGCAGGCTGGGATGGACTATTAAACACTCCTGGAGTGTCTAAGTAAATCTAGCTGCAGGGAACACACCACTAAAAAGCATGCTGAGGGGGACAAGACCGTCCAGCTGCTAGCTTTGCTCCTACATACAGAGACCCCTAGGGTAGTGGTTGGTGCAATTCGCAATATTACAGGCGAACTGGTCAGCACCCAGAGGGGGATCAACACAGTGTTTAGTTAATATTACGAGGTGTTATATGACTCACCACAGGACAGACATGAGGCCGAGCTGACCCAGTATCTTACACGCCTGCCACTCCCTCGAGTGAATGACATACAGTATCTGGAACTGGACGAGCCCCTGCAAGTGTAAGAAATTCAACTAGCCATCATGCAAATGGTCAGGGCTAAGTCTCCGGGACCGGATGGTTTCCCAGTAGAATTCTATGCCATGTACAGTTCGCTACAGGTCCCTAGATTGTTGGGAGTTTATGAGGAATCCAGGCGATTAGGGGGACTATCCACCTTCATACAGGTGGCCCTTATCACGGTGCTTTCCAAACTGGGCAAATACCCCCTTTCACTTCTGAACTTAGACTATAAAATATTGGGTAAGGCCCTTGCTAATCATCTACTCCTGGTGACTCAGGGTCTAGTGCCCAGTTATCAAAACAACTCAATTCCTGACAAGAACACATTTATGACTATGCAACAAGAGGCACATTACTGAGCGGTATCCATCAATTTAGAGCATGCTCTTTGACTCGTTGAGTTGGACCTTCTTACAATCACAAGATGTGTTTTCCTCTTTTTATGTATGCTGCAGTGCAACTTATTCGATTATCACCTGTTTTAAAAAGTTTACAATAGCTTTCTAAGGTGGTAAACCAGCAGCCCCCAAACTGGGGAGAAAGCAACAGCTACGAATATGCAGAAGGCAGGTTGCCAATAAGTGGTGAAATGACGGCCGGGCTTGAGACTCGTGGTCATGTGTCTGTAATTTCTTTCAAAGCCTCTTTTAGCCATTTTAATTTTCTTGTCCCTGTTTTGTTTTCCTTATGGTGCTGCCCCGTCAGTATTTCTCTACTTTCTTTCTTTCTTTCTTTCTTTCTTTCTTTCTTTCTTTCTTCCCTTCTCTTTTATCTTTTCTTATCCTTTGCAACACTATGAGTCCACCCAGAGAACTGTAGTCCAAGCTCTTGTTACTTCTAGACCTGATTACGGTAACATTCTGTATCCGGGGACAAATAAGGATGTGACATGTAAGCTGCATATGGTACAGAACTCCGCCGCCAGATTGATATATCAGATTGCTAGAGCTGCTTCTGTCTCTGGCTCTTTGCGTGACCTTCATTGGCTCAGTGTGGAGAATCAAATTAAGTTCAAAGCCCTGAGCTATATGTTTAAAATCAAAGCTGGAGTGGCCCCCAATACCTGCAGACCCTGGTTCACCCGTACGTGCCTCCACATTCCCTCTGCTCATCTACTCAGGTGAAATTCTCCGTCCCTAGATTTAGATTTTCACGCATGGGCGGTCGTTCCTTGGCCTATTTGGGCCCCTCCTTATGGAATTCACTCCCGGTGTCGCAACGTGATGAAACTGTTTACATCAACTTTCGTAAATCTTTAAAAACTTGGCTTTTTAACCAATAATTTCCCCTCTGTTTTCTGTTTCTTTCTGGTTGGCGCCGGGAAGCCCTGTTCGGGTAGCTGTCACGCCTTACAAATTAAAATTAACATAACATAACATGATTCCCATTTCCTGAATTTTTATTGTGTCCAATTTTTTATTATTTCAAAGGCTTATTTTGTCAATTAAATCTTTTGACGTATTAATTTAGGAAGTAAAAATGTCAGCTCATATGGTTATTACCATATCAATTGCCGGTCTTTCTCCCTTCTGTGTTACTAAGATGGAGTTGATAAGAGAGGGATGTGCCACGACCATACCAAGTGTGGCTGGCTGATCTAGTAACACTAACACCACCACCGCAATATGTCCATTATCAATTGTAATTCTGCATTTACATAGTGCGCACTTCAGTTATTCAACAGATGCCAAAACCCTTCTCAACATCTACAACAAGAAATCTGAAGAATCATGTAGAGTGCCTCTCCTCTGTCAACTTGAGCCTCCAAGCCTAACCCCTCATCACTCCGGTACACCCAAGAAATGAGCAAAAGCAGGCAAAACATATGAAGACAGGAGAAAAATGGAGAAGATCAAAATGTCAGGAGTATCTTACCCTTCTGAAATCATCGTGCTTCTATTGTTGTTCCATCTTCACAAAAGTCACCTACTACAAGACTTATCAACCAAGCAATCAACAGACACAAAACTCTCTTCAGGTCCACCAAAAGGTGTGCCAACCCAATTCCAGCACAGCTAAGTCACTATCTACCATCAGATGAAAAACTACCAATCTATTCTTCACGCAATCAACCAACAAAATCAGAGCTAACGTCACCAATTCATCACTGTCATCCACACTATCACCTGCACACAGTTGCAACACATCTAACTGGTCATTCTCCAACATTATCTCCCACACAGCAGGCGCAGTCAGCACAGGTAAAAGTGGTGGGGCGAGGTGGGGGGGGGTCACAGACGACGAGATAGGTATAATTCAATTTTTTTAAAATACTTCAGTTACGCTCGCCACATCGCCAACTCACTGCGCCTGCCACACAGACCTCTTGAACATTCTGAACTAACTCAAAGCCATCCCCTACAAAGATGCCATACTTCCCCTCTTCCCTTTTCCCTCAGCCCCTTCTCCACATCATCAGTGCTACACTAACCCACGCTACCTTTCCAGACAACCTCAAGACCGCCTCCTGCCTCTGCTGAAAAAGCCTACACTTGATCCAGCCAACCTTGCCAACTTCCATCCTATAACCCACCTCTCATTTGCTGGAAAAAGTCATCAAGAAGACAATCGACAATCAGCTAAAGTAGTAGATTAGCATGAATAACCTACTTCAAGACCTTCATTGGGGTTCAGACCAAACTGCAGTATTGAAACAGCCTTTCTCCAAGAAGTTGAGAATACCCGATTTCACAATGACAAAACCAACCCATGCCTCTGGGTCTTGCTTTACCGCTCCACATCTTTTGAAAGCATTGACAATCTAACATTGATCCACATCATAAAAACTCACATAGGCATCGCTGGCACACTCCTAAAATTGTTCACATCCTACGACACCAACCTACAGTAACTCATTCAAATAGGAACTACTAAATCCTGGACTCTGCCCACAACCTGGTGAGCCCCCAGGGTGTCATCCTGTCACTGAATCTTTTCAGTCTCTAGATGGAACCCTTGCAACCCATTTTTGCAGACAGCAACATCAAGATTCATCCATCATATGTTGCTAACACCCAACTTTATTTAAAAATCTCCTCAACCAATGGCATACATAGATTCAAAGCAAGCACAACAAGATGACGGACGGAGTGCTGAAACTTTTCAAACACTAGCACCCAGTCAAGAGATCTGGGTTAAATCCATTGTTCTTTTTCTTACCATGCCACACCAGTTTGGACACAGACCAAAAGAGCTTGTTGTGCCACTGGATTCAAGCTAGCCAGGCTGATGAGGGGTGATACCCCAAAACCGGTCACAGGACTAGGCCTAGGCGGTAAATTCCGTTCCATTTGCGGAATTTGCGGAATTTGGGTAATTTCGCGTTCCGCGGAGAACGCGAAATTGCCCAAAATTCTGCATTCCGCGACTTCTCAAAATTTTTTGCTTGTTCACGTTCTCAAATGCGTGTTCACGAGATATTTCCCCCCGAGCACGCTAACAACAATTGCGAACAAGCAATTCCGCGTATTTGCGGAATTTCTGCGTGTTCGCGGAGATTTTTTTACCGTTTCGCGGAGATTGGCGTAATGCGATTATGCAAATTCCACCCACCCCTACACAGGACGCTTGTTTCCAGTCCAGGAAGGACCTGGCTTGGCAGTGGGGACTGGAATGTTTCCAAGAGGAGCAGGGGCAAGGATAATTTGCATATGGCTGGGTCCAAACTGAGGTGGCATACTGAGCAAAAGAACGATGGATTAACCCCAGATCCCTTGACTGGGGGTGAGTGGTTGAAAAGTTTCAGCATCAGCCCATCATCTTGTTGTGTTGGCTATGTTCACTCTATTTGGCCATGGGTATGCCCAGGCATGGGTCCGCATGAGTTTCTTGCTAGATGTGCCACTGGATTCAAGCTAGCCTGGCTGATGGGGGGTGATGACCCGAAACTGGCCCCAGGATGCTTGATTCCAGTCAGGGAGGACCTGCCTTGGCAGATCGGGCTGGACTGTTCCCATGAGGAGCAGGGACAAGGCTGATTTGCATATGGCTGGATACAAACTGGGGTGGCATACTGAGCAAAAGAACGATGGATTAAACTCAGATCTCTTGGCTGGGGGTGAGTAGTTGAAGATCCTGCCTCAAATGCATTAAGAAACTACTGAATGCTAAACAACAAAATGATTGAATTTCTCCTGCTGGCCAAAAGTACCAAACATTCTCTGATTTACTTACGCATCTCCAATTTAAACCAAACAGGCTTCATTTCCCAACTGACAGAACAGGCCAAATCCCTTAGATTCATCTTTGACTCGAACCTCTCACACAAAAACATTTTCCAAGAAGACCAAAGCAACCTGGTTACAACTCCCTTTCCTGAAGAAATTGAAATGTTTTTTCTTCAGGAGAAGACTTCAGAATGACAGTTCAAATCCTAGCCGCACTCACCAAGATGGATGTTACGCCCTGCACAATGACATCCAAGAGACAACCCTCACACCCCTAAAAGGCACAGCTCGTCAAGGGGCTTAAGAAATTTGTGCAACACAAGAACCCTGGTCACTCCCAGGGGAAGGAACTAGAGGCACGGGGTATTCAGGGTGAGCTGGCCTCCATACTGATATGTGTACACAAAAAAAGCTGCAGTGAGTGAAAGAAGACCACAGTTAAAACGTTTTAGGTGGAATGCCTGGCATCTCACAAAAAGTGAATGATTGTCCCCACACACCACCCGGTGTCATGCTTAATCATCGGCAGTCCTTGCTCTCTAAAATCTTGCAGGCACATGCATCAAGAAATGTGTTTGCGATTCCTCATTTGCGATTTTTAAGAAATCGCAAATAAGGAATCGCAAAACGCGATGCATCACGAAAATTGCGATTAAATAAGGAATCGGTAAAAATCGCAGAAAATAATGCATTTTTTTTTGCGAACTCGCAAATTGCGATTTCGCAATTTGCGATTTCGCGATTTCGCAATTTCCGGGGTCGCACTTTGATGCATGTTGATGACATCAGAACCAGGAAGTGTGCTCTCCAAGACTCATTTTCAGTGCGGAGGCTCAGGGAGAGGAGGGAGCTGGCTATGGGAGCACAGGAGAGTGAGAGAGAGAGACTGAGAACATCTGCAAGCAACTGAAAAATGGAACCCAAAAATACTGCAGAGGACAGCCAAAGTGCTAGGAAAAGAAAAGTTAAATTTTCTGAAAAAGAAATAGAAACTCTGATTGAGGGAGTAGTGCACAGCAATGACAAGCTGTTTGGAAAAGCTTCACTGAAGGTACCTGAGCAGGAAAAAAGGAAGATATGGATTAGGATTCAGAACAGAGTCAATGCCCTTGAGGTGACTCACCGTACCACAGAAGAACTGAAAAAGAGATGGTGCGATCTGCGCAGTCGGGCCAAGGCGCGCATTGCAGACCGGTTGAACGAGGCAAACAAAACAGGAGGGGGCACATCACCACACACTGGAAACACTCCCATGGAGGAAATGGTGGAGTCAACAATCCAGCCTAAAGCTGTTGTTGGAGTCACGCAGCTAGACACCTCAGGAGCTGCACTCACATCTGAAGGTAAGAGGAATGCATGTTCACATTGTCCCAATTACTGAAGTCATGATGTCAGCTCAGCACAGCGTAAGCGCACACTGTAAAGCATGTACTAGGTTTACATTACTATGGGAAGTGCATCATGGGAGTTGTAGTCAGGGCAAGCAGTTACAATGACAAACACCCACATATGTCAAAAAGCGATTTCCAATAGTGTAGCAGATGTTCCAAAGTATATGAAATGTATTGCCTTTCAACTGTGACCTAACCTCACAAGCATACATTAATGCAGTTTTGCACTGTTTAACCTCACAGATGCAGAACGTGTGAGGCCGGGGATATTGAGGATCCGGAAATGCACCACAGTAGCGCTACTGAACATGAGTACACACCAGCTCTGCCAACTACACAGTCACGTGTACCTCATTCCCGTAGGTCACCTGTCCCAACAGATCATGAGGCCAGTGCTGCACCTGCGGTTAGTGTTCGTCAAAGAATTAGCGCCACAAGTACACCAACAATGATCCGGAGAGGCAATCGCAGAGTGCAACGGAGAAGACGCAGAGCACGCAGACCACAGCAGGTTGAGCAGACAAATCAGGTCTGGGGTGGCTTGGAGGGACAGATGCTCCGTTCACATCGCCTGCAGGGAAAGAACACCCGACTACTGAAGGAGGAAATAGCAAGGAAAGTCTAACAATATTCTTGCCACAGCTACAGCGCGTTGATCTGTGACAATGCCGACCGAAATGTGTCATTGGAGTGGAGATGTTGCAAAAGCACTACATCAAGTCACAAATGCCGTAGAGATGATGAATGCATCTACTAGCGGAGTGAACATGACTGCACAGGATGAAAGTAGCGAGTGTGCCTCAAGCCTGAGCAGTACAACAATGCCAGTTGCAAGTACAGTGAGATGCAATAAACGCAGCGCCATCCCATCCAGTACCAACGTAAGGCAAGAAGAGGCTGCCGCAGAGAGGCGTCTGGGTGTTCGAGGGAAGAAGCGCTAGGCTCCCATGAAGAATATGTGCCTGAAATGGTGACTTAACCATTGTTACAATGTGACCTAATCACTGACTTTTAAGTAATGTTTATTTTAAAATGTTATAATGGTTTTGGCCAATACTCTTGAGCCACTAGTCACTCTTGAAGTTTGCTTCACTTCCCTGGTCACAATACCTTTTCATAAAGCTTACTTTGCATTGCATATACTGTGTTTGTGTCATCATTACTCACCTTAGAAGTAATTCTGTGTAATCTCCAATCTGCGCCTGCGCCCTTCTGCTGCGCCTGATCCTTGTAGGGCAGGGTGGTGTTGCACTTGCTGGTTCCCATCCTCCGAGTCACTGTCAGACAGCTCCATTTCCAAACCTCCCTTTGTCGCAATGTTGTGCAGCATGGCACATGCTGCAACTATTTTGCAGCATTGTTCAGGATTGTATTTCATGCTCCTCCGGTTTTATGGAGGCATCTAAATCGGCTCTTTAGCAGCCCAAATGTGCGTTCTATCACGTTCCTTGTAGAAATATGTGCTGCATTGTATCTCCTTTGTGTGGCAGTCGTAGGATTGAGATATGGTGTCATCAGGTAATTTTGCAAGGTGTATGCGCTATCACCTACATGTGAGGGATGAAAGGCTGTCAGTTCATATTTGACATTAACATATGTAATAGTAATGGAATGCTGTTTTCCACATATTTACCTAGCAAATGTCCCTCTCCAAAATCTCCCCTTGCTAGACGGGTCTGAATGCCACTTTGCCTGAAGATATAGGAATCATGTGCACTGCCAGGAAATTGTGAGACAATGTCCTTTATGATGTTTTTGGCATTACACACAACCTGAATATTTAGGGAATGATAACATTTCTTATTTCTATATAAATATTCCTGTGCTGCAGGGGGACATATTGACACATGGGTGCAATCTATGCAACCCAGTACTTGGGGGAAGCCTGCTATTTGGTAAAAATCCTGCTTGGTCTTAGCAATTTCATGGGCTGTGTTAGGGAAACTTATGTGTGAGTGTATCCGCACCATCATGGCATCAAGGAACGCTTTGAATATTTGTGACAATGCACTCTGGGACACACCTCCTGCTACTGCAATTACTCCCTGAAAACTGCCTGACGCCAGTAGATGTAGGCAACATAAAATCCGGACATGCGTTGGAATTGCATTGGTCCTATGAGTCTGTCGTTGCAGGATGGGGTCCAATTCATTGATTAAATCATGTATCATTTGGGCATTCAACCTATACTTATCAAATGTCTCGTCCTCCTGCTGTCCTAGCAACGTTATGCGGACTCTGAAGATGCGTTCATTGATTTGCCTCCCTCTCTGTCGAGCAGCTTGCAGCCTCATCCTCCTCGCCATCAGGTACAGCCCAGCCATTTTGACTTCTGGGACCTCATTGTGGGTGTGTTTAAATCACTTTCTGTTGCTCTTCAGCTGTTTCAGATTTGCACTCATGATTACCACCTGGTTCAGTCCCTTCTTAATTTGCGATGGCAATTTTGAGATTTCTATGAAAATCGCAAATTGCGATTTTTCATGCATTTCAATAGCGATTCATTATTTGCGATTCTGTATTTGAGAATCGCAAATAAGAATTCGCAAGGGTTTTCGCAGAATTCTTTTGCGATTCCTTATTTTTGCGAAAAATTACATATTTTCGCAAAAATAAGGTTAATGCATTCCGACATGGTAAATTGCAATCGCAATTGCTATTTTTTTGCGATTCGCAATTTTTGCGAATTCTTAAACGCTTGATGCATGTGCCTGTTGGTTTGATAGAGAGCGGGCCTACACCTGGAGACAGGGAGGCACTTCTAAATCTAAGTGGGGGCCTGTGACATTAATGTAATTACCAGAAATGCATTTATTCGGATGGTAACTACTAGATATTAAAATGAAAGCGGTGAAGAAGGGGAATTACTACCCCATCACCGTAATGTTGGAAGTCGTCAACATGTTTCTGCCCTCATGGCCTGAAAGGCTTTGCAGCATTCATCAGAACAAAAGAGAAATATGTTCCTATCTTACCAACACCTTTGATATAAATTTACCACTGGGTAGGGGTACCTCTGTCACACTTTACCATAGAAAGTTTCTTGAAATCTGTAAAAGTGAAATTGAGATTGCCATCAGGATAGGGTATCCCGGGAGGAATTCGGTCAATGTGAAATTAAAAACTGCAGTGTAAATTGCCCCGCATGCAATGGTATACATATAGTGGCTATTGTGTGAAACACGTGTCACTGCAAACGTCAGACACACATGGTATGTCATTTACACAGTTGTGAGACCAGCTCACAATCTTACCCCATTGGGGATTAGTACACACCCCATGGGAGGAGGGTGAAGAAGAGACCCCTGTAGTCACACTCTAGGAAAAAAGGAAAAGCAAATTGAATTTCACATTTAAATTTAAAGATAAGCCACCCAGATGGGGTGCTCTGTTCTCACAAAAGCATGCATTCATACTACCACCCGTACACTCACAACATCAACGTACTTCTCTCTCCTTAATTCTGGCTTGGTTCGCTCCTCTTCCCCATGGTGGAATGAGGGGTGAGCGAATCCGGTTTAACTAGTCGTCTTAATTGGTAAATAGGAGGCATGTGTGGAGTTGCATAGTCCAGAGAATGTTTCCGATGTCCGGAAACCTCTCTGTATAGGGGCAGGATTGTGCCTGACTGTTGCGTCAAAGAGGAAGTGTGGCGGTTGTTGCTCAAATGCTGAACACCTGGAGGTTCCTCTGTGTTGGTTTTGATAACTGTTCTCACGCTGTTTGTGTACCGCGTGAGAACCAGTAGTACAAGGTTTGTTCAGAGTAGACACTATTTCTAAGGGGTGCAGGATAAGTTGCATGCCCTGTAGTGGATGCAAAAAACAAGGGGTAAACACCCATTATAGGTTTAATAAATGTGCACTGTGCCTTATGTTTGGGACAAGAACACACAGTTTTCATTAAAAAACCTAGGGCTTTCACACAGCAGAGGTTGGTAATGGAAGGGTGAACATGAGCTGGGAGGAAAAAGGTCCTGTGTGCTCTAATGCTAGAGAGGTGTTTACCAGAGCACCGTTCATGATTGTCAGTGTTAGCTGTGCTTGTATCTCTCTACATCACTGTAAAAAGGGGGGCCATGGGATTTCATCATTCAATCCAGTGTCGATACACCCAACGTTGTTCTCGGATGTGAAGTATTCTCTGGATGTTTGGGTTCGTTCCCTTAATGATCTCAAGAACTACCCATTTTAAATCAACATCTCTGTGGTCGTGTTCCAGATAATGGGGCGTCAGCTTTGTGATAATCTTTTTGTACCTGATGGTGCTCCTATGTTCGTTAATACGAATCTTAAACTTTCTAGTTGTCATGTCCACATACCTCAAGTTGCAGGGGCATCTAAAGAGGTAGATGACATTCTCACTGTTACAATTGCTGAAGTTCCTAAGTACCCATGGTCTATTGGTTTTTATGTCCACCTCCTTGGTTGTGCTAGTGTCGTTGCATGCCACACAGCTACCACAAGGGTAGTGAGCTACTGGTCTGGGGTTGCCCCATAATGTGGTTCGATTCTGATTTTGTCAGGAAGGTGGTTTTGTATTGACTAGCTCATCTCATATGCTTGTGTTTCGTTTGAACGCAAAAAGTGGTGGCAGCCAATCTTTTGTTGCTCCATTAAAAATGTGCCAGTTTTTCTGTATAATGCTCTGTACTTTATTTGAGATTGGGATGCACATGGTAACACATACTAGTCTTTCATTATCCTTTTTATTTTGGATTACGAGAAGTGCCTCTCGGTTATTATACCTGGCTCTCTTTCTTTCTTTTTTGATCATTTTCTTGGGGTAATGACGGGATGTCAGCTTATTTTCCAGTGTCTCTGCTTGTTCGTCATAAGTTTCAATGGAGGAACAGGTTATTTGGATCCTTAGCAACGGGACTAAAGGGAGGTTTTGTTGCAGGGGATTCGGGTGAAAACGTTCAAAAAGAAGGAGACTATTACTGGCTGTATTTTTGTTGTGAACCTTAGTTGTGATTCCTTCTGGGGACAAGGTAATGACCAGATCCAAAAAGACCGCTTCCTCTTTACTGATTGAGTGTGTACATTTTAAAGGTCCATCTCTGCTGTTGATCCATAGGACAAACTTCTCCGCTTCTTCTTGATTTCCGTGCCAGATAGTAATGACATCTTCGATGTACCGCTGCCAGAGTTTCAGTTGGGTTCCAAAGGGATTGTTCTGATTGAAGATGTGATCTGCTTTGAATTGGTGGATGTAGAGGCATGCCATGCTGGGAGCAAAGGTACTTCCCATGAAAGTACCCCTGATTTGGTGGTACATTGCGTCCCCATATTAAAAAAGTTTTTGGTGAGTGCTAATTCTGCACACTCCATGATGAAATGTCTGGGAGTCCTACAATCCCAATCTCTATCAATAAGAATATGTCCTACCACACTTCAGGTGCATCTCTGTGGTATGTTGGTATACAGAGGAGGCAGAGGACATCCTTTGTATCTCTCTAGTAAGAGGTAGATGTTTGGACAATTGGTCTTAGAAACCAGTCAAAAAATTGTGACAGGGTTTTAAGAACTGAACCTATGCCTGACACAATAGGTCTTCCTGGTGGTGGCCTTCTGTTTTTGTGAATCTTGGGGAGGGTGTAGAACCTTAGAGTGCAAGAGTTTTCACACACCAGGTAATCCATTTCTGTTTAGTGATGCAGTCATTAGTACAGCCTACCCTTGATCCTGCTGATACGCCTTGGTGTTGGGTCGCTGACGTACACCTTGTTGCTGTGTTCATCAGATAACAGTTGGGTGCATTCTGTATGGTACATCTCTTTATCCATGGTGACAATGGCCCCGCCCTTGTCAGCTGGTTTTATAACAAGTTTGGTGTTTTCTTTAAGATCCAGAAGTGCTCTTTTTTCACCTCTTGTAAGGTTCTGAAATCCTTTATTACTAAGGCAGTCTCTTTGATCTATATCTTATAGTACTGCCTGTTCAAATGCCAGCACGTGGCAGGGGATGGATTGCATGTGTGGTGAGAATGTGGCTTTCTTTCCTTATCCTGTATTTCGTATTTCCTGTGGACTGGATTCCAAGTCTCCAAAGAAGCTTTGCAATTTGATCTTTCTGAAGCACTGGACAAGTTCGATGCAGAGGGTGAAAAGGTCATTTCTAGGAGTAGGCACAGATCCTAACCCTTTGGAAAGGACAGAGTCTTCCTCTGGGGAGAGTGTGTGTCTACTCAGGTTTACTATGTTGCCGGGTCTCTGCTCATGGTCGGTCCCTGGTCTTTCCCCTTGCTCTGTGTGACCACTTTGTTGGGTGTCTGGTCTTCCCAATGTAGTCTGGATTGTTGTCTTGCTTGTTTTTGTCTTCCTCTTCCTCTGCCTCTGCCCCTGTATAAAAAAGACAGGGGACCTTGTTGGAATGGGAACCCAGGTGGATAATAGGGTTGTTGCCAGTAGCCGAACGGGTGCATAGGTGGATGCATCGGTTGTTGATAGTTCGGAAAGTGTTGGGCCTCTGGACGTCTCGTGCCTTCGTCACCACTACTGTCACTGCCACACCTTTCTTCTCTGGAGCTGAAGGTCCTGTCCAGCGGGGTCGGTCTGAATCTCTGCTGTCTCCTTCCAGTAGTTTGGAGTTGTGGTTTATCGTAATGCTCATCTGTGACATATGGATAGGTTGTTTCGTGACTGAATTTTTGGACATCTTTATTGAGTTTAGTGAGTTTAGATTTTGTGAGGTATTCCTTGTACTGGGAATGGTCATTGTTGATTTCTTTGAGTTTCTTTTTAGAGACGAAAATATCTACTGTTGTCTTTAATCTGCACTCACTTTGCTGAATATCCACAAGTAGTGCATAGCTAGTTTTCTTGCTGTGTTGAATATTAGCACAAATAATAATAATAATAATAATAATAATAATACCGACACTTGTAAAGTGCAACAGCTACCTCAAACAGAGTTGTCCCGGCGCTCTAGCGGAAGAGAGTACGCAGATGGAAAGCCTAGAGCAAATGCCCCACCTGTACTCTGACCTAAAGAGCCAAGTCGTTAGTGCATTTCCATGCAATATACGAACACTTTTTTCAAAACACTTTGTTGTTCAGAAAGAGTCTTGGTTCATTAGTGACTATTGAGCCTCTGGGTGCTGTGTTCTTCTGGAGGTATTCAGTCATGAATGCCCCATGTAAAGCCATGCGGATCTGTCCTTGCTTATTTGCCGAGAGGGCATCCCATTCATCTGAGTTTTTTACTGTCTGGGCTACTACTGTTTCTGCCAGCAGAAATGGTGCCTTCAGTATTTCCGCTATTGTTGCTTCGTCAAATGTGAGTTCACTATTTAATTCCATAGTTGGTGATGGGGTGAAGGACGTGTCACACCAGTATGGCAGACTATTTGTTGGGTAATTGTTCCTTGAATTCAAGGTACCCTAGTGTTTGGCTGGAAATGCCACTTGATCAGAATGAAAAGTACCCCATATATGTTTCCACATTCATCAGCCGTACAAATTATGCAACACAAGAACCCTGGTCACTCCTAGGGGATGGAACTAGAGGCACAGGGTATTTAGGGTAAGCTAGCCTCCATACTGATATGTGTACACAAAAGAAGCTACCCTGAGTGAAAGAAGACCACATGACCCTCTCTGTAAAAGATCTACACTAGATTTCCCTGAAAGCCCAGATCATCTCTAAAATCAGTTATATCACTTACAGTGCCTGCTACACCAAGGCCCCTAACTTCCTAGCTAACCAATGACGAGCTCGGACATTGATAGATTAGAGACTAAACACTGCGGGAAGGAGAAAAGAATTAAAAAAAACATGTTCACCCTATTCCACCAGGATCAGGGAGAAAATGCCTTCCATCATCAGAACAGCGCCAACTCTACTACAATTCACACAACAAATTATGACTCATCTCTTCAAAGTACTCTACCACAGAAAGACTGACTTCTCCCCCTTCCACCTACTCTACCTCCTCTCTCTCTCCTCACACTCATGTACCCACTGAGATTTGCCCATGCATGGCACTCACTATGTTGCTGGCCAGCTAGCTTTGCAAGTGAGAAATCCCAAAACATACATGTGCAAAAGTGGCAAGGATGGAAATATTGACTTCTCCTAGCAGATATATTTGTCATGTGTTTTTGTTAAAATCTTAATTGGTAAAGGGTCTCAGAGAATTTGCACATCTAGGTGGCATTGGATCTACGAAGTGACAATTTTTTCTAAAACCTTTCTAATTACCAGGAGACTTGCAGTAGGACAAAAGCTACATTGGTATTTCTGATCAGGATTAAGCAATCAGCACAATGTTTGCTTGCCTGTTTGTTTGGGTGTGTTATAGTGCTAATATGGCACTTAGAGTTACTATAAGCATATAGAAACTCCAAAACAATGTGGTATCCCGGCAGTCACAGTTAGCATCATGAATTGTGTAGCAAGGGGGATGTTCTACAAGAAGATGCTCTGTCGCTGGTGGTCACTGAAACAATACAGCCTTGAAGTCCAAACAATCTAAAACAGTGAGGCTCTAAGGTCTATAAATGTAATTGTATTTTTGCAAATTAATTTCAGTGCACATTTTTTGTGTGCACATACCCACATATGAAAGCTATGTAGGGCTGAGCATTTTAGGTCTACATTAGCCAAGACCTTTTGGTTTTAATTAAATGATATATATAATATATACATCCTTAAAGTGTCTTTCAGCCATTGGTTTGTTATTGTTCCATTCACATTTTTCTTCCACCTACTATAGCGTACAAAATGGGGCATAGGTTAGCCCACATCAGCCACTGGATACCTTGATTCTGAATGACAGTATTCTCCTCTTTCACAAGGAGCATATCTGCACACAAATAGGGCCTCATTTCAAAGTCGGCGGAATTCCTTCTGCCCGACACTGACTCTGTCCTGGGACCAACCGACACCCAGTCAGTGGTCCCGACCGGCCCATTGCAATGCGCCAGAACATTGCACTTTTCTGAATGGGATCTTGTGTTATAGTCGGAAACTGACCTTAACATAAGCTCCAATTGAGAAAAGGGAGATGAAGCTCATCCCTGCAACCCGAGGCAGGCACCTCAAGGTGTAGGGATCAACAGGGGTGCCTCATAGGTGCCCCCTCGACCTCCAACCGGAGGCCATGAACCCAAGGGAACCCTGCTGGGGGCCCACAAAGTCGAGTTCTGACAGCCTTTCTGTGTTGGAAATGCTGGCACGGAAGGTTGCCGAAACCCAACATTGTAATCTCAAGGGAGAAAATGGTCAGCCAGAATGACCAGCAGGTTTAGTTTACAACCACCTCCATCGTAATGAGGCCATCATAAAGTAAACCGACCAGCCCATTACGATGCGCCCGTAAAGGCTCCGACTGTAATCGGCCCAAAGTATTTTCCTTCAGTACAAGGGATTACTATAATAATGTATGCTTATTAACATTAAAACTATTTTTGCTTTTCCCCCCATTTCTTATAACATTGGCAAGGGCCCAGCAGACCCCAAAACAATGTTTTGTTTAAGAAAGGAAAAAAACACGCCAAACACAACAAGCATTGGTATTGTTGTCCCCTCTCTTAGCTGCGACACTACCATTCCTCACACCTCCCGGACGGGTGAGTGGGTGGCCCAGGCAAGGGCAAGTCAAGTGGTGACAGAAACGAAATCATATCACGCCCTTCTGCACCCAGTAAGAGAGGTCATACAGGGGCAGACTTTGCTCCAACACCCACATCTCCCAGCCAGCAAGAGGGGGGCTGCACGCATCCATCTTCCAGAGCAGACAGGAGGGCATAGCCTGAGGGACAGAGATTAATGTTTGCGACGACTCCCAGCTGGACGGGACCGTGCTGAGAGTTGAGACGGCGCTGCTGTGCGTGTGCTCGACTCTTCTGTGCGAGAGACTTCAAAAATAGGGGCACACCTGTATTTGTGTACATAATGGCTAAAAACATTAAGTATCAATCACTCAATTTTACAACAGTGATTTTGATATAGTACCGCAAATTTCCACCCGATGTTTATAGTGGAAACTGCAATTGAGCAGTTACAAATTATTTGTTCTGAATCCCGTGAAGGAAAATGGGAACCACAACCAAATGTTATTTTTTATTATTTATAAAGCTTATAAAGCGCACTGTCGCCTTGCAGGCATCCTGGTGCTGGTGCTCCATAAGACATGAACGAAGGGACAGCAGTAAATCAGCCAACTCAAACCATGTATGTCACATGTATGAATCAGTAACAATTGACTAGTTGTTACCTGGCACTCTGATAGTGCTTGGTTACATCTGAATATTGGCTCCCAGGGCAACATATCTAGGGGCCTCATTTATGAGGCCCTGTTGGAGGCCCTACCGGCACTTTTGCACCCCCAGAATGTCACTATTTTGACGTTCTGGTGACGCAAAGTGCCACCGCATATTTATAAGGCCATTTAAAGCCACTTTACATGTCTTTTCATGGCCTTATAAATGTGTTCCCCTTTCACCCAGGGGTGGCGTTAGGGAGGCGCAACAAGGATAATTTTTTTAATTTCTCCTCGTGCTGCAGCACACATAGAAAAAGGAAATTGCCTGAGTGTATTGATTTTGTGCAGGAAGGTGTTCATTCCTGTACAAAATCAATCAGCCCCACAACGCAGGCACCCTTGCACCCTTGCACCCTAGAGTCTAATTTATGTGGTTTTGACATAGGGCAGCGCAGCAAGCAATCTTGCTGCACTGCCCTATGTCAAAACAAAAGGGCAGGAATGAGCCGTATCTATGTGATACGGAGAATTTCTGTCCTTTTCCCCAGCACCGGCACACAATGGGCTGTTGTGTGCCAACACAAGCACCCTTGCACCATGGTGCAATGGTGCCTGAATTATGGGGCTGATTGATTTTGTGTAGGAAGGGACACCTTCCTGCACAAAATCAATCAATTGAGGTGTTTTCCTTTTTCTATGTGTGGTGCATAAAAGAGGAAAGCACAAGGAGAAATAAAACAAATTCTCCTCGTTGCGCCTCCCTTACACCACACCTGGATTCCCAGGTTTATGATTTCTCGTAAATGTGGCACTGTGTCCGGTTCCATGGGTGTTGCGTGGAAACACCAACAGCAACACCCATAGAGCACCTCTTTCACGCAGTTTTCTGAGTAAAAGGGGCACATATTTTATGGCCATGAAAAACCACGTAATGTGCCTTTACCTGGCCTTATGAATATGCGGTGGCACTTTGCTCCACCATAAAGTAAAAAAAGTGACATTCTGGCAGCGCAAAAGTGCTGGTAGGGCCCCATACACGAGGGCCCTAGTTTTTATGTTATGACCATATGACTTTTACTTCTTCATACATGTGACATTTCATTGTGGTACATAGGACTGTATTTTATTATATTTCTGTTGTTATGATCATGTGACATTTGCTGCTGTGTATTTGTTCCCTGCACTATCCCACTTTGCTTACTTGGGCTTGAATGTTTTTGTGTGCTTGTTTGTACGCACATGTATTATTCTAATGATGTTAAGTTTCATTACACTTTGTCTACGCTGCACCCGGGTTAGTGGTTCTACCAATACCACACCCTTTTAATTCATCCTGATGACACCCACCCCTTTTATGTCACACATATCTCACACGCACATGCCGCTACCCCACATGGTCTGAGTTGCTGCACTTGCTTTGTCTTGTGGAGTATATCGCAGATGGTTTATCCACCATTTTGAATTTCTATGTGGGTACTCTTTCTCGTGGTATCACCTGCACTTGACATTAACTGTATACCTCACTTCATAGGTCATTGCCTTTGCTTGCAAGCAGGTATTTCATTTTGTACTGTCTGCACACTGGTGTAACGAAACTTGAGAGGGCCCCCTGCAAGACACACCCCCTCCGGTCAGAGTATTACTAGCCTGAGGGGGCCCCCCTGCAGCTTGGGCTCCCCGCAATGGAGGGATGCGGGGGGGCCTGTGTTACGGCACTGTCTGGCATAGCTCAGTTGGCTAGCTTTTAGCCACTTTTCAGGAAGGACTTTTCACTCATGGTCCTAGAAGGCATGATGGATGCACATGAGCTTACTGTTTTCAGGTTTACATCTTGAATGTGTACATACAGGACATGCGAGGCACTTAGGGACTCACTTTCCCATAAATATGCTAGCACGCACATGTTTTTGCCTCAAACTCCAGCTGTATGGCATTGATTACGGCTTCCACCTAATACAAAGTGCACATCTAGAGGATGTGGCGTAACGGCCAGAGCTGCTGTCTTTAGCGCTGGGGAACCAACCATCTTCCAATCTTGGCATCGGCTCAACATTCTGGGATTCTAGACAAAACAGTCACCAGTACCTACCAAAAAAGGAATGTGTCCTTGTTTAATGTAACTGGTGCTTCTGTAAAGCGCTCCAATACCTTTGAAGCGAGTTCACAATATATAAAACTGCAGAAGGAAATATAAAAGGCGTTTATGTTTTTTCATGGCAGATGTGCTGATTTATGCATTGGCGGCTCCTCTGCTAAGGTAGAGTATTGCAGCATTGTGATTGGCTTAGGGGTGGGAGCCTGGCTGCCTGCTTCCTGTTCAGTACTGGAGTCGGACACAGGCGAGCAGGAGAGAAAAGCGGGACCCGTTGGCAAGTTAAGTATTATTATTATTATTTTTTTTATGCAGCCCGCACCCGCCCCCCCCCCCCCCAACCGCGAGACGTGCCGGCCGCCCGTGAATTTATGAACTTTGTGACTGTGTATATATATATATATATATATCTGTTCAACACTCCTACTGGTCGGCACTGGACTCCGACTCCCAAACGTAGGTACAGACCACAAAAACAGCGCTTGGTTTACTTCAAAAGTGGTTTATTGTTCTTCTGTCCCCAGGTTATACACCAGCCCAACATATACATTAGAAGGGAAAAAGAACGTTTGGGAAAAAGTAGTCCGTTGTGGGCGTGTGCGTTGTGCTGGGGGCGTGTGCATACAGCAATGGGCGCGGCATTCGTCAAAACCCAACCCTGCTGAATTATACCGCTTGCGATGGGCACGCCATTCATCAAAACCCAACCTTGTTGAATGATACCGCTTGCGAGAAGCGTTGTGCTGGGGGCGTGTTCATAGAGCGATGGGGGGCGTGTGCATACAGCGATGGGCGCGGCATTCCTCAAAACAAACAAACAAACATGGATTCCACCGCTTGCGAGAAGCGGAAGTTGCATTTGACATTAGACGCGAGAGTTGCATTTGGCATTGTTGGCCGTTGACGTCATGTGGTGCGTCTAAGTGGCGCTACAGCGGGCAAACTCATTCGCAGCTGCCGCGTCGCCTGGAGCGGACACACATGTTTGCATATTGAGGCAAGGACAACAAACAGAAGAGCACACGCTCACCTTCAGCGGTACCGAACAAGGGCTTCTGAGCAGACGCACAGGCAAGTTTTGAAATAAATTTGCCTTCCCTATTACAACCATTGCAGAGATTCTATTTCATCCCCGGACAACGTCGGGGCGGGCAGCTAGTATATATATATATATATATATATATATATATATATAAATATATATATATATATTTTTTTTTTCCCAGTTTACGTCAGGACCTATTTGTATCATAGTATGATTGCCAACATGCGCAATGCCATCAGTTCGAGACTCACATTCCTGTTATACTTTTATTCGCATGCACGTTCTTTTGCTACTAACTTTAGCAGCAGGCATGTATTATAGCTTTCAATTGATGTATTTTTAAGTGCTGTCCATTGCAACTCTTTGTTCCATGTTATATGTGTTGATTTATGTAGAGCTTTAAGTGGGATGGAAAAACTGGGGGGGTCTCTCAAAGGGGTGTTACCAATGTGATTAAGGGCGTGGCTTAAATCACCTAAGCTGCAAATCTATGCTTAGCTTAGTGTGCTGCCCGACTTGTATTTTGCTACTTTAGTCATTACATCCAGATATATAATACAACAAGTAACATTACACTTACAATAAGCCAATACTATTGGCTTTGTCAATGCGTATTAGTTGCATAACATGAATAAGCAACAACCATAGCTTCCTAGTATAGCCTATTGAAAATGCTTCAGTTCTAAAATGGTGAGACTCTGAAAGAACTATACTGAGTCTCTTTGAAGTTACATATATGTATGTATGTATATGTGTGTGTGTCTATATATATGTGTGTGTACATATATATATACATATATACATGTATATATATATCCAAATAAACGTGTTAGTGAGGCCAGATCCTAATACATTCTAGCCAAGACAAACCACAGTACCGCGGCTCCAATGTGACAGTGTGTTTATTTCAAAACACCAGCAAAAAGGTCCCAATGTGTTTCAGAGCCTTCCGCTCCTTGATCACTGGTTAGGTTTGTAAGCTACTTCCGTTTCGATTTAAAGAAACCATCACGTGATACGTGCATATAGAAAACATGAAAAACATACTCTTTGTTAGTTTAAATTTCTATACATAAAGAGTCACATCAGCATTTGAGAGATTCAATACATTTTCAACAGTCCGTATAACTGGTTTTAAAGATTCTGACATAATGCAACAGCGAGCTGAGTGGGCTAATTCGAATTACTACTAGTGTCCAATGCTTTTACCCAATCTATCAGCCATGACTTTCATAATTAATGAAAGTGACAAATTATTACTCAAGTGAGCATTAACTTAAATCAAAATCAATTGTTTTTATGTCGATTTTCCGGCCTAGATTCCAACACCATTCTACCCAAGTGGGTGATTTCAGATTAAAGTCCAAACATAGCTGAAAACCAAAACTGAATGAAAATAACCTTTTTGTTATACAACAATAGAAAGATAAGATAGATCTCCTGCGTTTTCAGTATTTCCTCATCTGTAATGGAAACAAACAAAGACCAATGGTTAAAATCAGATTCACGAAAACATGTTACAATTAAAATACATAAACCTAAGGTCAATATACAGAGGGGACGTTTAATAATTCAAGACTCTTGCTGCTAAAATAGTTTATCCCAGATGAACGGCCAATTCCTCATCCAGGTTTAGACCTATCGGATGAAGGGTATTATATTTGATGAACATTTTGGATTCTAGTCTTCTAAGCTCTAAAGTCCTATTCCCACCTCTTTCTCGGGTTGGAATCTTGTCGAGGACATAACATTTCAGTAAGTTGCAGTTCTGATTGTGGCTGGCTTTGAAGGGTCGGGCAATGGGGTATTGCTTGTCATATATATGCATTTAATGCTGAGATGAGAACAACAGCAGTTCTTTATTAATTCAATATACATTACAAATTACTAATTCCTGCCGCCCAAGCCATTCTTATACCTTTGGGGGCATGGAAATATACTGAATAGTCACACTTGTAGGGGTGTGATGGTTAATTGTTGTGTTTGTGTTGTCATTGGCAGTGCTGGCAAGGGAAATGGGTGGTGCAAGCTGCTGTGGTTATTTTTTAACAAATTAAGCACTGTTACTACTCATGCGTCTATACCTATCAAACACAATTTAACGAAGCAAAAATATCCAACCAGCATGACAACATTGCCATGTCCTGGTTAGAAAATGATGAAAAACTACCATTCAAAGAACGCCTGACCAGGACGAGATTCTACATGCAATCATAAGCATTCAAATCATTCAAAGCATTCAAAGAAATGCTAAATCCACATCTACTGGAAGTCTATAATAAGACAATCCACAATGTATAATACGGTAATCTGCATCAGTAGGCTTCCACTGTCCTTGAGAGTAGCCAAAATTATCTCATTACTGAAACCTACCAAAGACTGGCAGCTGAGCAAAGGCTACCGGCCCCTTTTCCTTCTCAATTTTGATGGTAAAATATTGATCTGGGTAATTGCCAATAGACTGACATGTAATAAAAGGTTTAGTCCTGCCAGATGAGACGAGTGTCATACCTTTTAGATTCTACTGCCCATAATATACGTACATTCTTCGCAAAAATGTACCAAATAGGCCCTGGGATATCAGCAATCGGGGCCTTTCTGGGTACGCGAAAAGCCTTTGATTCACTGGAATACTCTTTCTTATGTACAGTCCTAAAACAAATGGGTTGAGGAGCACACCTACTCAAACTGATGCAGTTACTATATGTTCACCTGATCGCCTACATACAAATAATTACCTTGATGCCAGACCAACTATCCCTCACCAGAGGCACGGGAAAGGGTTGCCCCTTGTCACTATTTCTATTCGCCACAGCGATGGAGCCATTGCATGCAAGCTTAGGCGCCTTCATGCACATAGAGGGCTCACCTTCACCAAGAGACGTTTGATTTAATCTATGTATATGGTTGACATTATGTTATTCAAATATTTAGAAAATACCTGGCAACCAATCTCATGCAGGGGCTCTAAGAAATTACAAAATATGGGGCATACGAGGGTGAACTGAAGCAAATCTGAAATATATTCACTAATGCCGGCCTCTTGGATGATCAACACAGACTACTCCTTGGTCAGGAAGTCAGACTCGTTATAATACTGGGAAATCATGATGCATGGAGATAAAGACAAAGTTATCAGGGATAACCAGGACCCAGTGGTGACTAAGCTGTGCATGCGACTGAACCTGTGGTTATGACTTCTGGTCTCGATGGCTGGCAGAATCGAAATATTAAAAAATGGCTGCCATGCCCAAGTTTATACACCTATTTCTGATCATTCCAATTCCACTGTCCCAGATTTTCTTCACATCTGTGCGCACTAGGTTGGTATGGGCAGCAGGCAGGTGGGACTGTGCCGAGTGGTCATGTCCTATCCTAAAGACGGCATTGACACTGTTGCAGCTACGAAAAAGGCATGATATAGAATGTACAGTAAGGCAAAGATATCCCAAATGTACTCACAACGGGCACCCTCCTGTACAATGTAGTAACAGTATGGTGAAGGACTTCCTGATATGAGTCATATGTTCAATGATCGGCTATTTCTGCCACTTGTCACTTGTACAATTTAAAGATTTGGAAACCAACCGGTGTACGTGCGCTCTATAAGAATTTTTTAACATAACATAACAAAGATAGAAGCATACCAATGCCTTAGATGTTCTTATTTATTGAAGACTGAGGTACGCAGTGAGAATGCCCATCACCACATTCCTGCAGAAAGCACAAGAACTTACTGTACTCACAGAGGTCATTTATATGGCGTTCAGTAGGGGCTGGATCTATCAGCTAGCTTCACAAGTTGTCAAGTGAATCCAGAGCAAATGAGGTTGTAACGGCTATGCAGATGTCGGAAAGCGCTCTGTGCGAGCTGTAGATTGTTTGTAAATGGTCTTCTTGCTGTGCTCAGTTGGATACCATATTGATGAACTACAGGCATAAATTGTTCCATTTTTAATTTTTGCATAGGCTGTATTACACCCCGGCTGAACTGCACAAGTGCCATCGCTGTAAGCAATGCCAAGCTGATTTCTTCCACCTGGCCTGGCCATGTTGATATATTACCTTGTGGGTGGAGGTATTAGACACAACATCTCACATGGTCGGGCTTGATATTTCAAAATCTCCACACGTAGTTATGTGGGACGATTAACTGCATTACTACTAATGCTTGCAAAAAGGATAATAGGCATCCTCTGTCTGGATGATGGGGCTGCTGCCAACACTG
Organism: Lissotriton helveticus; assembly: GCF_964261635.1. NCBI lineage: Eukaryota > Metazoa > Chordata > Amphibia > Caudata > Salamandridae > Lissotriton > Lissotriton helveticus. The sequence continues at coordinate 960,511,399 of NC_136061.1, read as the reverse complement.
GCTGGGTGACTTGGAGGTGCTGCATACTCTAATGTAGCCGCGGAGACATATTCTGCGACACTAGCAATCACATCAAGGTGCAGGACATGTTGACATCTCTCTGGGAGTATCTTGAATTCTTAAAAAGTTCTGAGCCTGCTAAGACCCCCGGCACTGAGGAGGTGCCTTAAAGATGAACTGTGCAATAACACAACTATGTTGGTCTTTTTGTGGACCATGCCAATGTGTTCATAGCTACATGGTGCCTCCAGTTCTTGGAGTGTAATGATATACAAACATTTGTTTGCTTGTAACTTGATGGACACGATAATAGTGCTCTGTATTAGGCATAATGATTACATTACCTTTTTTGAGGTTTTTAAAAAAAGAATGATTTGTTTTAAATTACTTTTCACGTACCTAATCAACCCCTTAAAAGTAGTCTGCCACCATAATCCCTGATTAACACCATGATGAAGTGAAAAATGTCCTACTACATTAGCTAACTACCTGCTCTCCCACATTGTTTTGTCTCCCACGTAGATAAAGTCACTTATTTTTCTAAAAGAGTTTCAAAATAGCCTCACTATTCACACAGTACTCCCTACCAATACCAGTTATGATGACTCCAGTGATTAATTAGAAAAATATTAAGTGCCAGGGCTCTCGTCAGGAGGCCACTGCAGCTTGCACTGCACATTACCCCTTCTGTGCTGTTAATGATAGTAACAACACAACTACTAACCATCACTCTCCTACAAGTGTGATCATTTGGACTATTTCAGGCCCCCATAGCTATAAGAATGCGTTGGGTGGGAGACAATAGTCGTTTTTCATGTACAGTTAATTAATAATTAACTGTTTTTGTGGTAATCTCTAAATTAGCCAGCCGGCGCAAACTTGTGGCAGACTGTCACGTGCTCCGGTGTTGACAATTAACTGCCAGTGCTGAGCCCCGGAAACCACTAGCTCAAATTAAGCACTGAATGGCTCTTAGCCTAGCATCGTGCACAATAAAGTTACTTCTAATTGTGTTCAAGGTGGCTTATGAGGGAAACATCCTTTACGACGCAACTTTTACCACGCAGTGCCTTTACAACGCAGGTTTTTCAATGCAAGTCATTGCAACGAATTGCGCTGGGGGGCTCTCTAGGATAGGTAATAGTTTAATTTACTATCCAACACCTTCCCTACTATCCACGGGGACTGGAGTTGGAATAGTAAATTAAACTATTCACTATCCAGCATCCCCCAACGTAAGTCGTTGTAACGACTTGCGTTGAAAAACCTGCGTTGTAAAAGCATGCGTGGTAAAAGCGTGCGTTGTAACAACGTACATCCGGCTTATGACATTGCTTCCAATTGCGTATCTTCCTTCCTTGCACTGGCCTCATAAAATACTTTGCACCAGTGGCCAGAAGCTTCTGAACCCAAACCTCTGTATCACATTTCAAATCCATAGCAGTGTGAAGACCAGTACCCTGGAATATCAGTCCTGATTAGATAAGAGTTACACACTGTAGATGAGTTGCAACCAACCTCGAAAGTGCAACTCTTAGAACTCTAGAAGGTCAGTTCTATGACTACCCTTAGTCCCCCAGCTTTTCCCAAAGTGAAGCCATTACCCTCCCATGATATATGAATACACCGTAATTTCATAGGTAATGTTTAAAAGTTAACAGACTCTTTCTCTGCGTTCTTGTTTCACAAATGTTGTGGGCAGCACAATACACTCAGGGGCGTAGCTTCAGGGGGGGTGTTTGGGGTGTCACCCCCCCCCTAATAAATGTATTTTCAGGTAAATAGTTGGGTACAGGTGCTTTCAGTCAGCTATGGAGAGGGGTCTTTCGGATTTCCCCAGGAAATTTTCCATATAAACAGACAAAAATGCACACACTCTCTGTCCATCTCTGTTTTCAGTCTTCAAAAATGTTGGTATCTTACTAAATATTGTGTTTCTCTCGATTAGTACCCCTACCAATCCTCATTCATCTCCCTTTCACCTGCCCCTTGAACCTCTCTTATGTGCCCTGCTGTCGTATAATGTATTTTAACATATATGCCAGTGTGGTTGTTAGAAAATCTGAACTTCACATCCCCAAATCTTATTGACCAAGCTACCCCCTGACAACACTTCTGTTCGAAGTCGTTCGCAATAAATAAATATATATAAAATACAAAGGGTTGTTTATATTCTTTTACAGCAATGAACATGTTTGCGGTCAGGGTATTGAGACCACGTATCTGTGTCTTGGATGTGCAAAGACTATTGCATATTTTCTCCACACATTAGGCCTTCCTAAAATCTTTTCGAATTGGATCGCCTGAAGGGCGCACATTATCTACCTAAGTTGGAATGTCTCCCATAAGCAGCTTATCAGCTTATAAAGGAGAAAGGGACGTGTCAAATTGAACACCTGGCAGCCTGTGACAGTAACCCTGTCCCAGGTGGAAATGCTGCCACCTGCAGGAGCTAAATGGCAAAAATATGAAGCAGACTCGGACTGGAGCATCATCACTCACAGGCCACAATATAGCAAAGAGCATAGTTCAAGATTGCTCGTTGCACACACATGCATACAAACCAACTTTCCTGAGTTAGGAGGGAGACTCCTCATTTTCTGGCCACAAAACACTTGCTTAAGCTTTTTCCTGCTTAAAATGTCCTCCACTTCAACTTCAGTCAAAAAGGGAATTTGGATTCCTCTTTTTCTACATGGCCCTCTTATCTGTTAGCAAATGTTGACATATATGCACAGTTGACTCTGCTTGCTTCCAGAACATGTTGTGCGCAGAAGGAACATATTGCACCTTGAGCCCAGGAGTAGGGCAAGCCGTTTGGTAATCATAAACCTCTGGGGATTTGAAGGAAGGGGAGTGAAGGTGTTAAGACTTCAGTCAATAAAAGAGGAGATCTTGTGTCGTCATTAAAGTTGCGCGGAATGTTAGAAAAGCAAGGCAAGTTGTAACTGAAGATAGGCTCTCTCCGTTTCCGTCCTCTGAAGCTAATGTGCAATTGAAATCAGGTGCGCACTCGATCAGCAATGCCCGGTACCGTGTCATTTAAAGTTATGCGCGCGCATTCCCAAAATACAAGCACGCTATGCGAGCAGTGGGGCATATTATCAAGCCTGGGCGATAAAATTATCGACACTTTATCGGCAGGAAACTGCCGCTAAAGTGGCGATAATGGGCTTGATATTATGCTCTATGGAATTCCAATCGAAGCTCATGTTAGATGAGCTTCGATTGGAATTTCATGGAGCAAATTATCAAGCCCATTATCGCCACTTTAGCGGCAGTTTCCTGCCGATAAAGTGGCGATAATTCTATCGCCCAGGCTTAATAATATGCCCCAGTATTCCCCATGCTTGCTCGGCGTCCGTTACTTGCCGTCCGCTTTTTGTCTTAAAATAAAGTGGAACGGAACACAGGCCCACTCTAAGGGTGACTTACCCACCTTCCCATTTAGTAACAAAAGAGATAACCCAAAACTTTTTTTTCAATCTCTTTTTATTAAAGCATTTGTTGTACACAGTAACTGCAAAACTCAAATCGGCATGTATAAATATCACCCCAACCGATTGGCAAATTAACAGACCAGTGCCTCAACCCATGGCTCGTTTCCTCAGCAGTCTGGAGTTTTCCACACACTGTGTCCTCCAGTGCCCACATCTTTGGCACCCGCCACCTCTCTCCGTTGTCCCCTGCGTGGGGTGGACAGGGATTAGTCCATGTCTCTGGGGTCCTGTCATGGTCCCCATATCTTTTCAAACCCCCTTGGGCAGGCACGGGCCTAGTATACCTATTTCTTGGCCTGTATGCACTTGTCCAGGTTGACCGTCCAGTGTTCCATAGTTAGAGCACTCCCACTTCCCCACACCTGTACAATGTCCCTCCTGCCCACTGAAAGGGTTGCATTACACAACAATAATGTATATCTAGATAGTGGCTGGTCTCCCTAAATTCCCAGTGTTGCCATCACCAGGACCAGTGATATCATCTCTCCTTTGATCAATGACATTGGGCCCTCTTTCTGGTCCCAGTAGTACTAAAGGCCCTCACAGGCCAATAAGGTGTGTGCCAATGTGTCTGCCTGACCACATCCCCATAGGCACCTATCTGTGACTGTCCTCCCCATGAAGTGTAGTCTGGTTCTGGTGTAATTGGCCATGATGTAAGGGATGTTCAACTGCACCAGTCGAAGGCCCGCTCACATCACTACCTCCCTCAGATGCTTACAGGCCTCTCCCCAATACCCATTGTTGAGTGTAACCAGTTCTTTCTCCCACCGCTCTTTCAAGGAGGAAAGCGGGGGGGACTATTGTTGAAGAGAGTTCTGTAGATCTGAGACGCCGCATGTCTGTGGAGATGGCCACCAATTTTCTGTGTTCCACAAGGGTTTCCTCTGCGACATCCCTGGGTGCATACCCATATTTTTCCAGGACATGTTTCATCTGGAGGTATTGGTAGCGTTGTGTGTCTGATAGTTCATATTAGTTCTGGAGTTCTTCGACCGGGAGGAGCCATCATTCCCACTCACATCTCTAGCTTTGAGATCCTTATCATATCCCACCGTCACCATCCCTCTAGCTGTCACAAGTCCAGCAGTATCCTGAATTCCCACAGGGGCATCTTCAGTGTCAGTCTACCTGCCTAACCCAAACTCCTTGTGGCCTTTCTCCAGATCCCAATAACTACCTGTGCGGGTTTGGCCACGGCCCATGCGGGTTTGGACATGGCCTGTGTGTGACTAATACTGTATAGGTGACGTATGTATCCCCCAGTCCCATATGGTATCTATGCGCCTGGAGCTCTGGTTCCTGTTGAGATTCAAAAGCCCACCCATTTACAACCAACAGCTGGATCCTGGGTGATTCCAATGGAGCGGCGACACTAGTTCCCAAATCCCCTCGAGTCTTGACCTTGGTGTACAGATGCACCAGCACTTTGGCCCAGATCTGCACTTCCAGGTTTAGCAGTGCAATCTACATACCAGGATTCCAACCCCATGTTACCTTGCCGTGAAGCTGAAGTGTACCGGGACTATGTAGCGACCTTTCCCCAGGCACCCGCAGTTGTTCCCCACTAGATGTGTCTCTTGTAATAAGACTATGTCACGGTTCTGCCTGTAGAGGTACATGGATACCACGCCCCTCTTCAACTTGTGCCTGAGTCCATTGACATTCTAGGAGAGTACTATTATCCCCCCCGCCACGAGTGTCAGACCCGCCCTCAGGAGTCCTGGGTAACAGTCATTGTGGGTGTTACTCTGGGTTCCCCTGGTCTGTGCGTGTGTATGTGTCCCTCCCTCGTGTTTGTGTTCCCTTGTCCCAACTATAACTCCCCCTACCTACTTCCTCAAATTAAAGGTTTATTACTACCTGTGTCCCCAATGTTCGAGGTGCCTGTTTCCCACCCATTCACCATCATTGAACCTCAAGTCAAACTTGCTTGCTTCGTTCCTCAGTCCTTTCTAGGGGTGGACGGAACTCATGGAGTTTCACTCTGTGGAATTCCTCAGAGTTACATAAAAACTCTGTGAAATTCCACAGAGTTCGGGAAACGGGCCGTTATGCACTGATTTTCAGCACTGGGAGCTCGTTTCGTATTGAAAAATCATCACAAGCAATACCATGCGGGGTGCCAGATGGCACTGCTTAGCAAGTTGATTTTGCTGCAGTGCAAGTAGATTTTCTATTCGAGTGCCAGCTTTCTGACCGTGAACGGTCACGATCGCAAGCGTTGCAGGAATCTTGTCAGGTGCTTGCCTAGCAACCAAAAATCGTGCTAGGGGATGTCAAATCTAGCCCACACTTGCCACCCTATCCTTGGCGAGGCACTCAAAAGAAAAAACTCCCCCCTGCAATGGCTGATGGAATTTGGCTGGAACTCCGCGTTACAAGCGTGACGTGTAGTGGCCAAAATTCCGCCAACTCTGCCAGCGGAGTGGAATTTATCTTTTTGTTTTGAAGATGTGAGGGTTTTGGCCCTCTGAGCATACCATGCCTCCACCGGCACCACAATACAGTGTTCAGCAACTTATCCCCCAAAGCGACTGTCATATTGTCCAATCAGGGAGATGGTGGGGCATGCCCGACATGCTCCCCGAGCCCAATAACTGCATCCCACCATTGTCCACTCTCCACTCATCAGGGCCTTGTCTTGGTAGCGTTGCACACCCTCTTCCCCGACATCCTGTCTCTACCAGTCTCCATCCCTCAAGCTACTCCCAGGCCTCCTCCGGGGTGTTGACGAACCAGGAGCGGTCCTCTGCCAGTACTTTCAGTCTTGCTGGCAAGATCATCATATATCGCGAATGCATTCCCGGAGCTTCCCTCACACTTTATTGCAAAGATCTGTGCCTTGCTTTGACCACCTGGGTGTAGTCCAGGAAGATCATAATTACATGATTGTTGATGTGCACAGGGTTCTGTTTGCAGGACAACTGATGGCATTGCAGTCCCAGTAGTTCCGGAACAGTCTCAGTCTGGCTCCTGGCTTTGGCGGGTGCCCTGGAGACTTAGAGCATCCGCTCCAGTGCAAATTGGGTGGATACAACTTCAAGTTTCACCATGTGGTGCACCAGCTCCTACACAAAGTGTTCCGCTTCTGCACCTTCTGCCTGTTTGGGCACCCCTACCAGGCGTATGCTGTTGCGCCTGGAGAGGCCCTCTGCGTCTTCGGTATGTGCGTGGAGGCGGGTGGTCTTCTCCCTCAGCTGGCGCACCTCAGCCTACAGGGTTTGGATGGCCTCGGTTTGACCCACAAGAGTGACCTCTGCTGCACATACGATTTCAGAGATCTTCCCCATATCAGAACAGATCAGGGTCATGTCCACAGCCACCGTGTCAATCTCGTGCTCCTCCGCTGTGCGGGTCTCTTGAATCGCGAGGAGCTGTTCCCTGAGGGAAGGTCCCTGTCTTCCTATTGGTCCGGCTCCTGTTCTTGGCAGATGCCCCCCATATCCACAGTCCTTCCGCTATAGAAGGCGTTCTTATCGAGCTCATTGGCCTTTGGGGCTTTGCATGTTTGTCACAGACCATTTTGTCCCTTTTGGTGGCGAGGGGGTGGTAATCCTTCAAGACCCCCAGTTGCTGCTCTCCCTGGGTCTGTATGGAAGTCTCCAGGCAGCAACTTTTCTTGCTAAAGGCCAGCTTCTGGTACACACGTGGGCTCGTATCCTACCTTCTCCCGCCAGCGGACAGCGAGGCCGCGTGTTTCTCTCAGGCCAGGAGTGGGGCAGTCTGGTCAGGCTTGGATTGCCTTTGGACCCTCACTCCGACTCGGCTTCTTCTCTATGCCTGGCCTCTACTGGGTGCCTCTGTGTGCAGGCACCGGCCACCGATTCCTCAGGATCGGGCTATCTCTCTTTGGGGGGCGGGGGGCATTAAAATCCTGGGCCATCAATGCTCCCCTCCGGGTCTTTTTAAATATAAGTAGGCTGTGGCAGCGGCCATCTTGTTTTCACACGCATCGGCCAGGTGCTCAGGAAAGGGCCGGATCTCTGCTCTCCGTGGCCTTCCCTGCACCTGCCCTGTGCCCTTGAGTGGTCTCCACATCTTCCTTCAACGGGGGCTGCTATTCTGGCATGAATGACAGGGGGTGCCATGCTTCCTCGGTCGAAGCACCGGAGAAGCGTGGCTCAGTGGTTAGAGGCGGCAGACCCGGAAGCTGAGATCAGCCGTGGACCAGGGTTCGATTCCCCGCCTCGGCGGGTCTCGGGCTCAAAAAATTCCACGGACTCGATAATTCTTGTTCCGGTGCCTACTCAACTCACGGGGTCACACTCTGCGACTCTGGGCAATAGCTTGCTTAATCTCCACTACGGCCCCTCGCGGCGGGATGCCTGGCTTTCACCTTGTGGACACCCTGCTGGGGTATCTCACAGGGGAATACCAGGACGGGTTCCCTAAGCAAGCGCCGAGATGCCTACGGGTAGTCGTGCGCTATACAAGAGCGTAATCATTTCATTTCATCATTTCAGAGTCAGCCTGCCATGGCGTCCAGGCCACACCCCCAGATATCCCAATACTAAGAATCTTCCTGTTAATCAGATTCAGGATGTAATTGTCAGCTACTGATAGTAATGGCTTCTGCAATAGGGGAAAGTAGGCGGTCGTCCATGGCTGTCCCCTGTGGGCACCTGAGGCTAGTGTTAGGACTTCAGTCACAAAAGGAGGAGATCCAAGGAGATATCTTCACACCTTGATAAGAAGCATACAGACCACCAACCACACAGCTTGGCAGCTTGGCATCAACTGCCTAACCAAAACTCCTCCGAATTAGAAGCATATAACATGTCTAGAATTATTACCTGCATGCTGCAGCAACAATGCTATAAATGATACACCATAAGAAAAGAAGGGGCAAAAGGAGCATCACTAAGAAAACACCTTTTTGCATGACTATTTTTTTGCTATGTGAGTGTCATTTTCCAAACTTTGCCGATTCAAATAAACTTGAAGCTTGCCAACACAACTGCCTAGATGCTCCATGCCATCATTAACAGGGCTTTTAGAATTTTGCACAAAGGTCTGCTACAATATGCAGCAAGGATAGGGAAGTTATAGTACAACAAGTGGAAGGTTTTAGGCCATTATTATGTCCTTATTCTATCTTAGAACATATTGATACAAAATGGATTGAAGCGCTATTTAAAAAGAAAGAAAGCTATAGAAATTCAGCAGATTATTTTCAAAATGTTATTCACCAACAAGTAATGATTTTGTTTTTCATACATCTCAGATACACCATTATATTAACCCTGTCCATTTTAACTCCCAGAGTAAAATCGTTTTTATTGAACATACAATGTTTAATTCAGTAGTAAGCAACTCTGTACACACTTCTTTTAATAAAAGCTGTGCAATTTTATTCTACAAAAACGGGTCTCCATTTTTTAGTTCACCCTGTGTTCATACTAGAATAATTTTGCATATGCTTTTAAAAGAAAAACTCTGCAGAAAAGCATTTTAAATTGCACGTTGTTTGTAACTGACATGCTAGTAGATACTCTAAACATCAGATAGTAAAAAGAGATGCGAAAGGTCAAGCTTGTTTCATACTCTGTGTACCCTCTCGATGTAACTGCTGCTTTGAGATCATTTTCTGAGGATTAAGATACATTTCCACAAATAATGAGAAACATTTTCACAAAGATTGAAACGTTCTTTGCACCCTTTTTTGAATTTTATGTAAACATCTAATGTCATTTTTTCATGCTGCTAAATACAACCTTCTCCCTAGCCATCAACTGAGGACATTAATACTATCTGAAGAAACTTGCCACCTCTCTAGTAACTATAGTAACTGTTTCGTACCGGAATACAGCAATCAGTTAACTTTTCCATAGGTTGTGCCACAGCATTTGATACCATTTGCGTTTCAGTAATTTCTATCCCTTTTAGCTAAGAACGTTTGTCTAAAATGCTGATTTTACAGTAGATGATTATGAATAAAGTGTGGCACATTCCTAATTTAATGAAAACCATTAAGGTAGCCTGTTGGTAATTTGCCCTTTTATGCAGGGTCACCCCAGATTTCTGGCTTCTGCTGCTGAATCCGTTTTTTGTTGGCCACAGGACTCTGTGCATATAATCCCTGCTAAATAGTGGCAAAGTGTGTATGCTCTTTCATTTAAACATGGTAAACTTGGCATATACATAATTGCCACATTTAATTTACCTAAAATCCCTAGTGTACAGTACTACCTGTATAAAGGGCCTTAAATGCTACTAGTGGACTGCAGGACTCAATGTTCCACCCACTAAAGTAGCTCCCTAAACCATTTCTCAAGGCTGCCATTGCAGCCTGTAGCGCCGTTTTAAACTCCAATTGCGATCTTGTAAAATAAACCTTTTGCCAGGCCTAAACCTTCCAGTTTACATTTATGAGTCACTCATAAGGTAGACCCTAAATGCCTGCAGGGCAGGGTGCATGGCATTTAAAAAGGAGAACTTGTATTTTTAATGTTTTACATCTACTGACAGTGAGAAATTTTCAAATTCGTTTTTCACTACGGCAAGTCTAGCCTCCTATATTCCAACACTGGTTTACCTCATAACATTCAAATAATGTATTACATTCAGTTTTGGGATAGCTAGAGTAATACGTCTTCCACTCATTTTAATTGCAATTTAAAATCCTATTTAATGGGGAAATCAGATTTAAAATTATTATTATATTTGAAAGTTGGAATTTTCCTTCCTAAAGTTTCTGGGGCCTTTCAATGAATGGCCAGCTGCCCTGGGCTCTTGATAGCTCTCTCACTGGGAAATGTGTCTTGAAGCCAGATAGTGGACTAGGTTTAAAGGAGAGTGTGTCTTCATGACAGGATAGCTGGAGAAAAGCTGTGCCCTGCCCTGATTACACTTTAAAGGAATATGCCCCAGCACACACAAAGGAACCTGACTTCCAGCCTGCACCTGCCTTTTGTTTCACTAGCCAGGCTAGAGCCAAACCCAGGGAGAGGGAACAACTGACCAGAACCAGCTTAAGGGCTAGACAAAGGGCTTTTTCCCCCCAATCACAGCCTGGCACTGGGTATAAATTGGCAACCTCAGAACCTGAAATCAGAACACTACTGGACCTAAGATAATCTAAAAGAAGGACTAAATTGCTGTCCGAAGGCAGTAGACTGGACATGCTTGCCTTGAACCAAGGACCCCAGAGTGACTCCAAGGGTCAGTTGGCTGTTGTGGTCTCTACCTGCCACTCTTTGAGTCTCTAAGGCGCCTATTTACGAGAATCTCTCGCAGTTCAGCACAGAAAGTAACCTTCATGCGCTACACTGCGTTACAGGGAAAGGGCAGGAATGCACCTTGTTTAAGGCAATACAGCACATTCCTGTCCTTATAGCAGCTTCTCACAAATTCAGGCATCCTTGCCTTGTAATACACGCAGGCGCAGAGGCAAAAGGATTCCCTCATGTGCATGGGACACACCTCCATGCAAATGAGGGAGTGCCTCCTGAAGATAGTGCAGGCACTTTATCTGCGCCCGCGCTATCGGTATTACAGAAGGAGCCGAACAAGCGTGTGCGGCCCATTCTGTAATACAAAAGCGCCCTGGGGGCATGAAAAGCATCCGCAAATGCCCATTGTGCCCCCAGGGCACTTTGTGTAATGGGGCCCCATAAGCTATCTTGATTGAAGCAAACTGGTAAAACTTATAACATTTAATTTAGAAAGGAACAAAATGAGGGGTTTCATTTTCTCATGGAAATTGTGATTAGTGCTGTAGAAATAAAATTAGGACACGTTTTAAATGAGTTCTCAAATTCTTTCTCTTATATTTCATTAAAACGTTCTGTCATGTAGACTGAAACATGCACTTTTAACATAAGCAGCAGACTGCCAGTTAACTCCCCGGTGATCAGCAGTTTACTACAGTGTTATGATGAGAATCTAGAGTGCTAACATTTTTAATTCATGCCAAAAGTGTGGCACATCTGACAGCCATCCTGAAGTGGAAAGCTCAAAGCATTTTCTACCGAGGATACTGCAGTAAATGAGATTAGGGAGCTTCATGCCAAATAAGTCTCCCAAGATGACCACCAGAGAGAAAAGAGTCCAAATGTAGCACAAATATCATCCAAATATAGCCCAAGTATAGCCCATTGCCAGAAGTGTGCAAAACACCCACACATATTGGGCTTCTTTATAAAAGTGCATGAAAAGGTTTACACACACTAACCATTCAGGAATATAGTGACAAAATAAAAAAATTAAACATATATTTTTATTTGCTGCCTTCCACACTGTCAGAGAGTGCAAAGTTGATAATACTGCCATTAATGGCTGCAATGTGTGAGAGTGGTGTGCCATTCTTATGCTTCGTTTTTATATTTCCAGACAGTATTGTATCTCTCTGATAAGACCATAAAATAATATTTGATCAACGAACTCAATTTTCAGGTATGTGAATTACATTTAATTTGGAGAAAAACCAATTGAAAAAGTATATGTGCATGTGAGAATTTTATAAGGTAGTATCAAATATTTACGAGAAAATATTGGAACTATATGAGATAATGTATGAGTGATTTTGTGAGTGTCTTAATAATAGGTAAGTAAGATGGTTTATGAGTGTATGAGAATGTGACAGTTTTTCTAATTTTCAGACTAGGTGTTTGAGAAGTTGGTTCACAATCTGTTGCTTTGAATTCGTATTTGTACATTTGCTGCGTACTACATGGTATAGTTGGTAGTATAAGAACTGTAGATTAAAAGTTAAACTTTTAGTTAGCAAGGCAATAGAAGATGTGAAAATATTTTCATGTGTCTATATGATGTGCTGTTCTCAAATAGTGTTTTTCTTTTAACTCTGGGTGTTGTAGTTCTATTACATTGCTTTGCGAGACAGCTACAGAAGCACATATACATTCAGTCACTTAGCCAGAAACTACTTGTGCATCCAGCAGGTTGAAACACAGTTGTAGTCACATCTATATTGCTCTCTTTTCCACAGCACAGGAGCTGAGGTATTTGTTTATAGCCAATTACATAAATATTTGGAGAGTCATAGAGATACTAAAATAAACAGTCACATACCAGCACAGTTACTTAAATGTCTCATGGCACTAATACAGGTGTACCCCTACAATTTCTCAGATATGTTGGCAACTACTGACACAACCTTCTCATTCATATAGATAAATACTATTTTAAACATGGATGATGCTTGGTAGTACAGGTTCTGTGTTTGCGCTTTCATTTGTAGTTTGATTTGCCATGTAAAAGCTGCTTGTCAAGTCTTAAATCCAAGTTTCAGTATACATAATTCACATGTGAGAGATGCTGTATGCATGCTATAAAGCATGCTGCTTTGCACTTCAAAGATGAGAGATGTTATTTTCAGTTCACTAAGTTATTTGTGCACTTGCAATTCATGCCCCAATGCCAAGTACTACATTTAGTATACCATCTCTAAAGCAACTGACATACATGCTCAGAAAAAACATAACGCTTCTGTTTCAGCTGTTGAGACAGCCACAGAAGCACGTATAAATTCAGCCACTCACCAGAAACTATTAACACATGCAGCAGACTCAACGTTAGTTGCAGTCACACCCATGTAGCTCTGTATTGTCTAACACAGGCACAAAGGTATTTCTGCATGCACTTACATACACATTAAGACATCCAGACTCTCAGATATGTAGGCAAGTACTGATACAATCTTCTCAACCATGCATAGAAATAGTATTTCAGAAGGGGGTGATGGATACTAGTGCAGATCCTGTCTGTGCATTGCCACTGCAAGCTTCACTTGGCATGTTATAGGTGTTTTTGAAGTGTCAACCCCACATTTTAGTTCAGATAATTTCAGAGATATGCTGTACGTATGCCATTAAGGATGCTCTTTTGTGCTTAAGAGATTGACAGATATCTTTTTGAGTTGAATAAGTTACTTGAGCACTTGTAGGCCCTTATGTGAAGTACTACATAGAGTATGCACCCCTAAAGCAATTGATATACAGAATCATTTTCACAAAAACGTAGACATTCTCTGCAAAGCTAATCGGACAGCTATAGAAGCACATATAGATTCAGTCATATACTCAAAACTACTTATGCCTGCAGCAGACTCAAAGATAGTTGCAGTCACAGGGTCATGACTCTGTATTCCCTTACAGAGGCACTGAAGTATTTGTGTAGCCACTTACAAGCACATTTAGACAGCCAGAGAGCTACTAAAACACACAGTCACATACCAGTACATTTACTTAAACATCTTATGGCACTCATACAGGTGTTCTACTTCACTCACTTGTATTTGTAGGAAAGTACTGACACAACCTTGTGAACCATGCATAGGAATAGTTTGTGAATCATGGGTGATGGCTCTAGTGCAGACCCTATCTGTCTATCCTTACTCCAAGCTTCACTTGGCATGTTATAGTACTTTCTCAATTATCAAACCCATGTTTCAGTGCACATAATACACTTCTAAGATATGCTGTATGTATGTCATAAAGGATGATGTTTTGTGTTTAAGATATTGGCAGATGTCCTTTCAAGTTGAATAAGTTACTTGTGCATTTGCAGGCCTCTATGCCAAATACTACATAGAGCATGTAATCCCTAAAACAACTGACATAGATGTTCACAAAAACATAGACCCACGCTTTCAGTTACAGAGACAACTACAGAAACACTTATACATTCAGTAACTCACAGGAAGCTATTTATGCATGCAGCAGACTCAAAGGTAGTTGCAATGACACCTACATAGCTCTCTATTGCCTAACACAGGCACTGAAGTATTTGTACATCTACTTATATACACATTTAGGCAGCCATAGCGGTGTTATAGCAGACAGTTACATACCATGACATTTACTTAAACATCTCATGGTACTAATAGAGGTGTACTCCTATACTCTCTGAGATATGTAGGCAAGTACTGACACAACCGTCTCAATCATGTACAGAAATAGTCCTTCAAACATGGGTGTTGGCTACTAGTGCAGTGTGCTCTCTCACTGCAAGCGTTACTTGGCATGTTATAGGTATTTCTCAAGTATCAAATCTACTACTCAAAACCTCATGCACACAGTCAGTGACCCACTCAGACACTCTTGCACCCACTCAGACACCTCCTCAAACAGCCATGGACTCACTCAGATAGTGATGCACCCACTCACACACCAGTGAGACACTTATGCAGGTAGTCCCAGACCCACTACGACACACACACAGCAAGTCACACACTCATTGGGACACTCAGTCACACACCCACTGAGGCACTCTTGCACTAACTCACGCACTCATTTTCAAAGTTTACAGATAGGAAATAGAATTTAAGAAACCTTAGAAATTCAATGAAAAAAAGAAAGGTTACAGGGATGTTATAGTTAGAAAATAGAATGAAAAAACCTTTGAAATTCACAGAAAAAACAGTAAAGTTGCGGTCCTAGTCATTATATATATATATATATATATATATATATATATATATATATATATATATATATATGTCACGGAGGATTCCTTGTTAAAAGAACCGGAGGGACACAGCGGGGAATACCAGAAGAAATGTTATTGTCACAGGAGCAATGGCATGATATATATATATATGTTACAGCTCACATTTTGCTTGTACAAAATAAGTGAAATTCAGCAGTTATATTTACCTGAGCAAACTATAACTTACGCCCCCACAATGCACTGCATATGACCTCACATATTACATCACTCATGACATGGTCAGTGACATCACTGATGACATCTCAAATTACATCATTGGTGACATCATCCACAGAATCACTCACACACCCACTCACACCACCATACAATGTCTCATACACCCACTCAGACACCCACACAACCACTCAAATACTCATTCACAGACCCATACAAGTACTTACACAACCACTCACTTATCCAAAGAGTCACACTCACTCAATGAGTCTGATCATACAGCAGTCACTCACCCAAACAGCCACTCACATAGCTCCAAAAGGGGACTGAGGAGTCAAATGGCAATTGGAGTGCTGCACGGCCTTGTCAGAAGTGTGAAGCGCAATGCAAATGCTGCAGCACATTGCAACAGATGGATTGTTTTGAGGGTGCGCAAGTGGTGGACTTTGTCTTAGCCACCCTAGGCAGGTTTTGAAATCGTCGCTTTTCATGTTTAGATGGGCCATATCTGACACAGTGGCCTCCATATGAATCTTACAGATCCGCGTCGAGGCTTTCAAATGTATATAAAATAAGACTTAGCTCCCTGCCCTGAAAAAATGGACTGAAAATAGCTCTCTTTTCCGAGTTTAGACTGAAGCATGCTAAGCTGCCATCGACGTAAACATTGTTAATAATGTGTCAGGTAAAACGCTGCTTTTTGATGTGGTGTGTGTGTGTCAGATAGAAGGTACAAAGTTGCATGAATGAGCCAGCTGGCAATGTGCTCTAAGGAGGTCTTAGCTTATATATATATATATATATATATATATATATATATATATATATATATATATATATATATATATATATATATATATATATATATATATATATATATATATATATATATATATATATATATATATATATATATATATATATATATATATATATATATATATATATAATAGGTCGTTATAGTTAGGATCGTTTTCCATAGGAAATCCGCAACATTCTATTGGGAATAACTTTGGCGCCGAATGAGGGATCTGCCTGTAATTTTCCTTAACTTTGCCTCGCTGCGCTCCGCTCCTTCCCTGAAAGTTTCGAAGGGAATCCGTCAAGCGGGGGCCGAGATAAAAGGGGGGTCCCAAAACGTGTTTTCCCCATGTTAATTTCCATAGGGCGGTTGGACTCACTTTTAGCCCGAACGGCTGAATGGATTTCCACCAAACTTGGCAAAATTGTAGGGACTGGTACCCCGATGTGCCTTTGCTATGTCTCAAGATATATGCTCCAGTGGTTTTTACGAAAATTAACTTTGAAAAAATATATATTGGGCTACATTGGGCTATATATATGTTAGAGCCCAAATGTAGCCCAATGTAGCCCAATGTAGCCCAATGTAGCCCAAAGATGGCCACCAGAGACAAAAAAAAAAACAAATGTAGCCCAAATATCAGCCAGATGTAGCCCAACTATAGCCCAATGACAGAATGTCCCAGAGTGTTCTAAAGAACAACTAGAGCGCTAACAGTCTTACTTATGACAAAAGTATGGCACACCTGAAGTTATCTTGATTGGAATAAAGTGTTAACACTTAAAACATTGAATTTGCAAAGGAACAAAATGAGGGGGTTCATTTTGCCATAGAAATTATGATTAGTGCTGAAGAAAGAAAAATTAGGGCACATTTTGAGTGACTTCTCAAATCCTCTTATATTTCATTAAAAAAATTCTGATATGCAGTCTCCCAAGATGGCCACCAGAGACAAAAGAGCCCAAATGTAGCCCAAATATCAGCCAGATGTAGCCCAACTATAGCCCAATGACAGAATGTCCCAGAGTGTTCTAAAGAACAACTAGAACGCTAACAGTCTTACTTATGACAAAAGTATGGCACACCTGAAGTCATCTTGATTGGAATAAAGTGGTAACACTTAATACATTTAATTTGAAAAGGAACAAAATGAGGGGTTTCATTTTGCCATAGAAATTTTATATATATATATATATATCTATATATATATATATATACATATATATATATATATATAGATATATATATATATATATATTCACTGAAAAAAACATAGGTTTCACACCAGTTATAGTTAGGAATTAGCATTTAAAAAACCTATTAAATTCACTGAAAAAACCATAGGTTTCACACCAGTTATAGTTAGGTGGAAATTTTACTCGCATAAAACCATTGAAATTCCCACATTATAGTTAGTTGGACTCACTATAACTTGCGCGTGCATTTGAGATGTCATCAGTGATGTCATCAGTGATGTCACTGACCATGTCATGAATGATGTAATATGTGACATCATCAGCAGTGGATTGCGGGTGCGCGAAATATATAGTTAGCGCAACTAACTATATATGCGAATTTCAATGGTTTTGTGTGAGTAAAATAAGGTTTTAAAAATGCTAATTTTACTTGGGCAAGCGACCAATTGAATTGGCCGAGCACAACAAAATGTTGCTTACCATGATTAGCTTCTGTTTACATGATAATTACTTCATGTTTTTGAATCAGTACTACCAGCAGGTCAGAGGTGTTGCCATGGGGGCCTGTTTCTCTCCCAGCTATGCCTGTCTCCATATGGGGTACTGGGAGAGACAGGTCCTCAATGGTATTCACCGGGAGATCTGTACCCGCAATATCATAAGATGGTACAGATACATCGATGATATTTTAATGATTTGGCGGGGGACTCATGAAGAGGCGGAAAAATTCATTGATGCTTTGAATATAAATTCGTTCAATTTGTCATTCACTTCACATATCAGTCAAAAGGAAGCCCACTTTCTGGATATAACTTTGGAGGTCAGTCAGGACAGATTAGAGACAAAACTTTTCAGGAAGCCTACTGCGGGCAATACTATTCTGCACGCAGGTAGCCACCATCCGCCACACTTAATTCGGAGCATTCCCTATGGGGAGATGCTCAGAATTCGGCGGGTGTGTAGTACAGACACTCACTGCAAAGCAGCACAGGCTGCAAGCAAACGTAGGTTCCTGGAAAGAGGCTATGCTGAAAATCTTATCGACATAGCAATCAGAAAAGCCAATGCTCTGTCCCGTAGTAATGCATTGATCCACAAAAAAACACAGAGGGTTACAACTTCCAATGTTACCCAACCTGTCCGGCTTATTTGGACCTACAATAGTCAACATGCGGCACTGAGAAAAATAATTAATCATCACTGGAATCTAATTAAATTGGACCCAGTCATTGGAGAACATATGCCCAATAAACCAACTATCACCTTTCGCAAAGCATACTCGTTACAGGATGCTTTAGTCAAATCCAGTCCGGAGGTGATTCCACCTAAGAATTGGCTAGCAGCAAGTCGGGGTTTTAGAAAGTGCTCTAGCTGCAAGGCATGCTCGCAGGGGCTCAATAAAACCGAGTTCCTAACAGCATTTTCTACAGTGCCGCGAAAAATTAACAAACAGTTGACATGTAAGACGGAATATGTGGTATATGTGGTATATGTGCTGGAGTGCCCATGTGGTCTGCAATATATTGGTAGTACCAAATTGCAGGTCCACAAACGGGTACTCCAGCACATTAGGGCTATCAACACCAATGATGCCGCATATCCGGTGGCGAGGCATTTTAAGGAACACCACAATAATGATAGTGGACTCCTTAGATACTACGCCATAGACTCTGTAGGTCCTTTAAGGAGAGGTGGCAATAGAGAGGGCATCTTGAGGGCACTTGAGACCAGGTATATCCTGGAAATGGATAGTAAGACTCCGGATGGTCTCAACTCTACGGAGGATTTTCATACGTGCCTCTAAGAGCTCCTGTTAGTTATCACCCGTAAATATTCCATCTTCCTCTTTTGCTTAACTGGGTTTGGTTGTAACAAATAATTATGCTTGTTTTGCACGGTTTATTACTGATGACCAATACAACTATATATGAAAAAAACAACTCGGTTGCTGGTCACCCATCAGTAACAACATTTCCAATTGTTATTTCCTGTTAGAAGGTGCATATGGCTGCAAGTAAATAATAATTCAGCAAATCATTGCTTTTTAATCACTTTTGTTTCAAATTGCATTCGTGTATTACAATTGTGTCTGGAGGAGCTATGGCAAGTGTTTGCAAATGATATTGTCAACTCTGGTAATCAGTTGATTTCCAAATTGGTTTTCATTAGTCAAACCAATACTACATGTAGGAGAGGCGACTAGCGTATATGCCTATATCCGATCAATCATTTATTGAATTACATATGTAAATAATGCTATTAAGGCATACGATATTGTAAATAGTTGTAAATATATGAAATGCTTTTTGTATGGATTTTATAATGACATAAGATTTTCTTTGTCATATATATATTTTTTGATTTTTCGGATAAAATTGTATTTAAGCAGTTATTAATGAAAGGTTAGGAATTAGCATTTAAAAAACCTATTAAATTCACTGAAAAAACCATAGGTTTCACACCAGTTATAGTTAGGTGGAAATTTTACTCGCATAAAACCATTGAAATTCCCACATTATAGTTAGTTGGACTCACTATAACTTGCGCGTGCATTTGAGATGTCATCAGTGATGTCATCAGTGATGTCACTGACCATGTCATGAATGATGTAATATGTGACATCATCAGCAGTGGATTGCGGGTGCGCGAAATATATAGTTAGTGCAACTAACTATATATGCGAATTTCAATGGTTTTGTGTGAGTAAAATAAGGTTTTAAAAATGCTAATTCCTAACTATATATGGTCTATAACCTATGGTTTTTTCAGTGAATTTTCAAGGTTTTGTAAATGCTAATTCCTAACTATATATGGTCTATAACCTATGGTTTTTTCAGTGAATTTCAATGTTTTTTTAATAGCAAATATTAAAAGCTGTTAAATGTATTCTTTTTTAAAGGAAAAATATATTTTATATGTATTTAATATAAATGTTTTATGTATATATATATATATATATATATATATTTTTTTTTTTGTTTCGCTACCGGTACGCGCACCGGGTAGCTTCCCGTTAGCTCAATTTTATGCCGCGACCCGGTCCGCGCAGCGGGAAACGTCCCGTTTGCACAACTGCCGCGTTCGAGAACAACATCGCGATGCGTCGCGTAAGCGCGGCGTAGCGCGTTGCCGCGTAATGCGTCTTATGACGCGCCGCGTTCGCGCACTCGGAAGTGCTCCGGAGCGCGAACGAGGCGTGAAGCGCAGCACCCCAGAAGCGCTCCGGGCGAGGAGCGGGACGCGTAACGTAAGCGTAATAGGTCATGTGACCTGTAAATAACACTTTTCATTGGTTTAGAACTATTTTTTTTCCCAAATGATGAAAACCCCTCCTTTTTTCCTCACTCTGACTTTCATCTTTGTGAGAGGAAGACCTGTTTCTCCTTGTTGAAATAATGGCATCTGTAGTAGCTGCAGCTGGTGGACCCCCACCCCCACCACAACCACCTAGGAAGGAAGGACCACCTGCGCAGTTCCTTCCAAACCCAGAGGAAGAGGAAGAAGAAGAGGAAGAGGACGTAGAGCGGAGGCAGTTCTTGCCTGAACAGCCCCGCAAATCACACCACAAAGAACATTTTATATGGCAATTTTTTTCTTTTCCTCGAGACAAAAAAAAGGTCAATGCCCGATATGTGACATGCCTCATTTGTAAAGATGTTTTGTCTAGAGGTACAAACAAAAAGTATAGTTTTGGTAACTATACTATGCACCGCCACATGCAGAGGTGGCATCCAAACAATTACAGCGCTGCTGAGCTGCGTCACCTCCAAGATAACCTACCAACTCCTGTGGCCAGTACATCGTCGCAGGTAACTCTATCGGGACCAGAGGCGAGGGAGACAGTCCCAAACATTCAACAGAAGTTTGTGCACATGAAGCTAGTGTGCATTTACTGTGGTGAACTAATTTCATATGGGAATATGAGTATCATTTTAATTAATAGAGCGATTGAAAACCACAAGTGCTCAAAACGCCCCAAGAAATAAAAATTATTTTTTGCTCCTGTTGAGCCCTTTCTAATGCCTGTTTTTCGTTGTTCCCCCCCCAAAAAAACAAAAAAACATAAAATTTTTCAAAAAATACAAAATAAAATAAAAAAAATTCAGAAAAATACAAAAAATATAAAACAACAAAAAAATTAAAAAAGTTCTTTTCAGAACTACCTCCCATTTCTAAAAAATTACTAAAATTTTTAGCACTCTTGACTTCATTTTTCTCATAGGTGCGCTTCCCGGTGCGCGCACCGGAGAGCGCCCCGTTAGCGCAATTAAAAAAAAAAGAAAAAAAAAACAAGAGAAGGAGAGCATAAGAGAAAGAGAAAGAGAGAGTAATGTTAAGAGACAGACAGCAAGAGAGAGCAACACAGAGGTACTGTATAATACATAGTAAAACAGTGTAAAAGATATAAGAAAGTGTAAGAGAGAAAATGAAAAAAAAATAAGGCTGTGAAACAAAGAAAGAGAGAAGAATAATACTAAAGCAGAGGCACATGAAGAATGTGAGTGGCTGTAAAGAGTAAAAGGAAAGTGAAAAAATAATGTACAAATAAAAGGTAATAACGGAACCAGATTTAAATAACACTGGTTAGGGAGAGAGAGAAAAAAGTAGTGTCCATAACTAAAGAGGGATGAAATAAGATGGATAAAATCGACTAAAGTTAAAACATGTGGATTGACAGAGAGAAAAAACTGAAAGAAGAAAAGAAGAAGTAACAGAAAGGGAATAATTGAAGCAGCAAAGAAATGTAAATAACGTAGTGTGCTTGAACTTCAGGGAGAAAACATAATGAACAAGTAGTGAAAGAGTGAAGAGACAGAGACAATTAGAGTAAGAGAGACGGACTGAGTGAACGGGAGTGAGGAACTGTGAGAACAGAGGGACTGAGAAAAGGAGTGGAAGGAGTGCAGTAAGTAAATCACCCACACAACACAACAGCTACCCTACCTCAAAGCACTCTAAAATATTATTTTACTGTTTCTCTTGGTTTTCCCCTTGTTACGCTCCCCGGTGCGCTACCCATAGTATAAGTAAAGAGGGGTGAAAGAGGGAGAAATATTGAATTAGGATAACACATGGTGAGTGACATAGAGAGTGGACATAGAGAGTAAAGGAAACAGTACCTAAATGGGCTTGAGTAAAACAGCAAATAAAGTTAAGTAATGCAATGTGTGTGACTTACAGGGAGTCAGTGGGTGTAGGTAGGAGTTTGGGTGTGTAAGGTGTGTCTGTGGGTGTGGTTGTGTGGACTGTTTTGGTGTGGGTAGAAATGAGGGTGTGTGAAATATGTATGAAAAGTGTATGAGTGTGGGGTGTATATGTGTTCGATGTATGTGTGTGTATGGAATGTGTGTGTGTTTTTGAAGAGTGTGTGTGGGAGGTTTTTTTGTGTGTATGAGGTGTGTGTGTGGTGTGTGTGTGGGTGTATGTTACAGGTGTGTGCATGTGTTGGGAGGGGGATGAGCTATATGTGTAGGAGTAAGGTAAATAATTAAGAAAAAGAGAATGAGTGAAGAAGCAAAGGAAGGGAACAGAGGGTAAGTGAAGTAAAGTATAGGGATCAAAAGAAGTTGAATATGAGAGGGTAAATAGGGAAAGGGAAGTAAACATGGAGAATAAGAATAAGTAAAAGAAGCAGAGTAAAAACACAGGAGTGAGGTAGATTGAGAAAATGTTAGTGACCTTAAAGCAAAGGGTGATAACAAACTACATTTTTTTAGTCATACTTACCATATATAAATGTAACTTTATTTTGTTTTTACTACAGTTGGTATCTGTGAAAGAGAGAAGAAAAAATAAGTTATAATTAGTAAAATATGTATTTTAAATTAAAAGATACAAATGAAGAGCTAAAAACATCATAACACTCTATTTAGAAATAAAGTGAGAGTGAAGAACACAGAAAGGGAAATAAACTAAGGTAGAAGGACAAAAAGAGGGAAAAAGAAATAGAAGGAGAGCAAATTACAAAGAGTACAGAGAAATGAACTGAAGGTAAGAAAGATACTAAAACAATGTGAGTTAGCAAAACCAAATCAGGAAACAGAAGTAAGTAAAAAGATAATGACTGAGACAGAAAACAGTCTAATTAAGGATGCATTTAGAAGAATGAGGAATAGAAGATAACTGAGAGTAAGAGAAGAACAGTCATACAGTGAAAGGATGAAGGGAGACAGAATAATATACAACAATTGAAGGAAATGGACTGAGGAAGTTATAACGTAGACACAGTAAGAGAAAAACTGAGTGAGGTGGAGTACAATGAGTGAGAAAAGAAAAAAAGTAAGTCTGCAAAAAAAAGAAAGAGAGGAGAAGACGACTAAAACAGTGGTACTGAGAGAAAATAATTTGGTGACGAAAGTAAAGAGAAGGACATTGAAAGAAAGGAAATGATGGATAGTAACGGAACCAAAGTAAAAGAAATGGGATGAAGAACGATGAGAGAGGAGCAGTGAAGTTGTTGTAAAAGAAGTGATAGAAGGTAGATAAACACAAGTGAAAATAACACAAGTAGAGTGAGGCACAGAGGACATAGAAGTAGTGAACGAAAAACAGAGAGAAGAGGTCAAAAGTAAAGAGCAAACAAAGATAAGCTAAGGAGAGTGGGTGATTTATAGTGATAGAGTGCAATAATACTGCTGAGTGAGTAAACAGGAATTGCTAAAAGAGCAAAGGAGGAAAATACGGAAAAGAGAAGAAAAGCAGAAAGACTGAAAGCTGAAAAGTTATGCAAGGGAGAGACGGGATACACACAGTTGAAATGAAAATGAGGGGTTGTCAAAGAAGTGGAGTAAGGGAACGGGGGTTACAGAGAGTGAGAGAAAGACATTATAAGTGAGTAAAAAGAGCTGAAAGGAGATGAAAAAAGGAAAGTAAGTGTCAGAGAATGGGAATACAATTTAATTTACACAATCCAAAGTATAGAATAACTTTACAACATGTTACATAGTTTATTTTTGCTGTTCTCAGAATATATTGAATTTCACTTAAAGTAGTGAGTTCAAATTACTCATCATATGACAGCGGGAAAAAAAAAACACAATCTAAAAGATTGTGTTTTAAAAAAAACCTTACATACTGACAAATGACAAATGTACGCTAATCTTTGATTGACTTACTTTTCCTTGAGGCCAAATAGTATATCATGGAGGTCCTTTTCTCGTTGCATAGTATTTTGCTGTTCACTTAGAAATCCATTTCATCGACTTTCTACAAGAAAAGCTCCGAGAACATCTGAAATATTTTCAAAATTTTAATATACTCCTTTTTTTCAGTCATGACTCTTTACTCATTCTTGCACCTTTCCATTTGGCCAAATAGTGTCAGATGTATGAGTATATATGAGTACTCCTCCCGTCTTCATAGGCCAATTACCTTTACCTAAATTTTGGCTGTAAAAACACTAGATATGAATTTATAAAGCCAAAAGGCAAATGTTGTTTGAAAGTCAAATGATTGTCGTTACATTGGGTCCAACCTTTAGAAGTTTTTAAATAGCATGTGTAATGCCCTGATGTTGTAGAAGGACCATCATGAAAAATAATAGCTACAGTTGCAAAGGTTCTTCCTGATATCGATAACTGAGAAGCCACAAAACATTTATTAGAAGTTGTCAATTTAGTTCCATCAGGTCTACATCGTTGGAACATTAAAATAACATAGTGACCATAATTTTGTAGAAATAATGTGGACAGCATTGCAGACTTACATTGGGTACACACCATATTGTGATCCGCTGCTTTAACTAGATTATTGAAAGACACTGATTTGCAGTCTGGTAAAGTTAAATATATAAATCTTTCGGAGTCTATTCTAGTAGTACTTGATGAAGCACAGTTATCACAGTCATGTTGCCATTGATAAGAAAGGCCAAATAGATTTTTTATATCTACTCCTTCATCTTGTAATACATCAAACATATATATTAAAAATTCCTGACAATCCTGCTGAATATTCTGTGAAAATTGATTTTGACCTGAACATATATCTAGAAGATATCTAATTTCTGAAACACTTTCTATTTTTGCTCTATCACTACTACATTTGTCTAACACAGAATTCAATAAACAGCACAATGTTTGTTCCCGATTTTCAACAATCTGTCTTTGTAAATTTTGAAGAAAAAAAACAACATTAACTACTACATTAGCATAGCAGTTGACACCAGAACTGTTTTCAAACTGAAATCCAACAACATCTTCAACAGAATCCTTTTTGTTTCTCTTTACAATTAAACTTTTATCTACCTTATGCCTTTTTGCTGATACCTCACTGCAATTACTCTCATTTCTTCTTTTTCGGCCTACCACTCGTTTTTCAATCAGAGGATATTGAGGCAAATGTGGAGCATACTCTCTTCTTAACCTATTGTATTCTTTTACACAATCTAAATCTGCACAAATCTTTGTTTCATCACACTCAATCAAGTACAATCCTGATAAAGTTCTGACTCGTGATAATGCCACATATGCCATACCCTCTTTAAACACAGAACTTCCAATGTTCACCAAAGCGCTATCTACACTTAAACCTTGAGACTTATGAATTGTCACCGCATATGCCAAACAAATAGGAAACTGTTTTCGGCGAACATATAAGTCTTTCACGAGCAAAAATCTAGCTGAACAACGACAAATTTGTTCTATTTCATCAATGTCATCAAATTTAATTTTTAAAATTTCAATTCCATCTCTATTTTTGTAATTCACAAAACCAACAACATAACCCATTGCTCCATTTACTAGACCTCTTTCAACATTTAAATTTCTTCTTAAAATGACACGACAATTCAAACACACATTCAGAGTCTTTTCAAAACCAGGAGTTTTAGATATAGTCTTCTCTAATGAATCCAATTTTGATTTCAAATTTTCAGACAAAATAATTGTTGCTCCCATATGCTCTATTTTATCAATAGCTTCCAGTTTCACTATCTCTTCATTTTCTAACTGTAACATTTTGTTGTTGAACATGGAACATTCTTTCAGAGTTGGCAACAAACATATGCCAGATTTCTTCTCGTTAATTTTCTTAAATATGTTCTCTGGAAGAATGTTTTCATTTGGGTACAAATTTGAAATTAATTGTGCTTGTAAAGCTTCTTTCCCTTGCTGACTTACTTTTCCGATCCTTACATCTTGTAGAATATTTTTATAATCTTCATCATTTGCCTGCCGCATATTTTGAAGCAGTTCTGCATATTTAAAGTTTAACCATATATTAACGTTTCCAATGCTCCCTAAGCACTTCCTGGTATCTTCATGTGTGAGCATTTTGAACACAGGTTGTCCTTTCACTGGAGTCAACTGCAGAAGATCTCCAAAAACAATAATATGTTTTCCACCAAATAAGACATCATAGTCTGTTCTAAGAATTTCTTGCATTCTCAAATGCACAAAAGCAAGCATGATATTTGACACCATGCTTACTTCATCAATGATAAGAAGTTTCATTTTCTTCAGGACTCTCGAAACTTCGGAACACGCATCTCCTGATAGCTTGTGATACTCCAATTTGTTATCATGCTCCACTGGCAGCATCAGTAAACGATGTAAAGTAATCCCTTTAATGTTATGTGCTGCCAGCCCAGTTGGAGCAGTAACAACACAAGACAGCGGTGATTCAGTCCTTTTCTGCAGATAAGTTGCAATGGCTTTAATCAGAAAACTTTTTCCAGTTCCCGCTTCTCCACTCACGTACAGTTGGACAGGCTTAAATGATGTACATGAGCACTCTTTTTTCTCATGACTGAATCCATGTTCAATCTGTTCTGTGACTTCGTCATATATCTGTTTCTGCTCAAGGTTTAGTTGTTTCACCAAATCTTCTAAGTTAACTTCATCATCTTGACCTTGTTCCATAGCTCTTTCCACCTCATCCATGGCAGTAGCAGCTTCATTTTGGATAATTGGTCCTCCTAGTGGATCCTGACTCAATGAAGCAGAACTCTGGCTGCCTTGAGAACTGTCTCTCGCAATCTCTGCAGCAATTGTGGCTTCTTGCTCTATTTCTTCATTCAACATTTGCAGATAATTTGGAAAAACAGGACATTCTATGGTATCCTTCGTTGCATTAAAGGAGTCTTCATAACAGAGAAAATCTTCAAGAAGTTCCTCTTCTTCACGCCATGGTTTAAACAGTTGCAAAAGAGCCAAATAAGAAAATTCTCTTTTATCTGGATTATCACAACTCAATTTGCGATGATTAATCAAATGACCTTTTTTCTGTTTCACTAGACATCCTTCACATCCAATGACTCCATATATTCCATTATTGATATCTTCTCTGATGTTCCTCTTATAAATATATCTCTGCAGAACTTCATAGAGACAAGCGTTCTCAAGGTGATGACTTCTATTTGGATAGTATGTATCCAACATGTTTGTCTTCAAAATATCTGTACTTTCTGGTTCTTTCTCCGCCAAATACTCTATCTCTTGTACAGACTTCAAAACTCGATTTCCTGTTGCAGCAAGACCTAGACTCACCCAAATGATGGTTCTAGATTTGGCATAGAGACTTGCTGACGACAATCGATCAGAACATTCATACCCTCCAATTTCTCGATGCGACAACATCTTCAGACTGTAACTGTATAATTTCTTGCTTAGAGTCTTTTCATGTAAAATGTCCTCCCACATTTCCTTTAGTTCTGTCTTTTCTTTTTTTGTGATGTAAGACGTCACATATCGAGCCACAGCAATAGAGTTGTCAGCAACGAATTGAATATCCATGTTAGCATTCCACATGGACAAAATCACTGGGTTGTAGTCGTTGATGTACTTGGACTCTTCGTCTCTTTTTAAATTGTATGTATTTTTTGGTGATTTCCTCGTCACAGTATGTCGCAGAGAAGACATCAAATTATTTACTCTTCCTTTAGAAATCACTGGTCGTGGAAAGCAGAAACGACATTTTGTGTAGAACTTGTCCTTGTTTCTGAATTTTCGACGACAGTACTTTCCACAACGATGGGATTGAAAGCGTAAAACTTGTTGCCTTAAACTGTTTTCTTCCGTAGTTTTCGGAACAGCACATGTTGAATACTCTTCAATGAAACTCATCACTGTCTCATCCGAATCTGTTCCAAATTTGGGTGCATCTTTAATCCACAACAACATATGTATGTGAGGAGCACCTCTCGCTTGATACTCCTTTCTCCAAAAGAAATCCAAAACCTCTCCAAGGGGAGGATTTTTTTTGTTGGTAATAAAAGACATCATAGCTTCAAATCTATGATTAAAATATCTGCATACATTCACTGGATCCAAAGAACACAGTTCTCCAGGTGTTTTGAATTCTATATTTTGTATATTAGCATTGGCCTCTCGTAGAAATTGAAGTAAGTCCTCCCATGCATACTCGGCACAGCTAAGAGTGAGGAACCATGTAGGAGTTCCTAAGTTTCTTAGCATACATTTCAATTCCCCATGGCGACGGTACTAATACTCATTTGTACCACGCTGACATGCCATGAGATTGATTAGATGAAATTCTAAAATATTATCTTGCAGATTCACTTTCTCCATAAAGTCCCTCGCCGAAACATTTTGTAGATGTGCTCCACTTTTCAGAATATGGTTTACTGCATAAGAAAGCCCAGACAAGTCACTTTCATACAGTAGATGAAACAAATAGGGAATGCATTGACGAAACCTTGCATCTTCAGCATATAATCTTACAGTTCGATATTCAGATGCAGGAATTTGAAGTGGTCGATCGTCATATCGTCCACCTCGACCTGTTGGAAATAGCTGTGGAAAACAACGAGCTTCCAAACTTTCTTCCCATACACTAATGGGACTTCCTTTTGCTGTTTTCATTTGAAACAATTCAATTGCATTCCCCATTACTTCTTTGGAATGCAAAGGATGAACAGTATAATGTTCATATATTTCTTCACTTCTAGACACATCAACTTTTTCAATTTGGCCGCCTGAACAATCACTGTCTTCATCTGTAGCTGTTTCTTCTGCTGCAACACATACATCTTTGTAGTACTCATTGTTTTTGACTAAATACAACGTTGCCTTTTTGACTTTCCTAACATCCACTAAATCTTGCCAGATTTTTTTACTCTTTGTTGGAACCCCATTAACTAGAATAACTAAAGGTTCCTCTTCTACTTTTTCTATACCAATTGTATCAATATTTTTTTTCAAATCTAGGGGCAAATAAACAACTCTTCCCTTTAATCCTCTCTGCAAATCTATAGGAGGCAATTTCCCTATCTTAGGCTCCATGCGAACAATTGCCTGAAAAGGATGGACACATTGAATCAAAATAGACTCATATGTATTTAAATCCATCAATTCACGGGGAATGTCTATCAACTCCAGATTATTATGAACAGCTCTAGCAGGCATTCTGTTTTGATTTAATTTGTCATAACAATATTTACAAATACGCTGATCAGAACTCAAATCAAAAGAATTCTCCACCCACAAATAAGTTGCTAAATCTTTCCACTCATAATTATCCATCTTTTCACTTTTTGCATATAAATCAACTAACCTAGTCTGAATCTAATAATGAGTCCGTCGACAATACACACAAGTAAAATTCGGCCTTTCACTTGATTTCACCTTAAACCTGGTAATTTCCTTCTCAAACTTTTCTGTATTTAAAATCTGTACATTGTCTTCCACATTACCTTGAATTGCTGTCTCAATTTCTACACTGTCCTCTTGCTCACGAAAATAACAAATCTCAATTTCTTCACAAATCTTCTTCACATCTAATTCTGTTCCATGCAAAAGAGCACTGTTTAATTGTTTAAGCTTAGGTGCTGGACTTTTTGCATAATACAACATTCTCACTAATTTCCTCATTTTGGTATGATGCACTGCTAACATCCTAAAATGATGAAAAACACTCTGACAGAATTTTCTAGAAAGACAAGCCAGTGAATGGCCTTGCAAACCTGTGATTCCTCTCACTCTGCAAGGATCTAAGTCTTGCAACAACTTCACTTTCTGCTTTATACTTTTTTTACTATATGTACGTAAGAAATTACAAAACAAATCAATTGATTCCTGTCGCACACTACAAATACTACTACACTTCCAAGTGTACACTGGACCCTTAGTACGTCTCCCTAAAACTCCATCAGATAACACCTCCTTTGGTTCTCTAGGCACAAGTTTCTCTTTTTCAATCGGACAACCGTCTTTCACTTCATACGCTCGACCACTGGTGTCAACTGCATGCACTAAATCATTCTCCTGGAAGTAACTCTCCTCATTAAAAAATGGCTCACAACTTGAACTGTGCATCCATTCTCCAGAATTTTTTTTACAAAAATGAGTCCGATTAATTACTCTTTTCCATCTACTGTTCGATTTGAAAACATTAATTGTCTTGTTAAGTGTCCTAATTCTATTGAATATTAAAATTAATATTTTTTCTTAACTTCAAAAGCCTGATCAACAATCTTCTCTACACTTTTCTTTTTCTTATAAAAAGCAGCTCTCTGTTTACCTTTTTAAATATTTTTTAACAAATTTAAAACCACTCTATTGCAAAACATTCGTCTACGATTGTCTCTAAACTGATTCTGCCTTCTATTCCTATACATATTATTCTCTCCTGCTCCAGTTTTAGGATTCTTTGAAGTTCTCTCCTTCCTTTTCAATTTTACTCTCTCATTTTCTTTTTCTACATGGTGTCCATCATTTTTTCTGGATGTACATATGTTGCATAAAAAAGTTGTCTTACCAGGAGCTTTGTTCCTGTTTTTTGAAGTATCTGTTGTGGAAGAATGCTGTAATTCCGTTGCTGTTTTAGATTTTTCCCGGTTACGTTGTTTCTTTGTCCTTTCCTTTGTGGGCATCTTTGCTTTTTCTTCAAATAACGATTTCATTCTGTGTTCAAGAAAAACAGTAGCACATTATAGACCACTATTACCAAACAACAAAGCAATGACAAAAAGCAAACGATCAATACAGGGTTTCAGATCAGGTGAGGATTCTCCAGTGGTGCACAAAAGGTGAGGCCTGTATTGGAAAATATAGTGGAAGACAGCTCTGTCCACAACTACAAAGAAGATCAGACCTATGTCTAACTCCACTGCACTCTTATACACAGGCTTTACCACCTATGCTTCCCAAGAAAATATTGAGTTATATAGTTATATAGAATTGTATTTTATAAAATTGTGAAGCTCCATGAGAAAGCGTTTGCCTCAGTCTTATTCCTGTTGTGAGGCAGGTGCAAGATTTTGCCTCAGTCTTATCCCTGCTGTGAGGCAGATGATTGTAAATAGGATCTGTGCTGTGTTTCCTAAATGTGATGTCAAAAACGATTTTGGAGAAAATGATTGGTTTTTACATTTTTGATTATAATGTGGCGCAGAGATTTAAAAAGTGACGCATCTACCTACATGCATCAATATTTAAATATGGAGCAAAAAGGTACTTGTTTGGGTTTTCCTGGGGAGCGTAGTTGGTGAAGCTTGTGTCTAAGAGTGCAGTGGACTAGGCTTCATGAAGCATATACCTGTCTGCATTCTTAGACGCAGGTGTCAATTTGACTCTTTACAGTGATGTTAGCTGTGTTTTAAATCAGTGTAGGAAGCATATTGAGTTTGTTTGCATAGAGGAATTGTATTTTGTAAAATTGTGAAGCTCCATGTGAAAGCGTTTGCCTCAGTCTTATTCCTGTTGTGAGGCAGGTGCAAGATTTTGCCTCAGTCTTATCCCTGTTGTGAGGCAGATGATTGTAAATATGATCTGTGCCGTGTTTCCTAATTTTGATGTCAAAAACGATTTTGGGGAAAATAAATGGATTTTACATTTTTGAGTATAATGTGGCGCAAAGGTTTAAAAAATGATGCATACATGCGTCACTTTTTAAATATGGGGAATAAAAGGTACATGTTTGGGCTTTCCTGGGGAGCCTAGATGGTGAGGATTGTATCTAAGTGTGCAGTGGACTAGGCTTCATGAAGCATATCCCTGTCTGCATTCTTAGACATAGGTGTCAATTTGACTCTTTACAATGATGTTACCTGTGTTTTAACTCAGTGTAGGAAGCATATTGAGTTTGTTTACATAGAGGAATTGTATTTTGTAAAATTGTGAAGCTCCATGAGAAAGCGTTTACCTCAGTCTTATTCCTGTTGTGAGACAAGTGCAAGATTTTGCCTCAAAACACCTGTGTCTAAGAATGCAGCAGAGATAGGCTTCATGAAGCCTAATCCACTGCACTCTTAGACACAAGCCTCAACACCTATGCTCCCCAGGAAAGCCCAAACAAGTACCTTTTTTGCCCCATATTTAAAAAGTGACGCATATAGGTAGATGCGTCACTTTTTAAACCTCTGTGCCACATTATACTCAAAAATGTAAAAACCATTTATTTTCCCCAAAATCGTTTTTGACATTACATTTAGGAAACACAGCACAGATCCTATTTACAATCATCTGCCTCACAGCAGGGATAAGACTGAGGCAAAATCTTGCACCTGCCTCACAACAGGAATAAGAGTGAGGCAAACGCTTTCTCATGGAGCTTCACAATTTTACAAAATACAATTCCTCTATGCAAACAAACTCAATATGCTTCCTACACTGTTTTAAAACACAGCTAACATCATTGTAAAGAGTCAAATTGACACCTATGTCTAAGAATACAGACAGGGATATGCTTCATGAAGCCTAGTCCACTGCACACTTAGATACAATCCTAACCACCTAGGCTTACCAGGAAAGCCCACACATGTACCTTTTTCCCCCATATTTAAAAAGTGACGCATGTATGCGTCATTTCTTAAACCTTTGTGCCACATTATACTCAAAAATGTAAAATCCATTTATTTTCCCCAAAATCGTTTTTGACATCACATTTAGGAAACACAGCACAGATCATATTTACAACCATCTGCCTCACAGCAGGGATAAGACTGAGGCAAAATCTTGCACATGAAGCTTCACAATTTTATAAAATACAATTCCTCTATGCAAACAAACTCAATATGCTTCCTACACTGAGTTAACACAGGTAACATCATTGTAAAGAGTCAAATGTATTTCTATTAAACATGCACACATTCTTTATTCCTTTTAAAAAATGTAAAAACTATTTATTTTCCCCAAAATCCTTTTTTACATCACATTTACAAAACACAGCACAGGTCCTATGTAGAAGCATTCCATGTCACGACTAAAAATTCACAATTTTACAAAATACAATTAACGCTTTCACATGAAGCTTCACAATTTTACAAAATACAATTCCTCTATGCAAACAAACTCAATATGCTTCCTACACTGTTTTAAAACACAGCTAACATCATTGTAAAGAGTCAAATTGACACCTGTGTCTAAGAATGCAGACAGGGATATGCTTCATGAAGCCTAGTCCACTGCACACTTAGATACAATCCTCACCACCTAGGCTACCCAGGAAAGCCCAAACATGTACCTTTTTTCCCCATATTTAAAAAGTGACGCATGTATGCGTTATTTTTTAAACCTTTGCGCCACATTATACTCAAAAATGTAAAATCCATTTATTTTCCCCAAAATCGTTTTTGACATCACATTTAGGAAACACAGCACAGATCATATTTACAACCATCTGCCTCACAGCAGGGATAAGACTGAGGCAAAATCTTGCACATGAAGCTTCACAATTTTACAAAATACAATTCCTCTATGCAAACAAACTCAATATGCTTCCTACACTGAGTTAACACAGGTAACATCATTATAAAGAGTCAAATGTATTTCTATTAAACATGCACACATTCTTTATTCCTTTTAAAAAATGTAAAAACTATTTTTTTGTCCCCAAAATCGTTTTTTACATCACATTTACAAAACACTGCACAGGTCCTACGTAGAAGCATTCCATGTCACGACAAAAAATTCACAATTTTACAAAATACAATTACTCTATGCAGTAAAAACTTTTTACCAAGCATTATCAAAAAGCATGACACAAAGCAACATGTAAAGACCACAATTTCCTTCCAAATCTTCTCCATAGAGTATACAAGTCTCTATGTATATTAAATGAATCATAACTCACCTTTACAAATATTTTAGGAGATTCAGAACAGTGTCGGATACACACACCAATATTTCTTTAGCAGAGCAAAAGATATGTTCTCCAGACACTGCAAACCATAAAGGCACAGAAAACCTCTAATTCTACACAGATATCCCCTTTTGTTAACCAATTAAAACTCTTCCCTCTCTATTTTCAAACCAACACCCTTCCCCCCTCAGCCCTTTCTACCTGTTACCATAGCAACTCCCTCCTCACTGAGCTTCCATTGTTAAAAGTTTATTCTACAATGTTGCAAATCACCTCTGCAAGGATGTTTGACCTGCAAATACACCAGCTTATCTGGTGTAAGGTTTCTTTAAATAACTTTTTTTTAACCATTCAAATTACTTCTTACACAGAACACAACCATGCACCCTTACTTTCAGTTTTCACCTATCTCATTCTACCAATCATTACTCGTGATTCAAGAGCACTGAAACTCCACAGGTTTTTTTTTTTGCAAACTCCTATTATTCCAACTGCCATTTCTTTTCCACACTTCATCTAACTGCACCAGAATCTCCTCTGACCATGTATTCTGTCTGGATTATTGGACATAGCTATATCCACTGGGCTCAAAGGTATGCTAGTACCAGAAATGTACACAACCTTGATTTATCAAACGTGAACATAAAATGGATTGGCCACAGAGGATTAAAATGTCATCAATTGATTCCATTGGTGAAAACCTTTTTGCATTTGCCACACCCTGACCTGTTAATTGTGCACTGTGGAGGAAATGACTTGGGCACTTTGACTGGGGTAGGTCTGGAAATGCTTTTAAAGGACACCTTTGAGCAATTGATGGCACTTTTTCCACAAACTGCCTTGGTATATTCCAATATATGCCAAAGGCAGAAATGGAAGTGGTCCAATCAATTTTGTCCACAGTTTGTGAAAGCACGGAAACATGTGAATAAATATGTTTCTGCTTACATGAGAGACTATGGAATGGGTTAAATATACAATAATAACTTGCGTTACAACATGCAAGATATCTACAGGGGAGATGGTGTGCACTTTTCTGATGAGGGGAATAGAATATTCCTCCTGAATTTAAGACTGTGCATTGGTACCTACTTGTAGGTACCTAAATCAGCCACAGAACCCAAAAGCCCTTTTCAGGGCTACCCTATCTCTGATCACTCCAAATGATTATGTTTTTCTAACTTTTTTCACTATTTTTCACCAAAGTACGCTCCCCGGTATGCTTCCCGGTGCGCGTACCGGGCGCTCCCCCCGCAAAAAATAAAAACTTTTTTTGTTTGTTTGCCTATTTCAGCCTCCTAAGACCCCCTCAGAAAACCTGGAGGGTCAAGCAGTGCCTACGATGCCCCCTTATACCCATTCCCAACGTTGTTTGTCCTCCATTTTCTGTCTTAAATCTACCGAAAACAAAATGGAGGACTGCCGTAGCGCTGCCGGTACGCGTACCTGGGCGCGCACCGGGAAGCGCTCTAAAAAATTTTTAAAAGTTAATTTACATAAAAACCACTGGAGACACTTTCACCAAATATAGAATAGCTCATACTACATACCAATCCCTACCATTTTCCCAAATTCGATGGAATTCCATTGAGCCATTTAGCCTGTAGACCTCTCTAAATACCCTGAGGTAAATTACTTCACAAAAACACATCTGAAGTGTTAGAATTGACAACCAATTAAAATGTTACTTTCATTTTCTATTTTTTTTCCTGACATTTGATTGGTTATGTACATGAATATAAATGAAAAATGAGAGGGAAACACGGCCATTTTGACTACAACTACCTGAGGTACATCTT
Organism: Lissotriton helveticus; assembly: GCF_964261635.1. Classification (NCBI taxonomy): domain Eukaryota; kingdom Metazoa; phylum Chordata; class Amphibia; order Caudata; family Salamandridae; genus Lissotriton; species Lissotriton helveticus. The sequence continues at coordinate 960,475,440 of NC_136061.1, read as the reverse complement.
GAAAGGATTTTCGCATTTTGTCTTCTTCACCTCTCTGTAAAGTAAGTTGATAATTTGTAAGGGGCACTTTAAGTTATTTTTTAAAAACGTTTTCTGATAGTTATTTACTGTTCCTCTGCTATAGTTATAGATAGAGATAGGCTCCTCTGTTATATTTATGGATTGACTTAGGCTTCTCTGCTATAATTATGAATTTACTTACGTTTCTTTACACGCACTTTTTTATATTTCTACTTCCTGCCTGTTACCATACATTGACCAAAGTTAACTTCACTGTTAAAAAATCAAAACTACCTGTCTGAACTTAAACCCAACAGTGCCATATTTCTACTGATTTTTTTTTTAATGCAAATTTCAGCACAAAAATGGAAGGAGAACAGAACGTTTCCTTTGAAATTGTCCTAGAGATGAACAATGAGGAAATCATTGAACCCAATGACTTGGAATTCATGGATGAATCACGGGACCATGAACTTCTACAATGTGTAGAATCTGTGGATTTGTTAATTCAATATGAGGACGTTTCTGACAGTCAAATGTTGGAAGTTATGTTCACTCAAAAAGAGGACATTTCGGACAGTCAAATGTTAGACGTTCTATCAAATTTTGAAAATGAATCTCAAAAATAAATTTATATTTCATAATTCTAAAATTGTTTGAAACATTATTCATTTTTATATGTAATTCTTAAACTACTACCAAATTGATTATAATGTAAAGTCAAACTTATAGTATACTGTGCAACTTTTTTGTTTTACATAGTAATTTTGCTCATAGATACTTCCTTTCTCCCACTATATTATCTCCAATGTGTATTTGACATCTCTTTTTCATCTCCTGCCTCCATGTTCTTAATGTTTTCCTGACAGACTATGGTATGGATTCCATATACCACAATAACTTCTATAACAACATGCAAATTATCTACAGAGTAAACGGTGTACATTGAATTTAAGACTCTGCATTGGTACCTACATGTTGGTACTTAAATCACCCACACAACACAACAACTCTATTCAGAGATACCCTACCTCTAAGCACTTTAAATTATTATTTTAGTGTTTCACTGAGTTTTCCCCATGTGTGGGGGTGGGGGAGGTGTGTGTGGGGGATGTGCGGGGTGTGTCTGTGAGATGTGTATGTGTGTGTGTGTGTGTCTGGGGGGATGAGGTGTATATCTGTGTGGAGTATGTGGGTGTGGGTGGGGATGTGGGTGTGTAAGGTGTGTGTGTGGGTGTGGGTGTGTGGGGTGTTTCGGTGTAGGTGGAAGTGTGGGTGTGTGAGGTGTGTTTGTGGTGTGTGTACGTGTGGGGAGTATGTGTGTAGGATGTGTGTGTATGTGTGGGATGTATAGATGTGTCCGTGAGGTGTGCATGTGTGTGTGGGGGGGAGGTGTGTGGGATGTGTGAGGTGTGTCTGTGAGGTATCTATGTGTGCGTGTGTGTGTGTTGGGGGGGTGAGGTGTGTGTGTGTGTCTGGGTGTGTGGGATGTGTGGTTGTGGGTGTGGATGTGTAAGGTGTCGGTGTGGGGGTGTGGGGTGTTTGGGTGCGGGTAGAGGTGTGCGTGTGTGAGGTGTGTGTGGGGAGTGTGTGGGTGTGGGGGTGTGGGGTTGTGTGCGTGCGGGTGTGTGTGGGACGTACTTGTAGGTATCTAAAACAGCCACAGAACCCAAAAGCTCTTTTCAGAGCTACCCTACCTGTAATCACTCAAAATGATTATTTTACACTATTATTTTCACTATTTTTCACCAATTACGCTCCCTGGTACGCTCCCCGGTTCGTGTACCGGGCGCTCCCCCCGCGAAAATCGAAAAAAATTAAAAAACATCAAACCTAGGGGGTCAGGGGGTTGTACCCTGCTCCCTTTTGGTCATTTCCCCCTTTGTTTTTTGCCACCTCTTGTGTCTCAATCCTACCGAGACACAAGATGGCGGCCGCTGCGGACTGTTTCGAATGTTTACAGACACCCGAGAACCAATCAGCTTGCCGTGCGCAAGTCGCGTGGCGCGCCCGGAGCGCTCCCCGGTACGCGCACCGGGGCGCGGCTCTAGATATATATCTTTTTTTAAACCTAATTTACTCAAAATTCACAGGAGCATATATCTTAAGACCTAGCAAAGGCACATCGGGCAAACAATATCTACAATTTTGCCAAGTTTCGTGGAAATCCATTCAGCCGTTCGGGCTAAAAGTGAGGCCAACCGCCCTATGGAAATTAACATGGGAAAAACACGTTCTGGGACCCCCCTTTTTTCTCAGCCCCCCCTTGACAAACCCCCCCCAAATTTTCAGTTGCTGCTCAGAAACAAAATGTTCCATTTTCCTGAAAATTTCAGCCAATTCCGTCCACAAACGCCAAAGTTATTAGACATAGAATTTTCAAAAATCCCATAGAGAAAAAATCCTAACTATATATACCTACTGGCGACCGCCAGTAGGTAATATATATATATATATATATATATATATATATATATATATATATATATATATATATATATATAGAGAGAGAGAGAGAGAGAGAGAGAGAGAGAGAGAGAAATTCACTGAAAAAACATGTTTCACACATGTTATAGTTAGCTGGACATTTCACTCATTCAAAACCATTGAAATTCCCCCGTTATAGTTAGTTCAGCTAACTATAAATCGTGCGCCCGCAATGCACTGCTGATGACGTCACATATTAAATCACTCATGACATGGTCAGTGACATCACTCATGACATCACTGATGGCATCTCAAATGACATCACTGATGACATCATCCAGTCAATGTGTGTCTTTCTGAAAAATAAATATTTTTTTATATATGTATATCTAAAGGTCGATGGAAGAATAAATGGGTAAATATGTGTCTAAATGGATGTTTTTTTGTAAAATTGATTGGATAACTGACTTATTAAGTGTATCTTAGTGAATATATGTATTAACGAGTAATGTTTAAATATGTAAATATCTGTATCAGTGTCTCACTTTGTTTATAAGTGGCTGCATGGGTTGGTGAGTAGCTACATGAGTGTGTATATGGGTTATTAGTTGGTTTTTTGAGTATCAGTATGAGTGTCTGTATGGTTCGGTGGGGGATATTACTTTAGCGCATAGATGCATGAATGTCTGACTCACTGTTTGTATGTGTTTTGAAGACAGCATGTATGCAGGACTGTATGGGTGGATGAGTGTGTGTATGGGTGTGTTAGTGAGTGAATGACTGTCTCAATAGTATCTTTATGAGTAACTACATATGTTTTAAACTAGTATATGTGAGTATTGATGTATATAAGTGAGTATATGTGAGAGTGAGAGATTGGAAGAGTTCCTGTATAAATAAGTATGTGTTTCTATAAGTGATTGTTTAAGAGAGTAAGTATGTGTACGTTTCTGTAGAAGTAAGTGTAGTGGTGTGTGTATAGCTGTATATGCAAGTAAATGGATGTTTGATAGTTTATTTGCATGTGTGAGTATGTGTGTGAGTAACTCTATGGATGAGTGTCGGTGTGTAACAGGATGTATAGGTGTATGAGTACATATGATGAGTGAGTACATGTATGAGTGACTATATAGAACTGTTGGTGAATGAGTGGATGTGTATGTAGATGTTGGTATTACTGAATAGGTTGTTTTAACTGGTATTGGTATCTCCATTTTTTTGAAAATTTTAGTTTCTATTTTTGAATGTGTGTATCAAAGGTTATATTACGGTGATAGGAGGTCTGCCACTCTTTCACAAGGATGACGTCATCAGTGATGTCATTTGAGATGTCATGAGTGATGTCATGAGTGATGTCACTGACCATGTCATGAGTGATGTAATATGTGACGTCATCAGCAGTGCATTGCACGCACGTGAGTTATAGTTAGCTGACCTAACTATAACGGGGGAATTTCAATGGTTTTGTATGAGTGAAATGTCCAGCTAACTATAACATGTGTGAAACCTATGTTTTTTTCAGTGAATTTCTAAGGTTTTTTAAATGCTAATTCCTAACTATAACGTGGCTGAAACCTATGGTTTTTTCAGTGAATTTCTAAGGTTTTTTTTAAATCCTAATTCCTAACTATAACGTGGCTGAAACCTACGTTTTTTTCAAGGTTTTGTAAATTATAATTTTTAAATGTATTAATTGTCATATTTTTTATACTGATTTACTACAGTGTTTTAAACTATTTATTTTTAGATATTTAATTTTTTAAATTACATTACTTATTTTTAATATAAATTGAAAAAAATATGTTTTCATAAATATTGAAATTGTAATATTTTTTTATTTTTTATTTTATATATTTTTTAATTATATACATATTATATAGCAGGCAATGATATCCTATGGAAGGAAATTCAAGTTACTGCTAAGTATGGTTACAATTACTTGTCAGGATCAGTAGTGGGCTGAAAGATGCAGCACTGAGGTCTCTCCTGATAACAGGTGAGTAAATTGGAATTCGTAGTTCGGCTGACTTTAGAGGAATTTTCTAAAGTTCTAAAACTCCACACAGAAGAATTTCCAAGTGAAACCAGTCAATGTTAGCCTATGGAAGGAAATTCAAGTTACTGTAAGTACGGTTAGAATTACTTTTCAGGATCAGTAGTGGGATGAAAGATGCAGCACTGAGGTCTCTCCTGATAACAGGTGAGTAAATTGGAATTCGTAGTTCGGCTGATTTTAGAGGAATTTTTTAAGTTCCAAAACTCCACACTTAGAAGAATTTCCAAGTGAAACCAGTTCGGCTGATTTTAGAGGATTAAGTCCCCTTGCATACTGGGGGTCCCTGGGGGCCAACTAGCCCACCAGGAACCTCCAGTATGCGCCAGGGGGCTGCGTTGCAGAGAGGCGTAAAAAGGGGCGTGGCCTCATTACACCTCTCTGCAACGCAGCTCCCTGGCGCGTTTACAGAGGGGGAACTAATTCCCCTTGCATACTGGGGGTCCCTGGGGGCCAACTAGCCCACCAGGAACCTCCAGTATGCGCCAAGGGGCTGCGTTGCAGAGAGGTGTAATGAGGCCACGCCCCTTTTTACACCTCTCTGCATTCCTTGTGGGACCCCCTGAGCAGGCCTAGGGGGTCAGGTTGTTTCTACCTTGCCCCCTTCTCACGTTTTGCGAGGTTTAATTTTAGGTTTCTTGTGCCTCGGTTCTAGCGAGACACAAGATGGCTGCCAACACTTCCTGGTTTGGAGTGTTGACAGCCAATTAGCATGCAGCTCGTGCTCGTCAGGGTACGCGTACCCTAAGTGCCCATAGATATATCTATGATTTTACTTTTGATTTTCTCAGGAACTACTGCACGGATTTACACCATTTAACAAAAAGCGTGAACTGTGACCCAAACTCTACCTTTTTGTAAAATTTGGTGTAATTCCGTTCAGCAGTTCGGGCTGTAGTCACGGCTAAATGACCCTATGGAAAATTGCATTGGGAAAACACGTTTTGGGACCCCCATTTTTTCTCAGCCCCCGCTTGACGAATAACCCCAAAACTTTCAGGATAGGAGCGAAGCGGGCCATCTTCTTGGAGAATTTCGCGAAGATTCGTCAACCGTCGCCAAAGTTATTCCAAATAGAATGTTGCGTATTTCCTATGGAAACTAGGTCCTAACTATAACTACCTACTGGGGACCGCCAGTAGGTAATATATATACATGGGCTGCGGCGTTCCCTCCGATCTGATTAGGATGTGACCGCCAGGGTGGCGGTCACATCCTCTATCTCTAACATTGTGGCGGGTGCAGCTTCAAGCTGCACCCGCCCCAATGTAAAAAATGCATGCACAGCATTTGCGTGCACAAAGCGGCAGGCACCGCGCGGTGCCTGCTGCATTGTGCACGCAAATGCAGGGGGGTACCATAGGTACCCCCCATGTGCACCCCCCACCACCCCTTCACCCAGGGGGCCCGCAACGGGCACCCGAAGTGAAGGTCCGTATGCTTTTTCACGGCGGAAAAGCCGCCGTGGAAAAGCATAGAATTGCAGACATCCTAATATGCCTGGCGGTGTCTGATAGACACCACCAGACATGTTAGTGCTTTTCCGCCGCGGTCGCCTTCCAACCGCGGCGGAAAAGCTGCGGACAGATTATCAGACCCACCAGCCATCCTAATTTGGTGGTGGGTCTGTGGAGGCTCCGCTGCGGTTTTCCCGCATCCTCCGGGCCGGCGGTGGCTTCCGCCGGCCGGGAGGATGCGGGAATTCCGCAATCATAATGACCCCCATAGTTAGGAATTAGCATTTTTAAAACCTTATTTTACTCACACAAAACCATTGAAATTCGCATATATAGTTAGTTGCACTAACTATATATTTCGCGCACCCGCAATCCACTGCTGATGATGTCACATATTACATCATTCATGACATGGTCAGTGACATCACTGATGACATCACTGATGACATCTCAAATGACATCACTGATGACATCACTGATGACATCTCATTTGATATGACTGATCACATCACTGATGACATCATTCATGTGATAATACGATTAACTTCTTCAGACTCTAACATAACCTTATATACACTCAGTGTAAACAGACACTCACAGAGTGTCACTCATCCATGGAGTTACTCACACACCTAGTCAGTCATGCAAAGATTCAATCACACCTCCATCTCCTCAACTATACAGTTATACACACCTTACTTATTCAAACAGATACTAACACATATTTACTCTCTTATACAATCCCTGATACAATTTTCAGAATGATCCATACAGCCACTCACACATTCACTGCCTCTTATGCACAGTTATTTATATATGTCTACTCCCACATATACTGTGTTTTACATATGTTCTTACTTTGACATGTAGCACTGAGATATCCATTCACTCACCAATACACTCATGCACACAGTCAACCACCCATACAGCTGTTCCCACATGCACTTTTGAACCCATACATCTAGTGAATCAACTGCTCACACATCTATGCACAGAGTCATACACCTCCCAACCACCCACACACACACTCAGTCTCCCATACAAATAATTGGGCAACCAATCAATAATTCATATAGTTACTCATATAGCTACTGATCAATACATGCAGCAGTTTACAGAACAACAGACATAATGATTCACAAATTAAGACAGTTTAGTCACTAACCCATGCACTCAGTGAAACACATTTAATCACTCACTCATACAGTCAATCATGCACCTACTAAATCCTTCATCTAGACACTTATACATCCACTCATTCTTCAATATGTAAGACATATTTAAAGTTTACAGAAACATACAGACACTGGATGTTGTTATCAGTGATGTCATCAGTGATGTCATTTGAGATGTCATCAGTGATGTCATCAGTGATGTCACTGACCATGTCATGAATGAAGTAATATGTGACATCATCAGCAGTGGATTGCGGGTGCGCGAAATATATAGTTAGTGCAACTAACTATATATGCGAATTTCAATGGTTTTGTGTGAGTAAAATAAGGTTTTAAAAATGCTAATACCTAAATATATATGGTCTATAACCTATGGTTTTTTCAGTGAATTTTCAAGGTTTTGTAAATGCTAATTCCTAACTATATATGGTCTATAACCTATGGTTTTTTCAGTGAATTTCAATTTTTTTTAATAGCAAATATTAAAAGCTGTTAAATGTATTCTTTTTTTAAAGGAAAAATATATTTTATATGTATTTAATATACATTTTTTATGTATATATATATGTATTTTTTTTTGTTTCGCTACCGGTTCGCGCACCGGGTAGCTTCCCGTTAGCTCAATTTTATGCCGCGACCCGGTCCGCGCACCGGGAAACGTCCCGTTTGCACAACTGCCGCGTTCGAGAACAACACCGCGACGGGTCGCGTAAGCGCGACGTATCGCGTTGCCGCGCAATGCGTCTTATGATGCGCCGCGTTCGCGCACTCGGAAGTGCTCCGGAGCACGAACGAGGCGCGAAGCGCAGCACACCGGAAGCGCTCCGGGCGCGGAGCGGGACGCGTAACATAAGCGTAATAGGTCATGTGACCTGTAAATAACACTTTTCATTGGTTTAGAACTATTTTTTTCCCAAATGATGAAAACCCCTCCTTTTTTCCTCACTCTGACTTTCATCTTTGTGAGAGGAAGACCTGTTTCTCCTTGTTGAAATAATGGCATCTGTAGTAGCTGCAGCTGGTGGACCCCCACCCCCACCACAACCACCTAGGAAGGAAGGACCACCTGCGAAGTTCCTTCCAAACCCAGAGGAAGAGGAAGAAGAAGAGGAATAGGACGTAGAGCGGAGGCAGTTCTTGCCTGAACAGCCCCACAAATCACACCAAAAAGAGCATTTTATATGGCAATTTTTTCTTTTCCTCGAGACCAAAAAAATGTCAATGCCCGATATGTGACATGCCTCATTTGTAAAGATGTTTTGTCTAGAGGTACAAACAAAAAGTATAGTTTTCAAACAATTACAGCGCTGCTGAGCTGCGTCACCTCCAAGATAACCTACCAACTCCTGTGGCCAGTACATCGTCGCAGGTAACTCTATCGGGACCAGAGGCGAGGGAGACGGTCCCAAACATTCAACAGAATTTTGTGCACATGAAGCTAGTGTGCATTTACTGTGGTGAACTAATTTCATATGGGAATATGAGTATCATTTTAATTAATAGAGCGTTTGAAAACCACAAGTGCTCAAAACGCCCCAAGAAATAAATTGGTTTTTTTGCTCCCGTTGAGCCCTTTCTAATGCCTGTTTTTCGTTGTCCCCCCCCCAAAAAACCAAAAAAAACATCAAATTGTTCAAAAAATACAAAAAAAATAAAAAATGTTCAGAAAAATAAACAAAATATATAAAACAACAAAAACATTTAAAAAAAAATTCTTTTCAGAACTACCTCCCATTTCTAAAAAATTACTAACATTTTTAGCACTCTTGACTTCATTTTTCTCATAGGTGCGCTTCCCGGTGCGCGCACCGGAGAGCGCCCCCTTAGCGCAATAAAAAAAACGAAAAAAAAAAACAAGAGAAGGAGAGCATAAGAGAAAGAGAAAGAGAGAGTAATGTTAAGAGACAGACAGCAAGAGAGAGCAACACAGAGGTACTGTATAATACATAGTAAAACAGTGTAAAAGATATAAGAAAGTGTAAGAGAGAAAATGAAAAAAATATAAGGCTGTGAAACAAAGAAAGAGAGAAGAATAATACTAAAGCAGAGGCACATGAAGAATGTGAGTGGCTGTAAAGAGTAAAAGGAAAGTGAAAAAATGATGTACAAATAAAAGGTAATAACGGAACCAGATTTAAATAACACTGGTGAGGGAGAGAGAGAAAAAAGTAGTGTCCATAACTAAAGAGGGATGAAATAAGATGGATAAAATCGACTAAAGTTAAAGCATGTGGATTGACAGAGAGAAAAAACTGAAAGAAGAAAAGAAGAAGTATCAGAAAGGGAATAATTGAAGCAGCAAAGAAATGTAAATAACGTAGTGTGCTTGAACTTCAGGGAGAAAACATAATGAACAAGTAGTGAAAGAGTGAAGAGACAGAGACAATTAGAGTAAGAGAGACGGACTGAGTGAACGGGAGTGAGGAACTGTGAGAACAGAGGGACTGAGAAAAGGAGTGGAAGGAGTGCAGTAAGTAAATCACCCACACAACACAACAGCTACCCTACCTCAAAGCACTCTAAAATATTATTTTACTGTTTCTCTTGGTTTTCCCCTTGTTACGCTCCCCGGTGCGCTACCCATAGTATAAGTAAAGAGGGGTGAAAGAGGGAGAAATATTGAATTAGGATAACACATGGAGAGTGACATAGAGAGTGGACATAGAGAGTAAAGGAAACAGTACCTGAATGGGCTTGAGTAAAACAGCAAAAAAAGTTAAGTAATGCAATGTGTGTGACTTACAGGGAGTCAGTGGGTGTAGGTAGGAGTTTGGGTGTGTAAGGTGTGTCTGTGGGTGTGGTTGTGTGGACTGTTTTGGTGTGTGTAGAAATGAGGGTGTGTGAAATATGTATGAAAAGTGTATGAGTGTGGGATGTATATGTGTTCGATGTATGTGTGTGTATGGAATGTGTGTGTGTTGTTGAAGAGTGTGTGTGGGAGTTTTTTTGTGTGTATGAGGTGTGTGTGTGGTGTGTGTGTGGGTGTATGTTACAGGTGTGTGCATGTGTTGGGAGGGGGATGAGCTATATGTGTAGGAGTAAGGTAAATAATTAAGAAAAAGAGAATGAGTGAAGAAGCAAAGGAAGGGAACAGAGGGTAAGTGAAGTAAAGAATAGGGATCAAAAGAAGTTGAATATGAGAGGGTAAATAGGGAAAGGGAAGTAAACATGGAGAATAAGAATAAGTGAAAGAAGCAGAGTAAAAACACAGGAGTGAGGTAGATTGAGAAAATGTTAGTGACCTTAAAGCAAAGGGTGATAACAAACTACATTTTTTTAGTCATACTTACCATATATAAATGTAACTTTATTTTCTTTTAACTACAGTTGGTATCTGTGAAAGAGAGAAGAAAAAATAAGTTATAATTAGTAAAATATGTTTTTTAAATTAAAAGATACAAATGAAGAGCTAAAAACATCATAACACTCTATTTAGAAATAAAGTGAGAGTGAAGAACACAGAAAGGGAAATAAACTAAGGTAGAAGGACAAAAAGAGGGAAAAAGAAATAGAAGGAGAGCAAATTACAAAGAGTAAGGCATATAGATTCACTAAGCAAAAGAGAGAGAAGTACAGAGAAATGAACTGAAGGTAAGAAAGATACTAAAACAATGTGAGTTAGCAAAACTAAATCAGGAAACAGAAGTAAGTAAAAAGATAATGACTGAGACAGAAAACAGTCTAATTAAGGATGCATTTAGAAGAATGAGGAATAGAAGATAACTGAGAGTAAGAGAAGAACAGTCATACAGTGAAAGGATGAAGGGAGACTGAATAATATACAACAATTCAAGGAAATGGACTGAGGAAGTTATAACGTAGACACAGTAAAAGAAAAACTGAGTGAGGTGGAGTACAATGAGTGAGAAAAGAAAAAAAGTAAGTCTGCAAAAAAAAGAAAGAGAGGAGAAGACGACTAAAACAGTGGTACTGAGAGAAAATAATTTGGTGATGAAAGTAAAGAGAAGGACATTGAAAGAAAGGAAATGATGGATAGTAACGGAACCAGAGTAAAAGAAATGGGATGAAGAACGATGAGAGAGGAGCAGTGAAGTTGTTGTAAAAGAAGTGATAGAAGGCAGATAAACACAAGTGAAAATAACACAAGTAGAGTGAGGCACTGAGGACATAGAAGTAGTGAACGAAAAACAGAGAAGAGGTCAAAAGTAAAGAGCAAACAAAGATAAGCTAAGGAGAGTGGGTGATTTATAGTGATAGAGTGCAATAATACTGCTGAGTGAGTAAACAGGAATTACTAAAAGAGCAAAGGAGGAAAATACGGAAAAGAGAAGGAAAGCAGAAAGACTGAAAGCTGAAAAGTTATGCAAGGGAGAGACGGGATACACACAGTTGAAATGAAAATGAGGGGTTGTCAAAGAAGTGGAGTAAGGGAACGGGGTTACAGAGAGTGAGAGAAAGACATTATAAGTGAGTAAAAAGAGCTGAAAGAAGATGAAAAAAGGAAAGTAAGTGTCAGAGAATGGGAATACAATTTAATTTACACAATCCAAAGTATAGAATAACTTCTACAACATGTTACATAGTTTATTTTTGCTGTTCTCAGAATATATTGAATTTCACTTAAAGTAGTGAGTTCAAATTACTCATCATATGACAGCGGGAAAAAAAACACAATCTAAAAGATTGTGTTTTAAAAAAAAACTTACATACTGACAAATGACAAATGTACGCTTATCTTTGATTGAATTACTTTTCCTTGAGGCCAAATAGTATATCATGGAGGTCCTTTTCTCGTTGCATAGTATTTTGCTGTTCACTTAGAAATCCATTTCATCGACTTTCTACAAGAAAAGCTCCAAGAACATCTGAAATATTTTCAAAATTTTAATATACTCCTTTTTTCAGTCATGACTCTTTACTCATTCTTGCACCTTTCCATTTGGCCAAATAGTGTCAGATGTATGAGTATATATGAGTACTCCTCCCGTCTTCATAGGCCAATTACCTTTACCTAAATTTTGGCTGTAAAAACACTAGATATGAATTTATAAAGCCAAAAGGCAAACGTTGTTTGAAAGTCAAATGATTGTCGTTACATTGGGTCCAACCTTTAGAAGTTTTTAAATAGCATGTGTAATGCCCTGATGTTGTAGAAGGACCATCATGAAAAATAATAGCTACAGTTGCAAAGATTCTTCCTGATATCGATAACTGAGAAGCCACAAAATTTTTAATAGAAGTTGTCAATTTAGTTCCATCAGGTCTACATCGTTGGAACATTAAAATAACATAGTGACCATAATTTTGTAGAAATAATGTGGACAGCATTGCAGACTTACATTGGGTACACACCATATTGTGATCCGCTGCTTTAACTAGATTATTGAAAGACACTGATTTGCAATCTGGTAAAGTTAAATATATAAATCTTTCAGAGTCTATTCTAGTAGTACTTGATGAAGCACAGTTATCACAGTCATGTTGCCATTGATAAGAAAGGCCAAATAGATTTTTTATATCTACTCCTTCATCTTGTAATACATCAAATATATATATTAAAAATTCCTGACAATGCTGCTGAATATTCTGTGAAAATTGATTTTGACCTGAACATATATCTAGAAGATTTCTAATTTCTGAAACACTTTCTATTTTTGCTCTATCACTACTACATTTGTCTAACACAGAATTCAATAAACAGCACAATGTTTGTTCCCGATTTTCAACAATCTGTCTTTGTAAATTTTGAAGAAAAAAAACAACATTAACTACTACATTAGCATAGCAGTTGACACCAGAACTGTTTTCAAACTGAAATCCAACAACATCTTAAACAGAATCCTTTTTGTTTCTCTTTACAATTACACTTTTATCTACTTTATGCCTTTTTGCTGATACCTCACTGCAATTACTCTCATTTCTTCTTTTTCGGCCTACCACACATTTTTCAATCAGAGGATATTGAGGCAAATGTGGAGCATACTCTCTTCTTAACCTATTGTATTCTTTTACACAATCTAAATCTGCACAAATCTTTGTTTCATCACACTCAATCAAGTACAATCCTGATAAAGTTCTGACTCGTGATAATGCCACATATGCCATACCCTCTTTAAACACAGAACTTCCAATGTTCACCAAAGCGCTATCTACACTTAAACCTTGAGGCTTATGAATTGTCACCGCATATGCCAAACAAATAGGAAACTGTTTTCGGCGAACATATAAGTCTTTCACGAGCAAAAATCTAGCTGAACAACGACAAATTTGTTCTATTTCATCAATGTCATCAAATTTAATTTTTAAAATTTCAATTCCATCTCTATTTTTGTAATTCACAAAAACAACAACATAACCCATTGCTCCATTTACTAGACCTCTTTCAACATTTAAATTCCTTCTTAAAATGACACGACAATTCAAACACACATTCAGAGTCTTTTCAAAACCAGCAGTTTTAGATATAGTCTTCTCTAATGAATCCAATTTTGATTTCAAATTTTCAGACAAAATAATTGTTGCTCCCATATGCTCTATTTTATCAATAGCTTCCAGTTTCACTATCTCTTCATTTTCTAACTGTAACATTTTGTTGTTGAACATGGAACATTCTTTCAGAGTTGGCAACAAACATATGCCAGATTTCTTCTCGTTAATTTTCTTAAATATGTTCTCTGGAAGAATGTTTTCATTTGGGTACAAATTTGAAATTAATCGTGCATGTAAAGCTTCTTTCCCTTGCTGACTTACTTTTCCGATCCTTACATCTTGTAGAATATTTTTATAATCTTCATCATTTGCCTGCCGCATATTTTGAAGCAGTTCTGCATATTTAAAGTTTAACCATATATTAACTTTTCCAATGCTCCCTAAGTACTTCCTGGTATCTTCATGTGTGAGCATTTTGAACACAGGTTTTCCTTTCACTGGAGTCAACTGCAGAAGATCTCCAAAAACAATAATATGTTTTCCACCAAATAAGACATCATAGTCTGTTCTAAGAATTTCTTGCATTCTCAAATGCACAAAAGCAAGCATGATATTTGACACCATGCTTACTTCATCAATGATAAGAAGTTTCATTTTCTTCAGGACTCTCGAAACTTCGGAACACGCATCTCCTGATAGCTTGTGATACTCCAATTTGTTATCATGCTCCACTGGCAGCATCAGTAAACGATGTAAAGTAATCCCTTTAATGTTATATGCTGCCAGCCCAGTTGGAGCAGCAACAACACAAGACAGCGGTGATTCAGTCCTTTTCTGCAGATAAGTTGCAATGGCTTTAATCAGAAAACTTTTTCCAGTTCCCGCTTCTCCACTCACGTACAGTTGGACAGGCTTAAATGATGTACATGAGCACTCTTTTTTCTCATGACTGAATCCATGTTCAATCTGTTCTGTGACTTCGTCATATATCTGTTTCTGCTCAAGGTTTAGTTGTTTCACCAAATCTTCTAAGTTAACTTCATCATCTTGACCTTGTTCTATAGCTCTTTCCACCTCATCCATGGCAGTAGCAGCTTCATTTTGGATAATTGGTCCTCCTAGTGGATCCTGACTCAATGAAGCAGAACTCTGACTGCCTTGAGAACTGTCTCTCGCAATCTCTGCAGCAATTGTGGCTTCTTGCTCTATTTCTTCATTCAACATTTGCAGATAATTTAGAAAAACAGGACATTCTATGGTATCCTTCGTTGCATTAAAGGAGCCTTCGTAACAGAGAAAATCTCCAAGAAGTTCCTCTTCTTCACGCCAAGGTTTAAACAGTTGCAAAAGAGCCAAATAATAAAATTCTCTTTTATCTGGATTATCACAACTCAATTTGCGATGATTAATCAAATGACCTTTTTTCTGTTTCACTAGACATCCTTCACATCCAATGACTCCATATATTCCATTATTGATATCTTCTCTGATGTTCCTCTTATAAATATATATCTGCAGAACTTCATAGAGACAAGCGTTCTCAAGGTGATGACTTCTATTTGGATAGTATATATCCAACATGTTTGTCTTCAAAATATCTGTACTTTCTGGTTCTTTCTCCGCCAAATACTCTATCGCTTGTACAGACTTCAAAACTCGATTTCGTGTTGCAGCAAGACCTAGACTCACCCAAATGATGGTTCTAGATTTGGCATAGAGACTTGCTGACGACAATCGATCAGAACATTCATACGCTCCCATTTCTCGATGCGACAACATCTTCAGACTGTAACTGTATAATTTCTTGCTTAGACTCTTTTCATGTGAAATGTCCTCCCACATTTCCTTTAGTTCTGTCTTTTCTTTTTTTGTGATGTAAGACGTCACATATCGAGCCACAGCAATAGAGTTGTCAGCAACGAATTGAATATCCATGTTAGCATTCCACATGGACAAAATCACTGGGTTGTAGTCGTTGATGTACTTGGACTCTTCGTCTCTTTTTAAATTGTATGTATTTTTTGGTGATTTCCTCGTCACAGTATGTCGCAGAGAAGACATCAAATTATTTACTCTTCCTTTAGAAATCACTGGTCGTGGAAAGCTGAAACGACATTTTGTGTAGAACTCGTCCTTGTTTCTGAATTTTCGACGACAGTACTTTCCACAACGATGGGATTGAAAGCGTAAAACTTCTTGCCTTAAACTGTTTTCTTCCGCAGTTTTCGGAACAGCACATGTTGAATACTCTTCAATGAAACTCATCACTGTCTCATCCGAATCTGTTCCAAATTTGGGTGCATCTTTAATCCACAACAACATATGTATGTGAGGAGCACCTCTCGCTTGATACTCCTTTCTCCAAAAGAAATCCAAAACCTCTCCAAGGGGAGGATTTTTTTTGTTGGTAATAAAATACATCATAGCTTCAAATCTATGATTAAAATATCTGCATACATTCACTGGATCTAAAGAACACAGTTCTCCAGGTGTTTTGAATTCTATATTTTGTATATTAGCATTGGCCTCTCGTAGAAATTGAAGTAAGTCCTCCCATGCATACTCGGCACAGCTAAGAGTGAGGAACCATGTAGGAGTTCCTAAGTTTCTTAGCATACATTTCAATTCCCCATGGCGATGGTACCAACACTCATTTGTACCACGCTGACATGCCATGAGATTGATTAGATGAGATTCTAAAATATTATCTTGCAGATTCACTTTCTCCATAAAGTCCCTCGCCGAAACATTTTGTAGATGTGCTCCACTTTTCAGAATATGGTTTACTGCATAAGAAAGCCCAGACAAGTTACTTTCATACAGTAGATGAAACAAATAGGGAATGCATTGACGAAACCTTGCATCTTCAGCATATAATCTTACAGTTCGATATTCAGATGCAGGAATTTGAAGTGGTCGATCGTCATATCGTCCACCTCGACCTGTTGGAAATAGCTGTGGAAAACAACGAGCTTCCAAACTTTCTTCCCATACACTAATGGGACTTCCTTTTGCTGTTTTCATTTGAAACAATTCAATTGCATTCCCCATTACTTCTTTGGAATGCAAAGGATGAACAGTATAATGTTCATATATTTCTTCACTTTTAGACACATCAACTTTTTCAATTTGGCCGCCTGAACAATCACTGTCTTCATCTGTAGCTGTTTCTTCTGCTGCAACACATACATCTTTGTAGTACTCATTGTTTTTGACTAAATACAACGTTGCCTTTTTGACTTTCCTAACATTCACTAAATCTTGCCAGATTTTTTTACTCTTTGTTGGAACCCCATTAACTAGAATAACTAAAGGTTCCTCTTCTACTTTTTCTATACCAATTGTATCAATATTTTTTTTCAAATCTAGGGGCAAATAAACAACTCTTCCCTTTAATCCTCTCTGCAAATCTGTAGGAGGCAATTTCCTTATCTTAGGCTCCATGCGAACAATTGCCTGAAAAGGATGGACACATTGAATCAAAATAGACTCATATGTATTTAAATCCATCAATTCACTGGGAATGTCTATCAACTCCAGATTATTATGAACGGCTCTAGCAGGCATTCTGTTTTGATTTAATTTGTCATAACAATATTTACAAATACGCTGATCAGAACTCAAATCAAAAGAATTCTCCACCCACAAATAAGTTGCTAAATCTTTCCACTCATAATTATCCATCTTTTCACTTTTTGCATATAAATCAACTAACCTAGTCTGAATCTTATAATGAGTCCGTCGACAACACACACAAGTAAAATTCGGCCTTTCACTTGATTTCACCTTAAACCTGGTAATTTCCTTCTCAAACTTTTCTGTATTTAAAATCTGTACATTGTCTTCCACATTACCTTGAATTGCTGTCTCAATTTCTACACTGTCCTCTTGCTCACGAAAATAACAAATCTCAATTTCTTCACAAATCTTCTTCACATCTAATTCTGTTCCATGCAAAAGAGCACTGTTTAATTGTTTAAGCTTAAGTGCTGGACTTTTTGCATAATACAACATTCTCACTAATTTCCTCATTTTGGTATCATGCACTGCTAACATCCTAAAATGATGAAAAACACTCTGACAAACTTTTCTAGAAAGACAAGCCAGTGAATGGCCTTGCAAACCTGTGATTCCTCTCACTCTGCAAGGATCTAAGTCTTGCAACAACTTCACTTTCTGCTTTATACTTTTTTTAATTATATGTACGTAAGAAATTACAAAACAAATCAATTGATTCCTGTCGCACACTACAAATACTGCTACACTTCCAAGTGTACACTGGACCCTTAGTACGTCTCCCTAAAACTCCATCAGATAACACCTCTTCTGGTTCTCTAGGCACAAGTTTCTCTTTTTCAATCGGACAACCGTCTTTCACTTCATACGCTCGACCACCGGTGTCAACTGCATGCACTAAATCATTCTCCTGGAAGTAACTCTCCTCATTAAAA
Source organism: Lissotriton helveticus (assembly GCF_964261635.1). NCBI lineage: Eukaryota > Metazoa > Chordata > Amphibia > Caudata > Salamandridae > Lissotriton > Lissotriton helveticus. The sequence goes on along the minus strand of NC_136061.1, from coordinate 960,457,487 downwards.
AATGGCTCACAACTTGAACTGTGCATCCATTCTCCAGAAAAAACTTTACAAAAATTAGTCCGATTAATTACTCTTTTCCATCTACTGTTTGATTTGAAAACATCAATTGTCTTGTTAAGTGTCCTAATTCTATTGATTATTAAAATAAATAATTTTTTCTTAACTTCAAAAGCCTGATCAACAATCTTCTCTACACTTTTCTTTTTCTTATAAAAAGCAGTTCTCTGTTTACCTTTTTTAATATTTTTTTAACAAATTTAAAACCACTCTATTGCGAAACATTCGTCTACGAATGTCTCTAAACTGATTCTGCCTTCTATTCCTATACATATTATTCTCTCCTGCTCCAGTTTTAGGATTCTTTGAAGTTCTCTCCTTCTTTTTCAATTTTACTCTCTCATTTTCTTTTTCTACATGGTGTCCATCATTTTTTCTGGATGTACATATGTTGCGTAAAAAAGACTTAGGGGCATATTACCAACCAATAGAGATAATTTTTGTCTCTAACTTGTTTAGAGACAAAAATTATCGCCGCAAATCGGCGATTTTTATCGCAGATAAACCTTGCTATTAGCAAGGTTTATCGCAAATGCGATAAAAAACGGCCGCAATGCATGAATATCGCTGAAAAGTCAGCGATATTCATGCATTATCGAGCAAATGCTCTTAGCCATGTTATCCACCTCCCATTGGATAACATGGCTAAGAACTGCTCAGGGCAGGTGTTAGCTTTTGGAGATATTCGCGCTTAGCGCGAATATCTCCAAAAGTTGGTAATAGGAGATAGCGATGTTAGCGACTGTTTCCAGTCGCTAACATCTTGGCACGCCCACTTTGCATGTCATTAGTGATAAATATCACTGACATGCAAAGCGGGGCCCAAGATGGTCGCTATCTCCTATTAGCTGTCGCTAACTGGTGTTAGCGACAGCTTGGTAATAGGGAGATAATTTTATCTCCGCTTTCTTGGCTTTTAAAGCCAAAGAAGCGGAGATAAACCCCCTTGATAATATGCCCCTTAGTTGTCTTACCAGGAGCTTTGTTCCTGTTTTTTGAAGTATCTGTTGTGGTAGAATGCTCTAATTCCGTTGCTGTTTTTGATTTTTCCCGGTTACGTTGTTTCTTTGTCCTTTCCTTTGTGGGCATCTTTGCTTTTTCTTCAAATAATGATTTCAATCTGTGTTAAAGAAAAACAGTAGCACATTATAGACCACTATTACCAAACAACAAAGCAATGACAAAAAGCAAACGATCAATACAGGGTTTCAGATCAGGTGAGGATTCTCCAGTGGTGCACAAAAGGTGAGGCCTGTATTGAAAAATATAGTGGAAGACAGCTCTGTCCACAACTACAAAGAAGATCAGACCTATGTCTAACTCCACTGCACTCTTATACACAGGCTTCACCACCTATGCTTCCCAAGAAAATATTGAGTTATATAGTTATATAGAATTGTATTTTATAAAATTGTGAAGCTCCATGAGAAAGCGTTTGCCTCAGTCTTATTCCTGTTGTGAGGCAGGTGCAAGATTTTGCCTCAGTCTTATCCCTGCTGTGAGGCAGATGATTGTAAATAGGATCTGTGCTGTGTTTCCTAAATGTGATGTCAAAAACGATTTTGGAGAAAATGATTGGTTTTTACATTTTTGATTAAAATGTGGCGCAGAGGTTTAAAAAGTGACGCATCTACCTACATGCATCAATTTTTAAATATGGAGCAAAAAGGTACTTGTTTTGGTTTTCCTGGGGAGCGTAGTTGGTGAAGCTTGTGTCTAAGAGTGCAGTGGACTAGGCTTCATGAAGCATATACCTGTCTGCATTCTTAGACGCAGGTGTCAATTTGACTCTTTACAGTGATGTTAGCTGTGTTTTAAAACAGTGTAGGAAGCATATTGAGTTTGTTTGCATAGAGGAATTGTATTTTGTAAAATTGTGAAGCTCCATGTGAAAGCGTTTGCCTCAGTCTTATTCCTGTTGTGAGGCAGGTGCAAGATTTTGCCTCAGTCTTATCCCTGTTGTGAGGCAGATGATTGTAAATATGATCTGTGCTGTGTTTCCTAATTTTGATGTCAAAAACGATTTTGGGGAAAATAAATGGATTTTACATTTTTGAGTATAATATGGCGCAAAGGTTTAAAAAATGACTCATACATGCGTCACTTTTTAAATATGGGGAAAAAAGGTACATGTTTGGGCTTTCCTGGGGAGCCTAGATGGTGAGGATTATATCTAAGTGTGCAGTGGACTAGGCTTCATGAAGCATATCCCTGTCTGCATTCTTAGACACAGGTGTCAATTTGACTCTTTACAATGATGTTACCTGTGTTTTAACTCAGTGTAGGAAGCATATTGAGTTTGTTTACATAGAGGAATTGTATTTTGTAAAATTGTGAAGCTCCATGAGAAAGCGTTTACCTCAGTCTTATTCCTGTTGTGAGACAAGTGCAAGATGTTGCCTCAAAACACCTGTGTCTAAGAATGCAGCAGAGATAGGCTTCATGAAGCCTAATCCACTGCACTCTTAGACACAAGCCTCAACACCTATGCTCCCCAGGAAAGCCCAAACAAGTACCTTTTTTGCCCCATATTTGAAAAGTGACGCATGTAGGTAGAGGCGTCACTTTTTAAACCTCTGTGCCACATTATACTCAAAAATGTAAAAACAATTTATTTTCCCCAAAATCGTTTTCGACATTACATTTAGGAAACACAGCACAGATCCTATTTACAATCATCTGCCTCACAGCAGGGATAAGACTGAGGCAAAATCTTGCACCTGCCTCACAACAGGAATAAGAGTGAGGCAAACGCTTTCTCATGGAGCTTCACAATTTTACAAAATACAATTCCTCTATGCAAACAAACTCAATATGCTTCCTACACTGTTTTAAAACACAGCTAACATCATTGTAAAGAGTCAAATTGACACCTATGTCTAAGAATACAGACAGGGATATGCTTCATGAAGCCTAGTCCACTGCACACTTAGATACAATCCTAACCACCTAGGCTTACCAGGAAAGCCCACACATGTACCTTTTTTCCCCATATTTAAAAAGTGACGCATGTATGCGTCATTTTTTAAACCTTTGTGCCACATTATACTCAAAAATGTAAAATCCATTTATTTTCCCCAAAATCGTTTTTGACATCACATTTAGGAAACACAGCACAGATCATATTTACAACCATCTGCCTCACAGCAGGGATAAGACTGAGGGAAAATCTTGCACATGAAGCTTCACAATTTTACAAAATACAATTCCTCTATGCAAACAAACTCAATATGCTTCCTACACTGAGTTAACACAGGTAACATCATTGTAAAGAGTCAATTGAATTTCTATTAAACATGCACACATTCTTTATTCCTTTTAAAAAATGTAAAAACTATTTATTTTCCCCAAAATCGTTTTTTACATCACATTTACAAAACACAGCACAGGTCCTATGTAGAAGCATTCCATGTCACGACTAAAAATTCACAATTTTACAAAATACAATTAACGCTTTCACATGAAGCTTCATAATTTTACAAAATACAATTCCTCTATGCAAACAAACTCAATATGCTTCCTACACTGTTTTAAAACACAGCTAACATCATTGTAAAGAGTCAAATTGACACCTGTGTCTAAGAATGCAGACAGGGATATGCTTCATGAAGCCTAGTCCACTGCACACTTAGATACAATCCTCACCACCTAGGCTCCCCAGGAAAGCCCAAACATGTACCTTTTTTCCCCATATTAAAAATGTGACGCATGTATGCGTTATTTTTTAAACCTTTGCGCCACATTATACTCAAAAATGTAATTTCCATTTATTTTCCCCAAAATCGTTTTTGACATCACATTTAGGAAACACAGCACAGATCATATTTACAACCATCTGCCTCACAGCAGGGATAAGACTGAGGCAAAATCGTGCACATGAAGCTTCACAATTTTACAAAATACAATTCCTCTATGCAAACAAACTCAATATGCTTCCTACACTGAGTTAACACAGCTAACATCATTGTAAAGAGTCAAATGTATTTCTATTAAACATGCACACATTCTTTATTCCTTTTAAAAAATGTAAAAACTGTTTTTATGCTTCATGAAGCCTAGTCCACTGCACACTTAGATATAATCCTCACCACCTAGGCTCCCCAGGAAAGCCCAAACATGTACCTTTTTTCCCCATATTTAAAAAGTGACGCATGTATGCGTCATTTTTTAAACCTTTGCGCCACATTATACTCAAATATGTAAAATCCATTTATTTTCCCCAAAATCGTTTTTGACATCACATTTAGGAAACACAGCACAGATCATATTTACAACCATCTGCCTCACAGCAGGGATAATACTGAGGCAAAATCTTGCACATGAAGCTTCACAATTTTACAAAATACAATTCCTCTATGCAAACAAACTCAATATGCTTCCTACACTGAGTTAACACAGGTAACATCATTATAAAGAGTCAAATGTATTTCTATTAAACATGCACACATTCTTTATTCCTTTTAAAAAATTTAAAAACTATTTTTTTCCCCCAAAATCGTTTTTTACATCACATTTACAAAACACAGCACAGGTCCTACGTAGAAGCATTCCATGTCACGACAAAAATTTCACAATTTTACAAATTACAATTACTCTATGCAGTAAAAACTTTTTACCAAGCATTATCAAAAAGCATGACACAAAGCAACATGTAAAGACCACAATTTTCTTCCAAATCTTCTCCATAGAGTATACAAGTCTCTATGTATATTAAATGAATCATAACTCACCTTTACAAATATTTTAGGAGATTCAGAACAGTGTCAGATACACACACCAATATTTCTTTAGCAGAGCAAAAGATATGTTCTCCAGACACTGCAAACCATAAAGGCACAGAAAACCTCTAATTCTACACAGATATCCCTTTTTGTTAACCAATTAAAACTCTTCCCTCTCTATTTTCAAACCAACACCCTTCCACCCCCTCAGCCCTTTCTACCTGTTACCATAGCAACTCCCTCCTCACTGAGCTCCCAGGGTTAAAATTTTATTCTACAATGTTGCAAATCACCTCTGCAAGGATGTTTGACCTGCAAATACACCAGCTTATCTGGTGTAAGGTTTCTTTAAATAACTTTTTTTTAACCATTCAAATTACTTCTTACACAGAACACAACCATGCACCCTAACTTTCAGTTTTCACCTATCTCATTCTACCAATCATTGCTTGTGATTCAAGAGCACTGAAACTCCACAAGTTTTTTTTTTTGCAAACTCCTATTATTCCAACTGCCATTTCTTTTCCACACTTCATCTAACTGCACCAGAATCTCCTCTGACCATGTATTCTGTCTGGATTATTGGACATAGCTATATCCACTGGGCTCAAAGGTATGCTAGTACCAGAAATTTACACAACCTTGATTTATCAAACGTGAACATAAAATGGATTGGCCACAGAGGATTAAAATGTCACCAATTGATTCCATTGGTGAAAACCTTTTTGCATTTGCCACACCCTGACCTGTTAATTTTGCACTGTGGAGGAAATGACTTAGGCACTTTGACTGGGGTAGGTCTGGAAATGCTTTTAAAGGACACCTTTGAGCAATTGATGGCACTTTTTCCACAAACTGCCTTGGTATATTCCAATATATGCCAAAGGCAGAAATGGAAGAGGTCCAATCAATTTTGTCCACAATTTGAGAAAGCACGGAAACATGTGAATAAATCTGTTTCTGCTTACATGAGAGACTATGGAATGGGTTCAATATACAATAATAACTTGCGTTACAACATGCAAGATATCTACAGGGGAGATGGTGTGCACTTTTCTGATGAGGGGAATAGAATATTCCTCCTGAATTTAAGACTGTGCATTGGTACCTACTTGTAGGTACCTAAATCAGCCACAGAACCCAAAAGCCCTTTTCAGGGCTACCCTATCTCTGATCACTCCAAATGATTATCTTTTTCCAACTTTTTTCACTATTTTTCACCAAAGTACGCTCCCCGGTACGCTTCCCGGTGTGCGTACCGGGCGCTCCCCTCGCAAAAAATAAAAACTTTTTTTTGTTTGTTTGCCTATTTCGGCCTCCTAAGACCCCCTCAGAAAACCTAGAGGGTCAAGCAGTGCCTACGATGCCCCTTTATACCTATTCCCAACGTTGTTTGTCCTCCATTTTCTGTCTTAAATCTACCGAAAACAAAATGGAGGACTGCCGTAGCGCTGCCGGTACGCGTTTCGGGGCGCGCACCGGGAAGCGCTCTAAAAAAATGTTAAGAGTTAATTTACATAAAAACCACTGGAGACACTTTCACCAAATATAGAATAGCTCATACTACATACCAATCCCTACCATTTTCCCAAATTCGATGGAATTCCATTGAGCCATTTAGCCTGTAGACCTCTCTAAATACCCTGAGGTAAATTACTTCACAAAAACACATCTGAAGTGTTAGAATTGACAACCAATTAAAATGTTACTTTCATTTTCTATTTTTTTTTCCTGACATTTGATTGGTTATGTACATGAATATAAATGAAAAATGAGAGGGAAACACGGCCATTTTGACTACAACTACCTGAGGTACATCTTGAAAGGATTTTCGCATTTTGTCTTCTTCACCTCTCTGTAAAGTAAGTTAATAATTTGTAAGGGGCACTTTAAGTTATTTTTTTAAAACGTTTTCTGATAGTTATTTACTGTCCCTCTGCTATAGTTATAGATAGAGATAGGCTCCTCTGTTATATTTATGGATTGACTTAGGCTTCTCTGCTATAATTATGAATTTACTTACGTTTCTTTACACGCACTTTTTTATATTTCTACTTCCTGCCTGTTACCATACATTGCCCAAAGTTAACTTCACTGTTAAAAAATCAAAACTACCTGTCTGAACTTAAACCCAACAGTGCCATATTTCTACTGATTTTTTTTTTAATGCAAATTTCAGCACAAAAATGGAAGGAGAACAGAACGTTTCCTTTGAAATTGTCCTAGAGATGAACAATGAGGAAATCATTGAACCCAATGACTTGGAATTCATGGATGAATCACGGGACCATGAACTTCTACAATGTGTAGAATCTGTGGATTTGTTAATTCAATATGAGGACGTTTCTGACAGTCAAATGTTGGAAGTTATGTTCACTCAAAAAGAGGACATTTCGGACAGTCAAATGTTAGACGTTCTATCAAATTTTGAAAATGAATCTCAAAAATAAATTTATCTTTCATAATTCTAAAATTGTTTGAGACATTATTCATTTTTATATGTAATTCTTAAACTACTACCAAATTGATTATAATGTAAAGTCAAACTTATAGTATACTGTGCAACTTTTTTGTTTTACATAGTAATTTTGCTCATAGATACTTCCTTTCTCCCACTATATTATCTCCAATGTGTATTTGACATCTCTTTTTCATCTCCTGCCTCCATGTTCTTAATGTTTTCCTGACAGACTATGGTATGGATTCCATATACCACAATAACTTCTATAACAACATGCAAATTATCTACAGAGTAAACGGTGTACATTGAATTTAAGACTCTGCATTGGTACCTACATGTTGGTACTTAAATCACCCACACAACACAACAACTCTATTCAGAGATACCCTACCTCTAAGCACTTTAAATTATTATTTTAGTGTTTCACTGAGTTTTCCCCATGTGTGGGGGTGGGGGAGGTGTGTATGGGGGATGTGCGGGGTGTGTCTGTGAGGTGTGTATGTGTGTGTGCATGTGTGTGGGGGGATGAGGTGTATATCTGTGTGGGGTATGTGGGTGTGGGTGTGGGTGGGGATGTGGGTGTGTAAGGTGTGTGTGTGGGTGTGTGGGGTGTTTCGGTGTAGGTGGAAGTGTAGGTGTGTGAGGTGTGTTTGTGGTGTGTGTGGGTGTGGGGAGTATGTGTGTAGGATGTGTGTGTATGTGTGGGATGTGTGGATGTGTCTGTGAGGGGTGCGTGTGTGTGTGGGAGGAGGTGTGTGGGATGTGTGAGGTGTGTCTGTGAGGTATCTATGTGTGCGTGTGTGTGTGTTGGGGGGGTGAGGTGTGTGTGTGTGTCTGGGTGTGTGGGATGTGTGGTTGTGGGTGTGGATGTGTAAGGTGTCGGTGTGGGGGCGTGGGGTGTTTGGGTGTGGGTGGAGGTGTGCGTGTGTGAGGTGTGTGTGGGGAGTGTGTCGGGGTGGAGGTGTGGGGTTGTGTGCGTGTGGGTGTGTGTGGGACGTACTTGTAGGTACCTAAAACAGCCACGGAACCCAAAAGCTCTTTTCAGAGCTACCCTACCTGTAATCACTCAAAATGATTATTTTACACTATTATTTTCACTATTTTTCACCAATTACGCTCCCCGGTATGCTCCCCGGTGCGCGTACCGGGCGCTCCCCCCGCGAAAATCGACCCTTTTATGGCCCCCACATCAAACCTAGGGGGTCAGGGGGGGTGTACCCTGCCCCCTTTTGGTCATTTCCCCCTTTGTTTTTTGCCACCTCTTGTGTCTAGATCCTACCGAGACACAAGATGGCGGCCGCTGCGGACTGTTTCGAATGTTTACAGACACCCGAGAGCCAATCAGCTTTCCGTGCGCAAGTCGCGTGGCGCGCCCGGAGCGCTCCCCGGTGCGCGTACCGGGGCGTGCTTACAGATATATAAATTTTTTTGAACCTAAATTACTCAAAATCCTCTGGAGCACATATCTTGAGACATAGCAAAGGCACATCGGGCTACAAGTCCCTACAATTTTGTCAAGTTTGGTGAAAATCCATTCAGCCGTTCGAGCTAAAAGTGCGACCGACCGCCCTATGGAAATTAACATGGGGAAAACACGTTTTGGGACCCCCCTTTTATCTCGACCCCCGCTTGACGGATCCCCCCCAAACTTTCAGGGAAGGAGCGGAGAGCCGCGAGGCAAAGTTGCTGAAAAATTCAGGCTGATTCCTCAACCGGCGCCAAGTTATTCCAAATAGAATGTTGCAATTTCCCTATGAAAAACGATCCTAACTATATATACCTACTGGCGACCCCCAGTAGGTAATATATATATATATATATATATATATATATATATATATATATATATATATATATATATATATATATATATATATATATATACATATATATACATATATATATATATATATATATATATATATATATATATATATATATATATATATATATATATATATATATATATATATATATATATATATATATATATATATATTACCTACTGGCGATAGCCAGTAGGTATATAAAGTTAGGACCTAGCTACCATAGGAAATCCACAACATTCTATTTGGAATAACTTTGGCGCCGGTTGAGGAATTTGTGTGTAATTTTCCCACATTTTGGCCAGCTCCGCTGCGCTCCTTCCCTGAAAGTTTCGGGGGGATTCGTGAAGTGGGGGCTGAGAAAAAAGGGGGGTCCCAAAACGTGTTTTCCCCATGTTAATTTCCATAGGACGTTCTGACAAGGCTACAACCTGAACCGCTGAACAGAACTACACCAAACTTGGCAAAATTGTAGGGACTAGTATGCAGAAGTGCCTTTGCTATATTTGGTGAAAATTGCTCCAGTGGTTTTTATGAAAATCAACTTCAAAAACACATATATATCTGGGCGGAGCCTAACCACACATCTCATCGTGAGATCTGATTGGCTGTCAGCACTTCATCCAAGAAGTGTTGGCAGCCATCTTGGGACCAATATACATGATAGCACCTCATTAAAAAGCATTGTAGTTAATAGAGGGTTTTAGGACTTTAGTTACATTATACATCATTTGTTGATGGTACCATACTCATTTTAGGAATTGTGGTGTGTTCTAAGGTGATTTATACCATGTGAAAAAGCCTTCTGCTGGGATATCATGAATCATGTTTGAAAGAAAACTATTATCTCATGCTTTTCCCACAGTGGTTTGGAAGGGGATCTATAAGCTAAACTGAAAGCATATTTTCTGTAAATTCACATTATCTTTCTCAGTCATGTGAGCATGAAGTCTGACATTCTCAGTAAAACATGTACATCCAACAAGGACAGAGACTGTCAGTTGATTCCTTTGTGTTCTACTGCAGCCTCCTAGAGTGTTCTAAAGAACAACTAGAGCGCTAAAAGTCCTACTTGTTACAAAGGTATGGCACACCTGAAGCCATCTTGATTGGAATAAAGTGGTAACTCTTCAAACATTTAATTTAAAAAGGAACAATATGAGGGGTTATATTTTGCCATAGAAAGTATGATTAGTGCTGCAGAAAGAAAAATTAGGGCACATTTTGAGTGACTTCCCAAATCCTCTTCTATTTCATTAAAACATTCTGACATGCAGTCTCCCAAGATGGCCACCAGAGACAAAAGAGCCCAAATGTAGCCCAAATATCACCCAGATGTAGCCCAAGTATAGCCCAATGACAGAATGTCCCAGAGTGTTCTAAAGAACAACTAGAGCACTAACAGTCTTACCCATGACAAAAGTATGGCACACCAGAAGCCATCTTGATTGGAATGAAGTGGTAAGTCTGAAAACATTTAATTTAAAAAGGAACAAAATGAGGGGGTTCATTTTGCCATAGAAAGTATGATTAGCAGCAGACTTCCCTGGTGAGCAGTAGCTTTACTACAGTGATCTAATGAGCAACTAGAGTGCTAACATTCAGAATTTATGGCAAATGTGTGACACATCTGAATGCCTTCTTGATGGAACCAAAGTAAACAAGCATTGAAAATGCAATAGATCTCGCCCTCGTTTAAGTTAAAGCCATTCTGTTTGTAATGAAGTGGCTTTTTAGCTTTGCTTTTATTAGTGTTTTAAAAACTTTCATGTAAATAACATGCATATGTATGCATATATGTATATGTATGCATGCATTTATATTTGTATTTATATGGATATGCATATTATATATGTTTATATATGTATGTATATATATATATATACACATACATAAATGCATATACATATATATGCATATATATATATATGTGTATATGCGTGCGTGTAGAGAGAGGTAGAGAGGTAGAGGTGTAGAGGTAGAGAGGTAGAGGTATAGAGGTAGAGGTAGAGAGGTAGAGACTAGTAGAGAGAGAAGTAGAGAGAGGTAGAGAGGTAGAGAGAAGAGAGTGAGTAATAGAGTAGAGAGTGAGTAGTAGAGAGTAGTAGAGTGAATAGTAGAGTGAGTAGTAGAGAGTAGTAGAGAGTGAGTAGTAGAGAGTGAGTAGTAGAGAGTAAGTAGTAGAGTGAGTAGTAGAGAGCAGTAGAGAGTGAGTAGTAGAGAGTAGTAAAGAGTGAGTAGTAGAGAGTAGTAGAGAGTGAGTAGCAGAGAGAGAATAGTAGAGAGTAGTAGAGAGTGAGTAGTAGAGTGAGTAGTAGAGAGTAGTAGAGAGTAGTAGAGAGAGAGTAGTAGAGATTGAGTAGTAGAGAGTAGTAGAGAGTGAGTAGTAGAGAGTGAGTAGTAGAGAGTAGTAGATAGAGTAGTAGAGAGTGAGTAGTAGAGAGTAGTAGAGAGTGAGAAGTAGAGAGTGAGTAGTAGAGAGTAGTAGAGAGTGAGTAGTAGAGAGTAGTAGATAGTGAGTAGTAGGGAGTGATTAGTAGAGAGAGAGTAGTAGAGAGTAGTAGAGAATGAGTAGTAGAGAGTGAGTATTAGAGAGTAGTGGGGGAGTTGAGAGTAAGTAGTAGAGAGTAGTGGAGAATATTCCAAAGTTTGGCACAGCACCACTTGCACAATAAGTCCAAACAAATCATATCACTTAGAGTCCTTATTGAAGCGCTGAATCTTGGTGTATATTCAAATGCTTTTATTTTCCGTAAGTTTATGTACCACAGCCAGCTTATGCGTTTCGTTCTGTACAACAGAACTTCTTCAGGGCGTTCTTATTTCCTTCAAGTTATGTCGGTATCCTGTTGTCATATAACTAGATATTTCTTCCAAATGTTAGACGAGACGTAAGTACATTCTTATTCAAAGTGACTAGGTATCAATTTTACCCACACAATTCGGGCAGACTTGAGTAATTTATAGCATCCTCAAAGTCAGTCTTTCAAAAATTCCAAAGTATAGGACATGATAAACCAAATCCAAATGTTTCTCAAGAAAAGTCATTTTCAATTGTTCAGAATTTCGGCGTTTGAGCAGATATGACCCAGGGACCCCCAGTATGCAAGGGGAATTAGTCCCCCCTCTGCAAACGCGCCAGTGGCCTGCGTTGCAGAGAGGTGTAAAAAGAGGCATAGCCTCATTGCACCTCTGTGCAATGCAGCCCCCTGGTGCATACTGGAGGTTCCAGGTGGGCTAGTTGGACCCCAGGGACCCCCAGTATGCAAGGGGAATTAGTTGCCCCTCTTCAAACATGTACGGGCTCTGCGTTGCAGAGAGGTGTACAAAAGGGTGTGGCCTCATTACACCTCTCTGCAATGCAGCCCCCTGGCGCATACTGGAGGCTCCTGGTGGGCTAGTTGGCCCCCAGGGACCCCCAGTATGCAAGGGGAATTAGTTTCCCCTCTGCAAACGCGCCAGGGGGCTTGCGTTGCAGAGAGGTGTAACAAGGGGCATAGCCTCATTACACCTCTGCAATGCAGCCCCCTGGCGCATACTGGAGGTTCAAGGTGGGCTAGTTGGCCCCCAGGGGCCCCCAGTATGCAAGGGGAATTAGTTCCCCCTCTTCAAACATGCACTGGGGCTGCATTGCAGAGAGGTGTAAAAAGGGGCGTGGCTTCATTACACCTCTCTGCGATGCAATCCCCTGGCGCATACTGGAGATTCCTGGTGGGCTTTCAGATCTTATATAGGTAGGAATTAGCATTAAAAAAACCTTTGAAATTCACTGAAAAAACCATAGGTTTCAGGCCTTATATAGTTAGGAATTCGCATTTAAAAAACCTTTGAAATTCACTGAAAAAACCATAGGTTTCAGGCCTTATATAGTTAGGAATTAGCATTTAAAAAACCTTTAAAATTCACTCAAAAAACTATAAGTTTTAGGGGTGTTATAGTTAGCTGGACTCATACAAAACCATTGAAATTGCTCCTATATAGTTAGTTGTACTAACTATATTTCGCGCACCCGCAATCCACTGCTGATGATGTCACATATTACATCATTCATGACATGGTCAGTGACATCACTGATGACATCTCAAATGACATCACTGATGACATCACTGATGACATCATCCACGTGACAATCACATACACCTTTTTATACACTAGTAAAATCTTTCATCACTCTTTGTAAAATAAAGAGTATCATATTTGAATCCATTGTTACAGCAATACAAGTATCTAAAAACCCACCCAGTGATTTTAGATGTATACACACATCTAATCACTTACCTGTAGATTCACTCATACATGCTGTCAATGAACAATAGAACACTATCAAAAATACTTATACACCTAAATCGACATTACACACCAGCACACATCCTATTCACATATGAAGTCATCCTACTCACTTATGCAAACAATGGATCATACTTACATATTTACTTAGCTACACACTTAAACAAACACAACTTCATCTATTCATTTAGATAGTAAGTCATACTTAGTGAATTATAAAATCATTATTACAAGTATAAAGTTGTCCATACAGTCACTCACACAATCATTGAGTCTTATGTATACTTATTAATATACACCAACTGACACATACACTGCCTTTTATTTTTCTAGTTTGTTGGACATGTACCATTGAGAAATATATTTGCTCATCACCACACCCATAAATATATTCACTCACCCAAACAACTGTTAGAACATGTAGTTTTAACTTCATATATCTAGTGAATCAACTATTCACACATCTTTGGGCAGTCACACACCCCCCACCGAACCACACACACATTCACTCTCCCATACAAATACTCAGTTAACTAATCAATAACTAATACAGACTTTCACATAGCTAGTAACCAACTGGAGAACCAGTTTACACAACAACTGACAAAGTGATACAGATATTCAAACAGTTTAGTCACTATCCACTATATTTAGTGAGACAATATAAATTGGTCAAGTAAACAGTCAATTACACTGCTACTAAATCCTCCATCCAAATATTTATTTTTATATATCCACTCATTCTTCAATGCAAATTGCTATATATATAATGCATATTTAAATAACAAAGCAAACCACATTCACTGGATGATGTCATCAGTGATGTCATCAGTGATGTCATTTGAGTTGTCATCAGTGATGTCACTGACCATGTCATGAATGATGTAATATGTGACATCATCAGCAGTGGATTGCGGGTGCGCAAAATATAGCTAGTACAACTAACTAAATAGGAGCAATTTCAATGGTTTTGTATGAGTGAAGTATCCAGCTAACTATAACACCCCTAAAACGTATAGTTTTTGAGTGAATTTTAAAGGTTTTTTAAATGCTAATTCCTAACTATATAAGGCCTGAAACCTATGGTTTTTTCAGTGAATACATATATACATATATATATGAAACACAAGTCCCGATCCTCCAATTGCTAGGAGGGATGCATGAGGTCCAGACCACAAACAGGCAGACTCTCCAAAAACAAAATCCAAGTAAGCGGGCTCACAGAAGCATAGTGCAGTTTATTGTTCCATAAAGTGTGCAGACAAATGTCTGCCCCAGTCGCGTTTCGATCGCCTCCGAGATCTTGCTCACTTACATAAATATATATATTTATATTGTTTCCAATGTCTGCCCTGCGTTAAGGACGCACTCCACAGCAGATAAGTCACCCCGGTTTTTAAGTCCTCTTGCCGACGCATATATAGTGACTAGGACCTCAGCATTACAAAAGAATAACTCCTCCCGTCTCATCCCAGCATTATCTTTGATAGGACTGTATAGCTAAAGCCCCCCTTGGAGCACTTTGCCCTTACCAGCTCATTCGTGCAACGTTGCACCTTCTATCTGACACACACACCACATCAAAAAGCAGCTTTTTTCCTGACACATCATTAGCAATGTTTACGTCAATGGCAGCTTCCCGTGCTTCAGTCTAAACCTGGGAAAGAGAGTTATTTTGCAGTGCATTTTTTCAAGGCAAGGAGTGAAACCTCATTTTATAAACATTTGAAATCCATAACACGGATCTCTAAGATTCTCGTGGAGCCCACTTTGTTGGAAATTACCGCTTAAAGATGAAAAAGGACCATATCAAAACCTGACTATAGTGGCTAAGACAAAATCCACCACTTGTGCTCCCAAAAAACAATCTATCTGTTGCAATGTGCTGCAGCAATTACATAGCACTTCACACTTCTGACAAGGTTGTGCAGTACTCCAATTGCCATTGACTCCCTGATCGCCTTTGGGAGGTATGTGATTCAAAGGGTATTTGATGCAGAATAACCTATACTGGAGATGTTGGTTGAGATGGTGAGGTTCAATGATTTGCAAACATGGTGTGACATATTTTCCAGCACAAATGCAGGAGGTTTTGGGGAGAGTGTGAAAGAAGACACAGTTTTATATGACTATTTACAAGTTGATATTGGTATTCACTGGGTCACTGTAATTATGCGACAGGGGAGGACCAAATTATGAAGTCGATTAGGATGGCGGACGGACTTGCGTCTGTCCGCCACCCCCGAGGTGGAGGGCCGTCCGCAGGGGCAGCGGTGTTCTCTCCATCGGAATTAGGATGTGACCGCCACCCTGGCGGTCACATCCCGTATAGTTAACATTGCGGCGGGTGTTGCTTAAAGCAGCACCCGCCGCAATGTTAAATATGCATGCTTTGCATTTGCATGCACAAAGCGGCAGGCACCGCGCGGTGCCTGCTGCTTTGTGCATGCAAATGCAGGGGGGTACCCTAGGTACCCCCCATGTGCACCCCCACCCCCCCTTCAACCTGGGGGCCCGCACGGGCCCCCCGAAGCAAAGGTCAACATGCTTTTCCACAGCGGAAAACTGCAGCGGAAAAGCATGTTTACACACGCATCCTAATTTGGCTGACGGCCACCAAATAGCGGTCAACACCCCGCGGATCAGCGGCGGACGGACCTGCCGTCCGCCGCTGATCCCACCGCCATCATAATCAGGCGGTGGGTGTTTTCAAGGACCGCGGCGGTGAATCCGCATCCTCCGGGCCGGCGGTGGCTTCCACCGGCCCGGAGGATGCGGATTCACCGCCATCATAATCGACCCCAGAGTGCTGAGTTGAGGAAATTACGAAGAAAGAAAAGACTAATTATGATGCGCAATGTGGCATATATTGTGATAGTATTACTTCATTATTTTGTCATTTTTGCACTTTGTACCACTGTATGGGCATTGGTTGCACCTCAATAGTAAAAAAACAACTCTGGAAAGGGGTCTAGGGGCTAGATTAACGACTCAACAAACACTTGCCCTAATGCACTATACAAAACAAAGAAAAGTCTGAGGGTCAGAGAATGCTACAACTCTACAGTGTGAACATCAGACAAAGTGCTATGAGATGGACCAATATGTGTAATTATGTGTCGAACTGCACTTAAGTATCCAAGATTTGGAAAAAGTGCCCATCAGCTCTCGTCCGGTGCCGCCCAATACATCATTTGGGCTCTCCTTACCCAGGAGAAAGTACAGTTTGTCTATTGATGTGAATTTAGACAATAAACAACTTATACTCGTTATAAAGTTGTATGGGTAATAGAACCGGATAATTGTTTTGAAAGGGTAGCTGAATTACAGTGCCAAAAGAAAAATAAATGTGGGGAAAAAGTGCAAACTAAAATTAGGTCGTATATGAGTGGATTACAAAGTTTATTAGGTTCCCTCAATACTCCTAAAATTAAAATGTAAATACACGAGCAGATTTAACATAATATCCGCAAGTCAGTAGGGTCGACATGTTTCAGCAGATGTGACTCTGAGTTTGTCGCTGCTTTCTTCAGGACCTTGGTGTAAATGGCTACTGTACAATAAACATATATAATTAGAAAAATATCACCTGTATATTTTTCAATGTGACTCAGTCCTCTCCTCCGTAATTACTAGAAAAGAAACACAGAGAACAAAGCACCATAACAAACGAAAACACAGTAAAATTGACGCACAGACAAAAACAATTTGTTCTGCCATATGAAGTAATGAACTTCGTAGATTTTTTAGAGATGGTCTTAGATTCACCATTAACTCAAATGCAGAGAAGATCTTTGACTTTTAGTATAGCCATCTTACCTATTCGGTAGGAGGAATGGCATCACCCCACCTGGCAGTTGCTCAGGTGCGAGGAGCACCGCTCTGGTAACATAAAACAAAATATACCACTTAAACTCACAACATGCAGTCACACCACTTCCTCAATATCAGTTTATACTCAATCTTTTCGTTTTACTTTCCAGTAACACCTTTTGTATACAGTCTGAACTCGATTATTATTTATCTCCTTTAGTTTGTCAAAGAGCAGATTAATTAATGTCCAGCCCGACATGTATTTTTCGAAATGAACCAGATATCTTACAGCATACACGAGGAACCATTAACTAGTCTTCCGTGTGTATTGATATCGTTTATCATCAAATTATTATGCGTGTCATTTTAGGTATGCTTCGACCGCATCTTTAAATCAGCGCTTATGCCAGTTCCTTTATACAGAGCTGGTCGTGAGACCTATCAAGGATCAAAGTTAGTCGCCATTCTTGTTTGTTTGTTACGCAGGCTATAGGTAACAACTCGAGTGGTTTCCCGCTTGAAAAACACTCAGTTCTATCCCCAACCGGAGGCCATAAGCAATGCGCACCAACCGGACCAAAACTGCCGCTTTGTGCTTACCTAATCCGTCGGTACACCGCGCGTGCTTCCGAGCGATCTGGGGGGGCGCCGGTGTACCGCGGAACCAGCACTTTTAACTCTTTAGTATCGCATGATGTTTCCATCGCGTTACTAGGGAGAACTACAAAAACCCCAATGGTGTCTCGGGAAATGTAGTTTACCCTTCATGCAACGCTGGAGACTACAAAACTCCGATTGCGTCTCGGGAAATGTAGTTTGTTTACTAATGTATGTCGCTATTTGTCTATTTAGGTCACTATTCTACCCCTTATTAGCAGTTTGTTTAACTGCACTGCAGGATATAGTTGACAAGTTTGCAATGTCGAACGTTAAGTATTAACGATATATTTGACAAGTTTGCAATATTGTTGAAAAGTTTGTAATGAACGTTAAGTATTAGTGCAGATAAACTGTGTATCTTGCAAATGGGACATTGACAATTCTTATGATTGCTATGGCTTAAAGTCTGCTATTCAATCTCTCATAATTGATAATACACAGTTTAATCAGAATAAACGTCCATATAAACAGCTACAAACAACACTGGATGCATACAGAGAGTGACATTCAGATAGAAAACTTTCAGAAGCACAGAGAAGGCAAGGTCTACAGTGACATCCATGGGATGTCTTCGTTTAAACCCACTTTGTCACTATTCAAACGATACACCCACTTTTGTTCCCTTTTGAAAAGATAACTGGAGATATCAACGACATGTGTTGGTATCGTAGGTTGTTCAAGTATGGTCCAGTGGAAATCGTTCGGACCATGGCCGTTCTCCAAGAAGTGTGCCGTCAGTCTCGTTGCTTGATGTCGGCAGCGTATTGTACTTTTATGTTCTGAGATTCGCACTTTAATGCGTCGCGTTGTCATTCCGACATAGCGCTTTTGGCATGGGCAGGTGATTAGATATATAAGATTCTCGCTATTGCAGTTGGTAAATCTGCGTTGCTCCCATGCTCTACTTGTACCTATATCAATGGAAACAGATTTGGAGGTTTGTGGACAAGCAGCACATGTACCACATGGGTGATGGCCCACTACTGCGGGTAAATCCCACAGTGTTCCAATCGTTCGAGGAGTCTTGGTTAGAGGTCTTGTATGAACCAACTAATCTTTAAGATTTGGGCCCCTTTTAAACGCAAAAAGTGGACGTGCTAATTGATCTCCACACGTATTGAGAATTGACCAATGTTTGTATACAATTTTCTGAAGTTCGTTAGATCGTGTGTTGAACGTGTTGACAAAAGTCAAACTGTCCATTTTCTTTTTCTCTCGTCGATCTTCTAGCAAGGATTCTCGATTATTGTTAGAGGCCCGCTTTTGTGATTGTCAGATGATCTTTTTAGGGTAACCTCTTTCTAGCAGCTGTTCTCCTAAATTTGAAGCATGTCTTGCAAAGGTTGATTTCTCAGAACAGTTTCTTTGTACTCTGAGAAATTGACCAAATGGTAGATTATTTCTCAATGATCTCGGATGACAGCTGTCATAGCTGAGAAGGGAATTGCGGGCCATCGGTTTCCTGTGAAGTTCAGATTTTAACCCATCTGTTTTTACAGTAATCAGGAGATCCAAGAATGGCAATTTAGATCTAATGTATTCCACCGTGAATCGTAGATAGGGATTTTGAACATTAAGCCATTGGTGGAAAAGCAAAAGGTCATCAGTTGTTCCATTCCAAATTACTAAAATATCATCAATATAACGCTTCCATAAGCGAAGGGATTGATGAAATGGATTGTTAGATGTTAAAACTATTTCCTGTTCAAAACTATGGACGTATAGATTAGCCAGGCTTGGCGCGAAAACGTTGCCCATGCTGGTCCCAGCAATTTGGAGGTATAGTGAATCTTCAAACCTGAAATAATTTTCTTTCATGGCTATCTCTGCCAAAGTCATTATGAAAGGTACAGGAGTGATGGTAGGTGGATCATTTTCTTCAAGTAATTTTCTTACCACTTCCAAGGTCTCTGTCTGTGGAATAGAAGTGTATAATGATTCCACATCGAATGAAACTAAGATGTCTGTGGAGTGATCAAATTCGATTCCTGGTAAAAGTTTCAAGACATCTTTAGTATCCTTCAAATATGTAGGCATTTTCTTAACCATTGGATTAAGAAAATGATCTACAAAAGTTGATAACGGTTCAAGCACCGAACCGATACCTGAAATTATAGGTCGCCCTGGTGGTGGACGCTGTGGTTTGTTTACTTTTGGTAGAGTGTAAAAGTATGGCACTATTGGCTGGTTGTTCTTTAAGTAAGTCGCTTCATTCGAAGTTATCCAGCCCTCAGTGGCACCTTCCTCTACTATGTGACTGATGGTGTTTCTTAACCGTTCTGTTGGATCAGTGGTTAATGGAAGATAGGACTTGGTGTCTTTTAATTGTCGTAAACACTCATCTCTGTAGGTAGTGCTGTCCTGTAAAACAATTGCACCGCCTTTGTCGGCAGGCTTGATTATGATGTTTTCATTAGATGTCAATGAAAGCAAAGCATGTTGTTCTGTCTTTGGCAGGTTTATGAAAGAATTTTTCTTTGTCTGGAAAAGTAGACTTAGATCATTTTCAATGGCTTTCTCGAATGCAATAACTTTCGGTGGAATACCCACAATTGGAGGAATGAACGTGGACGGTTTCTTCAAACCGGTATTAGTGGCACTCCATTCGGTTGGTTCCTCATTCTTTTTGGCAAAGAAGAAATGTAACCTTATTTTTCTAAAACAAATTGCCATTTCTTGTCTTGCTAGAAAGGGGTCACCTTGTTGTGTTTTAACAAAACCTAGTCCTCTATTTAACAAAGCCTCTTCAGTCTCTGACAGTGTGTGTGAGCTTAAGTTTATTACGAGGCTATCTCGTGGCTTGTCCCTGCACCTTCTTTCGGTATCTGCTTGCCGTTCCTCAAGCCCATTGTTGCTGATTGTTGAGGGACTGCCCATTGGACTCGTCGGTTGGATCCCGGTCTTTTGCGGCCTGTCGTTCCTCTCTGGCCACGTCCTAAAAAAGGCTGCATGTTAGGATCATAATGAAACTGAGGAGGGCCATACTGTCCCATTGGTGGTGGGAAGGTTGGACCTCTGTACATCCAGGGATTTGGTTGGAACCAGGGTGGAACTTGGTTTTGATAGTAATTTTTACCAAATCTTTTATTGCCTCTTCCTCTACCTCTATTGGGCTGCCCCCTGCTCCTGAACTATCTGAATCACTAGACACATCCTCTGAACTAGATGTAGCATAGGTTGAGCCACCCTTTCGTCCATTCCTATTGAACGGAGTGGGTACATAAGAGTCACTAGTGTACGGGTATATTTTGTCAGTAGAGAACCTTGCCAGATCTTTTTTGCATTTTTCCAATTCTGCAAAGAGAATAGACTCTTTGAATTCTTTATTTTGTTTATTACTATCATCTTGATTAGTCTTAAAGATGGTACCTTTGATCGTTGTTCTAATTTGACCTTCTAAGACCTGAATCTCAATGAGTATTTTGTCGGCTGCCTTCTTTGCGGTTTTGATAATCAGGACTAGCCAGTCCCGTGTACATTTCCATGCTACCATGGACCAATCCCTTAGGAACTCTTTGTCCTCTAGGAAGAGCCTGGGGGCATTAGTGACAATTAAACCGGTTGGAGCGCAATTGCCTCGTAGGTACTCCGCCATGGTTATACCATGGACTAATGTTCTTGAGTGGCTTTTCTTAAGTATCAACACTTTAGCCCAGCCTTCAATGTTGGTACTGACTGCCACAGGTAGATGTTCAAGGAGACTAGGGTTCTCATCGAGAATAGACTGGATTTCTGCTTCCTCGAAAGCTAGACCTAGATTGGTGGCCATGATTGAGATAAACTAACAAAGTGGTTGAAAGTGCGACATACAAGTAAAATGAATCCAAAGGCAAGTTCGTGAAGGTTACACAGAACGTAATGTGAGTAGTGAGATCTTACTCACATGTGTATAAAAGACCCGCAGCCACGGCTGCTCACAACAATAAAAAACCAACTCTGGAAAGGGGTCTAGGGGCTAGATTAACGACTCAACAAACACTTGCCCTAATGCACTATACAAAACAAAGAAAAGTCTGAGGGTCAGAGAATGCTACAACTCTACTGTGTGAACATCAGACAAAGTGCTATGAGGTGGACCAATATGTGTAATTATGTGTCGAACTGCACTTAAGTATCCAAGATTTGGAAAAAGTGCCCATCAGCTCTCGTCCGGTGCCGCCCAATACATCATTTGGGCTCTTCTTACCCAGGAGAAAGTACAGTTTGTCTATTGATGTGAATTTAGACAATAAACAACTTATACTCGTTATAAAGTTGTATGGGTAATAGAACCGGATAATTGTTTTGAAAGGGTAGCTGAATTACAGTGCCAAAAGAAAAATAAATGTGGGGAAAAAGTGC
The DNA here is from genome assembly GCF_964261635.1 of Lissotriton helveticus. Taxonomy (NCBI): domain Eukaryota; kingdom Metazoa; phylum Chordata; class Amphibia; order Caudata; family Salamandridae; genus Lissotriton; species Lissotriton helveticus. Next base: position 960,435,321 of record NC_136061.1, on the reverse strand, counting down.
AAACTAAAATTAGGTCGTATATGAGTGGATTACAAAGTTTATTAGGTTCCCTCAATATGGGTTTAAACGAAGACATCCCATGGATGTCACTGTAGACCTTGCCTTCTCTGTGCTTCTGCAAGTTTTCTATCTGAATGTCACTCTCTGTATGCATCCAGTGTTGTTTGTAGCTGTTTATATGGACGTTTATTCTGATTAAACTGTGTATTATCAATTATGAGAGATTGAATAGCAGACTTTAAGCCATAGCAATCATAAGAATTGTCAATGTCCCATTTGCAAGATACACAGTTTAGCTGCACTAATACTTAACGTTCATTACAAACTTTTCAACAATATTGCAAACTTGTCAATTATATTGTTAATACTTAACGTTCGACATTGCAAACTTGTCAACTATATCCTGCAGTGCAGTTAAACAAACTGCTAATAAGGGGTAGAATAGTGACCTAAATAGACAAATAGCGACATACATTAGTAAACAAAATACATTTCCCGAGACGCAATCGGAGTTTTGTAGTCTCCAGCGTTGCATGAAGGGTAAACTACATTTCCCGAGACACCATTGGGGTTTTTGTAGTTCTCCCTAGTAACGCGATGGAAACATCACGCGATACTAAAGAGTTAAAAGTGCTGGTTCCGCGGTACACCGGCGTCCCCCCAGATCGCTCGGAAGCACGCGCGGTGTACCGACGGATTAGGTAAGCACAAAGCGGCAGTTTTGGTCCGGTTGGTGCGCATTGCTTATGGCCTCCGGTTGGGGATAGAACTGAGTGTTTTTCAAGCGGGAAACCACTCGAGTTGTTACCTATAGCCTGCGTAACAAACAAACAAGAATGGCGACTAACTTTGATCCTTGATAGGTCTCACGACCAGCTCTGTATAAAAGAACTGGCATAAGCGCTGATTTAAAGATGCGGTCAAAGCATACCTAAAACGACACGCATAATAATTTGATGATAAACGATATCAATACACACGGAAGACTAGTTAATGGTTCCTCGTGTATGCTGTAAGATATCTGGTTCATTTCGAAAAATACATGTCGGGCTCGACATTAATTAATCTGCTCTTTGACAAACTAAAGGAGATGAATAATAATCGAGTTCAGACTGTATACAAAAGGTGTTACTGGAAAGTAAAACGAAAAGATTGAGTATAAACTGATATTTAGGAAGTGGTGTGACTGCATGTTGTGAGTTTAAGTGGTATATTTTGTTTTATGTTACCAGAGCGGTGCTCCTCGTACCTGAGCAACTGCCAGGTGGGGTGATGCCATTCCTCCTACCGAATAGGTAAGATGGCTATACTAAAAGTCAAAGATCTTCTCTGCATTTGAGTTAATGGTGAATCTAAGACCATCTCTAAAAAATCTACGAAGTTCATTACTTCATATGGCAGAACAAATTGTTTTTGTCTGTGCGTCAATTTTACTGTGTTTTCGTTTGTTATGGTGCTTTGTTCTCTGTGTTTCTTTTCTAGTAATTACGGAGGAGAGGACTGAGTCACATTGAAAAATATACAGGTGATATTTTTCTAATTATATGTGTTTATTGTACAGTAGCCATTTACACCAAGTTCCTGAAGAAAGCAGCGACAAACTCAGAGTCACATCTGCTGAAACATGTCGACCCTACTGACTTGCGGATATTATGTTAAATCTGCTCGTGTATTTACATTTTAATTTTAGGAGTATTGAGGGAACCTAATAAACTTTGTAATCCACTCATATACGACCTAATTTTAGTTTGCACTTTTTCCCCACATTTATTTTTCTTTTGGCACTGTAATTCAGCTACCCTTTCAAAACAATTATCCGGTTCTATTACCCATACAACTTTATAACGAGTATAAGTTGTTTATTGTCTGAATTCACATCAATAGACAAACTGTACTTTCTCCTGGGTAAGGAGAGCCCAAATGATGTATTGGGCGGCACCGGACGAGAGCTGATGGGCACTTTTTCCAAATCTTGGATACTTAAGTGCAGTTCGACACATAATTACACATATTGGTCCATCTCATAGCACTTTGTCTGATGTTCACACAGTAGAGTTGTAGCATTCTCTGACCCTCAGACTTTTCTTTGCACCTCAATAGTGCCAGTTTATCAGTCAAATATAGCAACACGCAACATAAAGGAGACCAATCAACCTTTGTAAAGGGCCCATTACTGCGTGGCGACACGTCGCTGCATTTTTAGTAACTTTTTAAAGTCTGCATATTATGCAGCATATGATGGCTTATGTGACAGATGCAACAAATCTATAATTATGAGAAAAGCACAGCACAATCAATCGCATAATTCCAGTGCGCTGGTCATGGATCAATATTAGTGACTCGAGTATGTAGTCAAGGGAATAGCCACATTTTTCAAAATTGAAGGTCTATGCTCATTTCTCTAGTTGGCATTGATATCAAGGGCTTGGCTATCTGAACGGAGAACGTAGTTCGGCAAGATTGAATTTTTCTGAGAAGAGGCATGCAGAATTCTTGTTTGGCAATATAAGTGGAGCTTTTTTTGCAGAAAGAGAAAACCTCTCCCATGGATTGCCTTGGGAACTATGCACATTGATTTACAGATAATTCTTCTAACAATGGTAAGCAAGTGCAGGAGGAAAAGTCCAAGTGTGATGTGATACTGCATTGTTAGATTAAGGGGCTGTCTGGCAGCAGCATGTTGAATTTCTACACTTTCCTCAGTGCTAGTAATTGGGTTCGAAAGTAATTAGAGTCCATTAGCACAGTCAAGGTGGAAGGATTCTATCGTGATGGTACCTAGGATTCTTTGCAGGAACAACCGGTATGGGAAGATTTGTCTAAAACATCTCATCATGTGGAAGATTCCTCTGGCAACTTGATTAATTTATGACAAAGGATATTTTGGAGTGTTTTCGGACTATTGCTATCAAAAATTTTACCAGACAGAAAGATAGTGTGCTAAATATTGTTTATAATAATATCGACCCGTTTGTTGTAGATTTTGTATTATTAATTTCAATGAGGCGATATTTTTGTGAATGATATTCAGCACATGACATTTCTATCCAACAATATTTTGGTTGCAATATTCTTGTACTCTATTTTTTGGAGTCCACAATCTGTGTCTAAATTCCTGACTTTAGATGAGGAAACTGGGAATGGTCCTGGTTCATGAGGTCAAATCATCAAATGATGACTGATCCAGTTGCCACATTCGAGATTGTCTTTTTCCAAAGTGTTGAGCTTGAAGTGGTTCAAGAGTCAAGGTTGGAGGAGAGTCAAGCCTTCTTTAGTATGGTTTGTGTGCCGTCAACATAGAATTAGCAATTGAGATGAAAGGAGTATGTGAGCTCAGGTAATGACCAGAGGTGGACATCGATAATGAGGGAATCCATGGTTGGGTCTTGCCGTATGCCAGTAGTGGATTTGAATGTTTTAGACGAGGAAGAAAGAAGTGAGATGGTAAGCATCTTGTCCACAAGTAAGACGTAATCCATGGCCTAACCGTTCATTTTATTCCTAGAATAGCATGCATTTGAAAGAGGGTACGGTGGGTTATAGTGTTAAAAGCAGACAAAAGATTAAGTGAGAGTAGAGCAGCAACTCTGAGTCAATAGCTTTTTTGATGTTGCCCCATTTCACCCTCTTTCTTTTATTAAAGAAACTGAAATCCTCAATATAAATGTATGTAAGATTTAGTCATTATAAAGTAGTAATAAATACATTTACATTAAACTCTTCACAATGTTTGAATGGAAGTCCTACCAAAAAAATGTGCTAAGTCCAGCACTACATATGGCCAACAAATGGTACTGCAACACCCTCCCATAGAAAATAAAGGAGGAAGGAATTAAAATAAAACCCCACAGGAAATAATTTTACATATATATATTTTTTTATACAGGTAAAAATATAAATAAGCATAATTCGTTCTTTAAAATATATATAAAAATCGTACATATATAATTGAATTATAAAATATTTTACAACCCTATTGTGAATGTAAAATGTTATATAACAATACTTTTAGTAAAGTATAATGATATTAAATGTAATAAATCCTATACATCACTTTTAATCATTATTAACGCATGATAAGATTTTTTTCCCTTTTGAGTAGAAATAATTTTTTTTGTTTAAACTTCAGAAAAATAATTGTAATTTACTTTAATATATTTACGTCAATTAAATATTTATTTCAAAATTAGGTTAAAAGTGCTGTATCTTTTCATTTTATTCTACATTTAAAAACAATATGCAATTAATTTACCTGTTTAACATATATATAAAAGATTACCTCCCCTTTGACAATTTTAGTAATATGTTAATTTCTACTGCATGTCATGTAAACATTTTATTTTTCTTGCCTGTTTTTTTGCCATGTGGCCTGGTTAAGTATTGTCTTTGTTTCAATTCCATGGTTCTTAGTCTCATTGTGACTCTCAGCCATTGTAGAACACATCATGGTAATTATCCTTTAAAGCTATTATAAATGGCAAAAAATACCCAAATTCGACTTTGATATTTGGGGCACTTAAAAATAATATCCTATAAGTATATTACATATTAATCATCCTCAGAATGTTCTTTACACATTACAGATATTAGACATTAGATATATCTCATGCAAATCCTTAGAAAAATGAGTTTTATACGCCTGCGCTAAGTGAGATGTCATATGCTAATGTCCTCATTATGCAGTGCAACACAACTCAAATTAAATTATAATGGTAGGAGGTCACAGTATGAGCATTAAGCTTCATGAATAGTAAAAAACGAATTTTGAGGCACTTATTTTTAATAATTATTTTTCATAATTTAATAATTATTTTTTATAAACCCAATCATTTTTGATAATACCACATATTAAAGCAAGCTGCATCCCTTGCCTATCATTTTAGGCGCATTCATTTATAAGCCTAAGCACAGAAGCCTAACTTAAAACATAACAAAATTTGGCGCCACATTTTTCTTTCTAAAAAGGACAATTTTTATTTAGCAACAGAGCCCAGAATATGCGTACAAAAATGCTTAAAGAGAGGAAACCCTTAATTGAAATGTCTTCCTGTAATACAAAATAATGAAGAAATGCTATAAGTTGGTTTTTCTACAAAAACACACCATTCATTTTTGGGGGCCTTTTTATTCCTAGTGAATGTGAATTTTAATTTTATTTTTTTAAGCATTTAGGCATTTTGCTTAATAGACTGAAAACATACAAAACCACAAACACACATTTGAGCTCATTTCAGACATAAACAGAAAGGGGTGAAACACCCAGGACACACAATACGGCGCGCTTTAGCCATGCATTTCATAAATAGCGCCATCACTATGTACTTACTGAAGTTGCACTAATGGGAAAACCACATAGACATTTAAACACACATTTAACCCACAAATCAATACTCAGAACAATAATAAAGGACAGCCCACAGGCTGTACTTAAACCAAACTATTTGCAAATATAGTTGTAAGTCATATTTACAAGACACGCTTCTCAATAGTGTTCCAAAAGACTACAAAAACAGACTGCTGCATATCCAAGAAGCCAAAACACACTTAATTCACTAGCTTTGGCTGTCAGAACACCAAAAAATCGCTCTGCATATCTTCTTTTATAAAATTGCGCAGAACAAAGGATCCTTGTTTTGTATTATGTCATATTTTAATTCTCTGGGGATACAAAATCACCAAGGAAGAAATATGTTTGTATACTTAAACCTATTTAGGTATTCCTTCTAGGAGAGCCGGCTAATTAATTTCACATCACACTATGGTACCTTCCAAATAAAGCCACACATTCTTCTTATGTGAGCTTTTAAACAGGCATGCCAAAAATATTGCAAAATATACACTATTATAATCAATGTAGTGCTTAATGTACTTTTCGTACATGCACCATTCAACTAAACCAAATAGAGAAAATTCTCCTCATTACCTGTTCTACACAAATTGCAATTCGCATATACAAACCTATATAAATCCAAAGTTGACCAACACAAATTCCAAAGTTCCAAAGTTACAGTCCTAAATTTGCTAAGACCAGGCATCTTATAGCTCACTAATCTAGCTTCAAACTTCAAGGGGTTATCAAAAACGATATACTCGCAAATATACGAGCCCCTCGGCTTTGGTTAATTGCAATAACCAAATCAAAACCAAGAAACCAAACAAAGTCGTGGGAGCGACCCACTTGTACTTCTTATTCTTACTAATCAAAAGGTTATCCAAATTCTAACTGTCAAGTTCTACATGACCTAACGGTCTTTTTTAGAATACTCACGCCAAAAAGGTTCTCAGTCAGGAGTGACATCATGTGGAGGATCAAAATCAGGAAGATCAGAAATATACTGGGCTGCAGAAACAAAGAATCTCCAGAATCCCTGTGCACAGAGTACCTCCTTTGTAGAATCCTGTTCTGTCCTCCTCAGTAGATTTCAGTCCTCTGACAAGATCACTCCCACAGATAGTCACTTCTCTGATGAAGCCCACGTTGGCCGCGCCATGTGAAGAACTGTAATCTTCATTCTCAGGGAATACTTACTAATAGAAAAAAGAACTTGGCACAGAAGCTGAACATATGAAAAGACATCTTTATTACATTTAATAAGTGAGGCCACGTCACACAGAAGCCGTAGCAACTGAATGAGGTAGTCTGAGGAGTACAGAGAACAGAGGCCTTATATATGCTCAGGGTTACAAAACATAGCATAAAAGTAAGGGGCAGTCCTTGCTTTTGCAAGCATGCAAAAAATGCCTAACATGGACATGCAAGGTCTGCCAAATGACAAACCCATTTTACAGTTGCCGGCCCATAATCAATCATTGAACAAACCCAACATTCTTCTTTAGACAAGCCGGACAAACCCATATTAAAAAGGACCACAAACCATATTCTAAATAGACCATAAAAGAAGAAACAGAAACAGATAGAAGTAGGATAAGGCATGCTTGTGTGCAGTAAAACTTTATGATGTCCTGTGCTCTGATCCTTAATCTTGATCAGCTAAAGGGCAGGAACTAGTTTAACAAGGTCAGCTTCAGGCAACAGGGTCAGTTCACTCAGGTTAAACAGGAGTCAGCATGAACTCGAGCTAAGGTGTACATGTCCTTAAAAGACTAGTTCAGCCACAATCATCGGCCTATGTGAGGGCAACCACAAAATGGCTGCCATACACAAAATGGAACCCACAGGTTTAGAATTTACAGAACCTCAGTTTTAGCTGTAGCAGACTGACTTTCTCGGCATTTCTCTACGTAATGTAGCATAATCAGTTACAAAATGTAACTGAATGAAGGCTCCTGGCCTCTGGTTTAAAAAATTAGCTGTATATCCGAATTGGTCAACTCTGAGTCTGAATGAACCATTTTACGGTCGGTGGGTGGGGTGAATTGCGAGGCTGAGTGATCCTGGTTTCTATTCTATGTTATCCACTACAGTCAATCTGTCTTTGGAGCAGCTTGAAAAGATGTTTACAATTCCAATTGGTTTATGAACATTATGTTTTGCAAATTTTTAGTAGTTTATCTGCAGCATATCCTCAGGAGTAAGCCCAAGAGAGCATTCCAATAACATGTTTATCAGAAAGAAGGACAGGTCCAGGGAGACATGGAGTCTTCGCACTGATTTTACAGTCGAATGTATATTTCATCCTGAGGAAGGTAGTAAAATGATTGTCCTTTTGACCCATCAAAACATGTGTCAATGTGTTTTAAGGACCCATTGGATGTGACCAGTGATACCTCAGAGAGTGGTGTAAATTAATTCAAGTGGTAATGGATTGGGATCAACAATAAGCCAAGGGTGTATTTTAATATGGGTGAATGTATGTGATTAAGGCATAAGGGAGTTTGTCTTTTTGGGGGGCTCACGTATAATTAGATGCTATTGACTTGATATCTTGAAACAGTTTATTGATAAAAAGTATTCAAATGAAATGAAATAATATGTGAATCGTTAATAAATCAAAATAAAACATGTTGTGTCACGGAGCACATTTAAACCTTGTAAATATCTTAAAGGGATAGTGGTTATTTGTTCTTTGGTAACTTTTGTTGTCTGTGCATTCTGACTTCTGAAATGAGCTTATTATTTCTTAAGTTCCATTGATGGCCATGAGGCTACAGTGAAGTGACGGAGTAGCGATTTCTTTTTTCTAGGCCTGGGCGGTAAATTCCATTCCACTCGCAGAATTTGCGGAATTTGGGTAATTTCACGTTCCACGGAGAACGCGAAATTGTCCAAAATTCTGCGTTTCGCGACTTTGCGAAATGTTTTGCTTGTTCGCGTTCTCAAAATGCGTCTTCGCAAGATATTTCCCCAGGAGCACGCAAACAGCAATTGCGAACAGGAAAAAAGCATCTCGGACATGCAATTTCGCGTGTTCGCAGAATTTCTGCATGTTCGCTGAGATTTTTTACCATTTCGCGGAGATTTGCGTAATGCGATTACGCAAATTCCGCCCACCCCAGTTTTTTCTTTATTTACAGCTGACTAATGAATTCTAGAGTGACCTTAGAGAGCGAGCTTTTCATTCTTATTGTAGTTTTTTTCATACTCTTGATGGTTCCTTTTGTTAGGTCTAATAGAACTCACCTTGGGTGTCAGTCAACCAGGTTTCCTGGAAGGTTTAGTGGCTGGGATAGATTTGAATGGTATAAGGTCATCAAAAACTTCTGTTGAGCAACAATAAAAATCTTGAACTGCCATTGGAGTGGTAGTTATTAGGATATGGGTACGGGCAAAGCTTAACGAGGTAATGTATCCAATTTCATCCAGGACCTGAAGATTATTGTTGGTTTGATATCTGACTTGACTTCATTGTTCAAGGGTTTATTCACTAGAAATAAATTAGATGGTCCATTTAGATGATGGGAAAGGAACTGGTTACTGTTATCAAATTGAGAATGGCACACATCTCATCAAGGGTATGTTCTGTTGTATTTGTGTGGCCTCAGAGACTATGTGATGAAAATTAATTGAATTAAGATTTGTGAGAAGGCCTTTAGCTTTGAATGTTTGGCCGTTAGACCATGTGTTGAAGTACCCAGGTATGCAGACGTTTGAGTGCTTTATGGCATTTTCTATGACGAAGTTCCGAAAAACTTCAGGAAATTGTATAGGGATGGTCTGTAAGAGGAATGTGAATGTGAAAGTTCTCAATGGTGAGCTTTGAATGAACAGTGATTCACATTCTTGTGATTCTGTGTCATCGAACAGTTTTGTCCCATGGGCAGTTTTATGAACAATGGCTAGCCTGCCTCTGATCCTTTTTTATGGATGACTTTTAATCAAGTTAATCTATCAATGAGTTTAGTAGCTTTTTTCCACCTGGAGTGGGGTGTCATCTTACAGCCAGGTTAAGTTCATGAACAGTAGGTTAATCCCTCATTTTGTTCATCATCTCGCATTCAGCAGCCAGGAGGAGGCGAAATATGGAGACTTAAGGGTTGATGAAAGTGTAACGTAGGTTTAGCATGGGGTTTGAAAAGAGCTGTAAGGAAGTGTCAAGAACAGACAAAAACAGATGCAAGCATGTTTATAAATGATTCTAGAGGGTTTGCGATAGGTGTGGTGGAGGCGGGAGAGAGAGAAGACAAACAGGTAGTAGAGGAGAGTAATCCCTAGGTCCTTAGGTCCTCGTCCTATTCACAACTCATGGGCTCAGCCATCAGACAGATGCAACCACGACCCGTAAGCACACAAGCCACCAAGAGCCGGACCTCGGCTTGTCACGTCTCCCAGCAAGCCCTACAGAAGAGGAGACACCTACTGCAAGGAACACAGCCTCGCCAAGAACCATCACTGCTCCCGCCCAGCAGGAGCAGCCCAGCAAACCCTCGTCACATTCTCGAGATAGAAAAGAGAACCGAATGACTGCTGGGTAAATACAGTTTATGTAATTCCAGTGGGAGGGGGTAGGGTTGGGAAACCCAGCATTCCTTGTGTTCTTTTTCTGTCAAGGAGATAGTAGATCTCCATGAGTTATGAATGGGACGAGGATTACAGGACCAGGAGTAATGAAGATTACCGGTAAGTAATTGGACAATAGGGGGTACGGAAGGGGAGACAAGTTGCAGAGAGATCTGTCATGAGCAGTTAAGAGTTGGACAGCAGAACAAAGAAACATTTGTGGCTAGGAAGAAGCAAGATGGTGTAAAGGAGTGGGCAATAGTGGCAGAATGGATATTAATGTAAGAATCATGTTGCTATCAATCGAGGTTGTAAGTGTGGAGTTAAATCTGCAGATTTGTTGTCTTGCAAGCAATATTAAATACAATTACAGATTCCTTTTCTCATTGTCTTGGGCAGATATTGATTTGCAGAGACAAAAGTAACTATCTTAAATACTTTCCTTGTCCTCACCTCCCCTCCCATTGGATATGTAGCCAACTGGCCACAGGTTTCGACTTAGGAGCTGGGAAAACAGATTTGAGACCTGACATCGACTCAACATCCTGTTCTTATTCTTCCTGTACCTAAAATCCTGACCTAGTGGGATGCATTCTGGTGCTAATGTAAAACACCCCGACGCTTTTGGGAAAGGTTTATGCTATATAAAAATCACAAAAACACAAAAAAATAAGTTGTCATACCTGCAGACAGCTAAAAGATTTAGAGTTGTGCAATGAGGGAATATATGTAGATAATTTGCTTCTATCTCGTTGGGCATGTTAGCACGCAGGATTCATAGAACTTCATCATTTTATGTGCTGTCAAATATAACTTATGGCTAGTAAAATACGTAGCACTTACTGTATTATCAGGGGCGTAGCTTGGTCAGTAAAATTGGGGGCGGGGGGAGACTTCATATTTTCCAACAATGGCGCTGGCATGTAATGTTAAAATACATTATGGGCCAGATGTACGACCATTCACTTTAGCGAGTCGCAAATTGCGCTGAATTGGGACTCGCAATTTGTGACTCGCTAAAGTGAATGTTCAACAGTGTCTCAGACACTGTTTGCGATTTCCAATGGGGTCGCAAATTGCATGCCTCATCAATATTAATGGGGCAAGCACAATTTGCGACCCCATTGGGAATACTAGCACTCACAGAGATGGTGGCCTGCTGGGTCAGCAGACCACCATGTCTGTGACTGCTTTTTAAATAAAGCAGTTAATTTTTTTTAATGAAGCTTGTTTTCCCTAAAGGAAAACGGGATGCATTTAAAAAAGAAAAATGAAACTTTTTTTTTCAAAGGCAGGCAGTGGTCCCTCGCAATTTACCACCTAATTAAGTGGTAAACTGCGAGCGTTTTGTGACCGCAAATGCGGGCGCAAAACAATAGTGCATGGCACTGAGACTCGCTATTAGGAAGGGACGCCCCTTCCCAATAGTGAGAGTCACAAACACTATTTTGCGAGTAAGTGAATCGCAAAATAGCGTTCGAACATGCCTGCATCCTTTTTTTGAGGTCGCAGACGGGCCAATCTCGCAAAAAAGGGTCATACATCTGGCCCTATATGACAAGCAGTTCACATGAGATGGGGTAAAGAGGCAATGTAAAGGGAGATGAATGTGGATTGGTAGGGCTACTACGTGAGTAAAAACACATTATTTTGTAAAATATACAACATTCTTGAAGACTTTCAAATCAGAGAGGGAAAAGTGTAATTGCATTTTTGTCTGCGTGTAGGTACAAATTCCTGTTGAAATCCGACAGACACCTCACCATACCCCAGTGAAATCACCTGTACCCAACAATTTAGAATAAAATACGTTTACTAGGGGGATACATCACCCTAAACACCCCCTTGAAGCTACTACCCTGTGTATTATAAGAAAGGTTTACAGAAACTTCCCAGGATAAAGGATCTCTGGCATTGACAAGCAACTTTCTCAAACTATATCATAATTTTTTCTGATTTTCCATTAACTTTGTTTATACCATAAGACCACTTTTATGTCTGGTGGATTCAACCACATATTGCTTCTGCCAGTTACAATCCACTTTCCTTGCCATATTCACTCTCAATCTTCGGTTTCACTACCCCTGGTGCCAGACACAGAACATGATTTCACATGCATATGTTGCTCAAGAAGTCAAGTTCAAAGGGATACGCTGCCTGATATAAAATTATATTAAATTTCTCATGGCTAGGAAGTACATTCAAGGAGATAAACCACTATCCTATTTATCTCTCATACTATCATGGTTTTAAAATGACAAGCCCAGTACTTAAAGTCAAATGAGATGGACTTTAGAAAGAAAATGGTTACTGGAAATGGATGTAACAAATCAAATTAGCCCACGTACCACAAACCACAGCTAATACACACTCACTCTTTAAATGGGAACTTCCAAAATGTGCCAATTGATCAAAAATGTAGTAAGTCTTTCATTTATTTGTACATTAAGAGTTCATGACAACGTTAAAAATCACAACAAAATATAATTTTAGGATTAAAAAACAGAAAAGTGCGTGACAAATCAATATTCTTACACAATTAAAAGCTTAATGAGACAAAATATCACAAGCATTAATGCCTTCAAAAAGAAAAAAACAATGTATCTTATTAAAAGTGACCAAGAAGCGACGCGTTTCGGTGGTCTTACAAGTCCAACCACCTTCTTCAGGCTTTAAAATTTGTAATAATCACAGAACTTGCAATATCTCCTAAAACCATGTATGATTTTTGGAGGCAATCAATCCTTAGAATCTGACAGGAAAAATGCTTAGATTTATAAACTCAGAACCAAGTGGCACAATTGTTATGTTATGTTATGTTATATGGGGATTTGTATCGCGCACTGCAACTCGAGAGTGTCCTGGCGTGGAAGGTGGGCGGTGACATGGCAGGCAGAAAGGCTACCCAGATTGCTTGAACAGATGGGTTTTAAGAAGCTTTTTGAAGACAGCTAGTTCCTTGGTATGTCGGAGAGCATCAGGCAGAGCATTCCACATGGTGGTAGCCTTTACCACGAAGGACTGTCCCCCAAGTCGTGCTCGTCGAAACCTGGGAATGACCAGCCGTCCTTGAGAGGCAGAACGGAGAGGGCGGTTGGGAAGGTAGAAAGCAAACCTAGAGCTCATATAGGAAGGGCATGGGCCATGTAATGCTTTATATGTCAGGGTCAGAGTTTTAAAGCGCACACGCTGAGCCACAGGAAGCCAGTGCAGGTTAATGAGCTGCTTGCGCATGCTCAGTCTCCTCGGGGAGTTAAACAGGAGCCTGACAGCGGCGTTCTTAATAACCTGCAGCTTTCCCAAGAGATATCCAGGGATGCCGATGTACAGGGCATTAGCGTAGTCAAGACGCGATAAGATAAGCGCCCTGGCCACCGACTCCCTGGCAGAGCGGGGAAGCAGGGGAAAGAACCTCCTTAGGGCTTTGAGTGTGCCAAAGCACGTCCCTGAGAGTCGTTTGATCTGTTCACGAAAGCCCAGGTCGGCTCCAAACCAGATTCTCAGGTTCTTGGCGACGCCAAAGTCCCCACTAGGGCAGGGGAACCCAGAAGGCCAGAGGGATTCTCTAAATGCCAGAGGGAATTGGCCATAGAGAAGTACCTCGGATTTATCTTCGTTGCATTTCAGGCTTGCCTGAGCAAGCCAAGCGAATACGGAAGACAGGCATCGCTGGTCCACGTCGGTTTGGAGATCGTCGCCCTTCCAGGTGAAAAGGAGCTGGGTGTCATCGGCGTAGGCCATAATTTTGGCACCCAGCTTCTCTGCCAAATAAATCAGGGGGGGTGAGGTATATGTTGAAGAGAAGGGGGCTCAACGTTGACCCCTGTGGAACCCCAGTGGCCACTATACTGGTAGATGCAGAGAAGGGGGGCATCCACACCTGTTGGGAGCGGTTGTCCAGGAAAGATTTAACCCAGGACAAAGCCATATCTGTAATGCCGATCTCAGACAGCCTGGCGAAGATTCGACAAAATTCTCCAGCTGTTTAAAGGCCACCTTTTCGCACACTTTAGCTAAGGCCAGAAGAAGAGAGATGGGGCGATAGTTGGACAGAAGGGAGGGATCAGCTGAGGGCTTCTTGAGGAGAGGGAGGAGTTTGGCGTGTTTCCATTGCAGGGGCACTCTACCTGATTGGAGTGAATCATTGACAAGCGCCCCTACCGCAGGAGAGACTATGTCCGCCACCCCACTCAGCGCCCTCGCGGGACAAGGGTCCACCGGCGAGCCTGATTTTAGTGATTTAAAAATGGCCAAAACATCCCTTCCTTCTGCCAAAGTAAAGTGCGAAAAGAACTGGCTAGGTGTATTGATGCACCGAGCAAGGGAGTGTTTCACAGGGGGAGTAGTCCCTTAACTAGCCTGGATTTTATGGATCTTAGCAATGAAAAAGGTGGATAAATCATCGCACCATTGAGAGGAAATGGGAGGGGTGGAAAGTTCCGCCGCCGGTGACAAAAAGCTGCGGACAATAGCAAAGATTTCTTTGCTGTTGTTGTTGGCTTTTAATATTCTGTCTGCAAAAAGTTGCCTTTGGCTTCTTTGATGGCAGCGTAATATTCTCTTTGGGCGGTGCGGAGTACAGTCTTAGCCCGGGGACAATACTCCTGGCGCCAGTCTCGTTCTAATTTCTTACACCCCATCTTCAGTGTTTTTAATTGGTCAATGAACCATGGCTTAGAGGGAGAGCCACGCGATTGACATCTCGCGGAGGGTTGAGGGAGAGAATTGACGGCCTAGCTAATCCAGTCAGAAAATCTTTCCACTGCTCCATCGAGGTCAAAGGCTTTGACGGGGCACCTAAGAGACAGCGCTCTAGACAGAGCGGATGTTGATCTTTTTTGGGGACAGACCAGGGACCTTCCCTGCGAACAGGGTGGAGCTACCTATGTCCCACGAAAAGCTAATCAGATAGTGATCCGACCAGGTGACCGGCTGCGGATCCAGTATAATAAGCTTAAAATTAGAGCATACTAAGTCTAACAGGTGACCACAATTATGAGTAGAGTCGGGGACCTGCTGTGTCAGGTGGGTCATATTGCATAGGTCCAGCAGGTCCCTCATCCCTGGGGCCAGTAGGTTCTCCAGATGTATATTAAAATCACCTAGCAACAAGAATTTCGGAAACCTGAGCACTCGCGCGGCGATAACCTCCTCGAGAGATTTAATAAAAGTGCCCGGCGAGCCTGGGGGGCGATATACCAGAACCCCCCCAAGGTAAAGTGTGGGGATAGGGACAGCAAAAACTCCAGTGCTTCGCCTTCAAGGATTTCCCCTGTGAGCTCCTTTGAAAGCGTCCACCTTTCTCTAAAAATCACAGCAGTGCCACCTCCTCTGCCTGACTTACGATCCAACCTGGAAATCTTATAGCCCTGTGGTATCGCTAGTTCAACTACAGGAGCACAGGAGTCATTCAGCCACGTCTCCGTGATGAACAAAAGATCTAATTGTTCATCAAATATCAACTCATGCACATCCGCTGCAAGTTTTACCAGTGACCGAGCATTGATGAGAGCCGCACGGATGTTAGTGTTGTGAGCAGAGAGAGGGGTGGCATCGGACTGAGATGTTTGAAAGTGAAATTGGCAGAGGGGGCAGGTCTGCGTCATGGACTGAAGGACCTTCCAATGTCTATCCCTGTTTCACGGGTTAGTATCAAGTTTTAACGAAGACTACCGCTTGTAGTATTTTCTTTCCGTCTTAGCCCCGACCTCATTACCATCAGCATCCAAGGTAATCCCACAGCGTCAACTCTCGTCGTGTATGTGAGTATATTGCAGTCAATTATAACTTTCCTCAGTTTCCGACCTATATCTTTGTAAAAGGGTCCCCTTGTGTAAGCCTACTCCGGCCTGAAAACAGGTGTCAGACCCTCGCCTCAGACCTGTATTCAGTCCGGAGTAGGCTTACACAAAGGGACCCTCTTACAAAGATATAGGTTGGAAACTGAGGACAGTTATAATTGACTGCAATATACTTGCATACACGGCGAGAGTTGACGCTGTGGGATTACCTTGGATAATTGTGCCACTTGGTACCTCGTTTGGAAGCTCTGCGTTTATAAATCTAAGCATTTTTGCTGTCAGATTCTATGGATTGATTGCCTCCAAAAATTATACACGGTTTTAGGGGAAATTGCAAGTGCTGTGATTATTACAAATTTTAAAGCCTGAAAAAGGTGGTTATACCTGTAAAACCACCGAAACGCGTCGCTTCTTGGTCACTTTTTAATAAGATACATTGTTTTTTTCTTTTTGAAGGCATTAATGCTTGTGATATTTTGTCTCATTAAGCTTTTAATTGTGTAAGAATATTGATTTGTCACGCACTTTTCTGTTTTTGAATCCTAAAATTTTATTTTGTTGTGATTTTTAGGTTTCACCCTGGCCGTAGCACTGCGCAGCAGTGCTCGCGCACGGCGAAATCTTATGATCCTACAGTGTGGGGCTTTGGTCCCGACTTCTCTTTCATTGGCTAGCTCCATAAATGGAGGCTAGCCATTGGAAGAGATGGGTGTCTGTTACTCTTTTCCCCGTCACGACGCGATTCAGGGGCGTTTCTGGGTCTTTTTTTAAGTCCCGCCCCTTTTCTCTGCGTCATTCAGAGGTAGAATTTTACTCATTTCCCCCGACCGCCTCCCGCCGGAAGAAATCGTCCAGAAATCGCACTGTAACTTGCATCTGTTCCACGATGCTTGTTAATAAAGTTTGATGGTAAGAGTACTTTCTACAAACGCTAATAGGACGGAGTGTTAAAAGTGAAAGCAAACGCTATGTACGTGCTGGTGCGTTCAAGGGCCGCCGGGATGTCCATTTCCACGCAGGCAAGCCACGGCCTCCAGAGAGCAGCGTAACCTGATCCGCCCGACCTTCAGCACTGCAAATCTTGTTTTTTATTACATCACCCGAGTGGAATTGTGATCCCTTTGTGGCAGACTGGCCGGTGGGGAGATAAGTATGGGCTGTAGCTCTGCTTTGTCTACAGAAATAAAACTTGCTCTGTGGGTTGCGCGAGTAAAGGATTAACATCTTTGGCGGGGGAGGTTTCTTTCTCATCCTATTTACCCTAGACTTGACGGCGAGCTGCCACACCGCCATTACGCTCCGTTCTCCCGAGCACTACTCAGAAACATCGTTCACACACACTCAGAACAAAAATAACAAGGTGTACAGATTGGTAATGACATTCCACGCAGCAATAGTGTGTGTGTGTGGGGGGGAGGGGCGGGGATGCTGTAGTGGGGTTTGATTTGGTCTGATAGCTGAATTGACAAAATGTGTGATCCTAGTAAATTCACTTTCCTCCTTGAGTCTCAGTCCCTAAATACGTTAATACATTGGAAATAATTCCTGCGATATAAAGCGCTGTGCATACCAAAAACGGCATATTTACATCGTGTGTGTGTTTCAGTCGGCAAAGTGCACTAAATTAACTATATTGTACACAGGGCTTTAATGGGCGTGGGGGATATCTAAAAGGGGCAGGGCGTTAGAAGCGTAAGTAGGAATCCTTTCCAAGAGGTGTGGCCTTTGTCATCAGTGGTAAGGTCATAGCGCCGAGTGATTGAAGGTGTGATGATGTCATCAGTGGTAAGCTTACAGTACCGCGATAGTCTAATGATGCAATCATTTATCCAGGTACAGCGCGAATGCACCGCGCCCTGTACAGTGTAAGGACAGTTTGTGTACACCTTCCTTTTAAGTCTCCTGTTTATCTTTTGTTCTATTATGTACCACTTTTCTCTTGTAACGTAACTGGCTCTATTGTACAGCGCTCTGATACCTTCGGGCAATGCCCGCGCTTTGTAAAAATGCACTAAATAAGTATGATGATTGATGTGATCAGTTATGTGGTGCTTAATAAGTAAGTGAGGGTGCCGATCAGTTATCCAGTGCTTCCTTCGTTTGTGAAAGTAAGTGAGGGGCCCCGAAGCTCTGCTTCCAAGCTCGCGGCCGGGGACATTAATCGTCGGGGCGCTGTACGCAGAGGCTGGGAGTCTGCACCCACTACCAGGCGCCCCCTGGACGGGTGGGCCCCCACGATTGAGCGCTGGTGCACCCCCACTTGTCACGGCTGTGTCACCGGTATCTGGGCAGGTTGGAGCCCTTTAAACTCTGCTTTCACTTTCATCAGCTGCGGGGCGGTAGTAGAGGCCAGCAGCAGCTGGATGCCTGTTGAGGGAGGCACCCCATCACAAAAACTGCGTGATCGAAGCTTTGAAGCAAAACTCCTTCTCACCCCCAGCACTGTCAGAAAGACTCCAGGGGACTGCCCCCCTCCCCCCCATTCTCGGATCCCACCTTTTTACAGATCTGTAAAGTTTATCACTCCCTGGTCAAATTGCCCTCTCGGAGGTAGCTTTGGTCGCGAGTTTTACTCTCTAAAAGAGGCTCTCCTGGACAGCAGAGACCACCGGTAGTGTTGGCCATACCTCCCTCTGAACGCCCCTTGCAGCCACCTCGTTGCCCCCTCCCCCTTGTGTCTGCCCTCAGCCCGAAGGGCGCCCCTCGTTCCTACTAGCCTCGAGTCTCTGGGAAAGTGGATTGTGTGGCTATCCCGTGTCGGCGTTTCAGGGGCAGACTGAGTGGGGGTTTCGTGGGGTCGTGTTCGCCCCGCCCTACTTTGCTGCGAAACCCCGGTTCATCTGAGTGCGTCCAGATGGTCGCCGCACCCGAGGACACAGAACTAGGCTGGTCCCGCACCCCGTGCCCTGGACCCCCCTGAGGTCACAGCAGCATGGTGCTGGCTGGCACTCCCGGGGCTCCCTTCCCTTGCCCCTGCTGGTGAAAGGACAGTAACCCTACTGGACTCAGCCTGACCCGTGGGAAACACCTGCCTCGGACCCGGGACTAGTGGAAACACGGGGGACGTTCCAGGTGTGTGTGTGAGAGAGATAGTGTGTGTGTGTACGTGTGAGTGTGTGTGTGAGAGTGTGCGTGTGTGTCTGTGAGTGTCTATGTGTGAGGGGGGAGGGGAGGGGGCATTCCTCCAAATGACGAGCTTTGCGTTGGGTGACAGTCGCCTAAAACAAGCCACACCAATTGTCTTTGCCAATGCTGGTCAGTGGCATCAGATAAATTAGTTACTGCAGCAATGCTATTGCTGTGAATATTTAGAGCTGAGATTGTTCTAATTCTGTAAATTAGTGCATTTTTTCTCCACTGCATTTGTAACTCCGTACAGAGTATTAGTACGAGTTCCCGATCTCTGTGGAGCGTTGTAAAGCATTGTGCTGGCTCCAGAGTGGTTTGTACTTGCCCTCGGTGGCAAGCAGTGCTGATGAGCTGCACTTTGTGCGGTTGGAGGCGGAGCTGCCTTTGTGCTCCAGAATCCATAGAAGGGACTCCACTCTGCAGAGTGGCGGGTATCGAGCAGGCGTCCCGGTCCTTCTGGGTGTCAACACAGGGTCTACGGATAAAGCAGCACCAGCTGTGAGCACACATCCCAGCTCCTTCGTGGAAGAGAAGGCAGTTCTGAAAACGCAAGTGTACACAGATAGCCCAGGGTTGGTGGATAAACTCAGTTCAATGGCTTTTGTGATTGAGCAGTGCTTTATAATTGCATCTATCTCCTTCGTGTAAGCGGCAGGCCCTTTATACAGTTACTGAGCAGATCGCCAAGTAACAGAGCTCTTGCTACAGACGGGTCTTAAATGCAGGGTTAGGGGCCTCGATGTGACGGGGCGGAGGTCTGTGGCCAGTTCCCTGCACACCGCTCCCCGCTGGCCCCGCAATGGGAGCTGCAAAGAGCCGTCAGCCCCCAGGGAGCGGGGGCAGGAAGCGCTCACTCTTTATGACCCCGAACAGGGTTTGTTTTTCCAACACTTCCCATGTCCCACTTGAGCAGCCACTTCACAATGCGCAGTGTGATAATACATTTATTTTTTTAAAAACATTCCGAGGACAGAGCCCCTCCCGCTCTCTGCAGGTGAGGATTTAATGCCTCATTAACCTAGTCCATCATGGAGACCTTCCTTTCGGGCCCAGCCCAGCGCCAACTCCGGATTGTAACCTCATTTCACGTGAGGGGGAAGAGGAGCCGGGCGGGGGCCTGCGCCTACCTTCCCTAAGATTAGAACGTCTCTGCCGAAGCTCAGCTAAATCTACACAGGGCTCGGACGGCTGTCAATGCATTTTATTGACCAGGCATAAAATACTATGACCGTCGTCATCTGGTGCAACACATAAATACAAATTTTGTCATTTACAATGCCAATAGCTCTAACTTTTCCAAAGGCGAAACCGTTGCATTGTAAATGCTTGTTAACGTTGTCATGAACTCTTAATGTACAAATAAATGAAACACTTACTACATTTTTGATCAATTGGCAAATTTTGGAAGTTCCCATTTAAAGAGTGAGTGAGTATTATCTGTGGTTTGTGGTACGTAGACTAGAATCAGGAGTGTTGTGGTGTATGCAAAAATTCCCAAAGGGATCTATTTTTTAAGACATTGAGTCAAGTGGTTTCCTGTCCCTTTGGCAGAGTAGGACCCCTCTCTGTTTTTTTGATACAAAACAAATTAGGCCAGAAACTGAAGAGTTTTCTTGGGGCTTACATGTGCCAGCTCTGTCTAATTACACATTGTTTTGGTGCACATTTCAAGCCCTTTTAAAAGGGATAGTTACAAAGAAATATGTCAAACTTGCAAAACAAAATAAAACAGGCATATCTAGCAAGCTGTAGAGAATGAGTAAATAGAAAGTATATTTCTTCAACATCTCTAAAAACCTATATCAAGAAATAATGTATCTAGAAATCAGCAACATTAGGAAGACTAGGACTGGTAAAGGGATCCCAAGAATGAAAGGTAGATTTAGAAAGTCCTGTATTAGAGGAAGACGCGTCGGATAATATAAGCCGATTCAGAAAAGGGGGTGGTGATGAACAGAGTGCCTGAATTAAGCAGACCACTCTTACCCAGTCCAAAGATCAGGGCTTGATCCATCACCGTTTTTTAGCTCACTGCACCATCCCAGCTCAGAACTTGGCTATATGCAAATTAGTCTGTTCCTGTCCCAGTGCATGATCGGAACAGGGCAAACCAAACTACCAAGCCAATTCTTGTACTGGGAAGGAAACAAGCTTCCGGGGACCGGTTTCTGCCATTTCAGGCGTTGTCGGCCCGGCTTGCTTGAATCCTGATGGTGCAATGAGCAAGGGACTCACATCTGAGTATACCCTTCCACGCTTATGGTGGACAAAATGATTCAGAAAAGGGGGTGGTGATGAACAGAGTGCCTGAATTAAGCAGACCACTCTTACCCAGTCCAAAGATCAGGGCTTGATCCATCACCTATTTTTAGCTCACTGCACCATCCCAGCTCAGAACTTGGCTATATGCAAATTAGTCTGTTCCTGTCCCAGTGCATGATGGGAACAGGGCAAACCAAACTACCAAGCCAATTCTTGTACTGGGAAGGAAACAAGCTTCCGGGGACCGGTTTCTGCCATTTCATGCGTCGTCGGCCCGGCTTGCTTGAATCCTGATGGTGCAATGAGCAAGGGACTCACATCTGAGTATACCCTTCCACGCTTATGGTGGACAAAATGATTCATTTTGTCCACCATAAGCGTGGAAGGGTATACTCAGACATGAGTCCCTTGCTCACTGCTCCATCAGGATTCAAGCAAGCCGGGCCGACGACGCCTGAAATGGCAGAAACCGGTCCCCGGAAGCTTGTCTCCTTTCTGGTGAAGAATTGGCTTGGTAGTTTGGTCTGCCATGTTCCCATGATGCACTGGGACAGGGACAGACTAATTTGCATATAGCCAGGTTCTGAGCTGGGATGGGGCAGTGAGCTAAATAACGGTGATGGATCAAGCCCTGATCTTTGGACTGGGTAAGAGTGGTCTGCTTAATTCAGACACTCTGTTCATCACCACCCCCTTTTCTGAATCATTTTGTCCACCATAAGCGTGGAAGGGTATACTCAGACATGAGTCCCTTGCTCACTGCTCCATCAGGATTCAAGCAAGCCGGGCCGACGATGCCTGAAATGGCAGAAACCGGTCCCCGGAAGCTTGTCTCCTTTCTGGTGAAGAATTGGCTTGGTAGTTTGGTCTGCCCTGTTCCCATGATGCACTGGGCCAGGGACAGACTAATTTGCATATAGCCAGGTTCTGAGCTGGGATGGGGCAGTGAGCTAAATAACGGTGATGGATCAAGCCCTGATCTTTGGACTGGGTAAGAGTGGTCTGCTTAATTCAGACACTCTGTTCATCACCACCCCCTTTTCTGAATCATTTTGTCCACCATAAGCGTGGAAGGGTATACTCAGACATGAGTCCCTTGCTCACTGCTCCATCAGGATTCAAGCAAGCCGGGCCGACGACGCCTGAAATGGCAGAAACCAGTACCCGGAAGCTTGTCTCCTTTCTGGTGAAGAATTGGCTTGGTAGTTTGGTCTGCCCTGTTCCCATGATGCACTGGGCCAGGGACAGACTAATTTGCATATAGCCAGGTTCTGAGCTGGGATGGGGCAGTGAGCTAAATAACGGTGATGGATCAAGCCCTGATCTTTGGACTGAGTAAGAGTGGTCTGCTTAATTCAGACACTCTGTTCATCACCACCCCCTTTGCTGGATAATATAAGCCAGCGTAAGAAAAGTAAAGCAGTAGCCCGAGATGGTATCCAGTCAGAAGTCTATAAAATTGTTAGGGATCAAATTATTCTGTTAATGACAAAGTTATTTAAAGTTATATTCCATACACTTGGGAAGAAGCATCTATAAGTGTAATATTGTAGCTGAGCAAAGTTCCAGTAAGCTGCGAGTAATATCATCCTATCACATTAATAAACAAAGACTATAACTGTTGATCAGAAATATTAGCAAAATAGTAGGAAAGTATAGTAGATTATTAAAATATGATCAGAAATGTAGAGGACTGGGAGATCTCACACACAGATTGATTTGCAGCTTTAGAGATTGCATTATCAATTACAGCTCCACTTACAATATACACAACTGATTTAACTAAGGCAGGTTGGTGGTTCATAACCTTTTGACATCTGTGGTCCCCTTATAAATTAGTATGGGAAGGTTAGGCCTTCTACTTCAAATTTCTACTATTTGAATCTCACAAAATACACAAAACTACAGAGAAACAAGCATACTTTAAATAAATGCACAATCTTTTTAATATTTAATTTCATTAACAAACATAAAAAATATACAAAATTCAAAATGTTAATTTATATAGGCATGTTGGAATTTTTCAAAATGTAATTTTATTTGTAAAAGGCAAAACAATATGCTAGAATCTAGTATATCACTTTATTTTCTTTTTTTATTGGTGCATAGTATTGCTTTAGTTGAGACCACCAATCGCCCATTCTACATTTTGCTGAATGTATGCAGCTCCCATGAACCAACTTAATTTTTAGCCTCAAATTTCCTTTATATTTTGTTTTAAAATGTTCGATTTTACTTTTTGCTTTTTATGTGTATATACTTATTATTGAATTATTTAAACTGTTGTTGACCTCCTGAGTAAACGTCACAGACCTCCAGGGGTCCAAAGACCACAGGTAAAGAACTATTAACTTAGGTGGTTTTTGTTTAGAAACAAATGTTAACTACTGTACAGACACTTTACAAAACTCCATATATGCCAATAAGTTTGTGAGTGGCTGGTTTTGGCAGCTGGAGTTCAGATGTCAAGGATTACAAGTAGAGCTACCTTATACCTCCTTCATATTTTTTATGTTTTGCCCGTTCGCAATGCTCTTTTCCTGTTCGCGAACGCTATTTGCGTGCTCGGGGGGAAGTATCTTGTGAAAACGCATTTTGAAAGCGTGAACAAGCAAAAATGTCAGCGAAGCCGTGGATCGTGGAATTTTAGGCAATGCCGCGTTTTCCGCGGAACACGAAATTACCCAAATTTTGTGAGCGGACTGGATTTACTGCCGAGGCCTAATGAAAAGACTATTGTGTATTTTGTTTGTCTCTTCTATTTGTGAGTGCTCACCCATTTCCCCAAATTGTCCCCTTTGAGTATAAAGGTTCGACTTTTGAGAAGGCCCAATTAATATTGTCACTCCCATGACAAAGCATGTTTGATTAAAGTATACTGTGTTTTAAGCCATATACCTGAGATAAACCTCTTTGTCTCTTCCTCCAATAGATGTGTCTGTTGTAATAATATGTATATATTTTGTAAGTTTTCAGTTATCCTCCATCTGTTTGCTTTACCATTTAATCCATTAACATATCATGTAATGAATCCGGAGTCATTATCTACCGCCTCCTGTACTCCTGAAGAACACTTATATGTGTATAACAACAAGAGGTCACATGCAGAATTAAAGTTTTTCTTTTTGTTCCCTTTCTTGTTCTCCACCCAAACCAATAAGCACCTCCCTTCTCCCCTGCTTCTGTAAAACCTTCTGATTGTCACTTGGCACCACAATGTGCCAATCCGAGCACTAGACAGCTCAGTCAAGACACCATGCTTTACATTACAAAGTTGTCAGCTTCTTTGCCCATAATGTATAATAAAGTATCTGCTTCTACAGCATAATATGAATAAACATTTTATGTCACTACATCACCTTTAGCATTGCCAAGAACTTCAAGTCAACTGTGGCTCCTAGCTTCATGAATTCATCCATTATTGGTCTTCTGTTGCTCTACATATGTCTGATTGCATGGATAATCATATAACTTTGGCTTGGCGGGCGTACTATTGATTTCAATGTCGCTGACAGAATTTTCTCTTTAACTGCGTATTTGAAAACATTGACTAGAATCTTTCTTGTTTTTTTACTGGCTAGGTTAAGCTTATATTGATCTCTGTAGACTCCTTGGATCTCTTGCTCCAGATGTATTGGATTGTCTTTGCATAATACCCCCCTCTCTTAATATTTTGGTCACCGAGCTTTATATGTTGTTGCTTTGCACAGGTTCATGTACATTTAAAATACAGATAGTATTTCCTTTTAAATGTTTCCCTATAATTTCCATTACTTCTCAAACAGACTTATCATTTCTCTGCAGCTTTAGAATTGCTTGTCTATTGCAGGCTACCGTCTCTTGGGATTTATCCAAGGTTCTTAAGTGCTTTTATACTTGTGAAATATCAAAGTTAGTGCATGTAGACTATTTCTCTTTCTGATTTCCTTCAGATACCTCAAACTCACTCCTCTGATTGTGTGTTCCATGTTCTCCATAGCAAAATATGTGTGAATACTTATTACTAAGAGATCGTCCTGTTCACAATATTGATCATCTGACCTCTGTATCTCGTCCTCAATATTTTTACTAAACTCTTTCCCAACATCATTATCATTTCCACCTCTTTCCTCCTCTTCTTGCCCTTCACTGGCCCCCTTCTTGATCCTCAATCCCTACTGGTTATAAGTGTGTATGCCTAAAGTTTCAGTGAAAGTGTATGTTTTCTGAGTCTTGGAGGATGTCATTTTACGTCTTGTCGTTGAGGCAGCACATGTAGTTTTAGAGATTTTAAAGACGGGGAGTTTTTCAAGCCCTGCCAGATCTACTGCATTTTGACCTCTTCTTTCACTTTTGAAGCTAAATGTAAATGTAAATGTATGAATACTTGTAAAGCGCACTATCACCTTTCAGGCATCCTGGCACTGTATACCGCCGTGGAACCCTTCCTGGCTTTCCCTGTGAGATGCCCCCTACTGGGCACCCCCAAGGTGAAGACAGGCATCCTAGCGCTTTCGAGGCCTTTGTGGAGATTAAGCAAGCTATTGCCCAGAGTGGGACCCATGATTAGAGTAGGCACCGAGGCGAGAATTATCGAGTCCGTGGACATTGACCCCAAGACCCTGCCACGTCGGGAATTGAACCCTGGTCCCGGGCCAGACCTCTGCCTCAGGGTATGCCGCTCTAATCGGTGAGCCACACTTCTCCACCATGTCTATTTTTGGGATATTCTGATTCACCTGACTGTTGACATAATGTTTTTGTAATCTTAAATGTGTTATGTCCACTCTTACTACCTCAGGTTTGTTGTTTAGCTCCCAGGTGTTTTTTTTATTTTTTGGTAGCGCTCTTGTTTTTCCTACTGCCTTCCTAAGATTGTAAGGAAATCTCTTACCAGCTATGCCTAGGTAATTGGTATTTTTCACATAAAACTACCTTTGCTTGCACACTCCTTCTCTTGTTCCTTACCTTGATCTCGGGCTGTGCCTTCTGGTTGAACTATACTTTTATCCACAACTCTACCTACCACTCTGTAGTTTCTCTCAAGGCACTCCAAACTCCTGCTCCTCTTCACTTTGTGTGGTCCATGTTCCCTTAATTAATAAAAAAAAAATTGTGCTCTGATCGGAGGGAGTCCCTATTAATAGCATCATTCTCCCTTGTGTTGCTTGGAGGTGGTCCTTCTCGACTAGGTCTTTGTTTTGCAAGGTATTCTGCAGTACCACCCGCAAGCTGGAAGACAGGATCCTTCAGAGCTTGTTCCAGCTCCCATGTTAGCATTTGCCTTTTTGTATTTTCATTCTTATTCTTTCCATCCCCTTTGGTCCTTGGGTGATTCATGGCTGCACTAGCATCAGCAACCAGGAGATGTACACAGCACCAGTCCTCAGACTGTCTGGTAACCAGACGCTCTACGGCACCACTCCACTTCCCAGGGCGAACCATTTAAGGACAGAGTCTATGATGACAAGGATCTTCAGAGAAGAATGTAGAATAGGAAGATGCATGGTCTAAGAGGCTGAGGAAAGATATAGTGGGGTAAGGATAGATGAAAGGTGGTCATAGCGAGCAGAGGGGATGATATCTGCAATGTATCAGAGGATTGTTTCAGTGGCGTGAAGAGCACAGAAGTCACATTAAAGGTAGTTAAACAAGTTGTTGCAGGCCCAAAATAGTGTAATGCACTTGAACACAGTGTGTTTAATATTTTAGAGAACAATAACAGTTGAGTACCGGACGGTAGTTAGATTGGGAGGATGGTTTAGGTTTACATATTAGCGGTGGAACCACAGCGGATTTAGTAGATGCCAGATAGTGTCAAATGATAAGGCAGATACTGAGGTGGCCAGATCTGGAGATCTGTGGCCTGGCTGCTTGCTATGCATTGGTCAGCAACATTTATTTCAATGCCTAGGTATCAGCTAAAATCAGTGAGAATTTACAGCAATTTCTGTAATCTTACAAACAAAGTGATAAACTTTTTTAAAAGTTCATTTAGAGTTGTAAATGATGTTTAGGCCTTAGAAGTGAAAGCAATGAATTTCCTAGTTTGAGGACTATAAGGGTCAGCTGGCACAGCCAGGGTCGGATTTGAGTGTTGGGATAATCTCAGAGGGTGAAACGTTTGAGTGACTAGCTGAGTGGGTGGGAATAGTTACATGGATGTAGATTAGTAGGGTTGGAGAAATGAGAAACGTTAAGTGTTAAGCCAATGTTATTGATCTAGATGAAAAGTAGTATGAGAAATCAGTTCTATGATGGGAGAATATTTTGGAAGTTGTTGATTGCTCCAGGTTCACTGTAATTTCAAACTGATGGTGGGGATTTCTGTGTTTGTGAGTTGTAAATAGTTTGGAGCCATGGAAGCTGGGCTACCAGGGAGATCTAAGAGATGCTTTAGTGGATAAAAGTTGAGATGTTGGCTAGCAGGAATTGGGCCACACCACACAATCATGTCACTGTGTAATTGACTTGTGTTGCATAAACAGGGCTAATAACAACAGTACAATCTGGTGGTCTGAGAGAGCCACAGAAAAAGAAAGAAAAAACAGCTGTGATATCCTCTTAATAGGTCACATCCAATTTGGAAGAGACCATAAGAGAGCTATCCCTACACAGGGAAGATGAAGGTAGGATTTCCATCAATTGCCCTTCGTGGCCAGTGTCATCATTTGGAATTCCAGGTTCCCTGTCACAGTAACCCATCCACACGAGGGGTGGCACTGTGACCTAGGAGCAAGAGACGGATAACCAGAATCCAAAAAAGAGACCAGGGTTCAATGACCAACCATATCTAGTCCAAAAGACCAAAGGAAAAAGGACAAATTAAGTGCAGTGCAAAACCAGTGAGGAATTTAAAAAGGACATGGAAGCAAACCAAACAATTTTATTAATGTTTGCTTCCAGACCTATTAAAAGGAATGCAGGTACGGCTCCCAACAAATGTGCCGTAATTCTTGGGTCGACTAGTTTCTGCCACTCTGGGCCACTTGCCCTGGCTTTCTTCAGGACCTTATGTAATACAAGCTACTGCAATAGGTGGAATAAATAAACAAAAAAGTGATTAAAAAGTGAGTTGAAACTCAGTCACAATAAGCCCACTTGTGACTATATAAAATACCTCTCTACAGGATGGATGAAGTTCCCACCTAGAGAGGAAACAGAAGCAAAATTACATTCATATATCTGCAAGAAGCTCCATATCAGACCACATCCTTTCTTTTGCTGTACAAAACCTTAGCTGGTACACTCACCCATTCTGTGTAAGGTATTGGCCTCACCTCACCTGGTCCAGACTCAGGTTTTCAGGAGGCCCTGCCCTGTGTGAGAAGTAATTCGAAATTCACACAAACATCTGCGTAGAACTCAATGCAACTTCCAGAGGCAGCGTAACCAATAACATCTGTCTCTTCATGATTGTAGTCCTGCCTTTACCTCACAACCAGACTTCATACCTCCATCGTCTCAAAATACATCACAAGAAGAACATTATTACTCAGTGGGGACCCAGTATCGGTGTTCCTAACAGCCCTCGTTCAACCCAGGTAACATTTCTAGAATAGAAAATGTACATATATGCTCCTAAATAATAATAATAATACTAATAATAATAATAATCCACATTTGTAAAGCGCACAATCACCCGTAAGTGTCTCTAGGCGCTGGTGGCCGTCAGGAAGATTAAGCAAGCTATTGCCCAGAGTCACATGGTGCTGGGCTAATCTGCCGCCGGAGCCGGGGATCGAACCCTGATCCCCAGATTCCAGCGTCAGTCGCCCTGGCCGCGGCGCCACACCTCTGCACAAATCCAACATTTCACTACCAAAGTATCAATCCAGCATTTCACTCCAGGATTCAAAATTACAAAATCAAACTTTGTAAGCCCCACCCATAGATTTTACTTGTCTCATCCCAAAAAGGTGGCGGAAAACGGGGGGCTTACAGAGTGACAGCCTCTTAACCATGTAACCCAAAGACCGCGCTCTCCTTAAGAAAGCGCTCACTCCTAGAGAGATCCATCCGCTTACCTCTCCGTCGTTGCCTCAGTCTGCCTTCAGAGACTGGGGGAGGTTCCGAGCACCGGGAGGCAGCCATAGTTCTGCTGGAGTTCCGGGTCACGTGACCGTAAGCACATGGGTGCTACGTCATGCTTGTCGGAGCAAGAACTACAAAGTGACGTCAATAACCAGAGACGTGTAGTTCAATGCCTCAAATCTACATTACGAAGTTTCTAAAAACAATAATAATTGTCATGGTCACTTTGAAAAAGTATGAGGTTTCAATTATATCATGACGTCCATATCATAAAACGTGTAGTTTATGGCTCAGATCTGCATTAGGTTTTTTTGGGGGGACAACATCAATATTGCTAAGGAATGGTGAGAGAAAAGAGGATCGTATCACCATTCGTATTCCAAAATTCTAACAACTTCATGTGGAAGAGCATTGTTATAAAAAGAATCACTGATATCAAATCGACAAAATGTTGTTTGGGCGATTCCTTCTGTCTAATCATGAAAAACAAAGGGAACAAATGGTACTCATAGTAGAGTCCAAGGAATAGCGTTGTTAAGTCCTTGGGTATCACTCTTAAGCTTGAAGACCCACCTTTGTTCCCTTTGGAATAGGAATTTGGATTTGTCTTTAATATGCGGTGGTATGAAGGGTTTTTCCAAAACAGTCCAGAAAAACTCATCAGGCTTGTGGTTAGTTTCCGTGTAGTGTCTAGTGAGTTTAGTGTTGGTTTTCTTACAGCGAAAAGTGCTCTTGTGTTCCAACATTCGCTGACGCACTTTCCTTGTTGTCATTCCGACATATCGGTCACCACACGGGCACCCCACCAGATACACCAAATTCTCGCTATTGCAATTAGAGAAGGTTGATTGTATCCATGGTCTAGATGTTCCGATATCAACCGTCTTTGATTGTCTGGTCTGTGGGCATACAGAACACAGACCACAAGGAAAATGACCATGCACCGGGGGCAAATTCCACAAAGTGTTAGGGTCAGTCTGTGTTTTCATTCTTGGTCGTGTATGTACAAGGGTATCACGCAGATTCCGTCCACGTTTAAAAGCAAAAAGTGGCATGGGAATTCTATCTGTCCTCGTGTTAAAAAAAACGCCAATTTCTACGAATACATTTCTGTATCCCATTGCTCAGGGTATTGAAGGTGTTGACAAATGTCATGCGCCCTAAAGGAGGTTTCTCTACCTTGGGTTCAAGGAGGGCCTCACTATGATTGTTAGAGGCCCGTTTGCATGCCTGTTTGATTAATCTGCGTGGGTACATTTTATCGTTGAGCTGCCTAGACAGGTTATTGGCATGATGTTTATACTTGTCCATGGTTGAGCAGTTGCGCCTTAAGCGCAAAAATTGCCCACACGGTAAATTGTCCCTAAGGGACTTGGGATGCTGGCTGTCATAACGGAGTAATGCATTGCATGCCATCGGTTTGCGAAAAAGTTCGCTTGCCAGGCCAGTGGGAGTAACATAGATGGAGAGATCCAAAAAAGAAATTCTCGACCTATCCATCTCCAGAGTAAATCTGAGATAATCATTTTGTGTGTTTAACCATGCATGGAATGATTTCACTGATTCTTCAGTGCCCCGCCACACCACCAGGATG
The DNA here is from genome assembly GCF_964261635.1 of Lissotriton helveticus. Lineage (NCBI taxonomy): Eukaryota > Metazoa > Chordata > Amphibia > Caudata > Salamandridae > Lissotriton > Lissotriton helveticus. The sequence goes on along the minus strand of NC_136061.1, from coordinate 960,404,624 downwards.
TCGTCGATGTAACGTTTCCATAGTCTGATCGACTTAAGGAAGGGGTTGGTATTAATCAACACATGGTTCTGTTCAAAGGTGTGTACGTACAAACTCGCCAGACTCGGCGCATATACACTGCCCATACTGGTGCCGGACACCTGGAGGTAGTAAGTTTCCTCAAATTGAAAAAAATTCTCTTTCATCGCCAGGTAGGCCAAGGTCAAGATGAAACTCACTGGGGTGATGGAGTTCAGCTCTGTGTTGTTCAAAATGTCTAAAATAGTTTCCAGGGTTTCGTCTTGGGGTATGGAGGTGTACAGGGATTCGACGTCGAATGACACCAGGAGATCATACTCGGGATCGAAATCCACGGTGGGCAGGAGTCTCAGTACATCCTTTGTGTCTTGCAGATAGGTAGGCATATTATGTACTAGAGGTCTTAAGAAAAGATTTTACAAAAGTAGACAGTGGTTCAAGACAAGAGCCTATCCCCGATATGATCGGTCTCCCAGGAGGAGGCCTTTGTGCTGTATGCACTTTCGGGAGGATGTAGAAATAAGGCATCACAGGATGGCTTGTCTGTAGATAGCTTGACTCCTGCCGAGTAATCCATCCCTCATTTAGGACTTCGTCTACTGATTCCATTATTATCCTGCAGAGTCTGGGTGTAGGATCTTCTTTCAAAGGGCGATAACACCGTCTATCGCTCAGTTGGCGTATACATTCTGCCCGGAACATCTCGGTGTCCAAAATCACCATGGCACCGCCCTTATCAGCGGGTTTTATGGTGATTGATTGAATCACTGATATCAAATCGACAAACTCTCTCAGACCACCAGATTGTACTGTTGTTATTAGTTGTAGGATTTGGGGATTTAATCTGGTGCAGGTCTTTAAATATTTCCCTATGCCCCTTGCTTCTCCGTGAAGCCTATTTTTGTAGTATGTGCAGCTGATGGCTGCGGGACTTTTATTCTAGTGGAATAGTGCACACTGTCTGGTGTACTTTTTTCCGGCTTTTAGTTCTCACAACCGAGGACTAATTACTTGTGGTTTATCCTGCCAGCACTTCACTTAGACTTTTTTCCTCCACTGTCTTTAGAGCTACTCTGATCATGGCAGAATTTAGTGGTTTGGCATTTGATGATGCCACATATCAGAGTATACTGGATAACACTCCCAGTATACTGGACAATTATGTTGGTCCATCAACATCTGCGACTGACGACTGGGACTCAGTCACAACTCTAAAGAAATCTCATACTCGCACCGTCATACATGGTGCTATCATGGCGGAATATTTGCGCGGTAACTGTGCACCACCTGGACGTATCGTGACCAATGCCCCCAGGCTATTTTTACAGGACAAAACATTTTGCAAGGATTGGTCCTCAATAGCCTGGCGGTGCACCAGGGACTGGTTACTTCTCATTATATGTACTGCCAACAGGATGGCGGACGCCATCCTTGTGGAGATACAGGTAATGGAAGCCCAGATCAAAACCACAGTCACAAGCATTGTTTTCAAAAAGAATCAAGAAGAATCGAACAAAGCGAATAAAGACCTTCAAGACTTAATCCTTCTGTCTAAAATTTAGAAATTTAAAAAGGATTTGGCAAAATTTAAGCACGAGTTGGTATATCCCTATACTAGTGATAAATATGTAGCACCTTCTTTCAACAACAAGGGCAAGAGCCTGGGCTCTACATACTCGGGTAGCAGTTCCGAGGGTGATTCAGATCCCGATACAAACAACCGACAACTCCCAGTACCATCAAACACAAGTAGATTGGAATCAGCCCCCAGAAATACCCAATCAGATTGGGAAGCGCTCCAGAACCAAACAAGGCCAGAATCAGGAGCAGGGGAGGGGGTCATAACGAAACAGGACCTGATAGTCAATCTGAGTTGCAAGGTGTTGACAGATGATGAAACCACGGTCCTTAACAGAGGCCTTGGTTTTGTGGCAACAAACAGCGGTGATGACTTCACTATACACTGTGAACTTGCACAGTTCTTTCGCAAAGTGAGATTACACTACTTTTTTAAGGACAGAGAACAGCCTGAGAGCCAACAAGACCCTATTAATACAGGGCTGAAGAATCGCTCCTCTTATTATTATTATTATTACGAGTTTTAATATAGCGCCTGGTTACCATAAGGCATCCCCGCGCTTATCCAGAGAATAGCAACGTCACATCAGCACCAGAAATCAGGCGGGGAACAAAAAAGTTTTCAGGAGTTTACGAAAACGTAAAAAACGTACTTCCGAACGCAGGTACAGAGGGAGGGAATTCCACAGGGTGGCCACCTTTATGGAGAATCTTCGTCCACCAGATCTTTCTTTCCTCACCCTCAGAACCTGCAGCAGGTGTTGATGGTCGGAACGGAGAGAGCGGGGGGCCTTATAGGATTGGACCATATCCTCAAGGATAGGTGGCCCTTTCCCCTGTAAAAGTTTGTGGGCTATACACAGTGACTTAAATTTAACCCTCTCCCTAACGGGAAGCCAATGTAGCGCCTTCAGTGCAGGGCGAGCAGACTGACGCCTCGGGACGTCCAACAGAAGCCTAGCGGCCGCATTCTGCACCTGCTGCAGTTTATTTAGTGTACCTTCCGGGGCACCCAGAAACAAGGCATTACTAAAGTCCAACCGCGAGATGATAAGCCCCTGAATAAGTAACCTCCTAGAGGCTGCTGGCAGTAGAGGCAAGATCTTCCGGGCTGAGCGGAGCAGGCCAAAACACACGCCTGAGTTCTTTTTCGCGTGAGTTTTAAAGGAGAGGTCCTGCTCAAGCCACACCCCGAGGCTCTTGATCTCCTGCTTAGGGGTGGGCGCGGGTCCCAAACAACTGGGCCAGCTGCTGGGAGATAAAGAAGGTGATGAGTTCCCCAGCAGCATCAGTTCCGTCTTCGAGCCGTTAAGCTTGAGGGCTGAGCTACACATCCAAGTAAAGATCTTCTCCAGGCATGTGTGCAACCGGTCGGGATGGTGGGTCGATTGAGGGAGACCTACTACCAGCTGGGTATCATCAGCATAGCTGATGATCTTAATACCCAGAGGCAGTACCACCCTCTCCAGGGGGGCCATGTAGATGTTGAATAAAGTAGGGCTCAACGAAGAGCCCTGTGGCACACCGCACTGGAGAGGTACTGAGGATGATTTCTCAGGTCCTTCCCATACCTCAAATGACCGGCCTTCCAAAAAGGAGACGAACCACCTGAGGGCCATCCCGGAGACCCCCACCCCTGACAGCCGTCGGAGAAGCACCTGATGGTCTACGGTGTCGAAGGCAGCACTGAGGTCCAGGAGGATCACTGCCACTGATCCCCCTGAATCCAAAATGCTCCTTGCACTCTCCACGACTGCCAGCAAGGCGGTGTCGGTCCCCTGACCGGGACGGAACCCAGTTTGAGAATTGCCCAGAAGGACGTTAGACTCCAAAAAGCGTGAGAGGCGACTATTCACCAGCTTCTCGGCCACCTTACTGATGCCGGGAAGCAGGGATATAGGCCTAAAATTGGCAAGGTCGGCTGGGTCCAAGTTCGGCTTCTTTAAAAGGGCCTTCACGACCGCACCTTTCCAACTAGGGGGTACTACTCCTTGGGCAAAAGACAGATTTATGAGGTCCGTCACCGGCCCGCCGATGGTATGAGCCACCTGCTTCAGGTATTTCATGGGAGCAGGATCTTTAGGAGAGCCACTTTTCATAGATGTTAAAACTGTGAGAACTTCTTCCATAGTAACCGGACCAAGAGAATCCAGTTCCACCGGACGCACCCTGGATTGAAGCCCTGGACTGTCCCACGAGGAAACGTCCTCGGTTAACGGAGGAAGGGAGGCAAGGATGTTATCTATTTTGGTTTTAAAGAAGGTGGCCAGCTCTGAGCATTTCTCACGTGGGTCCTCGTGGGTGACCTGAGGTTCGGGAGCTTTCAACAGTTCTTTGATGACCCTAAACGATTCCTTCGAGGAGTTGGCCGCAGAGCCAATTCTCTCCGTGAAGAATCCAGTTTTAGCTACCCGAATAGCAGACTTGTAGGTACTAAGAGCCGCCCGATATTCTCTACGGCTCGTTTCGCTCCAGTCTTTCCTCCAGGACCGCTCCAGCCTCTTGCAACCCTTCCTTAATGTTCTCAGTTCTGGTGTGTACCAGGGTGCCGATCCTACTCTCTTACCCATAACAAGTTGTTTTTTTTTGGGAGGGGAGCATCCAAAGAGTTGGTGAACCAGATGTTAAGGTTCTCGTCCGCAGCAAGTGGATTGAGCCCCGGGGGAGGTCGTGACGCCTCCAAATATGCCGCCCAGGTGTTCACTGGGAGCCTAGACCAGGCTCTGTTCAAGATGGAGACCCTAGGGGCCAGCGCAGCTGAAATATCGAACTGCCACTGGGCAGATACCATAAAGTGGTCTGTCCAGGGTAGAGCCATCGACGGAAATGCACTGAGGCCCACTAAATTAGAGAGTAAAGGGTCCAGCAGGTGGCCCTTAACATGAGTAGCACCCGAATTGGCAAGGTAAATCCCAAATGCTTTGAGATCACCTAGCAAATCTACTCCCAGGGGATTGAGAGGGTCGTCCAGGTGAATGTTGAAATCGCCTAACATAACGAAATTACCCGTGGACGAGGCAAGGAGAGCAGTAGTTTTCAAGAGGGAATTGAGAAAGTTACCCAGAGCGCCCGGAGGTCGATAGATAAGCAAACCCGCCAGAGATGCTGTAGGGGATAGGCGAAGAGAGAACTGAAGGCTCTCGCAGTCGCTCAACCCTCCCTCCTGGACCTTACAGACTAATGATTCCCTGTAGAGGATAGCAAGTCCTCCTCCCCTCCCTACAGGCCTATCCTGATGTAAAATAAGATAGCCAGGGGGGAGTGCTCTAACTATATCGGGACCCGAGCTGGAGGAGATCCAGGTCTCAGTTAAGAATAACACATCCAGCTCGTGGTCCAATATAAGGGAATTAATCTCAATAGCGTGGCTAGGCAGCGACCGACAGTTCAGCAGCGCGATGGAAAGCGCTGATTTAACGGAGGTCGTTTCCAGACCCACACTACATGCTCTGCACGTCAGAAATGGTGGTGACCCTTCCTGGGCATATTTACAAGAGGTCGGGTGGCGAGTCCGGCGTGACATAAGGTCTTCCCTGCCATACCTGATACGCGAGCGTTGTGGCTCCAACGGATCTTGCATAGGGACCAGCCCTGAGCCCGTCTGGGCCCGGACGGGCACAGACGGGCTGAACTCTGGCGTAACTCCGGCGTCAGTACGGCGTCCCCGCATCGCGTACCCGCTGCGCGTCAGAATGGCTACCTAAATACTTTCCTCCAGAGATCGAGGAAGGACTTCCACACGCGCTGCCCCACTCACCCAAGATGGCCGCCACAAGTTAGGGCAAAGGACCCGCAAAGCGCGGTGCTTCCACAATTAGAGTGCGAGTGAGGGGACAGAGGAGGGGGTGTAAGAGGCCAGGCGATTTAAAACCAGGGGGTAAGTGAAAAAATAATATTTAACCCAAATAGGCAAAACAGGTAGGTTAAAAACAGAGGAGCTGCCACAAACAAGCGCTGCGTGAAACGCGCTCTCGCCAGAATAGAACGAGCAGCCAAGAACTGCCTACCTAAATACTTTCCTCCAGAGATCGAGGAAGGACTTCCACACGCGCTGCCCCACTCACCCAAGATGGCCGCCACAAGTTAGGGCAAAGGACCCGCAAAGCGCGGTGCTTCCACAATTAGAGTGCGAGTGAGGGGACAGAGGAGGGGGTGTAAGAGGCCAGGTGATTTAAAACCAGGGGGTAAGTGAAAAAATAATATTTAACCCAAATAGGCAAAACAGGTAGGTTAAAAACAGAGGAGCTGCCACAAACAAGCGCTGCGTGAAACGCGCTCTCGCCAGAATAGAACGAGCAGCCAAGAACTGCCTACCTAAATACTTTCCTCCAGAGATCGAGGAAGGACTTCCACACGCGCTGCCCCACTCACCCAAGATGGCCGCCACAAGTTAGGGCAAAGGACCCGCAAAGCGCGGTGCTTCCACAATTAGAGTGCGAGTGAGGGGACAGAGGAGGGGGTGTAAGAGGCCAGGCGATTTAAAACCAGGGGGTAAGTGAAAAAATAATATTTAACCCAAATAGGCAAAACAGGTAGGTTAAAAACAGAGGAGCTGCCACAAACAAGCGCTGCGTGAAACGCGCTCTCGCCAGAATAGAACGAGCAGCCAAGAACTGCCTACCTAAATACTTTCCTCCAGAGATCGAGGAAGGACTTCCACACGCGCTGCCCCACTCACCCAAGATGGCCGCCACAAGTTAGGGCAAAGGACCCGCAAAGCGCGGTGCTTCCACAATTAGAGTGCGAGTGAGGGGACAGAGGAGGGGGTGTAAGAGGCCAGGCGATTTAAAACCAAGGGGTAAGTGAAAAAATAATATTTAACCCAAATAGGCAAAACAGGTAGGTTAAAAACAGAGGAGCTGCCACAAACAAGCGCTGCGTGAAACGCGCTCTCGCCAGAATAGAACGAGCAGCCAAGAACTGCCTACCTAAATACTTTCCTCCAGAGATCGAGGAAGGACTTCCACACGCGCTGCCCCACTCACCCAAGATGGCCGCCACAAGTTAGGGCAAAGGACCCGCAAAGCGCAGTGCTTCCACAATTAGAGTGCGAGTGAGGGGACAGAGGAGGGGGTGTAAGAGGCCAGGCGATTTAAAACCAGGGGGTAAGTGAAAAAATAATATTTAACCCAAATAGGCAAAACAGGTAGGTTAAAAACAGAGGAGCTGCCACAAACAAGCGCTGCGTGAAACGCGGTCTCGCCAGAATAGTCTTTCTAGCTCTTTCAATCCCCCATTGCATACTGTGCCCCCACAGGTACTAGCATTCAAAAGGGCGGTACAAGAAGAAGTGAAGATCCTTTGTGCTAATAATAAGAAGCACACATACAGCAACATCCCTTACAAAGATTTGAAAGCTTTAACAACACTGACCAAAGATCAATCAATCACCATAAAACCCGCTGATAAGGGCGGTGCCACTGTGATTTTGGACACCGAGATGTACCGGGCAGAATGTATATGCCAACTGAGCGATAGACGGTGTTATCGCCCTTTGAAAGAAGATCCTACACCCAGACTCTGCAGGATAATAATGGAATCAGTAGACGAAGCCCTAAATGAGGGATGGATTACTCGCCAGGAGTCAAGCTATCTACAGACAAGCCATCCTGTGATGCCTTATTTCTACATCCTCCCGAAAGTGCATAAAGCACAAAGGCCTCCTCCTGGGAGACCGATCATATCGGGGATAGGCTCTTGTCTTGAACCACTGTCTACTTTTGTAGATTTTATCTTAAGACCTCTAGTACATAATATGCCTACCTATCTGCAAGACACAAAGGATGTACTGAGACTCCTGCCCACTGTGGATTTCGATCCTGAGTATGATCTCCTGGTGTCATTCGATGTCGAATCCCTGTACACCTCCATACCCCAAGACGAAACCCTGGAAACTATTTCAGACATTTTGAACAACACAGAGCTGAACTCCATCACCCCAGTGAGTTTCATCATGACCTTGGCCTACCTGGCGATGAAAGAGAATTTCTTTCAATTTGAGGAAACTTACTACCTCCAGGTGTCCGGCACCAGTATGGGCAGTGTATATGCGCCGAGTCTGGCGAATTTGTACGTACATGACTTTGAACAGAACCAGGTATGGATTAATACCAACCCCTTCCATAAGTCGATCAGACTACGGAAACGTTACATCGACGACATCCTGGTGGTGTGGCGGGGCACTGAAGAATCAGTGACATCATTCTATGCATGGTTAAACACACAAAATGATTATCTCAGATTTACTCTGGAGATGGATAGGTCGAGAATTTCTTTTTTGGATCTCTCCATCTATGTTACTCCCACTGGCCTGGCAAGCGAACTTTTTCGCAAACCGATGGCATACAATGCATTACTCCGTTATGACAGCCAGCATCCCAAGTCTCTTAGGGACAATTTACAGTTTGGGCAATTTTTGCGCTTAAGGCGCAACTGCTCAACCATGGACAGGTATAAATATCATGCCAATAACCTGTCTAGGCAGCTCAACGATAAAATGTACCCACGCAGATTATTCAAACAGGCATGCAAACGGGCCTCTAACAATCATAGGGAGGCCCTCCTTGAACCCAAGGTAGAGAAACATCCTTTAGGGCGAAAAAACTGAAAAAACGTCAAAGCAAACCTGGCAGCAAGAAGGCCTCCTGGTTCAACGAGGATCTTAAGAAGTCCAAGAAACTCTGCCGCTCCCTTGAAAAGACCTGGAAAAAAGACCCAACCACTAGCACCAAGGACGCCTTCAAAAACGCCACCCGCACACACCACCAACTAATCCGAAAGGCCAAGAAAACAGCACTCAAGGATCGACTAGACAACAACGCCCACAACAGCAAGGAACTCTTCAACATCGTCAAGGAATTTACCAACCCCTCGGCCAACTCCAACGACATCACCCCTTCTCAAGCCCTCTGCGACTATCTGGCTTTATTCTTCCACAACAAAATTGCAGACATCCACAACAGCTTCGACAACGAACCCGGAGACCAACCCACCCAACCATATGATGAACATCCTCCCCCCTTGAACACTCTTAACGACTGGAACCCAATCTCCACTGAGGACACCATCCGCCTGATGAACTCTATCCACTCAGGATCTCCCACAGACCCATGTCCTCACCACATCTTCAACAAAGCAGACTCCGTCATAGCACCGCACCTCCGAGACGTCATCAACTGCTCCTTCAACTCCGCCACCTTCCCGGAAAGCTGGAAACACGCTGAACTCACCGCCCTTCTGAAAAAACCCACAGCGGACCCCACCGAACTCAAAAATTATCGCCCCATATCGCTCCTTCCTTTCCCAGCCAAAGTCATCGAGAAAGCTGTCAACAACCAACTCTCCGCTTACCTAGAAGCCAACAAATCCCTCGACTCCTCACAATCTGGCTTCCGAGCAAAACACAGCACTGAGACCGCCCTCATCGCAGCAACAGATGACATTCGAACTCTACTGGACAATGGAGACACTGTCGCCCTCATCCTCCTCGACCTCTCTGCAGCCTTCGACACAGTATGCCACAGCACCCTTTTACAACGCCTCAGAAACATCGGAATACAAGGAAAAGCACTTGAATGGATCACCTCGTTCCTCACCGGAAGAACCCAGAGAGTCCGCCTTCCACCATTCAAGTCCGAGGCCACCGAAGTCATCTGTGGCGTACCACAAGGATCCTCACTCAGTCCCACCCTCTTCAACGTATACATGAGCCCCCTTGCGGCCATCGCTCGCCAACACAACCTCAACATCATCTCCTACGCGGATGACACTCAACTGATCCTTTCTCTCACCAAGGACCCCAGCACCGCCAAAACCAACCTACACGAAGGAATGAAAGAAGTTGCTGAATGGATGAAACAAAGCCGTCTGAAACTGAACTCAGATAAAACAGAAGTCCTCATCTTAGGTACATCCCCCTCTGCGTGGGACGACTCTTGGTGGCCGGAAGCCCTTGGAAAAGCTCCCATCCCGACAGACCACGCACGGAACCTAGGCGTTATCCTGGATTCTTCACTCTCAATGAACAGACAAGTCAACGCCGTATCCTCATCCTGCTTCAACATTCTTCGCATGCTCAAAAAAACATTTCGCTGGATCCCCACCGAAACCAGAAAAACAGTCACCCATGCTCTGGTCACGAGCCGACTGGACTACGGTAACACCCTCTACGCAGGCACTACCGCTAAACTCCAGATGAAACTCCAACGAATCCAAAACGCCTCAGCCAGGATCATATTAGACATCCCGCGTAACGAACACATCTCTGGCCACCTGAAAGACCTCCACTGGCTACCCGTCAATAAGAGGATCACTTTCCGACTGCTAACCCACGCACACAAATCACTCTACGACATCGGACCAGAATGCCTCAACTCACGACTGTCCTTCTACACCCCCTCCCGCCAACTACGTTCTTCCAGCCAAGCCCTCGCCTCTGTACCCCGCATCAACAAGACCACCATGGGAGGCAGATCCTTCTCATACCTGGCAGCTAAAACATGGAACTCACTCCCCACCTACCTTCGCCTTACCCAGAACCACCTAGCATTTAGAAAGCAACTTAAAACGTGGATATTTGACAAGTAATCCTCCTCTCCCCCCTAAGCGCCTTGAGACCCTCTGGGTATGTAGTGCGCTATATAAATTATCTGACTTGACTTGACTTGACTAGGGCGCATGACATTTGTCAACACCTTCAATACCCTGAGCAATGGGATACTGAAATGTATTCGTAGAAATTGGAGTTTTTTGAACACGAGGACAGAAAAAATTCCCATGCCACTTTTTGCTTTTAAACGTGGACGGAATCTGTGTGATACCCTTGTACATACACGACCAAGAATGAAAACACAGACTGACCCTAACACTTTGTGGAATTTGCCCCCGGTGCATGGTCATTTTCCTTGTGGTCTGTGGTCTGTATGCCCCCAGACCAGACAATCAAAGACGGTTGATATCGGAACATCTAGACCATGGATACAATCAACCTTCTCTAATTGCAATAGCGAGAATTTGGTGTATCTGGTGGAGTGCCCGATATGTCGGAATGACAACAAGGAAAGTGCGTCAGCGAATGTTGGAACACAATAGCACTTTTCGCTGTAAGAAAACCAACACTAAACTCACTAGACACTACACGGAAACTAACCACGAGCCTGATGAGTTTTTCTGGACTGTTTTGGAAAAACCCTTCATACCACCGCATATTAAAGACAAATCCAAATTCCTATTCCAAAGGGAACAAAGGTGGGTCTTCAAGCTTAAGAGTGATACACAAGGACTTAACAACGCTAATCCTTGGACTCTACTATGAGTACCATTTGATCCCTTTGTTTTTCATGATTAGACAGAAGGAATCGCCCAAACAACATTTTGTCGATTTGATATCAGTGATTCTTTTTATAACAATGCTCTTCCACATGAAGTTGCTAGAATTTTGGAATACGAACGGTGATACGATCCTCCTTTCTCTCACCATTCCTTAGCAACATTGATGTTGTCCCCCCAAAAAAACCCTAATGCAGATCTGAGCCATAAACTACACGTTTTATGATATGGACGTCATGATATAATTGAAACCTCATACTTTTTCAAAGTGACCATGACAATTATTATTGTTTTTAGAAACTTCGTAATGTAGATCTGAGGCATTGAACTACACGTCTCTAGTTAATGACGTCACTTTGTAGTTCTTGCTCCGACGCGCATGACGTAGCACCCATGTGCTTTCAGTCACGTGACCCGGAACTCCAGCAGAACTATGGCTGCCTCCCGGTGCTCGGAACCTCCCCAAGTCTCGGAAGGCAGACTGAGGCACCGACGGAGAGGTAAGCGGAAGGATCTCTCTAGGAGTGAGTTCTTTCTTAAGGAGAGCGTGGTCTTTGGGTTATACGGTTAAGAGGCTGTCACTCTGTAAGCCCCCCGTTTTCCGCCACCTTTTTGGGATGAGATAAGTAAAATCTATAGGTGGGGCTTACAAAGTTTGATTTTGTAATTTTGAATCCTGTGAGTGAAATGCTGGATTGATACTTTGGAAGTGAAATGTTGGATTTGTGCATTTAGGAGCATATATGTACATTTTCTATTCTAAAAATGTTACCTGGGTTGAACGAGGGCTGTCAGGAACACCGATGCTGGGTCCCCACTGAGTAATAATGTTCTTCTTCTGATGTATTTTGAGACGATGGAGGTATGAAGTCTGGTTGTGAGATATAGGCAGGACTACAATCATGAAGAGACAGATGTTATTGGTTACGCTGTCTCTGGTAGTTGCATTGAGTTCTTACGCAGATGTTTGTGTGAATTTCGAATTACTTCTCACACACGGTGGGGCCTCCTGAAAAACCTGAGTCTGGACCAGGTGAGGTGAGGCCAATACCTTACACAGAATGGGTGAGTGTACCAGCTAAGGTTTTTTACAGCAAGATATGGTTTGTCATTGAACCCTGGTCTCTTTTTTGGATTCTGGCTCTCCATCTCTTGCTCCTAGGTCACAGTGTCACCCCTCGTGTGGATGGGTTACTGTGACAGGGAACCTGGAATTCAAAATGATGACACTGGCCATGAAGGGCAGTTGATGGAAATCCTACCTTCATCTTCCCTGTGTAGTGATAGCTCTCTTATGGTCTCTTCCAAATTGGATGTGACGTGTTAAGAGGATATCACAGCTGTTTTTTCTTTCTTTTTCTGTAGCTCTCTCAGACCACCAGATTGTACTGTTGTTATTAGTTGTAGGATTTGGGGATTTAATCTGGTGCAGGTCTTTAAATATTTCCCTATGCCCCTTGCTTCTCCGTGAAGCCTATTTTTGCATAAACAGGGCTACCAGCGGACATAAACGTTGGTGGGATGATATTGGACTGGCTGTGCCCAATCAAATCCCCCTTGTCAGCAGACAGGGGAAACTGTGGTGGTGGTTAAGTACATCTAAAGGATGAGAAGCTGCGGTCTAGCAGGTGTTACGAAATTGGTATAATTAAAATTTTAAGTAGAAAGGAACAATAGAAACTTGGTGCAGTGGTGGTCAGTGATGCCTGAGGGATGAGAGAAACAGAATCCAAGATTTAATATGGTGCAAGGTTGTATCCATAGGGTTATCCTGTTTCACGGGGATGGCAAGCCTGCTGTTGGCTCTAAACCCAGGAATCATGGCCTACGCATACAGGAGCCCATCTTCTCTGATGACTCTGAAGTGCCAAGCCGCCAGTCCTCCTAACTCACTGAGGTGTTTTAGTGCAAGTTGAGTGGTTCTTACAGAAGTATGCCTGCTCTAGATCCTCTCCTGCAAGCAGCTCTTGCGAAATCCGCAGAGCCAGATGCTTTGGTCTCAGAGACCGGCAACTAGTCCTTGTTCTCACAGTGTAGGAAGTTTTGGGATAAATAAGCATTTCTTTATTTTTCATGTTGTTTAAATCTTATCAGCAGCCCCCAACGCAAAACTCTTGGCAATGTAAGCATCTAAGGTGTACAAACTAGGTTCTGCGCCAAGGAGATAAATAGCGGACCCCATAGAATTCCCTGTATAAGCCCTCTTTGGTGGCACCCTTTGGCTACAGCTGTAGGTTGCTCCAATGGCCATGGGCCAACAGGCATGGACTTCATCGCTTGTCTGCCAAATGTTACGATGTACACTTTTGTCAACATATCTTGATTTCCTTTTCCTGGCTAAAGACTGTAAAAATGGCACTTTGACTGCTTATGTGAAGAAGGCCAGCACTGCATTAAGATGAAACTAGGTAACTACCTTGGGAAAGGTCCAGATTGTAAATGAAGGCTTGAAATACAGTCCGATTGTTGGCAAAGGAGAAGCAGCAAAACAGCAACATATAATTTTGCCTGAAGTTCAAAAACTCCTTTCCCAGACGTATATAAGAGACATAAAACGAGAACGACCAAATAAGTGCAGATGAGTCCGAGAAAAAAAGTCCTGAGTTCACTCATGGTTTTGACTACTAATCCCGATGCAGAGCTGGCTACGTGGGCCTTGTTTAAATGGATGAGGTAGAAAGTGAGCCACGTGTTGGCAGGTTTGATGAACAATGTTCATAGCAGGTAAGGTGTAAGGGTGACCCATACATAGAGCGAAGAGGGGGCATCTTTTTTTAAAAAAAATTTTAAACTCTGTTTATTGATTTTTCAACACAAAACAATACAGGGGTTTGGGTTCACGTTTGGTAAGACAATACTTGTGGCAGAGAAAAACATTGATGGTACATGGCAAGCTAACATTACAAATAATAGCATTGGCAATCATCAGGGTAAATACAGTGGGAATCAGTTAGGGGTATTGCCGGGACATTGATATGTAGAGGATTGGGGCACAGAACAAAACACGACTGGGGAGTGTCAGGGGCAGACATCTAATGGCGGTGTGTATAGCGACAGTAATTAATGTTGTATCATGACATTCGGTAGGGTATGAGAGTATGCCTGGGGCAATAGAGTCGGATCTAAGACCACCTAGTGGTTACTGCATGTGTAAGGCGAAGCCCATCAAACCCGGGCATCAGCGCTGGTCTGGGGGGTCTCCCCATCTGGGCCCATATCTCGATCTGCCTGGGCCAGTAGGTAACTCACCAGGGGACCCCATATGTCAGTAGGTCTACTAGAAAGCGGGAGTAAGTCAGTAAAAGTTACGAATTGCTCCTGACAGTAAGTCATATCTGCGAGCCAGTCCTTAAATTTAGGGGCCCTGCCACGTCCCCATGTACATGCAACACGTTGTTTCGCTAGGAGCAGTGCAATATCTAAGAATTTCCTGCAGGATTTAGGGATATGTGGTGTGTGTCCTAGGATCATTAGCAATGGATCAGGATTTATGGATTGTTCAGTCATTGATTCGAGGGCTGAATGCACCTGCTGCCAGTAGTGGCGGATAGAAGGGCACTCCCAAGCAAGGTGTAGGAAATCGGCATGCTCCGCACGACAACGTTCGCATGTATCGTTGTCGGACAGGCGGAATCTATATTTTTTTACTGGGGTGTAGTAAAGGCGTTGCAAGAATTTATAATGGATTATCTTGAGCCTGCTACTGGATGATATGACAGCCGTGAGGTTACAGCAATATAGCCACTGGTCGTCAGTGATCTCAGTCGCTAGCTCAGAAGACCAGTGAATTCGAGCCCTAACGTCCGGACCCGGGGTATACGCCCTGATGTGACGATACATGCCCGACACTAGGTGTGAGCCATCCTGTGAGCACAGCATGAAGTGTAGCGGAGGCAGGACCTCTGGTTCATTGGGAAATTCAGGGAGGATGTCCCTCATCCCCTGGCGCAGCCTCAAATAGTAAAACATTTCAAGCGGATTATAGGTGTGAGAAGTAAGAAACAGATCCGCAGTTTTAAACTGGCCGGCAGTGAAGAGGTCGCCCCAGCTGGTGATTCGTAAGCGCTCACAAAGCAATCGAAAGCCACGTTCCTGTAGGAGGGCAAGCTTAGGGTGATACGTCAGCGGCAACCGAGGAGAGTATAGCAAGCTGCACATCAACCTCTTGGCTATGCGGCGCCAAGCATCTATAGTGCACGTGACGGAGGTAAATGGTGTTGTTATGGAGGAGGCCGGACAATGAAGGAGTCCATTAAGGGAAAGAGGATGTGCAATCCAGTCCTCCTCCGCTAGTTGTGGCATGAATGGAGTGGGGTTCATCTAATGATAGGCATAATGCCCTTGAGCACATAAATAGTAGGCCTCAAAGTCGGGTACATCAAAACCCCCTTTATAGTATGGCTGAATCAGCATAGACAATTTCAGCCGCGGGCCCTTGCCTTCCCAGAATAAGCGACATAGCTCCGACTTTAACGTCTTAAAGAAGAAAGCTCCTGGGTAATAGGGGATGTTGAGGAAGAGATAAAGAAAACGGGGTAATACTATCATTTTGATAAGTGAAGCCCTTCCAGCCATGGAAAGTGGAAGGGTGATCCAGCGATCCACCGATGCGGTAAGTTTTGTAATTGCCACTCCATAATTTGAATGCATGGTTTCATCTTTATCACGTGAGATCTGAATCCCCAGATATGGTAAGTCCGATCGACACCACTCTAGGGGATAGTCGAGGGGGAAATCAGAAACCGCGTCAGTGAGTGGGTAAAATTGCGACTTAGCCCAGTTGATATGTACACCAGACATTCTACCAAATACAACAAATTCCCTGAGTAAGGAATTTAGGGTCGATGCTGGATCCTTGACAAATAGTGTCATATCGTCAGCATATAATGACACATCGATCTGGCGCTGGAAACAGCGAAACGCGCTGTAGCGATGCAATTGGCGGCGTCTGCAAGCAAGTGGTTCGACTGCTATCGCAAACAAAAGCGGGGAAAGCGGGCACCCCTGACGAGTGCCCCTAGAAATGACGATAGAAGGTGAAAGGCGGCCGTTGATCAGAACTCTCGCTGTTGGTTGTGTATAGAGCAGCCGATTCCAGGAGATAAAAAATTTAGGGAATCCCTAGAACGCTGAACAGGTATGGCCACTCGACCGAGTCGAAGGCCTTAGTGGCATCTAAAAAGACCGCTGCGACTGGTAGGTCGGGGTGCACTGTGCGGAGCAGAGAGAATAGAGTGCGTAGGGTATGGGAGGTGGATCGACCCGAGACAAACCCAGACTGGTCCGGTAAGACAATCCGGGTCATGAGAAGAGACAATCTGGTAGCCAGTACCTTCGCTAGTATTTTTTTTTTTTCACAACAAATTTTTTATTTTCATTTGAGTGAAAGCAGAGCAAAAGGCGTGGTTCTCCACAATCAGGAGAGCGCCACCAAACATTGCAGCGTAGTGTACACACATCATAATAAAAACCAAGGAATAGAAGAAGAAATCAAGTAAGGAACCCCCTCCCCAACCCTAGTCCCCCCCCAACAACTCCCAATGCCCAACACCCCCACTACCCACCCCTTATCCCACCCTAGCCCAATGCACGTGCAGTAGACACTCAGTAACATCGGTCGTAAGGCATGACACCGCAAGGAGGCACTCGGGTACCAATGGCTATAACTCTTCCTCTTGCACCTCCGGGGGATCGAGAAGCAGCCCCCTGTACTCCGCCCATCTTTTCCAGATCTTAAAATGCTTATTTGGGCAGCCCCTCGCCTCAAACACAGGTCGTTCCAATCCCATATAAAAATCCAAACCGGCCTTCCATGCACACAGGGGGGGGGCCCGGACACTCTTCCACGCTCTGGCTAGATCTCGCTTGGCCACTATTAAGCCCAGTAGCAATAAGTGGCGCTTGTAGATGTTCCCACCCACGCCCTCGAGGACATGGAGCAAACCCAACCGGTGGGTGCGCGGGAGGTCCCACCCCAAGACCTCAGACAAGCAATTCCATACACCCCTCCAGAACCCAATCAATCTAGGGCATGTCCACACTGTATGCAGCAGTGTACCCACAGCCGTGCCACACCGCAGACATTCCGACGAGCCAATTAGACCAGCCTTCCAGAGCCTCTCTCGGGTATAATAAGCCCTATGAAGGTACTTGAATTGAATGAGGCGAAGCCGCATCGCTATCGCGGTTCCACGCGGGGACTCCAGGGCCTCCCTCCAGTCATCCTCATCTAGGGGGCCTATGTCAGCTTCCCAAGCGGCTTTCAAAGGCAGTAGGGTGGAAGAGCAGTGGGTCACCATCGTCTGATAAATGCGAGAGATCTTCTTGTCACCAAGGTCCCCCATGAATATCTTAGCTTCAATGGGGCTAAACTCAGGGAGCGAATCGAGGTTCGCGACACTGGGCGCGAGTGCGTGCCGGAACTGCAAATATCGAAAGAACTGGGTCTGGGGCATACTGAACTCAGCGCTAAGGTCCTGGAAGGACTTAAGAGTAGTCCCGGACATGACCTGTCCCAACGTCGATATCCCAACTGCATCCCAGCCATCGAACCCGGAGAGAGTCATTAGGCTGGGGAGTTGACCATTATGCCACAACGGTGTCTCTGCAGTCAGCCTACCCCACCAACCCATACGACGTAACGCCTGCCGCCACACAGCGAAGACTACCCTTGTGACGCATGGCAATACCCGCCGCAGCCGAGCCGAGTAGAGCACCGCGTGCAGAGTATGGTCGCCCATCAAAGAGCGCTCCAGGGCGTACACCAGGTCCCCTCGGTCGCCATACCACCACTCATTGAGTATGAGCAGCTGTGAGGCCTGATAATATGACAACAGATCCGGGGTGGCCAGACCTCCACAATACGTGGAGAGGAAGCACGTCTTCAGGGCCACTCTGGCTGCACCCCCGGCCCACAGAAAGCGACACAGGGCAGAGTTAACTTGCCGAAACCACTGGGGAGGGATGGGGTGGGGGTAGTTCTGTAACTGGTACAATAGACGGGGAAGAGCCACCATCTTAAATATCGCCGATTTGCCAAAAATGGTTAACGGCATCCGAGACCAAGTTTTAACATCCCCTTGCACTTTATCCCACACAGGCACAATATTACGCTCCCACGTAACACTGGCGGATTCAGAAAGGAACACCCCCAAATACTGCAGACCGTCAGTCGCCTGCCGTATGCCTGACGCCCAGAGGCCCACCTCCGTCCTGCCTCCCAGCACCCAGAGGGTAGACTTGCCTAGACTCAAGCTAAGACCCGAGACCTCTCCAAAAATCCTCATAATTTCCAACACTCGGGGCCCCGAGCGGTCCAAGTCGGTAAGAAAGAAGAGGACGTCGTCCGCATACAAGGCAATCCTATCCATAAGGGTTTCAGACCAAACAAAACCCCGGAGCTGTGCATCTATGCGAACCCAAGACGCTAGAGGCTCCATAGCCAGCGCAAACAAGTACGGGGACAACGGGCACCCCTGACGGGTCCCCCGTCCGATGGAAAATACCTCCGACGTGGCCCCAGCGATCCTAACGGACGCCGTGACATCCGTATAGAGCAGCGAGATGTACGACAGAAGCACCGGGCCCAGGTTGAGGCGAGAAAGAAGCGCGAAAAGGTACGTCCAGCTGACGGAATCAAACGCCTTACGAATGTCTGCTAATAACAAAGCCGCCTCCTCTCCCAGGACTCCCATCGCGTCCACCGCCGCCTGCGCTCGCCGGATGTTGTGCCGCGTCGCCCGATGGGGCATAAAGCCTGCTTGGTCCGGGTGGACTAAGTCCACCATATAGGGGAGTAAGCGATTCGCTAACGCCTTCGCTAGAATCTTGGCTTCTATATTCAGTAACGAGATGGGGCGATACGAGTCATGTCTATCAGGGGGTTTGCCAGGTTTTTGGAAAACCACGATTTCGGCGTGGCACCAGTCAGGTGGCAATCTGCCCCGCTCTCGTGCCGCCTCCAGAGTAGACCGGTAATGGGTCCCAAGGAGAAGCTGGAATTTCTTAAAAAATTCACAGGGGTAGCCATTCGGGCCCGGAGCTTTACCAACATTAAGTTGGCCCAGTGCCTCCCCAAGCTCCTCTGCCGTAAGCGGAGCATCTAGGTCCCGTCTGGCCTCGTCAGACACCGCCCGAGGGGGCAGGTCGTCAATACATTTAGCCACGTCCTCAGCGCTGAGACCATCTTGTGGGGCATATTGTGACCTAAAATAATCGGCGAAACTCGCTGCAAGGTCGGCCGGCTCCGTAATCGTCACCCCATCCTCACCAGTGAGGCCCGGCAGCGTGATCGGCTGGAGACGCTGCTGACACAACCTATGGAGCATGGTACTGGACTTGTCCCCCCACTGGTATATCCTGCTCCGCGTGGCAAGCCACGCCTGTTTAGCCTCGCCCATCAAGTGAGTGGCATAGGACTGCTGCGCCTGGAGAAGCAGCCGCACCGCTACCTCGTCCCCTCCACCCCGACTCCGCTGTTCTAGGTCCTCCACGAGTTTGGCAGCCGCAGTGGTCGACTCCCGACGTCTACGGCGGGCTTCAGCACACCAAGCAATGTCCACCCCCCTTATAGTGGGTTTCATGGCTTCCCAGACTACTACAACGTCCGTATCCTCTACTAGGTTTTCTCGCCAGTAGTGTGCAACAGCTTCCCGCAGGTGTTGAACATAAGAGGGCTGCTGGAGATGCCACGAGGACATCCTCCACCGGAAAGGTTGCCTCTTCGTAAGAAGGTCAATTGTGACTGAGACAGGTGAGTGGTCCGAGAGTCCCCTCGGTAGCATCGCAGCGCTGCGTACTCTACTCAGACAGACGGCGGGCATAAACACATAATCCAACCTCGAGAACGAGCCATGCACTGCAGAGACATACGTGTATTCTCGCGCTGTCAGATGCAGATGTCGCCACACATCCACCCATCCTAATCCCTCGACCATAGCCTGCAACCGGGTAGGGGAACTTGTAGAAGGACCAGCAGGCACTCCTCGTCGCCTCTGACGGTCCACATTCACATCCATCACCTCATTCCAATCGCCGCCAATCACCGCCAAGGACTCCGGGATATCATCCCACACCGTAAACAGCCTCTCGGAGAGGGCCCACTGCAGAGGGGGGGGGGCATACACACTACCAAACACAACCGGTTCCATGCCCACTGTGCCCTTGATGAATATAAAGCGGCCTTGAGGGTCAGCCCACTGCTTCTCATGAACATATGCAACTCTACGATGCACCAGTATAGCAACACCCCTAGAGCCCCTGACAAAACCGGCATGAAAGACCTGATGATATCCAAATCTCTGTAAGCTAAGTACCTTGGAGCCCATCATGTGAGTTTCTTGGAGCAGGAGTACGTCAGCAGCCTCCCTCTTCCCCCACCGCAGAACCGCCCCCCTTTTAATGACATCCAGCATCCCCCTGACATTCCATGTGATTATCCGTAGGGACTCCCGGGGGAGTCCGTGAGGCGAGTCAGCCATAGTCAAACGAGGTCCAACATGACGGCCCCCCGTGCCATCGCCACCCACCGTGTATTCCTCCCAGGTCTATAACAAACAGCACGTGCATTCCCCTACCCCTCCCATCCCCAACCCTCCCAGCAACAACAGGAACTACTCTAACACACCCTACAGTTTCAGTCATCACTGTCTCCACATGTCCTACCCCCAACCCCTGCTCCCAACTCCCCCCACCCCAATACCTCATAGAACACTGAAGTACCTGTCGCGGCATGGGCCGCCCCGAGCCCAAAACAGAGGGCCCAAGACCAACCATACCAATGGATCCCAACACCCCTTAAAGACTGCAATCCCCACCCTACCCCTAACCAACACCCACTGTGTGTGGTGGTCGGAGGCCCTATCTAGTCACTCCCAGACCCCTATCCACCACCACCATAACAGGAAACCATCCCCAAGAACAGGAACAAGCGCTTTAAACATCGCCCACACTCCTCGGAACGAGTCCCAGCCACGGACCCTCCGGCTATTCAAGCGCGCTGCAACAGCGCAGAGACTCCCATACGCTCATGAATTGTCTTCGGAGACGTCGGACACCACAGTATCACCGGTACGAGTCACACTGGCTGAGGCGGATCTCTTCCTCGACCTAGACCTCCGCTGTCTGCCCGTACGGGCCGGTTGGCCCCTCCGCTCCTGCGACGAACCTCCAGGGGCATCAGGATTGAGACCCGGCTGGGCATGGGGCCTGATCTGCACCGATTCGTCAGTCCATCTGAAAACATCCTCAGGAGAGTCGAAGAAATGAGTTCGGGACTGGTAAACAACCCGCAGGCGGGCCGGGTACAGCAGGGAATATTGGATCTTCAATCCACGCAGTTTGGCCTTAGCATCCAAGAATGAGCGACGCTGCTGCTGCACTAACCTGGTGTAGTCAGGGAAGATCATGATCTTTCGATTCTCATAGATGAGCGAGTCTTTGGCCCTCGCCTCGCGTAGGATCACGTCCCGATCGTGATAGTTCAACAGTCTGGCGATTACAGCTCGGGGCCGTTCTCCCTCAGGTGGTCGCTGCGCTAACGCACGATGTGCACGTTCAATCACAAAGCAGGTAGAAAGCGCCCCCACGGGAAGCCAGCTTTCCAGCCATCCGGTTAAAAATTGCTCCATATTGTCCTTTTCGCATCGTTCCGGAAAGCCAACAAAGCGTAGGTTGTTCCTACGTGCGCGGCCTTCCGCATCTTCCACCCGGGTCGCAAGAGCCTTCTGAACTTGTGCCATCGCGGCCATTTTGCGTTTCAAAGTTCCCACCTCATCCTCGACCACCGATATCCTCGACTCCGTCTCGGTGATCCGTTCCACAGCGTTCCGTAGGTCCTGTCGCAGTAGGGTCACGTCTGCACCCACCGCCCCAATCTTTGCGTCCAGCATATCCCTGGACTGGGTGATCGCTGCCATGAGTGCCGCGTTGTCCGGTCCCGCTCCTCCACTCCCACTAGGAGCCCCAGACCCTCCGCTGGGGCCGGTAAACTTGTCTATAGGCCCCTGCTTGGGTGGGCCGCCACCTCCCCTAGTCATAGCTGCGTGAAAATGTAGGGTCCTGTATCCGGAGGCTCCACTGAGGGGGGGGGGGGGGGAGAGGGGGGGGGTTCTCTACCACCGAAGAGCGGAACTGTCCCCGGCCCCCGAAGAGGAAACGGCCCCCAGCCAGGGGTCGACGGAGCTGGTCTCCGGGCCCCCACCCCCCTGCCACCAACTGCTCCGCAGGGCACACAGCGGATCTCTCCGGAGTCACCGGCCTCACAGGACCTCGGGCGTCCCGACCGCCACACCACCGGCTCCGTCAACGACAGTCCAAGGGAAGTTCAACGTGGCCCACTGGCCGTCCGTGGCAGGGTCCGCACCCCCAATCGTGGTAGGCCCAACCGGTCTCCCCAGAAAGCAGCTCAGCGGCGCCCCCAGACACCTCCTGTATTCCGCGTCGGCTCTGTCCGCTGCCAGCACCGGGAGAGCACAAGAACCCAGGCCCCGGCTGACCTGCAAGGATGCTGTCCACTACTCTCCCCAGGTGCACCAGGCGAGATCCAGGACCGCAGCGAGGCCCATCTGCGTCCAGCCGCTGCTCCCCGGAATCGCCGCCGTGCAGGGTCAGTCCGCCAGCCGAGTGGTCCGCCGGCTCGGCCGGAGCACCCCAGCCACTTCACAGTTGGCGATGTCGGAGGCCCCGAAAATCGAGGCCCCGGTCTTGCTGCCTCAACGCAGGCCTCGTCGCACTCCGGCCCTTTCCACAGGTCGAAGCAGGCACTCACCACAGCCAGAGGGCCCCTCCGGCAGCCTCTCACTCCGCCCGGAAGAAGGATTCCGCCAGTCCCCGGGGGACGGACCTATGCAGGGTGGCACTGCGACTCCCCGGCTGGGGAGCGCGAAACTCGAGGTCCCGGTTCCTCCCGGGGGACAAGGCCGGAAACTGCCGCCACGGTCTGCAGCTCCACCAGCGATCTGGGAGCACCATAGAACACACCGGGCGATACCTCCTGCCCTCCGAATAGCTCACCGGCCGTTTGGGGATTGAAACGGGTCTGGGAGCCAGGATTTGCAGTCGGATAAAGTACGGGCCGGCGGGAGCTTTAGCAAGCTGCTACCACCATCTTCGCCCGCGTAGCCACGCCCCCCCTTCGCTAGTATTTTAACATCGCAGTTCAAGAGCGAGAGCGGGCGATAAGAATCACAAGCGCTAGGGGGTTTTCCAGGTTTTAATAATGAGGTAATGACGACCTCGCGCATTGAACAAGGTAGAATGCCGTCCGCTAGTGACTCCTCGAAGACCTCACGGAGAACAGGGGCCATGATGTCGATGTAGGCTTTATAAAACTCCGCCGGGAGTCCGTCTAGGCCGGGAGCCTTCCCATTTTGAAGTGACATGATAGCATCCCGGATTTCATCTAATTCAAATGGGGCAGCCAGGAAGGCCCTGTCGCCCTCACTGAGCCAGCAGAGTGCTACGTCGCTCAGGAAATCATCATATGGAACATCAGCGGTGGTGGCGGTGGTGGCGGTGGTGTAGAGTGCATGATAATGAGAAACGAAAGCAGAGAGTAGGTCATCTGCGTTTCTGACCGTGTGCCCTTGGTCGTTTACGACCTCCAGAATTGTGTTATGGGTATGTGAGGCATGCGTCATTACCGCTAAGGCCTTGCCCGGTCTGTCTCCCTCACAGTATTTTCTAGCCTGCCAGTGTTTTCCTTTAAACTTCGCTTCCCTGTTGGCCACTGCCTCGTAACTCGTAAGTGTATCTCTAAACTCTGCATGGGCGTCACCACCGTCCCCCTCCGCCATCCGGGCCTCCAAGGCTTTCAATTTACTATCAAGGTCGCGGATCGTGCCCTGAATGTCTTGTAGGACTCCGAAGCTTTTTGATATGCAGTATCCCCTTACCGTTACCTTAAATGCCTCCCAGATGTATTCGACAAAATCGACAGAACCCTTGTTTCTAGGAAAAAATGCAGCAATTTCATCGCCGAGTTCAGTGCGGAACACAGTGTCCAACAGGGCTGCTGTCTGCAATCTCCAGTGTGGCCTAGTGTTATCCCACCCAGGTACCAGTAGGTGTATCATGACCGGGCTATGATCGGAATACGTCCTTGGGAGGTGCACCACCCCAGTCACACCCGCACAGATCTCTCTACTCATGAAAAAATAGTCCAGTCTTGCCCATGTACCTGTCAGTGACGTGAAGTGTGTACTTTCCTTCTGAAGAGGATGTAGATAACGCCATGTGTCCACCAAGTCACCCTCCAAAAGCACGCCCTCCCAAGCCACCCGGGACCTTGGTTTGTAATGCGCCACTCCGTCTCCCCTATCCAGGTGAGAGATCAATGCCAAATTAAAGTCACCCCCCCATATAACGTGTCGGGACACTACGTCCAGGATTTTACCCCAGAGCGTGTGAAAGAATAATGGCGTGTCCTTGTTAGGGGCATAACAACTTACTAGAGTGATCGTGTCTCGGCCCAGCCGCCCCCACATCAGGGCGAAGCGACCCTCCACATCTAGTAGCTCGCTATGCGCTTGGAATGGCACATTGAGTCTTATCAGGATAGCTACACCTCTTGCATAGGTAGAATAGGAAGAGAAAACCCGGGCACTTGCCCATTTAGTGGCAAAGGTAATGCGTGTCTGCGGTCATAGGTGTGGTTCTTGCAACATGGCAATGTGAACTTAATGGCGATTTAAGTATGCAATCACATTTCGGCACTTTTTAGCATTGTTAAGACCCCTGATATTCCACGATATACAGTTCAATTGTGCATCAGACCCCGATCCCTCCATAAGATAAAGTACAACGTATGAATAAAGCATGCCATAGTAGAATCAGTAGAACCATCACTTCTCAGATAAGAACAAATACTACAAATGTCTACCAATCGCCCTTCCCCGTTAACTAAGACCTCCCCCATAAAAAAAAACTAGCCCCCCTCCCACCACTGCATCCCAATCATGCCAGCAGCCATTTACTCCCGCCCTTCCCCTCTCCCCTTCCCCCCGTAACTTCCACAACTCGTTCCCAGGTTTGGGGTATACCCGTAGGGGAAACAACATCAAGGGCGCACAGCCACTTCTCCCTCCGATAGCCTCCCGTTCTGTACCATCCTCATTGGAGGCCAGGGCAGGGATAGTGGTCCCTCGGATACTTTACCACTGGAGAAGTCATGCAGTCCCAAAGTGTAGGAGGGTGAACGAGCCCCCTGAGACAACGACCGAAGGTCCAGGCCCATCAGACCAGAACAAGAGCAGACCATCCCATAGAGGACGCAGCATGTCAATTATCCTCAGCTTATACTGGTGGGTCATCCTCGAGGTCTGCTTCGCCGTTCTGACCCTCACGCCGTGCTCTGCGGATTGCTTTCAAGTAGACATCCGCTTTTTGTGGATTCGTGAAAAATCTTTGCTTCTCTCGGTGTGTCACTCTAAGCTTTGCCGGGTATAGCAGCGCATAATCCAACTGGGCCTCACGTAGTTTCTTTTTGACAGGCAAGAATTTGCGCCTTTCTTCCTGCACTAGAGGAGTAAAATCAGGGTAGATAGAGAATGTGAGTCCATTGTAGTGCAGGTTCTGCTTGGTTCGAGCCGCTCTCAATGCGACATATCGATCGCGATAATTCAACAGGCGAGCGATGATTGGCCTGGGCGGCAGACCAGGCTTAAGGACCGGGGCCAGTGACCTATGCGCCCTTTCCACGATAAATTGGGGTAAGAAGGCATCCTCTCCCACTGAACCTCTTAGGAGCTTCTCCACGTATAGTTCCATCCTACCCATGTCTGTGGACTCCGGAATGCCCGTAACGCGGATGTTGTTGCGTCTGCTACGGGATTCCAAGTCCTCGTTCTTGGCTGCTATAACGCATAGTAAATTGTCCATACGGGCAAGCTGAGTCGTGTGGGAGGCGGTGACATTGTCATTGTCGGAGATCCGCTGCTCAGCTGTCGTGAGCCTCTCCTCATGCTGGTCGACTTTATGTACTAGGTCATCCATCCTGGAGGACATCCTGTCCACTTTCTCCACCACGGTGGCGAAGCCCTGCCGCATCTCCTGCAGCAGTTGGTGCATGTCTAACTCTTTGGAGGGAGAGGTAGTAGCAGTGGTGTCCGCACTACTAGGGCCCTGTTCGGCGGGAACTGTCTTCGATCCTTTCTTCGCGCCCTCAAAGCTTATTTTCGCCTGGCGGTTTTGGGGGCGCACCATCGCGCTTTTGTGCCGGCTGCCGCCCGCCGTCCGTGGATCCGCTGATGTAATGGTGGGGTTCTCTAGCACCAGCAGGGCACCGTGATACTAACTAACGTGCCTCCAAGCAGGGTGCCCCTGTAGCGCTGCGCCCGTGTCCCCCTGCGCTATTGAGGCCTCACAGGATAAGAAGGGAGTGCAGCGAGCGGGCAAGCCAGACAGCGAGCAGAAGGAAATCGGGTTTAGGAGGAACCATCTACGGATCATCGCTGATTGCGGCCAGGAGCCACTCGTGACAGGTGGAAGCTCGTACAGTCCAACAGATGAGTCGGTGCGTCATGCAGAGTGGATAGCGTAGTTTGCGTGGATGAAGTACATAGGATAACAAACGCTAGAAATGATGCGCCCCCCGGTCTACGGCAGGCTCCGCTATTTGAGTAAACAGTAGGTCGATGGGGCAGTACAACGCTGTAAGCGCCGTGGAGACCAGTGATCCCCCGCGCCGACCACACAGCAACCGCACTAGCCACAAGTCATTAGACCCCAATTTGCTCCAGGGGGGTTTGAGGAACTCACGCAGTGCCCACCGCGGCAGGGGAGAGAGCAGGTGGTTTCCCGCCGTCCATAATGCACGGCAGTCCCGGGGAGCACTGTCCGATAGGGTCCTCCCCCACGGTCACCAGTAGAACTCGGCTATATGCGTCTCTCCTCCGCCGAGTTTCAGGATGGTTCCACTGTCCCCCGCTGAATCTCCCACACTCACACAGTTCGTTGTGGGCAAAGCAGCAGCGCCGCTGTGTGCGCCCGACCTCGCGGGGTTTGAGATCGCTCCTGCCGGTCAGCTCCGGGCCGCCCACAATGGCAGGCAGGCGTCTACAACAACGAGGGGGTGAAGCAGCCCAGCACGCAAGAGCCCCCGAACGGTAGGGCTGCAAGGAATGGCCAGCAGGAATGGTGAGGAGCCGTAGGCTAGATCAATATCCGGGGGCACAACAGTTCTCGCAGTTCTTGCCTGCGCTCGGGCCCTACCTCCTCATGGCAAGCACCGGTCTCGCGTGCCCGCCGGCTGCCGGACCCTCCGTTTCGCCAGCTCCAGGGGCCCTGCCGGCACAGTTTGTCAGATCGTTTTCTCGAAGCCGGTTGCCTCCAGCAGACTGCCAGTTGGTCCGATGGTGGACACCTCGCGCCGATGAAGCAGCTTTAAATAAGTTTATTCTCCAGAAAGGTAGGATAATGCAAGGATAATTGCGCCAGGGAACGGGAGTCACGCAGTTAGGCAGCCATTCCATGTGTGTGCCCTCTAGCGCCCCTCCAAGAGGGGGCATCTTTGCCTGTTTGGGATAGCAGAGACATAGACCGATACTCATGGACTAGTGTCACCTGTATCTAGACTTGATGAACGAGGCCTGAAGAGGGCCATCTTTAACGAGGTTTGATGCACAAGGGACAGCACAAATCGCGTTTGTGAGGCTCGATTAATAAGACTAGAATATGTCACATGATTACATTTGATTTTCAAGGCTCAGGAAGGGCCATGTGTGTCTAGATTTGGTCACTGAAGCTTGAATCACACCATGTGCAGGGACTGTGTTTATTGACTTGCCCCTAGATGCATCAAGCATCCATTTTGGGATTCCTTATTAGCGAAAAATAAGGATTCGCTAATAAGGAATAGCAAAATGCTATGCATGAAGAAGTCGCTTAAAAAATAGCGATTTCTTAAGATTCCTTAATTGTGACTCGCAAATTGCGACTCGCAATTAAGGAATACCTCCCCATACATTCCTATGGCCCTAGAGGCCCATGGGAATTAATGGGAAGACAATCTCAATTTGCGATTCTCAATTAGAGAATCGCAAATTGAGATTGCAATTTCAAGGGTGCCAGGGTGTCAAAAGGACACCCTGTTGCACCCCTGAAATCTGCATATGGGTACATCTTGCACACACACATGCCCTAAGGGCATGTTTGTGTGTAAAATGGAACTTTGAAAAATGCACTTTAGTGCATTTTTCAAACTTTTTGCAAATTACCATGAAGTTCAACTTCATGGTAATTTGCTCCCCCTATTTGCGAAATCGCAGATTTTTTTATTTTCATGCATTGCATTTAAGGAAATGCAATCGCAATTTGAGAACTCGCAATTAATTGGGAATTCTCAAATTGCAAGGTCCTTGACCCTTGATGCATCTAGGGTGACCAACTGGCATTGGTGCAAATTCAGGACGGTGAGTGTAAAAATTCAGGACAAAGGGTCGAAATTCAGGACACAAATTCAGGACAGGAGGTCAAAATTCAGGACAAAACTACAGGACAATTGGATACGTTTTACAGACACATCAGTGGTCGCGCAATAGTATAGAAGTAAGCCCAGCCATATCCAAACATATTCAACAATTTGCAAACCTTTCCATCATGTATCCTTCCATCTATTATTCCACTCACCCATCCCTTCATCCATCCTTTCACTCATCCATCCATTATCCAACCATCCACCCTTTCACCCTATCCATCTGTACACTCATCCATCCACTCTTCTACCCATCCATCCACTCATCCATCCAGCCATTTACCCTTTCACCCATCCAGCCATCCTTTCACTTACTCATCCATCCACCCAGTCACTCATCCTTCCACCCTTCCCCTCTATCAGTCATCCATCCATCCTCCCTTTCTCTCTCCATCGACCCTTTCACTTAGCAATCCTTCCTTCCATCCATCTACCCACCCATCCATCTACTAATCCACTCATGAATCCATCCATTGACCCTATCACTCATCCATCCTTTCTCTCATCCATTTATCCTTTCACTCCTTCACTCATCTATTCATCATTTTGTCCATCTACCCTCCCTTTCACTCACTCATCCATCCATACATCCACCCTTTCACTCATTCGTCCATCCATTCACCCTTGCATTTATCAATTCATCAATCCATCTATCATTTCACTTAGCCATCCACCCACTCACTCATCATCCACTTTTTCACTCATCCTTTCACTCATCCATCCACCCTTTCACCCATCCAGCTACCCTTACACCCATACATCCAGCCATTTACCTTTTCTTTCTTCCATCCTTCCACTCACTCATCAATCCATCCATCCTCTCTCATTATCCATCTATTCAATCTTTCATTCATTCATTCACCCTTTCACTAATTCATCCAGCCATCCACTCATATACATTTTGAGCGGAGCCTTTTTGACAAGAGGCCCATCAAGAACTTCACCCTCGCTGCATGAGCCACTCCAGGACTGGGACAGAAGCCACCCAGGGCAGAGACAGGATCCACCACAGGAGGGGGACAGGAGGCATCACAGCCGAAGGGCAGGTGGGGGGGACAGGAACCATCACTGGGGCGGGGCAGGAGCCATCACAGGAGGGGGAACAAGATCCACCAGAGTGGGCACAGGGGTGGGCATGCAGTATTCTAGTATAATCTTGGCCTCTTCCAGGGTGGGGTAGGGCTCCTCACCCCTTCCTGGACAAGACAACGAGAAGACAGGCTCTTTCCAAAATGTTAGTTTTGTCATCCCCCACTGTGATATACAGTACTTACAGGAGATGCTCCAAGAGAACTGATTTAACTGATTGTCCTCTATACTTTGTTAATCAGTGTGGGTGTGATTGTGCCATTTCTTAATTTTATTACATTAAGACTGCATGTTAGAAGAACCCAGGTTTGTTTAAAATTTAGTGACAGTATTTAAGCTCTGTGAAGCGAACCAGTGCTGCGCAGTGTAATCAGGGCCGGTTCTAGTATTTTTGGGGCCCTGGGCAGAAATGGAATGTGTGAAACCCTCCTAAATCGCAGAGACATGGCGCATTCAGGGCTGTTTGCATCTGAATAGATGTCCCTGCTCCTGAAGCTGCCGCCCCTCCCTCTCTGTCCCCTTCAAGCACCTCTTAACAGCTCATCAAGGGCTGGAGGTGTGAGGGTTGCCATCCCGCTGTGCCTCTCCAGTGCTGCTGAGTATCCGAGGAGCTTTGGAACAGCCTCTGAGTCAAGAAGGGAGGTGGGTGGAAGCTGTGCAGGCTTCAGGGTGGCGCGACCGGTGCCCGGGGTTAAAATTACTGACAAATGGCATCCGTTAAAGAATCCTTCACGGACAACGGACAGACGGCCGAAATTACGGACTGTCCGTGAAATTTACGGACGGTTGGTCACCCTAATGATGCATCCCATAAGCAAATTTTGCGATCGCAAACGGACGATTTTTTCAAATCGCACCGTTTGCGATCGCAAAAGGCTTTGATGCATGTGCCCCTAAGTCTCCGATTGTGCTACATTTGTCAGGGTTGGAGATTTATGCTGGGAGCTTGCCACGCGTGGCTCGTATTGACAGTCGAGTTCAGATAAGCCCAGGCAGGGCTCAGTTTTACTAATGATTCTCAGGCCATGTGCGGATCAGGTTCATGAGAGAGGCTGAGAGGAGGCCAGCTGGGGCTGGAGTTGATGAACATGTTCTAGTACATCCTGCGTGTTGCTGGTTTGAGGGACGAGGCTCACTCTGTGCCAAGTGTGGCTCAGTTTTATGAGGGAGTTCAGTTTTATGAGGAATGTCCTTACCTAGCCACCTGTTAGTGAACAGGCTTAAATAGGTCATCTGTGAGTGAGTTTGATGATCAATCTGCCAAGTTCGCCAAGTGGTTTGAAGTATACCGCTCAGTGTTCGCAGAGTGAGGCACTTTTAGGAGGGCAGCCCGGGTCTGAAGGCACGCCATGTGTGTCAGGTTTATGACTGAAGAGGCAGCAAAGAACTGAGGAGACACGAGCTGGCGCCGCCTCACAGTGGGCCACTGGAGTCAAGCTATCCTGGCTGATGACGGCTGATAGCCAGAAACCGGTCCTAGGATGCTTGATTCCGGTCCAGGGAAGACATGGATTGGCCCACTAAGTCTCACAGTCGGACACGCGCATGCGCAGATATGATGAACAAGGTTCGAAGTGGACCACTCACGGTTCAGTGTGACGAACGGCCCTCAGAGCATAAACCTTTTGGTGGGTTTGATGAATCCCGACTAAAGCAGGTCACGAGTGGCTTCTCTGATGAATGAGCACCCGTGAGTAGGTCTGAGCAAGAATGCTCACTCAGTGTAAAGACTGAGGGGCAGATTTACAATAACTGGCACATCCCTGCATTTCAGCAGGGATGCGCTAATTATTGTGCGCCATGACTCCACCACCATGGATGCGCCGCATTTACAATGCGGCGCACCATGGGGCAAAAGACGGCACAGATGCGTGACGCATCTGTGCCGTAAAGGTGGCGCGTTGCTGGAGTTCTGTCGCAATCGCGACGCAGCTCCAGCAAAGCTCTGGTGGGCCCTATCTTTACAATGCTGCGTCAATCCTTACGCCTGCTTCAAGCAGGCGCAGGGTTATGACGCACCATGGGCTCAAAAGTGAGTGAGTGAAATCTTGTAGATTTCACTCAGCCACTTTTGGAAGGCGTTTCTGCGCTGGTACGCCCCCGCCCCCAGCGCAGGAGCACCTACTTCTGGCGCAGAGCTTCACAAGGTGACGCATCTCCCAGATGTGTCACGTTGTAAATACCCCGCAGCATGGCGCATCTTTTGCGCAGCCTCCTCGTCACAAAAGTGACGCAACGGCGGCGTAAAAGAGGCGCAAGGGGCTTGTAAATCTGCCCCTATGTGTGGCTCAGTTTCATGGGTGAGGCTCAGATCGGGCCACGTGCCGTGGGTTGATGACGTCCGGGAGGACGGAGTACATTTTATACGACTAGGTTGCAGCTCCCTGGCTGACCCCCGGTGGGAAGGGCTTGGACGGTGATGGAGGACTGTCGCCAGCTTCAATAAACACAGCTGTTCACACATATTCCATCACCTTCGAAGAACAACAAGGAAAAAGAAATGGCAACAGGAGAGTTCTGCTTTGAACGAATCCACTGGGCTTCGCAGTCTATAAAACTCCATGATCTGTTGTTTAGTTGGGAACAGAGGTTCTGTGTTAACGGCGGGGACTGGCGCTGAGAAAATGTTGGCTGACTTCAGAGGAGAAATATACAAGAACGGCCTCCGGAGCCAGGCCAGGCCTGGCAAGCAAAGCTCTCTCTCTGCTTTGATACCTCCCAAGCCTCTATCTGCAGCTAACAAAAGCCAAGGCCTGCTCACGGCCAGGGCCTGGCACATGGCTAAAGAGGAAGTCCTGTGACAGGGGGCGAGGTGTGGACTGAGGAAGGAAAGTGGTGTACTGGCTGAAGATTCCGTCTAATGGAGAGAAGTGGCCCAGTGGCGGTACTCAGGTGCGCGGCCCGTGCAGGTAAGAGCAGTAGGGCCTGCTTGGGGAGAGGGGGGATACGACATATGACCATAAGGGAAAAATAATTAGGTAATTAATTTTCCCTCGTCGGTCTGTCGACCCCCCACACACACACACTCTGCCCCATCACTCTTATATACACGGGCCGCTGTTGGTGGTACTGTGGTTGGTGGCAACTGGCAAGATGTATAGTCTGGAGAAAGGAGTGCCAACTTAAGCAATCTGGCCCGGATGTGGCAATGATGACCTGGTCCTCCATGCCAGGGCGATGGCCGTTGTTTACCCTTTCCCCTGTCCACTCTGTCGCCTTCCACATGGTTTTAAACCCTTCCCAAAGTTTTTTTTCTGATATTTACATCAAACCAGAGATAACAATGAGTTACTGTATGTGAATGCATTGTGAAAAAACAATGCTTCCCACAGAGAAAACTGTAAGATTCCACAAAATGAAAAAAACTGTAAAATTCCACAAAATGTGAGTGTCTGCAATTTCTTCGCACACCCTAAGTTGTTGCATTGAATGAAGGTGACGCTACGCCAGCTGTCTGACAGATTCAGTTGTAATTTAACAGAATGGTCAGACAATATCCATACAGAATGTTGACAGTACTAGTCATGGTCGAGGTGCTAAAATACAATCGTGCTTGGTGCTTGTAACAATAGTGCATATATAAACAAAGGTAAAGATTGCTCAAATGCATTTCAGATATATGATGGCCACCTTTGCAATCCCTATGTTTCACAGGCAGATTAATATTGTAATTCTAGTTGCATTTATATAGCGCCTACTATCCCTGAAGAGGAGTCGAAGGGTTTTTCAGCGAGCAGCAAACTACTCCGGAACCCAAAAAGGATTAGTGGTGAATTAGTATAGACAAATATGAATTTTTTTTGAGCGGCGGATATATGAGTCTGTTATTTGTTTTGAAAAAGGACAGTGGAGGGTAAGAAGAGGGAAGGGTTTGCATTTACTTGGTAACCCTAATGATGCGTCAAAGTGCTTTTGGGAGAGTAGCACCCAATTCCAGAACCCTGTGGTAAATAAATAAATAATACCTCTATTTTTGACTGGACATAACAATAACAGATAGCTCAATAAATAAGAGTCAAGATTCGAGGTAGTAGGAGTTTGCAGGTTTTAATACAGCATAAAGGACAGGAACAGGACAACCTGCACGGGAATAGGATGGCAGCGCTGCACAACACTTAATAACAGTACACAAGTATATATACTAAAACAATTGCATTGCAGTGGATACAGTAGGCGTAGCAGTGGGAGGGGTTTGTAGCAGTCGCGAAAGATAAGGCTGAAAGTAGGTGTGACAAGAGGCGTGTACATAGACATGTGATCCAAACGTAACAGAATATGTCATAAATGGGGCGGAAACATGGAGGGGGCTACCTAAGGAGCCGGGACCTCTGACCTAGTGGTGCGCGCAAGCTGGCAATGACGTGTTACTAGGAGAAGCTGGGGACTATGACTTCTGCGCTAGAAGAAGAGACGAAAGTCTGGAGAGTCAGAGCGACATGTACCTAAACACTATCTAGTATCTGATGTTTAGAGAACATGTTGATAGAATCCAAAAGTTATCAGGGCAAAGGCTAACAGACACTAAGACTGGTGCATGCATTATTCTACATGTAGTGTGTGTTGAGGAATATTAAATGACCATAAATACAGTATTTCTCTTACATGGAGACGTAAAGGCTAGACCATGACGGAAACTATTGATGCGATTCAGTAGCTTAGGAATGCAGGGAAGGAGAGCCGGACTGATAACTAGAATCATAACATACTCTTGGCAGACTGGCAGGCAGAGCCAGGCCGAGCCGGGCACTGTGAGGCAGGAAGTAAGTGAAGGGTCAGGGATACAGGTGGGGGCTGTATCGCTCCTCGGCGAGGGTTCAGGAGACAGGAGCTGAATCTGATGTCCGGGCCCTTTTGAGGCCTAGAAACGGGGACTTTACAATGAAATAACGTGCACACTGTGAAACGTGGCAACGTAGCTTTACATAGGCCTAATACTCGTAGCTTTCACGAAAACTGGGAACTGGCATACTAGAGATGGACACAACTGTAATTGCGTCTTTAATCGATCATGAGGAATACATATGCATATTAATCGTGCACATATAACATAACATGGGGAACACGTAGGGACACAGAACATGGCAAAATTTACTTTTCCACATTCCCTCCTTGTCACTACGTTTCCATCAGGAAACATCAATATTCATGATACCATCTATCATTTCATACAGTATCATTTGCTCGTCTCGAATTTTCTTGGAACGGGATCTAGGACGGGACTTGGGACTAGGAATACAAGAGGTAGCACAAATGCCGCAAATCGCAGGGCCACATTGTATACAGAGGCAGCAACTGAATATGATCGCTACTGCAATACCTAGAAATGACAATATTTTCCATCCCCAGGCAGAAATAATACTCCAAAACCAACCGGACCATGTCCAGGTGCCTGGATCCTGGTGTAACTGATGGGCAATTTTATGAAGTCTGGTTATAGCTGAATAAACAGACGGCGCGTTATTTGGAATGAAAATGCAGCAACTAGATCCGATGACTCTACATGCTCCTCCTCTATCGGCCAGTATGACGTCAAGGACGAGACGATTTTGCAAAACTACAAATCTCATAGCAGATTGCTCTTCGGTTAAGTTACCTAGAGCAGAGGCAGTCTCATTCACTACTGCTTCAAGGGTTCTGGTTAACCTACAGATTAGCTTACTATTCTGGATAGGGCCTATAAAGAAGAAGAATCCTCTATTAAAGTCTGTATACTGTTCTAGAGCAGTTTCAGTTTGATCGACAATCGGGGACTCGATCTCCCTTCTATGTCTAATGTGTACTAGATGTGTGTTTCTGTGATAATCAGATGGGGCTAGGAAAACTGGTGGCAGTAGGAAGGCAATGTAACAGGTTCCCTCCCAATCGAGGGGCAGACGAACATATGCGGTCTGACCACAAACAAAATAAGAATGACGTGAAGCTTTGAAAATAGATTTCCCACTGTCACTATACTTGATAATAGTAGTACAATCACTATGTCCTACATGTATGGAACCATTATTTCTGACACATAATTCGCCTTTGACTGGTAGTACTGAAATAGCAGGTAAGTCTGGAGTAGGATCAGACTGAACATTCAGGACCATGAAATTCGAAGAATAATTACCTAAATTATAAACTTCATTTTCTAGATCTAACCCGGTTCTGTGGGGAAGACCTTGCTTGTCTGGAAAACATGTACTGTTTAGAAAGGACATATCATTTGAAGATGACGTTAACGTGGACCATGCTCCACACGAACCATTATGTGAAAATGGATAAGGAAAGAGTGGCAAAACTCCCTTCGGTGTCTGGAAAGGGGGGAGTCGACCACACACCCAACAATTAGTGGCATTGCTGGTCTGGTGTGAATAATGTAACGTACGGATAAATGAATTGTTGCGCATAGCAAGACGATAAGATAGTTCATGAGGAGGCAGATCACTAAACGTGTGCTCTACTGTAGCATTAGAAGACTTATTTACATGAGAAATTGGAAAACATAAATGCAATGCATAGCTCGTGCAGCTAACCATCAAACTCAAAAATAATATGAAACTCAGAAAAACGATACATCGGATTGAGTTTTGACTAACTCTCTCACTATGGGGTCTATTTCATACATGTCAGAAACCTGTCTAACCGTTTCACCTAGGGGAGGACTTAGACAATTAAACTGGCTGACTTATTTTACTAGACCGGAGCTTACATTTATACTCCTGCTGCGGAGTTTCCTCTAACAGGGAGGGCTTAGTATCAATGTCATTTGCGGGACAGTCCTTGAGAATAGTATTTTGGCAGTCCTTAAAATCCTGGCAATCCTTGGAAATGTTTTTAGGTTTTAGTCCGTGAAATGTTTTAACATGAGACAGGTGGACCCACCCCTTCCTGCCTTCCAGCTTGACGGCAGTACGGGTGGTCAAGAGGACGAGCTTCGGCTCCTTCCAACGAGGCTCCAGCGGACTTGAACGATCGAAATTCCTCACGAGAACCAAGCTCCCTGGAACGATTTCATGCGGTTTCACCTCGGTATTGTCTGGAAATGCGGCGGCAACCTGTGAACGACAAGAGTGTAGGGCAGACATCAAGGAAGCTAGGTAATCTGTCAGCATATTACTGGAAACATCTGTAATACTTCGGGGTCTAGGCGTACCCCACATATTCGGGGGGTGGCCGAATACGACCTCGTAAGGGGACAGACCTGATCTGGAATGTGCGACCATGCGCATATAGAATAGAGCGACTGGCAGAGCTACTAGCCAGTCTACACCTTTCTCTTTACAGACTTTTGCAATGCGGATTTTCAGGGTCTGGTTATGTCTCT
This sequence comes from Lissotriton helveticus, assembly GCF_964261635.1. Taxonomy (NCBI): domain Eukaryota; kingdom Metazoa; phylum Chordata; class Amphibia; order Caudata; family Salamandridae; genus Lissotriton; species Lissotriton helveticus. The sequence continues at coordinate 960,367,839 of NC_136061.1, read as the reverse complement.
CTACGAGACCTGCTGCTTCAGGATGGCGTACACAATGAAACTTCCACTGGTACCCTAACAAAAGGGAAACGTGCTTCATGAGCTCAGATGAGAATGGCTGGCCGTTATCAGAATACACGACCCTAGGGAGTCCATAGCGGGGGAAGAATTCACGAACCAACTGCTTGGCAGTGGTCGCGGCTGTGTAATCTGGGACTGGATATGCTTCTGTCCACCTGGACAAGGCACATACAACTACAAGGACATATTTGAAACCTCGACATCGCTCCATCTGAATATAATCCATTTGGAGGACTTCAAAAGGGTGGTCAGGGGGTTGGAATCCACCTTGTTCCACCGGGACACTTTTACCTGGATTGAATTGACAACATATCATACAAGTACGGACTTTCTGCTTGGCTGCAGCTCGTAAATGCTTGTTAAACCAAATGTTCTGGATACTGTCTAACATGGCTTTTTCTCCTAAGTGTGCAGGACTATGTGCGGTATTGATAATGACTTGAACCATTGAGTCGGGGAGAAACCATGTGGCTTTTCCCTTCGTCACCCATCCCTGGTCTGTCTGGACCCCTCCTTGTTCGGACCATTTCTTGATTTCATCGGGAGTAGCATGTGACTGGATGTCTATGATATCTTGAGTGGGGTCCTTAACTGTCATACAAGTAGTCTGTTCTAGAGTGGATGTCGGTGTCTTGTTAACTGGTATGTCTGGAGTCTGTGCTGTAAGCTTGGCTGTTCGATCTGCTAGATCATTACCTTGAGAAATAATGTCAGTGACTTTCGTATGTGCTTTGCACTTCATGATAGCGATAGCTGTCGGTAAATGTATTGCATCTAACAGAGCTTGAATGAGGAGACCATGCTGAATCTTGGTTCCATGAGAAGTCATGAAACCTCTCTCCTGCCAGAGCACTCCGAAGTCGTGTACGACTCCGAATGCGTAGCGTGAATCTGTATAAATATTAACTTTCAGGTTCTTGGCGTGTATGCAGGCTTGTGTCAGAGCGACTAGCTCTGCTGCTTGAGCAGACAGGGTGTCCATACGGTGTGTTTCAATAACTTCAGTGTCAGTAGTCACTGCATACGCGGCTACTAGATCTCCTGTACTTGTTCTCATACATGAACCATCCACATAAAGCGTCAGGTCGGGATCTGGTAATGGAATGTCTGTCAAATCTTGTCTTGGCTTTGTCATGGTGTTAACTACTTCCACACAGTCATGTGTGGCAGGATTTGAAGTAACTGACGGTAACAGTGTAGCAGGATTCAGAACATTGCAGCGTCTGATTTCTATGTGTGGCTGGAACAGTGTCAGTTCATAACCTGTTAAACGTGCAATTGTCAAGTGCTGAGTCTGTGTTCGGTTTAAAAGAACTTCCACGGAGTGTGGAACCTGTACTGTCAGGGAATGTCCTAATACTATGGAATCACTTTGTCTAATAGCTAGTGCTGTGGCTGCAACTGACTTGAGGCACGCAGGCAGAGCCTGGGCTACTGGATCTAGTGTGCTCGAAAAATAAGCACAGGGCTTGTATTGTCCTGCTTGATCTTGTGTGAGAACAGATAATGCTGTACCGTCACGTTCTGTGACAAAAAGTGTAAAAGGCTTACTGTAGTTCGGTGTAGCTAGAACAGGAGCTTGACATAAAGCTTTCTTTAACTCATTAAAAGCAAGTGTATGTTCCTGGGTCCAAGGGAGGACAGTCGATACGGCTGCCTCCTGTGTCGTTAACTGTATCAGTGGCTTGGCTAGAAATGCATACTGAGGAATCCATTGTCGGCAATAAGAAGTAAGGCCGATAAAGGCACGTACCTCCTTCTGGGTCTTGGGCTGAGGAAGACTCGCTATTAACTGGATACGGTCAGGTGTCAACTGCCTACCCCTCTTGGACAGTAAGTGGCCTAAGTAGATCACTTGCTGGACACAGAATTGAAGCTTCGAAGGGGACACCTTGTGCCCCATCTCGGCTAAGAAATACAGGACTGTAAGTGACGCACGCTCGCAGGCACGTTCAGAACGGGCTGTGATCAGTAGATCATCGACATACTGGAGCAGGGCAGTGTCAGTTGGCATGTGAATATTGTCTAGTTGTCTCTTAAGTGCTTGACTGTAAATACTAGGACTTTCTGTGAAACCTTGAGGAGCTCGTGTGAATTTATAGCTCCTTCCATTTAAACAGAATCCGAAAAGAAACTGACTGTCTGGATGAATGGGGACACTGAAAAATGCGTTTTTGAGGTCTATGACTGTGAAAAATGTAGCCTCAGAATCAATGGCTGTCAATAGGGAAGAAATATCTGGGACAACTGGGTACTGGGGAATGATACATTTATTAAGTTCTCGAAGGTCAATCACTAATCGATATACTGGAGGTGCATTTGGATCAGTACGTTTCATGACTGGAATGATAGGAGAATTACATACATTGGAGTCAGTTTCTACAACTACTCCTTGAGCAATGAGCTCGTCAATAATTTTGGATAAGGCTGCTACAGCCTCAGGTGGCAATCTGTACTGTCTGATTCGTGGCAAGACTATACCTTGCTTGAGAGTCACACGATGTGGTGTGATTTGCATAAAACCGACATCAGTTGGACCTTGTGCCCATAGATGCTGGGGGACATTCAGTAATCTTGGATCAAAATCTCGTAAAACATAGTGACCCTTGAAGTCACGTAAAAACAAACGTATTCCCTCTGGGGAACAACAAATAACTGCACCTAATTCTTTTAATGTCTTAATGCCTAACAAATTTTCTGGACATGATTTCGTGAGTAGCAGGTCAGTAGTTCGGGACAATGGACCTACTTCTAGAGTAACTGGTTTGGAAATCTCGTTAACAATTGGCTTTCCTGAAAATCCAAGGGAAACATTTCTTGAGCCTGAGAGCGGAGCCCCTGGAACCTCGTCGTGACTAATAGTCGTCCTACTTGCCCCTGTATCAATCAAAAACTTTCTGTCTTTCCCTAATACTTGACTATGTACATAGGGACCTTCTTGATCTACAGGAATCTCGATGAGAGGCAAGCCTACCTCCCTCTCTAGGCTGTTTCATGAATACGCTTGATACTCTGGATACTCTGTCTGTGCATACTGGTACATCTGCTGTGTAACATGCTGAGTTGCAGCGATAGGCTGCGGTGCTGGAACTGTCTGTTGTGCATTCTGTGGTGTCTGAGAAGTCTGTGAAACTCGTTCTTGTCTAGGCGGACGTGGTCTTTCTTTAGTTTTACCGGTAGCTATATTGTGTTTCAGAACTGCACACTCGTTTATAAAATGACCTGGCTGTTTACAATAATTGCAGGTCCCTTTAACAGGAACTGCAGGATGACTGGCTGGATTCGGACCCCTCTTCTGACTGTCTTGTGGAACAGATTGTGCAACTAGTACTTTCATTTTCGTGTCTTTCATACGTTTCCTTTCATGATCTTGTTCTTCTCTGATTCTATTCTGGTGGTACTGGAGCATCTGAAGCATTTGAGACGGAGTATTAGCTTGCCAAGTACTTTCGACTTTCAAAACTCGATTCTTAACTTGTGGACTCGAATTCTCGACTAGTTTAGTAACAAAAAGATGAGGGTATGACTCGCTACTCGTCTTCAAACCACTGTTAATGCTAAAGCATTTCTCAAATCTGGAATAAAAATCACTAGTGTCTTCGTCTTGCTTCTGTTTACAGGCTGAGATTGCATCCCAGTCTTCCTTTTTCGTGGCTAATAATCTTGGCAAAACTTGAATTAATAGCTCGGGTAATTCTTTACATTTGTCTCCTAAACCGGTACCTGGTACTCGTATCTTATCTTCAGCTTCTAGAGCTGTCCAATCGATCTTTTTCTCTCCCACCTCCCAATCTTTTTCCTTGAGTTTTTCATATATGCCCGCAGGCAACAGGACTTTTAACATTTTAATTATATCTGGATACGTGTATTCTCCCATACGGAGCATGTCTTTTAATTCTCGGTGGAACCCTGCTGGATCTTTGTCATGACAGGGAATTAATTTCTTCATTTCTAAGAGTTCCATCTTGGTAACTGGGGTGTAAACAAATACTCGTTGCATTTCACCATCTGGTGTCCTAACTGGGTGTACTTCTCGTAACGGATTCTGTCTGTCTATGTAAAACGGTTTACTTTCTGGGGGTGAGACGTGAACAAAATGCGGGTTCAGAAACGTTCTATATTTATGGCGTTGTTCTAGAATGACACTAATGAAATCGGTACCTAAACCTTTCCATCTATACTGGAGTAACTCGTTCAGGACATCATGTAACGGACCTGGGTCAGAATGTTGACCCTCATACAGTGTAATGAGGTGTTGGATCATATACATACCCACCAGTCGCTGCTCGGCTGGGGGTAATTTCAGAAACATTTGTGCCACTATTTCGTCTGGAAAAGTGGTAGAATCAGTAATCCATCGGACTGCTGATCGGGCTAGTTCTTGTTCATGCATAGTACTTAACTCACTATAACCGATTCGTGATTTCAGAATTTGATCGGTAGCTTGAAATACTTGTTCTAGAGAACCTTGTTCTGGTGCTAGAAGATTAAAGACTTTCTTGTGTTCTAGGCGTAAATGTCGGTCTGGGAGTCTAGATTTACCTACATACGCTATTCTGGCGGTAGTCTCGTCGTCTACCTCTTCAGTAGAAGAGTCATTTTCTTTCTCGCTTACTTGTGCTTCTTTGCGTTGTTCGTGTAACCTTATTATTTCTTTACATATTTTCTTGTACATACTCTCTATACTATTGAGTGTCTTGTGCTTACCCTCGGCTATATTATCACTCCACTTTGTCAAAATTTTCATTTCGTTCGGATCTTTAGTCGGGGAATCTTGTTCCCTAATTAAACAATTGATCAGAAACTTTAATAACATGAACTGAATCTCAGATTTCCTGAGAGACATGACTTCAGCAATACTTTCTGGATCTTGTCCTGTACGAATGAAACGATACATTCTGTCTAGATCTTCTTTCATATTCGGTAGGGTGACCAAATACTCGGACACCTGTCTTATACGTACGGAATATATAACCATACCATCCTCGCCTGGGACTGGATCATAACAGCATTCAGTAAGAAGTCGCCTGATTTCTGCAATGGACTTATATTTAGGCGTACGCTGTAACGCACGTTCATGTAACTCGACTGCCCCTAGACGTCTACTTGGCGGCGGGGTACCAGGAGGACCTCCTCCCGCGGCCCCTGTACTGGAATCGTCGACTGATACTCTTCGAGCTGGCAGAGTAACTGAAGTAGCGGGAATTTGTACTACGGGCTGGACCGGGGGTACCGTAACAGGTACTGCAACAGGTGCCCCGGTGACTGGAGGAGCAGGATTTACATTATTTACAGGAGCTGGCGGAACAGGATTTGCATATTCTGGGACTGTGTCGTCCAAATAGGACGAGAGAAAAATCTCAGCTGCGGTCGGTTTGTGACGCAGATTGGTCGGAACTAAGGGTGGCGGAAAATTACTGGATGCCTCCGGGGTTGCTTTTGGCAAGCCCTCGGCAAGAAGAGGGTACATACCCTTAATAAGGGCATTCCTCTGTCTGTCTGACTGTTCGGTTTTAACTCGTTCACCTATTTCGATTAATTCCCTTTCTTGGGCTCTTTCTAAGGATTCTCTACTTAATTCTGACTTTCTGATCTCTTTTTCGGTTCTTTTATGAGATTCTTTGCGCCATAACTCGATGGCATCTTTCTGTGACTGTCTGGCTTTCTTTTTCCATAATACTTCTTCTACTCGCATGATGCATTCGGCATCCCATGTACCCGATACGGGCCATCTGTACTTTTCTTCTAACTGTTTGGTGTACTCCACCCATAAATCTAGATATAATATGGCACTTATGCCATGCTTCTGATACATAAAATGACCTGGACTGTCCCTAGGCGGGACAGGAACTGCTTCCTCGAGCAGACCTTTTCTAGTTCTTAACTGACGTAATTTTGAGAACAGAGGCATGACGTGAACTGGGATCTGGACACAATACAATACACAATGAACACAATAATGACTTGAGACTGATCACTCATACCACGACATTAAAAACACATTGAAATGACATTTAAAATAACAGTTCGAACAGAAACATTACCTGGAATACTTGAGAACAGAAACACATGAATTTCTCGAGACTAGAACTTACTAGAGTTACTAGATGCACTGCTGAAACAGTACGAAACATACCGGTCTCATAAAGAGACACGTCAGGACCCGCATCCACCTAGGTGGATACTTCGTGTTGGATTTGCGTACCCAAACCCACGGACCAGAGACAAATTAATTGACCCTGTCTAGATACTACCCCAGCAACGGTACTCACCGGGCAGCAAGAACGGAAGGCCTCGGACTGGACTGGACTGCTACGACGACGGACTACGAACTTCGGACTTCAGTTACGGGTGGGCCTCCGGATACCTCGGACCTTGGACTCTCGGCTTGGGCTCTGGTCGGGACTCGCCGCGTTCCTCCACCGCCTCGTCTGGATGCTGGACCGCAACCTCCGTCTCCTCCGTGGGCCTGAGGGATACTTGAAGCAGAAATATCTGCACGTGCACGGTATGGTTCCGTCACGGCTGCAGAGGATCAGGGGGCTTGCGTGGCTTCACCGGCGCGTGGGGAAAGGGCAAGTCCCTGTTCGGGCGCCATTATGTGGTAAATAAATAAATAATACCTCTATTTTTGACTGGACATAACAATAACAGATAGCTCAATAAATAAGAGTCAAGATTCGAGGTAGTAGGAGTTTGCAGGTTTTAATACAGCATAAAGGACAGGAACAGGACAACCTGCACGGGAATAGGATGGCAGCGCTGCACAACACTTAATAACAGTACACAAGTATATATACTAAAACAATTGCATTGCAGTGGATACAGTAGGCGTAGCAGTGGGAGGGGTTTGTAGCAGTCGCGAAAGATAAGGCTGAAAGTAGGTGTGACAAGAGGCGTGTACATAGACATGTGATCCAAACGTAACAGAATATGTCATAAATGGGGCGGAAACATGGAGGGGGCTACCTAAGGAGCCGGGACCTCTGACCTAGTGGTGCGCGCAAGCTGGCAATGACGTGTTACTAGGAGAAGCTGGGGGCTATGACTTCTGCGCTAGAAGAAGAGACGAAAGTCTGGAGAGTCAGAGCGACATGTACCTAAACACTATCTAGTATCTGATGTTTAGAGAACATGTTGATAGAATCCAAAAGTTATCAGGGCAAAGGCTAACAGACACTAAGACTGGTGCATGCATTATTCTACATGTAGTGTGTGTTGAGGAATATTAAATGACCATAAATACAGTATTTCTCTTACATGGAGACGTAAAGGCTAGACCATGACGGAAACTATTGATGCGATTCAGTAGCTTAGGAATGCAGGGAAGGAGAGCCGGACTGATAACTAGAATCATAACATACTCTTGGCAGACTGGCAGGCAGAGCCAGGCCGAGCCGGGCACTGTGAGGCAGGAAGTAAGTGAAGGGTCAGGGATACAGGTGGGGGCTGTATCGCTCCTCGGCGAGGGTTCAGGAGACAGGAGCTGAATCTGATGTCCGGGCCCTTTTGAGGCCTAGAAACGGGGACTTTACAATGAAATAACGTGCACACTGTGAAACGTGGCAACGTAGCTTTACATAGGCCTAATACTCGTAGCTTTCACGAAAACTGGGAACTGGCATACTAGAGATGGACACAACTGTAATTGCGTCTTTAATCGATCATGAGGAATACATATGCATATTAATCGTGCACATATAACATAACATGGGGAACACGTAGGGACACAGAACATGGCAAAATTTACTTTTCCACAACCCAAACAGGATTAGTGGTGAATTAGTATAGGGAAATATAAAATGAATTCGAGTGGTGGACATGTCAGTCTGTTAGTTGTCAAATTCGACCTAGTTGTTATTAGTCCATATCATGATAGTCCATTCAAGAATGTCAACGTTTCAACGTCCAATTAGGAGGTTGCTTGGGAGGGCCTTCATCAGGAGATAGTCAATGATGTACCTTAAACCAGCATTGAAAGCAGGTGAAACTGTCTGTCCCTTAAGTCCAGAAGTGAATTGTATGAATCACAAGACAGCGTGCACAAATAGATAAAAGTAACCGGCTGTACAGTCACTGAGAGGTTTAATGCTTGTCGCTAATAAATGTGGGAGTGACCTTCCTGGGTTCTGTGCTTCCTCATTGAGCAAGAAGAACAGTACAGTAGGATTTTGCTCTGTTCAGAGGTCTATTACTTTTCCAAATCATGCTATTGGCTGTTTGATGTATCATTTAACCTAATGTAGAATGGTTTCTTTCATCCCTAGGCAATCAGGCCGGGACAGCTCAAGCTCGAGTTTTGACACATATGATTTGCAGTCTGGTTCTAGTGAGGTTTGGTGATACAGGAGTTAGAGGTTTAAACTGTTTTCAAAATAATGTTGGCACCCATGTAACAACCATGAGTAGTTGAACTGTTATCACAGGGTACAGATATGGTACTCGAGAATGACATCAACTGACAGCTCACCAATCACCTGGAACGAAACCATCTACCTGATGCCTCATAATCAGGATCCTGTGCCAACTACAGCACCGAGATAGCGCTGATCTCTGCCACCAATGACATTTGAACCCTCCTCAACAATGGAGAGACTATGACCCTGACACTCCTCGACCTCTCTGCTGCATTCAATGCCATCTCCTACCACACGCTCATCAACACACTCCTCACCAATGGCGTATGACATGACAACCTCAGTGGATCACCTCCTACCTCACAGCATGCACTCAGAGCATACAACTGCCTCCCTTCACCTCCACACCCATGGACATCATATGCAGTGTTTTCCAAGGATCTTCCTTCAGCCCCACCCTGTTCAACATCTACATGACCCCCATCACAGACATCATCAGATCCCACGGACTCAAAATAATCTCCTACGCAGGCGGCAATCAACTAATCCTCTCGCTCACGGACAACCCTTCAAAGTCCATGACCAACTTCTGCGACGCCATGACCAATGTAACTAAATAGATGAGAGACAACTACCTCAAACTCAACTTCGACAAGACTGAGATACTGATCTTCGGACAGAACACTTCTGCACGGGACCACACCTGGTGGCCAGGGGAACTCGGACCAACACCCACATCCAACAGACCATGATCACAACCTTGGCATCATCCTCGACAGACAACTGACCATGAAACGTCAAGTCAACGCAGTTGCCTCCTCCTGCTTCCACAGCCTCTGCATGCGTCACAGAATCTTCAGATGGATCCCATACAGTACCAGAAAGATTGTCACACAAGCCCTTATCACAAGTTGCCTCTACTACGGTAACGCTCTTTAAGCCGGAATCCCCACCCAGCTCCTCTGGAGACTCCAGACCATATAGAATACTGCAGCCAAACTCTTCCTCAAACTCCCCAAACGGACCCACATCACTACTCACCTCAAGAACCTCCACTGGCTCCCTATCCAGAAGAGATGCCTGGTCAAGATGCTCATGCTTGCATACAAATCTTTACACGATCAAGGTCCTTTCCTACATCAACCATCGACTCAACTTCCATCTTGCTGCAAGATATCTTCTCTCTTCCTTGCTCACCTTCGCATGCAACTCCGCATCCGGGGCCGCGCCTTCTCCTACCTCAAAAGCCAAAACCTGGAATGACCTGCCCATCCACCTCCTAACAGCACACTCCCTGTCAGACTTCAAAAAGAGACTCAGGACCTGGCTTATTGAGAAGTGTAAGACGTCACCATCAGCACCTGGATACCCCTAGGGGTGATAGTGCTGTGCTATATAAATACTGATTGATTAAATGGTTGATTTCTCTTGCTGGGCCCCAGCATACAATCACATTTGGTTACATAAGAATCATGAGTTATGATCATTTTTCATAGTACAATGGTGTTGTAATAAAGATGATGTCCAAGGCAAGGTAAGTTCAAACACCTTTATTCTGTCATCCACTCTCCGCAACTGGCAACACATCCAACATTCCAAAGCGAACTCTAGGGGAACGTTCCAAGGGGCAGGAGGAGGCGGGGGAGGGGGGATGATACCAAGAGGGAAAAAGAGGAAGGTTTCTGTATTCACATTTCTTCATTCCCAGACAAAATACTAGTGAGTGGTGTATGTCTATGACATCTAACATTCTTAAATGTACTTTGTAGGTGGAACATCTGGTGCTGGGCCCAGCGCGGAGGTGGAGGAGGACACTTCTGGGGAGGAGGCGGTGCAAGTGCCGGACGAAACTGCTGTGCGGGTTGCCACGGTAGTGGCGGGCAGTGGTAAGCTCTTAAATTCCTTACTTATTGAGATTGCAGACTGCATAGTGTGGTCTCTGCACGGGTGTAGTATATATGTTCTACAGTTAAGTTACTATACTGTTAAGCAGACTTTCAAATTTAGAACAAAGGGGCATATTATCAAGGGGGTTTATCTCTGCTTTTTGGGCTTTAAAAGCCAAAAAAGCAGAGATAAAATTATCTCCCTATTACCTAGCTGTCGCTAACACCAGTTAGCGACAGCTAGTAGGAGATAGCGACCATCTTGGGCCCCGCTTTGCATGTCAGTGATATTTATCACTAATGACATGCAAAGTGGGCGTGCCAAGATGTTAGCGACTGGAAACAGTCGCTAACATCGCTATCTCCTATTACCAACTTTTGGAGATATTCGCGCTAAGCGCGAATATCTCCAAAAGCTAACACCTGCCCCTGAGCAGTTCTTAGCCATGTTATCCAATGGTAGGTGGATAACATGGCTAAGAGCATTAGCTCGGTAATGCATGAATATCGCTGACTTTTCAGCGATATTCATGCATTTCGGCCAATTTTTATCGCTTAGGAGATAATCCTTGATAATATCAAGGCTCCTAAGCAATAAAAATTGTCGCTACACGGCGATAAAATTATTGCCGCTAAGCCAACATAGCGATAATTATCTCTAGTTGTTGGTAATATGCCCCAAAGTTTTTATCAACCAGGTAGTAGCCTCCTCTAAATTTACTTCAACTCAGCGGTGAATTCTTTTTCAAGAATCCAAATCAGATCTGAGATGAACTTGATGGATGGGATGAACGAAAAGCGAAAGAAAGGTGTAAGTAAGTGTGGAAGGACGAGCAAGTTAAAAGTAATGATGACTGACAAAGAAGAATGATAGGTGTTTGATTGGTGCCCGAGGTAGCTGGGAAGGAATATGATGCATGGCTGGGTGAAGCATGAAGCAAGGATGAGTGACAGGAGAACAGCCTGGGTGGGTGAAACAGAAACTGTATGTGTGCGCAATATTTGCTTTGGTTGAAATCCAAATGCAAGTCAAGCATGGATGTATGGCTTGCGGTTTCCCAAATAAAATGAAAAGGTTGTTTTCCCGTGAGAAAACGTAAGTTTTGTCCAGATGAGAGACAATGAAGAATGATTGACATATAGTTTGAATGGATGGAGGCCTGGATCATGGTACTATCTGACTCTTAGATAGAATATGTGTATCTAGAGAGAGTAGACGGTCACTGGAGGAACTAAGTGTTACTTTGAAGAGCATGTAACACCGCACCCGCACGTCCGTCCCAGTGTAGGAAAGGCAAGGAAAAGAAGTTGTAATTTTGAACAAATACTACCATGAATAGTAGCAGTAGTTTGTATTGCAAGCACAGCATATATCCGGCTATTACGATGGCCAGTCACTACCTCTGTTAATAAATTTAGTAGAACTCGGTCATTCATGTGTGGATGTATCACTGTTCACTCAATAAAAAGGAAAGCACCTAAAGTCATCCCATATGTAAGCAAATACATACCATGTGCAGTGATAGATAATCAGATTATTTATCTTCTTCATTTTCCTTTTCTAGTATTCATTGGCACTGTAGGGTGAAAGTTAAATTAATTAAGCAGTAGCCCTTGTAACAGAGTATTCTCAGTGCCACCCATAATAGAAAAGTAAGAGCATCACCACCTGAATGTACTGGACTGGTACAGTAACGCAAGTCTGTCTCACTCATCATGGCGGGCGTCTGTTTTTCTCGGGTACAAGTTGACTGCGCTGGCATTATGCCGGCTTGCAGACGTTAACGTACCAATTTTACTAAACAAGAAAGAAGAATAAGAATAAGACTGGTGTACTGTCATAGTCGACTCTAATGGAGTGAGTCCATAGTGCTCGTAGAATTGATTCCTTAAACTCCCACTAATGTTAGAGCAAGGATGAAGAAGTGGGAGGTTAAATAGATACTGGCCACAATAGTTATGTACTGCGCTTGCAAGTTGCTAGTTCTACTGTGACACAACTTTCTGCTGAATCATTTTGTGTTAATCTTAAAGAGCATTGGTTACAGACTTTCTTTCTTTCTTCATATAGATGCTCCTTCCAAACCAACACGGAAGGAGCTGGCTAAAAGGGCCGGCAACGGAGGCTAGAGGCCACTGTCGCCGAATATCGGCGGCTGGTGGCCCAGGAGGAGGGGGACACGCAGAGTACGTCGACAACATCCACGGCGACACCTGCATCCTCCTCCGCGCTCCCTGGGTCAGCCAGTCTGCGCAGCAGGTCTCCAGCGGTACGGAGCCGGGGTACCGCAGCCACCTGCCACCGCCGAGCAGCAAAGAAATCAGCTTCCCCCCAGAGCAGGTGCAAGGCACGGGTGCACTGCCTTTCACGTAGGGTGTCCTACCTCGAGCAGGAGCTCCTCAACACCAAAACCCTGCTCGAGACCCTCCGCAAGGAGCATGCCGACCTGGCCCGAAAAGTCAACAGCAGCCAGCAGTAGGAGGAGACTGTCCCTTGCCCCTTTTTTAAAGACTTCTGGGGGGTGGGAATTGGGAGTTGGGTTTTCTACTTTTTTGGACTTAGTTTTCACGGACATTCGTTGGGGTTCGGGAGGGGGGGTGGGTTGGGTCTTGCAGGAGATTATTTATGTTAGGGATATATAAATATACTTTAAACTTTATCTTAGCATACGTGTTTTTTACTGCTTTTGAGGCTGGTGGGTGGGGGTTTAACAGTAAGTTTGTTTTCCTGAAACTTAAGTGGCATCTTGATTCAAGTTGTGTAAGTACTAGTAATTGCCCAAATGTTTTCAAAACTAAGTGCCTGTCACAGAGTAAGTGAATTCAATAGTCCTAGGACCGTCAGTCTCTCGTCTCTCCTAATACTCCATTATACTACCTCCCTCCAAACGCTTATCTTACCTGTAATTTGTGTTTGGAAATAGGTCTAGGCACAGGGCGGGCTGCACGGGAAATGGCGATTAAGGTTGGCAATCCTGGGCGGATGAAATGTCATCATTGCGGTGGTACTTGTGGTGTTACACAGTGGAAGTTGCAGCATCTGAAAAAAAAGAAAATGAAACCTTGTTTGTCCTTACCGTAGCATTAGAACGGTACAATAGAGAATATAGCAGGTGACAGTACACTAGAACAGTGCCACAATGTAGCCGAACAAATGGTAAAGTATTGAAAGTATAACTAGTACTTGCGTTGAATTTCTTTGACATTGGTTACTACTACAAGAAATAGTACTGAAGGTGAAGGACACAGCAGCGTAATAATTTGCCACGTCAGGAGGAGGATGTTCTTGATGTCCAATCAAGTTGATGGCGCACATGAAAATCTGCTTTCATTTGCCAATAGTGACTCTGTGTCAAGCTGAGTAAGAATATATCCTCGGATTCCTTCACCAGCCTGTTGCTATGACCTTATCCTCCCCAGCAAGTGTGTGGAATTATTGCTGTCATTAAGGGCCAGATGTAGGTCGCCAATTACCGGTCGGTAACGGCCGATTTCGGCCGTTACCGACCGGTAATTGGTTTTCGAGATGTAGGGGCCAATATTTGACAGATTCGGTAAATTTACCGAAACGGTAAATTTACAGAATCTGTAAAATACCGAATCAGTAATTTTACCGATTCTGTAAAACCCAGATGTAGGTAGCACTGTTTACAGTGCTACAGGCCTTCAGAATTCGGTATTTTACCACCCAATCCAATTGGGTGGTAAAATACCGAATTCAGGTGTGCATGCACATCTGTGCATGCACACCTGTGCCATGTGACACACAGACATGCCCTTAGGGCATGTCTGTGTGCCACATGGCACACATGCCTGTATTTGGGGTGCTAGAGGGTGTCAAAGTGACACCCCCTGCACCCTTGCTGAAATCGGTATTTACCGAATCTGTAAATACCGAATCGGTAATGCCCATTGATTCCTATGGGCTTCAATGCCCATAGGAATCAATGGGCATTACCGAATCGGTATTTACAGAATCGGTAAATACCGAATCTTAACGATTCGGTATTTACCGAATCTGAAATACCTACATCTCCCCCTCTCTATTTCACCATTTCTTAAATACCGATTCGGTATGATTCGGTATTTAAGAAGTGGTAAAATAAAATTACCTACATCTGGCCCTTAGTCACACATCAATCAAAACCACACAGCCCAGGGGAAGAGGGTTAGGGTTTGGAAAATGGATGGGAATAGGGTTTTTTGGGAAAGTTTGGTTGAGAAAAGAAAAAAAAGCACAGCATGGACAAACAATAATTGAAGATAAACAAATCTTTGGGTACAAAGCTATCCATAAATCTTTTAAGTGAAATAAAGGAAGTGCATGCACTACTGCATGCATGGTTACTGAAAATTAAGTAGTACTTTCGACAACCGTGAATGAAAGAATGCGACAGTACAGGGCTGCAGTAATAATTATGCGTTTTCACTTGCCTATCTCTGCACTCAGAGAAACACTTCTTACATTAAATTAGGTTTAAAAAATAGCAGAAGTAAAACCTATAGATTGGCTGTAGGGATGAATTTAGAAGCAGAGATCAAAGAAATGCAGAGTCAGACTCATAGAAGTTCACAGCAATAACATTACTTAAAAGATAGTTAGAAAAGAACGGATACTGTATCTATATGTTGTTGTAGTTGTCCTGTTGAATTTGGTAAGTTGCATGCATCCAACCATTCCTCTTATTAGCGGGACTCCTCCATTCCATCTGACGCTCCGTCCATCAATGTTGGTGACCAGAAGACACCCTGTCCACTGCCTGCCTGGCGGATGCTGAATTGCGGCTCGCTAATGTGAAGCCTGACTTCATCCTTTTTTTCCCATTGCACAGGCTGAAACCCGGCCTGTAATTATTGATGGAAAAACAGGAAGTGATATTAGAACACCACTGACAAATAAATATAAGGTATGTACGCTGTGTAGTGCAAAAAGTCACACTTTGAGTTTCCTAATAGACAGTACAATATTTTTGAAAGTGCCTACTCTGTTTGAGTCTCCTTTTGAAGGATAAATAAGTATGGGCGAATTAATTTAGCGGATCTTTCCCCTCAAGCAAGGTGTACTGTAAACTGTGTTTTAGAACAAAATTAGACCTTCCCAGCAGTGCTCCCAGACCCTTACTAAACCCAGTCGCAAAAATGTAGAAGACCCCCAATCAGATCTCCAAAAACTAGGCCTAGTAGAAAATGGTGACAAAACGTACTTTGAAAGTAAAGTAGGCCCAAATCCCCCCTTACCCACCATGGATTTTATTCAAACCACTTGCAAGCAAGCAAAAGTATCCATACCCAGCATTGCTCCAAGACTCGCAAACCCCCCCCACAAACACCAGGAACCCCCACAAACAGCCCCCTGAAAACGGTAGAGTGAGCGAAATCTCAGAAAATGCAAAAACTTTTTCCCCAGGGATTGTCTCCAAAACACTTTCTTTCGGGTATTAAACCTTCCCAGCAATGGCCCTAGAACTGTCAACCCGGGCGAAAACAAGTTTAACCCCGCCAACAAGCCAAAAGGCAAAACCCGGGAAAAGCCACACTTAAAAAACATTGGGCCTACCTTGAATTCAGTCCAAATGCACTCTGCAGCTAGGCCCCAACTCACCTTTTCCACCATGGATTTCCTGAAAAACAAATGCAATCAACATTAGACTGTGCCAGCAGTGCTCCCAGACCCCAAATCCCACCCACAAACACCCGGAACCCCCCCAAAGAGCACCTCAAAGACAAGCAAGTCAGCAAAAACCCAAAAGAAAATTCACCTCCGATTTTGTCCAAACTAAATTTATCCGGTATTAGACATTCTCAGCAATGGCCCCAGACCCGTCAACCCAGGTGGAAAGAAGTAGAAGACCCCCAAACAGCCAAAAAGCGAAACTACAAAAATGGGGACAGGCACATTTCCAAAATCACTCCGCGCGCGCTCTGCAGCTAGGCCCTAACTCCCCTTTGCCACCATGGATTTGCTTCAAACCTCTTGCAATCAAAAGTATCCATACCCAGCAGTGCTCCCAGACCCCAAAACCCACCCACAAGCACACAGAACCCCCCCAAACAGCAGCTCAAAGACAAGCAAGTCAGCAAAAACGCTAAATACTTTTCACCTCCGATTTTGTCCAAACCACTTTTATCTGGTATTGGACATTCCCACCAATGGCCCCAGACCCCTGCAGCCACCCGCAAAAAAGCAGAACACCCCCAAACAGGCAAAAAGTAAAAATGGGCCTACTACCTTCAATTCTGTCCAAATATGCTGTGCAGCTAGGCCCTAACTCCCCTTTTCCACCATGGATTTCCTGAAAAACAAATGCAATCAACATTAGACTGTGCCAGCAGTGCTCCCAGACCACAAAACCCACCCACAACAACCTAAAAGCCTGCCAAGCAGCACCCCAAAGACAGGAAAGTGATCAAAACCGCAAAATCTTTTTCTGCTCCGATTTTCTCCAAACCACTTTTATCCGGTATTAGACCTTCACAGCAATGCCCCAGACCCGTCAACTCACCCGCAAAGAAGTAGAACACCCCCACAAGTGCTTCTTCATTGGGCGTAATCCAGCCATCTGCTTTGAGGGAAATAGGAGTCTGGAGGAGGATGATAGAGGAGCATGTTCTTGTGAACTTGTGAACCTGAGGAATGCAGACTGCGGCACCTTCAAATCAATAAGCAAATAAGTGAAGACAGTTCTGCTGATGGGCTTGTTTTTGTGATTAGGTGATTGAAGTTTTTTTTTATATAGATTTTGCAAAACAAAGAAAGACAGACACACAGGAATAAAAGTGAATAAGGACGAAAAAGAAAGTTAGTGATTCATTGACTCATTTTCAGGGCTCTGTGTCAGGGAAGAAGAGCTCGTCCTCAAACTCTGCTAATTCAGGCGGGAGTAGGTCAGTTAACAGGGAAGAACTTCCCTCATCTAAGTTGGTGTCCTCCTCGTCTTCTTCCTGCGTGCATTCTCGTATTTTGTAATTTGGTGGTATGAAGTGCTGATTCATCTTGGTCATTGTTAACCTCTCCACATTTTTGGGCGAGAGGCGGGTCCTTTTGGAAGTTACAATGCCACCAGCAGCACTGAAAACACGTTCAGAAGACACACTTGCGAGTGCAGTAGTAGTAGTAATTTTATTTGCACAGTTAATTAAAACCAATGCAATACAATACAAAATATGAATTGGAGTAAAACACAATATAAAATCACGTATATTTTAAAACCATCATAGTGTGAACATTGCTGTTGTGTTCATCCTAATCATAAAAAGATCATGTTAGCCTCTCATTTGTCACGCAAGTATTTAGAAAGTAGACATAGTTTATATTATAACAAAGATTAAGATCAATAGGTTCAAGAATCAAGACCTGGCATTTTTTTCTCCACAGCCTTTAGGAATTTTGCAAGGCTGCAGCTCAGTTGAGGGTCCTGGGATGAAAAGCAGGAAAGGACTGCACTCCTTCGTGTGCGTGTCCCGTGTCGAATAAAATGGTGTCTCAACAGAAGTTTCCGCTCCTCTTGCATTTTCTCACAAGAGCATAGCAGATGAAGCATGTCTTCTTGCGTGTTACCACATAGCCGGCATAGCGTACCTGCTTTCTTTTTTAGCCAGGGTGGGAGATGCTGAATGCAGGGCAACAGGCCTAGCCTATACCTTAAATAGCACATTTTAGTTTTTTTGGCAAATCCCAAGTCAAAATAGTTCTGGGGAATTTTTGCCGAATATGAACTCAAAATCATCCAAGCGTGCTTTCTTTTTGAGAAATCTGCTTTATCTTGTACCCACGACTGTTGTTTAATTGACTTCTTTACCAGTTTATTAAACGTTTTGTGATCTGAGGAGGAAGCCCAGAGCTGTTCCAGCCCGGTATTTACAAGACTTTTTGCTAAATATTTGGCTGCTGGCGAGGTCGGAGATTGCTTTATCTCCCTCCACAAATATTTGTTCAGTGTTCCTTGTGCAGATTTCCTCACTTTGTCCCATACACAGATATAGGCCCCCTGACGTGCCAGGAGCTGTTGTTGGATGCCAAACTCCAGCCTGATCTGTGATGGGGAGGTTAGCTTAGGAAGGCTAAAAATGATTCTATATGCGGCTATGATTGTGCTGTCGAGTGTTGTTGCATCTCTGCCTCGTAGGACCTTGCTTCCATAAGTTATTGAAGGCAGTATTTTGGCTCGAATAACCTGTACCAAAGGTGTTAGAGATGGACCAGTTAGCTTGTTATTCAGTGTCTTTAAAACAATTGCCAGAGCAAGTTCTTTGCCTCTAATACTAGACCTTTGCACACTGAATCGACCGCCGTTGTCAATCTTCACGCCTAGATATTTATATATTGGCGTGTCTTTGATACGAGAGTTGTTCCAAAACCACGAGAAGGTTTTTCTTTTTCTTTTACTTATAGTCATAGTTTGGGTTTTCTCGAGGTTTACTGTTAGGTCGTTTGCCTTGGAATAGCTCTGTGTGGTGTTCAGGAGGTTTTGAAGCCCTACTTTAGTGTGGCTTATTAAAACAATATCGTCCGCATATAAGAGGCATGGTAGATTAAGCCCTCCTCATTTAGGAGCATGTGAATTGCAGTTGATCAAAATTGGAGCCAGGTCACCCAGAAACAGATTAAACAGTGTTGGGGCCAAGACACAGCCCTGCTTGACGCCATTGTTGGTCTGTACGCGCCTCAACAGCAGTGAGCCGTCCCCCACCTTTATCTGTATCCAAGTCTCCGTGTGCAAATTTATTAATAGGTCCAACAACGGTTTTGCGATCCCCCAGCCTTTTAATTTTGACCATAGCAGACCTATCCCCTGCTTTATATATTGGGGTAATAATAGAGCCCTTCCAGGAGCCTGGCAAGATGTTCGAGCATCTGATTTCCAAAAAAAGGGGTTCAAGAGCTGCTGCCCAATAATCCGCATCTTGTTTGAACAGGATTGGTGGGATCCCGTTCAGTCCCGGAGCTCCTTCCCTTCTGGCATTTTATGTTGTGTTGCAGTTTTGAGGGATTAATTAATTCATATCTGTCTTTAGTGTTTGTGCACAGTTGTATTTGTTGTGCATTGTCGACTTTGTGGTCTGTTCTGATATTGGAGTTAGATGAGTCCCGGTTGTTGGTTGAGTCTTGGTTGAAGTGCTTACCAAGATAGAGTGCCCATGTTTCCTCTGTGATATTAGATGAAACCCCCGAGTTTGCTGGGCATGTATGGGAGTTAACGGTTTTCCAAAACCTTGCCCCATCATTCTGTTTAATATCTGAATGGAGTTTTGCCCACAAGTTGTCCTCCATTGTTTTGGTTGCCTCCAATTTCAGCTTTTTTAGATTGGATTTCAGTGTTCGAAGATGGTTTTGCTTTACTTTTTCATTGGGATGCAACTGTATTTCCCTCATTAAACGGTAAATCATGTTTTTTGTTTCCTTAATTTTTTCTCTGTACTCTCGAGATAGGTTATCAATATTGGTGAGCTTTACATATCCTTTGGACTTCGTTACATAATTCAAACATGATGGTTGTGAATTGTTCCCATTTTATAATGTCATTTGATCCAGTGCGCTCCATAAAGTGTTGTTGTGCCCTTCCTATTAAAGTTTCGCCCATCGCAATCGAGTACTTAATTTTTTTGAAGTTGATGGTATATATAGTCTCTTTTGGGGCATTTGATCGCTCGAATATAGGTCTCGCAATGTCCAAGGCAATTTCCTGAGGGCAGTGGTCACTGTCAGTTTTTTTCCCTATCCGGAACGAGGTTGTGTAGTGAAAGAGAGGTAGTGAGATAAAGGTATAATCTAATATACTGTTTGCTCTCGTTGAATGATAAGTTGGGGCTGGCGGGCTGGCGGGCTGTCTCCTGCAAATCTACCGTTTAGGGCTCTGATATTGAAGTGTTCCAGTTCTTCAAGTGTCTGTGCTCCCAATTTTGTTTGTTTGGCTGTTTGTAGTTTCTCTTACAATGGTAGGTCCCAAGTTGTATTTTGAGCTAAAATTGCCTCTTCTTGTGGTGTACCCATGAGGTGAAGGTTGAAATCCCCTGTAAGCACAATGTTGGTTGTTAATCTTCCCGTAATGCACTCCTCCAAGAAGATGTATAATTCCTTTGCTGCTTTTTTTTTGCCTTTAGGATGGATGTAAGCGTTAATCAGAGTGAAGTCAGTATTGGCTTTGCCAGAGCATGGTGGTGCTAGGGCCAGCCTAATTGCAAGAGTAGCTGCCGAAGAAGGCCCAATTTCTTCTATCTTGACAAAACTAGTGGTTGCTACATATGTTGCTAGACCGCCTTTAAGGTGCCCATACTTAGCTGTCCTTTTGGCACCTGTGAAAAAACGTAAATACCCCTGGAGGCGTGGGGGTTCAGCGAGCCATGTTTCCTGTAAAGCCACTATGTCAAAAGATCTTATATAAGCTACGAATTCTGGGTCCAGCATTTTGGTGGCTAAACCATTGATATTCCAGGAGCATATGCACAGTTCGTTTTGCATATGCTCCCATGGGTTCTGGCCAATTTGTCAGTTGTTATTTTTTATGGTTCTCACAATCCATCTTTGATCTTTCATCTCAGTTGGAGCTACCCTGTCTGCTCCTTTCCAGCAAGTAATTTCAATGTGCTCATTGCTACCTGTTCCACATGAACCTGCCGCGACTCTAAGAACTGAGGTTCTAAGGCTGCCTGCATTATCCCTGGACTCCAGCTTTGCTCCTGGGTGTAGTATGTCCGGATATCTTGACTTTGTATGTGGTTTTATCGTGATGCCCCAGTTTTTGAATACCTCAGATTCAGATGGAATTTTCTGCGATATTGCTCCCGAGGCCCAAGGCGCCTTCGTCGCTTCCCTTCCTGTGCCTTCTAAGTCTATAAATTCAACCGACAACAAGTCTGTACTTGACACATTTGCCAGTGAAGGGATGTGGGATAGTAGCCGTAATATGTTGCTTCTGTTGAGGATATCATGTCTTCCTTTGGAGACGAATTCTGGGATGAACCATATAGCGTCTGGGGTATTCCCTTGGTCGTTTGTGCACCTCCCTCCATTGTAGATGTTTATTGATGTTTTAAGGACCGCACTTTCTGTTGGTCTTGCTTCTACCAGGTAGGTGTCGATTTTGGCCGCTCCGCCTGAGGCTTGGTCATTGGCGCGTTGGTAAGGCGCAAGACTTTCGGGTTCTTTATGTCTCCTCCCTCCGCACGGCCAGTGCGCTTTGCCTATCAGATTTACAGGTGCCGGTTCTGTTGTTGTGCGGTCCCCCCGTATATGTGATGTCACAATTACTTGGTTAATAGCGTGTAGTTGGCTATCCGTCAATCCTATGCCTTGACTTTCTACTCTTTTGTCCATTCTATCCAGAGTGAGTCCTTGTTTTATGTTTTGCGTAGGTTTAGGGCTGGTCTTTGTGTTATTTTTTAACTCGGTTGACAGGCCAGAATCAGTAGGCGTTGCGCTATTCCTAGGTGAATAGGCAGGTGCTAAGTGGCCGTATTGAGAGTGGGCTTTTTGTTCGGCTGGTCTAGTGTTAACTGGATTTTCCAAGTTATCAATTGTGTGACTCATTTCGTTGGGATTATGATTTAACGTTTTTTCTTCCCCAGATTGTGATTTGTTTTGCTCTGTAATGATGGATCGGCCAAAGAGTTGCGTGAATCCTTCACGTTTTGAGCAGAGTTTGTGTTTCCTGCCTTTACGTTTTTTGGCTCGCCTCTGTTTTGCGTTAGATTTTAGATTGATGTTATCTTCGTCTATGATGTCCGTTGGTGAAGGGTTCATTAGTCCCATGTCGTTGCCCGCTGTGCTTTTGGGTGGTGTGGAGTGCAAAAAAACGATGGATTTAGGCCCTGATCCTTGTACTGGGGTGAATGTATGACATTGTTCTACATTCTGTCCATCAACTGTGTTTTTTGCAATTTTCACCCCGAGTGGGCTGGGTATGCTCAGACGTGAGTCCCAGGCTCTCCACACCACTGGAGTCAAGCTATCCAGGCTGATGAAGGCTGATAGCCAGAAACCGGTCCTTGGATGCTTGATTCCGGTCTGGGAAAGACATGGCTTGGTAGTTCGGACTGGACTGTTCCCATGAGGCACAGGGTCAGAGCTGATTTGCATATAGCCAGTGTCTAACCCAGGGTGGTGTGGAGTGCAAAAAAACGATGGATTTAGGCCCTGATCCTTGTACTGGGGTGAATGTATGACATTGTTCTACATTCTGTCCATCAACTGTGTTTTTTGCAATTTTCACCCCGAGTGGGCTGGGTATGCTCAGACGTGAGTCCCAGGCTCTCCACACCACTGGAGTCAAGCTATCCAGGCTGATGAAGGCTGATAGCCAGAAACCGGTCCTTGGATGCTTGATTCCGGTCTGGGAAAGACATGGCTTGGTAGTTCGGACTGGACTGTTCCCATGAGGCACAGGGTCAGAGCTGAATTGCATATAGCCAGTGTCTAACCCAGGGTGGTGTGGAGTGCAAAAAAACGATGGATTTAGGCCCAGATCCTTGTACTGGGGTGAATGTATGACATTGTTCTACATTCTGTCCATCAACTGTGTTTTTTGCAATTTTCACCCCGAGTGGGCTGGGTATGCTCAGACGTGAGTCCCAGGCTCTCCACACCACTGGAGTCAAGCTATCCAGGCTGATGAAGGCTGATAGCCAGAAACCGGTCCTTGAATGCTTGATTCCGGTCTGGGAAAGACATGGCTTGGTAGTTCGGACTGGACTGTTCCCATGAGGCACAGGGTCAGAGCTGATTTGCATATAGCCAGTGTCTAACCCAGGGTGGTGTGGAGTGCAAAAAAACGATGGATTTAGGCCCAGATCCTTGTACTGGGGTGAATGTATGACATTGTTCTACATTCTGTCCATCAACTGTGTTTTTTGCAATTTTCACCCCGGGTGGGCTGGGTATGCTCAGACGTGAGTCCCAGGCTCTCCACACCACTGGAGTCAAGCTATCCAGGCTGATGAAGGCTGATAGCCAGAAACCGGTCCTTGGATGCTTGATTCCGGTCTGGGAAAGACATGGCTTGGTAGTTCGGACTTTACTGTTCCCATGAGGCACAGGGTCAGAGCTGATTTGCATATAGCCAGTGTCTAACCCAGGGTGGTGTGGAGTGCAAAAAAACGATGGATTTAGGCCCAGATCCTTGTACTGGGGTGAATGTATGACATTGTTCTACATTCTGTCCATCAACTGTGTTTTTTGCAATTTTCACCCCGAGTGGGCTGGGTATGCTCAGACGTGAGTCCCAGGCTCTCCACACCACTGGAGTCAAGCTATCCAGGCTGATGAAGGCTGATAGCCAGAAACCGGTCCTTGGATGCTTGATTCCGGTCTGGGAAAGACATGGCTTGGTAGTTCGGACTGGACTGTTCCCATGAGGCACAGGGTCAGAGCTGATTTGCATATAGCCAGTGTCTAACCCAGGGTGGTGTGGAGTGCAAAAAAACGATGGATTTAGGCCCAGATCCTTGTACTGGGGTGAATGTATGACATTGTTCTACATTCTGTCCATCAACTGTGTTTTTTGCAATTTTCACCCCGAGTGGGCTGGGTATGCTCAGACGTGAGTCCCAGGCTCTCCACACCACTGGAGTCAAGCTATCCAGGCTGATGAAGGCTGATAGCCAGAAACCGGTCCTTGGATGCTTGATTCCGGTCTGGGAAAGACATGGCTTGGTAGTTCGGACTGGACTGTTCCCATGAGGCACAGGGTCAGAGCTGATTTGCATATAGCCAGTGTCTAACCCAGGGTGGTGTGGAGTGCAAAAAAACGATGGATTTAGGCCCAGATCCTTGTAGTGGGGTGAATGTATGACATTGTTCTACATTCTGTCCATCAACTGTGTTTTGTGCTTTTGGTTAGATCATTTTTTTTAGCTTGTACTTGTGCGCCTGTGCTCATCAGTTCAATCTTTCTTGCTGCTTCTGGATCTTCACCAGTTTTTCCTTTTTCAGTCGCTTCTGTTTGTGTGGAGAGAACATTTTTGGAGTCTATTGTTTTTAGGTGACCCTGTATCTCACTGCCCAACATGGTGTTATGCTGTGCAGGTCTTTTGAGCTGTGTGCACAGGTCTGTCAATAGTGTAGGGAGGACGGATAGCTTGTCAATGATTGGGCCGCATCTGCACCCACTGCTGGTGCTCCTGCTTGCGTCTTGTAAGTGGTCCAATTTGCTCTGGAGGAACGTGTTTAGCGTACCCAGCTTCCCATCTATGGCAACCACAAACACAGCTAGAGTGTCTAGTAACGTTAGTTGGGCGTCCATTTTCTCCGATTGGTAGTGTAGAGCATCCACCAAGAGCTGTACTGTATTTAGGAGGCTAGGCTAAGCGCTTTCCTGCCCAGAATGTGTTAGAGTTTTTTATTGGCTTCCAGGTGGCCCCTTACAGTTTGCTACTCCTTCTGGCGTGCCTGTTTCCACTTGTTTTTCCTGAGAGCCTTCAGTTCTCGTGGACTGTATGTCTGAAGCCGTCCTGCTTCTATTGTGGTCTTGCGGATATGCAGCTATAAGTTCTTCCCATTCCTCCTTCCCCAAATAAGAGGAAATTTCTATCACCTCTGACGCTGGGCTCACTTGCCATTCTACTTTGCTTTGAATCCCTTCCGTCTTCTCATCTCCTACCTCTTGTTTTTTATAAAGAGTGTCCAGGACTATCAAGGATAAATCTTTCTCTGTTTCACAATCAATTCCAATTTCCTCCTTGTTTTTGAGTTCCCTGATGCGGCTTTTGGCCTCTGGGCTTTTTCTATTCCTCATGCTGTGGCCCTCGGCATTGTCGCTGATGCTGGAACTGCGATCGTCTGGTGTTCTTGATGGTGTTCTGTCCTTTACATTATTTGGCCGATGTACTTGGATTAGGTTCGAGTCTATGGTCAGTTTCCTCCCTGTAATAACTCCCGCAGATGCGGTCTTTCGCCCTGCCTGGCAGTTATTAGGCTGGGGCGTTGATGTTGTTTGGGGTGAGGTTATAGGCGTTATGCTGTTCGTTCCTTTGCTCTTGTCCTTGTCCTGTAGGGACTGTGTGCCACTGAACTGATAGGGCAGGGGTAGCTGAGATGGCTCCAGGGGCGATTGTAAACCTGATACTTCATTGATCTTTGAAAATAGAGTATCCCCTGCGTTTTTTAGAAAACAGAATTTTGTACAAATTTTGGGCTGATACGAGGATTGATTTACTTTTTTGCTCCTTTCTGTATTGGCCATATGATCGCCTTTTGGGTTGTTTAAAGCAGGCTTATCCAATGGTATGTCAATTAAGGAGCTCTGTGTCATGGGCTTAAGTTTGGCTGACGGAGACTCTTTGTTTTCCTCAGGTGACTTAGTTGTTTGTTTGCGCTTTTTTGCTCCTCCTTTGCTCGTAGGGCCGCCTCGGACCCTCCCTGATCTCATTTTGGCCCCTTCGCCCCTAGACTGCACGTTAGGGGATAGATTAACTGGTGTCAAGCAGAGCCAGGTGGGCAATCAGCCTTAGTTTAGCCTTTTAGTGCTGTTGTCGCAAATTTCCGGCTTTGCTCCCTGTGTAGCTATATAACTGACAATGCAGACAAGCCCCTCAAAAAAGCCCCCAGGAAGTAGATCTGTGGCTGGGGTAAGACAATTAACAGCCCCTTGTAGCTGTCTCCTATTTCACAGCAATGGAGAAATAGGGCCTCCGCAGAAGGAGCTGATGCTTTAATTTCCCTTCCGGTCAGTGATGACATACGCAGTGAGGAGCCAGTGAAGCCAGTGAAGCCCAGTTTCCCAGTTTCCTTAACCAGTATGTAACATGCACCACTGCTCACAGCCCCTCTTGCGCCCCCTGTAAGCAGGTTTACCAGCTTTCTCCTGCTCTCCAACTCCCCATCTCCTCTGACTGACTGGTTACTGGTTCCCCTCCCTCCCCGCCCGCCTGCCCAGCCCTGCCGGTAGATGCCTGACAAGCGTCCGCCTCCAACGCAAGAGTGGCGACAACCAGGTCAGACACAGGTCAGAACTGCAGGGGCTGCAAGGCAGTGGGACAGGAGCTGGGCGGGAGATCGGTCAAACAGCAGGTAGCACAGCTTTGAAGCAGAGAGTCCTGGAGGCCAGTAACCAACCACTGTGATGCTGTAGTACTGTGGTAGTACTGTGGTGCAATGTATGTGTTATGGGCTCACCTCCAAAGGCTGGCTGGCTGGCTGGCTGGTCAAATTGCTGGGGAGAGGGGGTGGGGGGACTTCAGACCTTGTCCTTGACTCCCGTTTTGGTAGTTGCGTTGGCGGCTCTGCGGCGGCTTCCACGACGTGCCTGCCTGACTGCCTGCTACAGCCACTCGCAAACTCTGTGCTCCTCCTCTCGTCTCTCCTCTCTGGCACAATGTGGAGTGGAGTCAGGCATCACAAGGGCACAAGAAGTGCCAGGGGTTCGGTGCCAACTCACGCTGGTGCAACGCCGCCCGATGCAGCACCGGCTCGGCGACCGCTCCGCTTGCCGTGAGCCACCCCTGGGTATAGCGCCGCACAGCACCTCAGGCACCTCCGGCAGTGCTGGAAGTCAAGAGCTGGGCTGAGTGCTGGGAGCTGTGAGCTGATTGTAGGGGTCCAGGGGTCGTGGGGGGCACGAGACAGCACCTTGGCGATTCGGCGGTCTTGGCGTCTCGGTGCCTCTCTCCTTCCCCCTCCACGGCAGCCAGCAGTCAGCAGTTGAGTCATTCAGATAGGCCTGCACCATCGACTCAGGGCTCTCCAGGGCTCCCCAGGGTTCCTCCACTTTGCTTACTTTTTTCTGGGACCATTTGAGAAGCAAACCCAAGCTGAGTTAGCCAATCCTCTTCTTCACACAATATTACTGTTGTGTCTGGTGCAGATGATACGGTTGCTGGTGTCGTTAACGGCTGAGAGGGAAAATCACTCACTTCTGCCACTGCCACAGATGCAGAAGTGGATTTTCTTGACTGCGGATGGCCTGCTGATGATGATGTACTGCCTTTTCCTTCAATTTCCTGCCGTTCTCTTTCAAACCGAGTGGCTGACACAGCTAGCCAATGTTTGTACTATAACATCTGCGTCATCAAAAGGAAAGAATACTCTGCCTGCCACTGCCTTTTTGTACCGTGTATCCAGAATAGTAGCACAAATGTAATGCTGTTCTGTGTGGATCTTTTCAAGACAATCATCGCGAAGTAGGCGGTGTAATAACTTGTCCGCCAACTCAAATGCTTCTTCCTTTCCATCTTTTTCAAACTTAGAACACACCGCCTTCAGTTGGTGCTCTAGCATGCGCAACAATGGGATAGCTTTTCCCAAATTACAGTCCTCCCTGCTGACTGCACGCGTGAAGACCTCAAAAGGACGAAGCATGTCTGTCAGGCTTTTAACTAGCTCCCATTGCTCCACCTGTATCCTCATGTCTATCATAGGTGTACCCAATTTAAAGAAATACTGATCGACTACCGCATACTGCTCATACAGACGCTCAAGCATGTAGAACGTTGAGTTCCAACGTGTTGCCACCTCCTGGATGAGTGCTTTCACTGGCAATTTACGTTCATGTTGCAGGCACCTCAGCTGCTTCCGGGCCTTAAAAGAATGGTTGAAATGTGTGCATATTCTTCGGCAGGTGGTCAGTAACTAGGAGACTGGACTTACTTCACTCAAGAATTTTTTAACAACCAGGTTTATACAGTGCGCCAAACACGGCAATCTGAAATAGTTACCCATATCCATGGCCTTAACTACATTGGCGCCATTATCCGTGGAAACATAACCAATCGTGCGTTTTCTTGGGGACAGCCATTCAAAGACCTTTGTGTTAAACTCATGCAAAATGTTTTCTCCTTTATGACTTTTCTCCATGGCAAACATGGCTATTATTGCATGTTTCCGAGCAGCTTTATAAACTTTGTCCGAGTCAACACCTGCGTTTATCTTTGCTTTAACTCCTGAAAAAGAGACCCAGTGTGCAGTGATGCACATGTAATCAGTGGCTGCGCAACTGGTCCACATGTCTGTTGTCAGATGTACAGTGTGAACAGAACTCTTCTGCAAAGCTGCCCCAATCACCCCCAGCACATCTCCATGTAGTGCTGGAACCGCAACTCTGGCAAAATAGAACCGGCTAGGAACCATCCATTTAGGGCAGAGCGTTGCCACCATTTCAAGAAAACCCACCCCTTCCACAAAAGAACAAGCATTAGAAATGCAATCGGATTTATTTGATTTTGAGCTAATGGTATTGTAAATGGCAATGTCTTTTCGTCATGTGTGATGAAGTGTGTGCATGTGGTGTGTAGTGGTATTATGTGAGTTGTATTGTAATTTTACCAATGGTGTCATGCTGTGCTTTACATGAATATGTTTAAAAGTAAAGTGTATCATACTGCGATTGGTACAAAAGTTATTTGTTGATGCGTTAACAATTGATGCATGCACTGATGGCTGTTGGTGTGTGTGTTTGGTGGAAGAGTGCACTGGTGCCTGGAGGTGTGTGTGCCTAGTGCACTCCCTATGCACTCTGCACTCCCTATGCACTCTGCACTCCCTATGCACTCTGCACTCCCTATGCACTCTGTACTCCCTATGCACTCTGCACTCTGCACTTCCTATGCACTCTGCACTCCCTATGTACTCTGCACTCCCTCTGCACTCTGCACTCCCTATGCACTCTGCACTCTGCACTCCCTATGCACTCTGCACTCCCTATGCACTCTGCACTCCCTATGCACTCCCTATGCACTCTGCACTCCCTATGCACTCTGCACTTCCTATGCACTCTGCACTCCCTATGCACTCTGCACTCCCTATGCACTCTGTACTCCCTATGCACTCTGCACTCCCTATGCACTCTGCACTCCCTATGCACTCTGCACTCCCTATGCACTCTGCACTCCCTATGCACTCTAAACTCTGCACTCCCTATGCACTCTGCACTCTGCACTCCCTATGCACTCTGCACTCCCTATGCACTCTGCGCTCCCTATGCACTCTGCACTCCCTATGCACTCTGCACTCTGCACTCCCTATGCACTCTGCACTCCCTATGCACTCTGCACACCCTATGCACTCTGCACTCCCTATGCACTCTGCACTCCCTATGCACTCTGCAGTCTGCACTACCTATGCACTCTGCACTCCCTATGCACTCTGCACTCCCTATGCACTCTGCACTCCCTATGCACTCTGCACTCTCTATGCACTCTGCACTCTGCACTCCCTATGCACTCTGCACTCCCTATGCACTCTGCACTCCCTATGCACTCTGCACTCCCTATGCACTCTGCGCTCCCTATGCACTCTGCACCCCTATGCACTCTGCACTCCTATGCACTCTGCACTCCCTATGCACTCTGCACTCCCTATGCACTCTGCACTCCCTATGCACTCTGCACTCCCTATGCACTCTGCACTCCCTATGCACTCTGCACTCCCTATGCACTGTGCACTCTTCACCCCCTATGCACTGTGCACTCTTCACTCCCTATGCACTCTTCACTCCCTATGCACTCTGCACTCCCTATGCACTCTGCACTCCCTATGCACTCTGCACTCCCTATGCACTCTGCACTCCCTATGCACTCTGCACTCCCTATGCACTCTGCACTCCCTATGCACTCTGCGCTCCCTATGCACTCTGCGCTCCCTATGCACTTCCTAAGCACTTCTTATCTCATCTTGTCACAGTAGTGTTACATTCCTACGCTTCCCTGTGGCCTCATGCTTGAAAGAGAGGGGCCCAATAGATTGGATGCTTTGTTCTCCCACTAAGGCAAGGATTAAAATAAATTACAAAAAAACAGCATACTCTCTAACACATAAGTCCCTTCAAACTTTTTGTGTAATAGGAAATGTAACAATACCTGCAACAGTAAGCCATGTATCATAACATCTCACGTACAATGTTTTTAACTTTAGATGTTATCCACACAGTGGGACACATTGCCCAAGGCTACTCAAATAACTTTGCAAACTGCAAAAGATTCTCAATAAAAACTAGTGAAAGACAATGACACCCGGTAATTTCTATAATGGACAGATTTAATGAGGGGGGGAGTAGGGTCGGTGTGCTAGAGGGGTGGCTTTCTTGAAATGCCGTTTTTGTGAAGCAGAGGTGGTTCGAGCTGTTCAGGCAGCTATTCTTGTACGAACACAACTGGGTGAAATGGCCTCCCTTAAGTAATTCAGAATTCCTGCCGAGCAAATAGTATATATATTGTCTACGTTCTCAAACACCCTAGTCACAATGTTCATAAATTGTCCATTAGATCTGTTAGCCAGTTAGACACCAGAATCCTAGTATAATTAGATCCGTGTTTATTTTCAATTTTACTTCACACGATTCAATTATTCTGTCATCAAATTCAATATTTTCAGTAGTCAGATCAGCCTTATGAGCAGGTCAGCCGACACGTGTTTCGTTGTAAAAACAACTTCATCAGGGCTTTCTATTATTCTCGGTATCAGTAACCGTAACCGAGAACACGGGAAGATGTAAGAGAAGACAGACACTCTTACAAGACTCTGATATACAAATAAGACGTGGAAAATAATTATAAAGATACGAGAGATACGTGAGAAAGAGACCTATTTTCGTATGAGCTGAAACACAGTCACCGGTACCGCGTTTATAAGAGATATAAGTGAACTACGGAAGTTTGATTGAACCTGCAGAATAAACCCAAAAATAAATCTTACAGAGACTAAAGGACTACGTTATTGAACTGATACCGAGAATAATAGAAAGCCCTGATGAAGTTGTTTTTACAACGAAACACGTGTCGGCTGACCTGCTCATAAGGCTGATCTGACTACTGAAAATATTGAATTTGATGACAGAATAATTGAATCGTGTGAAGTAAAATTGAAAATAAACACGGATCTAATTATACTAGGATTCTGGTGTCTAACTGGCTAACAGATCTAATGGACAATTTATGAACATTGTGACTAGGGTGTTTGAGAACGTAGACAATATATATACTATTTGCTCGGCAGGAATTCTGAATCATTTCAATTACCTGGAATCAGTGTATTAGTTAGGGAGACAGGTAACCTCCCTATTCTGCCTAGTAGCAATTGAAGCTATTTGTCATTCTAATATAGCCTAAATCACTGGCAGTGCGCCCTATCACCTGTTGCCTTTCTTTATATAGCCTCCCTTAAGTAGTTGCGAGTGTTAATAAGCATTCGAAAAAACTGTCAATTGCATAGTGCTTAAACGATTTTCACTAAATAGACATTATTTTGTGGTCATGCTAAGACGCGCTAGACTTTTTGCCATCTGGTTAGCACTGACATTATTGTGAGAATATTTGAAAGAGAGCAAAATAAAGCACCAAAATGAGAGTATTCAGGAAACACAAGAACTACAGTGTAGACGAGCACGTACGAGTCATCTTCTGTGAGCCTCGCCTGCTGCCTCTCCTCTCGTCATTTTACATTGAACGCGCTCACCGCTCAGACCATCTGGATTGCATTACACGGGCACTCTGACAGCTCCTAATTAAGATTAATAGTCTGCCGTGCGCGTAACCGCACAGAATATGCCAACATGGCCGCCTAACATTACATATGCCCTATGGCATCAAGACTACTACAAAAACAGCACCGCGACTAATCACCATTCAGATAATAAAAAAAAGCTTGTGCACCAAGGAATGTTTCTTTCCCGAGCCCTAAAGAAACTTTTTTTTCTTCTTTAACAATAGGAGCTCGGAGCTCCGCCCCACTTCGTGGTGACGTAGGCCGAGCCCTAAAAAGGGAGAAGGTCCAGCGCTAGCATTTTAGCCAGCTTAGTGTTATACAGACGCGCCGTTGGGTGGTTGCGTTCAAATGGCGCATCTGAAAACAACATGCTTTTTTTTTTTTTTTTTTATTAACATTTTGTGAGCTTTCCATCAAGTTACACAATACCGTGGTTGATTAAATGCATTACAAAGGAGATACATCATCAGTTCAATTGTGTACAGATCCCTATGTATCAGTGGACATAATCTTGTCTCTTAAATTCTTCCTCTAATCGTAAGGTACCCTTGGTATTGAACAGTTTGAATCTTGCAGGACCGGAAGTCCTCGAGGAACATGCTTTTAATGGTGGGCTGGACCATTGTACGGGATGATGATGACTTCTTCGACCCAGTTACGCTCAGTGATGATGAACTTTTTCGCATTGGTGTCTCACTCTCTCCCACACTCTTAGTTTGGCTCATATATCTTGCAGGGGGTATGCTGCTGACAGGGGTACTGGGTGTAACTGAAGAAATGTTTGACGCTTCTTCCTCCTCGTCATCAGCAGATGAAACATCAACGGATACAATTTGTTGACTTGCAATTCGGGCATCCTTGATCTCCCTTAGGTGCGCATGCCATTTGACAGTGTGCTGTCTCTCAAGATGACCTCTCTGGCCTCCGGTACAATAGTTGGTACCAAGCTTACCACGACTAACTCGAAGCTTACAAATGGTACAAATGGCTATGTTTTCCCTTGTTGGGCTAACACTAAAGAAGTCCCAAACTGCGGACTTCAAATGTCTGTGGGGGGCGGAGGAGGCGATACTGGGAATGCTACTAATGCCAGATGAACTGGAGGATATGTGTTGCCGAAATTTAGTACGTTGTGCACTTACAGAACCACTAATTGAGGAAATGGAGGTCGAGGTAGATGGAGGTCCCTTGTGGCGAGAAAATATGGAAGCTGTAGGCGGTGGTGTACTAGTTAACTGCATTCGTGGTGGTCCCATTCCCACGTCGCCATCATCAGGCTCAGCAGCATTTCGGGATGGGGTATAAATGTCTGTTTGCTGCATGCCTGCTGAGGCTGGAGTGACGTGTATGATGACTGCGTCGTCGTCGTGAGAGTCTTCAACAGCAGGAGTATATGCCACGTCTTGTTCAGCGTCATCATCACACTCCATAACTCTGAGACTTTCGGGGACCTCCTTTTTACGCTTAGCTACCTTTGTCAGATCATGGTGTGCCTCACTCTCCGGCAGCACTGGTGGTTCCCAATTGTCATCCATATCATCAGAAGCAAGGGGGCTTGAAGAAGAAGTAGACACCATCCTTGATCTTTTCCTTGCTGGGATCTGGAAGACAATGAATCATCAGGAGGAGTGGCTTCCTCATTTGATACCTCAGCTTGAATGTCGATTTCCTGATGTGCCCCTACTTCGGGAGGAACAACTATTGTGGGTACTTGTGCCACTCCATGCACCTCTGCTTGCGCCTCTCCTTGCGCCGACTCTCCTTCCACATGTACTTGGGCTTGTACTTGCACATGTGGTTGTTGAACACTCGTCAGATGAGTTACAACAACCTGTGTTGATTGAGGGATGCTGCTACTTTCTTGCGATGAGCCAACATCACTGGTCGATGGTGATTGAACAACTATACTGGCTGCCTCTGCAGCACTCAAGGCCTTGGACCTAAGTTGGCGTGGTGGTGGTGGCACTGAGCCCAATGGAGCGGAGGTGCTGCTCCCAGCTTGGTCCCCAGCAAACCCCGCTGCTGCTGCAGGCGTACTTTTTTTTCCCCAAAAAATGCGGTGGTCGGCACACCTGTCTCCTTGGTAAGTGGCGCCACTTGCTTCATCTGCTCCTTACTGTCAACTTTCTTGCTAGAGGAGCTACGGGCAACTTTTTTTGGGGCCATCTTCTTCAGATGTCAGAACAGCAGGACGCAGTTGCACAAGTTGCAGAGTTGTCTGTGGCCACACGTGACGTTGTGCTGCACACACCGCAGCAGAACTTCTTCCTGGCACTGATGAGGAACGATGAGGCTGATGATTCGTCTTTCTGCACCTAAAAGCAAACAAAGCCAGAGGAACATCAGTTAAGTAAATGTTGCATATGTAGCGCTTCAATTAATAGTTTGCAAGTAAGCATTTTTATTATACCCACCCCCCCAAAATGGAAAAACCAATAAAATGCACCAGTGACAGAATACCCCTGGGCATAATGGATGAAAGCATGTCAGACTGGGTGCAGGCCTATGGCACAACAAAGCATACTGCCTGGCTTCAAAATGGCCCCTAGACCCCCACCACATGGCCATGCCCCATCAACACCCCAAAAAATCAAAAAACACACAAAAATCACCACAATCCAATGCCATCCATGGCCTCAATGACGTTTACATTCAAGACACCCCACAGAAAGACTAGGCCCATGCACCACTGAGTGAGTACCCCAGGGCAAAAGGCCCAAACAACAGCCAAAAAATCAAAAAACACATAAAAATCACCACAATCCAATGCCATCCATGCCCTCAATGATGTTTAAATTCAAGACACCCACAGAAAGACTAGGCCCATGCACCACTGAGTAACCCTGGGCCTAGTGGATGAAAGCAAGGCACATTGGATGCAGGCCTATGGCACAAAGCACACTGCCTGGATTCAAAATGGCCCCTTGACCCCCACCACATGGCCAGGCCCTGCCTGTACCAGTCCTCAAAATGGCCCCCACCCACATGGCCATGCCCCACCAACACCCCAAAAAATCGAAAAACACACACAAATCACCACAATCCAATGCCATCCATGGCCTCCATGATGTTTACATTAAAGAGACCCCACAGAAAGACTCAGTCCATGCACCACTGAGTACCCCTGGGCAAAAGGCCCCAACAACAGCCCAAAATTCGAAAAACACACAAAAATCACCACAATCCAATGCCATCCATGCCCTCCATGATGTTTACATTAAAGAGACCCCACAGAAAGACTCAGTCCATGCACCACTGAGTACCCCTGGGCAAAAGGCCCCAACAACAGCCAAAAAATCGAAAAACACACAAAAATCACCACAATCCAATGCCATCCATGCCCTATATGATGTTGAAATTCAACAAAACAGTTGTATCATGCACCCATAACTAACCCTGGTCCTACTGGATACTGTGGCTACCCACAATATATTTTATTTAATGTTCTGAAAAAGTTCCAAAATTGTAGTTGCAGCAACTGTAATGCCCCAAACAAACTTACTTGTGAAATTTCTAATCCATAAGTGATCCAAAGAAAGTCAAAAAGGCCTCAAATCCAAATATCCAGCAGCATCCACAAAAAGTAATTCTTCCAGGTCAAGATCCAAATCAAAGTGACCAGGACATGAACAAAGCACTGGGAGGAGCCTGCTGGACAGGAACAGGAAGTTGAAGACTGTGGGGCACTTCCTTCCTCCCACCCCCCCAAAATGGACTCCTTGCAAAAAAAAGTGCAGGCAAATGTCAACCTAAGGAGTTATTCTGATAAAAAATCATTTTCAGAAGGTTTATGCTGACTGCTGGTGGATTTCTTGTGCGAAATTGCAAATTTTGCAATTTCGCAATTGGGAGATTGTCGCTGCCCGCCGCATCTACGTGTTCGCAAGTGTTTACTCCCGCGATGCGTGATCACGGGCCTTTATGACGTACTCGCGTTGACAAACTCTCGCTGTGCAAGGTGGCAAGCCGCGATGACGTAATCGCGGTCGACAAAACTCCCGCGGGATCCCGCAGCAAGATCCATAATGGCGCAGCACATGCAAACATGGAGAAAAACAACTCTCCAAATGCTGAATGACGGTAAGTGAACGCCGCGCGCTGCAAAATTGTATAGTATTGTATAGTATTCTATTTGGCAAGTGCGACCAAGCAAAAAAATCCGTTTCGTGCGAACTTGCGAATTTTATCGGGAAATTCGCGAGAGTTCGCGGATTGCGAATTTGCTGAAAATCCGTAAAATCCGCGAGCGGAACGGATTTTACACCCACGCTTAAGAAGGACTGATTTTGCATTGATGTTAAAAAACCTGAACTTGGTTTGCAGCATTAGATCCTTGGAGCTCCAGATCTTCTTTAAGGTAGCCCTTGATTTGTTGATTCTTGTCTTGACATCATCGTCTGTGCTGCCCTGCCTGACTATGACACTGCCCAGGCAGGTGAAGGCCTTATCCTCTGCCAGTGCATCGCCTGCTAGAGTAATTGCAGTTGTGCTGGCCATGTTAGCCTTCAAAATCTTGTTTTTTCCCCTGTATATGTTGAGGCCAAGTTTTGCTGAGGTGGCTGCCACTCTGTCGGCCTTCTCTTGCATCTGCAGATAGGTATGGGAAAGAAGGGCCAGGTTGTATGCAAAGTTCAGGTCATCAAGCTGCATCCAAGGTGTTCATTAGATCCAATTTTTTCTTGCTGTTGATGTCTTCATGATCCAGTCTATGACCAACAAGAAGAGAAAAGGTAAGAGCAAACAACCATGTTGTGCTCCAGTTCTCACTTGGAAGGCTTCCTTGATTTGTCCTCATGGGCTATTTTGTATGTCATTCTTTCGTAAGAGTTCCTGATGACTCTTACGATTTTATCTGGCACACTATAGTGGTAGAGGAGTTTCCAAAAGGTCTCTCTGTACACTCTGTCAAATGCCTTCTCATAGTCAATGAAGTTAACATAAAAGGGGGAGTTCCATTCCATTGACTGCGCAGTGTTGCAATCTGGTCTGTGTAGGATCTTTCTTTGTGGAAGCCGGCTTGCTGGAGTGCCGACTTGTTTCTTCATTCTGTTCAGAATGACCCTGTTGAACACCTTGCTACGGGTTGATAGAAGTGATATCACTCTGTAGTTTGCAGAATTACTTAGGTCATCTTTCTTGGGGATCTTGATACGATATCCCTGCTTACAGTCTGATGGCACCGTTTCCTCTACCCAGATGCTTCCAAACATGGGGTAGAACATGTCTACTGATGTTTCAATGTCTGCCTTCAGCGCCTCTCCAGGAATGTTGTCAGGTCCTGCTGCCGTCCCATTTCTCAGATGTTTAATGGCTTGCTGTATTTCTTTCTTGGTTGGTTTGCTGTAGTAAATTGGCAAGTCCTTGTCAGCTGGCTGTATGCCTGGCAAAGACTACAGCAAGGGCTGGTTCAGCAATTCTTCCAAGTGCCCCACCCATCTATGTTGCCCATGATTGTCTTCCCAGTTTTGTCTTAAACACTTCTTTCTAGCTTGCTGTATCTGACATGGAGTTTCCTTGGTATTTCTTAGAGTTCTTTCAAGTTTCCATGGCTTTCTTCTTCCTGGGCTTCTGTGGCAACACCATAGATAAATCTTCGCTTGTCTGCTCTTTGCTTCCTCGCTGGATTTGGTGTATTCGCCTTGAGCTTTTGCTTTTTCTGCTCCTATTTGGCTGCTGTTGACAGCAGCTTTCTTTTCCTTTCTCTCTTGGATCTTTGCCGAGAGTCTTGGAGGAGATCTCTTCTTTACCCTGGTGTTACTTGGGACCCAGTACCTCCTGGCCACTCTTTCTTTGATCTTCTTCCACTGACTTTCTACATGGCCTTTGTTGTCCTCTAGTTCTTTCAGGACTTGAAACTTGTTACTAAGGGTGACTGAGTATTCACTTAGTTTCAGTACATCTTTGAGGAGGGGGGTGTTGTATCGCTGATGTTGGTTTGTCGGTTCTGTCCATGTTTTCTTCAGATTTAGCTTTAGCCTGGCCATGACAAGGTGATTGGTCTGATGCCATCCCTACTCCTCTCATCACTCTCACATCCTGCAGGGACCTCCAGAACATCTTGGCAATGTAGACATAGTCAATCTGATTCTCTGTTGAATGGTCGGGTAACTCCCACTTTGCCTTGAGTATTCTTTTGTCTGGAAATAAAGTACCACCCATCACCAGACTGTTCAGGGCACAGAGATATACAAGCTTTTCATAATTTTGTTCATGTCGTCAAAGCCATGGTTTCCCTTGGCTTCTTCATACCTAATGTTGTTGTTTCCAGTCTTGGCATTGAGGTGTCCTATCAGTATGGTGATGTTTCTCTCAACACATTTCTCCAGGATGGACTGAAGTCTGTTGTAAAACTGTGCTTTTTCCCTCTTCTTTGCTGTAATTTGTAAGTTCATAGCACCACATAACATTCATGTTGATCCTCTTTTTCTTTGTGCGAAATGTCGCTGTGATGATGCTGGGATTGTGGGTTTCCCATCCAATCAGAGAGCTGTTGGCTGCTGGCATTAGCATCAGTGCTACTAAAGGTGTGGGGCGTGCTCGTCCTTCTTTGCAGAATATAGCAGACTTCCTCCTGGAGACAGACCTTTCTGTCCGGACTGTATCAATCTGGTCTTGCTGATGCTAAGCAGGGCAACGTTGAGTATTTTCATCTCAACAACCACTTAGCTATCTTGCCTGTCTCGTACATGGTCCTCATGGTCCATGTCTCAATGGTAAGGGTCTTGATCAAAAGCAGGTGGATTGGCTTTGTGGCTTCCAGAGATCTCTGGCTTTCACCACAAGGCGTCATAGCTCTCCATGAAAGAGATTTCTCTCTCCCCAATGCCGGGATGTCTTTTGGTCTTTGGTTGACATTTCTGCAGCTAGGAGTTTTTAAATGGTGAGGTAGCTAGCCCCATGCATAACCTCCTTTTACAGCTGGGGTTGGGACCAGCCATGATGGAGTTTTAACAGTGAAACAAGTAAAAAGATTTGAATGTTCAAAATTGTATTTGTAATAGCTATACGTCGGGAACTTTGGAGGGATTGCTAATTGTTATCTATCTCTAAGGATTGAAATGATGGCCAGTAAATAGTTACACATTCCAAGACTATAAAATTATTAGATTGTGGGTGTAGCAAATTTTTGAGAGCCTCGATAAAACTGCATGTGACAGGAGAAACAGGTGTTGGCAGAAATCTGTGAAAAGATCTTATGAAAAGACTATGGGCTTAATTACAATATCGGTCTGTAAGCCTTCGACCACTGGTCGGAGGCGTACCGACTGACCTTGTTCACTCCGACTGCTGCATGACAATGGTTGGAGTGTAAACCATCTGGGTAATCCGACTCAGTTCCAACAGGCTCAAGGAGCCTGTCAGCCAGTCGAAAGGGGCACATAATCCCTTATGGATGGTGTTTCCGCCGCTGAGATTATAATGTAGGTTTCCGACAGCCTTTCCATGTTGGCCTTTCCGACATGGAAAGGCTGTCAGAAAGTGACTTTGGGGGGCCCTAAGAGGGCTGCCTTCCCACCTGGCCCTCTGTTTTTAGCCCTGGGGGCACCATTGCCCCCCTGGAAATCCCTGCACCGTGTGGCAGGCACCATGAGGTACCTGCCACAAAGTGCAGGTATTTTCACAAACTCCCATTTCTCAATGTGAGCTTGTGCTGAGGGCGGTTTCCACCCGCCACACAAACTCCCATAGAGAAATGGAAGTTTGCAACTGCACCATGTGCGGTCACATCGTAATAAGGCATGCGGAACCTCCGACCTTTGGTCAGATGGTTCACACAACAAAACAGTGTCGGTTGGAGGCAACTCAGACAGACATCAAAATCAGCCCCTATTTTTGAAGTTAATGCATACTAAACACATTTTGGAGTGATTTCATTTTGAGCCATGATCCTGATAATAATAAGATTGTGAGACATATGTAGCTATGTATGCAAGCTTTGAAGTATTTTATATACACTATTGTGGAAATCCATTTTTAAAATAAGAAAATAAAAAAATATTTTACAGTAAAATGACA
The DNA here is from genome assembly GCF_964261635.1 of Lissotriton helveticus. Taxonomy (NCBI): domain Eukaryota; kingdom Metazoa; phylum Chordata; class Amphibia; order Caudata; family Salamandridae; genus Lissotriton; species Lissotriton helveticus. The sequence goes on along the minus strand of NC_136061.1, from coordinate 960,328,111 downwards.
CACCTGAGATAAAATATTTTTTACTTATTTTTTGCTAGGAAATCATTAGTAATCTTCATTGTTCTGGGTGCCTGTTATTGTAAGAGAGGTAACTGATGTATATCAGTTCACCTGGATTTCTATACTGTTTTCTCCCTGATTTATCTCAATATGCTAATCTCTTTTGTAGTGAACATGTATTGTTGCTAACTTATAACTGCTTCTGTGGCTCCAATTATTCTTTCTGATATTTCTACATACTGTCTCTACAGCTGGAATTTCCTGGGTAAAAAGTTTTATAAACTGGAAGAAAATTAGCAAAATCACCAAAATCTGTAGTGAAGTAAGAACTCTGCATTTTCCACATCTGTGCAGGAGAGCTGGATTGTTCTAGCCATTGATTTTGATTTGCATTCATGTGTAGAAGAGTTATGGGGTACGATGAGATGCTGCCTGTAGGATATCTGCATTTTCTGCATGGTCACCCTGGATATTTCACCTTTTGCTGGACCCTATAATTTTGGTGGCTGTAGGACTCTGTGCACGTCATCCCAGCTAACCAGAGAGAAGAATTTGCATTACTCTATGCATCATGGTATAGTTGGAGTACTCCTAGTTGGCATTTTTAAATTGCATCTAAGTTCCTAGTATATGGTACACAGTGTACACAGGGCATGTAAGTTAAATGTCACAAGTGGAGTGTAGCATCTATTAAGCCATCATTAGCAGTGACAATGTAAACATGACTGCAAGCCTACCCTCTGTACTTTGGCTGTGCAGTTTTAAACTGCAAATTCGAGCTGTCAAAATAACCTTTTTGGCAAGCCTGAGCCTTTCTTTTAAATTTGAATAAATCATCCCTAAGTAGATCTGATTGCTGATAAGGCAGGGTGAATTGAATTTAAAATTAGAACATGTAAAAGTTTATTGTTGCATGTGTCCTTACAGTAAAAACTGTAGCAAGATTGGCTGTTCTATAGGAATACACTGGAATTGTGCTAATAAATATTAACACTGACTCGTGGAAATGGGATTAGCTAGAAAAATAATAAACAAACTAAATTCATTAGCTGTTAAAAAAATTAATTCAATGATGAAGTAGGATTATCACTAAATATTTTAAAAAGTTACCTTTTCCCTGCCTGAAGTTGCTGGAGGCTAATCAGTAATTAGCATTTGGATAGGTGTGAGTGGGTCTGAAATGCATCCCAGGAGCAAACAATAGGCTTATTTGAATGGGCAAAGTGGCCGTCTCTTAACCTGACAGAATATGCCAGGCGAGACTGTGAGCATCCTTTATGACATTAGGAAGTCAAATTCTGCTTGGCAGGTTTGGCGGGGTTTTTCATACAAGACTTGAAGTGCACTTCAAAGAGTCACAAGCAAATGTTAACTGACACCTGGGCAGTGCCCCCCCCCCACACCCTCTATCCAGGCAGGCTCTAATCACACTGGAACTTGTATGACACTACAGTGTCAAAGCCTGTTTGACAGGGCTGCTGGGTTTACATATAACATTTGGGGAACAATTCAAATGAGGAAAACAGGATTGCAAAACAATTCTTGTATATCCACTGTCTGTTTCTTGAACACCCTATTTTTTGTCCTACCATACTTCTGTCTCTGAATTTTCTGGGGGTACCGTGGCTGTTTCAAACTGAATTTTAGTGTTAGATGTATGACTGCTGTGTGATACTTATGCGCGGGTCACGCTATTACTTTCTTTTGTACACCCTTGATATGTGCGCCAAGATCCCTGATGGCAAGTGGTGGGTGCAAAAACATATAAGGTTTACATTTCCTGTAGTATTCAGCCTTTGTTTATTTTACTGATGTGTTTATTTCTGCCATTGTGTTCATGCCATTGTGCTTTCTATTTTTTTTTTATTGTTTTTATACACACACACACATATTTAGCCACGAGATACACATATGTTCAAGTGGTGGAACTTCTGGATGCATTTAGAGTTTGACTGACTGGGAGCTTCCCCGTACATTGGTGGGACTCCTCCGCTACCAAATGCCTGTTCCTCCACACTATTTACAGGAAGTGGAACCATTGGGTTTCAAGGAAAGAGCATCAGTTGGCTCCATAATTTGGAAACTCATCAGTCACCACCAGGCTACACGGGGCCTTCCGATGAATACAGCAGTACTTTCTTCTAAATTTCCCTGTCGGAGCTGAGAGAATTGTAAGTGTAGCAGGCAGGCTGCCATGGTAGTTTGTGCCTTCACCAGTCTAGCAGCGCCGGTTTCTTTATGAGGGCGGGGGAGTGTGGCCTCCCCGCTCGCTGTGTGCCGCACAAAGTGTTAAAAATAAAATGGCAATGGAATGATTTAATAGCCAATTTATTTTTAACCAAGGCACGCCGCAGCCACCAGCCTGCATCCAAGCCAGGAAAGCGTGTCCTCTGCTGCCAATTGGCAGCAGGAGGACTGGAGTAGTAGTGGCCACGCACTTCAAAGTGCGCATGTCACTTGCGTCGGCCAAAGTGACATGCACACTTTGAAGCTCTCCACCCAGCTGCCTTAGACAGCTGGGTGGAGACCAAGCACAGGCCCCTAGGGCCTCAAGGATCGTTTGGCCAATCCACTCCATCCAATCCTGGCGCTGCTCTAATGCAGCATGAGAGCAGCTCCAGGATTGGCTCGTTCCACAGGCTTCGAAGGACAGCGAGGAGGACACAGAGCTTGCGAGTAAGTACACTTTAGTTTTATTTAATTAATGGAATGTGTAATGCATGTAGTTTGTTTTATTTTGGAGGGGGTGTGGTTCTTTTTGGGCTTTTGAAGGAGCGTTTTTTTTTGTATGGGAAATGTGTTTTGGGAGATGGTGAGGCACTTCACTCGCTCACCACTTCTAGAGGTCACCAGCCGCTCCTGCAGTCTAGCTGCTTGGAGGCCCATCTGCTTTATTATATAAATGACTGGTAGAATGGACTTTACTAGTTATACCTTTTAGTTAGTTTAGTAACACGTTTAATGAATTGTTTACTTAATTGAACTATGAATTGCTACGGTTTTTTATTTATAAAACAGCAAATTCTAATTCTATTTACATTTTTTCCATTTTTACTTCTGACTTTTTAAAGGTAACCAGTTATATATGTTTTGATATTCATACATCTACCTAGGTTTCGACCTTCATTTCTTAGCTCCTAACTATATTGCACGTTGTTTCCTACACCCTCCACCCCCTGACACCCCTGTCAGAGTTAAACGTGAGTGTGGCCGACATTATTGAACGTTAAATCAAGGGCACTTCAAAGAGGACTTCCCCTCTCTCTGTTTATGAGTAGACAGATTAGATATTTGTAGCTAACCAGGTAACTCGTAAAACTCACGCTACTTACACTTTTGTGCTTGTTATTACCTCTCACTCCCCTCTAGAAGCTGGCGCCACTACCGCCACACACCAGTTAGACTGAGCCATAGTCAGTCAGTCCATGGCAGAAGTTTTAAGACATGTGACTGACTGTGTCCTGAATTCCCAGACACAGGCCTGTGTCTGTCTCTATAAATTCTATTCTACCTCGCTGAAAGGCCACACTGTGCCATGCATTAAAAGGTATTTAACTGATCTCGGGTCTGGCAATGGCTCGCCCCTGCTCCAGCCTAAGGGGATCTGTCAGCAGGGTTTCCAGTGAGTTGCAAGAAGCAGATGCCCCCAGGTCTGCACATCTGGCTCCTGGGGACTGCAGGAGCGAACCCCGGATGACAAAGTGGGCAAATACCTTAATTCCTTATTGCATGTAAGCAGATGCCAGTAATATTAACAGAGGTCAGCGTCGGGCCGCCAGGCAGCCGCGGTAATCCCTGTGTGTATAATATTTATCTCGGAGGATGGTCCCCGGTGACAGGGCGCCTGCTGGGGACAGCGCGGCTCAAGTTCAGTATAACAGGGCGTTCGCTCATTTATAACAGGGACTTTACAACAAGTCAGGCAATGTTAGGATGGGAGAGGCGTACAGGCTGTGGGAAGCTGTCCATCCGCCAGGCAGTCCCAGGGGTATGCATTACAGTGTGTGCCAGCCCCATCTATCTCCAGCTTCAGGGGTTTAAAGCACTCTACATTACAATACATTGCAGTCCATTGCATCTTTACCTTTAGGGTCCTAAAGGATCCTGCCTGAACTTCAGGGAGCTCCATTACATAATATGGAAGTCCAGTACACTTTCATCTACAGGTATCTACAAAATCCTGCCAGGATTCCCCTGTATCTGCATTAAAGAACATGTCAGACCACTCCTTGCTCAAGGCAGGGACATGGAAGCGCTAGCATGGAATCCTGGGATCTCTATTGGAGATCATGGCAATCCAGTGCATCTTTGCATCCGGAGACCTGCGGGATCCTGCATGAACTCCAAGAGATCTGCATTACAGAGCATGGCAGTCTGGTAAATGTAAATGTAAATGTAGTGTACTTGTATAGCGAACGAATCGACCCCAGCTGGGGTATCTCGGCGCTTGTACGAATACCTCTGTGGAACCCTTCCTGGCTTTTCCCTGTGAAGTGCCCACTCCTGGGCACCTCCAAGGTGAAGCCAGGCATCCTAGCGTTGAGGGAGCCGTTGTGGAGATTAAGCAAGCTATTGCCCAGAGTTGCAGAGTGGGACCCATGATTAGAATAGTCACCGAGGCAAGAATTATCAGGTCCGAGGAAATTGAGCCCAAGACCTGCCGAGGCGGGAATTGAACCCTGGTCCCGGGCTAGACCTCTGCATCAGGGTCTGCCGCTCTAACCATTGAGCCACACTGCTGGTAGATGCAATCTCCCAAAGGGATCCCCCTGTATCTGCATTAAAGAACATGGCTCCCTGAGACTTAATGGCCAACCACTGCATGTCTAGCAATATGCTGATGGCACAGTATTGCTGGGCTTTTCTGCGGTTGGGCTTCAAAACTCTCTCAATAATCTTACTGCAAATTAAATGGATTAGAAATGAACCCAGGAAAAACGAGCTCTTGGAGGAACCCATGAAGTCTTGCACTGTCACAGAGAGTTGGATATTAGAACATGAAGTATATTGCACAGCATCCTGCAGAGCCCAATGACATTGCGTAAGGGTAGGGGAATCAGAGAAACAGACAATTAAGTTATTTTTATCAATGGGGAGGCTTGAGTGTCCTCGCAGGAAGGCTGGGTTTGTAACCCCCTTGCATCTGTTGGTTAGAACCCAAGTTTGATAACAGGCAGGCAGGGCGGGCACAGGTAAGGGAGGTGAGGCGGTGGGGTCTGGGGGGAGTTGACAGACGACAGGATAGGTCAAATTAAATTTAAAAAAAATGAATAAAATCACTTACCATGTGCTCTTTGAGAGCACAAGCTATGTGGTTTTATTTCTTTTTTTTATTTCATTTTACCTATACCGTCATCTGTCTACTTTGACCCCCACCAGCCGGCCCTGCCCCCACCCTGCCTCACCACTTTTACCTGTGCCAGCCGCGCCTGGGAATGGGACAGTAAACTGAAATTTTTACTGTGGAGCACAGAAGCAAAGAATGCTTTTTGCATTTTTCATCTTCAGCTAAATTTCTATTGCTTTCGCCAGTTTGGTGTTTGTACAAAATATCAGAGAAAGAATACTGTGATAAAAAAATATTGTGTCAAGAACATCAGGATGTCAAACATTTCATTTACAGGAATATTGAAAGTTAAAATATCATTTACAGTTTTGTTAGTCATATAGTTGTAAAAAATATCTATTTAGAAAATATTGTATGTAGTATCGTTTGTAAGTGTTAATTAGTATGTAATTTATTGTGGTGTGTTTGATTCTATGTGTTTATTATTATTTTTATTTGTGTTTTAGTAAAATAAATTATTATTTAGGAAATGATTGATATTGATATTTTTAGTTGTATTAATGTATTATAAAAATGGATTTCTAATTTCTTTTAGTAGCGGGATAGTGGGCTTTTAGGGGATAAGGGTGGGAAGATTTTTAAAATGTGGATATTTTTGTGTAAATGTTATCTTAATTATTTTAATGATTATGCAAGTTAATATTGTAAAATGTTAAAATTAATTTAGTTACAATAATAATTTTTATAAACTATAATTTATAATTTATAACTACATGTATTAATTATTATACATTTAAAAAATCTTTTCGGGGGGCGTGGCTAGGCGCCGGCTGAAATGGCCGCCAGAACCAAGAGCTCTGGGCGACCGAGCCCCCATCACTCCTAAAATCCGGCCAAAATCCGCCTAGTCCTGCAGATGTCCAGTGGCGCTGGGCTCCCCGATCCACGCTGCATGTAGCGGTCCAACTCCGGCCTCGCTGCGCTTCTCTGCCATCGAGCGACGGCCGTATGAGCAGTGGCCCTGGAGCGGACCCGAGGAGAGGACGAGTCGCGGCCGGCTGGACGGGGTAGGCGAATCCCCGGCTTGCGGCCTAGTCGGAACGGGGCCTGTCGGGCCCTGACGGGAGCAGCTCCGCATCCTTGGTGCTGCGCTCCCTGGGACTGTTACCCCCGGTGGGGCTTCAACGCCCACGACGACCGCGGGGCCAGAAGGTGAGCCGCATCGGCCTGGGAGGTGAAGGAGGCCTTTGGCGGTGCTGCAGCGCGGCAAGGAACGGCGGCAGTGAACGCAACCAACTGCGCAGCGTGGCGCCTATGCCGGGTGCGGCGGACTCAACGACCTGAGCCCAGCGAGCAGTAGGGCTTTGGCGGACTGTAGGGCGGCCCTAATCCTGGATCTTATCGCAGCGACACAGCGGGGGACAAAATCACTGCCCAGGACCCGCGCCATTGCTGGACGCCCTCTCTGTGCCCTGGGTGCCTTGGGTCCCGTCCACCGGGGGGTGCACACCTCCGGGCTGAGAAAGACTTGCTGTGGCTGCAACAGGCCTGCAGGGACCGGGTTGACCTGCATACCCACGGCGACAAACCGGTGCGGACCTGCCCCCTGTGAGGTAAGGGTCGCCACTTTGAATTGGACGCTGGCAGAAGTGGAGGTGGAGAGTGCCTGCTGCTGGGCCGCGGGGCCTGAGGGTCGGGGCTTATCTGTGGCTGTACAGGCCCTCCGAGTCGCGCGTCCGTGGCGGCGGACCATCCTTCCCCCCCTTGAGGGTCCCGGGCCGTGGACGCGGGCCCTGAACTCACCAGCGTACCGGCCATGCTCACGGACCTGGGCAAGAAAAAGAGCTCAACTATGAGGCCCAAGCAGGGCACATCCACCCAGACGAACAGTCTCGACAAATACACAGTGCACAGAGGCACGAAGCGGACGGAGGTGCCAGCAGGCGACCAACAGAGCCCAAAAGAACCGTCGCTGGCCAGCATCATGACTGCCATTCAATCGTTGGGCGCGACCCTGGAAACCAAAATAGACAAGATAGCCATAGCAGTTAAGCTTCTCCGCACGGACCTCAACAAAACCTCAGAAAAGGCTAAATCTAACGAGGCCGGTATTGCGGAACACCAAACGTCTAAGAAGCGACTGGAACGGCGAGTTGAAGAACTGGTCCATCAACACCGCCAGCTGTCTCTCCGGTTGGAGGACCAGGAGAGGAGGGCCCGAAGTAGTAACATCGGCCTAGTTGGTATGCCGGAGGATGTGCCGGAGGACCTTGAGAGGCCCAGTACGGAACTCTTTGTTGAGGACCTGATCCTAAATTACCTCAAGCCGAAACGTCTGTCCAAAATATTTACTGCCGAGCGAGCACACCGGGCTCCCATCCCAAAACCAAAACCTGGGGCACCACCGAGGACTATCATTGTGAAAATCCTCAACGACAGAGACGCCGTCTTGCAGGCGGCCAGGCGGGCTGGGGACCTACTCTACGAGAACGCCAAAATTCGGTTCTTCCCTGACTTTACCCTCCAGGTCCAACGGGAGAGGAGATCTTTTGTAGGGGTGAAGGTGGCGCTTAGAGAAAGAGGTATCAAGTACATGATGTTTTTCCCTGCCAAGCTTAAGGTCCTGGTGGGGGGAAAATCCCTATTTTTTACTTCACCATCGGAAGTGCAAGACTGGATTGACAGGGAGTCACCCACCGCTGGAGAGGGAGCAGAGGGCCGAAACTGGAGAGACACCTGGATCGTATCCCCGGAATCTGCGGCTGGGAGATCTGAACTGGACGGACAGAGTCAACGCTCTTGGAGATCACGCTCCGCGAGCCCGAGATGTGACACCCTGCGTGAGGAGGCGGAACTCGGAGACTGAGGGACCCACAAAGCTGATAAGTGTCAACCATTGCAGTATTGTGCTGCTCCTGATCTTTATTTGTCTTTTTACAGTGGAGGATTAGCCCCACTTGGTACCATGGTTGTATATAGCCACTGAGAGAACCAACCTGCAGGACTTGTAGACACTGTGCACATTTGAAGTTGGGGGGAGGGGACCCGGGCAGTGGGCGGGGCCGGGGCCAATGCACGCTCCGAGCGAAAGGTCCACTAGGAAGGAAAGACGGGTCACTTAGAGTTCTAGTTTCTTCCTTTCCAGGGTGAGTAACAGGGCGAAAGGCACTCTGCTAATTTGGGATGTGGGTAGTTTTAAACCTTCGGAGCAGGGGAGCATGGAGGGGGGAGGGGACGGGGGGAGTTGAGGACGTGGATGGGGAGGGGTGGGGGGCTGTTGGGGTTCGTTGTGGACTTTTGAGGATGTCACACCAAGGATGCTACTGTTCAGTTGAAATCTATGCTACTTTGCACAGGGAGTCACTGCAGGAATATTGGTACATACTTTTGCAGGAGGTTTGGAAGTGCGGGGATGGGAACCCGAGAGGAGGTACACATTGCAATAAAGAGGGATAAGAGTGTAAAGTTACTGAACTGGAACGTCAACCGGCTGGGGGACAAGCTCAAACGAACTATTGTTCTACAATTCGTCAAAAGACACCTTCCCGATGTGGTACTCTTACAAGAGACACACTTACTGGGCAACACCTGTCACGCACTTAACCGGTGGGGTTACTCCATGGCGGCACATGCCGGATTCACATCGGGGTCACGAGGGGTGGGCATCTTGCTTCGTCATAGCTTCCCCCTGGTCATTGAACACACGGACTCAGACCCCCTAGGACGCTTTGCTACAGTGTCGGGTACATGGGAGGGTCACAAGATAAACCTAGTCACGGCTTATATCCCGCCGGGTCTCCAAACACAATCGTACCAGGATCTAGGTAAGATGCTTCTTTCACTCCCAGAGGGGCACCTAGTGATAGGGGGTGACTTCAATGCTGTGGTATCTGGAACCTAGACAGATTTCCGCCCAGAGACATACCAACGGGTCACAGATGGCTTACAGACTTTCTTGAGGCTTTTGGTCTTTTAGACCTATGGCGCACCCGCCACCATCGAGACACGCAATACACTTTCTTCTCAGGCCCACACCGTTCATTCTCACGTATCGATTACATACTAGCGCCACAGTACCATGACACTACGATTCAGGAGGTTACCCATCTAGCGAGAGGGATCTCAGACCACTCGCCGTTACTTGCACACCTCACAATTGGTGACAAAGAAGAGGGCTGCACGGCGCCGATAAACGCATGGTACCTACGCTGCGGAGCCATCAGACAGAAACTCCTCCTCTCAATAGACTGTTACTTTGAAGAAAACGATGGCATGTGGCCTCGTCCACAGCGCTCTGGGAGGCTTTTAAGACTGTGCTTAGAGGGGAAGCCCTCTCAGCAATTTCTGGTCGCCGTAAGGAACGGGGAGAACATATCGCCAATATGGAAAGAGACCTCCTGGTGCTGGAAACAGGGGCTCACGCTGAGGGTGAGCCCGGGGCAGTTCACCTCATGGAACTTAAGGCGGCAGAATACAGGGCCCTAGTTACTGATGCTGCCAAGACTATAGCCAGAGATAAAGAAGGTAGGCTATATGACCAAGGCGATAAGGCAGGCAAGCTCATAGCCTGGCTCGACAAAAAACAGCAGGCTCAAAGAATAGTCGCAGAGCTCCAAACAGAGTCTGGAGCCGTAATTACTGAACCCCGTGACATGGTGCGGGAATTCGCGGCCCATTATCGAAAGGTATATAGTAGAGGTTCGGACAGATCAGAGGAAGACTCAGTCTCCTTGCTGACTGACATCCGAATGCCCACTCTCTCGGAAGCGGAGAGAGTAGACTTGGAGGCGCCACTAACCGTGGAAGAACTGACCCGGGCGATCGGGGATCTCCGGTCGGGGAAAGCGCTGGGACCAAGCGGCTTGGCAATAGAACTATACAAGCTCGCACCTGGGGGCCTTGGTCCTTACCTAAAGCGGATGTTTGAGGAGAGCAGGGATCGGAGCATTCTGCCGCGCGATCAATGTATAGCCACAATAGTGGCCATCCACAAGGAAGGAAAACCAAGAGACTCCTGTGCCTCCTATAGGCCCATATCCCTCCTCAACGCGGAGCCCAAAATTTTAGCCAAAGCCCTTGCTAATAGGCTCAAACCTGTCCTGCCCGCCCTGGTCCACCCGGACCAGTCTGGCTTTATGCCCCACCGCAATACTACGCTTAACCTCCGAAGGCTACACGGAGTGCTGGGTAGATGTCAGTGTCGTCAGTGCCGGTCGCTCAACCCGCCACGTGGCTCCTTCCGAGGTCACCCGGCTGCCACCGCCTGCTCGTTGCCCTTGAGCGTTCGTATCTCTGCCTCGTATTTTGTATTCTGTTTTTCTGCCGTTATCGCCTCTGTTACTGTGCTGGGCCCCTGATTTGTATTACTGTATTTCCTGCCGTTTCTGCCCTGTTATTGTGCTGTGCCCCCTGATTGTCCGCTGCCATCCCCCTGCCTCTGTTTGTTTAGCTCCTAGACCCCCTAGCGCTTCAGCCGCCGTTCCCCGCTCCTTGCCGCTGCTCCCCCGTGGCCCCGCCCCCTCTCCTCCTGGTCCCTCTCCCATTCGCCACCCCGCTCCCACCTCCCAGCTGCTCCTCCCTTGCTCCGCCCCCCCCGACTCGCCATTATGGCAGAGTCCGCACGTACGTGCAGCGTTCACGCGCAGCAGGCGCGCCGATTGTGCGCCGAAGGCGCGCCAAAGGCAAGCCCGTCTGCGCCTGTCCGTGCCTGGACCGCGCCCAGCGCCAGGGCCCCTGGCCCCCACCGATGCAAGACTATCCGTCAGACCTACGACGCCGCTGTCCTCAACGCACTCAATGCCGGCCGCAACCCCACCTGCTGCAAGGCCGCCCCAAAACGCATACACGGACCATTCACCTGCCTCCAATCCTGCACCGCGCCAGCCAAGCCAAACACCAGCAACAACCTCAAGTGCATCCTGCTCAACTCCCGCTCCATCCACAGACACGCCGTGGAACTCTGGAACCTCTTTGACACAACATCACCAGACGTCGCCTTCCTCACGGAAACCTGGATAAATGCCTCCTCAGCCCCTGACATCGCCATCGCCATCCCAGACGGGTACAAGATCATCAGGAGGGACTGCATCAACCAGACCGGAGGAGGCATCGCCATCGTCCACAAGAACACCATCCGCATCTCGACGGACCCCAACAACGCATTCAACGCCGCCGAGCACCTCCACTTCCAGATTCACACCGACCCCAAGACCACCCTCAGAGGCACCCTCATCTACAGACCCCCCGGACCACGCACACAATTCAGCGAAGACATCACGGACTTCATCAGCCCACACGCCCTCCCCTCCACCGACTACATCCTCCTCGGGGACCTCAACTTCCACCTGGAAAACAACAAAGACCGCAACACCACCGCCCTGCTGGACAACCTCGCCAACCTCGGACTCAAGCAACTGGTCAACACCCCCACCCACTACGCCGGCCACACGCTTGATCCCGTCTTCTCTTCCAGCAAGCACATCACCTTCAGCCACTCCACCGGACTCCACTGGACCGACCACAGCTGCATCCACTTCAGCTTCAGAAAGAACACAACCCACCACCACCCCCAACAGGTTCCTTACAGATGCTGGAGCAAGATCACCGCCGACCAGCTCACCACTTCCCTCAGCCAGAACCCACCTGCCAGCACAACGGACCCCAACGAAGCAGCCCGCAACTTCACGCAGTGGTTGACCGCCTGCACCGACGACCTCGCACCGCTGAAGAACCCTCCCAACAGACCCAGAAGCAAGAAGGCCCCCTGGTTCAATGACGAACTCAAGGACTCCAAGAAGACCTGCCGCACCCTCGAGAAAGCCTGGCTCCTCGACCAGACCGCTGACAATATGACCGCCCTCAAACACGCCACCCGCAAGCACCACCAGCTCATCCGCACCACCAAGAATAAATCACTGAAGGAACGACTGGACAACAACGCCCACGACAGCAAGGAACTCTTCAACATCGTCAGGGAGTTCTCCAACCCCAGCACCGGCAACAACGACATCACTCCTTCACAGGATCTCTGCGACTCCCTCGCCTCGTACTTCCACCGCAAGATTGCCGACATCCACAACAGCTTCGGCGCACCATCCACGCACCCAACCGTCGGACCAACGCGCCCAACCGTCGAACCAACGCACCCCACCGCCACCCTCCGCACCTGGACCTCGGTAACCACCGAAGACACAGCCCGCACGATGAACACCATCCACTCCGGATCTCCAACCAACCCATGCCCCCACCACGTCTTCAACAAGGCCGACTCCGCCATCGCACCCCAACTCCGAGACGTCATCAACACCTCCTTCAACACCGCCACCTTCCCGGAGAGCTGGAAGCATGCCGAGCTCAGCGCACTACTGAAGAAACCTACTGCGGACCCCACCGACCTCAAAAACATCCGCCCCATCTCGCTCCTTCCTTTTCCTGCCAAAGTCATCGAGAAGATCGTCAACAGACAGCTTGCTGCCTTCCTCGAGACGAACGGCTCCCTCGACCCCTCGCAGTCTGGTTTCAGAGCCAACCACAGCACGGAGACCGCCCTCATCGCAGCCACCGACGACATTCGAGCCCTGCTTGACAACGGAGAAACTGCGGCACTCATCCTCCTGGACCTCTCTGCAGCATTCGACACTGTCTGCCACCACACCCTAATCCAGCGCCTCAGCAACACCGGCATCCAAGGGAAGGCACTGGAGTGGATCATCTCGTTCCTCGCCGGAATAACACAGAGAGTCCGCCTCCCCCCGTTTCGTTCCGAGGCCGCCGAAGTCATCTGCGGCGTCCCGCAAGGATCGTCACTCAGCCCCACCCTCTTCAACGTCTACATGAGACTCCTTGCTGCCATCGCACGCCAACACAACCTCAACATCATCTCCTACGCCGACGACACCCAGCTGATCCTCTCCCTCACCAGAGACCCCAACACCGCCAGAACAAGCCTACACGAAGGGATGAAAGACGTCGCCGAATGGATGAAGAACAGCCGCCGGAAACTGAACTCAGACAAGACGGAAGTCCTCATCCTGGGACCATCACCCTCCGCATGGGACGACTCCTGGTGGCCCCCAGCCCTGGGCACCGCTCCCAAGCCAACAGATCACGCACGCAACCTGGGCTTCATCCTGGACTCCTCCCTCTCGATGACCAGACAAGTCAACGCCGTCTCCTCATCATGCTTTCACACCCTTCGCATGCTTCGCAAGATCTTCCGATGGATCCCGACCGAAACCAGAAAGACGGTCACCCAGGCCCTCGTCACCAGCCGTCTGGACTACGGAAACACCCTCTACGCCGGGACCACAGCCAAGCCACAGAAAAGACTCCAACAAATCCAGAACGCCTCCGCCCGACTCATCCTGGACATCCCCCGACGCAGCCACATCTCCAGCCACCTGAGGGACCTGCACTGGCTCCCCGTCAACAAGAGGATCACGTTCAGGCTGCTCACCCACGCACACAAGTCTCTCCATGACCTGGACCCCAAGTACCTCAACGACCGCCTGACCTTCTACACGCCCACCCGCCAGCTACGATCTACTAGCCTTGCCCTCGCCGCCGTACCTCGCATCCGAAGAGCCACCGCCGGAGGCCGGTCCTTCTCCTACCTGGCGGCCAAGACATGGAACTCCCTACCCATCCACCTTCGGCTGACCCAGGACCACCTCACCTTCAGGAGACAACTCAAGACCTGGCTGTTCGAGCAGTAGCGGACCCCCTCCCCCGAGCGCCTTGAGACCCTCCGGGTGAGTAGCGCGCTATACAAGTATTATGATTGATTGATTGATTGATTGATTGATGTCATACCATCCAGGAGGATGCAGTGGTGATGTCCCTAGACGCTACAATGGCGTTTGACACGCTCGAGTGGTCATATATGATGGCTGTCCTTCGCAAACTGGGTTTCGGCCCGAGTTTTACAGGGTGGGTGCGCCTCCTATACACAGCGCCCTTGGCTCAGGTCTCAGTTAACAATAAAATCTCTGAAGTTTTTGAACTCGGACGAGGAACGCGACAGGGTTGCCCCCTCTCGCCCCTCCTTTTTGCCCTTTCATTAGAACCCCTGGCTGCGTGGATCAGGCTGGACCTGTCCCTGAAGGGGATACGGTGGACTGACGGTTGGGAGGACAGGATCTCACTCTACGCAGACGACGTCCTCCTTTACCTCACGAGACCCCGTAAGTCACTAATAGTGGCTATGGATATATTCACCAGTTTCGGGAAAAACTCAGGCTACAGCATTAATTGGGGCAAGTCCATCCTATATGTCCTGCGGGGAGATGCTCCTGCGCTCCCGCGAAACTGCCCTATCGCGGTGGCCACAGAGGGGTTCCGCTATCTGGGTGCCTTTATCACCAAAGAGCCGAATACCAGGTACGAGAGGAACCTTCTCCCGCCTCTGCAGCGATTCAAAAGGGAAGCAGCTTCCTGGTGACAGCTCCCACTGTCCCTCCTCGGGCGGGCGACACTTTTTAAAACGATGGCGTTGCCGAGGTTCTTATATGCCCTACAAAACTACCCAGACTTGGTCCCGAATTCCTATTTCGCGTCCATCGAGGCCACACAGAGGGAGCTGCTGTGGTCTGGAATGCCCCGCATATCCCTTCGGAAATTGACCCTGGGGTGGTTCGACGTCGGCATAGCCCTTCCTGACATCTGCAAATATTACTGGGCTGTACACCTATCAGCCATTAACCAGGGTACGTATAGTGACGGGAATGACCCGGCGTACGGAATGGACAGGTGGCTCCTGCCGGGCGGAAACTTTGAAGCTGCGCTCTACTCCAAACCGGGAAGATACCCGCTTACAGGGCCCACGCAACACTCAGTACAGTTGTGGCATATAGTACACCGTCAACTAGGATGGGCCGACACCCTCACGATGGCCACCCCCTTGTGGGTTTCGGAGAGACTGGGCACGCTCGGTCGCACCAGAGGGTTCCGAAACTGGGACCTCATAGGCATCTCTCACGTCCGAGATCTGTGGGGTCCGAAAGGGATGGTGCCCTTTGCCTCGCTTCAGCACACCTATGAATTGGCACACTCCGAACACTTTAGATACTTACAAGTCAGACACTCTCTCCAGGCCAACATTCCCAGGGGCACACAGCCCCCTGCCTCCTCACCACTGGAGGATAGGCTCCTGGACGGTCACCTCCCCGAAATGCCAAATCACACACTTACAAAAAAATCATTAACAACTCCCCAGAACTACTGCTCCCCCTTAAAGGCAAATGGGAAGCCGACGGCATAGAAATAGATGAGGAAGAATGGAGAATTGCACTTGCCTCCCCTAAGGAGGTTGCCATATCTGCCAGACTCCGGCTCATTCAGCTAAAAATCTTGCACCGAGTTTACCTCTCTGGGACTAGACTGCAACGAATGGGCCGGAGTACAGATGGGCTTTGTCGACGGGGGTGCGGAGAGGTGGGGACCTACTTTCACATACTCTGGGAGTGTTCACTGTTACAAAACTACTGGGCCCGGGTGACCCGTTGTATGCAGGAAGTTTGGGGGGTGCAACTCAGACTTGAAGCAAAAAGGTGTCTTTTAAACATATGGGAGCCAACAGACCTGTCAACTAGTGGGAGGTTGTGGGCCACCTTGGGATTTACAATCGCCTAGAGGCACATTGCAAGGCCGTGGGGGGCGGTTGGGCCTCCTAGAGTCGGTCTGTGGAAAACTGATATGGACTGGTGCATGCTCCAGGAAAAGACGGTGTACGAGGCACGAGGGTGCCCGCGCAAATGGATACAAATATGGTCCGCCTGGAACGAATATAGAGGGAACATTTGTGAACCCCCCAGACCATCTCGAGTGACTAACCGTATGTACTGTAAACGCTACCTGAAGTGTTGTTTAATGCCTCCACATCGTGATTATTGTATATGTACTGTAATGCCCTGCGCTCTAATATTGATATTTTATGGCTTGAATGTGATGTCCACCACTTTTTCTTTGTTTTCAATAAAAAGATTAAAAAAAAAAATCTTTTCAATATTACAATACATATTTAAATTACAAGTTTTAAAACATTTGAAATATATAAAAATACACGAAAACAAGTACAATTATTGGAAATTATTTTAAATACATTTTTTAAATGTGATCATTTTGGTGAAAAAATTGTCATCATAATTTTTTTTAAATTATAATGTCATTGTAAAAACATATTTCTTTTTATTTTAACAATTAATTTTTATTTTATTTATGATTGTTAATTTGGGGTTATGATGTTATTTTTTATTATATGGTTTAAAGTTTAGGAATAATAGTACACATTTTTTTTTAATGTATTCATTATTAATAGCTAGTGATACAAATGTTCTTTTATATGCCAATGTGTAAATATGAATATGGTGGACTGTAGTTTTGATTAGTGTGCTTTTAAATACAATTTTTGTTCATTTTAAAGATCAACAATTATGTGCGAGTATGGATTATTAAATGATTGTGTAATTAAAATGTTTAGTTTGTAGCACCTTGTATAACATTTTTAGATTACAGTTGAAATAGTAAATTTCACCCCTTTAGTGTCCAACACCTTCTTCAAGTCGTCTTAGATTGGAGTGGGATTAGTAAATGACACCCCTTGTGTGCCCAAAATCTTCTCCTAATAGGGTTATACTGGAGTGGGAATTTTAAATGTCACCCCTTTACTGTCCAACACCTTCTAGAAAATAGTTTAGTTTGGAGTGGCACTAGTAAACGTCAACCATTGAGTGTCCGACACCTTCCCCAAATTGGTTTAGATTGGAGTTGGAATAGCAAATATTAGCTCTTTAGTGTCCAGCGATTAGTGTCTTTAGTGGCAGCGATTTTTCCCTGATCCTCCACACTCCCATCAGATATTGTGTGAGTGCAAATAGCATCAGTTTACAATTGTCATACCTCAGTAGCCTGAGGGCCTCTTTTATGCACCTTAACGCCCACAACACGACGAGGGTGGGTAAAAGAACATGACATGTTCCACAGTTTCATTACTGTCTCCACAGGCTGGGCACTCCAGGACGTTGGTCCCCTGACCTCGTTCCCACTTGGCAGTAAAGGATCAAATGTGTACCGAAACTGCAGCTAAGGCGACTAGCTAAGGGCGGCGCAATCTAATCCAGAAAATCCTCCTGGTTATGGTCCTTAACTATAAGAAATGCATCCTTAAGGGAACCCCTGTTCATCAGAGAGTGTAGGAATGAGTTTCTGTGAAGCCAAAAAGCGGCTTTAGGTTGGGACTTGGTGTTGACCCAGCCTCACCAGGGGTGGTCCACGGGCATGCAAACCTTATCTACATAAAGGTGGATTTTAGATATTTAATCCACGGTATGTTGCCTGAGTCAACGTGACTAGAGAATTTTTCTGAAACCCTTGCGGATAGCAGGGGAGCTCCGGAGTGGCCCAAAACCTCCTCCAATAGAGGAGAGGGCGTAATCCTATCCTGTCATGTAAAGATCTGATCCCAAAGTCCAGCTTAAGTGGTAACACAGGAGTGCTCGCAGGTCCACCGACTAGCTGACATATGAAACTAATTTCCACCTGGTTAGGGAGCTGACCCCACAGTTCGGCTCCATAGGAAGCTATCCCAAGGGCCTGATATTTATAAATCTGAAGGGCCAGCTTTATGGGGCGAAAACTGGGGGCTGAGCAACATCTTTATAATACCTCCCACCTCTTGCTCCAAGTAAAACAGGATGCGTTTTAAAAAGAAGAATGAAACGATTCTGTTTCATTTTTGAAGGATGGGCAGTGGTCAATGGGGCCACTGCCTACTCTTAAAAAACGTTTTTGCTACAAGTCACAAAGGGGAAGGGGTCTCTTGGGGAACCCCTTCCCGTATACGACTGGCTTACCACCTATTTGAAGTAGGCGGTAAACTGCAATTGTTTTGCGACTGCATTTCGGTCACAAAACAATCGTACATAACCTTGCGACTCGCGATTAGGAAGGGACACCCCCTGCCACACTCCTTCCTACTAAAGACTTGCAAGCCCTATTTTGCGTGTTGGTAATAGACTACCAACTCGCAAAATAGGGTTGGTACATGCTGACAGCTGTTTTAGCAGTAGCTGGCCCAGTAAATCTTATTCATTTAATTTCTTTTAGGTGGAAAATTGTATATTTTATTGTTTGTGTAAATATTTTGTGATTGTCATTTGGAATTGAATGGTTTATGTGCTGTATTTATTTTACGGGATGGATTGAGTATGTTCTTTGAGCTATTTGGTTGGTGAGATTTGCACTTTTCGTGAAATAATTTATACATCATTTTATTATCTCAGTCAACATTGGAGTGGTATTTAATCAGGCAATCAATCAGCACTTGTAAAATGTGACTAATCACCTGTGAGGCTGTTGAGGTGCAGGGAAGCCCTGCTGTGGAAAAGAGTTCAATTGAAAAGCCAGATCTTGAGTCCTTCCCTGAATTCCAGCAGAGAGGATGAGGTCCGAAGGGGAAGGAGAGGTCGTTCCAAGGCTTCGCAGAGAGATAGGAGTATCAGCGTCCTCCACTGAGACTTCAGATGGAGCGCAGGTTTCTGAAAGGTTGGTGGATGTTCAGGCGGTGGTTGATGTATGCTGGTCCTTGGTTATGTAAGGATTTTTAGGTGTGGATCAGCATCTTGAATTGACATCTCTTCTGAACGGGGAGCCAGTAGAGCTTCTTGAGGTGGGGGGGGGTGTGGTGAGCTGTGACAGGTGGTGAGCTGGTGGTCAGGATTGCGTCTGTGGGTGCGGAGAGGCTAAGGATGTCATCGGCAGTGGGTTGGGGTTAAACGTTTTTGTAGCTGGTGGAAATCTTGTCGTGGATGAAGTCCCCCATGGTGTCGCAGAGTTCCTGGGTGGGGTGATGATGTGTCCGGTGGCTGCGGGGTTGGAGTACTCTCTGACAATGTTGAAGAGTTCTTTGCTGTAGTTGGAGCTAGCTTTGATGCAATGCAGTTGGCAAGGGCATTCTTTGTCATTTCTTTGAAGAGTTGGTGGTATTGGTTGATCAATTTCTTGAAAGTGGCTCAGTCTGTGGGCACCTTGCTGGTGTGCCATTTCCTTTAGAGTCGCTTGCAGTTGTGTTTAATGTTTAGATCGATGTAATAAAACATTATGTGTATTATTTATATAAAAATTGATTTATCATGTTGGTTTAGATTTTGTGACCGTTTAAGGGACTTTTGCAGGTTACTATTTATCTCATAATTTGCTTTTGACTATTATTTCTAAGTAATCTACTCCGTTGTTGTTTATAAAGAGTTTGACTTTAAATTGTAGCACGTCATACATTGTTTTGACTTGATTGCTAAGTTTAGGTGCAATCTGGCTAACAGATTGCTCCATTCGTAGTTCTTGATACCTTTGCCCTTTTTGTAATGCTCCTATAAATGTATAGAGTGCAGCTTGGGCTCCTGCCTAGTGTGAATTGAAAGGCATTGTGCCATAATTCCACTGCATTATTTGTTTTGGTTTGCTGTGCCAAATTTCTGTCAGACATTCCAACATGGTATTTATAATATGGGTTGGCATCTGTGTCCAGAGAGATGCAGTCTGCCAAACCAAGTGCCTTTAAAATAATCCATTAGGGGCTTTGTTTATCTTCTTTGTTGGTAGCAAGGGCTTTCTATTAGTAAAATGTTGTGGTTAGCTACCTCTGTGATAGGGACATACGCTTGTGCTATCATTTCTTTAATATTTCAAAGACAAATTGGCTGTTTGTAGAATATGCTGCACTTAGGCCCTAATTACGAGTCTGGTGGTCCAACGACCTCCAGACTCATGGTGACACAGCAGTGGTGGTCCTGCCATCTCTGCACCAGCAGTTTGACCGCCTCATTACGAGTAGGGCAGTCGGACTTCCCTGGGACTGCCACTGCCATCAGGGAACCGCCATTCCCTGGTGGTGGTGTCGCCGTCTTGAGGCTGCATTATGCTTGGCGGGACCACCGCTGTCCTGCCAAGCATTTTACGAGTTTTCTCTCCACCATGGTTTTAATGGTGGTTCCCCCTCCCTGAAATCTGGGGCAGAGAGGAAACAAAGGGGGCTCTACAGGGAAAATGGGGCTCTACAGGGACCCCTAGTGCCTCACACCATGTGGATGCATGCATTGGGGCAAAACATGTGCCCCCCTGTATGCATGCACCCCAGTTCCTGCACGGCATGGACTATCCAGTCCATACTGTGCAGGAACAGTTTTTAGTGTTCCTGTTGCCGTGCCCATTTTATGAGACGCCACCGAGGGAATGCCAAGAAGCAGCCCACCAGACAAGAACAAGCATTTGCAATGCAATAGGTCTCGCATTAGAAAAGTTTGAGCTATTGGTATTGTAAATGACAAATTTTGTATTTATGTGTTGGTTTTGAAAATAGCGAAATTAATATCTTTGTCATTTACAATGCTAATAGGTATAGCTTTCGCAAATGTGACACCTATAGCATTTGTAATGCAATATGTGTTTTATTTACGTGACTTACATGTATTGATATTACAAATAAATGGCTTTTATTTATTTTTTAATAATTAATACTTAAATAAAAGTTATTGTAATTTCTAATGGCAATAGCTTAAAGTTTTGTAAATAACTTTTGTGAAGATTATGTTCAGTGTATTTTATTGTGATGAAAATCCAAGAATAGATGTGAAATATTAACATATTTTTTGTGACATTTATAATAAAGCTTGAAACATTGAGAGAACATATTTGAACTAGTTGTTGTTGAATGGTTGCACAGATTGCTGCTGTGGTGGCGCGGAGTGATGTTGTGGTGCCCCTGAGTGATGCTGTGGTGGTGCGGAGTGATGTTGTGGTGATGTGATATATAGAGTGAGGGCGATAGACAGATAGAGAAAGGGCAATAGAGTGGGGGCGATGGATAGAGTGGGGGCGATAGATAAATAGAGTGAGGGTGATAGATAGATAGATAGATTGATAGAGTGAGGGCGATAGATAGAGTGAGGGCGACAGATAGATATAATTATGTGGCACTGAGTGGTATTGTGTGGAGTGTGTGTGTTGCATTCAGTAAAGTGTAATTATGGGGCGTGAAATTATGTAGCACTGAGTGGTATTTGGATTGTATGTTGCATTGAGTGCAGTGTAATTATGTGGCGTGTAATTATGTGGCACTGAGTTGTATTTGGAGTGTATGTTGCATTGCGTGCAGTGTAATTATGTGGCGTGTAATTATGTGGCACTGAGTGGTATTTGGAGTGTATGTTGCATTGAGTGCAGTGTAATTATGTGGCGTGTAACTATGTTGCACTGAGTGGTATTTGGAGTGTATTGTTGCATCGAGTGCAGTGTAATTATATGGCGTGTAATTATGTGGCACTGAGTGATGTTTGGAGTGTATGTTGCATTGCGTGCAGTGTAATTATGTGGCGTGTAATTATGTGGCACTGAGTGGTATTTGGAGTGTATGTTGCATTGAGTGCAGTGTAATTATGTGGCGTGTAATTATGTGGCACTGAGTGGTATTTGGAGTGTATTGTTGCATTGAGTGCAGTGTAATTATGTGGTGTGTAATTATGTGGCACTGAGTGATTTTTGGAGTGTATGTTGCATTGCATGCAGTGTAATTATGTGCCAGGTAAAGGGTTCAATCTGTAACATGCAGGATGCTGTGAGAAGGTACTGGTGGTCTATGAATGTGATGGGGAATAGGAAGGGACGGTTGTTTATGGAGACGAACAACAATGCAGGATGATGATGCATTATCTCTGATGGCATAGAGTACAGTAACTCAATCAATGATTGCTGCCCTTAAGTGAAGTGTATGAGGTGCAGTTTGGTCAGTGCGCCCTGATACACGGCGATGCCGGTTTGGTGTTGTATTCTGTTGCCAGTGATTGATGCCTGCTGCATTGTGTGGTCTGTGGGGGCTGGATACAGGGTGCTGTCAATGATGATATAGCAAGTAGTTTCTGTGAGTCGAAAGTGGGAATGGGCAACGTCTGGAGTGTTGGGTAGCAAATGGAGCGAGGACAGTAGTTTCTCGATAGAGGGTGACTGTGTAGTGGGCAGTTGGTGCTGGGAGCGAGAAGCTCTGAGGCAGGATGCGTTGGATGCTGGAAGTTGTCAGTGACTGACGCCTGTATCTAAAATGTGAAGCAAAGTTTGCGAGCAGGATGGTGGATGACACTTGCGAGGTTGTGCTGGCTTTGGCAGTTGGGCGAAGTCCGTGGGTTTGTTTGTAATAGTTGGTGACACATGTTTTTTGGTGGGTGGAAGCTAAAGGCTGGTGTTGCCAGGGTCGGACCTCAGTAGAAAGGGAGTGGTTCAGCGCACTCACCCGGGCTGGTAGCCCCCGCAGGAGCCCCCGTGGGCTGACCGTGGCCCGCACTGTCTCTTCCTCGCCCTCCACCAGCTCTATGGCGGTCCGCAGGCTGCGTTGCTTGCTAGAGCGCCGGTGCTTCCAGCACAGATAGCCCAGCAGGCCGCTTAGGACCACAACCAGGCTGATGTTGTAGTAGCCAGCCATGTAAACGGGTGCCAGCAGTGCCAACAAAGCTCTGCGCAGCTGCAGGAAGCACGGGTGGAAGGGAGCAGGGGGGGCATGGCAGTCTGAGGACAAGGGGGGGAGGGGGAGCATTGTGGAGAGACTGGGAGAAGAGACACGGGGGGGCTGTGTGGGATTCAGAGCCGCTGGGGCAGCTGGTGAGACAGGAAGTATGAGACAAGGGGGCCCCGGGCTGCAGGGGAGGGGGGGCTTGAGGGAGCGTGATATCTCACCCACAGCACGGACATTACCCAGGACAAACAACTGCAAACAAGAGCTATAAGCGACACGCAGGGCGCCGCTCGCAGCCAGGGGGCCCCTCAAGAGTTGATCGTTTTTCAGTATCGATCAATTTCCCCCTCTCTCTGGGCCTGATCGCCGCAACTGCGTGAGGAACGCAGCGATCAGACAGGTAATCAAGGAGCCCTCCCCTGTGGAGTGCGCCCGACCCTGTGAGAATGAAGAGCAGAGTCACCCGCAGGGCGCAGGACAAAAGAGAGAATGAGGGCTCAGATCACCCAGGGTGAGGGGAAGGCACGAGGTGAATGAAAGGGGCACGAGAGCGGCAGGTGTGAGCACAGCAGCCAAACACGTGGTGCACGAAGAGGAGCACAGCTTATTTATTTATTAATTTTATGCGTTTTTATACAGCGCGGACTTTACCCGAAGGTGTCAGAGGCTTCACAATAGGAACAGGAATGAAACATGAGGAGAAAATTACAAGTGAGCAAATTACAAGAGCAAACGTTAAGTTACATGAGGCAAAAGTGACAATTAAGAGCAAAAAAAATACACGAGGTAGCAAACAGTGGATTACAGGAGGAAAAAGTGACGTGTGCATGTTACAGAAGCGAACAAAGTACAATTAGAGGTAATATACTGCAATTTTCTGTGGAGGAGAGTGGCTTTAGTGGAGAGACGTCTATAATAGCAACATTGGTGTAAAACGTGGACATGATTATTCCGTGAGGGGAGATTAATCACGGACTTCAAAACCTGTACCGGACACTCAAGAAGGAGAATGTGCCTAGAAGCAAAGATGTCAAAGCCAAAGCAAAGCTTTTCATGAAGACAGAGATAACCATAATGGATCCAAAAGGCTCACCAGAGCCTGTAGTTGCAAACACTGTGAGCCTGTCATTTTGAAGCAGCTGGATAAACCGAGCGGGCTGCTTAAGCAAAAAAAACGGAAGTCAGGCACTTTTGCCTGAGACGGGGGCGGGGCCTGTAATCCGTCAGGAAGTCCCGCCCGCCGCCGCCGAGGAAGAAGTGGAGCCGGCCGACTGATGGCCTCTCCGCAGCCCGGGGCTCCCAGGTGCTGGAGGGAGCCCCGGAAGTGAAGTCCTGCCCCCTGGTACCAGCGCTGCCGTAGATGAGACACTGAACACGCCGAAAGAGCCCGGTAAGTGGTGGGGGTGGGGTGGACGCGCGTGTGTCTGTGTGTGTTCGAATGTGTCTGTGCGTGTGTCTGTGTGTGTGCGCGTGGGTTTGTGTGTGTGTATGCAGTGTGTGTGTGCCTGTGTATGGCTGTGTATGTGCGCATGTGTGAGTGTAGAGTGTTTGCGCAAGGGAATGAGGCAGGAGAGGGGTACGGCGCCGTGCGCGCTCACGAGGTCAAAACTGAGCAGATCTGCGCTCGTGCACCCTCTCCTGTCCACATTCCCAAAAACGGGTGACATTAGTTGTCGAAGCAGACTGCAATCAATGCTTACGCATTGAATGCAGGTCGTGCTTCGACCTAAAAAACTACTATTCTGATAGGCGCAAGTGTGGCGGTGGCGTCCTGCCTGCTCCTGCCGCACCAAAAGTTGTAATCGGGCCCTTCGTGCAGATTATTGGAGGTGTCTCCATATGCTTTGATTAAAATCAAAGTAACAGCCTTGTATGGCTGTAGGGGGGGGGTCCGTTTTGAAATGGTTTGAATCATGGCTTGCTCAAAGTCTGTGGTTATTTATTGTGGGTAGTAGTTAAGTTATTTGTTTTGTGTTTAATGTGGTTTAAAAGTTTGTAGCAAGTGCTGCCTTGTTTATTTGGGAGTAGGACATATATAAATGGGATATTTGTGTTTTGATATCTACCATGCATGGTGTATATCTCAGTGAATGGTCTGGGATACATTTTGAAGGTCCCAGCGATCATCCAGGTTTGACAATGTCTTAGTTTTAGTAAGTTATTTGCTGTAGAGAATATTAGGATTTGTTTGTCCTTGTTTAGGTTGTAATATAAAAGGAAAGGTTCCATATTATGTGTCATTATTAAATACTCCGATATTTCTGTGTCTCGGTATCTTTGAGGGGCTGAAAGAGGTGACTGGTGATTACTTATTCGGTTTGGTTTTATTGGGGTGATGTGTTTGGGGAATTTAGGAATGGACATCATTTAGGCATCACCAGGGGTCACAGCTGCAACCCCTGGCTTGTCCCTGCAACCCCTGGCACTGCTGTTGCGACCCCTTGCCTCGGAGGTGGCAAAACCAGTGCAGGACCTCAGTGCCAGCTCGTCCTTAAGCACACCAGTTGGTGCTCAACTGTCTTTTTTTTCTGTACATTTTTTCATTTTTTATTCCACTAATAGGGAGTACTTTTGTATCAGTTCCACTGGGCAGAGTTTGCAGAATCTCACAAAATCGGCACAGTTCGCTGGTGCACATGAACCAACGAACTGGCGGTTCACTGAAATAATATGGGGTGGATGGGACTCACGGTGTTTTACTCTGTGGAATTTTGCAAAGTTTCATAAAAACTTTGCGAGATTCCACAGAGTTCTACGAGTGGTGGAATTTCAGCACGTTGCGCTGCTTGCTCTGGTTTTTAGCACCGGGAGCTTGTTCCGCTCTATAAAATCAGCGTGAACAGCACCACCTGCTGTGCCAGAGAGCGCTGCTGCTTTCTGTTGCTCGAGTAGATTTTCTATTCGAGTGACAGCTTTCTCAACTCAAACGGTAGTGACCTGCCTCGACTGTCCACATGGCTGTTCACAGAGTTTTTCCAAGATTCCGCACTCCACAGGGCAAAACTCAGCAAACTCCCAAAAGCAGAGAGGAGTTTCCTGCCCACCCATAATACTAATATATTATTCATTATTAATGTTATAAAAAATGGAGTAGAATTAGCTGGAATACGACCTTCCACGGCAGCTGAGGTAAAAAAAAAAAGTGCTTTTAAATGTATGTGTGTGCATGCTTGCAGTTGAGTGTGTTGATGTGAGTGAATGTGTGTATGTGTAAGCATGTGTGTGTGAATGAAAGCAAAGGTTAAACTGCATCTGATGTCACTTCTGCAACCCCAGGCATTTTGGTGAATTTACATCCATGACTTTAGGCAGAATATCTTTTAGGATTTTGGTTGTGGGTTCCTGGGAGCTGGTGCTTGCCTCCCTTATATTCTGCAGTAGCTCCCTTACTTCTGTTTCTATCCCATTTGGTGGGGTAGGTGTGTTCTCTTACATCACCTTTTGTTGCGGCCCTCTCATTGCATTCACTTGAATAACATTTTGGTAAATTACGAATTTACATTTTCTGTTGCACTTTTATGGATGTGGGTGTATCCCATGCGACTTAGGGGGCTCATTATGATGGCGGGCAGACATCTGTCCACCTGCCATCATAGCGGTGATGGGACCACCCATCAGACGTGCGGTGGTCCCACCAGCCCAAATAGGATGCGCCTGCCACACTGCCGGGTGCATCCTGGCCTTTTCACATTGCAGACGGTGCTGCTGGCTGCAGTACCGTCCGCAATGTGAAAATGCTATGATGAGCATTTCCATGCACAACGTAGCAGGCACCATGTGGTGCCTGCCACCTTGTGCATGGAAATGTAGGGGGTTACCATGGGTACCACCCAGTGCACTCCCCACAGAGGAGGCCCAAAAAGGGCCCCTAAAGCCAGTCTCTACCTGTCTATTTGCGACGGGCTATCCACCACAAAAAGACAGGTGGAAGGGCTCATCCTAATCACTACGCCGGTGCCTACACGGCACAGACGCAATTTTCCGGGTTCCGCAAGGAGAGTGGAAAAGGACCACCTTGGGGGACCATAGCGGACAGAAAGTCCGTCCGACGCAGAACCAATGTGATTTCCACCGCCATCCTAATTCGGAGGTGGCTGAATCACATTGTAATGGCGGGAGGATCGCCACCGCCGGCCCGCGGTGGCGATCCTCCCGCCATCATTCATAATGAGCCCCTTAGTATCTGCTTTCCTTTCCATGATGTTATATATTTGCCTCTCTCTGTCATTGTATCTAAAAGTGATGTAATAGTATAATTCTATACTATATTTTAAAATTGTATGTTTGTTATTAACATTGAAAATTATGCAACACTACTATTTTTTAATATTTATATGTATGTTCTCTTTAGATTTTTAACTCTGTTTTGTAGCTTTTCCATTGGGTGTTCTAATATGGAACAGGTGTGTTAATTTCTGTTGGATAAGAAAAAAGCATCCGTTGCATTTTAAATGTTTATTTGTAGGTAGTTTGTAGAGGTTGAGGTTGTGAGGTTTATTTTTACTTGCAATTGGGAGGAGCTTATATTTTTTAATAACTTATGTATACTTACTTTGTTGTATGTTTTTGCTAGTTTGTGATAGTTGTGTTTTTTCTGGCAGCATATCACTTTTCCAACCTGCAGTGTTTTCTTTTAGGAAGTACATGTAAAGATATAGAAGTTGAAGTGTGTTTTATTAATTGTTTGCTATTTTACATTTGTAAGTTTATTTAGAAGTACGTTTTTGTTTAAATATAAGTTTTAATTATTTGGTTAGAAATTGTTATTATGTATATATTTCTTCTTTACGGGTCTAGTTAGAGAATCTGGAAGTTTCCTCATCTCATTGAGTTTATTGTTATTGCAGCATTTAGTTGATTAAAGTATTTTGCATTTTATTTTGTTCATTTAATGGTTTGTCTGATTTAATTGGTTATAGTTTGATTTTATTGATTAGTTTAGTTTTAGTTTAGAACTTTTTTTAGTTATGTCCTTCCATGGTAAATGCTACTTTAAGTTTTAATTATAATGTATGATATATAGTTTGGCAGTTTTTAATTTTTTAATATAATTATATAAATATATAAATATATATGTGTGTGTGTGTGTGTGTATATATATATGTATGTATGTATATATATATATATATATATATATATATATATATATATAGATATATATATATATATATTTATATATATATATTCATTTTGAGGTTGCTGTCTAAAAGTATGTAGTTAATGCAAATATTTTTGGTTGTATTTTTATGATTTTGTTTATATATTTTATTGGGTGAGTTGTAAATTTTGGTGATGTAATTTATATTTAATTTAAACATGTGTATAAAATGTTTTAGGTTTATTTTAAAGAACTGTTTTACGTAAAAAGGTGTTTATAATTATTAATGATAACGTTCATTTACAGGTGGCAATATTTTTGTTTCCAATATTTGTATTTTAGAGATAAGTAAATATTCATTTTTTAACAGCGATATTTGTGTTCTCGATATTTGTGATTTTACTAGTTAGGTATAGGAAGTCAATATTTTTGTGAACAATATTTATTTTCCAACATAATTGTGTTTCGAAATTGTATGCATCAATATTATGTCAGTGATCCGCCAGTTCATTGGTTCATGTACAACTGCAAACTGTGACGATTTTGTGAGATTTTGCAAAGTCTGCCCAATGGAACTGATTCAAAAGTTAAAAAAATAGAAAATCTGTCCTGCAAGCAAAATTTCTTGCACAGCAGATTATGTAAATTTCACATTTTGGTGATGAATGTTACCCACTATTAGAGTTCTCTCCAGGATCCAACAAACTGTGACCACACAGGTTTACATTTGGAAGAATTGAGGAAGCAATTGTATTTACATTTTTTTTCACTTACAAGTGATATTTGCATTCTTTACAACTAGTCATGAGCAGCCACGGCCGGTGGTAGGTGTAACTGCAGGGCGGTGACGTAGGGAGGGGTAGGGGCAGGGTAGGGGGTTGTAATGCATGGATTACGGACTTTAACAGGTAAGTAAACATATAAATAAATAAAACGAATTTCGTTGCGCGCACTGCATCACATTTGGTGATGCAGTGCACACAACGAAATTTGTTTTGTTAATTTATATGTTTACTTACCTGTTAAAGTCCGTAATCCATACATTACAACCCCCCACCCTGCCCCTCCCCCTCCCTACGTCACCGCCCTGCAGTTACACCTACCACCGGCCGTGGCTGGTCATGAGTATTATGTTTAAGGCTTTTAAGTTTCCCACTTCCAGACCCAGCATCTCTAAATTCTCCCCTGCTAGCCTCTCATAGGCTCTCAGCTCTAAGGTTCCTACATTCAGGGATATTAGCCTTTTCCAGCACCTCAAAATAAACCTTCCTGTAAGACAATCACTCACTTCTGGCATCTCTAGGATTCCCTGTACGTTTGAGGAGACATAGGGTTGTCTGCAATAAATTCCATGATCTGATGCGGGCAGCCCTAGACTTTCCAGCCAATCACTGTTCCTTATCTGCAGTGATTGCATCACAGGCCTGTCCGTCTCTTTCTCTTGTCGAACCACTGCCTCTCAAATATTAGTTTCAGTAAACCAATCGCCAGAGCTACTGTACCAAGCTGGGGTAAGAACTGAAGGCTTTCTTTCTCTTTGCCCAAACTGCCCCCTTCTGAGATATATTTGTGTGTACATTAGTATGCAATCAGTTCTCACAATTCCTTTGAAAATAAATTCTTTCATTGTGCCACCAAGTTCAGAAATCATACCTGGGGCCACTGATAATGCGAATCGGTGGTCGCAGTGTTTTCCACATAAGTATGAATGTGCAGCATATGCCATATATATTCCATCATGTGCTGCATAATCTGCAGATCTTAACAAAAAAAATGGGGGCATATTACCAACAAGTAGCGATATTTATCGCTAAATAGGCTTAGCGATGATTTTTTTTATCGCTGAGCATTGCCGGAATTTATCGCTGAGATAACGTGCTATTAGCAACGGTTATCTCCAAAGCAATACATTTTCCGGCGATAGCGGCGAAATGCGTGAATATCTCTGAGAATACAGCGATATTCACGCATTAGCGACGAAATGCTCTTAGCCACGAAATGCTCTTATCCACCTCCCATTGGATAACATGGCTAAGAACTGGTCTGGGCAGGTGTTAGTATTTGGAGATATTCGCGCTTAGCGCGAATATTTCCATCGCTACGCCTGCCTTGCTAATAGGCAATAGCGATGTTAGCGACTGTTTTCAGTCGCTAACAGTTTGGGTACGCCCACTTTGCATGTCATTAGCGATAAATATCTCTAAAATGCAAAGCGAGTCCCAAACATCTCGCTATCACCTAAAAGCTGTTGCTAACTGATGTTAGCGACAGCTTGCTAATAGGGTGATAAAATTATCGCCGCTTGGCGGCCGAAACCGGCCGCTAAAGCGGCGAAAATTCCCTATTGCCACCCTTGATAATATGCCCCAGAGTTTCTAGCTCAAACAGATCAAAAATGACTATAAAAGCAGTGACGTGAGTTGCAAAGGTTAACTGATTATCTTCCAATTGCTTACTGCTGTGTTTGGGTGTTAAACTGATACGAATAAGGTGAAGGCGTTGCACAGGCAGCGTTAACGTGGTAAAAAAATTTAAAATAATGAAGGACTATTATCACAAAATGTGCTGCATTATGCTGCAAAACTTGCCTTTATTGCTGCATAATTTAGTGAACCCTGGTCATTCCGTGCAGCAGGGACCACTGAATAACAGTGCTGGCGTTGGTCCGGGGTGGCTAGTGAGCTACAGCCAGGGGTTCCCCGCTTCCACCGTCAGTGGCCACAGGGATTAAGGCCTCCTCCCTGGATCATTGGGTTGCAGGTGTGCTGGTGCTCCTCTCTGGCCCCAGTGCCTCTGGCAGATCTCTCTTCAGTGAGAGAGCACACCTGTTGAAGTGCATGTAAGATGCTCCCCAGATGGGCCCTCTCCGTCATTTATACCTCACTGTAAACACAGCACTCAACCTCGCCCTGGCTTAAACATATACAGCATAGCTCTCTGGCTTCAAACTTAAACAAAATGTTATTTATGGGAGGCGAGGTTCACAAGGGTAAGTGGAGAGACAGA
This sequence comes from Lissotriton helveticus, assembly GCF_964261635.1. Classification (NCBI taxonomy): domain Eukaryota; kingdom Metazoa; phylum Chordata; class Amphibia; order Caudata; family Salamandridae; genus Lissotriton; species Lissotriton helveticus. Next base: position 960,297,226 of record NC_136061.1, on the reverse strand, counting down.
TAAAGAGGCAGGATGAATCACTCAAGACGCATATATATACCCGTGCACCTTCTGCAGCAAGAGCGCGCGCATGCGTCAATAAACACTGGGCCCGACTCAAATCATAAGCAAAAAAAAATAACAAACCCAGGGTGTTTGTGCGCGGGGGGAGGGGGCATAGTCGAAGTGGATGGGGAAGGGGGCTTGAAGAGGTGGATTGGGGTAGGGTGACCAACTGGCATAGGTGCAAATTCAGGACGGTGAGTGTAAAAATTCAGGACAAAGGGACAAATTTCAGGACAAAAATTCAGGACAAAAGGTCAAAATTCAGGACAAAACTTCGGGACAAAAGGTAAGTTTTACGGACACATCAGAGGTGGTCTCGCAATAGTATATAAGTAAGTAAATAGACAACCACCTAAGTACAAGTCAAAATAAGCTTATATTAGGTTGAGACAATCATGCATGTCACGGTTTTTCAGTATGGCCGCAGCTTGCTACCTTAGACGATTCAAAATTTCCATCTCGCTCCAGCAGGTACATTAGTCACCAGACAATGGTGAACCACACCTGAATATAAGTGAGGCCGCTTGTATTGTTGTTTGAAAACTACTGGATATACAAGGAGTTTTGCAGTGCCAGCCCCCAGTAACAAAACCGCTCCCCCCCTTTCTAGCCTCCCAGTGAAACACCCGATGCCCGGTCCGGCCTTGCTACCACCCTCCATTGGTGCCCCTCATCTTCAATTAGACCGTCTCTCATGTGTATTTAATTTCTTTTATAGTGTTACTCATCCCAAGTATGTAGGGCAGGGTGTCGGAGTACGTTACATCACACACACATTATATAGAGACAATGACTCATATTAACGTGAAAGTCAATGTATAGGAATGTTACTTAAGATAATGGGTGCTACAAGGTGTAATCATTCTTTCATCCTTCATTCAGTCTTTCACCATTCATTCTGTCCTTCCATCTGTGTGCCCATCTATATCCAAACATATTCAACCATTTGCAAACCTATCCACCATATATCCTTCCATCCATCATTTCACTCATCCATCCCTTCATCCACCCTTTCACTCATTCATAATTCATCTACCCACCCTTTCACCCCATCCATCCGCACAGTCATCCATCCATCTATTCACTCACCCATCCAGCCATTTGCCCATCCAACCATCCATTCACTTACTCATCCATACTCCCATTCACTCGCCCATCATCTACCCTTCACCCATACATCCATCTATTGACTTTTTCGCTCATCCATACTTCCACTCATTCACTGATCCATCCATCCTTTCATTATCTATCCATTCACCCTTCATTCATCCATTCATCCTTTCAGTAATCAATCCAGCCATTCACACATTCCTATACTTATTTACTTTCCTTTTCACATTATTAGCTGAGCCTTTGTCTGCAGAGTCGCTGACAGAAGAAGCCCATCAAGAACTACACCTCGCTGTAGTTTCTAAAGCAAGGGGTGGAGTAGGGTTCACTATGCCCCTGCACATAGGCAATCTGAAAACGTAGAAGTCATGAGTCATGCATGATGCACAGTGCCAGGATGTGAGGTGACTGTGACATGGGGTTGTTTCCACGGCTTTAACCCGTTACGTGCTAGTGATGGAACCCCTCCGTCACAAGCCACAGGCGCGCTGTGCTCATGACGGAGTGGTTCCGTCACGCCGCGGCCGCCCCGCCTACGCGGCATCAATTCCACCGGTGAATTGATGAGCGGACGGGGCCGTGACGGAACCACTCCGTCATGAGCACAGCGCGCTCGTGACGGAGTGGTTCCGTCACAAGCATGGCGGCGCCGCGCAACCTCCTCCCCCCACCCCCCAGCGTCGCGGCAGAATTACCGCCGTGGCCAAGGGGTTAAGTGGTGTAAAAAAACGTGGGGGGTCTCTTCAAAGTGTGTGTTCGATGAAACTATGGGCGTGGTTTAAAACACCTAGGCAAAAAATCTGCGCTTAGCATAGTGTTCCGCCCGACTGGTATTATGTTGTTTCTGTCATTGCATCCAGATGTATAATACAGCAAGTATCATTACACCAACAAGAAGCCAGGACTATTGGCTTTGTCAATGGGTGTTAGATGCTTAAAATAAAAAAGCGATACAGAAAAGGGGGTGGTGATGAACAGAGTGTCTGAATTAAGCAGACCACTCTTACCCAGTCCAAAGATCAGGGCTTGATCCATCACCGTTATTTATCTCACTGCCCCATCCCAGCTCAGAACCTAGCTATATGCAAATCAGTCTGTCCCTGGCCCAGTGCATCATGGGAACAGGGCAGACCAAACTACCAAGCCAATTCTTCACCAGAAAGGAGACAAGCTACCGGGGACCGGTTTCTGGCATTTCAGCCTCTTCGGCCCGGCTTGCTTGAATCCTGATGGAGCAGTGAGAAAGGGACTCATGTCTGAGTATACCCTGCCACACCTATAGTGGCCAAAAAACGATACAGAAAAGGGGGTGGTGATGAACAGAGTGTCTGAATTAAGCAGACCACTCTTACCCAGTCCAAAGATCAGGGCTTGATCCATCACCGTTATTTATCTCACTGCCCCATCCCAGCTCAGAACCTGGCTATATGCAAATCAGTCTGTCCCTGGCCCAGTGCATCATGGGAACAGGGCAGACCAAACTACCAAGCCAATTCTTCACCAGAAAGGAGACAAGCTACCGGGGACCGGTTTCTGGCATTTCAGCCTCTTCGGCCCGGCTTGCTTGAATCCTGATGGAGCAGTGAGAAAGGGACTCATGTCTGAGTATACCCTGCCACACCTATAGTGGCCAAAAAACGATACAGAAAAGGGGGTGGTGATGAACAGAGTGTCTGAATTAAGCAGACCACTCTTACCCAGTCCAAAGATCAGGGCTTGATCCATCACCGTTATTTAACTCACTGCCCCATCCCAGCTCAGAACCTGGCTATATGCAAATCAGTCTGTCCCTGGCCCAGTGCATCATGGGAACAGGGCAGACCAAACTACCAAGCCAATTCTTCACCAGAAAGGAGACAAGCTACCGGGGACCGGTTTCTGGCATTTCAGCCTCTTCGGCCCGGCTTGCTTGAATCCTGATGGAGCAGTGAGAAAGGGACTCATGTCTGAGTATACCCTGCCACACCTATAGTGGCCAAAAAACGATACAGAAAAGGGGGTGGTGATGAACAGAGTGTCTGAATTAAGCAGACCACTCTTACCCAGTCCAAAGATCAGGGCTTGATCCATCACCGTTATTTATCTCAAAGCCCCATCCCAGCTCAGAACCTGGCTATATGCAAATCAGTCTGTCCCTGGCCCAGTGCATCATGGGAACAGGGCAGACCAAACTACCAAGCCAATTCTTCACCAGAAAGGAGACAAGCTACCGGGGACCGGTTTCTGGCATTTCAGCCTCTTCGGCCCGGCTTGCTTGAATCCTGATGGAGCAGTGAGAAAGGGACTCATGTCTGAGTATACCCTGCCACACCTATAGTGGCCAAAAAACGATACAGAAAAGGGGGTGGTGATGAACAGAGTGTCTGAATTAAGCAGACCACTCTTACCCAGTCCAAAGATCAGGGCTTGATCCATCACCGTTATTTATCTCACTGCCCCATCCCAGCTCAGAACCTGGCTATATGCAAATCAGTCTGTCCCTGGCCCAGTGCATCATGGGAACAGGGCAGACCAAACTACCAAGCCAATTCTTCACCAGAAAGGAGACAAGCTACCGGGGACCGGTTTCTGGCATTTCAGCCTCTTCGGCCCGGCTTGCTTGAATCCTGATGGAGCAGTGAGAAAGGGACTCATGTCTGAGTATACCCTGCCACACCTATAGTGGCCAAAAAACGATACAGAAAAGGGGGTGGTGATGAACAGAGTGTCTGAATTAAGCAGACCACTCTTACCCAGTCCAAAGATCAGGGCTTGATCCATCACCGTTATTTATCTCACTGCCCCATCCCAGCTCAGAACCTGGCTATATGCAAATCAGTCTGTCCCTGGCCCAGTGCATCATGGGAACAGGGCAGACCAAACTACCAAGCCAATTCTTCACCAGAAAGGAGACAAGCTACGGGGGACCAGTTTCTGGCATTTCAGCCTCTTCGGCCCGGCTTGCTTGAATCCTGATGGAGCAGTGAGAAAGGGACTCATGTCTGAGTATACCCTGCCACACCTATAGTGGCCAAAAAACGATACAGAAAAGGGGGTGGTGATGAACAGAGTGTCTGAATTAAGCAGACCACTCTTACCCAGTCCAAAGATCAGGGCTTGATCCATCACCGTTATTTATCTCACTGCCCCATCCCAGCTCAGAACCTGGCTATATGCAAATCAGTCTGTCCCTGGCCCAGTGCATCATGGGAACAGGGCAGACCAAACTACCAAGCCAATTCTTCACCAGAAAGGGGACAAGCTACCGGGGACCGGTTTCTGGCATTTCAGCCTCTTCGGCCCGGCTTGCTTGAATCCTGATGGAGCAGTGAGAAAGGGACTCATGTCTGAGTATACCCTGCCACACCTATAGTGGCCAAAAAACGATACAGAAAAGGGGGTGGTGATGAACAGAGTGTCTGAATTAAGCAGACCACTCTTACCCAGTCCAAAGATCAGGGCTTGATCCATCACCGTTATTTATCTCACTGCCCCATCCCAGCTCAGAACCTGGCTATATGCAAATCAGTCTGTCCCTGGCCCAGTGCATCATGGGAACAGGGCAGACCAAACTACCAAGCCAATTCTTCACCAGAAAGGAGACAAGCTACCGGGGACCGGTTTCTGGCATTTCAGCCTCTTCGGCCCGGCTTGCTTGAATCCTGATGGAGCAGTGAGAAAGGGACTCATGTCTGAGTATACCCTGCCACACCTATATTGGCCAAAAAACGATACAGAAAAGGGGGTGGTGATGAACAGAGTGTCTGAATTAAGCAGACCACTCTTACCCAGTCCAAAGATCAGGGCTTGATCCATCACCGTTATTTATCTCACTGCCCCATCCCAGCTCAGAACCTGGCTATATGCAAATCAGTCTGTCCCTGGCCCAGTGCATCATGGGAACAGGGCAGACCAAACTACCAAGCCAATTCTTCACCAGAAAGGAGACAAGCTACCGGGGACCGGTTTCTGGCATTTCAGCCTCTTCGGCCCGGCTTGCTTGAATCCTGATGGAGCAGTGAGAAAGGGACTCATGTCTGAGTATACCCTGCCACACCTATAGTGGCCAAAAAACGATACAGAAAAGGGGGTGGTGATGAACAGAGTGTCTGAATTAAGCAGACCACTCTTACCCAGTCCAAAGATCAGGGCTTGATCCATCACCGTTATTTATCTCACTGCCCCATCCCAGCTCAGAACCTGGCTATATGCAAATAAGTCTGTCCCTGGCCCAGTGCATCATGGGAACAGGGCAGACCAAACTACCAAGCCAATTCTTCACCAGAAAGGAGACAAGCTACGGGGACCAGTTTCTGGCATTTCAGCCTCTTCGGCCCGGCTTGCTTGAATCCTGATGGAGCAGTGAGAAAGGGACTCATGTCTGAGTATACCCTGCCACACCTATAGTGGCCAAAAAACGATACAGAAAAGGGGGTGGTGATGAACAGAGTGTCTGAATTAAGCAGACCACTCTTACCCAGTCCAAAGATCAGGGCTTGATCCATCACCGTTATTTATCTCACTGCCCCATCCCAGCTCAGAACCTGGCTATATGCAAATCAGTCTGTCCCTGGCCCAGTGCATCATGGGAACAGGGCAGACCAAACTACCAAGCCAATTCTTCACCAGAAAGGAGACAAGCTACCGGGGACCGGTTTCTGGCATTTCAGCCTCTTCGGCCCGGCTTGCTTGAATCCTGATGGAGCAGTGAGAAAGGGACTCATGTCTGAGTATACCCTGCCACACCTATAGTGGCCAAAAAACGATACAGAAAAGGGGGTGGTGATGAACAGAGTGTCTGAATTAAGCAGACCACTCTTACCCAGTCCAAAGATCAGGGCTTGATCCATCACCGTTATTTATCTCACTGCCCCATCCCAGCTCAGAACCTGGCTATATGCAAATCAGTCTGTCCCTGGCCCAGTGCATCATGGGAACAGGGCAGACCAAACTACCAAGCCAATTCTTCACCAGAAAGGAGACAAGCTACCGGGGACCGGTTTCTGGCATTTCAGCCTCTTCGGCCCGGCTTGCTTGAATCCTGATGGAGCAGTGAGAAAGGGACTCATGTCTGAGTATACCCTGCCACACCTATAGTGGCCAAAAAACGATACAGAAAAGGGGGTGGTGATGAACAGAGTGTCTGAATTAAGCAGACCACTCTTACCCAGTCCAAAGATCAGGGCTTGATCCATCACCGTTATTTATCTCACTGCCCCATCCCAGCTCAGAACCTGGCTATATGCAAATAAGTCTGTCCCTGGCCCAGTGCATCATGGGAACAGGGCAGACCAAACTACCAAGCCAATTCTTCACCAGAAAGGAGACAAGCTACGGGGGACCAGTTTCTGGCATTTCAGCCTCTTCGGCCCGGCTTGCTTGAATCCTGATGGAGCAGTGAGAAAGGGACTCATGTCTGAGTATACCCTGCCACACCTATAGTGGCCAAAAAACGATACAGAAAAGGGGGTGGTGATGAACAGAGTGTCTGAATTAAGCAGACCACTCTTACCCAGTCCAAAGATCAGGGCTTGATCCATCACCGTTATTTATCTCACTGCCCCATCCCAGCTCAGAACCTGGCTATATGCAAATCAGTCTGTCCCTGGCCCAGTGCATCATGGGAACAGGGCAGACCAAACTACCAAGCCAATTCTTCACCAGAAAGGAGACAAGCTACCGGGGACCGGTTTCTGGCATTTCAGCCTCTTCGGCCCGGCTTGCTTGAATCCTGATGGAGCAGTGAGAAAGGGACTCATGTCTGAGTATACCCTGCCACACCTATAGTGGCCAAAAAACGATACAGAAAAGGGGGTGGTGATGAACAGAGTGTCTGAATTAAGCAGACCACTCTTACCCAGTCCAAAGATCAGGGCTTGATCCATCACCGTTATTTATCTCAAAGCCCCATCCCAGCTCAGAACCTGGCTATATGCAAATCAGTCTGTCCCTGGCCCAGTGCATCATGGGAACAGGGCAGACCAAACTACCAAGCCAATTCTTCACCAGAAAGGAGACAAGCTACCGGGGACCGGTTTCTGGCATTTCAGCCTCTTCGGCCCGGCTTGCTTGAATCCTGATGGAGCAGTGAGAAAGGGACTCATGTCTGAGTATACCCTGCCACACCTATAGTGGCCAAAAAACGATACAGAAAAGGGGGTGGTGATGAACAGAGTGTCTGAATTAAGCAGACCACTCTTACCCAGTCAAAAGATCAGGGCTTGATCCATCACCGTTATTTATCTCACTGCCCCATCCCAGCTCAGAACCTGGCTATATGCAAATCAGTCTGTCCCTGGCCCAGTGCATCATGGGAACAGGGCAGACCAAACTACCAAGCCAATTCTTCACCAGAAAGGGGACAAGCTACCGGGGACCGGTTTCTGGCATTTCAGCCTCTTCGGCCCGGCTTGCTTGAATCCTGATGGAGCAGTGAGAAAGGGACTCATGTCTGAGTATACCCTGCCACACCTATAGTGGCCAAAAAACGATACAGAAAAGGGGGTGGTGATGAACAGAGTGTCTGAATTAAGCAGACCACTCTTACCCAGTCCAAAGATCAGGGCTTGATCCATCACCGTTATTTATCTCACTGCCCCATCCCAGCTCAGAACCTGGCTATATGCAAATCAGTCTGTCCCTGGCCCAGTGCATCATGGGAACAGGGCAGACCAAACTACCAAGCCAATTCTTCACCAGAAAGGGGACAAGCTACCGGGGACCGGTTTCTGGCATTTCAGCCTCTTCGGCCCGGCTTGCTTGAATCCTGATGGAGCAGTGAGAAAGGGACTCATGTCTGAGTATACCCTGCCACACCTATAGTGGCCAAAAAACGATACAGAAAAGGGGGTGGTGATGAACAGAGTGTCTGAATTAAGCAGACCACTCTTACCCAGTCCAAAGATCAGGGCTTGATCCATCACCGTTATTTATCTCACTGCCCCATCCCAGCTCAGAACCTGGCTATATGCAAATCAGTCTGTCCCTGGCCCAGTGCATCATGGGAACAGGGCAGACCAAACTACCAAGCCAATTCTTCACCAGAAAGGAGACAAGCTACCGGGGACCGGTTTCTGGCATTTCAGCCTCTTCGGCCCGGCTTGCTTGAATCCTGATGGAGCAGTGAGAAAGGGACTCATGTCTGAGTATACCCTGCCACACCTATAGTGGCCAAAAAACGATACAGAAAAGGGGGTGGTGATGAACAGAGTGTCTGAATTAAGCAGACCACTCTTACCCAGTCCAAAGATCAGGGCTTGATCCATCACCGTTATTTATCTCACTGCCCCATCCCAGCTCAGAACCTGGCTATATGCAAATCAGTCTGTCCCTGGCCCAGTGCATCATGGGAACAGGGCAGACCAAACTACCAAGCCAATTCTTCACCAGAAAGGAGACAAGCTACCGGGGACCGGTTTCTGGCATTTCAGCCTCTTCGGCCCGGCTTGCTTGAATCCTGATGGAGCAGTGAGAAAGGGACTCATGTCTGAGTATACCCTGCCACACCTATAGTGGCCAAAAAACGATACAGAAAAGGGGGTGGTGATGAACAGAGTGTCTGAATTAAGCAGACCACTCTTACCCAGTCCAAAGATCAGGGCTTGATCCATCACCGTTATTTATCTCACTGCCCCATCCCAGCTCAGAACCTGGCTATATGCAAATCAGTCTGTCCCTGGCCCAGTGCATCATGGGAACAGGGCAGACCAAACTACCAAGCCAATTCTTCACCAGAAAGGAGACAAGCTACCGGGGACCGGTTTCTGGCATTTCAGCCTCTTCGGCCCGGCTTGCTTGAATCCTGATGGAGCAGTGAGAAAGGGACTCATGTCTGAGTATACCCTGCCACACCTATAGTGGCCAAAAAACGATACAGAAAAGGGGGTGGTGATGAACAGAGTGTCTGAATTAAGCAGACCACTCTTACCCAGTCCAAAGATCAGGGCTTGATCCATCACCGTTATTTATCTCACTGCCCCATCCCAGCTCAGAACCTGGCTATATGCAAATCAGTCTGTCCCTGGCCCAGTGCATCATGGGAACAGGGCAGACCAAACTACCAAGCCAATTCTTCACCAGAAAGGAGACAAGCTACGGGGGACCGGTTTCTGGCATTTCAGCCTCTTCGGCCCGGCTTGCTTGAATCCTGATGGAGCAGTGAGAAAGGGACTCATGTCTGAGTATACCCTGCCACACCTATAGTGGCCAAAAAACGATACAGAAAAGGGGGTGGTGATGAACAGAGTGTCTGAATTAAGCAGACCACTCTTACCCAGTCCAAAGATCAGGGCTTGATCCATCACCGTTATTTATCTCACTGCCCCATCCCAGCTCAGAACCTGGCTATATGCAAATAAGTCTGTCCCTGGCCCAGTGCATCATGGGAACAGGGCAGACCAAACTACCAAGCCAATTCTTCACCAGAAAGGGGACAAGCTACCGGGGACCGGTTTCTGGCATTTCAGCCTCTTCGGCCCGGCTTGCTTGAATCCTGATGGAGCAGTGAGAAAGGGACTCATGTCTGAGTATACCCTGCCACACCTATAGTGGCCAAAAAACGATACAGAAAAGGGGGTGGTGATGAACAGAGTGTCTGAATTAAGCAGACCACTCTTACCCAGTCCAAAGATCAGGGCTTGATCCATCACCGTTATTTATCTCACTGCCCCATCCCAGCTCAGAACCTGGCTATATGCAAATCAGTCTGTCCCTGGCCCAGTGCACCATGGGAACAGGGCAGACCAAACTACCAAGCCAATTCTTCACCAGAAAGGAGACAAGCTACCGGGGACCGGTTTCTGGCATTTCAGCCTCTTCGGCCCGGCTTGCTTGAATCCTGATGGAGCAATGAGAAAGGGACTCATGTCTGAGTATACCCTGCCACACCTATAGTGGCCAAAAAACGATACAGAAAAGGGGGTGGTGATGAACAGAGTGTCTGAATTAAGCAGACCACTCTTACCCAGTCCAAAGATCAGGGCATGATCCATCATGTTATTTATCTCACTGCCCCATCCCAGCTCAGAACCTGGCTATATGCAAATCAGTCTGTCCCTGGCCCAGTGCATCATGGGAACAGGGCAGACCAAACTACCAAGCCAATTCTTCACCAGAAAGGAGACAAGCTACCGGGGACCGGTTTCTGGCATTTCAGCCTCTTCGGCCTGGCTTGCTTGAATCCTGATGGAGCAGTGAGAAAGGGACTCATGTCTGAGTATACCCTGCCACACCTATAGTGGCCAAAAAACGATACAGAAAAGGGGGTGGTGATGAACAGAGTGTCTGAATTAAGCAGACCACTCTTACCCAGTCCAAAGATCAGGGCTTGATCCATCACCGTTATTTATCTCACTGCCCCATCCCAGCTCAGAACCTGGCTATATGCAAATCAGTCTGTCCCTGGCCCAGTGCATCATGGGAACAGGGCAGACCAAACTACCAAGCCAATTCTTCACCAGAAAGGAGACAAGCTACCGGGGACCGGTTTCTGGCATTTCAGCCTCTTCGGCCCGGCTTGCTTGAATCCTGATGGAGCAGTGAGAAAGGGACTCATGTCTGAGTATACCCTGCCACACCTATAGTGGCCAAAAAACGATACAGAAAAGGGGGTGGTGATGAACAGAGTGTCTGAATTAAGCAGACCACTCTTACCCAGTCCAAAGATCAGGGCTTGATCCATCACCGTTATTTATCTCACTGCCCCATCCCAGCTCAGAACCTGGCTATATGCAAATCAGTCTGTCCCTGGCCCAGTGCATCATGGGAACAGGGCAGACCAAACTACCAAGCCAATTCTTCACCAGAAAGGAGACAAGCTACGGGGGACCAGTTTCTGGCATTTCAGCCTCTTCGGCCCGGCTTGCTTGAATCCTGATGGAGCAGTGAGAAAGGGACTCATGTCTGAGTATACCCTGCCACACCTATAGTGGCCAAAAAACGATACAGAAAAGGGGGTGGTGATGAACAGAGTGTCTGAATTAAGCAGACCACTCTTACCCAGTCCAAAGATCAGGGCTTGATCCATCACCGTTATTTATCTCACTGCCCCATCCCAGCTCAGAACCTGGCTATATGCAAATCAGTCTGTCCCTGGCCCAGTGCATCATGGGAACAGGGCAGACCAAACTACCAAGCCAATTCTTCACCAGAAAGGGGACAAGCTACCGGGGACCGGTTTCTGGCATTTCAGCCTCTTCGGCCCGGCTTGCTTGAATCCTGATGGAGCAGTGAGAAAGGGACTCATGTCTGAGTATACCCTGCCACACCTATAGTGGCCAAAAAACGATACAGAAAAGGGGGTGGTGATGAACAGAGTGTCTGAATTAAGCAGACCACTCTTACCCAGTCCAAAGATCAGGGCTTGATCCATCACCGTTATTTATCTCACTGCCCCATCCCAGCTCAGAACCTGGCTATATGCAAATCAGTCTGTCCCTGGCCCAGTGCATCATGGGAACAGGGCAGACCAAACTACCAAGCCAATTCTTCACCAGAAAGGAGACAAGCTACCGGGGACCGGTTTCTGGCATTTCAGCCTCTTCGGCCCGGCTTGCTTGAATCCTGATGGAGCAGTGAGAAAGGGACTCATGTCTGAGTATACCCTGCCACACCTATAGTGGCCAAAAAACGATACAGAAAAGGGGGTGGTGATGAACAGAGTGTCTGAATTAAGAAGACCACTCTTACCCAGTCCAAAGATCAGGGCTTGATCCATCACCGTTATTTATCTCACTGCCCCATCCCAGCTCAGAACCTGGCTATATGCAAATCAGTCTGTCCCTGGCCCAGTGCATCATGGGAACAGGGCAGACCAAACTACCAAGCCAATTCTTCACCAGAAAGGAGGCAAGCTACCGGGGACCGGTTTCTGGCATTTCAGCCTCTTCGGCCCGGCTTGCTTGAATCCTGATGGAGCAGTGAGAAAGGGACTCATGTCTGAGTATACCCTGCCACACCTATAGTGGCCAAAAAACGATACAGAAAAGGGGGTGGTGATGAACAGAGTGTCTGAATTAAGCAGACCACTCTTACCCAGTCCAAAGATCAGGGCTTGATCCATCACCGTTATTTATCTCACTGCCCCATCCCAGCTCAGAACCTGGCTATATGCAAATCAGTCTGTCCCTGGCCCAGTGCATCATGGGAACAGGGCAGACCAAACTACCAAGCCAATTCTTCACCAGAAAGGAGACAAGCTACCGGGGACCGGTTTCTGGCATTTCAGCCTCTTCGGCCCGGCTTGCTTGAATCCTGATGGAGCAGTGAGAAAGGGACTCATGTCTGAGTATACCCTGCCACACCTATAGTGGCCAAAAAACGATACAGAAAAGGGGGTGGTGATGAACAGAGTGTCTGAATTAAGCAGACCACTCTTACCCAGTCCAAAGATCAGGGCTTGATCCATCACCGTTATTTATCTCACTGCCCCATCCCAGCTCAGAACCTGGCTATATGCAAATCAGTCTGTCCCTGGCCCAGTGCATCATGGGAACAGGGCAGACCAAACTACCAAGCCAATTCTTCACCAGAAAGGAGACAAGCTACCGGGGACCGGTTTCTGGCATTTCAGCCTCTTCGGCCCGGCTTGCTTGAATCCTGATGGAGCAGTGAGAAAGGGACTCATGTCTGAGTATACCCTGCCACACCTATAGTGGCCAAAAAACGATACAGAAAAGGGGGTGGTGATGAACAGAGTGTCTGAATTAAGCAGACCACTCTTACCCAGTCCAAAGATCAGGGCTTGATCCATCACCGTTATTTATCTCACTGCCCCATCCCAGCTCAGAACCTGGCTATATGCAAATCAGTCTGTCCCTGGCCCAGTGCATCATGGGAACAGGGCAGACCAAACTACCAAGCCAATTCTTCACCAGAAAGGAGACAAGCTACCGGGGACCGGTTTCTGGCATTTCAGCCTCTTCGGCCCGGCTTGCTTGAATCCTGATGGAGCAGTGAGAAAGGGACTCATGTCTGAGTATACCCTCCCACACCTATAGTGGCCAAAAAACGATACAGAAAAGGGGGTGGTGATGAACAGAGTGTCTGAATTAAGCAGACCACTCTTACCCAGTCCAAAGATCAGGGCTTGATCCATCACCGTTATTTATCTCACTGCCCCATCCCAGCTCAGAACCTGGCTATATGCAAATCAGTCTGTCCCTGGCCCAGTGCATCATGGGAACAGGGCAGACCAAACTACCAAGCCAATTCTTCACCAGAAAGGAGACAAGCTACCGGGGACCGGTTTCTGGCATTTCAGCCTCTTCGGCCCGGCTTGCTTGAATCCTGATGGAGCAGTGAGAAAGGGACTCATGTCTGAGTATACCCTGCCACACCTATAGTGGCCCTGATCTCTTGACTGGGTGAGAGTACTCTGCTTAATTCAGAGACTCTGTCCATCACCACCCCTTGTTGTAAATAATTTTGTCCACCCTAAGCGTGGAAGGGTATACTCAGATGTGAGTCCCTTGCTCATTGCACCATCAGGATTCAAGCAAGCCGGGCCGAAGACGCCTGAAATGGCAGAAACCGGTCCCCGGAAGCTTGTTTCCTTCCCAGTGTAAGAATTGGCTTTTGTAGTCTGGTCTGCCCTGTTCCCATGATGCACTGGGCCAGGGACAGACTAATTTGCATACAGCCAGGTTCTGAAACTGGGATGGTGCAATGAGCTAAAAAACGGTGTTGGATCTAGCCCTGATCTCTTGACTGGGTGAGAGTACTCTGCTTAATTCAGAGACTCTGTCCATCACCACCCCTTGTTGTAAATAATTTTGTCCACCCTAAGCGTGGAAGGGTATACTCAGATGTGAGTCCCTTGCTCATTGCACCATCAGGATTCAAGCAAGCCGGGCCGAAGACGCCTGAAATGGCAGAAACCGGTCCCCGGAAGCTTGTTTCCTTCCCAGTGTAAGAATTGGCTTTTGTAGTCTGGTCTGCCCTGTTCCCATGATGCACTGGGCCAGGGACAGACTAATTTGCATACAGCCAGGTTCTGAAACTGGGATGGTGCAATGAGCTAAAAAACGGTGTTGGATCTAGCCCTGATCTCTTGACTGGGTGAGAGTACTCTGCTTAATTCAGAGACTCTGTCCATCACCACCCCTTGTTGTAAATAATTTTGTCCACCCTAAGCGTGGAAGGGTATACTCAGATGTGAGTCCCTTGCTCATTGCACCATCAGGATTCAAGCAAGCCGGGCCGAAGACGCCTGAAATGGCAGAAACCGGTCCCCGGAAGCTTGTTTCCTTCCCAGTGTAAGAATTGGCTTTTGTAGTCTGGTCTGCCCTGTTCCCATGATGCACTGGGTCAGGGACAGACTAATTTGCATACAGCCAGGTTCTGAAACTGGGATGGTGCAATGAGCTAAAAAACGGTGTTGGATCTAGCCCTGATCTCTTGACTGGGTGAGAGTACTCTGCTTAATTCAGAGACTCTGTCCATCACCACCCCTTGTTGTAAATAATTTTGTCCACCCTAAGCGTGGAAGGGTATACTCAGATGTGAGTCCCTTGCTCATTGCACCATCAGGATTCAAGCAAGCCGGGCCGAAGATGCCTGAAATGGCAGAAACCGGTCCCCGGAAGCTTGTTTCCTTCCCAGTGTAAGAATTGGCTTTTGTAGTCTGGTCTGCTCTGTTCCCATGATGCACTGGGCCAGGGACAGACTAATTTGCATACAGCCAGGTTCTGAAACTGGGATGGTGCAATGAGCTAAAAAACGGTGTTGGATCTAGCCCTGATCTCTTGACTGGGTGAGAGTACTCTGCTTAATTCAGAGACTCTGTCCATCACCACCCCTTGTTGTAAATAATTTTGTCCACCCTAAGCGTGGAAGGGTATACTCAGATGTGAGTCCCTTGCTCATTGCACCATCAGGATTCAAGCAAGCCGGGCCGAAGACGCCTGAAATGGCAGAAACCGGTCCCCGGAAGCTTGTTTCCTTCCCAGTGTAAGAATTGGCTTTTGTAGTCTGGTCTGCCCTGTTCCCATGATGCACTGGGCCAGGGACAGACTAATTTGCATACAGCCAGGTTCTGAAACTGGGATGGTGCAATGAGCTAAAAAACGGTGTTGGATCTAGCCCTGATCTCTTGACTGGGTGAGAGTACTCTGCTTAATTCAGAGACTCTGTCCATCACCACCCCTTGTTGTAAATAATTTTGTCCACCCTAAGCGTGGAAGGGTATACTCAGATGTGAGTCCCTTGCTCATTGCACCATCAGGATTCAAGCAAGCCGGGCCGAAGACGCCTGAAATGGCAGAAACCGGTCCCCGGAAGCTTGTTTCCTTCCCAGTGTAAGAATTGGCTTTTGTAGTCTGGTCTGCCCTGTTCCCATGATGCACTGGGCCAGGGACAGACTAATTTGCATACAGCCAGGTTCTGAAACTGGGATGGTGCAATGAGCTAAAAAACGGTGTTGGATCTAGCCCTGATCTCTTGACTGGGTGAGAGTACTCTGCTTAATTCAGAGACTCTGTCCATCACCACCCCTTGTTGTAAATAAAATAAAAAAGCAGCAACCATGGCTTTGTTGAACATATTATTTAAAATACTTCAGTTCTAGAATGATGGGACAGTAAAAGAACGATAACCTGTTCTTTTTAACTTGTTTTTCAGGCTTCTTTAAATAAACTTTTTTCACGTTGCAGCATGGGAGTTTTACCTTTTTTCTAACAGATTGCCCTGCTGTACATGGTACACGGAGGTAGGAGGAGATCGCCACATGCTTTAACACCCCCAGACTGCCCCATTGACATTCTGTATGTGGCAATTACCTAGCATACAGAATGACAATGGGCGGGTAAGGCTGCTTTTGCGCTCCAGGAGGAGCGCGAGGCGCCCCCATCAAGAGGGGGTGAGGCCTCTCACATGGGAGCAGTGTTGGTCCCTGTGATGGCCAAAATGACGGACAAAAGGCGTCCGTAAAAGGGATCCTCACGGACAACGGACGTGAGGTCCCAATTACGGACGGTCCGTGAAATTTACGGACGGTTGGTCACCCTGAGGGGGCCGGAGGGGTGAAGGATGAGCGAGCACGAACCAGCTTGACGCAAAGAGACAGGGCCACACAAGCAGGAGCAATGTAAGCTTCACCAGCAGTCAGCAAATGAGTATGGGCACAGCACGGATATCAGCAGCACAAACGTCACTCACCTACAGAGCAGGTACAGCAGGTGTAGCGACAACACAAGCTTCATTCTTACACACATCACATACAGCCTAGGCAGCACCGGTGCAACCTTTACTCACACGCAAGATGAGTGCAGCTTGGGTAGTATCAGTGGAAATAGAGCAACTACTGCATGGACCACAGCAGCGGCAATCTTCGTTGTACAAGTCACAAGCTGGCATCCTCCATCACTGCATGTCCTCCTGAGGTCACGACCTTGAGGCTGTTCACTCACCCTCCTCACACCCGAAGATCCCTGAGACAGGATCTTACCTCAGATAAAGCAACTCACTGCCTACATGACAGAGGAGGTACATGAGATAGGAGAAGAGGAGGCGTAGAAAGACTGCACGCACGCCTGTACTGTAAACCCCAGTACTGCATGCTCAGACATGGCTGCCTGTACAGTAAAGAGTAGGGTGCATCGCGTCTCAGAAGAAGGGGCTGAGGGTTGCAGTTCTTTGGCTGTAGCTGTAAGAGCTGGATTGACAGTCATCAGAAACATCTTCAAATGATGTATACTGGTCATCAGAATTTGCATTTCCCATTTTAAAAGTCATGACATCTACAGCTTTACAAGTTTCAGAGCAGGAGCCGCGCTGTAGGCATGCGCCACTGCTGAGAGCGTTTAATTGAAGCAAGTCTCCTGGAGGTCCTCAAGAGATCTCCCAGGTCTGCTAATCTCACTCCACATGCACACACGTCATCATATAGAGCTAGATCATAGAGGTTGAAGAAGAACTTCTGGATGCGGAGGAAGACAGGCAAGCTGTAGAGAGGACACGGCTGACCTTCCTCTTTGGACGTCGGAAGGGTCCAGGAACTGTTCTACATGGGATTACTATTGAGTCACAAAGCTGTTAGCTCAAGATGGATTTGTCAGACTTGAGCCTTGATTGAAAGAAAAGAGTAACTGGATGATGATTATGATCTAGGGTTTTTACATCTAATATTCGAACACATCATGACCTAAAGGTATGTGTGATAACTAGGATTGGCTGTAAAATAGTGCAAAGAAAATTGCAGAAATTATACGATCTCAATGTCTGAGAACAAAGCATAACCTCATAAAGAATAACCAGCATGCAGTTCTACAAAGCAAACCATCATGAGTATGGGTGTGCGTAACTCGTAAATTTCCCTTTAGCGTAATTACGTGGATTACCACAAATTGATGCGGAATTAAGTAAGGAGCGTAATCCAGGATCGAGAGCTATTTTCTCAGTGCAATATGCATACTTGCACCAAAGATGACGTCAGGATGCATTTTGAGATATGTAAATAGCTCGAAATTGAACAGAACATGAACTGCCACAGCCAGCAGCAGTCAGGACCCATTCCCACTCTCTACATGTATTGTTCCTTTGCTCCTGAGGTCGAAGTTTGGCCCAAGTTACATGAGCTGGATAATCGTGTAATTTAGGTAATTTTGCATTACAAGAGTAACGTGGAATTACAGAAATGAATCCAGCGTAATTAAACATTTGTCCAAGACTAAACACTAGTCTTAAAGAAATTGATTTTGTATTACTTCTTGTAGGAAATATGAGAATCCAAACTCACAACCTCCTATGGAGGATGGTAAACTTAAGTTGCAGTTTTCCTTGTCTTTTTTATTTTTGTTGATGGGTTAAAAGCTTCATGTAAAATTGTTATCACAGGGTCTAGTATTGTTATTTAGAAACTGATGTGCAGTCATAGAAAATTCCATTAATCTCTGATGACCTTTGTTACAAGTTATATGTTGCCTTCCAGAAATGTCATATTTCCATGGCACAGCTTTAATTCAAATCCAAAAGTTTCCTGATTAGGACCAGGAGTAAGTAATAGGTGGATTTCTGGATCAAACATTGACAAAGCACATAGGTCTGGGTTTAATGTGCTAATGCAGGCAGATGGAGAACATGAGAGCAGAACCCTCAACAATGCATGACCAATAGCAGACAGGTAGGTCTATAGTTGTGAAGTAATCCCTCATGCAGTTCCATGCAAACACTGGTGTGGAGAGGGAACCAAACAGCCAATGGTATTAGGTGAAAGATGAGTACTCCACTCTTAATCCACCACTCAAATGCCCCGAAGGCTTTATCAATGTTAAACTAAATCCTTTCAGGACGTAGCCCAAATATTATGTGTCAAAATGGGAAATGTCCTGATCACTTCTTCCATCATGCGTTGGCTCCATCAAAATCTAAATGCAGTTAGAGGTTCGAAAGCAAAATGCACCATTATCATATAAATACAAATCTTTTTTCCCTCTTCTATCCTTCTGCTATCCTTCTGAATCCAAATAACTGATTAACCTATCCACCACTTAAATCACTTTCATATTTCACTATACAAATTCAATACTAATCCTGTATGGGTTCCGGAGTAGGGTGATACTCGCCGAAAAAGCGCTTTGACGCCTCGTCAAGGGTAGTAAGCGCTATATAAATGCAATTACAATACAATACAATTAATGATGAGAGCATTTGAGTGTAGTATACTGTGCCTCTTGCCCACATATTGTGCGGATTAGGGCATGCCGGCAGTTTAAATTCATGTTGAGCGCCAAGATGGACTTAAAACCTTAAGAAGAGTCTGTCATGACGAATTGGGACCTTTAAATCCGGTTTTGACGTATCTGTTTTATGCTACAGGGAGACCTTTGTAATGTGATTGACCCAGTATGTATTCCCGGACAACTCTTTTATTCATTTGCTGGTGTGTTGCTGAACTATACTGTATTTCACTGCAAACAACGTCCGGGCGGAGCTCATGCCCAGCTACTGAAACCTAAGCCAGTGAAGCCTACGAGTCATCGTTTGTCTCAAAATACACTGTAAATCGACATTTGGCTGGGCTGCAAAGCAATTTGTATAGTGAAATCGTTGTGGGTGCCATGGCTCCCTCGTTCTATAGACTACATAAGAACAACGCAAATAGACACAACGGAGAATTCACACAACTCTGCACACGCCGTCCACGGCCCCAGCTCGAGTGGGCAAACACCATGAGGAGGTCTCCCTGACGATCCTGAGCTGAGATCTGGGACCCCTGCCCTGCCTCAAGCTTCCAGCCAACACCTACAACCTAAATCCGGAAGGTCCCTCCAACCACGACCAGGAGCTGTTAAGAAGATTCAACCCTAAAAGGCACACCTGCACCCGACGCCCCACGGCCTTGGGTGGTCCAACCGACGGAGCTTAACCAACCCCCGAGATCCCAACTTACCTCTCGAAGTGGTGGTCACACCCAGAAGAGTCACACCCAGAAGACCTTCGTCCCCAAGCATGCAGTGCCTTTGCAAACCGGAGGTTCCCCATTGCAAACAACAGGGCGCCTGACGTCAAAACAGCACCCTGCACCCAGCCACCGTAGTGCCGCTGAGGGTGCACCTTTGGTGCTACTTTGTTTCCCCATTTGCCCTGAGCTACAGTCCAGGAGCTTTGCTCCAACAACCAAGTGGCCTGTTCGTCAGCAGCCACTAACCGGAGGCCCCCTATGCCCCTTTGGAAAAAATTGGGCATCAGCACTCTCCACCCGGCCGCCCTAGTGCCGCTGAGGGTGTGACGAAAGTGCATCCCTGACCCTGGGGGACTCCTGAGTCTACCCCTAGAACCTCAACTCACACTACCGAATACTTACCCTAAAATAGATAACACTATTTGTCTCCATAGGATAACATTGACTTTTTTTCTTGGAAAAGTTTTTAAGTGTGGAGTTGGAAAACCTAAAGAAATTCTTTAAAATTGCACTAACTAACAAAAACGAGTTTACTTATCTGTTTACAGGAAATGTTCCAATGTAGTCTGCAGGTATACTACACTGTGTAAGACAAGTAATCTCAAAAGTAATTTACCTGTTATTTTACTGAAAATCCTATACATAGCATATGTACTGTATTTACATTGCATTTTTCAAAAACAATACTGTAAGTCAAAACAAAGTGCATTTACAATTACAATCCAAACTGAATTACAACTATATATTTACTGAAAAGTATTTATGATTTACCTGTGCCAGGCTTATTTGGTGCTAGAAAATAAAATAACAAAAATTATATTTTTATACAAAACCAATTGGTCTGAAGTTCAGTCTTTGAATGTGTGAATTCATTTCCTGACTGAGTGTGTACAACAAATGCTTAACATTGTCCTCTGATAAAGCCTTACTGTTTGACCACACTACCACAGATAGAGAGTGGGTTGCTATCTATTTTACCTCTGCCTACCTTTTGGAATCCACTGGACTCTGTGCAAACTATACCTCACTTTGATATTGTATAAACAGAGCCAGCTTCTTACACCAACCTTGAGAGTGGAGGTTGTAACACCCTTCTTGGAATTGTACTCTTGTTTCTGCTTAGATTGAGTGTAAGTAAAGCTACAGTGGTTCTGTCGGGGAGAGAACAATTACATTGGAAATGACGACAAATCTTGTTAGCAATATTATATATGACTCGCTGCTTAACCAATATGCAATAGAGTAAAAGTAGGGTAAATCACAGCGCGCAAAACCATGAATAATGAATATTGGAACACAATAGTACAACAAAGAACTTCAAATATTTGCAAAATTATTATTATTTGCTATTTTTGAGTTTTTCACAAAACAAATTGAAAATACATTTTTCAAGGACTGTCAAGGTGAGGCATAATTGTAATGTGACAATTGTTTCAAAGTGACAATGGGTGCCCAGTGCTGATGGTGCAGTGCATATATAAAAGAGTGAAGGTATATACAAATATGTACAACTTGAAGAATGGTCAGAAAGACAATGAAGCCAATATATCTGGCTGTGGCAGGGGTGCTCATTAGTGTGCACCAAGAGATTTGTTAAGACTGAGCCATGTGTTATCATCATCGTTTCGACCCCAATAATGCATTAGTGTGATGTCATAGCTGGTCTACTTCAGGACAGTGGAATCTCTGAGATGAGGTAAAGTGAATAATTTTCCTTAAATAAAATCCACATCGTGATTGCAAACAAGGTTAGTGTAGGAAGCTGGCTCTCCCCGACAGAACCACTGTAGCTTTACTTATACTTACCCAGGTTCTGAGGGACACAGCATTCCCCCATTGTAGCTATACAAGATTGTGTGTAAGACATGTTCTCTTTAACAATACACATTTGTTTATAATCATCTGACTCAGACCTGATCCACTTAGACATCCATCCAGGTCTGAAAAATGTATTGACCTTCCTGCCTCTCATGAACCCAAAAGAAATTTTTGTAGAAGAATGGGGTGTAGTTCTATGAAACCAGATCATACTATTTAAAGCACCCTTCACATCATGATTACCTGCTTTAGCCCATTTCACACATTCCCCTACCACACCGTTCATCCTCTCAACAAGGCCCTTGGTTTGGGAATGATACAAGGAACTTTTCATAAGCCCTACACCTGAAACACACAGAAAAGACTGGAACTCAGTACTGACAAATTGTCTGCCATTATCTGAAACCAAAACTTCTGGAAATCCTTCTTTTGAGCAAACATCTCTCAAAAAGTCAATAATACTTTTAGTATTGGGTTCTCCGACTAATTTAATCTCCGGCCATTTGGAAGCATAGTACATAAGGACAAAAACATACTTGTACCCTCCTGTGAGCATCTCATGCGGTCCCATGAAATCCACACCAAGCTTTACCCAAGCACAATGTGGACACTGGACCATGTGGCCACTCGGTCATGGACAGAACAAGGATCTTGGTGCAATTGGAAAAGCAACAATTTGCTGCCTCAGCCACAGGTGGCTGCATATCTCCTTGCTGTAGCACCAGTCCTACACACTACTGCTCTACCCAGAAGAGGAAACATCATTGGTCTGCAAACATGGGAGGTGGGGGTGGGGTTCTACAGGATGCAATGGAAACATATCCTACCCCACAACATGCCTCTTCTCTGCAAGACCCACAGGTGCACCTCAAAAACCCTCATTAACCTGACATAATTAAGATCAGCAAACCTTTGATTTAAACCTAGATGGTGTCTGCCCTGTTTCGGCTGGAAAATAAATATAGTACTCAAATGTATAATACAGCTGACAAAGTAAGTGAGCATGACTCTTAGCAAGTAGCAAAGTAGCAAATAATCCCAGCCAGTCTCAGAGATGTGTGTATACGAACCATCATGTATGCAGATGGTGGGTGAATCATCATGGTCCCTTAAATCTCCCACCTTTGTATAATATAAGGTACACTACTTCCTAATACATAAATACATCTTAGAACTCCACACAGGTAGAATGGAATCTTCTGTGCTAATGTACATTTTTTATGGATCGCCTGAGGCAGCTCATCATGAGATGATGCTTGCGAGGCATTATGTTGTAGATTAAAGTGGGATTAAAGCCTGCCCATTGCTAATCATTGGTTGACTTCATGGTCGCTCTCATTGCTTTTTCTTGCTTTTGTTTATTCAGTTTGGGCTGGTTTCACTTTCTCTTTGTGTGTTTGTCCTTTTCACTAGTCGTGCACTTTCAGAGTTACTTTTTTACGTCGAGCCTGGGCAGCGAATGCGCTGCTCTGCGAGGCATGCTGTTTAAAGTATATGGGCTACCCTAGGACTTTGGACACATCCACCGCTTTTGGTTGGTTAGTTGGGTGGCTTTTTAAACTTCATTTTCTCTGGTTGGTTAATATTGTGCATTTTTCCTGCCTTTTGGTGCTTGGTCCTCCCTCAGCAGACACTGGCCTGCTGAAGAATGTCATGGGATCCAGGAAGTAAAATCAAGATTACACAAGCATTTGCAATGCAATAGGTCTTGCATTACTAAATGTTTGACCTATTGGCATTGCTAATAATAATGCAATAGCTCAATCTTTCAGTAATGTGAGACCTATTGCATTGCAAATGTTTAGTCTACTAGTTTCTTGTATTACAGTCAAATGTGTCCACAGTCATCCTCCTAAGCATATGATCTCTTCAAATACCCTCTATATTCCATATTGTCTTCTTGGCTCTAATACATAGGTTCTCTTATATGATATAACTGAATAATCATCTATCATCTGTGGGCTCTATTCCTAGGATTTCTGTAACAAAGGCCCTTCATGAGTTCAATTAAAAGATGATTATTGTAATCAATGGAAAAATGTGTAATTAAATATGAATCAGCTGGGCTGTGCTATGTAAGCATTTACTGGAGCTAAAAAATAACTCATTAATATTAATGAGGTGGCTTTGTGTGTTCCATGTAGAGGTAACACACAGTCCCTATATTATTCCATCCCCCATGGACCATCCCATTCTCCCTTCCCCTCCTTGGGATCAGTTGAATGATCCTGGACCTGTCCATCCTCTTCTTTGGTGGAGCAGTTGACTGGGAGAAGTTTTTGAATGTGTGATGGTTCACTGGCTGGCTAATGCTATAATGTGCATGGACACTCATCTGACAGCCGTGCTCTCGCACCATGACGCTGATCCCATAATGACCAGTGCTGTGCGGGCACCGCATCAGAAATTCCATACCTTCAATCGATGATACTGTAGGGTTTGAACATTCTACGATGCAGAATATTGCACTGCTCGGCATTTTCCTCTAAGCGCTGGAGAATTATAGCTGATGTCCACCTTTCTGCCCTGAATATGTCAGGCTTTTCCCAAGTACCCAGCAGTTTTCCATGGACAAGTTCCACAAGGCTTTACCTGACCAAATGTGTCCTGGAGTGCAGTAGTGTTACTTTTTATACAACACTCTTTAAGAAGAAACTCCAGTTCCCACACAATATCGAATTTACGAGACTTGAAATTAAGGTGTTTGTGGTGTCACAATGAAGTCATAATGTAACGTTCAGACCTTGCTAATATGAAATATTGAGTTCTAATTTAGAATGACAGTTCTACTTTGTAAAAGACATTCTAAGTTTGGAATGAGAGTTCTAATTAGGAAATAAAAGAATTCCATTAGAATATAAATTGGAACCACACTTCTAATTTGCAACATCAGACACATGTTTGGAATGCAGATTCTACGTTTGGATTGTCTCTTGCACAAAGCATAAAAAGCTGTCCCAGGCTCAAGCAGCAGCTGTGTATGGATATCTTAGGTTCATTTTGTGAGCAGAAATGAGCAGATTCAAAGGCTACAGTTTCTTTGGGCACCTTGTCCCCCCAAGTTACCCAGAACGACCTTCTATTGAATGGATGTGTGCAATGCTCTTGCTGTGCATAGTCACACAAGAAGGAGTCTTTTGCAGGCCAGGTCAGCAGACAGGCATTCACACAGATGAAGTCTCAGAGCCCAGCCATAAGACCTCTGCCAGGCTCTGCTAGTCAGTACAGAAGAATCCTTAGATACCACCCTGCCATTTGAATGCCTGAATCACAGCTGTGAAATGGCAGAGCAGATAGGACAAACCAGAATGAAAACCTTGCATTCATGTGAAGTGCACTAGGCCCATCTCATCAGCGCCTTTACAGATTCTTTGAAGATGGGTTTGAAGGACATTCTTTTTGGCAGCAACATTGAAAGGAGATTTCTATTGTGAATAATTGACCATGGAAGCATCAACATCTGAAGAATAATAAATACAATGAGAAATTCTGAAACAAATCCTTTGACCCATTCTGTCTTTCTAGGCAACTTGAGAATAGCAGTCTGTATGCAATAACGGGAACACAGAGAATGTTAATAATTAGTTCATTGTAACTTCCTTCTTTCAATCTTTAACTTGTGCTAATTTGACCTGGTTTGGATGAAAGGGACATTCACTGTCTTTTTTTTCTTTTTCCCTGTTCTGTGGCTTGTTCCTAGCTGCTTTCTACCTGTCCTTTCATGCTGTCTTTCTTACTTTTCCTTTTTTCTTTTCTAAGTTTTAACATCTACATCTCACTTCATTTTCTTGACACTTTCTTTCATTCCTTATTTAATTCTTCTGTGGGCTTTGTGTTTCTTATTGTTTTAGTCTTCATTTTATTCTTTCATCTCTTATTGCCTTCCCACGTTCCTCATTGCTTTTCTTTCTAAAGTTGATCATTAGACTTTCTCTTGTCCAGAATATCTTTTCTCAGTGTATCTTTTCTCATTCCTGCTTCACTTTCTCTTT
Organism: Lissotriton helveticus; assembly: GCF_964261635.1. Classification (NCBI taxonomy): domain Eukaryota; kingdom Metazoa; phylum Chordata; class Amphibia; order Caudata; family Salamandridae; genus Lissotriton; species Lissotriton helveticus. The sequence goes on along the minus strand of NC_136061.1, from coordinate 960,271,885 downwards.
CTCTTTCGTTTCTTCATCATTCATTACGCTGCCATTATTTTATCCTTCTATTTTTTTGATCATGCATTTTTACTTTCATTGTGTTCCTTTCTCTGCTCCTTATTTCTTTCCAGCATCAATTTTTCATGTCTTTTCTTTTCCTCACTTTATTCTCTGCGGTTATGTGTCTCATCTTACTCTTGCATTCTTTTATTTCTTAGTTGATTTTTTTCCCAATTTGTTTTATTTGTTCCCAATTTTTCTTTTTATAAAGGGCACAAAGATATCTTAATTTGTAATGTGGATAGCTTTGTGGCACCAATTGAATGGGGCATCAGGAAGTTGTGATGGCAATTTTAGAAGGTGGCATTACCCTGAAAGCAGCGAACCCTGTCCTGGCACCGTTGAGTTGTATACTATATCTGTTTATTCCCATCAAAGCAGTGTTTGATTTATATCTGAAAGACAATTCATAACTCTGGCTTAAGTAGTGCTTCTGTGGTAAAATACTTGAAAGTGAAGTAGAAAAGTACTTCAAAGATCTCGACGCAAATAGTTTAAGTGAGCACCATTGCGTGAAGTATTTCAAGCCACACCCTGTAAATGTGTGTCTATGTTTCCGGTATCAACAACATATAGCACCTCTAACCGATGTTCAAGAAGCCTGTAACAGTCTGTATCTCACCATAAACAGGTCCGTTCCATTACCTGTCCTGCAACACAACAGGAAGGTGGACACAGACACAGACCCATTGTGTTGACTCAAGGTAATGCAAGCTCACCAGCATTTTTACGAATCTTAACCAAAGACACTGTGTTGGTGTACATTTGTTATGCCTTGGGGGAAAGTGGAAGGGTGTTTTGAAGAATGGAATACTTTGGGGGTGGGGACTCTGCAATACGTGGCCATATAGGATATTTTCCTTCCTAAGGTAGAAAGTCAAAATAATTTCTCGTACATGTGCTGACAAGGATGATACTTACAATTAAGTATCTCGGCAAAAAAAGCAAAAGTATATTGAGACTAAAGCAATGCAAATCACAAGGTATCCCAGATTGCATTACTTTTGATATTAAACTGGCGTTCAATATCAAATACTCATGTCCAGGCTGTTCATGTGCATTATGATAAACATGCTTGAGTCAAAGCAAGTAATGAGAAATATGTCAGATGAAAACATTTTGCAGAAGTATCCAAGGGTGAATTTTAAGAGATTTAGGTGCATATTATCAAGAACGGTGTTAAAATTATCGCCGCTTTAGCGGCAGTAAACTGCTGCTAAAGCGGCAATAATGGGCTTGATAATATGCCCTTGTGAATTCCCATAGAAGACCAGGTTCACACTAAAACATGGGCTTCTATGGGAATTCACAAGGGCATATTATCAAGCCCATTATCGCCGCTTTAGCAGCACTTTCCTGCTGTTAAGTAGTGATAAAATAGAGCCTTGTATAATAGAGAGAACACCTTCACAATGTTGATTATGGCCCCTAACCACTTCATGACAGCCTGCGCCCACCACCCACTAGAAGTTTTGCTCAGTAGTGCTGGACTTCCAGGGGCGGGCAATGTATAGTGCTGTAGCATACTCCAACAACCAATCCTGGGCTAATAGCTGTCCCAAGATAATATGTGGGAAAACTGAGAACCAGTTCCCTGAGGTCTGATATCCTAATTTCTTGGGTAAGACATTTACATGAATGGAAAGAAAATGTCCTTTTCCCTAGAAAAGTTGGGCAAAGTCTAGAAACTTCACCCAACGTCATGAAGGGGGAACGTTTGCAACTTTGTGGAAGCGGTCAAAACTTCACACAACGCTATCGTAGCAGACAGAAATTCTATCACCCCAATTCACTTAAGGATATAGGATTTCTCTCAGGTGATTCCTCATTCCCACTCACAGGAATCATTCCGGTTCACCCTTGGTCCTATTATAACCATGTCCAAATACACAATGACGCAATTGGTGAGCCTGCCAAGTACACAGTGTTTTTCTTGAGGATATTTATACCTTTTTTCCCCTCAAGGCAAACTTTAAGGCATTGGTTCATTGATCTGTAGTGTCCTCTGTGGACAGAGGCAATGTTTTGATTGCATCACTGAGATCTGTACTTCCCACAGCCGCCATGTTGATTGATACCAGAAGCCAGGATGTCCAACCACAGAGGCCCTTTCTTAAGAACATTGATGAGCGTTCTTTCGAAACCGAGTTGATCTTTAATTACCTACACCCTAACCTACAGACTACTGCACCTGGGACTTCCTGCATCTGTAGCAGATAACAGAACAAGCATTTGCAATGCAACGGTCTCGGCTTTAGTTAAGTTTAAGCAATTTGGTTTGTAATTAGGTAGTTTTTAGCTTTGCTTTTATTAGTGTTTTTTTAAACGTTTATGTCATCATCATCAACATCTTTATTTCGGCAACATTTGCCATAAAAGATAAAACACAACAATAATACAGATAAAACAGTTAATTACATCATGGACAACTAATCAAAGATCGTAAAAACAACAGCATGATTCCTTGATACATAGCATCATACAGGCAATTTTAATTAGTCCATAGGAAGAATAAAAATTTTAAAATGATGATTACATGTTGATATTATTTACAATTTAACATTTATTCTGCAGCCCTGGATACTAGACGTCTTCTCTTCTGCCAGAAAGTTTCCAGATATTTAGCTACCGCAAACACAATCATGCCAGAGAGGTCCGTTTTAAGAACCCTATATGCCTGCAGGCAGTGGGTAAAGCCCAAGTTTTTACAGGCCGGTAAAATCCAGTGCCTTCTTGCCTGTGCATAAGCTCGACAAAAAAACAATATATGCAGCTCAGTTTCCTGCTCATAATTGCACCCAGGGCAATGACTCAAAGAGGGCTCAGTCCATTTACTAGTGAAGGCTCGAATTGGTAGACTTCCGTACCTCCACTGTAGGTACAGTTTCCTGGTATTAGTTGGAAATATGACATCTAGGATTCCCTCCAACTTATAAGTATCCTTGGTCTTTAAGAAAGAATCAGTCAGAGTACCAGACTGTGTGCCCTGTCTGTGTGCCACGATTTTACTTTCATGGTACAATGAAAGCAACTTCTTCCGAGAGACCATAGGGCAAGCAATTGCAGGATCATACCACATATTAGCTAGTCCCAAACCCACAAGCTCATTTTTTATGTGTTGAAACCAGGGGATATTCCCTGCAATTGAATAGGTCAGAATTTCCTGGAGCTCGGACCTGTAATTTACCAACTCTGGTGTGGTCCAGACCCTGCGCCAAACAATTAGCGGCCTAACAACCAGATCTTCATCAAGTGGCCTTAATCCCAAATCAAGCCTCATCGGCAGCAAAGGGGTGCTGGGGGGGAGTGATAAAAGCTGCCTGATGAATTTGTTCTCTACTACCACCATCTCGCGTTTACACATGTGGCCCCAGAGTTCACTACCGTACATCACCGCTCCCCTAGCCTGCGCTCTATATATCTCTAATGGGGGGCCAATCGCCTTGATAGTAGATTTATTTTTATTTATAAGGCTAACAACTCCTCCCGCCAGTTGGGCCAGTTTAAGTTGGGATTTTAATTGGTGGTGACCCCAAGACATGTTCTCATTTAGAGTCACCCCTAAGTATTCAAAGGTTCGGACCCTTTCCAGCCTATTTGCACCAATACATGGGTTGGGACGTGTTTTTGATGGGGGGTTAAAAATCATATATTTGGTCTTGAGAGTATTAATCTCAAGGCCATGATTTCCACAGAATGCCTCGAATCTGTTAAGGACTCGTTGGATCCCATAGGAGATTTAGACAACAGCAGGGTGTCGTCCGCGAACATAATTGCCGGCACCCTGCTGCCAGCAAGTCTGGGGGCATCGCCATCCTCTACCCCATTTAGGTGAGCAACGTTTATGTACATACCATGCACAGTGTCTCACACATACAGTGTCTCACACACACTGTTGAAATCTAGATTGCGGCGTAAACATTATCGGCGCCATCTTGTCCCTTTTCAGGCTCATATGTGCGCGTAAGTAGCAGCCATTTTGAATGCCATGGCCTCTCTGCCCACTGCCGATAGCCAGCGCGTCTCTCTCTCTCTCTCCGACCTCGCCAGCATCCCCCACGCACTGACAGCCCCCGCTCTCACATGCTTGGGCCATAAACCACCCTTTCAGCGCGACCCTGCCTCGGAGCCACATCCCGTACCGGCTAACACCTCCCTCCGTCCCTTTCATGATCACACCCTTTGATGAATCCCCTTCCTCTGTGCCCGATTGTCCGGCCTGATCCCAGGCCATCACCTGGCCCTGCGGATACAGTTTATTGCCCCATACAGTAGGAAGCTGTCCCTCTTCAAAGGATCTCCGACTGATCAAAGCCCCCACCCCATGAGATCCGATCAATCACACACATTCCGGGAATCGGCGGAATGTCCAGCTGCGTGACAGTCATCACCTACTGAGACCGGGGTGGGGACTTCTACTGTAAATATGTGTGGGAACGGGCTTGGAGCGGGGATTCCGAGAATGTCTCCGTACATCAAAGCATTGCCAAGAATGTGTTGTATGTAATAAAGCAATAAACCTGTGTATAAGAGGCCAAGCCTCAGAGATGCGGTTAGAGCACCTCGAGAAGATACCCTGTTGTCTGATTTGACGTGTTCTGCTCCGTCGGAATAAACTTCTGTTTCCTGCCTTCCAGTCTCCAGCGCCCGCCTCTTTGTTTGATAATTTCGAGTGGTATGAGAGGCGACTAACGCCGGGCAATACTTAAAGGTTATCGGTTGAAATCCGCCTACCCTTTTACAATTGGCGTCCCAAACGTGGGGCCCATCAGCGACACGTGGATCCAGTGGGAGAGGTCCTGACGACAGAGTGAACGACTGCAATGATCGGGAAGTGCACCTGCCCGATAGACCCTCGTCTGGCAGCCGATCATCCGAACTTCACCGGTTCCGAGCAGACCTCTCTCGAGTGATCTACGGTCCTGACTGGGAACCATCAGGAGTGCCGCGGCAATTACGGAGAATAGAGGACGATCGGGCGCTGGAAGCGGAAGACAAGAAACTGTCCATGCGGTCCGGGTAAGGTCGTGTAACACGACAAATTGCGAAACGATTGTTTGATTGTTTGAAAATACTAGTATTACTCATTGATTGTTTTTTGAGATATTCTCTGCCTGCAAACGGGGAAGAATAGAAATATTCTCTCTTCCTTTGCAGATAGTGAAGGATAGGTAGCGCGGACCTTTGTCCCCCTTTGTAATCTGTTGCGCCTATTTTTCTCCCCACTGATTGATTGATTGTCCCAACATTGATTGTTCGAAGTTGGTTCTTTTTGAGGTATTCTCTGTTTGCAAATAACGTAGAATAGAAATATTCTGTCTAGTCTTTGCAAGTAGTGAAAAGATAGGTAGTGCGGACCTTTGTCCCCCTTTGTAATCTGTCATGCCTATCTTCTCCCCACTGATTGGTAGTTGGTTCAGCCCGGACCGCTTATTAGAGATGAACCATCCAGCTCCACTGGAAGGCACCCCTAATAAGGACATGTTCACTAAATATGGACTAGTCGCTGTAGATTATAGTAAACTATGGCATAAATATACAAGAAAGGATCAGGAAAGTCAGTGGCCACTGATAGGATCCTTTGATGACGATAAAATAAATGTACTGGAAACAGCCCTTCGTAACAATAAGACAACGCCTACTATGCTTGATAGTTTCGGCATGTGGCGCAAGGAAGCAGAGCAACGGAAAAAGAGAAACGAAGTTAGATTAGAGAAAGAACTACGAAAAGCAGCTTACCTAGCTGCTAAAAAGTTAGAGGAAGAGATAAAGGAGAGAGAGGAAGCCAAACAGAAGCAAGAGTCCGAAACATCGGGCCAGTGTCCTGTTAGAACGCCCTCTACGCTCTACCCTGAGTTACCCTCGAAACAACGAGCGAACGGTGATTTGTTACTAGGTCCCCTAATCATCTACATGCCCCCTCCATATGCCCCTTCCCAACCCTTAGTACAACACCCGCAACCCCCAAGTACAGGCGAGAATAGTGCCAGGACCTTGGTCCTCACGGCCTCCGTGCCGGCCAAACCCCTTGTACTCAACGCCGCTCAAACAGCAACACTAGATGACCCTGAAGCTAGAAGGAAAGATCCCACTAGAATGAACCGATTAGGCAAAGATGAATGAGCAGGGATCGATAAGATAGTGAAGACACTGGTGGAACGAAAGGAAAGTGAGGAATACGTAACGGATATGTACAATTCATATGCCAATAGCCACAGACGACACTTTGTTGTGCGATTTTGTTACCATATCCTCAATACCTATGAGGATCGATATCAAGACAAAGGTCCTGAGAGCCTAACGACTCTGTATAGGAAAGTAGATATTGGGGATGAAAGCGAGTGTGATGTGATGGACCTCTTCTCGCGCACGCTTGAAGTTTTCCACCACCTCACTGAACAAAGGCCAGAAACTAACGCTACAACTCCTGTAGCGACCGAACCTCGAACAGAAAAAACTGACACAATGATGCCTATAAAGGAGGCCGCTCCCTACTGGGTTCCCCCAAGAGGACAGGGAACACACGATGACATCAACCACCAAGATGCGAGAGGGAGAGTAGTTTATAACTGGGTCTACCAACCATGGGATCGGCAAGACATCCTGACTTTCCGAAAATCCTTGCCTGATTTACGAAAGAACCCCACTGCCTTTTATACTGAATTAGGCACGGCCTTAGGCTCGACGATTATGACCCTAGCGGACATCGATTTGTTTTTCGGGCTATGCCTGCCAGCTGATGTGTGGAAGCCGGAAAGTCGACCACCTTGAGCTGTTCGGACATACCTGGTCACAACTCAATGGCCTAGATAGGCAACGAGAGCCCGGACAGAAACCTTTAAAATCCATTTTAGATCTCCCAGACAAGATCGTCCAGAAATGGAAAACCCTGATCCCAGAAAAGAAGGTGGACTGGTCGATAGTAACGGCCTGCCGCCAAAAACCCCAGGAAGACGTATCAGAATACTTCTCCCGGTTTGAGACGGTATTCTCCGATTACAACGGCCAGGACATGACCACTGCAACCGGACATCATCTGTTTATCCAGAATTATGTCAAGGGTCTGTCGCAGGAAGTCTAGCAGAAACTACAGACTAGCGAGAGTAGTTGGGTGGCCTCCAAACCTGCGGCTATCCTCCAGATGGCCCAGTACTATGAGCATCAAAAGAATGAGAACGATAGAGCGACTGAGAAAAAGAAAAAGGACCTAAAGGAAAGGGTGATGATCGCACAATTGCAAGGGGTGACGATAGGAAGGGAACAGTACAAAGGAAGTTACCAATCGAATGCTCCTAGAAATCCACCCCCTAGAGACCGTACATCCGCACCCTATGCTGGACGTAAAGACATCGATGAGAACCATTGTGCGTTTTGCAAAGGATATGGTCATTGGAAATCCCAGTGCCCGGTTTTGCAAGAAGCAAACAAAAATAGGGACACAAAAGACGTAGCGGGTGGACCAAGAAATAGAGGACAGGGACGAGGGTACACGAACGACACCAACAACGACAGGCCAGGGAGACCGAACACGTTTGACCGTCCCCAACAGAACCAGTACCAACAGTCTGACTGTGACGATGCCCACAATTTCGCATAGGACTGCCAAGGGCAAGGAAGGGATCCAGTCGAGCTCCATATTGACCAGCAAGGTCCTTATGTCACCGCTAAGGTCCTGGGTACGAAGTCTCCATTTTTGGTAGACACTGGCGCAACACGTAGTGCGTTATCTAAACGACTGATTCCAAGGGCACCCTTGTCTGGCTCACATGTAACATCAATAGGTTTTGATGGAACGCCCTCCACTAATCCCTTGTCCACACTGATCTCCTTTGACTTAGAAAATAACACCACTGACACAACGTTTTTGCTCTCATCCAACACCCCCGATGCCATTATGTGACTTGACTTATTGAAACATTTCCGAGCTACTATTAGGTGTTCACAAGACGGAGTTCGAGTCATCCTGTACGACAACCCAACTCTGCTCAGACCTTGTCCCACACGACGCATGCTTTCTATCACTGATGCTGACTAATCCCTACTCGACACTCTACCTCTGTACCTATGGGCCAAAACTGACTCGGACGTAGGACGCATGATGATTGACCCTGTGCATATAACTGTTCGACAGGACGCAGGGCTCCCAAAACTTCCACAATATCGAGTATCACCCGAAGGCGAGAAGGCATTGGTAAAGATCATCCAGTCCCTGATAGATGCAGGAGTGGTAGAGGAAGTAGTTAGCAATGTTTGCAACAGCCCTATCCTACCCATTGTAAAGAAGCAGGGTGAGGGAGATGAGAAAGCGTACCGCTTCATCATCGACCTGCGAGAGGTCAACAAAGTAGTTGTGCCCCAGTACCCCGTAGTCTCAGACATCACCACCATTCTGACTCTGATTCCTTCCACTGCCACCACCTTCACTGTAATCGACCTCAAAAATGCATTCTTCTCCTTCCCCATCCACCCAGACAGCCGCTACCTTTTCGGCTTCACCTTAAAAGCCCGCTCATATAGATTTTGTAGAGCACCCCAAGGCTACACTGAAAGTTCCAGCATCTATAGCCAGGCCCTCAAGAGACAGCTGGATGCAGTCCAGTTCCCGGATGGAGTGGTGTTGATACAGTACGTCGATGATATCCTTTTAGCAGCCGACACCACTCCACTTGAAGTCACAGCCACCATCCAACTCCTGCACTTCCTCGCGGAAAATGGCCACAAGGTCTCCAAGAAGAAGTTGCAATTCTGCCAACCCCAGGTCACTTACCTAGGCCATCTCTTGTCCAAAGACGGGAGGAAACTTACACCCGATCGGATTCAGACCATCCTAGAAACCCCTGTCCCTAAGACACAGAAACAAGTCCGCTCCCTGGTAGGCCTCACCTCCTTCTGTCGACAGTGGTTGCCAAATTTCAGCCTCATTGTGAAACCACTACTTTCCCTGTTGGCTAAAGATGTGCCCTTCCCACTCCCTTGGACCCCTGAATGCCAATCCTCCTTCAAAGAACTATGAGACGCCCTTTGTTCTGCACCAGTCCTAGGAACCCCCGATTACACAAAGCCCTTCTCCCTCTACACTCACGAAAGGGAGGGGTGCGCTTTGTCCGTCCTGACCCAGTCCATTGGCCCCAAGCAACGCCCATGTGCCCACTTCTCTGCCACTCTTGACCCCGTAGCCAGAGCTTTGCCTGCCTGCCTTCGACCTGGAGCTGCCGCTGCTATCTCTATCCGACAGAGTGAGGGGATCGTGCTCTCGAACTCACTTACGGTGTTAGTGCCCCATGCGGTCGACACCCTCCTAAACCAGACCAAGACGCAGCATCTGACTAGTGCACGACTGACTGGGTACGAACTGACTCTGCTTGCACCCCACATCACACTGAAAAGATGCACCACGCTGAATCCAGCCACTTTGTTGCCCCTACCTGAGAACGACCCCAATGTGTCCCCTATACATGACTGTGTGACCCTCACGGACGAACAGACTAGGAGTAGGGTTGACCTCCGAGACACTGCTTTCCCAGATCCCAACGGAGAGCTATGGGTAGATGGCTCTTGTATCAAACTCCCCGATGGCACCACCTCAGCTGCTTATGCAGTTACCACAGCCCGAACTGTAGTTGAGACCACCCGCATCACACAACGATCTGCACAGGCAGCGGAACTGATTGCCCTCACACGAGCGTGTATCTTAGCAGCAGGGACGACAGCAAATATTTACACGGACAGCCAGTATGCCTTCGGGGTGGTTCATCATTTCGGGCTCCTGTGAAAGGAGAGGGGATTCCTGACCTCACACGGCACACCCATCCTACACGGAGATCTAGTCTCCGCTCTGACTGAAGCGGTCCTCCTTCCCAAGCAACTTGCTGTAATCAAATGCCAGGCACACAAAAGGGTGACGGACATCATTGGGCAGGGGAATGCACTGGCCGACATCACTGCCCGGACCACAGCCAAGAATAGGACAACGACACGCATGTACGTGACCAGGTCACAAACAGAGAAATGGAAGGACGCTAGGGAAACTATTAGGGACATCCAGATGGCCAGCTCACCACACAAACTGACTGAATGGGCACGGGTGGGACTGAAAGACGATGAAGGCTGCTGGCGGACAAAAGACACGAACAAATGGTTGTTACCCAACTCGTACCTGATCCCCACACTGACCATGGCACACTCCCCTGCACACATAGGATCTGCCCCTATGGCCGAACTTGTCTCCAAAGTTTGGCACAATGACAAGATCGCAGACTCAGCTAAACGTCTGGTCCAGCAATGTCTGATATGCCTGCAACACATCCCTGGGAAAGGAACTGTCGTACCCCGGGGAGGGGTTGGGGTCCCCAATCATCCATTTGAAGTCCTACAGATGGACTACATCCAACTAGAAAGATGCCAAGGTCTAAGGTATGTGCTTGTTGTCGTGTGCGCATTTAGCAAGTGGGTGGAAGCCTATCCAACTCGCGACAACACGGCCATTGCTACTGCAAAAGTATTTCTGAAGGAATTCTTCCCCCGCTACGGCCTTTGTCGAATTTTGTGGAGCGACAATGGCCCCCACTTCGTAGCCGAAGTTATCCAACTCATCTTGAAGGGGTTGGGTGTAAAACAAAAATTTCACGCAGTCTTCCACCCCCAATCTGCTGGACTGGTTGAGCGACATAATGCCACACTGAAACTCAAACTAGCTAAGATCGTGGCTACCACAGGACTGAATTGGCCAGACGCTCTCCCACTGGCATTGCTATCAATGCGTTCCACCCCCACCAAGCACCATCTGACTCCTTATGAGGTCGTTTTCAGCCGACCTATGGGCATTTGGTCTGCACCAAAACCGACATCCATTCACGAAGTCCCGGACGTCCTAATGTCTGACTATTTGTGCAATCTGACTAAAACACTGTCTGTTATCCATCAACAGGTGCTGCAGGCCATTCCCGATGCTTCCAGGGGCCCCGGACACGACCTCCAACCTGGTGATTACGTGCTTATCCGGAATTTCCACCAGCGTGCAAAGAGTCTGGAACCTCGGTGGACGGGCCCCTGGCAAGTCTTGATCACCACCCGAACAGCTCTCCCGAGTGGAAGGGAAAAAACACTGGCTGCATGCACACCATTGTAAGAAAATCTCCTCAACCCTGACAACGACCGAAGACGTGACCACCCAAGAAGAGCTCCTGAACAAAGATCGACCATCCCTGAACTGTTACCCTGACACAGAGACACTTGAACTGGCAGATTTTCCTGATCCCACTGTGCCATCCAGAGAAGGGTATAACCTCCGACGAAAGGAGGGAGCTTCGGCTAAGCAGACCACTGACTAAGTTACAATTCTCAGACCGGTGGCCAAACATTACTAAGACTGCCAGGAGAGAAGCCAAACGAAGTTTGTGGTTCTGCCCGCTACCAAGCCCCCTTGAAGATGATGGAAGCGCCCGATACGAAGATGATGGAAGCACCCGACCCGAAGATGATGGGAGCAACCGGACATCCGAAGACCCGCTACAGAAACCCAAAGACCAACAAAATACACAGCTCAAAGACTATTGCCCTCTTTTCCGCTCTTCTCTTTTGCATCCTCCTCATGACCACCCTCTGGATCATGGAAGAGAGCGCACCAGCTCATAAGACATTTCTAACTACTGCGCAGCCTACCACCATGAAAGAGCACTACCTGGTCTCTCTTTCACCACAACTCCGAGAAAGACGTAAGGAGTTCTGGAACAACTCCTTCGTGCAGTTGCTACACCAATACAACCTTGCCACCAATGCCACGAATTGCTGGATCTGTGGGTTGTTACCACATGCCACTGGACATTCCGTCCCCTTCATCCCTTCACCTTTCTCTATTCATGGTTCCTGCCTTGCTTGGCTGATCCTCTTACAAGAGAGTTACAGGGATAATGCCACTTCCAGCAAAACTAGGTCGCACTTTTATCATGGGGTCTGGCTGAACAAAACAGGAAGAACTGCTGCTCCCCAATGCCTCTATTCACATGGACATCCCTGCCAAAGAACGGGTTGAAATGCAAGTGTTCAACAACCCAGCCAGACCCACCTTCTCTTACCTCTGAAAACGAGCAGCTGCCACCCTGACTGTGGCCTTATCTGTCATCAACATCTCAGGCCTTGTATGCATCGAAGGCCTTGGGACACAGTTGGTGGGCCACAGCGCTTGCCGCATCACCAGAACTTTGGACTCAACTGATCCACCCTCTTTTGTCACGTCTCCGAACATGTACTTTGTCTGTGGTACAAAGGCCTACACGTGGCTCCCAAAGGGCTGGGGAGGTACCTGCTACATTGCCTTCATCCTTCCCCCAACCTATGTGGCCCCAGAAAACCATCCCCGACAAAAGCGAGCAAGAGACATCGAGCAGGCCGACTCCACCGGAGATTAGTTCTAGATGAAATGAAGGGACTTGTTCCACTCTCGGGTCCGATGGCGAACAGCCGTGCCATCCCACATTTGACCCAGGCAGTTGAAATGACAATGAACATCACAGCTGGCATCCTCACAAACAATACAGCCGAGCTTCAGGCGGTCCGCCTGGTGGCCCTTCAGAACCGTCTTGTTCTAGACGTTGTTCTAGCGGATCGTGGAGGAGCATGCCGTATCATTGGGTCCAGCTGCTGCACTTACATACCAGACAATTCGCCCTCAGTCTACAAAGCCATTGAACACCTCCACAGACTTTCCTCAGAAGTTCATCAGGAACAAGAAGAATGGTCGCTTGGGAGTTGGTTCTAGAGTGCTGTAAAGGACTGGGGGGGGAGGTTGTTTATGATCATATTGATACCGATTGTCATAATATGTGGATTCTGCCTGGGTGTTCAATGCTTGCCACCCCTGTGCTCACTTTTTGCTAACTGTATCTGCCCTAAGACTCTGGACTTCGAGGCCGAACGCATGAAAGCTTTGTATGAAGTGGAAATCCGTAATATGATGGGGATAGACATAGATTGACAAGCTGGCTAGATATGTTGAAAAGGGAGGACTGTTGAAATCTAGATTGTGGCGTAAACATTATCGGCGCCATCTTCTCCCTTTTCAGGCTCATATGTGCGCGTAAGTAGCAGCCATTTTGAATGCCATGGCCTCTCTGCCCACTGCCGATAGCCAGCGCGTCTCTCTCTCTCTCTCCGACCTCGCCAGCATCCCCCGCGCACTGACAGCCCCCGCTCTCACATGCTTGGGCCATAAACCACCCTTTCTGCGCGACCCTGCCTCGGAGCCACATCCTGTACCGGCTAACACCTCCCTCCGTCCCTTTCATGATCACACCCTTTGATGAATCCCCTTCCTCTGTGCCCGATTGTCCGGCCCGATCCCAGGCCATCACCTGGCCCTGCGGATACAGTTTATTGCCCCATACAGTAGGAAGCTGTCCCTCTTCAAAGGATCTCCGACTGATCAAAGCCCCCACCCCATGAGATCCGATCAATCGCACACATTCCGGGAATCGGCAGAATGTCCAGCTGCGTGACAGTCATCACCTACTGAGACCGGGGTGGGGACTTTTACTGTAAATATGTGTGGGAATGGGCTTGGAGCGGGGATTCCGAGAATGTCTTTCCGTACATCAAAGCATTGCCAAGAATGTGTTGTATGTAATAAAGCAATAAACCTGTGTATAAGAAGCCAAGCCTCAGAGATGCGGTTAGAGCACCTCGAGAAGATACCCTGTTGTCTGATTTGACGTGTTCTGCTCCGTCGGAATAAACTTCTGTTTCCTGCCTTCCAGTCTCCAGCGCCCGCCTCTTTGTTTGATAATTTCGAGTGGTATGAGAGGCAACTAACGCCGGGCAATACTTAAAGGTTATCGGTTGAAATCCACCTACCCTTTTACAACACAGTCTCACACAGTGTCTCAAACACAGTCTCACCCACACACACAGTGTCTCACACACACACACAGTGTCTCACACACAGTGTCTCACACACACAGTGTCACACACACAGACAGAGTGTCACACAAACAATGTCACACACACAGCATCTCACACACACAGCCTCACACACAGTGTCACACACAAAGCCTCACACACAGTGTCTCACACACACAGCCTCACACACACAGTGTCTCAAACACACATACAGTGTCCCACACACACTGTGCCTCACACACACACACAATGTCACACACACAGTGTCTCACACACACAGCCTCACACACACACAGCCTCACACACGCACACACAGCCTCACACACACAGTGTCTCAAACACTCATACAGTGTCTCACACACAGTGTCTCACACACACACACTGTCTCACACACAGTGTCTCTCACACACACACAGTGTCACACACACACACACAGTGTCTCACACACAGTGTCTCACACACACACACTGTCTCACACACAGTGTCTCTCACACACACACAGTGTCACACACACACACACAGTGTCTCACACACGACTCTGCGCTCTTGTCCCCCACCCCCCTATACCTTCTGTTCCTACCCTGCCCCTGCCCGTTCTCCAACCTTGCCCCCTCTCTGGAACTCTTGCTGCTCGGTGCCAGCCTGCTCTGCCTTCCTTCACTGCCAGCCCCCCTCCCTCCCCCGCAGCACCGCCAGGCAGCCCTCAGTGAGAGCAATGGGGAGCTGCAGCCCAGACATGAATACAAGCCCCCACGCAACACCTCTCCTCCATTGCGAGACTCAAGAGTGAGGGGAGGGGGTGAGGGAAATCGCACATACTCGTAAGAGAGAGGGCATTGAAGGGCTGGACATCCGCGAGGGGAGGGCAGAGTCCAAGCAGGAGAGCATGTATGGAACCCTTTAAAACAAGCATTAGAAATGCAATCGGGCTTGGATTTATTTGAGTTTGAGCTAATGGCATTGTAAATGGCAATGTCTTTTTGCCATGTGTTATGGAGTGTGTGCATGTGGTGTGTAGTGGAATTATGTGGGTTGGATTGTAATTTTACCAATGGTGGCATGCTGTGCTTTAGATGAATATGTTTAAAAGTAAAGTGTACCATACTGCGATTGCTACAATAGTTAATTGTGGATGCGTTAACAATTGATGCGTGCACTGATGGCTGATGGTGTGTGACTCACTGTCACTCACTGTCACTCACTGTCACTCTACACTCACTGTCACTCTGCACTCACTGTCACTCTGCACTCACTGTCACTCTGCACACACTGTCACGCTGCACTCACTGTCACGCTGCACTCACTGTCACTCTGCACTCACTGTCACTCTGCACTCACTGTCACTCTGCACTCACTGTCACTCACTGTCACTCTGCACTCACTGACACTCTGCACTCACTGTCACTCTGCACTCACTGTCACTCTGCACTCAATGTCACTCTGCACTCACTCTGCACTCACTGTCACTCTGCACTCACTGTCACTCTGCACTCACTGTCACTCTGCACTCACTGTCACTCTGCACACACTGTCACGCTGCACTCACTGTCACGCTGCACTCACTGTCACGCTGCACTCACTGTCACGCTGCACTCACTGTCACTCTGCACTCACTCTACACTCACTGTCACTCACTGTCACTCTGCACTCACTGTCACTCTGCACTCACTCACTCTGCACTCACTGTCACTCTGCACTCACTGTCACTCTGCACTCACTGTCACTCTGCAATCACTGTCACTCTGCACTCACTCTACACTCACTGTCACTCACTGTCACTCTGCACTCACTGTCACTCTGCACTCACTGTCACTCTGCACTCACTGTCACGCTGCACTCACTGTCACGCTGCACTCACTGTCACTCTGCACTCACTGTCACTCTGCACTCAATGTCACTCTGCACTCACTCTGCACTCAATGTCACTCTGCACTCACTGTCACTCTACACTCACTGTCACTCTACACTCACTGTCACTCTGCACTCACTGTCACTCTGCACTATAAACGCATTACAGTGAGTGATACAGCTGTGCAGATGATAAGTACAGTGAAAACTCCGCCTCCACCCGACACCTTGCATGAAAAGCTGGTGCCCTCGCGCTCTGCTCTTATGTATTTTTTGCATTGCCATTTGTGTAGCGCACAATCTGCCGTTGACTTGGCATCGCAGCGCCTGGCACGCGTTATACTGTGCTACCCTCTTCAGCGCTACGTGGAGCAAAGGGTGACTTTTGAGCGCTTTGCGCAGGAGAAGACAGAAAACGAAACAAAAACATCAATTTACAATCTTAAAAACAATTACTAGTCGAAGCCTATAGGGACAGCTTCCTATATCGCGGATGGGCACTTTACATAGAAAACGCTATAAACGCATTACAGTGAGTGATACAGCTGTGCAGATGATAAGTACAGTGAAAACTCCGCCTCCACCCGACACCTTGCATGAAAAGCTGGTGCCCTCGCGCTCTGCTCTTATGTATTTTTTGAATTGCCATTTGTGTAGCGCGCAATCTGCCGTTGTCTTGGCATCGCACAGTCCTGCCAAGTATCACACATCACGTGTGACACTAACGCATTTCGGTGCGGTGTTCTGCATCATCGCACTGAAATGCTTTGTCACGCATTTTAAATGCCACTGAAACAGCCAGGCTACCGCACTGGTGCTAGCATGCTGCCTCTGCTGTACCAGACTTGCCTCAAGCAGCTCTGGCAGTGTGGCTCATAAATAGTTAAATTCTCGTTCTCCCAGCTCAGGCCAAGTGAGTCACTGAGAGTGCTGGCGGCAGTGCTACAACGTTACCTTTGCGGCCTCAGCCGCCCGCCAGCCTAGCTCCATTAATTAATTAATTCCCGGCCCGACCGCGGTGCCGCGCGCCAGGCTGTCGACCAAACTCACTGACTCTACCGATTAAACACCCGGGGCGGGGCCATGACATGTGTGCCAGTGGGGCCATTACCCCGTTACCACAGTTACCCTGTGCTGCTCACCGCCGTGGCCGCTGGACGACAGTGTAGTTAGTCAGGCTTGACTGAGAAGACCCGCGTTACCTTTACACTCTTTGCCGGGGCCGCAGTAAGTGACTACTATTGGGGGGACCGTCGGGGTTCACACCGTGGGACAGGGGAGAAAGGGTTTCAAGAAGTTTGAACTGTCAATCCCTGCAAGACGTCATTAACATTATCCTCCACGTTGCCTTCACGCAACAATCATTGCCATGAATGGGCAGTCGATGACGTTTTCCTATGGGTTTCAGTGACTCGCCCTCTGCCTTTTGCAAACTTCAGCACGAACAATCTCCCTACGTCCCGTGCCTGGAGCATCTAATTTAGAAATATACACATTGCCACCTCGGAAATTAGCTTTGCTAATTGCCATCATGTCATCGGTTAACCTTCCCACCGAGCGCCTCCGGAACAAACAAAAGTTTCAGCATCAAAAGGATTTTAAATAACTTGCTGTTTACCCGCTGCATGCTTTTATTATTACTTATTTCAGCACAACAGCTTTTTCACATCCCCCAACCAGTATCTAGTTCCACTTGACCGATAATACATTGGGTATTAAGTTGGCTTTATTCAGAGCTGCTTCCGTTACCGTACCCTGTACTCTAGTATCCCTGCAGTAAAGCAGCGTGTCTCTGCTTCAACAGTGAAATGTTAATGCACATTACTAAAATGTAACAGAGTCGGGGTGTGGGTGAGTGTGCCGTGCTA
This sequence comes from Lissotriton helveticus, assembly GCF_964261635.1. NCBI lineage: Eukaryota > Metazoa > Chordata > Amphibia > Caudata > Salamandridae > Lissotriton > Lissotriton helveticus. The sequence continues at coordinate 960,254,234 of NC_136061.1, read as the reverse complement.
GTGGACTAGCGCTACATGCAATTTGCCGGACTATAGCGCCATGGGCATCGCTGTGTGCCGAATACAACAACGATCTCTCCAGCACGGGGCGTCCATCCCCGTTTAACAGTACGACCTGATTGCAAGGGGCACTAGATTATTGTCCTTCAATATCTGGTGCTTTGAAGCAGCTTTAAAATCATCTTTTTCTCATTGTTGAAGTGGGTTAAATTATGGTATTTTTATGTTTCCCTCTTCTTCATTGATTTATTTTGCTGGTGAGAAAGTGTCACTCATGGTCATTGAAATGTCACTCAAAATTACTCAAAAATTATGAAAATGTCACACATACCTATCCTCCACGTTGCCTTCACGCAACAATCATTGCCGTGAATGGGCAGTCGATGACGTTTTCCTACGGGTTTCAGTGACTCGCCCTCTGCCTTTTGCAAACTTCAGCACGAACAATCTCTCTACGTCCCGTGCCTGGCGCACCTAATTTAGAAATACACACATTGCCACCTCGGAAATTAGCTTTGCTAATTGCCATCATCTCATCGGTTAACCTTCCCACTGAGCGCCTCCGGAACAAACAAAAGTTTCAGCATCAAAAGGATTTTAAATAACTTGCTGTTTACCCGCTGCACGCTTTTATTATTACTTATTTCAGCACAACAGCTTTTTCACATCCCCCAACCAGTATCTACTACCACTTGACCGATATTACATTGGGTATTAAGTTGGCTTTATTCAGAGCTACTTCCGTTACCGTACCCTGTACTCTAGTATCCCTGCAGTAAAGCAGCGTGTCTCTGCTTCAACAGTGAAACGTTAATGCACATTACTAAAATGTAACAGAGTCGGGGTGTGGGTGAGTGTGCCGTGCACGGGCCTGGGCGCGCCTAACAAAAAGACATTACACGCTGCAGACGAACGCGCGCCTGATACATGCAATGCAATGCTGAATGGTGAACGCGCTCCCACCATCTAGATTGCATTTGGAGGAGCACCCTGACAGCTCCTAATTAAAATTAATGGACTGCCGTGCGCGAAACCGCACAGAAAATGCCAAAAATGGCGGACGAAAATTACATATAGCCTATCGCGTCAAGGCTACTAAAAAGACAGCACAGCGAAGACGAATCACTATGCAGATGCCGTAAAAAAAGCTCGCGCACTAAGGAATGTTTCTGGCCCGAGCCCTAAAGAAACCTTTTTTTTCTTTCTTTAACAATAGGAGCTCCGAGCTCCGCCCCACTTCGTGGTGACGTAGGCCGAGCCCTAAAAAAATGCTGCACATAAAGTACACTGTAAAGATACAAGAGTGAGGGGCGGCGGTGAGGGAAATCGCACATACTCGTAAGAGAGAGGACATTGAGGCACTGGACATCCACGAGGGGGCGGGAGAGTCCACGCAGGAAGGCATGTATGGAACCCTTTAAAAAAAATGCTCGGGTCTTGTGAGCTGCAGGTAGAGTAGAGTCTGCCCGGGAGGGGAGAGGGTGGAGTCGGGATGTTGCTTGCTGACGCTTCGCAAAGTTCTCTCAAGAAAGCAGCAGTAAGAGAGGGGGCATTGAGGCGCTGGACATCCGCGAGGGGGGGGAGAGTCCACACTGGAGGGCATGTATGAAACTCTTAAAAAAAAATGCTCCACATGTCGTATCCTCTTCTCTTTGTCTGCCGTCCCACTCAGATGGGCTCGGGCTGACTTACTTCTGTGGTAAAAGGTTCCTTATCTTCTTTATGGGGCCATCTGTTTCGCCCCATAAAGAAGATAAGAAACCTTTTACTCCAGCAGTAAGTCAAGGAAGCCTGTCTGAAAAGGACGGGTCTTAAAGAGAAAGAAGTACGTCACTGGGACATCTTTTCCAATGGCTGGCCACCATTTAGCATTAACGGTGACGCCAGCCAATGGAAAAGAAGGGCGGGGCTTAACCTAACTAGTGAAACTCACTCTATGTCATTAAGTCTCGCCAGCGATACTGCGCATGTCTGCGCAGCCATCGCAGGCCGAGACCTAAAAATCAAGTCAATACTATTAAGGGAGGTTCCTAAATTCATCGGAAAAAAAAAACAATAAGTATTTTTGTCAAATGGCCCTGTGAACAGAATAAACTACCTGGTGAAGTCCAAACGAATTCTTCACTACAGGAGTTCTTCGAGTGTACAAAGATAGATTCATTTACCTTTCACTTTTCGGGAACGATGTAAAAAATCGTTTCTGATTTTTCCCTGAGGTGCGACTTTCACAAAAACTAAGCTATAACACAGAGATGAATTTAGCAGGACATATCTTTCCTGTAGAGAGAGGTACAGTTTCTCAGTCCTTTGGATACAATCATACACACAAATAATAAACCGGTTTAGAATTGGAAGACAGTGATGTTCTCCAATAATACATGGACCAGGGTGGAGCCTTTAGTATTGGTCTGGGGAGTCCTTATCCTCTGTCTGTGATAGAGGAAAAGCAGGTGTGTTCTGATGGGACCCTTTTCTTTGTGTAAGTGCATTAATTGCTTTTCACCTACTCTGATGTTAATTCATTTGGGTTATTTGGTACAATGAGTCAGATTCATAATTTTTGGAAACCAAGGGGGCATATTATCAAGGCAGGCGAAATGAAATTATCGCCGCATTTGCGGCCGTTTTCGGCCGTTAGGCGGGGATAATTTCATCGATCTATTAGCAAGCTGTTGCTAACATTAGTTAGAGACAGCTTTTAGGTGATAGCGAGTGGTTTGGGGCCCGCTTTGCATGTCAGCAATATTTATCACTAATGACATGCAAAGTGGGTACACCCAACCAGTTAGCGACAGAAAGCAGTCGCTAACGTCACTATCGCCTATTAGCAAGGCAGGCGTAGTGAATATCGCTGAAAACTAACGCCTGCTCAGACCAGTTCTTAACCTGTATATCCAATGGGAGGTGGATATTCAGGTTAAGACCCTATTGGTGATGATGCGTGAATATCGCTGGTTTTCCAGCAATATCCACTCATTTCGCTGCTATTGCCGGATATTTTATCGTATTGGAGATAAACGTTGCTAATAGCACGTTATCTCTGCGATAAAATCCGGCGATAAAATGTCGCTAAGCTTCTTTAGCGATAAATATCGCTAGTTGTTGATAATATGCCCTCAAGTGTTGCTATTTAGTCATGTTTGTTGTGGCTTAACATGCCACACTGAAAGTTATCTTTAATTTGTTCTTATTTAGTTCTTATAATACGGTGTGCTTAGTTATTGATTTTAAGATGTGAAAGTGGTGTGCCACATGGTTGTGCGAAAGTGCACTGATACAGCCGTAGATAAGCATGGTGACTGGATAACCTAAGATGATACCAGAGACAGGGCTGTGACAAACATTTGATGGGACACTCTTTTACATCTCATGTAACTTCTGAAATCCATCTGACCTAAGCATTGCCAGTTTCTTAGCCTGCACATGGCATGCAGTTAGGAATGTTCATGCTGGTACAGGGCATCTGTGGGTTATTGAGTTGACGGACTCTTGCTTGACCTTACACTAGTTGAGCTGGAATCCATGGTAAATATTCAGTAAGTCTGCCATCTTTGGACATGCTTCGAGAGCTGTTCCCTCGGTCTGCTTTTATTCAGCGTAAATTCATATTTCCATAAATGCCCAGCACTGACATGCATGAAATTAGCTCTGCATGCAGCCCTCCAAACACAAAACTTTTTTGAAGAATGTTTGCAAACATAACTTTGAATACATGGAGTCTTCTGCAAAAGAGTAACTTCTATTCAGCGCCCCATAGCTAGAATACTTTGTACACTAGATAAACACAGAAATCAGTATTGCCATAATTCATGACACATTAATTGACGTGATCCAAAGGGATATTTAGGCTATCGGAGCTTTACCACTTAAAGAAAGTTTAGCTTTCGCCAAAGATATTGAACAGGCTGCTTTAAATAGCATGGGAATAGCTTTCCTGATCCTTCTGAGATGAAGTGCTTAATTTGAGCCGTGGTTTCCAGTGCTCGGCATTGGCACTTAATTGCCAAAACCTCCACTGTTTGTGGAATAAAGATGAGCAGAAAAAAAGTAGGGGCATATTAGCAAGAACCTCGTTAAAATTAACGCCGTTTTAGCAGCAGGAAACGGCCGCTAAAACGGCGATAATGGGCTTGCTAATATGCGTTATAGAATTCCAATAGAAGCCCAGGTTAGATGTCCTGCACATCTAACCTGGGTTTCTATTGGAATTCTATAACGCATATTAGCAACCCATTATCGCCGTTTTAGCGGTAGTTTCCTGTCGCTAAAATGGCGATAATTTTAACGAGGTTCTTGTTAATATGCCCCGTAGTTTGCTAATTCAGTATACATTAAAAACAACTAATACCTGCCACCCAAGCCATTCTTAAAGCGTTGGCGGCCCGAACAGTCTGAATTGTCACACTTGTAGCACTGTGATGGTTACCAGTTGTATAAGTACAGTGGCCACGTGTGGTGCAAACTGCAGTGGCCTCCTGGCGAGGGCCCCGGCACTTATCTTTTTTATGAATTGCTCCACAGAGTCGGATTGGTATGAATTTCTTTGATGATGAAATCTTACTAAGAAATTATCGTCCTACGTGAACATAGCACGTGAATACATTCCTCATTACAAAGCCATGTAGGTGAGCAATACTTAATTTGTTAGGTGAGACAGATTCTTAAAGCAATTAAAACCCTTTCTCTAAATGTTGCCTCAGTGCTCAGTCACGTTTACCGTAGGTTATCAAGAGGCTTTCTTCATTTAGGACTTTTTAAATTTACCTATGACACTAGAGCACTAATTGAGCATACATTCCACCACATAAAAGCACTTCCTAATCACTGCAGCGTCATACAAAAAATACTCTACTTGGACAACTCCATCAATTTAATAAATATAGGCTATATATTCTGTATAGCTCCGTGCTTTGAATTTTTTGCCAGATGATATGCAGCGCTTTATAAAACTTCAAAATAAATATCTAAATTGCTGTATGATGAGGACAAATAAATATCATGTACATATTCCAAAGGTCTCTGTGGACTGGATGGTGCTAACATCAAGTCCTATTACTGGCTTGTTAAAAACATTTCCCTTGCTTGGAGAAATGTCCTTTCTTAAATAGACCTTTATAATGGGACCCAGCCAAAGTCCAGTCAGTCTCATTATCGGCAGAGCAAATGAACCAAGAATTGGCAAAGACAACAGTTCTCACTGCGAGAGCTACTGGCTTTGCCAATGTCTTTTAGATATGTTGTACAGCAGCGTGACTGCTGTTCAGCATGGCTAAAAGAAAGTGGAGTGGTGTAGAGGAGAATGGCATAGAGGAGAGGGGAGGAGTGTGGCCTAGAGTGGAGTGACATTGAGTGGGACGAGTGGAGTGGCGTACAGTAGAGTGGTCTAGAGTAGAGTGGAGTGACATAGAGTAGAGTGGTGTAGAGTGGCATGGCACAGAGTAGTGTGGATTGGAGTGGCATAGAGTACTGTGGCATAGAGTGGAGTGCTGCAGAAAGGATTGGCGCAGAGTGGAGTGGCAAAGAGTAGAGTGGCATAGGGTAGAGTGCGTGAAGTGAAGTGATGTAGAGTGTCATGAAGTTGAGCAGCATAGAGTGACGTGGAGTGGAGCGACATAGAGTGGCGACCAGAGTGACGCAGAGTAGAGTGGCATGGAGTGGAGTGAAATGGAGTGGTGTAGAGTGAAGTGTTGGAGAGTGGAGTGGCATACAGTGGAGTGGCTTAAAATGGAGTGGAATAACGTAGAGGGGCATATAGTGGAGTGGCATAGAGCTGAATGGTGTAGAGTAGAGTGTAGGGGCATAGGATGGGGAGTGGCATAGAGTGGAGTGGTATAGAGTGGAGTGGCATAGAGTGAAGTGGCACAGAATGGAGTGGTGCAGAGTAGAGTTGTATAGGGTACAATGGAGGGGTGTAGAGTAGAGTGGCATAGAGTAGAGTGTGTAGAGCAGCATGGTTTGGAGTGTGTGGTGTAGAGTGGACTGGCATAGAGTGGAGGGACATAAAGTGGGGTGGTGTGGAGTGGAGTATATTGGCATGGATTGGAGTGGCATAGAGTGGAGAGGCGCAGAGTAGAGTGCCGTGACATAGAGTGTAGTGATGTAGAGTGTAGTGGCATAGAGTGGAGTGGTGTAGACTGGAGTGGCCTGGAGTAGAGTGATGTAGAGTGGAGTAGTGTAGAGTGGCATGGGGTTGTGTAGAGGGGCATTGAGTGGCATAGTATGGCATAGAATGGCAGGGATTTGCAAAGAGTATAGTAGTGAGGAGTGGCACAGTGTGGCGTCGAGTACAGAGGAGTGAAGTATAGTGGAGTGGCAGAGAATAGAGTGGAGTGGTGTCGAGTGGCATAGTAGAGTGACGTAGCATGGAGTGGCATAGATTAGATTGGAGCAGCACACAGTAAAGTGAAGTGGCAAACAGTGGAGTGGCGTAGAGTGGAGTAGAGTGGCTTAGAGTAGAGGGCCAAAGCTAGCACTCTCCCCAGCAGCTCCGCCTGACTGCCGACCGCACCAGCCCCGAGCCCCTCTCCTGAGCAGGGTTCGAACCAGCAGCCCATCCCTGCGAATCAGATTCGCTTTAGGCACCTCCCCGGTATTTCCTCAGTGTTCCGCTTTTGCTCACTGTTATTCTTGCATTTTTTTCATTTGCTGACTGCTTTAGTGTTGTTTTGCCCCCACTGTACTGTCCATAGTTGTTTCCTTTCCTCTCTGTTTCCCGCTGCGGCTGCCCCTGTGGCCCCAACCCCCTGACTCAGCCGCTCCCGTTTCATTTCCTCTGCCCCCGCCCCCTTCCCCTTCATATGGCGACCGCTGCGGGGGAGCGCACGTGAATCCTTGACCTCTGAGCCTAGGCCAGCACTCTCCCCAGCAGCTCCGCCTGACTGCCGACTGCGCCAGCACTGAGCCCCTCTCCCGAGCAGGGTTCGAGCCAGCAGCCCGTCCCTGTGCCTCAGGTTCGCTTCAGGCACCTTCCGGTATTTCCCAAAAAATTGACCCGCACCAAGGTTTATATACACGTATTGAATTATCAGAAATCTATATTTCACAAGTGTTATCGATGTTCAGAAGAAAACTTCCCACAAATAAGAATCTCAAAAGGAGTTGATTGAAGATTTTCAAACTTTCTTTATTCAATGTAAAAAACAGAATTGCTTGTTGCCAACACGTTTCGTCACATCCGTGACTTCTTCAGGGCTGTAAGCAATTATATAAAACATACATATTACAATACAATACAAATACATCTCTCTACAAACAACATCTATTAAAAATTAGCACATAGCACCTGTCATTTCATGTTCTCGTTATGTATTTGGGAACAATAATAGTAAAAAACTTTTATAGTCATTTTTCAAATCTTTTGAATATCTTGTTCCAAATGATATTCTGGGGAAGTTTAAACCAAATTATTATAATAGTGCCATTACATATAGCACAAGATAGCCTGTTTAAAAAGTCGGGAGGTGACATGCTAAAAAGAACTACCTTCTTTTTTTGTGGTTTCTTATGTTAATGGCTACAGAATATACATATGTAGCACTGTCTTTAAACAGTAAGACACGTAGTACGGATAGTGGCTCTATTTATGCAAAGTACCATTTCATCTATATTTCATAGTACAGTCTCTAAGTACTCATACCTCAATTAGTAATTTTCTCAAAAGGAATAGCGACAGCCACCATATAGTTTCTATGTTTTCACAATCTGATATCTAAAGGTGAAATAACAGAAAATTACTAAATCATACAGAACAGCAAATAAGTAGCATAACAATATTCCAGACTATTTATATTTTGTGCATATATCATTGCTACCTGCATTGCGTATCATTGTGCATAGCACTGAATATGTGTCATGGATATATTCTTTGAAAAATTAGGACATTTTCAGCAAATTAGAAAGGTATCACTTAGGAAATTTCTACCTCCTAAGCTTAAAGGAAAAAAGGAGGATAGTCTGAAAATGTATGGTCTATCGCACAATTCCATACATCTATGGGACTTCATTGAAATTTCAAATTGCTGTATCTGACTATATTTTCTTAACCTATTTTATTTCCACACCTATTCTTATGCGTGCCATGCCTAATGAGGTTAAAAAATACTGCATAAAACTTCATACTTCTCTATCTGTAATGTGCCCTTACTTAGAGAGTATCTTTTCAATATTATAAGCAGTGCGATTGAATATATTCACTTACTCTCAAAATAAATTGTTCGGCGTGTCCCCCTCTAACCACTCAGTACACTACAGGGAAGGTACCTCCTGTTCTGTTGCAGAACTTTAATCAATTATTTTCTCTTGGCCAGCGCCTGCACGTAGTGTATGTGTACAAGAGAAAAGGAGAAGAAAAAGAGAACAAACTAAGTGATACAATTGTGTTACATCTGAATGAAAGTCAGTACCCCTCTGTCTCAAGCCATAATATGTGCTGGCTACGTTAAATACATAAAATACATTATAGTATATTTCCACATAAGGATAGAGTGTACAGGTCATGTCTCACTAACGCGAGCAAAAGTATGTGTGAATTCTATATCCTAAAATTCAAATATTTACATTACTGTCACTGTCAGAAACAGACAGACTAGCTTAGTTTGTTGCCACCATTATTGCGTTAGATGTTAATACAGGACTTGCATTATGATGTCTATCCTCCTAAGGATATAGTACATACGTATGGTCTCACAATTGCAAAAAACGATGCGTGTGAGTCAGACCCCATATCTTAAGAGACAAAAAAGCTCTACCGTGTGTTTAAGACACCGGCACTTGCGAGTTTAAGATAACCGACAGAAATTCGTGATTAGATGCCCCTACGGAAACGTAAGGAGTTAGATTAGGACTAGCGTGAATACGTCAAAGTAAACAGTATAGAGGTAATAGACAGACTTTCGAAATTTGATATCCTTGCGGTAGCATTATATATTTTGGTGCAAGACTCACAGGTATACACCACAGTAAAATATTATGTAACTCAAAACTATCCAAGATTTAATGACTCTTAAAGCGTATAAACATCTATCATTACAGATACAGAGAATTTGCCAATACCACAAGCGTGGCAGAGGCTACCAGTACTCACTCATCTGTGTAGAGATGGTTCCCAAAGCCTCCCGGTCTGTGTATGGACCGACAAGTTAGCCGCTCCAGCCCACTGTTTAAATACCCTGCTAATTCAGAACACATGTGCGTGTCCGCTGCGGCGCCCTTAGATGACATAGCGTCTAGCACTGCATTTATTGGAAATGTAGTCAAAATATACTGTCAATGCACAGGCAGAACTGGGTCTTAACATATCGTCAGTGCAATCACTTTAACTCCGCAGATGTAGCGTGGCTCCACTGCTAGCGCAACGTCAGCTACAGACTGGAATTGGAACAGATCGCGGTTCGAGACCCGCTCCATCTCGCTATATTAAGGAAAAAGGTTCCATTTTTAAAAAAATTGTAATTTAGACCATTAAGGCCGAGCTAGGAATACATTTTATAACATAATCAAGAGACTAGCCATATTTGTGCAAGGCTCAAAAAGTGTTCCTTTTCTTCAAAGACTATTTTCTACATCTGTTCAATATTATACCGTGTGAGAAATGTCCAGATCATGCTCAGAAGTTAGTAGCATAGAAATGAAAGGGTTATATGGCTCTTCTTATAAAATGTTTCTCAATGGTGACGACATCAGCCTTACTGTCACACTATAGTGTATGAAATCAAAAAATGTATGAATAGAACTGGTGTCCAATGATTACAGATACAAAAATATGTTTAGAACACATCACTGAAATGCACATAAAATTGCCTAAACATCTTAGTACAACTAAGCATATTTGTACAAAGAGAGCTGAGCAGCTAGAGGAAATGATGAAATTCATGATTACAGTTAAGTCCTAAGGACACTGGCTCTTAGACGACAAATCCATTTCGCCTCTGTTTGTCTTAATAGTGTAGTCCTATCTCCCCCTCTGGCATTTACATTTACATGATCTAATGCGTGAAGCGTGATTTTAGATTGAGTGGGATGTGTCATAGCTATGTGTTGCGCAGCAGGAGATGGATGGTCCACTTTGTTGATGTCTCTTACATGCTCTTGTATTCGAATTTTCAGACACCTAACACTGCTACCCACATAGATTTTATCACACGCACATTGCAGTACATAGATTGTAAAGGTAGTGTTACAATTTATGAAGGACAGGATTCGATATTCTTTGGATCTATTATACTGAAACTTAGTACATCGGTTTACTCCAAATTGGCAAACATTGCAGTTTCCACATACATGGAAGCCCGATGGCTTAACAGGCAGCCACGTTTGTGTATCTACTTTTCGTTCCATGATGTAACTTGGACATAACATATTTCGTATAGTTTTACCCTTACGGTAAGTGACTCTGGGTTTGTTCGACACTATACTGGATAATTCTGGATTACATTGCAACAAGTCCCAATGACGATGTAATATGTTAAAAATATGTCCACTGTACATACCATATTCAGTAATAAAAGAGACCTGATCTGTATAATTCCCTGTCCCTTTTTAAGGCATGTATCCGAGTAACCCCTCATTTTGAAGTTGGTTTGGATTTCTTTGATAGATTTATCAAAGTTCTCATCTTGACTACAATTTCTGCGTGCGCAGACCATCTCTCCATAAGGTATTGCTCTGATGGTCGCACTTGAATGGCAACTATCAGCGTGCAACACACTGTTGCAGGCTGTGTTTTTTTTGTACATATCACATTGCACTTTGTTATCCTGGGCATATAATTTGAGATCCAAATATACAATTTCTTTCTTGGAACTGCTCATGGTCATTCTCACATTGAAGTTGTTATCGTTAAGATATCTAAAATATTGGTTCAGGGCCTCATCACTCCCCTTCCATATTAACAGAATATCGTCAATATATCTGACGTACAATAGTATGTTATCAAGCCAAAATCCTGCGTCTGGGCCCCAGGCTTGCTCCAACTCGTACAGACCCATAAAAAGTTTGGCGTACGATGGAGCTAGCCTGGAACCCATCGCCGTGCCCTGTAATTGCAAAAAACATTTCTGACCATGCATAAAAGCATTTTGGGGCAAGACTAATGTGGCCATTTTTAAAAGCATTTGTGTATGTTCCAAATGACACACATCTCTCTTATTTAGAAAATGGGCAAGGGCTCGACAGCCTTGTTCCATCTCTATACATGTATAGAGACTCTCCACATCCATAGTGACGAATGCAATGCTGAATGGTGAACGCGCTCCCACCATCTGGATTGCATTTGGAGGAGCACCCTGACAGCTCCTAATTAAAATTAATGGACTGCCGTGCGCGAAACCGCACAGAAAATGCCAAAAATGGCGGACGAAAATTACATATAGCCTTTCGCGTCAAGGCTACTAAAAAGACAGCACAGCGAAGACGAATCACTATGCAGATGCCGTAAAAAAAGCTCGCGCACTAAGGAATGTTTCTGGCCCGAGCCCTAAAGAAACCTTTTTTTTTTTCTTTAACAATAGGAGCTCGGAGCTCCGCCCCACTTCGTGGTGACGTAGGCCGAGCCCTAAAACAATGCTGCACATAAAGTACACTGTAAAGATACAAGAGTGAGGGGCGGCGGTGAGGGAAATCGCACATACTCGTAAGAGAGAGGACATTGAGGCACTGGACATCCACGAGGGGGCGGGAGAGTCCACGCAGGAAGGCATGTCTGGAACCCTTTAAAAAAAATCCTCGGGTCATGTGAGCTGCAGGTAGAGTAGAGTCTGCCCGGGAGGGGAGAGGGTGGAGTCGGGATGTTGCTTGCTGACGCTTCACAAAGTTCTCTCAAGAAAGCAGCAGTAAGAGAGGGGGCATTGAGGCGCTGGACATCCGCGAGGGGGGGGGGAGAGTCCACACAGGAGGGCATGTATGGAACTCTTAAAAAAAAAATGCTCCACATGTCGTATCCTCTTCTCTTTGTCTGCCGTCCCACTCAGATGGGCTCGGGCTGACTTACTTCTGTGGTAAAAGGTTCCTTATCTTCTTTATGGGGCCATCTGTTTCGCCCCATAAAGAAGATAAGAAACCTTTTACTCCAGCAGTAAGTCAAGGAAGCCTGTCTGAAAAGGACGGGTCTTAAAGAGAAAGAAGTACGTCACTGGGACATCTTTTCCAATGGCTGGCCACCATTTAGCATTAACGGTGACGACAGCCAATGGAAAAGAAGGGCAGGGCTTAACCTCACTAGTGCAACTCACTCTAAGTCATTAAGTCTCGCCAGCGATACTGCGCATGTCTGCGCAGCCATCGCAGGCCGAGACCTAAAAATCAAGTCAATACTATTAAGGGAGGTTCCTAAATTCATCGGAAAAAAAAAACAATAAGTATTTTTGTCAAATGGCCCTGTGAACAGAATAAACTACCTGGTGAAGTCCAAACGAATTCTTCACTACAGGAGTTCTTCGAGTGTACAAAGATAGATTCATTTACCTTTCACTTTTCGGGAACGATGTAAAAAATTGTTTCTGATTTTTCCCTGAGGTGCGACTTTCACAAAAACTAAGCTATAACACAGAGATGAATTTAGCAGGACATATCTTTCCTGTAGAGAGAGGTACAGTTTCTCAGTCCTTTGGATACAATCATACACACAAATAATAAACCGGTTCAGAATTGGAAGACAGTGATGTACTCCAATAATACATGGACCAGGGTGGAGCCTTTAGTATTGGTCTGGGGAGTCCTTATCCTCTGTCTGTGATAGAGGAAAAGCAGGTGTGTTCTGATGGGACCCTTTTCTTTGTGTAAGTGCACTAATTGCTTTTCACCTACTCTGATGTTAATTCATTTGGGTTATTTGGTACAATGAGTCAGATTCATAATTTTTGGAAACCAAGGGGGCATATTATCAAGGCAGGCGAAATGAAATTATCGCCGCATTTGCGGCCGTTTTCGGCCGTTAGGCGGGGATAATTTCATCGATCTATTAGCAAGCTTTTGCTAACATTAGTTAGAGACAGCTTTTAGGTGATAGCGAGTGGTTTGGGGCCCGCTTTGCATGCCAGCAATATTTATCACTAATGACATGCAAAGTGGGTACACCCAACCAGTTAGCGACAGAAAGCAGTCGCTAACGTCACTATCGCCTATTAGCAAGGCAGGCGTAGTGAATATCGCTGAAAACTAACGCCTGCTCAGACAAGTTCTTAACCTGTATATCCAATGGGAGGTGGATATTCAGGTTAAGACCCTATTGGTGATGATGCGTGAATATCGCTGGTTTTCCAGCAATATCCACTCATTTCGCTGCTATTGCCGGATATTTTATCGTATTGGAGATAAACGTTGCTAATAGCACGTTATCTCTGCGATAAAATCCGGCGATAAAAATGTCGCTAAGCTTCTTTAGCGATAAATATCGCTAGTTGTTGATAATATGCCCTCAAGTGTTGCTATTTAGTCGTGTTTGTTGTGGCTTAACATGCCACACTGAAAGTTATCTTTAATTTGTTCTTATTTAGTTCTTATAATACGGTGTGCTTAGTTATTGATTTTAAGATGTGAAAGTGGTGTGCCACATGGTTGTGCGAAAGTGCACTGATACAGCCGTAGCTAAGCATGGTGACTGGATAACCTAAGATGATACCAGAGACAGGGCTGTGACAAACATTTGATGGGACACTCTTTTACATCTCATGTAACTTCTGAAATCCATCTGACCTAAGCATTGCCAGTTTCTTAGCCTGCACATGGCATGCAGTTAGGAATGTTCATGCTGGTACAGGGCATCTGTGGGTTATTGAGTTGACGGACTCTTGCTTGACCTTACACTAGTTGAGCTGGAATCCATGGTAAATATTCAGTAAGTCTGCCATCTTTGGACATGCTTCGAGAGCTGTTCCCTCGGTCTGCTTTTATTCAGCGTAAATTCATATTTCCATAAATGCCCAGCACTGACATGCATGAAATTAGCTCTGCATGCAGCCCTCCAAACACAAAACTTTTTTGAAGAATGTTTGCAAACATAACTTTGAATACATGGAGTCTTCTGCAAAAGAGTAACTTCTATTCAGCGCCCCATAGCTAGAATACTTTGTACACTAGATAAACACAGAAATCAGTATTGCCATAATTCATGACACATTAATTGACGTGATCCAAAGGGATATTTAGGCTATCGGAGCTTTACCACTTAAAGAAAGTTTAGCTTTCGCCAAAGATATTGAACAGGCTGCTTTAAATAGCATGGGAATAGCTTTCCTGATCCTTCTGAGATGAAGTGCTTAATTTGAGCCGTGGTTTCCAGTGCTCGGCATTGGCACTTAATTGCCAAAACCTCCACTGTTTGTGGAATAAAGATGAGCAGAAAAAAAGTAGGGGCATATTAGCAAGAACCTCGTTAAAATTAACGCCGTTTTAGCAGCAGGAAACGGCCGCTAAAACGGCGATAATGGGCTTGCTAATATGCGTTATAGAATTCCAATAGAAGCCCAGGTTAGATGTCCTGCACATCTAACCTGGGTTTCTATTGGAATTCTATAACGCATATTAGCAACCCATTATCGCCGTTTTAGCGGTAGTTTCCTGTCGCTAAAATGGCGATAATTTTAACGAGGTTCTTGTTAATATGCCCCGTAGTTTGCTAATTCAGTATACATTAAAAACAACTAATACCTGCCACCCAAGCCATTCTTAAAGCGTTGGCGGCCCGAACAGTCTGAATTGTCACACTTGTAGCACTGTGATGGTTACCAGTTGTATAAGTACAGTGGCCACGTGTGGTGCAAACTGCAGTGGCCTCCTGGCGAGGGCCCCGGCACTTATTTTTTTTATGAATTGCTCCACAGAGTCGGATTGGTATGAATTTCTTTGATGATGAAATCTTACTAAGAAATTATCGTCCTACGTGAACATAGCACGTGAATACATTCCTCATTACAAAGCCATGTAGGTGAGCAATACTTAATTTGTTAGGTGAGACAGATTCTTAAAGCAATTAAAACCCTTTCTCTAAATGTTGCCTCAGTGCTCAGTCACGTTTACCGTAGGTTATCAAGAGGCTTTCTTCATTTAGGACTTTTTAAATTTACCTATGACACTAGAGCACTAATTGAGCATACATTCCACCACATAAAAGCACTTCCTAATCACTGCAGCGTCATACAAAAAATACTCTACTTGGACAACTCCATCAATTTAATAAATATAGGCTATATATTCTGTATAGCTCCGTGCTTTGAATTTTTTGCCAGATGATATGCAGCGCTTTATAAAACTTCAAAATAAATATCTAAATTGCTGTATGATGAGGACAAATAAATATCATGTACATATTCCAAAGGTCTCTGTGGACTGGATGGTGCTAACATCAAGTCCTATTACTGGCTTGTTAAAAACATTTCCCTTGCTTGGAGAAATGTCCTTTCTTAAATAGACCTTTATAATGGGACCCAGCCAAAGTCCAGTCAGTCTCATTATCGGCAGAGCAAATGAACCAAGAATTGGCAAAGACAACAGTTCTCACTGCGAGAGCTACTGGCTTTGCCAATGTCTTTTAGATATGTTGTACAGCAGCGTGACTGCTGTTCAGCATGGCTAAAAGAAAGTGGAGTGGTGTAGAGGAGAATGGCATAGAGGAGAGGGGAGGAGTGTGGCCTAGAGTGGAGTGACATTGAGTGGGACGAGTGGAGTGGCGTACAGTAGAGTGGTCTAGAGTAGAGTGGAGTGACATAGAGTAGAGTGGTGTAGAGTGGCATGGCACAGAGTAGTGTGGATTGGAGTGGCATAGAGTACTGTGGCATAGAGTGGAGTGCTGCAGAAAGGATTGGCGCAGAGTGGAGTGGCAAAGAGTAGAGTGGCATAGGGTAGAGTGCGTGAAGTGAAGTGATGTAGAGTGTCATGAAGTTGAGCAGCATAGAGTGACGTGGAGTGGAGCGACATAGAGTGGCGACCAGAGTGACGCAGAGTAGAGTGGCATGGAGTGGAGTGAAATGGAGTGGTGTAGAGTGAAGTGTTGGAGAGTGGAGTGGCATACAGTGGAGTGGCTTAAAATGGAGTGGAATAACGTAGAGGGGCATATAGTGGAGTGGCATAGAGCTGAATGGTGTAGAGTAGAGTGTAGGGGCATAGGATGGGGAGTGGCATAGAGTGGAGTGGTATAGAGTGGAGTGGCATAGAGTGAAGTGGCACAGAATGGAGTGGTGCAGAGTAGAGTTGTATAGGGTACAATGGAGGGGTGTAGAGTAGAGTGGCATAGAGTAGAGTGTGTAGAGCAGCATGGTTTGGAGTGTGTGGTGTAGAGTGGACTGGCATAGAGTGGAGGGACATAAAGTGGGGTGGTGTGGAGTGGAGTATATTGGCATGGATTGGAGTGGCATAGAGTGGAGAGGCGCAGAGTAGAGTGCCGTGACATAGAGTGTAGTGATGTAGAGTGTAGTGGCATAGAGTGGAGTGGTGTAGACTGGAGTGGCCTGGAGTAGAGTGATGTAGAGTGGAGTAGTGTAGAGTGGCATGGGGTTGTGTAGAGGGGCATTGAGTGGCATAGTATGGCATAGAATGGCAGGGATTTGCAAAGAGTATAGTAGTGAGGAGTGGCACAGTGTGGTGTAGAGTACAGAGGAGTGAAGTATAGTGGAGTGGCAGAGAATAGAGTGGAGTGGTGTCGAGTGGCATAGTAGAGTGACGTAGCATGGAGTGGCATAGATTAGATTGGAGCAGCACACAGTAAAGTGAAGTGGCAAACAGTGGAGTGGCGTAGAGTGGAGTAGTGTGGCTTAGAGTAGTGGGCCAAAGCTAGCACTCTCCCCAGCAGCTCTGCCTGACTGCCGACCGCACCAGCACCGAGCCCCTCTCCTGAGCAGGGTTCGAACCAGCAGCCCATCCCTGCGAATCAGATTCGCTTTAGGCACCTCCCCGGTATTTCCTCAGTGTTCCGCTTTTGCTCACTGTTATTCTTGCATTTTTTTCATTTGCTGACTGCTTTAGTGTTGTTTTGCCCCCACTGTACTGTCCATAGTTGTTTCCTTTCCTCTCTGTTTGCCGCTGCTGCCTCCCCTGTGGCCCCAACCCCCTGACTCAGCCGCTCCCGCTTCATTTCCTCTGCCCCCGCCCCCTTCCCCTTCATATGGCGACCGCTGCGGGGGAGCGCACGTGAATCCTTGACCTCTGAGCCAAGGCCAGCACTCTCGCCTGACTGCCGACTGCGCCAGCACTGAGCCCCTCTCCCGAGCAGGGTTCGAGCCAGCAGCCCGTCCCTGTGCCTCAGGTTCGCTTCAGGCACCTTCCGGTATTTCCCAAAAAATTGACCCGCACCAAGGTTTATATACACGTATTGAATTATCAGAAATCTATATTTCACAAGTGTTATCGATGTTCAGAAGAAAACTTCCCACAAATAAGAATCTCAAAAGGAGTTGATTGAAGATTTTCAAACTTTCTTTATTCAATGTAAAAAACAGAATTGCTTGTTGCCAACGCGTTTCGTCACATCCGTGACTTCTTCAGGGCTGTAAGCAATTATATAAAACATACATATTACAATACAATACAAATACATCTCTCTACAAACAACATCTATTAAAAATTAGCACATAGCACCTGTCATTTCATGTTCTCGTTATGTATTTGGGAACAATAATAGTAAAAAACTTTTATAGTCATTTTTCAAATCTTTTGAATATCTTGTTCCAAATGATATTCTGGGGAAGTTTAAACCAAATTATTATAATAGTGCCATTACATATAGCACAAGATAGCCTGTTTAAAAAGTCGGGAGGTGACATGCTAAAAAGAACTACCTTCTTTTTTTGTGGTTTCTTATGTTAATGGCTACAGAATATACATATGTAGCACTGTCTTTAAACAGTAAGACACGTAGTACGGATAGTGGCTCTATTTATGCAAAGTACCATTTCATCTATATTTCATAGTACAGTCTCTAAGTCCTCATACCTCAATTAGTAATTTTCTCAAAAGGAATAGCGACAGCCACCATATAGTTTCTATGTTTTCACAATCTGATATCTAAAGGTGAAATAACAGAAAATTACTAAATCATACAGAACAGCAAATAAGTAGCATAACAATATTCCAGACTATTTATATTTTGTGCATATATCATTGCTACCTGCATTGCGTATCATTGTGCATAGCACTGAATATGTGTCATGGATATATTCTTTGAAAAATTAGGACATTTTCAGCAAATTAGAAAGGTATCACTTAGGAAATTTCTACCTCCTAAGCTTAAAGGAAAAAAGGAGGATAGTCTGAAAATGTATGGTCTATCGCACAATTCCATACATCTATGGGACTTCATTGAAATGTCAAATTGCTGTATCTGACTATATTTTCTTGACCTATTTTATTTCCACACCTATTCTTATGCGTGCCATGCCTAATGAGGTTAAAAAATACTGCATAAAACTTCATACTTCTCTATCTGTAATGTGCCCTTACTAAGAGAGTATCTTTTCAATATTATAAGCAGTGCGATTGAATATATTCACTTACTCTCAAAATAAATTGTTCGGCGTGTCCCCCTCTAACCACTCAGTACACTACAGGGAAGGTACCTCCTGTTCTGTTGCAGAACTTTAATCAATTATTTTCTCGTGGCCAGCGCCTGCACGTAGTGTATGTGTACAAGAGAAAAGGAGAAGAAAAAGAGAACAAACTAAGTGATACAATTGTGTTACATCTGAATGAAAGTCAGTACCCCTCTGTCTCAAGCCATAATATGTGCTGGCTACGTTAAATACATAAAATACATTATAGTATATTTCCACATAAGGATAGAGTGTACAGGTCATGTCTCACTAACGCGAGCAAAAGTATGTGTGAATTCTATATCCTAAAATTCAAATATTTACATTACTGTCACTGTCAGAAACAGACAGACTAGCTTAGTTTGTTGCCACCATTATTGCGTTAGATGTTAATACAGGACTGGCATTATGATGTCTATCCTCCTAAGGATATAGTACATACGTATGGTCTCACAATTGCAAAAAATGATGCGTGTGAGTCAGACCCCATATCTTAAGAGACAAAAAAGCTCTACCATGTGTTTAAGACACCGGCACTTGCGAGTTTAAGATAACCGACAGAAATTTGTGATTAGATGCCCCTACGGAAACTTAAGGAGTTAGATTAGGACTAGCGTGAATACGTCAAAGTAAACAGTATAGAGGTAATAGACAGACTTTCGAAATTTGATATCCTTGAGGTAGCATTATATATTTTGGTGCAAGACTCACAGGTATACACCACAGTAAAATAATATGTAACTCAAATCTATCCAAGATTTAATGACTCTTAAAGCGTATAAACATCTATCATTACAGATACAGAGAATTTGCCAATACCGCAAGCGTAGCAGAGGCTACCAGTACTCACTCATCTGTGTAGAGATGGTTCCCAAAGCCTCCCGGTCTGTGTATGGACCGACAAGTTAGCCGCTCCAGCCCACTGTTTAAATACCCTGCTAATTCAGAACACATGTGCGTGTCCGCTGCGGCGCCCTTAGATGACATAGCGTCTAGCACTGCATTTATTGGAAATGTAGTCAAAATATACTGTCAATGCACAGGCAGAACTGGGTCTTAACATATCGTCAGTGCAATCACTTTAACTCCGCAGATGTAGCGTGGCTCCACTGCTAGCGCAACGTCAGCTACAGACTGGAATTGGAACACATCGCGGTTCGAGACCCGCTCCATCTCGCTATATTAAGGAAAAAGGTCCCATTTTAAAAAAAATTGTAATTTAGACTATTAAGGCCGAGCTAGGAATACATTTTATAACATAATCAAGAGACTAGCCATATTTGTGCAAGGCTCAAAAAGTGTTCCTTTTCTTCAAAGACTATTTTCTACATCTGTTCAATATTATACCGTGTGAGAAATGTCCAGATCATGCTCAGAAGTTAGTAGCATAGAAATGAAAGGGTTATTTGGCTCTTCTTATAAAATGTTTCTCAATGGTGACGACATCAGCCTTACTGTCACACTATAGTGTATGAAATCAAAAAATGTATGAATAGAACTGGTGTCCAATGATTACAGATACAAAAATATGTTTAGAACACATCACTGAAATGCACATAAAATTGCCTAAACATCTTAGTATAACTAAGCATATTTGTACAAAGAGAGCTGAGCAGCTAAAGGAAATGATGAAATTCATGATTACAGTTAAGTCCTAAGGACACTGCTCTTAGACGACAAATCCATTTCGCCTCTGTTTGTCTTAATAGTGTAGTCCTATCTCCCCCTCTGGCATTTACATTTACATGATCTAATGCGTGAAGCGTGATTTTCGATTGAGTGGGATGTGTCATAGCTATGTGTTGCGCAACAGGAGATGGATGGTCCACTTTGTTGATGTCTCTTACATGCTCTTGTATTCGAATTTTCAGACACCTAACACTGCTACCCACATAGATTTTATCACACGCACATTGCAGTACATAGATTGTAAAGGTAGTGTTACAATTTATGAAGGACAGGATTCGATATTCTTTGGATCTATTATACTGAAACTTAGTACATCGATTTACTCCAAATTGGCAAACATTGCAGTTTCCACATACATGGAAGCCCGATGGCTTAACAGGCAGCCACGTTTGTGTATCTACTTTTCGTTCCATGATGTAACTTGGACATAACATATTTCGTATAGTTTTACCCTTACGGTAAGTGACTCTGGGTTTGTTCGACACTATACTGGATAATTCTGGATTACATTGCAACAAGTCCCAATGACGATGTAATATGTTAAAAATATGTCCACTGTACATACCATATTCAGTAATAAAAGAGACCTGATCTGTAGAATTCCCTGTCCCTTTTTAAGGCATGTATCCGAGTAACCCCTCATTTTGAAGTTGGTTTGGATTTCTTTGATAGATTTATCAAAGTTCTCATCTTGACTACAATTTCTGCGTGCGCAGACCATCTCTCCATAAGGTATTGCTCTGATGGTCGCACTTGAATGGCAACTATCAGCGTGCAACACACTGTTGCAGGCTGTGTTTTTTTTGTACATATCGCATTGCACTTTGTTATCCTGGGCATATAATTTGAGATCCAATTATACAATTTCTTTCTTGGAACTGCTCATGGTCATTCTCACATTGAAGTTGTTATCGTTAAGATATCTAAAATATTGGTTCAGGGCCGCATCACTCCCCTTCCATATTAACAGAATATCGTCAATATATCTGACGTACAATAGTATGTTATCAAGCCAAAATCCTGCGTCTGGGCCCCAGGCTTGCTCCAACTCGTACAGATCCATAAAAAGTTTGGCGTACGATGGAGCTAGCCTGGAACCCATCGCCGTGCCCTGTAATTGCAAAAAACATTTCTGACCATGGATAAAAGCATTTTGGGGCAAGACTAATGTGGCCATTTTTAAAAGCATTTGTGTATGTTCCAAATGACACACATCTCTCTTATTTAGAAAATGGGCAAGGGCTCGACAGCCTTGTTCCATCTCTATACATGTATAGAGACTCTCCACATCCATAGTGACGAATGTGAAGGTCTCAGGTTCCGGTATTTCCTCAGTGTTCCGCTTTTGCTCACTGTTATTCTCACATTTTATTCCTTTCCCCACTGTTTCCCACCGCTGCTGCCTCTGCGGCACCGCCCCCTGACTCAGCCGCTCCCACCTCCATGCCTCTCCGTGGTCGCGCAGTGGACGCATGTAGCAGGCGCGCCAAAAGGCAAGCCCGTCTGGATCCATCCGTGACCCGAACACGACCAGTACCAGAAACCTTGGTTCACCTGGACCCCCTCGCTACGACTCAGCCACCCACCACGCTCTCAATCATGGAAGACACACCAACTGCATAAGAGCCTTGCCGACCACGGCCCATGGGCAGTTTTCGTCCAGACACTGCCGCAGATCGATCACCACCGAAGGGCCGCCTGATGCTCACACCGCCGAAACCCTGACTTACATCTTTCTCAACGTGAACTCCCTGCACCGACACACCGTCGAAATTTGGGACATGATCGACACCCTCTCGCCCGATGTTGCCTTCTTCACGGAAACCTGGACCAAGGCCTCCCTCGTCCCCAACATCGCCACAGCCATCTCTGATGACTACAAGATCCAGAGAATGGACCGCCTGCACCGGCCAGGAAGAGGACTCACCATCGGACACAAGACCACCCTCTGACTCTCCACATCCATCACAAGCGACCCCCACTCAAACACAGAACACCTCCACTTCCAGATCCATACCAGCCCCAGGACCACACTATGCGGCACCCTCATCAACAGACCGCCAGGACCTCGCACCAGGCCCGCAACCACCATCGCAGAGCTTGCCGCACCCCACGCCATCACCTCCACGAACTACGTTCTACTCGGGAACCTGAACTTTCACCTCGACAGCAGCAACGACCCCGACTCCACCACTCTCCTCCACTACCTTACCAACCTAGGATTGAAGCAGCTCGTCAACACGTCCACTCACAGAGCGGGTCACACCGTCGACCCCGTCTGGACGGACCACCACTGCATCCATTTCACCTTCAACACAACCACTGAGAGAGAGAGAGAGAAACTTGTTTATTTAGACCTTGGTCTTTTAAACAGTACAGAACACACGTAATTAGAATCAAAAAGTACGGACAGACAAAATTCTACTACATCTTAAATAGGTAAAATTCAGTACTTGTTAAAAGTAAATTAAAAGAGGGTGACGCCCTCAGAAACACAACATACACTACGCCCTATTTTTACAGAAATCTCAAAAATTCTAAAAGGTTAAGAATTTTTTCTTTCATTTTATAAAACTTTAAAACAACTTAAAATCAGTGCCCCTCTTTCGAAATCACGCTTCCATATTCTTTTAAACCCTTCAAAAATTTACCCAATGCAATTGCAATTTCTAACGTGGGCATATCGGTAAGTAAACAGATCGCCTGGGCACGAGAAGTTATCTTATGTGATAGAAATATCGGACATAAAAACAATTTCCTTATATCGTGTACAAATAAGCAATCAAGTAGAATATGCGGCATATCATGTCTTAGTCCACGCCCACAGTTACAGTTACCTTCTGAGCCGATCAGTGCAGATTTTAATTTTCCATCTATGTTCCATGGGTTGATCCCAACCCGAGTCCTAAGAATTTCATATCTCAGCACTCGGTTGGGCAGAATGTCCAAATACGGGAACCAGCCATCATTAACCCATGATGTTTTTAACCACTGGACCGATTTTTTCTCTGACATATAATCTAGGTCCTGCGCCCTGGAGAGCGACTGGCCTTGTTCCCTAAGAGTTTTCTTAGTAAACTCGGCTATCAAGGCGTCCTGAGAAAATTTCACATTAAGGCACCCAGTTACTTTCTGCAGGGTTTTGCTCACATCCTTTGCCCAGGCAAGGTTACTTATTTGGATCTCATCCCTACACCACTGTGAGACCTTTAGTGTCACTCCTGGGTCTTGGCGCTTCCAGAATCTTACCAGGGCCATTTGATATTGTACGGACCATGAAGTTAGCCCTAGTTCCATTCTTATTGCTTGGACCATAGTACAGTTTGGTAAGGACAATAATATTTTTAAGATTTTTCCCTCTTCCTGGTCCCACTCATGTTTACCGCTCGGGTATAACACCTCTGCGCCATACAATACTTGGGGGGATCATTGCACCAAATGCCTTTATCATTGGTTTATGAGTCATGTCGCCATATTCTTTATTAAACCTTTTCAACCCACATGTGGATGAAAAAGCTTTGGCTCTTTGCGCCTCCAAATGGGTGCGCCAATTTAGCGCACTATCAAACCAGAGGCCTAGATATCTATATTCCTTGACTGCCTCTAATTTGTTATTACCCAAAAACCAATTAAAGTTCCTCTTGCTCTTTCCAAAACATAAAACCTTGGTTTTATCCATATTTACAGTCAAAAATGTTCTATCACAGTAACCTTTAAAAGCATTTAGTTTCCTTTGAAGTCCTATTTCTGTTTGATCTAGGATCACTTAGTCATCTGCGTATAATAGGCAAGGCACTTTGTTCCCGCTCATTCTAGGGCTTGCACTTCTTTCTACTTCAAGTGTCGCAGGGAGATCTGCCAGAAAGATTGAAAATAACAGGGGTGCCAGGACGCACCCCTGTCTAAGGCCATTCCCTATCGATATCTTGTGGGTTAGTGACCCATGCGAATCTCTACTTCAACACAACCACTGCACCCAAGCCCGCACCGCGCCCACCACTAAGGAACTGGAGCAAGGTCACAGAGGAACACTTCAACACCACCCTCCTCCAAGACCCCCCCAGCGCCACAACAGACACCAACTCCGCAGCCAGGGAATTCCACCGCTGGGTCTCTTGCGGACAAGCTGGTACTCCTCTAGCACACCACCAAACAACGCCCCCTGTAGGACGCCTGGTTCACCACTGAACTACAAGAAGCGAGATGCTCCTGAAGATGCCTAGAAAAAAACGTGCAAAACCAGAAAACCACAGAAGCACGGTACAACCACTCCCTGAAGGAATACCACCAGCGCATAAGAGACACCAAACGGACCTTCATAAGAGAAAAAGTCCAGACCAACGTCAAGGAACTGTTCAACGTCATTCAGCAGTTCGCAAAACCCACATGCAAGGCCACACATGTCACGCCCTCCCAGGAACTCTTCGAAAAGCTCATTTCGTACTTCCATCTGAAGATCAAGGACCTAAACAATAACTACAGCGAACAAGCGCTGGACAACACCCCCCTACCTACCACCACCAATAAGCCAACCATCACGACTTGGGACCCCACTACCGTCTAACACATCACCGCAACCATGAGCCAAACTTACTCAGGAGCCCCAACGAACCCCTGCCTACCCCATATCTTCCACACTGCCATCGCACCGGAACTAAGACAGATGATCAACACCTCCCTCAGATCAGGCACCTGCCCGAAGATTGGGAACGGGCGGAGGTGAAACCCCTCCTCAAGAAGTCTACGGCCGACCCAACGTACCTGAAAAACTACCGACCCATCTCGCTCCTCCCCTTCGAAGCCAAAGTCACAGAGAGAATCATGAACGGCCAGCTGACCACCTTCATCGACGAGAACTCCATCCTAGACACCTCCCAGCAACCAAAGCACTGAGACCGCCCTGCTCGCTGCCACTGACGACATCCGCATGCTACTAGACCAGGGGGACACCACGGCCCTCATCCGTCTAGACCTCTCCGCTACCTTCGACACTGTCTCACATCGCACGCTCGCAAACAGACTCCACTACACTGGGATACAAGGAGCCGCCCATGCCTGGATCCAATCCTTCCTCTCTGGCAGAACCCAGAGGATCAGACTCCACCCTTTCTCTTCGAACCCACTGACATCAACTGCGGAGTTCCACAAGGATCATCGCTCAGACCCGACTCTCTTCATCATGTACATGGCCTCCCTTGCTGCCATCGTCAAACAGCATGGGCTCAGCATCGTATCCTACGCCGACGACACCCAGCTCATCCTCCCACTCATGAAGAATCCCGAAGATACAAGACTCTGCTTCCAGGAAGGAATGAAGAATGTGGCAGCCTGGATGGACAGCTGATTGAAGCTCAACTCAGAGAAGACCGAGGTCCTCCTCCTCAGACCCTGCACCTCCGACTGGGACAATACCTATTACAAAAAATGGGGTAACCCAATCGTGGTAAGGGACCTGGATACAAATTAATACAAAAGACAATGGTCCT
Source organism: Lissotriton helveticus (assembly GCF_964261635.1). Taxonomy (NCBI): domain Eukaryota; kingdom Metazoa; phylum Chordata; class Amphibia; order Caudata; family Salamandridae; genus Lissotriton; species Lissotriton helveticus. The sequence goes on along the minus strand of NC_136061.1, from coordinate 960,228,544 downwards.
TGACCTGTATTTAGAAAGAAATTAATCAATTCCCTTATAGGTATATTTGTATACTATTTCCAGAGCTATTGAAAATAGTGCGACAGCTCTTTGGTACTTAATAGGTCATTTGTAAAGAAAAGGAAAATAACATGTGCAACTACCTGTAATTGAAAACACCATATATTTTATTTCAAAATGGTGAGACCGTTATTTAAACATGTCATGTCATTTAGGGATAGGTTTCTCCAAGGGATAGAGAGCGTGCAAAAAGAGAAAAGTGCTCAAGTGAAACATGGTAGGAAGGGGAACTCAAAGTAGGTGACATAGGAGAGAGCAAATTATATAATGTATATACAGAAGGACCGGTTATAATTCACCGTCCTACAAAGCCTGGCCAAAGTCAATTCAAATGCAGTTTTTTACAAAGTTTTTGATATGCATGGAATGTATAATTTGTATAGCACGTAGGGGGTGGGTGCAGGGTCCAGGCCCTTAGCTGGGTGGTGTATTCGTCGACGTTTCGATCCGTCTTATAGCCATCAGGTAGTTAAAACCTTGGCTGTGCGGATTTTCATCAGGACTGGGTGGGGCAACCTTATAGGATGTGGGGCCTAATCACACACCTATGGAAATCAGGGAGAGTTGGAGTCAGGGTGTTGCACAATTAAGGAAAAAAGACGACATTAGTCTTAGTAAGTCTAGGTTCCTTACCCACTGGACGTATCAACATGTGGGCTCCAAGTACTGCTAGTTTAGTCATGGCAGGATGCAGTGGCGAGGTCACTTTGTTACTAGAGGGAAGAAATGGGAACTTGAGTCTCCCATGCTCCTCGAGTGAGTAATGTACAAGGAGTTCAAGAGGTTAAATCAAAATCGCATTTACCTTAGTAGAGTCGGGGTCAGTCAAAGAGAATGGAGCAAGGTATCCAATACGTTCTCCAGACGAGGTTAATCCATTGCTGAAAGACATCAAAGCAATGGGATGAGTCTAGGGATAGACCCGGGCCCTGTCTTGAGCAAGCACATATGTGCGATGTGTACTATAAATTTAAAAAAAGGGCTGTGGGGACCTCCAACAGCGGGATTACCTTGTCAGGGATTGAATCAGGAACGGTCCGCCGTCAGTTGCATCCAAGCCGCATCAGCTGGCAAGAGAAACCGGCAGACCACGAGGACATTAAAAAGGGAAGCCAGGTCCAATTGACGCTTCCGTTCCCGGTGCAAGTTGAAGAAACTGATGACAGATTCTTCGAGGAGTGACGTGTGCTAAAAATTGTACAGTGAATTACTCGGCTTGGTGCTGTAGCCTAAGTCGTGTTATATACAGAAGAATCCGTGCGCATACAGTACATAATACAGTATATAAAATTCACAATAAACTTCGAGCGACAGGATATATAGTGTTACATCGAGCCTAATACATTCAGCCTAATGATTGTACTTGAAGTTCCACAGTATGCGCGCCCTGTTTAAAGGCTAAAACTCCGTGTGAGTACAATTGTATGTGGTTTAAATTCAGTAGCCTAAAACATCATATTTACAGATTCATGCGTGCACTTCCGGTATACTTACATTTCAGTTCTCAAACGGATTCAAGCTATATACAGTGTAACAATAGGCCTAATGTATGCATGTAATTCATAGCGGCAACATCCAATGTACAAATTATGCCCATACCGGTCTGAAAACATTCAGCTTTAAGGGTTTAGATGAAAAAACGGATGCATTTGTAAGGGCTTAGTTAGACAATAGGGTACAGTTGTAGACGGACCAGCCTATGTTGTCAACAGTCTGACCCTGTATCGGAGGTATAAGATGCTCACAGATTTACATGCTCACAAAATTACAAAATAACACAGAGTCTCTGCTTTCTGACAGCTAGTGGGTACATATTCATTCAGCCAAGGTTGGACTGTAGTTCACATTAGTTACAGGGTGTACTACTGGAGGTGAACTTTTTGGTTGTATGGGATGCATGTACAGGGTATTAAAGATACCATACTGGGTGCTCCTGAACTATATATCACCTATTGCTTAGTATGGATATCTGTCGGCCAATCTCCTCAAACTCATTCAAGCCCCCCAGCGACCGTGTCTAGAGTATGTATCCATCTACATTCACGTTTATTCAGTATAGTGGCGATATCGCCTCCCCTGGGGTTGGGTCTAAGCTTCTCAATCACCCACCATCTCAAACAGTCTGCCGTGTGCACAAAAGAGGAGAAATATTCCACTAGGGGTGCCCCCTGTACCTTATACCTAAGCGGCTGATTGCGTAAATGACCCCTGTGCTATTACAGTTGCTGTGTTCCTGTAAGGTGTACGTGTGGTCATTGTGAGTGAATGCCAAGGCTTCTTTGGTCATTTGGAAACACGTTGCATGTGCCGCACTTGTGGTGGCCCCTAATGGGTTGGATCCACCACAGGGTGGTCTGGCCATGTGTGTGTGGTGTGTGCAGTTGGGATTTTACCACATAATCCCTCACATTCTTACCTTTGCGGAAAGGCATGTAAAGGTGGCGGCATACTTCCTAATTCGTCTGCCACTAAATGCCAGTGTTAGTTAATCGTTTTGTTTATGGCATGGCTTTTAGTGTTGAATGTGGTTACACAGACCAACCGTTCCTTACTAGTGTTCGTCTTAGTCTTGGGGTCAAGTAGGAACTCCCGGTGGTTGTGCCAGGCAAGCTTCCTTGCTTTCTTAAGCAATCTAATAGAGTAGCCCCGTTCTAGTAATCTGGACATAAGACCCATAAACTCATTGAAGTATTCATCTTTTTTTTAACAATTCCTTCGTAACCTCAGGAATTACCCAAAAGGCATATTATCCCTGAGGTTACTGGGGTGGTGGCTAGTATATCTGAGAAGTGTTGCGCTCGCTTCTCTTCCTGTATAGACTAGTATGTAATTTCCCCGCCTTAATGCCTCATAAACTTTTGGCTTTTGAAAAAGTGGTTATGAGGGATGTAGACAACATACTGGCCACTCAGCAGTATGTCAAGTACAACATGAGCAAGCATGAACGCGAAGCTCTCGAAACATTAAAGAACAATAGCCAAATATTGATCAAACCAGCCGACAAGGGCGGGGCAATCGTGGTCCAGAATGCTGTGAACTACAAGGAAGAAATTCTCTCTCAGTTTATTTATTTATTTATTTGAATGTTTTATAGAGCGCGGACAAGACCCTTGCAAGTATCAGAGCGCTTTACAGTAAATGAGGTTAGTTATATCATACATTAAAGATATGCAGGACCAAAATACATAACATCATAGAGAAAACAAAAAGCAAATCAAACAGGATGCAGAGCAGGAGAGGCCTGATGAGTCATGATAGTACAATAAGGATAAGTAAGTCAAATATATAAAACATCAACTGAGCAGACAAAAAGCAAAGCAATAAGGTGCATAGCAAGGGCGGACTGCTGAAGCATGGTAATGGCCACTATATTGGTTAGGTTGACAAGTTTGCTGAAGGGTATGGAAGTTCTCGCGGAAATATGGGACTTTGTTTAAGTGAATTTTGCCATAAGGATGCCTTTTACTTCCAATTTGAAGGATGAGGTGGAGGGGGTTCAGTCTTGTTTCCGGGGGAAGGGCATCCCAAATACTGGGTGCCATTCCTGAGAAGGATCGTTTTTAAGTTTTTTCTACTGTTTAATTTTTGTGGCTTCAGAAGGAGGTTTCCCGCACTTCTTGTGGACCTTATCCCACCGGATATTGTGAGTTTTTGTGTGGGATAGCTGGGTGCATTGTGATGTAAGGCCTTATGCGTCATGCATGCTATTTTCAGGTGAATTCTGGCTTCAAAGGGCAGCCCGTTTAGAGATTTTAGGTTAGGGGAGATGTGGGTCCTTCTTTTCGATCCAGTGATGAGTCTCGCTGCCGCATTGGTAGAGGCTCTTAGGGGAGCTGTAGTGGCTTTGGGGAGACCCCACAACGAGACAATATCATAGTCCAACCGAGGTAGGACTGGAGCTTGAACCGCCATCTTGAAGTTATTGGCAGGTAGGAAAGGTTTCAGCTCTTAGTGTATTAATCTGAAAGTTCGCTCCCTTCGTTGCGTTACTAATGTGTTTCTGCATATTGAGGTTGCAATCCAGAGTTATACGCAGTGATTTCGCTGAGTCCACAATGGTTGGTTGAACATTGAGTGCTGTAAGGTGTTTGATCCAATCGTTCATTATGGGGACTTTGGCGGGTGGGGCAATTAGGAGGAATTCCGTTTTTAAAGCATTCAATTTGAGGTGATTCTCTGCCAGCCATGTTTGGGTGGTCTTAAGAGTATTGTTAAGCAAATTAATGTTGTCAAGGGTCTTGATCTTAAGGTACAGTTGGGTATCGTCAGCGTACATGTGAAATTGCACGTTGGACGCTTGTAGCAGATCGGTGAGTGGCTCCATGAATACATTAAAAAGTGTTGGGGATAGCGAGGAACCTTGTGGGACTCCTAGCGTAACTGGAACAGGTTTGGACAGGGTGTTGTTGATCTTGAATTTTTTAGTCCGGTTTTGCAGAAAAGAGGTAAACCAGTTAAGCACTAATCCTGATAGACCCATTCTGTGATTCAGCAGATCTATCAGGTTCTCGTGTTTGACCGTATTGAACGCTGAGGAGAGGTCTAGTAGGATAAGAAGGCATGTTCCGTTTTGATCAAGTATTTGTAGTGCATCATTAATGATGTGTGTCATGGCTGATTCAGTGCTGTGATTTGCACGGAAGCCGGATTGGTGTTTGTTAAGAAGGTTGAAGTGATCAATATGTTTTGTCAGTTGGTGGTGGACACATTTTTCCAGAAGTTTGGCCAGGGTGGGAATATTGGAGATAGGGCGGTAGTTGTTTAGGTCCGTGGGGTCAGCTGTGGGTTTCTTAAGGATGGGGGACACCTGCCCCACCTTTAGAGAGTCAGGGATGCAACCTTGAAGAAGTGAACTGTTGATGATTTTGGTCCAGAGAGGTAGAAGCAATGGGGTAAGTTCTTTAACCGCATTTGCGGGGAGAGGGTCGGTGAGGTGGTTGGCAAGTTCAGGGCATTGAGTAATTTGCCTATAGCGTCTTCAGAATAGGTGTAAAAGGATGACCATGCAGCGTTGTTTTTTAAAACAAACTTTGACGGGATTTGTTGTGTTGCACATGGGGGTAGAGATAGGGATTTGGTGAGAGGGCAAGAGTGAGAAATGTGATCATTGAGGAGATCTTTCTTGATGTTCTCCGTCTTTAGATGAAAGTAGTTAGAGAAATCTGCACACGTGGGTTGTGGTTGAGTTAGTTCTTGTGGACGTTGAGGGGGGTCCTTAGATTGAGTTTTGATTAATTCAAAAAGTTTTTTGGGGTCGATTTCTTGCCTGGTCAAGTTGGTGGCTGAAGAAGTCTGCTTTGATGCGCTTGACCTTTCGATAGTAGGCATTTCTCTTTCTTTTTAGAGTCATGAGAAGCTTAGCAGAGGGGACCGATCTCCAGTTGCGTTCAGCAGTTCTGAGAGAACGTCTATCCTCGTTAAGAGGGCCTTTGAACCAGGGTTTAGAGTCTTTTGTGGAAACTCCCTTTAGTTGCAGGGGAGCAAATTTGTTAATTATCGAGGTCATAGAGTTGAGGTAGTGGTTGGTGAGATCATGTACGTTGGAAGACCCAACAAGGGGGAGAAGTAGATTGTGGCTTGAAGCAGGTAACGTGTTAGGGTTGAGTTTTTTCCAGTCTCTTTCCATACTTTTGGCTTTGTGGATTGGACCGAGTTAAGTTTGACTGTTTGCTTGATAAAGAAGGTGATGATGTGATGGTCTGACCAATCACAGGGGAGGATCGACTCCAAGTAAGTGGAATCGCTCTTAGAGATTATTAAGTCCAGAGTTGCGCCTTTATCGTGTGTAGGGCTGTTGCAAATTTGGTTGAGGTCTAAGGCGTTGAGGACATTTTTGAGACTGTTGACCCTGATTGTCTCGATAGCATCACTTTAAGAGCGTGCAGTTCCTCTTTGATTAAGTGAAGTGTGGACATGATCTCATCTAATCTAGTGTCTGGTGTGGTTATGTTTGGGGTTGGAGGTGGTGAAATGTGTGTGTGTGACTGCGGTGTGGGCTGGTTGGGTGTATGGGCTGGTGCAGGGGTGCGTTGGTTAGTATGTGCAGAAGTGTGTGTGAGTGGGAGGGATGTTGATGTTGGTGGTTGAGTAGTGGGTTTGGCATGCTAGTGGGCGGAAGTGTGAGGTGAAATAGGAAGTGGTGGGTGTTCAGAGGGTGGACTGATGTCTGACAGATCAAGGGGTGACCCGTAAAGTGCGAGCGACTGAGCTGTGGGGGATTGGTTAGTATGGATGGAGTCCTTGATAGGTGTGTTATGGCGAGTGGGGGAAGAGGTAGGGGGAGAGAGAATTAGGGGGGTATGTTAGAGGGGTGGGGAGCTATGGTGCTTCCCATAGTGAGTTCAATTGTTAACGGAGGTGCGGATGTAGAATGGGTCTTGCTATATGAGGATAGATTTGTCTTCGGGTTGGGTGTGTTATTGAGAGGGGGGGGTGGGGTGGGGTGGGGGGGAGAGATGGTTAAGGAAGGGGTTAAGTGGGCGGGGAGAGTTATGGGTGTTCCTGGAGTGTATTTTGTATACAACGTACGAAGAAGAGAGACGTGTTCCTCTAACTTCACAACAGTGATCGCATTGCGGCGCTTGAATAAGTGATTTTCAGATTCTCCTCCGGCTGGTGGATGAATCGAATGCATTAATTGTTAAAGAAATCTTGAAGAGAATGACCCCTGAGGAGTGAATATTGTCGGCTGACAGATCCTCCTACCCTCGTCTGAGAAACAGACGCAGGCACCTTATTTCTACAGGTTGTCCAACAGTACTTTTAGTCCTGAGGAAGACCCGAGCTGGTTGCGCAAAACAAGCACCGTAACATAGGGTCGAAACGTCGACGTCTTGTCACATATCAGTCCTTACTAAGTTCCAACCACATTCAGAAAATTCATATAGAGTTGTAACCAATGCATTGTGATTCTTTGGACTGCTTTTTAATTGTCAACATGTATGTCCTTGTGTAAATTGTATTATATGTTATTGTTTCACTTTCATTCACTATATTTCATGTAAGTCCATTGTATGTTTTTGTGAAAGTGTATTTAGGACAACCCCTGATAAATTTATACCACGGTTTTTTGATACAATTTATGGTTTACGAAATAATGAATATACAGGATTGATTCCAAAAACGGTGTGTTTGTTTAATTTTAATTGGATATTTGTACTTTCAAAATAATATTACAAATGTCATATGAGATTAATCTGTCCTTAGGACAAACAAAGTAATTTTTCTTCCCAACAGAACCACTGTTGTATATACTAACTTAGAACCCAGGTTCTGAGGGTCACAGGGCCACTCCGTTATTACTTTGGTTGGGTGTATGGGCTGGTGCAGGGGTGCGTGGGTTAGTATGTGCAGAAGTGTGTATGAGTGGGAGGGATGTTGATGTTGGTGGTTGAGTAGTGGGTTTGGCATGCTGGTGGGCAGAAGTGTGAGATGAAATAGGAAGCGGTGGGTGTTCAGAGGGTGGACTGATGTCTGAGAGATCAAGGGGTGACCCGTAAAGTGCGAGCGACTGAACTGTGGGGGATTGGTTAGTATGGATGGAGTCCTTGATAGGTGTCTTATGGTGAGTGGGGGAAGAGGTAGGGGGAGAGAGAATTAGGGGGGTATGTTAGAGGGGTGGGGAGCTATGGTGCTTCCCATAGTGGGTTCAATTGTTAACGGAGGTGCGGATGTAGAATGGGTCTTGCTATATGAGGATAGATTTATCTTCGGGTTGGGTGTGTTATTGAGAGGAGGGGGTGGGGTGGGGTGGGGGGAGAGATGGTTAAGGAAGGGGTTAAGTGGGTGGGGGAGGAGTTATGGGTGTTCCTGGAGTGGGTTCAGTTGCTAATGGGGGTGCGTATGTAGTTTTGGTCATGCTAGGGGGGGATAGGTTGAACTGGGAGAAGTCAGTGTTGGGTGTGGTATTGTGAGAGGTGGCTAGGGTAGGGGGAGAAATGATGAGGGAAGGGGTTGTGTAGGGGAGGTGAGGAGCTATGGTCATGCCTTGAGTGGTTTAAGTTGCTGTGGGGGTGTGGGTGTAGTCTCGGCCATGATGGGCAGAGGAAGCGTGCGATGTTTCGGTGAAGTGCTGCTAGGTGTATTAGTGGGAGTAGTCGTCAGGGTAGTAGGGGTAGAAGAAGCGGTAGGATCCAATGCCCATGAAGGTCAGGGGAGTGGCTTAGGGGGGAAGACGTAGGGGGTTAGGGCAGTAGCATCTCGAGTAATGGTGGTGGGGTGGATTGGGAGGCAGCTTGGGGATTGTCCACTTGTTCTTTAATGATGGGGAAGATGTTATCCAGGAGATTTAAACTACGGTCCGTGGCTTGGACGAGGATAGTACAGTTGTTATACATAGTGATTGTTGCTGTTGCTTGGAGGAGTTGGGAAGGGGCAATGTAAATAGCTAGACCATGTGCCGATTTTCTTGTGGAAGAAACCGTAAATGTGGCTAGAAATACTTTCCTCCATTGTGCTCTCCTTTTCGTGTGGAAGATGATGTCAATGGTTGTGTGCCCGTTGCATTGGGAGAAGTAGGGATCAGCGAAGAGAGTTTCAGGGACTTGAGGCAGCATACCTGAGGAAATTAGAACATGAATACCTCAATAACAAACACCCTAGGACACCCACGATCTACACACTCCCCAAAATACACAAGCGGATGCAGGACCCACCAGGGAGACCCATCATTTCGGGAAGTGGGTCCATATTAGAGCCCCTATGTAAATATGTTGATGTGTTTCTCAAACCCATCACAGAGAACACCCCCACCTTTCTCCGGGACACTATGCAGATGATCAAACTGATGGATGAGCGTTCCCATGATCTCAGTATCAATATACTAGCCACGATGGACATAACAGCGCTTTACACCAATATACCCCAAGCTGCAGCACTCAATCAATCAATCAATCAATGACATTTATAGAGCGCACTACATACCCGTAGGGTCTCAAGGCGCTGGGGGAGGGGGGGTGCCGCTACTGCTCGAACAGCCAGGTCTTCAGCTTCTTCCTGAAGGAGAGGTGGTCTTGGGTCAGGCGCAGGTCGGTTGGGAGGGAGTTCCAGGTCTTGGCGGCCAGGTAGGAGAAGGACCTTCCTCCTGTAGTCGCTCTTCGGATGCGGGGGACGGCGGCGAGGGCGTGGTTGGCTGATCGGAGGTGGCGTTTGGGAGCGTAGAAGTTGATTCGGCTGTTGAGGTAGCTCGGGCCTTGGTCGTGTAGGGCTTTGTGTGCGTGGGTGAGGAGGCGGAAGGTGATTCTTTTGTTGACGGGGAGCCAGTGAAGGTCTCTCAGGTGTCCGGAGATGTGGCTGGTTCGTGGGATGTCGAGGATGAGTCTGGCAGAGGCGTTCTGGATCCGCTGGAGTCTTTTTTGGAGTTTGGCGGTGGTACCGGCGTAGAGGGCGTTGCCGTAGTCCAGTCGGCTAGTGACGAGGGCCTGGGTGACGGTCTTCCTGGTCCACCAGAAGATCTTCCGTAGCATGCGTAGGATGTTGAAGCACGCCGAGGAGACGTTGTTGACTTGCCTGGTCATGGAGAGGGAGGAGTCCAGGATGAAGCCCAGGTTGCGTGCATGGTCTGTCGGTTTGGGTGCGGTGCCCAGGGCGGGAGGCCACCAGGAGTCGTCCCAGGCGGAGGGTGAAGAGCCCAGGATGAGGACCTCCGTCTTGTCGGAGTTCAGTTTCAGGCGGCTGGTCGTCATCCACTCGGCTACCTCTTTCATCCCTTCGTGCAGGTCGGCTCTGGCGGCGGCTGGGTCGTTGGTCAGGGAGAGGATCAGCTGGGTGTCGTCGGCGTAGGAGATTATGCTGAGGTTGTGTTGGCGTGCGATGGCCGCGAGTGGGCTCATGTAGACGTTGAAGAGGGTGGGGCTCAGAGAGGATCCTTGAGGGACGCCGCAGATGACTTCGGATGCCTCTGACTTGTACGGTGGGAGGCGGACTCTCTGTGTTCTTCCGTCGAGGAAGGAGATGATCCATTCCAGCGCCTTGTCCTGGATTCCGACGTTGCTGAGGCGCTGTACTAGGGTGCGGTGGCAGACAGTGTCGAATGCCGCGGAGAGGTCTAGGAGGATGAGGGCTGCTGTTTCTCCGTTGTCCATCAGGGTTCGGATGTCATCGGTGGCGGCGATGAGGGCGGTCTCGGTGCTGTGATTGGCTCGGAAGCCGGTCTGTGAGGGGTCGAGGGATCCATTCGTCTCGAGGAAGGCGGCCATCTGCTTGTTGACGGTCTTCTCGATGACTTTGGCTGGAAATGGGAGGAGCGAGATGGGGCGGTAATTCTTGAGTTCGGTGGGGTCCGCTGTGGGTTTCTTGAGTAGAGCGCTGAGTTCGGCGTGCTTCCAGCACTCAGGGAAGGTGGCGGTGTCGAAGGATGTGTTGATGATGTCTCGCAGGTGGGGTGCGAAGACAGCGTCGGCCTTATTGAAGACGTAGTGAGGGCAGGGGTCTGTCGGAGATCCGGAGTGGATGGAGTTCATCGTTTGGATGGTGTCTTCGGTGCTGATCGGGGTCCAGGCGTGGAGGGTGGTGGTGGGGGGTGGTTGTTCAGTCCTGGTGTGCGTTGGTTGGTTGTTGAAACTGTTGTGTATGTCTGCGATCTTGTTGTGGAAGTATGTAGCGAGGGAGTTGCAGAGGTCTTGCGATGGGGTGATGTCGTTGTTTCCTGCGCTGGGGTTGGATAGCTCTTTCACGATGTTGAAGAGTTCCTTGCAGTTGTGTGCGTTGTTGTCCAACCGGTCCTTAAATGCGGTTTTCTTGGCGGCGCGGATCAGCTGGTGGTGCTTCCGGGTGGCCAGCTTGAGGGTGGTCCTGTTGTCCGGTGTAGGTTCCCTTCTCCAGACTTTCTCGAGGGCTCGGCAGTTCTTCTTGGAGCTCTTGAGTTCGTCGGTGAACCACGGGGCTTTCTTGCTGCCGGGTCTGCTGGGCGGGGTCCTTAGCGGGGCGAGCTCGTCCGCGCAGATGCTGATCCACTTTGTGAGGTTGTCGGCAGCCTGGCTGGGGTTCGCTGAGCTGGCAGGAGGGTGCTGGCTCAGGGAGGTGGCGAGCTGGTCTGCTGTGATCTTGTTCCAGCTTCTGCGGGCGGTCTGTTGCTGGTGGTGGTGGGTCGTCGTTCTCTTGAAGGTGAAGTGGACGCAGCTGTGGTCCGTCCATTGAAGCTCTGTGGCGTGGCTGAAGTCGATGTCTGGGCTGGAGGAGAAGACTGCGTCGAGTGTGTGTCCGGCGAGGTGGGTGGGGGTGGACACCAGCTGCTTGAGTCCAAGATTGGCGAGGTTGTCGAGCAGGGAGCTGATGTTGCGGTCGCTGTTGTTCTCCAGGTGGAAGTTGAGGTCCCCCAGGAGGATGTAGTCGGCGGAGGGGAGGGCGTGCGGGCTGACGAAGTCGGCGATGTCCTCGCTGAATTGTGTGCGTGGTCCCGGGGGTCGGTAGATCAGGGTGCCTCTGAGGGTGGTCTTCGGGTCGGTGTGGATCTGGAAATGCAGGTGTTCGGCGGTGGTCAGGGTGTTGTCGGTGCTGGTTGTGAGCCGGATGGTGTTCCTGTGGATGATGGTGATGCCTCCTCCCATCTGGTTGGCGTTGCGGTCCCTCCGGACGATCTTGTAGCCTTCTGGGATAGCGATGGCGATGTCGGGAGCTGAGGAGGCGTTCATCCAGGTCTCCGTGAGGAAGGCGACGTCAGGGGCTGTGGCGTCTAGGAGGTTCCAGAGTTCGATGGCGTGTCTGTGGACGGAGCGGGTGTTGAGCAGGATGCACTTGAGGTGGTTGCTGCTGGTGTTCGGCTTGTCGGGTGCTGGTGTGCGGCAGGTCCGGATGCAGGTGAACTTGCAGGCGTGGCAGCTGAAAGGTCCGTGGGTGCGTCGTGGTGAGGCTTGGTGGCATTCTGGGAGTCGGCCGGTGTTGAGTGCGATGAGGGTGGCGGCGGTGTACGTCAGGCGGGTCGGACGGGGTCTTCGTGGGCCAGGGGTCCTGGCGCTGGTCGCGAACCGGTCGCGGACGGGCGCAGACGGGCTTACCTTTGGCACGCCTTTGGCGCACAATTGGCGCGCCCGCTGCGCGTGAACGCTGCGCATGAACGCTGCGCGTTCGCACGGTCGCCATATAAGGCGAAGTGCGCGGGTGGGCGGAGCAGCTGGGAGGCGGGAGCGGGGAGGGAACAGAAGGAAAAAAGGGGCGGGGTCTGCGGTGGTGGCGGGAAGCGGGGAGCGGGGAGGGAAGACGGGGGGCGGCGAGGAGGGCGGGAAACAGAAGGAGGACGCTAACACGGGCAAAAACTATTAACAAAACAAGCACAAATGGAGAACAAAACAAAGCTAACACGGGCAAAAACTATTAACAAAACAAGCACAAATGGAGAACAAAACAAAGCTAACACGGGCAAAAAACTATGACAAAACAAGCACAAATGGAGAACAAAATTAAGCAAAACAAACGACAGCAGGGTCAGCCGGCAGCGAGGCAGGCAGCGAGGCAGAGAGCAAGGAAAGGGGGCACACGCAGCAGCTGGTGGCCGTGCGGCGCGGGGGTGTCCCACAAGTGGGTCACACTTACCTGTGTCGCACGGTCGCCATATAAGGCCAAGTGCGCGGGTGGGCGGAGGAGCTGGGAGGCGGGAGCGGGGAGGGAACAGAAGGAAAAAAGGGGCGGGGTCTGCGGTGGTGGCGGGAAGCGGGGGGCGGGGAGGGAAGACGGGGGCGGCGAGGAGGGCGGGAAACAGAAGGAGGACGCTAACACGGGCAAAAACTATTAACAAAACAAGCACAAATGGAGAACAAAACAAAGCTAACACGGGCAAAAACTATTAACAAAACAAGCACAAATGGAGAACAAAACAAAGCTAACACGGGCAAAAAACTATGACAAAACAAGCACAAATGGAGAACAAAATTAAGCAAAACAAACGACAGCAGGGTCAGCCGGCAGCGAGGCAAGCAGCGAGGCAGAGAGCAAGGAAAGGGGGCACACGCAGCAGCTGGTGGCCGTGCGGCGCGGGGGTGTCCCACAAGTGGGTCACACTTACCTGTGTCGCACGGTCGCCATATAAGGCCAAGTGCGCGGGTGGGCGGAGCAGCTGGGAGGCGGGAGCGGGGAGGGAACAGAAGGAAAAAAGGGGCGGGGTCTGCGGTGGTGGCGGGAAGCGGGGAGCGGGGAGGGAAGACGGGGGGCGGCGAGGAGGGCGGGAAACAGAAGGAGGACGCTAACACGGGCAAAAACTATTAACAAAACAAGCACAAATGGAGAACAAAACAAAGCTAACACGGGCAAAAACTATTAACAAAACAAGCACAAATGGAGAACAAAACAAAGCTAACACGGGCAAAAAACTATGACAAAACAAGCACAAATGGAGAACAAAATTAAGCAAAACAAACGACAGCAGGGTCAGCCGGCAGCGAGGCAGGCAGCGAGGCAGAGAGCAAGGAAAGGGGGCACACGCAGCAGCTGGTGGCCGTGCGGCGCGGGGGTGTCCCACTCACATGTATTGAATCAGTGCTGAACAGTAGGCCTACACCACACAGGGTCCACACAGGGTCCCGACTGAATTTATAATCAGACTCCTCAATATTGACATGACTAGGAATTTCTTTATCTTTCAGGGCAACTACTACGTACAGATTAAGGGCATGGCTATGGGGGCGAGCTTCGCCCCCAACTTAGCCATTATCTACATAAACGAATATGAACATCAGTTCATTCTCAATGAATGCAATCCATACAGAAAATGCCTAACTATGTGGCGACGATATATCGATGACGTTCTGATCATATGGGAAGGTAATGGGCTTGCCTTGAGATCCTTTCACCAGTGGCTCAACACCTGCTCTACCGATATCCAGTTTACCCTTGAATTCAACAAAGATTCAATCAACTTCTTGGAAATCACGATCAAGTCAGAGGCGGGGAAATTACATACTAGTCTATACAGGAAGAGTAGCGAGCATAACACACTGCTCAGATATACTAGCCACCACCCCCGTAACCTCAGGAATAATTTGCCTTTTGGGCAATTCTTGAGGTTACGAAGGAATTATTTAAAAAAAAAAGAGGATTACTTCAATGAGTCTACGGGTCTTATGTCCAGATTACTATAACGGGACTACCATATTAGATTGCTTAAGAAGGCTAGGAAGCGTGCCTGGCACAATCACTGGGAGTTCCTACTAGACCCCAAGACTAAGACGAACACTAGTGAGGAACGGTTGGTATGTGTAACCACATTCAACACTAAAAGCCATGCCATAAAAAAGACGATTAACCAACACTGGCATTTAGTGGCAGACGAATTAGGAAGTATGCCACCACCTTTACATGCCTTCCGCAAAGGTAAGAACGTGAAGGATTATGTGGTAAAATCCCTACTGCCCACACCACACACACATGGCCAGACCACCCTATGGAGGATCCCACCCATTAGGGGCCACCACAAGTGCGGCACATGCACAGCGTGTCAAATGACCAAAGAAGCCTCGGAATTCACTCACAATGACCACACGTACACCTTACAGGAACAAAGCAACTGTAATAGTACAGGGGTCATTTAAGCTATCTGTTGCCCTTGTGGCTTCCTATACGTAGGACAAACCATCCAAAAAGTCAAATGTCACATCCTTCCACATTGCAACCGCATTAGGTGTAAGGTACAGGGTGCACCCCTAGTGGAACACTTCTCCTCTTTTGAGCACACGGCTGACAGTTTGAGGTGGTGGGTGATTGAGAAGATTAGGCCCAAATCCAGGGGAGGCGATATCTCCAATATACTGAATAAACGTTAATGTAGATGGATACATACCCTAGACGCGGTCGCTAGGGGCTTGAATGAGTTTGAGGAGAACTGATATCCATACTAAGCAATGGGTGATATATAGTTCAGGAGCACCCAGTATGGTATCCTTAATACCCTGTACATGCATCCCATCCAACCATTAAGTTCACCTCCAGTAGTACACCCTGTAACTAATGTGAACTACAGTCCAACCTTGGCTGAATGAATATGTACCCACTGGCTGCCAGATAGCAGAGACTATGTGTAATTTTGTAATTTTGTGAGCATGTAAATCTGTGAGCATCTTATACCTCCGAAACAGGGTCAGACTGTTGACAACATAGGTTGGTCCGTCTACAACTGTACCCGATTGTCTAACTAAGCCCTTACAAATGCATCCGTTTGTTCATCTAAACCCTTAAAGCTGCATGTTTTCAGACAGGTATGCGCATAATTTGTACATTGGATGTTGTTGCTATGAATTACATGCATACATTATGCCTATTGTTACACTGTATATAGCTTGAATCCGTTTGAGAACTGAAATGTAAATATACCGGAAGCGCACGCATTAATCTGTAAATATGATGTTTTAGGCTACTGAATACAAACCACATACAATTGTACTCACACAGAGTTTTAGCCTTTAAACGGGACGCGCATACTGTGGAACTTCAAGTACAATCATTAGGCTGAATGTATTAGGCTCGATGTAACACTATATATATCATGCACCTGTCACTCAAAGTTTATTGTGAATTTTATATACTGTATTATGTACTGTATGCACACGGATTCTTCTGTATATAACATGACTTAGGCTACAGCACCAAGCCAAGTAATTCACTGTACAATTTTTAGCACACGTCACTCCTCGATGAGTCTGTCATCAGTCTCTTCAACGTGCACCGGGAACGGAAGCGTCAATCGGACGCGGCTTCCCTTTTTTATTAACGTCCTTGCGGTCCACCGGTTTCTCTTGCCATCTGATGCAGCTTGGATGAAACTGACGGTGGACCGTTCCTGATTCAATCCCTGACAAGGTAATCCCGCTGTTGGAGGTCCCCGCAGCCCTTATTTTTAATTTATGGTACACATTGCGCATATGCGCTTGCTCAAGACAGGGCCCGGGTCTATCCCAAGACTCATCCCGTTGCTTTGATTTTTTTCAGCAATGGATTAACCACGTCTGGAGAACGTATTGGATACCTTGCTCCCTTCTCTTTGACTGACCCCGACTCTACTAAGGTAAATGAGATTTTGATTTAACCTCTTGACCTCCTTGTACATTACTCACTCGAGGAGCCTGGGAGACTCAAGTTCCCATTTCTTCCCTCTAGTAACACAGTGACTGCGCCACTGCATCCTGCCACGACTAAACTAGCGGTATTGGAGCCCACATCTTGATACGTCCAGTGGGTAAGGAACCTCGACTTACTAAGATTAATGTCGTCTTTTTTCCTTAATTATCCAACACCCTGACTCCAACTCTCCCTGATTTCCATAGGTGTGTGATTAGGCCGCACATCCTATAAGGTTGCCCCACCCAGTCCTGATGAAGATCCGCACAGCCAAGGTTTTAACTACCTGATGGCTATAAGACGGATGGAAACGTCGACGAATACCCCACCCAGCTAAGGACCTGGACCCTGCACCCACCCCCTACGTGCTATACAAATGATGCATTCTATGTATATCAAAAACTTTGTAAAAAACTGCATATGAATTGACTTTGGCCAGGCTTTGTAGGACGGTGAATTACAACCTGTCCTTCTGTATATAAATTATATAATTTGCTCACTCCTTTGTCACCTACTTTGAGTTCTCCTTCCTACCACGTTTCACTTGAGCACTTTTCTCTTTGTGCACGCTCTCTATCCCTTGGAGCAACCTATCCCTAAATGACATGACATGTTTAAATAACGGTCTTACCATTTTGAAATAAAATATATGGTGTTTTCAATTACAGGTAGTTGCACAGATTATTTTCCTTTTCTTTACAAATGATGTATTAAGTACCAAAGAGCTGTCGCGCTATTTTCAATAGCTCTGGAAATAGTATATAAATATACCTATAAGGGAATTGATTAATTTCTTTCTAAATACAGGTCAAGGACCATTGTCTTTTGGGACAATACCTGATGCCCTCCGCCCTCGGGAACCCACCAACCCCGACAGACCACGCTCGGAACGTCGGAATAATCCTTGACTCCTCTCTCTCCATGAACCGCCAGATCAATGCCGTTACATCCACAAGTTTCAACTGCCTTTGCATCCTCCGTAAGACCTTTAAATGGATCCCCCCGAATGAAGAAAGACTGTCACCCACGCACTCATCACCAACAGACTGGACTATGGCAACGCCCTCAACGCCGGAGTAAACCAAACTCTTCTACACAAACTACAAACAATCCAGAACGCCGCAGCCAGACTCGTCCTTGGGACACCGCATCACGAGCACATGACCCAACACCTACGAGGCCTCCACTGGCTCCCCATCGAGAAGAAGATCACCTTCAAACTCCTCACCCATGCCTATAAATCCCTCAGCAACATCGGACCCAAAAACCCAACGACAGAGTATCCTTCCACGTACCCAAGAGGAACCTCCGCTCCTCCGACCTCGCCCTAGCAGAGGTCCCTCGCATCCGCAGACACAGAACCGGCGGGAGAGCCTTCTCCTACAACGCAGCCAAGAGCTGGAACGAGCTCCCTGTGAACATTAGATGCTCCCTGACCCTACACACGTTCAGGAAGGACCTCAAGACCTGGCTCTTCGACTGATCCGGAGCCGCTTCACAGGCTGTCACAACTAGAGGACTAGATATCATTATTGCAGAAGGGCACAGAGGTGTGAGGGGCCTACGGAGCCATATGCAATGAGGCCTTTACCACCTATCAGAGGGCGCTACAGTTCCTAGCTTGCATTCGAGCCCATAGCATCCTTGCTACATCCCCTCACACGGCTCCAGTCCTGGTGCGTATTTTAGCATTTGAAAGAGAATTTCACAGTGAGGCGCAATGCAGGCCAATCTAGCTGGATGCGAAATAGGGGTCACTGGCGATAGGGCAACGAGGCTCCTGAGAAGCAGCTGGAAGAATCCTCCTGATGGGACGCTTCCACGCAGGGGCGTGCGAGCCTCTAACTGCGTTAAGTGGTCCGGTTTCAGCAGTAGACCTCGGGCGCTCTTCGGATGATTAATGTGCTGACAAACTGACGGATTGGACTCAGAATTTGCAATGAGGGGACGGCGAGCGGGAAGAGTGGGGGCGAGGGGCGCCCCATTCTTCTTCTGAGTCTTTGAACACACAGTGCCCTTTCAACCAGCGTGGTTCAGGAGTGCAGCACCTCAGGAAACCCTAAATTCTGAGCAGAGATGAAAGCTTTGCTGTCTATGCTGGGAGGCGGCACGTGAGCGGCAGCTCTGCTGTCATCGGCCTGAACCTGGAATGCTGGGAAGGGCCCGCTGTCGTAAATTGTAATAATCTGAGGGCTAGCTGCGCAACATGAAGTTCCAGGTTTTACAATCTATACAACCATTGGAAACAATCCTAGAGATAGACAACACTTGGCAATAGATAGCCAACACATGCAGGGACATGTGTAACCTGGGAGACAGCCCTGCTGACTGAGTCATGAACCTGCAAAATCTGAAATCTGGTTAATCGGAGGAATAGGACGACTGGTCATGTAAGAATTCTGAAACTGGAGAGAAAGCTCTGCTTTCTAGGGTCTCAAAAATAATAAAAAAAGGTGTGTAATTTTGGGGGCAGCTTTGCTCTCTGACCGTGTGACAACCAAGTAGTCCGAGATATGACCCTGCAGTCTGAGGCTGTAGCCTGTGTTACCTGAAAATAAATCTGCTTGTTATTTTTAATCACACGTGACCGTCTGTTGCTCTGTCTTAAGGGGTGTAAACACGCGTAGACGGAAAAGGCAGTGAGCTAAACCCCAGGAAGGGATTCTGGCCGGCTGTCGGTGTTTGGTGCCATGTGGCTCACGCCACATCCAACAACGCCCCCTCTGAAGTCTGCACTTGTCTCCCAGGCTCACACCTCACGCAGCACAGCCAGCTGTCAAACCTAAGGGTTGACACTTGCAGGGTTTAATGCCCTGCAAATGTCAAAACGGCCAAAATGGGGAACTACACAGAGTAGTTCGTAAAGTTCTCTTTGACTGAACGATTTTCTATGCAAAGATCAAGTGCTTAATTTGAGCCATGGTTTCCGGTGTTCGGCACCGGCACCGGCACTTCATTCTCAACACAGACACTACATGTGGCAACGTTGTCTGTCTAGTTTTGATATGAGTACAAAGTATTGTTTAATACATCAATATACATTAAAGACTATTTGTGCCTGCCACCCAAGCCTTTCTAATAGCTATGGGGCCCAGGGATAGCGTGAATTGTCACACTTGTAGGATTGCGATTGTTAGCAGTTACGTTGGTACCTTCATGGGCAGCGTGGCACCGGGCAAATGAGTGATTCCAGTGGGCTCCTGAGAAAGGCCCAAGCAATACTTGTGTACAAATCAAGCACTGCATACCAGAGGAAGCACTATACTAGCAGAACAGTCAATAAGAAGGCATAGTGGACCGTACGCACAAGCCATACCAACCAAACAGAATTCACGTGTGTATACTTTAACAAAAGCTTTTTTTCATAGCGCGAATCTGACTCCAACGAGCAGCCTCGTGCTATACAGGGGACATTCTTAGGTTTGACAAGTAATCTAATCTCAGTTTCTGCCCACTGGCTTTTACATACTAAACTGTACCCCATTTGACCCTGGCTTTACTAGTTTCACATTTCAAGTAATCCCCTGAGTTCTTGACGGCGGGCAGGAGTATTAATCCTGCATCTTTGTTTGGTCTTTCTTTGTTTGACACTTTATTTAGATTAAGACGATATTCTAGGCTTTGTCTGAATTTATTGAAGCTAGAACATCACTAAAACATTCGAAGGTGCATAGATTCTAGGGTGTAAAACTCAAAACCACCTCTGCAAATGGAGGGTGTGGTGTGTGAAAGGCTGAGTGAATAGTGCTCTTTTGACCATGGTCAGCGACTAGCTGCCGCCTCCCCCCCAATCCGGCACCCAACACCCAGGAACGTGGACACGAGACGTGTTTTACTTTTTGGAAGGCGGGCGCTAGTCGCCCGGCCGTATTTATTAAAGTATGAAATTAAAAAAGGTTTTAATTGCATAATCAACAATGAATACAAAAATCAGCAGGACATTTAATTATACAATTCTTATCAACAAGTTTGAGAGCCTGACCTTAACAAAACTCTAATACATGTTGTTCCTAGCTTAAACTAAACATC
Source organism: Lissotriton helveticus (assembly GCF_964261635.1). Lineage (NCBI taxonomy): Eukaryota > Metazoa > Chordata > Amphibia > Caudata > Salamandridae > Lissotriton > Lissotriton helveticus. The sequence goes on along the minus strand of NC_136061.1, from coordinate 960,208,414 downwards.
CTAAACTTGATTTTTGTACATTTCTGGCCATATGGCAGGGTCACTACCGGTGTCAAGTCCTACAAGCTGCGCCTTCCCCCTAGAAGTGCGCATGCGCAGTGTTACCCCGGGAGTTGCCCGGTCTACGCCCTAAACTCCATTTACCCACTAAAGGAGGGCCCTTACTCTGCGCCGGTGGCGTCATGAGTCCACGCGCGCGGGGTGGCTACCAGCCTAAGGAAAGCGTGAACTACTCCTACCCGCGCTCCTTTGCCTATTACCTTGCCCCTGGAGTTCTGGGAGTGGCCCGCAGGCCCCTCCCCCTGGGCGGGAACCTCCATAGGATGATGCCCGCCCCCTCAGACCTCAAATATGTGCTCACCGATAATGACCTTACCGCATGCCCCATACCTAATAAATACGACGACCTATGGGAAAAAACTCTAAAGGACAGCTACACTGGCTAATAAATAACAGTATCAACGTATAGCTTGAAGGGAAAAAGGCCTAACAACACATGGCATTAAAATACAATTCACTTCACACATGTTTCGCCAAATGACAATATCAACGTATAGCTTGAAGGGAAAAAGGCCTAACAACACATGGCATTAAAATACAATTCACTTCACACATGTTTCGCCAAATGACAATATCAACGTATAGCTACAAAGGGAAAAAAGGCCTAAAGACACGTAGCTTCAAATACAATTCACTTCACACATATTTTGCTAAAAGGGGAAAAATTCCTAAACAAACGCATCACAAAATACACCAACAGCCCACTCTCTCCTGTGGTCCGTACCTTCGAAACTTACCATTAAACCCGACATAACACTGCTCAAAACTTTGTTCCAAGGGATGGTGGGTGGGAAAACAAAGAAGCCCCGAACGCGGGGCACGACGTTCAGCGAGGGAGCGTCCAGGGACAAGGGGGTCTCCTGGGCGCTCCCTACCTCTTATTCCCGAGGGGCCGGTCGGCCCCTCCTATCGCCCGTCCCCCCTGACCCGGACCCACTAAATTGAATCCGGGTCAGGAGGGCCGCCGGCCAATCGGCGGTGGGCCGCACCCCCTCAGGGCACGCCCCCACCGCCGAATGACCTCAAGGGGGAAGAGGGGGGCGACGGTCACCGCGCCGCCATGCGTGCGGGGGGGCCGAGGGCCCCCCCTTTTCACATGGTCAGCGACTAGCTGCCGCCTCCCCCCCAATCCGGCACCCAACACCCAGGAACGTGGACACGAGACGTGTTTTACTTTTTGGAAGGCGGGCGCTAGTCGCCCGGCCGTATTTATTAAAGTATGAAATTAAAAAAGGTTTTAATTGCATAATCAACAATGAATACAAAAATCAGCAGGACATTTAATTATACAATTCTTATCAACAAGTTTGAGAGCCTGACCTTAACAAAACTCTAATACATGTTGTTCCTAGCTTAAACTAAACATCCTAAACTTGATTTTTGTACATTTCTGGCCATATGGCAGGGTCACTACCGGTGTCAAGTCCTACAAGCTGCGCCTTCCCCCTAGAAGTGCGCATGCGCAGTGTTACCCCGGGAGTTGCCCGGTCTACGCCCTAAACTCCATTTACCCACTAAAGGAGGGCCCTTACTCTGCGCCGGTGGCGTCATGAGTCCACGCGCGCGGGGTGGCTACCAGCCTAAGGAAAGCGTGAACTACTCCTACCCGCGCTCCTTTGCCTATTACCTTGCCCCTGGAGTTCTGGGAGTGGCCCGCAGGCCCCTCCCCCTGGGCGGGAACCTCCATAGGATGATGCCCGCCCCCTCAGACCTCAAATATGTGCTCACCGATAATGACCTTACCGCCACAGGCCAGCATTGTTAACCGACGATCTGGCCTCCCCCTCTAGCCCCTGCCTTAGGACACCCTCCTCCTTTCAAAACCTTCTAGCCAGGCCCAGATATTGTCAGACCAAAGGACATTACCCTCCTCTGTCAAATGCACCCCGTCCTTCAAGTAATACTTGTGACCCCAGATGCACCCATGAGGTATTGACTGTAACAAGGGGGTCCGAAACAACCTATCCAACCGTGTGTTGATCCTCTTTACCGAGTGATTCAACGCTCTGACCGAATGTCCCCCCCGCCACTGTAGTCGAGGTATGAGTTGTGACCATACTAGTGTGCACCCGGGGCAGATCCTAGCCATCCAACCCGCCGTTGAGATAATCTCCTCAATCAAAATGCGCCTGCCCAGTGTTGCCAAATCATTCTCCCCAAGGTGAAGTATCACCACTGACGGTGGAGATTGCTGGCGTGCTAACAGCCCTTGGAAGAATCCCCTAAACTCGTGAAGACATAACCCCCCTCTGCCAAAGAACGTGATGTCCAACCCTAGTTGTGCCGCCCTTTTCTTCTTGTCACCTGACAGGAAGACACATTCTGCTCGCCTCACATATGAATGACCAACAATCCAGACAGTGTTCTTCGTCATTTCCTGGTCGCCGCTCCGTGCTGGTGAATATTGGCGGTGCCCCACGACAAATTCCTCCCCTGCGTAACAGGTCTGAGAAACTGTAAGAGAGCGAAAAGAGACCAGGCGTGAGTGACAAGTAATCATAGCATGTCAATCCGAACATAACGTTTATAGCATTCTGAAGACCATCTCCCAATTGTCTTCACTCTTTCCACCGGGAGGCCCCCCGCCACCGCCTCAGTTGCTGCCCCAATCCTGAAGGAATGAGAGCCAAAATCTTTAGGGTCAAGACCTGCTTTCCTAACCCCCATCTCCAACACTCTCCTGAATTGATACCTGGTCAAGGGGCTCCCGTCGGCGTGACAGAGCAATGCCCTGCCCGCTGAACCTACCAATAGTCCGTGGAATAATTCCACGTGCCTCACCGGGCAGCACGGGTTGGCGGGGGCCCGTTGCAGAACTATGGTGTGACCCCTAGCTTCCTGGTCGGTTTTTGATTTCTGGATATTCACCCACATGGTGTCCCCCCTTATCGTCACACCAGCCTTTTGCAAGCCGCCTAGTAGGTCTGACTTGGAACCTGTCACAAGTTCGCTAATTCTCAGCGCCCCATAGAATGCCAGGGAGAATGCCGCCTTAAAAAGAAGCACCTCCCACTCCGAGTTACAAACAGTCTCCAGCGTGCCCAGTAAGGCTGTTAGCCGGGCCAATCCAATGGGCTTTCTCTTATCCTTCTGGTGTCCCTGAATACGGCGCCACCCCCTTAAAGCCTTACGTATCATAAAGGTATTAGTGGGATCCCGGAAGCCCCTAGCTTGAGCGAAGAATGACACTGCTGCCCTATGTCTGGTCGCCGCTGCCACCGAGCGCCCCTCCTTATGCATCCATTCTAAATAGGCTGCAAAGCCATCCTCCTTCGCCCAAAGCGCTTCCCACTGTGGCCCCAAGAAAGAACAATAAGACAGAAACGCCCCTTCGTAAGCCGTCTTGGTCCTGGGGGCTAGGCTAGCGACCACGAGGTCCTGTAATCTGGGGCACCAATCTGCCAAAGTACTGCTGGGAAGTGTGCTGGCGAGGGGTCTGCTGTGGGAAGATGCTCCCTGAAAACCTGCATTTTGAAGCGAGAAAGGGAGTCAGCCGCATTGTTTAAAATACCAGGGACATGTTTGGCTCTAAAATTAGCATTCAGTTTAAGGCACCGCAGAACAATTTCTTTGATCAGACGAAGTATGAAAGGACACCGCGCCCCCTGCTGGTTGATACATTCCACCACCGTCATGTTATCTGACCAAAACACCACTGATTGGTTACATAGGTGTTCGGGCCAGACCATCAGTGCCACCCATATTGGGAAGAGTTCAAGGAAGCCAATGTTGCTGATCAGACCCCATGTTTTCCATTCTTCTGGCCACTGTTGAGCGACCCACCTGTTTCCTAGGATGGCGCCAAAGCCCACACTACCGGCCGCATCAGTCCATAGTCCCAACTCCGCCGATGTTGTGAGCGGGCCGGGCCAGACCACCCTACCGTTAAAATCCTCCAGGAATGCCATCCAAATAAGCATATCCTGGCGAATTTCAGACGATAGGCGCGTGCGGTGGTGCTTTTCCCTCAGCCCCCTCATCGCGTGGGCGATGGAGCGAGAGAAAGGGCGAGCCATGGGGATGATTCTCAGTGCGAAATTCAATTGCCCTACCACCTCCTGTAATTGCTGCAAAGTGACCTTCTCCTTCCGGAGGCATAACTGTAGCGATGTCTTGAATTTGCACACCTTGTCCTTAGGTAATCTAAAACATCCCTCCATTGAGTCAATCTCGATGCCAAGGAATTCTAAGCAGGTGGTCGGGCCCACAGTCTTCCCGGGCGCAAGAGGGACCCCAAAAGCCCGCATGAGCACGCAAAATTCCTGCAATGCCAGTGCGCACTCCTGAGATCCCGCTGTACCGAGGAAGAGGAAATCATCTAAGTAATGCATGACCCCTTGATGGCCCGTCACTTGTCTCATGGCCCATTCAAGAAAGGAACTAAACATCTCAAAGTAGGCGCAAGAAATAGAACAACCCATAGGCATGCATTTGTCCATGTAGAACCTATCCCCAAAGGTGAAACCTAAAAGATGTTGGTCCGCCGGGTGGACTGGGAGGAGGCGAAAGGCTGATTCTATGTCTGATTTCGCCATCAGCGCCCCGGGTCCCGTGGCCTGTAATAAGTTAACAGCCTGATCAAAAGAGGCGTACTTAACACTACAGATACCCTCGTCAATGGCATCATTCAGTGACGTCCCCCTAGGTGCTGACAGGTTATGAATCAATCTGAATTGCCCCTTCTCTTTTTTAGGGACAACTCCCAGTGGGGAACACACAAAATTGGGTACTGGCACTTCAGAAAAAGGGCCAGCTATCCTGCCTAATGAAAGCTCCTTGTCAATTTTGGCGGCCACCACAGCCGGATTGTGCTTGACTGACAATTGATTTCTACAATGCGCACTGCCTGTGTATCCCCCGGCCGGGATCCTAAAACCCTTAGAAAAACCTTCTTGGAGTAGGGTGGCCGATGTGTGGTCTGGGTATCTGTTCAACCATGGAATCATTGCCGCCACATCCACTGGTGTGGGGGGGCCTAACCTGTTTGAATTATAATGGCCTTCCCCTACCCCTCTGACCTGTGTTACCTTGCTTGGACCTACAGGTAGTTTCTGGATGAGAGGGGTGCCCACAGGAGGAACATGCATGTCTAAACTTACACGCGGCCCTTGTGCAGGTGCGCCTATTAAAATCCCAGCACACCCCTTTTTTCTCTGGCCCACCTGCCCTAAACTTCCCAGGTACCTCACTCGTTTGGGGGGGCCGAAAGGGCTGATGCGGTCTAGTGAACACCTTGCCCGCACCGAACTGAGGGGGAGGTGCAGTATCGGAGAACTGTTTGTGCCAAGCCATGGAATCTACCGTGTCCCATGGCAATGATCTGTTGAATTCCAATGCCTTCCTGAAATTGACATCATAACCCTTCCATGCTTCCCCAGAATACTGTTGACTCCACCCCACAATCCTGCTCGAGTAGCATGCCAATGCTGCCTGTAAATCTGGAGGACGCTCCGCTTTAACTGCAGTGAATACAGCCCATGCTTGCATCCAGTTGTTGAGATTTTCCTCAACCCTAAATCTAGTACACTGCGCCCTCCATTCACTTGGGAGCATCCACTCCTTTAGTGCTTTTGCCTGCTCCATTTCCCTATTATCTAACAACAAAGAGTAAATGTACACGTATTTATCCGCCCAAATCATCTCTTTCACAGCTAATGACACATGCTGAGCCAGATTCTCGCTCCTGGAAGGTACAACACCGTCCCCCAAGAGCGGCAATGCCACTTCCTTACCAAGTGCGGGCACCGGGGGCGGCTGCCCATTCAATCCGTCCAGCTGGGGAACACTTGGACCTGCAAGGGGAGAAGATACTGGCAAGACAACACTGTTGGCGACCGCCGCCAATCTGATTATATCCACAAACTTCGCCGCCTCTGCTGCATGGTCTGCAGAATTCGGGAAAGCTCCCCCTTTTTGGAGCCATGGCATCAAGGCCGTTATCTGGGATACCAATTCAGGGGGCGTTGACTCGAAATTACCCACAGGGACAACAGGTACCACTGGGGTTATGCCCTGTGGTACCGACACAGCTGGCAGGGCGGGTGCCGGGTGTGGCACACCTGTACCCGGGATTGTGGGCACCGGTGGGGAAGCAGGCCCAGCGTCTACTGGTTGACCTACAGGCACCGGCACCACGGGGGCAAGGGGTGTAGGCATAGGTATATGCGGGGGTGGCACGACCGCCGACGGCACGTAAGGTGCCGGCTCTACTGGCCCTGGGGTGGGGGTGTCATCCCTGGGTCTCTTGGACTTAGACTTCGTAGGTGAGGGGATAAAATCCCCCCTTGGCACTGGTGCAACCCTCTTGCGAATAGGCCTACCCGATGGACCTGGGGCGTCACCATGCTTCTCATTAAACCGTGCTTCCAGCTCATTTACTTTCCCTAGCTGCTGTTTCATTTCTTTCATGTCACGCATCATGGCCCGCATCATAGCCTCCATGTTGGACCCCTTCTTTCCACCCCGTGGACCTGGCATGATGCTACCCCCAACAACAGCAGCCTACTCTCTCAATATCACAACAGGCCAACTCTGTGTACCTTTTGATGGAGGGTCACCAGGGGGCTTTCAGCACCATGCAACGGCGACCGCAACACTAGCGGCTTGTCCGCTTATGTAAGGGGGTGAGTAAACCTAATGTAGACCCACCCGGCGGCCACCTGGAGCAATGAATGCTAGCCCCCCGTACCCCTCTTACCGACCAGTCCCGCGTCCTCGCCGCCGATAGTTATCTGCGGTCCCAGTCCCCACCACGGTGCGTGCTGAATGCCCTTAGGTCCTGTCCGCGAGTGAATTGATGTCGTTAAAAATTGCCTGGAATTGAGAAATGTATTATCATCATGTAATAAAAGCAGGAGCAGTTCCAAAACAGAGGACAATTGAAACTCCCCTGTCCACCTCACTGGTGCTGTGTGCCACCAAAACACAGTATATCAGCAAAATTCAAAACTTTCAAGGCCAGGAACTGCACTTATTCCCATGCACTGTACACCTTGTGCAATGACATGAACAATAAATCACTTAATTAAAGCAATAACAATGGCCCCTCGTTTTACCACACAATTGTACACAGGGCACTTCGCTTTATCTTTTAGCAACAATCATGTAAAGAGAACAGTTGTCCAGTAGCATTCGTTAAACTTCACAAGACAGCTTAATACTTGTATGATATTTGCACGTTTTTTAGATTAGAAATTAAGCCCCACTATCTTCGGGTCTCCCCTCCAGGTCCTGCCCTGGTCGACCCTGCTTAGCTCAAGACGCGATGCTGGAACAACCTCTCCGCTCTGCTCAAGTGGCGGGAAAAACCTTTCTTTCTGCCGCGTTCTAAATGCGGTTGCAAAAACAGCCTGTATCGTCACCAAAACAGCCGCTCACTTCCCCGTGTGGCGCCCTCAAACCTTTCTTTGTGCGCGTTAAATATGCGGTTGCAAACACAGCCTGTATCGCTCGTCGAGTCCTATGTTGCAGCCGGCCCGCTGCTCGTCCCTGCCCTCCCACGCGCCAACAAATACCTTTTCTGATTCTGCACGCAATCGGCTGGCGCCTCTCTTTCCCTCGTCCCTTCGGCGGGAACACCTCTGCCGCCTCGTGTCCCTCGTTGATGACCCTGCAGAGAAAGGGAAAGTCTCCCCTGCCGCCTCGCGTCCCTGGCCGATGCCGATCCTGGCGATCCGACCCTGCAGAGAAAGGGAAAGTCTCCCCTGCCGCCTCGCGTCCCTGGCCGATGCCGATCCTGGCGATCCCTCGACGGCTGGCTCCACACGGCTAACTCCCGGGACAGCTTGGCTACGCCTGAAATAGAAAAGCGGAAAAATTACAAAAACAAAGAAGCCCCGAACGCGGGGCACGACGTTCAGCGAGGGAGCGTCCAGGGACAAGGGGGTCTCCTGGGCGCTCCCTACCTCTTATTCCCGAGGGGCCGGTCGGCCCCTCCTATCGCCCGTCCCCCCTGACCCGGACCCACTAAATTGAATCCGGGTCAGGAGGGCCGCCGGCCAATCGGCGGTGGGCCGCACCCCCTCAGGGCACGCCCCCACCGCCGAATGACCTCAAGGGGGAAGAGGGGGGCGACGGTCGCCGCGCCGCCATGCGTGCGGGGGGCCGAGGGCCCCCCCTTTTCATGTGCATCAGATTGGATCGTTTTCTTATTTTGTTTGGCTGAACACAAACATACCTTCGTAGTCTCAGTACATTATTTGGAGATCTGGCTTCCTTTCATAATGGAACCACCTGGCAGAGAGACGGCTTGGGACTGGCCTAAAGGACAACAGGCAGGGCCCGATGGGCTGGTCTTACACGTTCGTGTGTGTGGGCCAGTTTCCTTTGGCTGTTTGTGGACCTGTTTAATTATCTGATGGGACGACTTTTCCTGCTGGTATATTCGACATTAAAAAGAAATACTGTCTGCAGCAGCTCAAATCCAAGCACTCTTCAATAGCTCGCAAAAGACAGCGTGTCTTACAAGTTCAAACCTGCTCCAATTTTCAAACATGGGCCACTTTTCTAAGCTAAGTCACTAACGAGGGCACTTTTATTTTGCTGCCCGGGCCTATTTTATGTCTAAGTCCAACCCTGCAGAGAGCACTCATTGCAGCCTTGAAAGGCTGACAGGTTCTATCCAAAAAGAATCTTCCAGTCTGTGGCCGGCATTTTTTAGCGTTCGGTGTTTCTGCACACATGGTATGCATTCCTGTCAAAAGCCAGCATTATGTGCTACTGCTCTTCCACAGACCCTACCGACATGGCAGAAACACCTTGGGCAGTTCCCCACACCACAGGACATATATATACATCTTGTGCATGAAACCTTTTTTATTGGTCTTTCTTGGGCCGTCTGCTGGCACGCGGGCATCTGGCTCTGCAGAAACTCGTGTACAAGCCCCAAGGGACGGACGCAGCCAGCGCCCGCTTCCGGGAGGCCGGCAGGAGACCGGAAGCTCATCAAGCGCTAAGGAAGTTACCTTATAAAAGTAAATTAGTGACCGCTTCCCTTTCCTGATACACAGATGTAATTACTCAGCGCAGTGAGTAATTGCGGCCTCGTCCTGTTCCTGCGGATGGACAAAGGAGTAACAGGGACCCGCCCAGAGCTGATTCCTTGTGTGGATAAGGCGCCACTGGAAACAATATGTTTTGATGAACTTCTGGCTGTTTTATTGCTTTTTCATTTGGGTGGGGGATAGTTGCAGGCATCCAATAAGCCTTTTACTATTAAATGTTTAACATTTTGTGTAAACTATTAATGAAAATACCCAGGTAAGGACCAAAGGAACAGTTGTGAGGATGGGGAAGACCTGGGTATGAGGGAGGGGGCCTGGATTTTCACTGCATCTTTTGGTACACAAACCATAGGTGGTCTCCAACTTTCCCCTTAGTACTCTCTTTATTCTTGTTCCTCTGTGTCTCCCAGGTGTCTTTTTGCACCTATGTACTAATTTATTATGTATGCAGTGACAGAGCAAGGGTGTTATGGGATCCATGCAAGCAAGAAAATGGGAACCCAGACCACTAGTGGAATAGTAAAATACAACAATAAGGGTTCAGTGTCCCCTTAGGTCAACGGGCCCTGGTGCCATTGCAACCGCTGCACCCTTAGTAACCATGACCCTTTGTGTATGGTTCACACACAGAGTCACTAACCTGGATACTGTATTATGAATCTGGTTATTCACTATGTTGACCTAACTTTACTGGTTTCTACTGTCACGTAACCTGACCAAAGTGGCAAAAAGGTGGTTGATGGTCTTACTCACTTTCACCAACCTCTCTTTAGGTCTCCACAGACTTGAGGGGAGAGGACAGCCGGCACTCTGTCTCAACAAAACACGCCCCCTTGTCAGTCATCGGTCTCTGCAGACCCAAGCTGAGAGACAATTAACAAAGAGCACGTTCTCTGACCGATATGGATTCATTTAATTTCTTTATCTACCATGATGATAGCAACACATGCCCCTTCATCAACTCGCATAAATTTTTATTTCAATATTTTTTACTTTTCCAAAACTATTTGCCTCCCACCTTACCTGTAAATTTTTCTTTATGACATATGTATCATATGTTCACTATAATGTATCCCCTCTTCATTAATGCACAATTTAAATAGCCCCCATATTTGGTTTTGAAGCACAACTTCTGAGGACAGCTGTATTAATTTGTGATTTGAGGCAGTTTTAAGTAACCGGAATTCATTCTATTATTTTCATTTTTCATATCCACCATTAGAAGTCTTTTTTTCACAAAAGGAAGGCATGACTCCATGTCGATATGTTTCCGCCATAAAATGAATATATAGACTCGTCAGGACATTGTGGCTTTAAAAACATAATTTAGAACATTGACATTGTAGTTCAATGTGAGCTATAAAATTGATAAATAATATTATTCTTATGTAACAGTAAATATTTCCATTCGAAGTCCAATTAGTAAAAAAAATGTAATCCTCCGTGCATATTTTTTGTATAAAAATACCTTGAATTGTTAGTTCATGTGCTATCAGAAGGCTCACTGAGGTTTAGGAGCACCTACTCATATCTTAAGGGCTTGCTTATATTGCTATCCATCAATGTGTACGGGAGGAGAGCATAACAACACCATCAGTTTGCTCCTTTCTGTGTTACTACAGAAAAGCTGCAGGGACCGCAAGTGACTTTATATAACTGAAGTAAACTGATTCTACAAAAATGAATAACTTCTTCATATTGTTATCTGTGCAACTAAATATATTCATACCTATGATGAATATGACACCTTTTCCCTTCTGGATATTCACCTTCTTGAGTTACATGTGCTAATTAATCAATCGAACACCATAATGCACATTTAGTTTATATGATTTTTCTCTGCAATGTGATAATCAAGGGTAGCTTTAATATATTCCGAGTATTTAACTTAAGTGCTGACTGTTCTGTTTTACATTACATGTTATAGTGAAGAGTTTCGAGAAAGTTGATAACTACATGTCGTGTTCATTGTTTTTCAAAAGAGCAGTCTTGCAGAATGGACATAAGTTAAAGGGCTTTCTGCCTCTTTCTGATAGCTGTTTATTCTAAGAATTTCAACAGAGATGAAATAATATTATAAAAGCTGAGCACAAAGAGTGAGATCATAGAGGGGAATTTTTACACCAGGCGAAAACGGAACAGGCTATTTAGAATCATATTGCTGATTCTAACTGAAATCTACTGGGAAGAGAGAACGTTAGCCTTCACTACTGAACTTATCAGTGCATCTAGAATACAAAAAAGAATAGCAGGCCTTACTCTTTATTGACCACAAGCTTATTCCTAAAACAGATATGAAGGTGTGAAGTAAAGTAAAAATAGGTTTTTATTTTCTGCTGAGCTATAATTCGCTTAGTGCTTAAAACTATCATAATGGGGGTAGAATAACTGTGAATGTATAAAATAAATCATAGTGGAGTGGTTTATCTATTCTCGCTCTAAGTAAACATTCCTGCTGTTATTTTATTTGTCTTTATTGTGGTTTCCATTCATATCCTTAAATAAGTTAGGGTTTTCATTTTAAAATAATTCTTTAAAATAGATACCTCACTTTCTCGTGTTTTTAAATGCGTTATTCAATAATGAAAGTGGATTTGTGATTGAAGTCACTATCCCTGTAACGTCTCATGCAATTGATTGTTACCAGAAACACATCTCACTCAAATATTTTGTGTCTCGTGTTGGCACCCTCACTGAGTTCTTCATGCAAGAGGGTCTAGGAAACCAAATTCGATAATTCTAGAACAACCTACAAAATGCATCATTTGACACCCAATACGGGGGCAAACATGTTCTAGATTCTTGAGTAATTTTGCATGACACACACAAGAAACCAAGAGTTACAATTAATAGGGATGTACTATGTAATATTGGGTACCTCCTTCTAGTAGTGGTTCCTTATCAGGGGCTTCAAAGCACAGCCCTGGCTTCTGTGATGCACCACTTACTACCCATTGCCACTGTTGCTAATAGTTTAACTGAACAATGCTCATGAAAACACAACTTTTGTGTTTTCACCACCACTGCTAGTGTGAGGTCATCCCTCTCGGCCTTGTCTCCGGGCTCCTGATCACAGAAGGGGTAGGATGACTGTGGCACGAACCAGCGACAGTGTGTTATATTAGAACAGAGCACTCTGTAGATAGATGTGAGGATTGTGCATATGAGGGACGCAGTTCAACAATGATCCCCTCACACAGGCAGAATCCATTTTATTCAGCAGACATACTGCACATGCCTCATGCAGCAGGGATCTTTAAACTATTCTAGAGAGGAACTTCTGAACTTACGCCCGGTAAGGCCTCTCTGCCTCCATACTATGGACCAGGGCTTTAAGTGGGCCGGGTCTCAAGGGGTCTGAGCACCGGCAGTTTTTTAGAGGGGGCCTCAAAACGGGTCTCTATCAGGCTCTGTTTTGAGCCCTGGCACAGGCGGTCCGCACTCCGGAAAAAAGTGCCAGGGCCCAAAACAGTCCGATAGAGACCAGTTTTGAGACAGCAGGCACATGGATGTGCGCTGCCCTCACTTCTCACTTGCGGAGAAGTTACGGCATGTACGGCATGACATCATGCCAGGTGAGCGTTGTGGGGGAAGGGAAATCCTTTAAAGACTCATTTTTTTTCTGGATTTTCCTTCTCTTTTTGAAATGCGAGAGCAGCAACATTGTGGTGGGGTCACCACGGCTTTAAGTGGAAGCTTTTTCAATATTATATGTAACAAGCCATAGTTGCAGCTTAATTATCTTCTGCAGCTAATAACCACCTACAAAGCCAATAGTCCTGACTTGTTGTAAGTATGATGTTACTTGTTGCATCCTATATCTGGATGCAATGACAGAGAACAGCACAATACAAGTCGGGCGACACACTATGCTAAACACAGATTTTTAGCGTAGGTGTTTTAAAGCCACGCCCCTAATTACACTAGCCACGCGCCTTTGAGAGACCCAACCCCCCCCAGTTTTTTCATCCCACTTAAAGCCCTGCTATCGACCCTGAACTGTTAGTAGATAGGAAAGCCAGTCGGAATAGCCTCAACAAGATCTGGCCCTGAGGAATCGGAGGCCCAGGTTTCAGTAATAAAGATCCAATGTGGGTTTCTGAGGGACACAAAGTCTTCAAATGCAAATCTATTCTTAATCAAAGATCTAGTGATAATGAGATAACCCCTCAGAGTGCAGTCATGGCTATGAGCGTGTGTGGCCGGCGCCAGAACAGCATTATTGACCGACATACTGCACTGAGTGCAGATTAAGCATTTCCTAGTTTTCATGTTACTCCGCGAGATTCCACGGAGTTACGCCAATGGTCGGAAAATATGCATGTTGAGCTACTCGCGCTACAATTTAGTGCCAATAGCGTGAGCAGAACTGAAAAAGCAGTGAGAACGGCATAATTCAGTGAGCGAGTGCACGCCATTCGACTTGATTTTGCTGCTGCATGAGTTGAAAATGTACTCGAGCTGCAGCAAATCTACTCAAGAAGCGGCCTTCTCACAGCAACCGCCATACGCGACTGCCTGCTTTAGAAAAAAGCACTAGGTATGCAAAATCTAGCACTTCTAGCGCCTCACAGTAAAACATTCTGACAGGTGCTGATTGCCGGAATTTGAATAAAACATTACACTTGTCTCTAGTTCTAATGTCCAGAACCATATTCCTGTCCTGCTGCTGCCATGGAGCCTCCAACTTGCCAGCAAATGAAGCAAGTTAAGTAAAATATGTCATTTCTCTGTGCATGTGTCTGTATGTGTTTGTGAGTATGCTTGTGATTTACTGAAAGTCAATGAGATGGAATGAGAGTGCATGTACATGAGTGTGTTTGAGAGTATCACTGAGAGTTAAAGTGAGAATCTGAGTTTGAGGGAATGTATGAATAAGTCAAAACAAGTGTGATGGAGTGAGTGAAGGGGTGTGAGTGCATTAGAAGGACGATTGGTGATTGTGAAAGGGCGTGGGCATGGGTCAAGGGTGTATCTATTAAAGGTGCAGCAGGTACAGTTGCCCCTGCTGCTCAGAGTCAGTGAGTGTGAGAAAGTGAGTGCGTGTGAGTGAGAGTGACAACTAGTGAGTATGAGTATGCTTGTGTGTGAGAAACAGTGAGTGGGAATGAGAATGAGTAGGTGAGACAGGGTGCAGGGAAAGAGTGAAATAGACGATGTGTATGAGTAAGAGTGTGAGAGTGCGAGTAAGAGTGTGTTTGTTTGCATGCTTTCTGTAAGAGAGTGGGTTGAATTCTGCTCGGCCGGCAGAGTAGGTGGAATTTTTGCTACTACACTCTAGCCATGAGAATTGATGTCCTAGTGTGATTTTCGGGGAGTAGGAGGGCACACAGTGAAATTTCCCCAATACAGGCAGTGGCGGGCAGTCACAACTGTTTACAATGAGAAAACTGCAGGAAGAGTAGAAAACCTACACGAGTGGCAGCAAAACCAACTTGAGAAGCAGAATATTTTCGAGTATTTAGTTAGACCACCTGCTCTTTATTGAGGGAAATTGGGTAATTTGAGATAGTTTCTTTGACAGTTCTGAGTAATGTTTGTACAGAAACTGCAGTTCTGGCAGCATACCAGTAGTTGGCAGCAGTTCCCCTTCAGGATCGGCACTTTGAAAAATTATTTCAGAAGTTGACATATCTGTGTGCATGATACATTCGATCTGTGGGCCATAAACCCACATCTCAAATCAAAAAATGAGAATGAGAGTTCCTTCAAGGACAAAGCTGCACAGGACATTAAGAAAATGCAGAAAGCATAAACACAAACACGGACTGGATCTCCCTCAATACAGGAGTCCAGAAGGGGTGGATATAATCTAAGGGACTATAACAAAATTAACAAGCATTTGCAATGCAACAGGTCTGGCATTAGTTAGAGTTAGAGAATTTGGCATTGTTTATATTTAGCTGGATATGTTTGCTGGTTTGTGTACTGTGTGTGTTAGGGAATGGCAGGTTTGTATGTATCTGTGGAGTAAGTATGTGTATTATAGCGTTCCCATGCCATGTTTACATTACCAGTGAGGCTAACAGTGGACATATACACAGAGACAAACATACAGAGAGACACATGCACCGATACACACATAGAGACAAACACACGCAAACGCCCACAGAGAGACAGACACGCACATAGAAACATACACACAGAGACGCACAGACAGTCACGCACATATAGAGACTGACACACGTATAGAGACGCACACAGACAGACACACATAGAAACAAAGATGCACACACAGAAAAGAGACGTACTTACAGAGACAAATGCACATATGGAGAGGCACATGCAGCGATAGAGACGCACACAAAGAAAAAAACACGCAGATAGAGACACGCACACCGAGACAGAGATGTGCACAGAGAGACAGAAACACGCACCTAGAGATGCACACACAGACACAGATACAGAAATGCGCACACAGCAAAAAACACATGCAGACAGAGATATGCACACAAGACAGAGACATGCACACAGACACAGAAACGCACACACAGAGACAGAGGCGTATACATAAAGAGAGACGCACACACAGAGACAGACACGCACACATAGAGACTGAGACATGCACACACAGACTGAGACACACAGAGATACACAGACACACAGATACAGAAACACAGACAGATAGTTTGGTAGCTAAATGGGCTAAGGCATCCGCTACAGGGGCTTGTGCTTAACCTTATGTTTACAGTTGTTTTTAACTGTATCCCCACCCCTTACTGACCTTGCTCCCACAGGTGCTGATATGTTGCCCCTCTGTGTTTAAATACAGTACAAGGCAATAAAAGATAGTTATCTCGTATGAGTAATAAAAGGTCAAGGTATGTGGGGCCTGGAATGTCTAGAGATAGTGTGAAATGTGTGTGAGAGGTGTGTGGCTGTTTGCAAAGGACATGTAAAAGTTTTAGGTAAACATGAAAGGGATATGCAAAAGTGAATGTATTGTGTGTGAAACAGTATTTGTTAGTTTTAATAAAAACTATTATCTGAATAAGCTAAAAAGGTGTGTAAACACATTTATTTTACTTCTTTTAAAAAAACAAATGCCCCCCATAGAATGCCCCTAAGAATTTTGCACCCCTGGCTACTGTCCCTGTGGCGCCCACACCACTTCGCTGGGTGGCAGAAGAAAGAGGCATGAAGAGGAATCACACATAGGCAGCCATGGCATTTGGCAACCCCTGGCATTCAGCAACTGCGGCATCCTAAGAAATCCTGTGGGGCCCTGCACCTATTTAATTATTACTTTTAAAAAATTTAGAAATAAAACACTGGGAATGCGACGCAGGGTGGCACAGGGATTATGCACACACAAGTACGTATAATATTGATCACCAGCTTCTGTGTCTGTAGGAGTACACACTGGTGCACAGTGTATTGCACCACAACACAGGGAAATAAGAGTGCATGCTCGCAGGCATGGTCTGAGCACCCCGTTATGTTCCTGCATGACCACACAAAGGTCATGGTGCACTACCAATCCATATGTGAATGGTAGCATTTGCATGCACCATAACCAAACAAGTATGGGTTAAACATCTTGTGGCCTGGATCTAACAAGAAGACCTGCTGCAGTGCCTCGATGGTGTGGAGGACCGAGTCTTCCTGTTCTCAGGCAATCTACTCTCGTTTGCCTGATTCCTGTGTTGGAAAGGCCAGGCAGATTGAGATCCTGAGGGCGTTGAGTATACCTCAGGTCTGGTAGTCAACTCAGATAAATCCATTATTTGTTGGGTGCAGACTGGTGAAATAGTGGTCAAGTAGCTAAAATATTTGTGAGTGGCCAGGGGCCGCTTTAGTGTATTGGCATGCATACCGCTGAGGACCCTAGCTTTCTCTCCAGCTAGCTTCCTGCATCTGTCCGTTATAATAGGAGGCGCTTTGAAAAGTGGCTAATGTCACTTTATAAACATCTTACCATCAGTGTCACGCGCCCCACCATCCCCTTCCACTTCTTGCCATCTCCTTAGTATTGAAATAACCATCCTGTGACTGCCTGTCATGGCGCGGGGTGAAGTTAAATACTCAGTGAGCCTGTAAATAATTTGCCAATGCCTTTCTTTTCGTTCTCCCGAGGAACGCACTGCACTGAAGTCAGACTTCTATGTTTGGACCCGCTTGACTGGACAGTCTACGAAACAGATTTCTGTGGTTTATTCTGAGCCTTGATGTGTGCGTGGTGGTGACGCACTGGTCGTTCACATAGCTGGGTGAGTGAGCGTCCACTGGGGATATCTCTCTCTTTTTTTAGGTTTCGACTTTTGGCGAGGGGCGAAGCCCCTCCCAGTCGAAATCTTTTGTTGTTAGTAGTGAGGTTAGGACAGCCTCTGTTTCCAATTGGCTAGCTCCATAAATGGAGGCTAGCCATTGGGAAGCAGAGGCTGTCAATCGCGCTTTCTCACGAAAACGCGATTCGGGGGCGTTTCTGGTGCTTTTTTTAAGCCCCGCCCCTTTGTCCCGGGCCGCGCTGCGATTGGCTGCCGGCCCGGGACACCCCCGTGACGTCATTCCTGGGCCGCGCTGTGATTGGCTGCCAGCCCGGGACACCCCGTGACGTCAGCCAATCACAGCGCGGCCCGGGACCTGACTTGTTCAACCAAGGCGTTACCATTTCTTAGCAACTGCTAGTCCTAAACGTGTACAGAGCGTGCCCCTTACGTATCTCCTCCAGAAGCCATAATGGAGTCGTAGTTTGTAAGCTTTCTGTCTCCTTATACTGCCCGGAATAAAATGATAAAATAAAACGCCATATCCCATCAGCCTACGCGAGAGGCTCAGCCAGGGTGTGACTAAACGTAGCGTGTGCGGGAAGCTCGACACAGGTGCCCCACGGGGCGTGCCGGCAGCGTAGAGTCTGTCGGGAGTTGTAGTATTTGGGCTCGCGTTGTCTCTTCGTCGATCAAATGACCCCAAACGACCAGGACTCGGTTTCCCGGCAGGTGCCTTGCTGTCAAGGCCGGGTCTCTTTTGAAAGGGGAAACTGGGGATGAGTATTCGAGTGGGCACCGAAAGCAGGTGAGTCTTGGGGGGCATAGAAGCGGTTTGTGTGATTTGACTGAAGCGAGCGGAGCTCTGGGAGCTGTAGTTTGTAGAGGAGGGCTCGGCAGGCATTGCTTTTGTGCTTTGTGGGTGAAGGACGCCAGTGCCTAAAACTGAGGGTGAAAAGATTATTGTTGTTATCCTGAGATACCAGGGAATTCATTATTGTGCCACACGCTGGGCGAGGAGGGGAAGGATCCCAGAATTATCCCTTTACACGTGGCCTTTGTTAAGTGTGCCTCATAGTATCAACAGGAACACGAGCACTATTGTCTTGAAGGGAATGTTAGGCACAAGGGGAAATAACCGGCAACCTCCCAAAGACACTGTCAAGGAAACGTGTATCCCGTTTTATTCTTCGTCGTTACGTCAGCTCTATCTCCTATATATAAACAAAAGTGCATGCTAATAGACCCGACCCATACGGGAGACTCCCGATGTTTGAAGCAAAAAATAGCTTAATATTGGCTGTTACCCGTCTGAAATTGCGTTTGTTTCAATAGAAGTCAGTGGGGGAAATGCAATCTCTTGATTATTTTGTTACAATCTCCTACTTTCCTCTTCTATAATTTTGGCATGCGCCATGCACGCTTTGTGACCGGTTTCCCCTTATTCTAGCTGTGCGTAGCAATGTTCATTGGGCTACAGGGCACAAATAATGATGTGCGGGAATGATGGTGGAGACTTAAAGGGCATCAAATCGTATTTCTTTCGAATACGGGGGATGGGAAATCTCTTATCGAGGTGTTCCATAGAAGAGTTCCTCTGGTTTGTTCTATTATTATTATACATAGTTTCTTGTTTGGTGGGTTTGACAAGGCTTGTTCTTGAACATATATTTATTCTTCGATGGTAGTAACTGAATGTGCACAGCCTTTTTTGTTTTAATTAAATATTGGAGTTTTCAGCATGCGATTTTAAATGTCTGCTTTGTTCGGGCCGGCAGTGTGTGTTGGTATTTCAGTTGTGTGTGTGGGGTGGGGGTGTTTGTTTTGGGCCTGATCATTGAGTAAGGAGTCCTAGCCCATTGGCGTCCCGCTCGATGCTCCCCTCTGCTTCCCTAGATAATTGCTGAAGTTGTCACCTGTAGACTTTTGCATTTCGTTAAATCTTGCCCCATTGTAACCACTTACCATTTAATATTTTTGTCAAGAAATGGAAGGGTGAAGCTTTCCTGACTGTCTGGCAACACTTTTTGTCAGTCACAGACCATGGATCATTGTAAATGCTCCTTGTGTCCTGATCTGCCTGCTATCTTCTGCGTTCCTGTGGACAACACTCCCCTGGAACGGTTAGTAGGATACGGGATAGGATTGCTATTTTCAGTAGTTCTTCCTTTCCGATCCAACCTGGAAAAAGAAGTTACCTTTGAGTAATGAGTACCAAAGTACTTTTGGTCCAAGATGGTGGTATGGATGAAAGTTCAGAACTGTGTATTGCTGCTGGCCCATTATGTGTTTCTCCTAATTACTATGTTTCTTCAATGTTTAGTAGGTAATTTCCTTTGTCAGGATGCCTGGTTAGTGGTAGTATATCATAGATGGAGATTTAGCTTTTCTTTTCGTCACAGGTGATAATGAGTAGTGACTAAGGGCCTGATTAGACACACTCGCGGCGTAGCAGTGGCACTCCATTTTCTTCCGTATTATGACTCTCGTCATCGTACCGGTGGTAGATCACTGTCTGCACCAGGGAACAGTCGTTCCCTGGTAGTGGCAGAGCTGTGCCACAATGTAAAATGCTCCGTGGGACTGCACCAGTCCCTCTAAGCATATTATGAGTTCCTGCACCGCCAGCCATTTCATGGCGGGAGCCCCACCATCAAAAGGCTGGCAGTGCAGAAATAAAGTGGGCCCTACAGGGCCTCCATGCCCACCCCCACCATGGGGATACATTCAGGGGGGCACATCATATGGCCCACTGTCTGTATTCCCCCAAAGTTCTTGAGATCAGAGGTGGGATCGCAAAGGTAAAAACAGAGGCTGCCCCAGGTAATTTTCACTGGCGACCTCTGAGTGACCTCTTAAAGCAGTGTGGGTGTGTGTGTGGCTCTGGGTGTGTGTGTGGCTCTGGGTGTGTGGGTGTGTGTGTGGCTCTGGGTGTGTGGGTGTGTGTGGCTCTGGGTGTGTGGGGCTCTGGGTGTGTGGGGGTGTGTGTGGCTCTGGGTGTGTGTGTGTGTGTGGCTCTGGGTGTGTGTGTGTGTGGTAGTAATTGCTGTCTGATGAGCTCGTCCAGTAGAGTACAATAGGTCTTACATTTGCGAGAGATTAAGCTGTTGGCAATGTAAATGACAATGCCATTTATCTGTTTTCAAAACCAACACATAAATACAAATTTTGTCATTTACAATGCCAATAGCTCTAACTTTTGCAAAGGCGAAACCGTTGCATTGTAAATGCTTGTTCTTTCGTTCTCTCTGCCTGTGTTCCTGGTGTGTATGCTGATAGGAAGTGGCTAGGAGTTGAACAACCGTCCGCTGCCGCCTTTCATCCTTTTCATGCCGATAAGTCGGTTAATGCATATACCATACAATAGAGTATGCACTCTGACGCTCAGGGGCTTGAACACTGTGTAGGCTGCCTGAAATTGAATTCCTTTTGAAGTTTTAAGGTATGTCAGTGGGTTAATCTGCATACTGCAGAGCTCAGCTTGCAACCTCAAACATAGGGACTTTCATCCTTCTTTATCCTTTCTTAGTGCCACTAAGCATCACTGTGCCTAATAATCATCGAGGCAATCCAGCTTCTTTGCACTAGTAACTTATAAGAATTATTTTTGGTAAATTATTTATTTATTTGGGATATTTGTTTAGCGCAACGCTCACTCTTAGGCAATGTCCTGGCGCTGTGTAGATACCTACTAACTTATTTTATGCACACACTGTTGAACTATCTAGGCACAAGGTTCTGCTAGTATGAAACATATGTTAAGTTGTGCCAGCACTCATATCTACAGGAAGGTTTCAAATGGCATCACACACACTGGAATGGGTGTGAATGGGTGTTTATCTGAGGTTAAAATCACTTTCTTAAACCTGCCTCTTGTGAATGTCATGTTCCTCCCCGTACAAGCTTGCTAGCTCCAGCCGTTTGCAAGCATATTTGGCAGTGCTTGCTCACACATATACCCCGGGCTGTAAAGCTGTGAGAGGGGTTTTAATGGGCTCCGCCGCCCCAGCCTGGCCATTAAAAGTTAAGCGCGCGGTGGAACCAGCGAGGCTGGATGCAGCCTGCCATGTGTGGCGTGTCAGAAAAAAACCAACCGGGAGGGGGTTTTAGCATAGTCTGTGTTGGTTCGCAGTGGTGCCTTGTAGGCACAAAAGGCAAATAGTCAGTCTCCGCTTCTCACAAAGGGCTCTGCAGCACAGTCCGTGATGGCTTCTATGAAATGTGGCACTGAAAGTTATCGCGAAAGCGATCGCTATAGAAAAAAAAAGCCGCGAGTGGTGCGCGCGCACCTGCAGGCATATGTCTTCAATTATCACAGCCGTGTCCGGCCGCGATAATTGAAGACATATGGGCTTTGGTGCGCATAACAGACACCAATAGGCCATAGGCGGAGCTATGCGACCACCTATGGCCTATTGCGTGTTCTGTTAAAAAACAGCACGCTCTGCAAAGTCCAATCAAAATGGACCTTGGAAATGCACATGCACGAGCTGTGTGGAATTCCAAGGTCCATTTTTAAAACCCCTGCAAAAGGGCTTTTCGCGTCACGAGCCCTAAAATGCTAGTACATGATAACCATTGTTCCTGTTCTTTTCAGAACTCTGGGGACAGTAAAAGGGCAGAAAGAAGAGGATGTTCCGAGTATCGCAAAAATGATGAGTACGTCAAACAGAAAAGTGTTAAAAAAGACGAAAAAGGTTTGGACTCAAATACTTACTTTAATAAACATGCCTTGCAAGCTAGGATTACTTCTGTGGAACAGCACTTAGGCTGTTATGCTTCTGTTATGCTTCTGGACAGAGCAGAAGTAGTGACGGTTATTTGCCAGAATCTCAAAAAGCAGCTAGTGGGGACTCCAGCTAAAGAATACATACAGGTTGAGATTCTGGTTGGACATTTAAATACTCCAGGCATAGTTTATTATGTAGAAATACAGATTAAGGGGTGACCATCCGAGCAACATAAAACCTGTATTCTGGCCTCATTTATTGGATGCTTCTGACATCATTCTTGCAGAATATGACTGGCCTCTGGTTGTTGTAAAGGATGCATCTCAAGATGAGGAGGCACTAATGCAAACATTTTCCTCAGTGCCCGAAGAACTCTGTAAACAATGTGCATGTGAATGGTCTCTGATACAGGCTCCTCCATTGTATAGACACCGAACAAGGTGGGATAAAGAATGTATTCCACACGTAGTTCACTTTGGAGCAAGACCCTGATGTAGGCTCAATATCCTTTGAAAACAGAGCCTAAACTTGATATAAAATCTATTTAGATCAGTTACAGAATCAAGGTATAATAGTGCCTTGTAGTTCCACAATGAACATCTTTTTTTGGTTTTGAAGTCTGCTAATTCATACAGAATAGTTTTAGATTATAGAAATGTAAATGCACATACATGCACACATACTATACAAATTGCACATGGTACTGTACCAATGACAACTTTGGTAAGAAAAAAATGAAACAAATTTGGACATATCCAATTGATTCTTTACTAAAACATAGCACCTTCATCTCATTATCTAAACGCCTTTTCCTTTGGTGGTTTCCAGTACACCTATATGATATTGCCTATGGTGCATAAGAATAGCCCTGCACTTTTTTCAACAAGAATCACGTAGATCTTACAAGAAGATCCTAAGGGGCTATCCTATTTTGTTGATATCTACATTATCGACTATGACTTGACTGAACACCTGGCTACGGTAGAAAGCATTGTGACTTTGTTAGCCCAGTACAGATATAAAATTAACTTAAGGAATCCAAAATTGATAATTTGTATGTAATTCTTCTTGATTATGAATTATCCATTCGGGGTAAATGCTTGGCACGTGACCTCCTACCGAAGTATTCAACTTTACAATCTCAAACACGCTGAGAAGATTACAATACTTTGGTGGAATTTCTGCAATTTGGTACAAATGACTTGCAACATTACCCTGAGCGATAGAAGCCCTGGTACAATTTAATGAAAAACACTGGATGAAAATACACAGAGCTATCTTACATGGACTGCAAACATACAGGATAGACATTAAATATTTACAGACTCGAGATAATTAAAAAAGCATAGTTATTAGTTTTATTCCCAGTACCTTAGGCTACACATATGTAGTTTACAATGAGGGACAGACAAGTCCCACCATGTACTGATCACACCTGTACTCTTCTGTTGAGGAACGCTTTACTCTACTGAGAAAATTCTCACTGCAGTGCAGACACCCATATTGAAAAATCACCCTTTGGTCCAGGGGAAATTGATTATTATAGGCTCTCCTATATCTACAATAGAAGCAGCAACAAAAGCAAGTATTCCTAACATTTGCTCTCCACAAAAGCACTGGGTAGAGTTGGCCAATTCTTTAAATGCTACTGAAGTAACATTTAGGTCTGACCCAACATTCTGCATGCAAATACCCACAGAACATATTCTAAACTCTGAACATGAGTATAAGAATGTGTTCTAAACGGACAGCTCTGCATAGCATGTGGTTGGAACTAAGCAAAAGTATTCTGCAGCTAGAGTTGCAGTGCAGGGAATGTTTGAAGATGGTGACTTCAAGGCTCTAGGCACACATAACAAAGTTTTAGGTGATTCCACTGTGCAGCTAGTAGATATGCATGTCCTGTTGTTGCTGATGTTATACGGAATTATGTGCTTTTTTAACGGTGTGTTACATTTGCATAATTGTTTTCACTTAAACCTGTGAAATTTGGGAATATAACGTAGAATTACGTGTAATTACATGATATATAAATCGTTCATTTAGCGCTGCATGATAGCACGAAATGCATTTGTGCGCCCATTTTGGACACAAGAGATCTTTTCACACTAAAAAAATAGTGCCCAAAACATAAATACTGAAAAAAGGCCTGCTCAATTTTTCATAGTTGTGATGCTTGTGAGTGTAATTTTGCATACTTACATGACTTGAAAGACTGGTGTAAATTTGCGTAAGACTAACACAAAATACACAAAATGCCCAAAATTATGCAAATTGCGCTGGTGTAATTGAAATTACACTCAGGCCTAGTTTTTTTGTCTGTTATGTTGTCATTCCTATATGGGTTATTGCATGGACATCGCTGTGAGAAAGAAGATGACATTTTTGCAGGTACAGTTAGAAAAACTGATTTTGTAAGACTGATTTCCCACATACGTCAATTTCTTTTGTGTTCTCTGTTAATTTGCAAACAATGCATTGACCAGATAGTGCCCTCTCATTTTGGTACCCTCTAGATGTCTGTCACTGTTGTACGGGTATCTGGTCTATTCACTCTCACTAATGGAATTCCAAGCCAGGTGACAACTCGCGGAGAGCAGCTACCTGCACACCTGCTGCGGGGTAGGGGGAGGGAAGACACAGGGGATGAAGTGCATGAGTGACAGGACATCAGTTCTTTAAAAACAAATGGGTTAGGGAGATGGGGTGGATACTAAGGGTGGTCGGCTAAAGTGGCGGGGGAACAGGTGCACATTTATGTATATTTGGGAATGGGTCTAGGGAGGCTTAATGATGAGGCTGGTCTTGGAGGGCATCAGGATGCAAGGTATGTTTTTTTAATATGGGTGGCAGAGGCATGGTCAAAGGGTCATAGGGATGAGCTGCAGAAATGACATGCAGTGGGTGTAGCCGTGAATCAAGGGCGTGATATGTGACATGTGTTGCCTTTTGCCTATCTCAGAGCCCCACCAGTGAAAAGCAACCACATTATTCATGGTTAACCACAACTACCCATTTAGAATTGTGCATGTTCTACATCACTTCTGCTCGAGGTGTTCCATGCATACTACCTTTTCAGTGAAACGGATTTTATGATGCTGGATACTATAGGCTGCCCAAATTATTTCTGCTCTCCCCCACAGAGCTCATACAGTGACTCAGGGGGTGGTGTTCCCCCTAAAAATACAACATCTTCTTTTGGATTTATTCCTTATAGCAATTTAGCATAATTGACAAATGGCCCACCGTCTCTGTAAATCTGCAGCACAGAATTTCTAAAGAGAACATGTTTTTCTTGGTACTTTTAGATTTTCAAAATGTTTAGATATTTCTTGAATATTTTTAAATGTTGAAAATTTCCCACAGATTTGGAAATTTTCTAAACATTTCGGAGATACCTTCTTGATTTTCCAAGCAGAGTGAAAGTCTCCAAAAGCAACAGATAGGAAGGGGCGGGGGATGCAAGATATTGAAGGATATAAAGACCCGCCCTTCAGAATACACAAAGGGTAAGAATAACAAGATCACAGATTTAGAAATGAGCAGAGATGTTTCTCAGTAGGACATAGATTTCAATTATGATCTTGTATAAACATTCAGGAATAATGCTCATAAAGCCATTGAATATATTTTGAGGTACTTTGTTTTGGCCTTTGATCGTAAAATTAAACAATCATGTCTAAAGATTTCCGAGGTTTCCCCGAGAAATGTTACATTTTTCGTAAAGATTTAAAATTATAATAATATGCACATTTTGCAGATTTTAAAGGAATTAATCATCGGACTCTGAGGAAAAAGCACATGGCACTTTGAGGTTTAAAGTTTTGATTTTAACTCACTATGATCTAGTCTGAAAATTCACCAGCATGGAAAGTGGGCTTGGCTTAAAAGCTGTGGCTACCTGTAGCAGACACAAATTACCTGGTGAAACTCTGCGCCTTCGAATTTAAGTTTTCTTCATAATTTGCTAGCCCTCTCACGCCCCTTTAACTCCCGGACTGTGGTTCAAATCCTACTCTTGGAGGATTAGTTATTTCACGAGTGGATTCTGGGAAGTCGCCATCCATAGTACAGCAGGGGAAAGCTCAGCCTCAGGAGTATTAGAGTCCTACACTGCCCAAATTATGGCTATATTTTACTTTGCAATGATTGGGCAAGGAGCCCATTTTCCTCAGGACACCCTTGCTATGCCACTCGTTGAATTCCAGTTTGTCTTTTAAGGTGTGGGTTTTTGCAGACCTATTGTTAACAAAATACAGAGAGGGCTTTAGGGCCATATCTATCAACCATTGGTTTTCTTCGACCAACCTCTTTCAGCCGTTGGCTTGAAGCTTTGTCAAGCACACCTTGGCTCAGCCCAGTGGCATATTAATCTCTCACCTAATGCTCTTACCTGTTGGGTGTGCACTTACCCCTCCACTCGTGAGAATCATAGAACCTCATGAAGGATTACTTTACAAATATATCAGCTCAGGGCGGTTGTATGACGTTTCAACGCATGCTTTTACAACGCATGCCATTACGACGCAGGTTTTACAACGCAAGTCGTTACAACGACTTGCGTTGAGGGGGGCTGGATAGTGAATAGTTTAATTTACTATTCCAACTCCAGTCCCCGTGGATAGTAGGGAAGGTGTTGGATAGTAATTAAACTATTCCCTATCCTAGAGCGCCCCCAGCGCAATGCGTTGTAATAACTTGCGTTGTAAAAGTTGCATCGTAATGGTAGTGCGTTGTAAAAGTTGCGTTGTAAAGGATGTTCCCCGCTCAGGGCTTTAGCAGACATGTAGTTATATTGTCTGGGACAAGGCGTGGCACATTTAAACAAAACATCATAAGTTAATTTCTTTGTATTCCCCTCTCTGGGGCCCTTGTACAGTCCACAACATGATCCCTTCTGTGCCCCGCGTGCTTCTGTGCCCGTATGATAATGCGCCTATGCCTGTGCCTCACTTCAGTTATAACTGTAAGAGGTGTTCAACAAAAGTGATACGACTGAATGACAAAGGTGAACGCATTCAAAACACAGCTTTATTTTCAAAGCATTACATAGCAACTTGTTAGATAAAACAATCAAATGGAAAAACATGCTATGCATTGGATGACTGCAATGCACATGTATTCACATATGTCCTACATCAAAACTTACAGGGGAAACATAATGACCAGCTGCCTAATGTACAATATCAACACAGGCCATTTTTTTAGAGTGAATAGTCGAATGTATCAAACATTAATTTGTAACTGTGACAGTATGTAAACATAAAAAAACAACCATTTCATTTCAGGTTGAAGTGGAAATTAAACAAAACAGACAGTAAGAAAGTGGAGTATTTTTTTGGGCAGGGTAGTTTCCCACCTCAAGGAAAAAAATGACACTAACTTGTCAGGGTAACAAACAAAGTCAATATATTAAATTGAGCTCAATCCCCTGGAAGCTTGGCACACAGCAGATATGCTTAACTTGGGGCAATGTGTAAATAATTTCTGCAGCACCAAAACAGTGATAAAGTCAAAATAGCAAACAATAAAAGTCCCAAACCGAATAAGAAAAATAAAGCAGAACAAAATGAAAACAAAATGACAAACATCTAGTAAGGGGGAACGGACATATACATTTTTAAAGTTATGAGTAAAAATAGCAACCTGCTAGTAATAGTCTGTAGAAGCAATAGACTGGGACCTAAAAGTGATATCAAGCCAGCTGCAAGGGAGCATGGGTCAACACCAAGCAGGTTTGTCCCAGTCAAAGATTGTGCTTTCTGACTTAGGGCCTGATTTAGATATCAGCAGACGGGTTACTCCGTCACAACGGTGACGGATATCCCGTCAGCCGAAGAAAGGAAATCCCATAGGATGGAATGGGATTTATATTTCTGTCGAAGGGATATCTGTCACCGTTGTGACCGAGTAACCTGTCCACCGATATCTAAATCAAACCCAAAGTATTTATTTACAGAGCTCAAAATCTGCCAGTGGGTGAAGCCTGAGGTCATATCTGGGGAAGGTGCATTGAAACTGGACACTTTACATCAAGATCCCCCTGATGGCTTCAGACATGTAGGAACTCTAAATATTTAGAAAGTCCCCATTTTTCAGCGTTTCTGGAGAAGCTTTAAAGTGTCACTTCTAAAGCTGACAGGACCTCTAGACAACGCTTAGGGTCGAGGACTCACTCCAGCAGTGGGCTTAAGCCATGTCCAGTGCAGGTCCAGATGGTACTGTTCAACTGGTCACTGCAGGAAAGCACCTCTTGGAGCTTGTTGTGTTCCTGTAGCCACACACGAGGTCAGCCAATTGAACATTTGAGTCCACTTCTTTGTCCCGGTTACAAGAGGGAGCAGGTCTAGTTCTTTAGGGGCTCCTCCCAGGTCACAGCTGGTCCAGTCCTATCCTGAGCTTCCACAGGTCCAGAAAGTGTTCTGGGGGAGGCACCTTGGGGAGCCATTTTAATGGCTGGCACCAGCGAAGTGGACTAGCATGACTCCTGGGCACACCCTAAACAATGAGTAAAACGTTACCAGGTGAAACCCTACCCTCTGTTCAGCTGGTCCTGTTTGTCCCACAGCAAACGTTCCAAAAGTACTACTCACTCCTAAAATCCAAGATGGGATACTTTTTCTCCCTTGTGCAGAGCTGTTGTGTGCAGCCAGAGGTGTGGCCAGAGACATGACCATTTCCCTTCCCTGTGTACACTACAAACAAGTTCTGGGGATAGCTTCTTTCCCACTGGGTTTGGACTCAGCCTGGCTAGTGTGAGTCTTGGAGGCAAAAGCTTAACCTTCTTCAGGTCTTTCCTCATACTAAACTATCAATGACCAGGCTTCACCTCTGTGCTTTTCAAGTTAACGAAGATCCTGGGACCACTCCAATATTCCTTTTTCAGCTAATTGGGATAAAATACCACATACCCAGTTCATCCTGCCACCAAACCTAAGCCGATGTTCTACTCTGGGAGCACCCCATTAAGGTCAAGCACTTGCTGGGCAGTTGCTTGCAGGCTAATGCAAATTAGTTTCCAGGAGCTACAGGCAAGGAAAAGGTAACTTTCTAAAAGTTACTTATCCTAAATATTTATTAAAAATCTAATAATGAATTGGACTTTTAATAGAGATGAAAAGTCTTCATTTAATTACTTTTTAGCCATTTCCTGTAAAAAGTTACATATTAAAGTTTATACTCTGTAATGTTATATTATTAGGAGTCAACTAAATCCTGCCAGTAAAAATAGCTTTTTGGGCTTAATCACTGGAGGAACATGCCAACTTTAATTCATGCACCCTACCTTAAGGGTGAAAAGGAATACTTACAGGTGACTTATTATATTTCCAAATCAGGATTTCCCGGCTGTCAAAAAAGGTTATAGTGAGTTTGACAGCAGGTATTTAGGCTACCTCCATAGGAGGCCTTTCACTAACATGCCCAGGGTATATTTCCTACACCATATACCAGGTACTTATTGACAAGTTAAATATATATCAGGAGTAAGCCAAAGTAACCATGTTTAAAGGGGGAGCTCATGCACTTTATTCCTATTTAGAAGAGGCAAAGTGCCCAGATTTCAAAAACTAGTAAAAATAGGGTCTAGGAAAAAGCACTAATTCTGGGGTCATCATGCAGAAAAGGCAGGTTTAAAGTGATGAGAAAATAAATAAGAGGATTGACTTATTTAAATAGTGACTTCTTTGTTCTTCCGTTAGGTCTGTAAAATACCTTAGCGAACAAGAGGGGCTGCTTAGCTGTTTAAAAACATTGCTTTGTGCAAGGGAGTACTGTACAACACTGGGGCACAATTCCCTGTTCATTGCAGCCACTGAGATGAGTGCAACTGAATAGGCTGACGATGGATTTTACAATACCTGTTATCTGTCTGCTCCTTCATTTCTTGGATCCAATAGAATTTCCTTTCATAAGAAGAAGCTTGGCTGAATCTAGAAGAAAAGGTCCTGAAAGGGAGGTTTCTCAAGTAATGTTGAAAAGGACCAGTGCTTTTAATTGGCCGGTACTCACCAGTACTGCGTACTGGCACTTAATAATTTTCTCCGTTTCAGCAACGGAACTTCTCCTTGGCTGGTTCAGTGAAGTTGGTATATTGAGCGGCACAGGTGTTGCTCAACTACTACTGATGACGCCGCCAGAGTGAAGCGTTTATGTGCGCCTTTACTACAGCTCAGCACTAGTGCAGCCCTATCAACTCCAGTGGTGCACACATCTTAGCTCCCTCCCTCCCTCCTCAGATGCCCCCGCCCATCTAGTCTTTAGTGTTTTCAAAATGGCAAGCATCTTGCATGTCCTGCAGCCAACAAGGATGAGAGAATCAATGCTTCTCAAAAAAACGCACTACTCACCTTTCCTTTTTGACTCAGTAGTGTAGGTACAAAATAATGTTTCTTTTAACACACCCTGCAACCTGTAGTCACTCAGCCTGTAGCGCTCAAATTATTGGAGCGCAAAACTCGACTCTGGCACGTCTGCATTGTCCTGTTAGGAAAGCTGTGTTGCACTTACCCTTCTGAATCCTGGGCCTGCATGACCGTTCTGAAGTGGTTTCTGTAGTATTCCATTCCGTACTTTACTCTCCACTTATTCCTGTACTTCCCTTCCCATGTTCTATTCAGAATTGTTTTGGTTCTTTCTGCCTGGGGATTCTTAGGGATCATTGGGAGTGTAATGTTCTACTAGTAACAGTTACAGCTGTGCATCTATTCGTGGTGGTTGTATAAGCTGTCTCCTAAGAATAAACTGGATCTAACCATCAAGAAGTCTCTTCCTGATTACTACATATTCTGGCGACGATCGGGATATCAAGCCTGAAGCTTAACAGGACCCATATATTTTCCTCATTTTTTAAAAAGGAAAATCCAGTTTGGAGACAGCGTTCACCGTTTGCAGTGTAGACTCATTTAAGGTACTTTTAAAATTCTTTATGTGTTAAACTATAACACCAGCGGCAATATTTCTTACTCGACGTGCTTTGATTGCACCTGCGGCCGTTTCTTTGTATTTTGCGCATTTTCCCTCATATTTGGGAATTCGAGCAGTCACTCGCTCACAACCTATTGGATTTCATCTCATATCTACTCTGTTTTCCCTCCGCGTGAAATCCCCGTTCTGCTGATGTTTTTGTGACATTTTTGGCTTTCCCTACAACTTTATTGTGGAAGCGCATCTTTCAAAAAGCACACGAGACTCACCTTTATCTTCGCGTGCACTCCACTCGCTGCCGGAAGCCCTTCACCACGCTCCTGGATCAGACGCATCATCCGCACTCTCCGCCTCTGCGTGTACCACGTCATTGGACAACGTCGTTCTACGCACAGCGCTGCGTTCCAGCAACCATCTTAGATCACCATGACAACAGTCTCCGATCCGAGTC
Organism: Lissotriton helveticus; assembly: GCF_964261635.1. Classification (NCBI taxonomy): domain Eukaryota; kingdom Metazoa; phylum Chordata; class Amphibia; order Caudata; family Salamandridae; genus Lissotriton; species Lissotriton helveticus. The sequence goes on along the minus strand of NC_136061.1, from coordinate 960,177,039 downwards.
CCGTTTTTTTTTAATGCTTTTTAACGCCACAGTTATTTATGTAATCCAACCCATTCGTATCGATTATTACCACAGTTATATATGTACCTTGGCTTATTCTGGTCCGTAATTTACATCCTGGTTACAGTTTTGTTTACAAGGGAACTGTATTGAACATCTTTATTCACAGAGAAGGTATTCCCCTTTTCCAAGCTATCTTCAATGCTATTATTGTACAACTATGTTCTGACAACTTATTCAACCAAATAACTGTGACCTTTATTTTTATTTTTCTTTATTTTGGTATTTTTAATATTATTTAAAAAAAAAAAAAAAAAAAAATGTCGAATAACATAACTTCACCTGCACATTTCTTGCCTTCAGCTGGTGATCCCAAAATAGAATGGGACCTTTGGTATCCAACCTTTTTGGCCTATGTAGATGTGGTAGAAGAAGATGGCTGTTCCCCCAAAAGGAAACTCGCTTTATTAAAAAATTGTCTAGGTGGTGCCGGTCTCAAAGAATTGCAAAGTCTACCACCTATTGATAATACTAGTGCAGGTGATGTAAATGTTTTTGAAGTGGTTGTTAAGCAATTAAGCACCAGATTTGGAAAGAAAATTAATACAGTGATGGAACGTTTTAAATTTTATTCTAGAATTCAAAAAGAAGATGAATCCATAGAAACCTATGTAGCTGCTCTACGCACTCTAGCTAGTTCTTGTTCCTTTGAAACTATTGATTTTGACCAAGTCTTAAGGGATCAAATCATGATGCGTACTAAGAGTAAAAAGATACAGGAACGTTTATGGATGGGTACTGAGTCCTCTCTTAACGCTGTTCTAAACATTGCCAAAGGTATTGAGCAATCGGAATTGTTTGTTAACGAAATAAGAGGCCATGAAACCAAAACTAAAGTAACTATTCCGGAAGTTTCCTTAGTCAGGAATCCTCCAAATTACAGGAAACCTACCTTCAATTCTACTAAAAGAGACAATTTCAGCAGAGATAATAGACCCTTCCAAAGAAGGTCTCCTATAATTTGCTATAGATGTGGCGCTAATGATCACGTGGGAAATTATAAAGGGTGTCCTGCTTGGAACAAAATTTGCGTCAAATGCAAAAAGTCAGGTCATTTCACCAAAATGTGTAAGTCCTCGCAGAAAGTTAATTTCTTATCACATGAGGAGTATAATGACTGTGAACAACCGTCAGAAATTAATACGATGTTGTGTGTTGGTGATACTGAGTGCAAAGGTTTTCCCAGTGACATTATTCTTATTAATGGTGTAGAAATCTCCATGCTTATCGACTCATGTGCCTGGTACACCATAATTGGCAAGGATGTCTTTAACAAGTTTTGGTCCACAAAGGAACTTTTACCACCTGATATACATCCTGGAGGGTACACAGGGAAGAAGATAAACCTTGAAGGTTATATGTGGGCGGAGATCAGGTTTAAAGATAGAACTACTAAGGGGAAAGTTTACGTCTCCTCGAAAGGGGCATCCATCTTATGCTGGCCCCATCAGTTTGATTTAGGAATCAAACTTGATCCCAATGCCTCTCCCCCTGTCTATGTCGTTCCTCCAGAAAATGACTTTATTTCCCAATTAACAAAAGATTTCCCTTGTATTTTCAATGATAATTTGGGGGTTTTCGCTAATTTCAAACACCGCATTATACTTAAAGAATCAGCTGTTCCTGTCCGGCATAGGGTCAGAAATGTACCCTTGGCCTACCGTGATAAATTAAAGTTAATTTTATCAGATCTAGTTTCCAAAAAGATCATCGAACCAGTTGAGTCATCCCCATGGGTTTCGCCCGTTGTTTTATCCCTCAAAAGCAACGGCGAGCTTCGTCTGTGTGTAGATCTCCGCAGCCTAAACAAGGAGATCTGGATTGACAGACATCCCTTACCCCACATACACGAGCTCATTTCCACTCTTTCTGGCGCCTGTGTTTTTTCCACGCTAGATCTAACCAGCGCTTACCATCAGGTAATTTTACACGAAGACTCTAAATTCTTAACCACTTTTATTACACCTGAAGGTTTATTTCAGTATTGTCGTATGCCATTCGGCCTAGCTAGTGCAGCGTCCGTCTTCCAACGCCTCATGAAGACAGTACTAGAAGGATGTGAGGGTGCTATCGCCTTTCAGGACGACATCCTAATACACGGAAAAAATTTTGAGGAGCACGATAAAAATTTGGTAAAAGTTTTGAAAAGTATACAAGAATATGGGCTGACACTTAAATTATCCAAATGTAAATTCAGACAAAGTCAAGTCGAATACCTCGGCCATGAGATTTCAGCCCTGGGGATCAAACCTAAACTCAACCATATCAAGAGTATATCCAAAGCCCCTGCTCCCTTGAACAAAGATCAACTTGTTTCCTTTCTTGGTCTTACAGAATTTTATAGCAAATTCGTCCTGTGCATCTATTCGTGGTGGTTGTATAAGCTGTCTCCTAAGAATAAACTGGATCTAACCATCAAGAAGTCTCTTCCTGATTACTACAGTTTCCTCTACTACATCTGTGCGCACAAAATTATCTTAGTGGAGTGTAAGCAGTAGGCAAATTAGGTTGTCAGACCAGCCCGTCGATCTGCCGATATTACAGTGCTGTTTGTGTACTTCTTGGTGCCTGATCAGGAGTGCTGCTTATGAGGCCAGGGAAATAGACCCTGAAGATGCATTATTAGAGGCAGAAGGTCTGCGATGGATGGGACTGGTGTGTCAGTGCCCTGTTTTAATGGCCTGACTATTTGCTAGTAATCTTTATCACTCTTAGTCCTACTTCTCCTCGTCCCAGTCATCACTTTAGGTTTGTCTCCACCTCAGGACAGGAAACAAAAACAAGAAATGAGAGCCACTAGCCACACCCACGTGCACACCTGCTTGCATTCCCTCAGCACTTTCTGTAATACTAAGCCATGTCAAAGGCCTGACACGGGGAGGGTATGTGATGACTGGGACGAGGATGAGTAGGACTAAGAATAAGGAAGGTTACAGGTCAGTAATCAGGCCATTCCCGTTAAGTTAATCGTCCTCATCCCAGTCCTCATTTGATAAGGTTTACCAAAGCTAAAAAGGCCTTTGACAACAAAACGCCATTTTGACTCCACACTCATTTTATTTACATATGTGTGCAGCCACCCACACCATGAAATATAAACATAATACTGTGATATGATGCTACACTCAATGATTTAAGTAGATTCACGAAGCACATGAAATAAATGAAGAACAACGAGAATTAACATATAAAAGAAAACACAAAAAATTCATGTATCTTTCGTTGATTGCAAAACCCTAACACTAAACCGGTTCACCTTCAGGGCTAATGTTCTGCAATCAGTGGTGCTTAATAAATGTGCTTCCACATGCCCAAGTTCCAGCTCTGTATATCTCCTCCAATATAACCCCTTGAAACTCCACCCGCCATTCCCCTGACAGAGGGACCTTGAACTCTACTGGGACACTGAAGTCTTTAGCTTGAATAAGCCAACGCAATTGTTCGCCTTAACGGCATGCAGATGTAATGGCCACAAGGAAAGACACCTTGAGAGAGAGAAATTGCAAATACACTGAGTCTAAAGGTTCAAAAGGATGGTGTAGACATTTCAAAACCTGTGGAAGACCCCAAGAAGGGGCATATTCTGAGACAAAGTCTTAGAAATAGAAAAGCTTCTGAATAGCCCAGAAACAAGAGACTCTAGTCAGAAGAAGAAAGGCCATCACCCCGAAAAGCCTTAATTGAGAACCACTGTAGTTTAAGGGTTGCTAAGGAGATGCCTTTGTGAAACCCTTCCACCAAGAGTCCCAGAATAGAAGACAGGTCACAATACATTGCAGAAATATCATGAGATATTCACCAAAAATGAAAGATAGACCAATGCCTAGCGGAAACCACTTTTGGGGAAATAACCTTCTGCACAAGCTTTAGCCTCTGAACCTCAGCACCAGGAAAGTGATCTTGATAAGATCACCAGTGTTCCCTCCCCTCTGCAGCAGAAGGCACACTGGAGGAATCCAAGGAGGATACAGAGCCATCCCCTTCAGGAGAGGAAACCACACTCCGCGAGGCCAGAAAGGAACCACCAGGATCACATTCACCTTTTCCTTCAGAATGTTCAACAACAACTTCAGAATCTTAGGAAACTGAGGAAAAGTATAGAGAAGATTTTTTGGCCACCATATAAAAAAGGCATCCACTCCAGAGGCACCCTCTTCTGTGAACCTGGAGCAGAACTTGGGAAGTAGATGGTCTATCTTGGAGGCAGAGAGGTCCAGATACGGAATGCCGAACCTCACACAGATCTTCTGAAAAATCTTACTTGAGAGTTGAAGGTTCTGGGAAGAAGAAAACACTCTCCTTAAGTGATCCTCCTCGACATTGTTCTCCTCTTTGATATGAATCAGTGAAATTGACAGAAGATGTTCTTCCACCCAAAATCCCACAGTGCATGCTACCTTGTTGAGAGAATGTGAATGTGTGCTGCCCTGGTGATTTATATATGCCACAGTGACTGTATTGTCGGATCTTTCCAAGACATTGCACTTTTCGAGAAAAGGTTGGAACTTGAGAAGAGCTTGAAACACTACTGTTAGCTCTCTCCAATTTGAGGATCTGACAGCTTCCATCCGATTCCATCTGCCTGGCACTGCATGTTCATGCAGGGCTGCTCCACAACCTGTCCTGCTCGCATCTGGTGTCAGGACCCTTGGTTAAAGATGATGCATTGGACCTCCAAGGTGTAGATTCTGAGGCTTCAGCCACAATTGCAAACTCTCCTCAATTTGTGGAGTAAAAGGAATAACTGTTTTCAAATTCCAACCTTCTTGCTGCTTGTTCAGGTGCCATAACAGAGGATGGAGATGCAATCTTGCCCCAGGAAGCCATATGGCCAAGAATCTACATCCAGTTCTTTATCAGAGTTTGTTTCTGACGAAAAAGAGCATTCTCTTGATCAAGATAGGGAGGAGGAGTTAGTGTCCAGTCAGTTCCCCAAATCAGATATCCAAATCAAATGCATGACAGGACACTTGTAACTACGTTACACTTGGTTTTCTTAGATAACCCTCATAAACGCTATGTTAGTTTTCTCGCGGTTTATATTGTTTTTCCGCCCCACATAAGCGTTGTGGCATTTATCATTGGGTCATCTAATGTGCTTCATGCAAGCCTCAAGCCTGAGGCAACCTCTGGTGTGGCGTAGTAGTGTTCAGAGATGTGCACAGATACCCCCACTGTGAAGGTTTAAATAAAAAACAAGCCTGCATCCAAGAGACTCCTTTAATAAAAATAGGGTGCGGTTTGTTATTAAAATGAGATGGATATGTTCTTAGATCGAGTTACTGGATCTTTGCATATCAAAAGAGTATTCAACATGTTTTGGAGTTGCACCATTTGTTCTCTTGGAAGAAGTACCTTGTCCTAGTCAGTTCGGAACCTTACAACTATAAAGATCAGATCTTTTTCTGGAATCATCGGGAATTTTTAGAAGATTCAAGAGAAATCTATGGCGTTTTAGCATAAGAATGGTATCTTGTAATACTTGCAACACCAAAGCATGTGACTGGTATGAACTAACCAGTCATCTAAATATGGGTAAAATGAAATCCCCTGGAGCTGCACAGACGCTACCAATGGTGCCGCCATTTTTGTGAACACTCTAGGGGCTGAGCAAAGACCAAAGAGCAGTATGCAAAAATGCCAATGGCTGTTGTGTATGCAAAACCAAAGGTATTTCTGATGAATTACTGCCAGTGGCACATGGAGATAAGCATCCGTCAAGCCTATAGTGACCATATAACAATCCCCTTGAAACTGCGTTAAAGGGACTGATATTTTTCAGGCAGCATTAAGCCAGAAAAAGTGGCTTAGGGCTGCCTGATAAATATCACGCAGGCTTCTGCGCCACGGAACGTCACAAAAAGTGACGCTGCGATGGCACAAGGAGTCTCGTAAATGAGGCCCCCTGTTTTAAACGCTGGAGAAGCCAGTCACTCTGGAACCTCAGTCTTCCTTGCTCCAGTCCTTGCCAGGAAACAAATACAGGAAGTGATGGGGGCAAGCTGCCCCTTAAATGGCTCTCAGCGGTGTGGGTGTGGTTAGGGGTCAGCATTGCCAGGTTTTTTTTGCCCTGGGGTAGGGACAAACCTCAATGACTGGAATGAGGAATGTAGAGTTAATTCCAAACTGGGGGGCTTATTTATGAGCCCTTGCGTCACTTTTGCGCCACAGGTGCGTCACTTTTTGTGTTGCGCCAGCAGGGTAGAAAAATGCGCCATGTTGCATCATATTTTCAAAGTGACGCATCTAGGTAGATGCGTCACTTTGTAAACCCCTGCTGAGGTTCCGTGGTTTTCGGGACCGGACTCCATTTTGTTTTGCGTTGCTCGAGACGCCATTTTGTGTTGCCCTCATGTAGGCCTAGGTAGTAAACGAACGAACGAAGTTGCATGGGCCTCGTTGTTCATGTACATATTAACGTGGGCCTTTTCGACTTGCGAGTGAACTGTAAGATGCTGACCCCCTTCACCTGAAATTGACCCTTCTACGAAACTAGTTTCGTTAGCTGATAGTAATCTGGAAATCCAATCATTGTTCAGGATATTGTTAGTCTTTAGTTCCTTGCACATATCTTATCCTACTCTATATCTGAATTGCTCTTTTCTTTATGTCTTTTCATTACATGGGTAGTGCTTTCAATTATGGGTTTGTCCGGCTTTTGGTAATCGAATTTGGGACAGTCCTAATAATTAACTTGTGGGTTGGTGCAATGTAAAGTGAGCTTTTTGGAATGTGATAATGTATAGAAATGTGTTTCAAATGGTCAGAATGTGCCGCAATGGGTGTGCATTTGTAATGGGTTGAAACTGTGCATAAAAGAAGATGTCTTGCTGTACCAAAATTGAACAGTTTCCTGAGTTGTACACCGTGTTGTATTGCTTGGTTCACTGTTACTAGCTGCAGCTAATAAATTTGATCTCTGACGCCACCTAGAAGTATTCCGTGTCTCTGTTTGCCAGGACAGGAGAACTTTAAGACATCGGGCGTGTCCCTGACGCCGCCGGTTCTGAGAAAGACCTGGTTCTTCAGTTGGCGCCCAACGTGGGGCGACATCAAACGGTACCAGTCCAAGCCCGAGGATCGTGAGGAGCCACGTGAGGAAATTCTGGAGGAAGGCCTTCACTTCATCGACCCCTGCATGTCGACGTGGACCGAAGGTGTTTTCTGCGAGGTTTCCCGCTTTACGGCGGCTACGAAGGACTGCTGCCCTGACTGTCGCCCTGTCTTGGACCCTCGATAGATGCTTTGTAGAGCGAGACGATAGACGGTCTTCTGGTGGCGTGACAGATACATTGGTTAAGTATAAGTGGGTTGCTTCCACAAATTTGTTTGGTTCTTTGTTTGGTTCTTGGTATTGGTTTGATTCGGTCACTGCAGCAACCGAAGCCGAGGGGCTCGTATATTTGCGAGAGTATCGATAGTTGATAACCCCTTGAAGTTGGAAGCTAGATTAGTGAGCTATAAGATGCCTGGTCTTAGCAAACTTAGAAAATGGTTTAGTTGTGGTTGCAACAAGGATTCCCGACTAGAGGACTCGTGTCCGAAACCTCCGGTTGGAACTCCAACTTATGAGCTCTATTCTAAACACAGAGTGGGTCCTATTACTTATAATGAAGTGTGGGTCCGCTATACTAGGAAGGATGGTGTCTTACGATGGCCCCAACATGGTAGTTTCGAATCGAATATTTTAGACAATCTGGAAGTTGCGCTATTTAAGAAGAAAGCCCGGCCGGCAATGTCTGACTCTTTCCGCCTTTGGTGAAAGGAAGCCAAACAGAGAGAAATTAAGCAAGCAAAGAGAGATAGGAAAGATAAGAATATGTCAGTACTACAAGCTGCTAGGCAGTATAGGGATGATGGAGAGGAGCGAGCGAGTGAAGTTTTAGATAGGCAGCGTTGTATGGCCATAGATAAATGTTATCCGGCCTTGCCGTCTCCTCCTCCGAAAGTGATTGAAGATCTTGAAAAAGATCCTTTGATCTCTCATTTGTTGAGATTGCCACCTCCTTATGTGCAGGGTGCTACTGCACCTCCATTACCCTTGGTTGTTCCACCCTTTTTTGTTCAACCTCCTGCTGTTGTTCAGCCACCCGGTACTCCACAGATGGTTTTACCTCCTCCTGTGCAACCCGCTCTAGGGTCGCCAGCTTCGCTACCAGCTTTGCCTCAAACTCCTTTGCCTTCTACTTCTACATCTGAGACTCCTACTGTTCTTATTCCTACACCTTCTTTGCCTCAAAATACTTATTCTCCTGTTCTTATGTCTGCTTCTTCTCCTTCTGTTTGAAAACGAATGACAGAGACTGTTTCTAATTTGTTGTCTCCATTGTTTGGGTCACTAAATATGACCCCTGTTTCGGAACGTAAGTAGAGTCGTAGTCAGCTTCCTAGTTTCGAGGAACGGGCTGTGTTGGATTTGTTGGCTCGTAGATGGATTATAAATGCCTCAAGGTATAGTTTGCCAGCGGTTATGGATGTTTTCTTTCAGTGGGAACCGCCTAAGCAAAGGTATGTTTTCGATGTGATGTGTACTTTTCTGCATCAGGAATGGGAAGATAATGAGTTGGGTCCGATTCCGCAGGATGTGCTCGAAGTTCAGTCCGATTTTGCTAAAGGGATGATAGTGGAATCTGATGTTACAGATGCCGTAGAGACGATACTTGCTTTTAGATCCAGACTTCCGCCTCAGACATTGTACGAACCTGATCCTTCTGTTAGGAGGAAAGTGAAGCAGCATCCTATGAGAGAAGTTCCCCCTGTATGGAGAGAGGCAGTTCAGGCTGATGTTAATCGGGGTATCCAGGCTGCAGAAGCCCATTTTCAGCGGGTGTGGGTACATGTTCCTTGGAAGAGAGCAGAGGTCTTGGCTCTTAAGCAGACCTTACCTGATCCTCGTAAGAATCCTGCTGGTTACTACAAAGAATTATCCCAGACAGTAGAAGCATGTATTATGAATTTAGCTGATATTGACATGCTGATGGGTAATGTAGTTCCGCAACCTTTGTGGGCGAAGATTCGTCATGAAAATCATGCAGCAGAATTAGGAGATACATGGGCTAATATTGTTGCTGCAGATGGTAGACAGGTTGGTGGTGCTAAACCTGAGCCTTTAGTCTCAGAATTACCTGGTAGGATTATTAATCTAATGAAAATGATGATGCCTGCTTTACGAGTGAATTGGGATAAGTTAGAAGCATGTAAACAAAAGAAAGATGAGAGCGTGTCTGATTTCTTCACGAGGTTTGAAGAGACGTTTATCGATCATAGTGGTCAGGACATGAGTACGGAAGGTGGGCAAAGATTGTTTGTGGACAAATTTGTTTTTAATTTGCTTCCCGAATTATCGAATAAGTTGAAGGATTCTGAGAGTTCATGGGCTGTTTCCTCGTCGGCCCAGATATTGGCTACTGCCCAATATTATGAGAATAGGGATAAAGATGAGAATGATAAAGCAGAGAAGAAAACGAAAGATTTAAAAACGAAAGTTCTTTTGCAGCAAGCTTATCCACCTCGTCAGAATCAGCCTCAGTTTCAGCAACCTCCACAGTTTCAGAGGTTGTTACAAAAGCCTGAGCCTTATGTTCAGCGATTCTTTCCTGGCCCTAATCAGTGTGCTTATTGTAGAGAGGAAGGTCATTACAAGAATAGTTGCCCGACTTTGCTACAGCGTGCGAATGGTATGTCTGGTCAGAGAGGTCGTGGTGGTTTTCAGCAAGCTCCTAGAGGTAGAGGACGTGGTGTGATTCTACAGAATGAGCGTTCTTCTTCTCTTCAGAATTCCGCGAATTATTTTGACAGACAGAATGTCCCGAGTGGTCAGTCTGCACAGTACTATGTTGAGGATTATTATGTCGAGGGTGAGTGTGTTGGTTATAATGATAGCTAGGACAGCCATGGGCAAAGAGAGGGAGTAGTGTCAGTTCGAGTAGATCAGAGTGGACCTTATGTTGAAGTGACTACATCAGGTGTGACAGAACCTTTTCTTTTGGATACTGGTGCGACAAAGAGTTCTATTATGTATTCTAAACTCCCTGGCGCACCTTTGTCTGGCTTGACCAATGTTTCCGTAGGATTTTCAGGCGCCCCAGTTCGTAATCCGGTTTCTAGTCCTTTGTACCTTTCCATTGGCCCTTGTGAATTGGAAGCTCCACTTATTCTAACGACTGGTTGTGGTGAGAATCTGTTGGGTTTGGACTTGCTGAAAAGATTGTATGCGACATTGCATTGTTCTCCTTCGGGAGTACAGCTTACCCTTGGTAAGAAAGTGATTTCTCCTATGTATTTGTCTAAGGATTGCTTGCCACTGGAATTGCGTTCACTTCCTGATACACTTTGTGCTACGGGTCCAAATGATGTTGGTCTTTTGCAGATTCCACCGTATGTTGTTACGCTCAAGTCAAATGCTAGACTGCCTCGTATTCCACAATATAAGATCTCGAGCGATGGTGAGAGAGCTATTTTAGCGATTGTCTATGATCTGGTTGAGAAGGGTGTGGTTGAGGAAACGAGAGGAAACGTGTGTGATAGCCTGGTTTTGCCTGTCCTTAAACGTACTGATGCTTCTCAACCACCTGTGTACAGGTTTGTGATCGACCATCGAAAGGTCAACAAGATTGTAGTGCCACAGTTTCCTGTTGTCCCTGATATCACTGCTTTGTTGACTCTGATTCCTGCTTCGGCAGCTTGGTTTTCTGTCATTGACCTAAAGAATGCTTTCTTTAGCATTCCTATTGCTGAGGAGAGTAGAGATTTTTTTGGATTCTCTTTAGGAGGACGAAGCTTCCGGTTTAAGAGAGCTCCCCAAGGTTATTGTGAAAGTCCCTTAATCTATAGTCAAGCGTTGAAAACTCAGCTTGATGGTTTTGTGTTGCCTGTTGGTGCGACTCTTATTCAGTACGTCGATGATTTGTTGATTACTGCTGATGACGTGAAGACTTGTAAAGAGGCTACTCTTTCGTTGTTACAGTATTTGTCTACAGTATTTGTCTGACCTTCATCATGAAGTGTCACCTTCCAAGTTACAATATTGTCGACAAGAAGTAACCTACTTAGGTCATCTCTTGTCGAAGGAGGGAAGGCGATTGACCCCAGAACGAATTCAAGCGATTGCGCAAATGAGTGTGCCATCTACACAGAGAGAAGTTCGTGCTTTTTTGGGTATTACGTTGTATTGTAGACAGTGGATCCCCAATTTTTCCCTGTTGGCGAAACCTTTGTTAGCATTGACTGTGAAAGATACTCCGCATCCTCTCCCTTGGTCTGATGAGTGTCAGAAGAGTTTTTCTGAATTACTTGATGCATTGTGTTCGGCTCCTGTGTTGGGTACTACAGACTATAGCAAGCCTTTCACGTTGTATGTGCATGAGAGAGAAGGTTGTGCATTGTCAGTGTTGACGCAGTGTTTTGGAGACAAGCAGCGTCCATGTGCGTATTTTTCAGCGACATTAGACCCAGTTGCTAAAGCGTTACCGAGTTGTCTGAGAACTACAGCGGCAGCGGCGGTTTCTATCCGACAGTCTGCTGGTTTGGTATTGGATAATACGTTGATTGTAATGGTTCCGCATGCAGTGGATACCTTATTAAACAGGACTAAGACACAGCACCTTACTAGAGCACGTCTTTCAGGTTACGAGTTGACACTGTTGACTAGTCATGTTCACATTAAAAGATGTAATGTGTTGAATCCAGCTACGTTGTTGCCGATCTCTACAGAGATGGATCCTCAAGAACAGCATGATTGTTTTCTTCGTACAGAGGAAGAAACGAAAGCTAGAGTTGATTTGAAGGATACTCCTCTTACGGATGTTGATGGTACGCTGTGGGTTGATGGTTCGTGTTTTAAGCTTCCAAATGGTGAGACGACTGCAGCGTATGCTATCACAACTTTACATACGGTTGTTGAGACAGCACGCATACCACAGAATTCTGCGCAAGCAGCAGAGTTGATTGCATTGACACGAGCGTGTGTGTTGTCAGAAGGAAAACGAGTGAATGTTTATACCGATAGCCAGTATGCGTTTGGCGTTGCTCACAGTTTTGGGCGTTTGTGGAGAGAACGAGGGTTCCTTACTTCCCATGGTACTAAAATTCAGAATGGGCAGTTAGTGAATCAACTTTTGGAATCTCTCACTCTCCCAAAGCAGATTGCAATTGTGAAGTGTAGTGCGCATAAGAAAGTTGTGGACGATGTTGGTCGAAGGAATGCGTTTGCGGATGAAGTTGCGAAGGAAACGGCGAAAGACATGATGAGCCGTATGTATGTTGCAGGCCCTGCTAATTGGGTTATGGCTGGTGGAATGTGTGAAGACACAATAGAAAGTGTGAAGATGATTCAGGCTGAAGCTACAGAGAAAGAAGTGAGTACGTGGGGAGAGACTACGGGTATGTTGGATTCTACAGGTTGTTGGATTGAGTTGTCGGAGCACCAGCGATGGTTGTTGCCAGATGCGTATGCGCTCCCAGTGGTTACGATGGCTCATAGAATGGCTCATATTAGTTCGAAGGGAATATGTAAGTTGTTGGCTCCAGTTTGGCAGAATGTTGGAATTCCGAAATGTGCAGAGAATGTGGTGAACCATTGCATGATTTGTCTGAAGTATAATCCTGGTAAGGGAACTCCAACTCCAGCTGGTCATTTTGCTCCTCCGACGTATCCGTTTGAGGTGATACAGCTAGACTATATTCATATGGAGAGGTGCAACAATCTGAAATACGTTCTTGTGGTTATTTGCGCCTTTTCTAGATGGGTAGAGGCTTACCCCCTAAAGGATAATACTGCCTTGTCTACAGCCAAGGTTTTGTTGAGAGAGTACTTCCCTAGGTATGGATTGCCGAGAATTGTATGGTCGGACAATGGAAGTGAATTTGTGGGCCAAATCATGAAGAAAGTGTGTGCTGGTTTGGGAATAAATCAGAAGCTCCATGCAGTGAATCACCCCCAGTCTGCTGGACTTGTTGAATGTTATAATGGTACCTTGAAGCTGAAATTAGCTAAGGTACAAGCGAGCACTGGTCTTACATGGCCGGATGCCTAGCCGTTGGCTCTTTTGTCAACAAGGACGACTGTGCATTCTCGAGTGGGACTTAGTCCGTATGAAATTGTGTTTGGTCGTCCAGCGAATGTTTGGGGTGTGCCTCGTCCGAAAGAATACAGCAGTATTGAAAACCCTATGTTGGTGGATTACTTACATGACTTGACTGCTAAATTACGTGTTCTCCACCAACAGGTCTATGATAGTTTGCCGACAGCTACTACAGATCCCGGAAACTCCATAGAACCTGGTCACTATATTTTGATCAAGAATTTTCAGCGCACCAAGAACTTGGAACCGAGGTGGACTAGTCCTTATTTGGTATTGTTGGTTACTAGATCTGCTGTTAGAGTAGCAGGCAAAAAGAACTGGGTGCATGCCACCCATTGTAAAAAAGTTCCTTTGCCTTTACCGTATGATCAGTGGGTGAGGGATGGTATAGCTGATTCCGAGTGTGAGCGAGTCCCTAGATTTGTTCCATTTAGTGATGCTCATTTGACATGGACTCGGTCAGAACGCGAGGATGATGATGTTCTGCAAGCTGCTGTGCCTTCTCATCTGAAGATTGACACCACCAATCCGGAACTTTTGTTTCAAGACCAGACTGTGCCTGATAAAGAGCGCTAAGATTTCAGACCAAGAAAGCTTGTACATATGGACAAATAAATGTGAAGCTGGATTTTTTTTTTAAAATAGCGAATTTACACCTTGTCAGATCAAGAAACTTTTTTGCTTTTTCCTTTTTCGAGTCACCATCCGGACTCCGCTGCAGGGTCATGGTAGGAAGTTCTTAAGGCGTGACCCGCGCAGTGACACAAGGTCCGTGGTCCAGGGTCGTTAGTACGATCTTGGCGCACACTTAAGTGAAGAAGGTAACGACCGTGAGCAGCACGCTAGAGGATGGAGTTTTTTGAGTCTGACCAAAGTGTTAGGAAAGTGGATTCTAAAGTCCGAATATGTATATTGGTTCGTAGCAAATGTTTTTTAATAATGTGTTTTCTAATGCTTTTGAATATTGCGTTAGCTTGTGTGGGTTTGATTTTCTATGCCACACAACAGCCGTTTACATCTACCTCCCAACCTACCCTTTCTTTTCCTACTGTTTCCCCACATGAGTTTCACACGTTGCCTGAACATGAACAGACACGAAGATCAGAATTTGTGAACAATTCGTTTATACAAATGTTGCATCAGCATCAGCTAGTCATAAATACTACGAATTGTTGGGTGTGTGGTCTTATGCCACATACGACAGATAAGGGAATGCCATATTTGGTTTTGCCTTTTTCACCTAATGGGTCAGTTTGGGCACTCCAATCGATGTTTATCTATGTGAATGAAGCCTCTCCAGTGCGTTCTGTTAAGGATAACGTGAGTAAGAATGCTTTGATACGGGGAATAGTCGATATGATTAGAGATATTGATGCGTATAATGCCATCCCCAAAGATGAGGTACGAGCATATGTTGGTTGGAATAAAACGACATATAGTGTTAGTTTGACTGAGAAAGAGAGGCAGCGAAGGTCTCCTCCGATTTGGATTGTACCCCATCGTGGTTATCTTTGTTTACAAGGTAATGGTCAGAATCCGAGAGCTCAGCTTGGTAAGAGTGTGTGCGTTCACACATACGTTTATACGTCTCAGAAATCTCCTCCGTTCGTGCCAGCCAAAGGCACGTATTTTGTCTGTTATGACAGAGCATATACATGGTTGCCGTCTGATTTTTCAGGCACATGTTATGTGGCGTTTTTGCTTCCCCCTACGTACACAGCTGCTTTTGACTACCATAAGACAAGGTATGGTAGAGGTGTTATTGATGCGAAAGACACTGCTGCACAAGTAGTTGGAGACTTCTTTAAGGGTTTCCTGCCCTTTTGGGGTCCTATGGCCAATAGTAGGAATATTCGTCAGCTTACGAGAGTGGTTGAGGCCACTATAAATGAGACTGCAGGTGCCCTTAGTAATATTACAGCTGAGCTTCAAGCGGATCGCCTTATGACATTACAGAACCGCTTTGGTCTAGATATTATACTGGCAGATAGAGGTGGGGTATGCAAATTGATCGGGTCTAGTTGTTGCGTTTTCATACCAGATAATGCCCTGACGGTGTACCAAGCTATCCATAAGTTGTATAAGTCTGCTGAGTCTATAGATGTGGACGAAGGTAACTGGTCGTTGATGGGATGGTTTTGGGAATTGCTGTCCAAATGGGGATGGAAGATTCTAACGTTCCTTGGTATGGTTTTATCGATCCTTTTCTCGTGTTGCTTATGCATCCAGTGTGGTCCGACCATTTGTGGCCTTTGTGCTACGATCTGTGTGAGAAGACCCCTTTCGAGAGAAGTGAGAGAGAATAAGATGATGTTACAGCAACACCTTGATGATCTGATGAGAATAGATATAGACCTGGATTCAGATTGACATGAGTTTAGGTTATTGCCTACGTAATGGCAAAAGGAGGGGCTGAGGTTCCGTGGTTTTCGGGACTGGACTCCATTTTGTTTTGCGTTGCTCGAGACGCCATTTTGTGTTGCCCTCGCGTAGGCCTAGGTAGTAAACGAACGAACGCAGTTGCATGGGCCTCGTTGTTCATGTACATATTAACGTGGGCCTTTTCGACGTGCGAGTGAACTGTAAGATGCTGACCCCCTTCACCTGAAATTGACCCTTCTACGAAACTATTTTCGTTAGCTGATAGTAATCTGGAAATCCAATCATTGTTCAGGATATCGTTAGTCTTTAGTTCCTTGCACATATCTTATCCTACTCTATATCTGAATTGTTCTTTTCTTTATGTCTTTTCATTACATGGGTAGTGCTTTCAATTATGGGTTTGTCCGGCTTTTGGTAATCGAATTTGGGACAGTCCTAATAATTAACTTGTGGGTTGGTGCAATGTAAAGTGAGCTTTTTGGAATGTGATAATGTATAGAAATGTGTTTCTATTGGTCAGAATTTGCCGCAAGGGGTGTGCATTTGTAATGGGTTGAATCTGTGCATAAAAGAAGATGTCTTGCTGTACCAAAATTGAACAGTTTCCTGAGTTGTACACCGTGTTGTATTGCTTGGTTCACTGTTACTAGATGCAGCTAATAAATCTGATCTCTGACGCCACCTAGAAGTATTCCGTGTCTCTGTTTGCCAGGACAGGAGAACTCGAAGACATCGGGCGTGCCCCTGACGCCGCCGGTTCTCAGAAAGACCCGGTTCATCACTGCGCCACATTATACCTGCGCCAGGTATAATGTATGCAGGGTGGGTGTTCTGACGCAAGTAAGCTTCGTAGAAGTGACGCCGTGAAATCTATGAGATTTCATTGCATCACTTCTAGGACGCAAATGCATCAATATCTTATGCCTGCCTCATGACTGGCGTACGACTGACGCAGACACATTTAACATCGGACTTTTCCATGTGAAATGACCCATTGCTGGAGTGACACACACCAGCAATGTGTCATTTTTGCACGTACAGATACGTCAGGAATACTGACATATCTGTAACTCCTTGCAACATGATGCGTCATACAGTAAATATGACGCATCCAGCATGTCGCAAGGAGGGCGCAATGAAAAGTGACACATCATTGTTTTCACGCAGTCACTTTTCATGAATGAGGCCCTGGAGGTTTTGGGCCTGGAGACTGAATGAAATTCTCAAGGAGGGAGCACGTGCCTGCTAAGGGGGAAAAAGAGATGGGGAAAGATATTGATAGCAAGAAGAGAAACAAGAAACTGGTGAAAAAGTCTGAAGTGTAAGGAAGTAAAATGGAAGGGGAAAGGAGTAGTACATAAAGAGAAAAAGGCAAACAAAGAAATGACGAGGGCTAAGGAAGTTCATTGAGGAGTAGAGATAAGGCAAAATAAGACGAAACAAGGGCAAAACAACAGTGAAATGGGAAGGAGTGAGGAGAGAATCAGGGAGAAAAGGAAATAAGTGATAGAGAAGAGGAAAAATAACGAGGTGGAGGACAGGAGTGCAGAGAAATATAAAGAAGGGTTAAAGACCAAAAAGGAAAAATATAGAACTGGGAGATAAAGGAGTGGCTAAGGGAAAAGGCATAAGGAGGCATAGGAGAGAGGACAGAAAGAATTAATATGATTATGAAAAGAGAACGGGAGGACTGAGAAAGAAGATTAATTAAATCCTTGTCTTCTCATCCCCCCGAATACTTGCCCTCAGCTCCACCTGTAGTCCACTGTTCAGTAGTGTGAGTATCTGCAGTAATTTTTCTCCATTTATTTTTTATTTTTTTATTTTTTATTTTTTTTACTTTCATCACACAGACTGATTTAGTAACCAGCAGGTGAGGGTATGTTTATTTGTCATATTATCAAGTTCAAAAACAAGCACAAAAGTTCAGAAATACCTACAGTTTACAAAAGGGTAGGCATTATCTTGAATTTTTCTCCATTTAAAGAACTGATCAGGAATGGCAGGGCCTGGCCCACCTAAAGCCCTATATCCACTGCGGCTGGCTTCACTCAAGTGTGTCTCGCTCTAACGGGTTAACGTTGCATCCGTTAGCACATTAATCCCAGATCTATTGGCTTTGCTTATTCTGCGATTTTGACTTTCAACATCGCACTCAGGTCCAGATGTATCGTGGCTTTGCGTCGCTCTTGTGCTACACAAAACCTAAGTGACATTTATCATGCCACACAGCCTTGCGTGGCCCAGCATGGCTTGATAAATCTGGATTACGCAAGGCAGCACAAATCCTTGCCTTGACTTACTCAGCCCCATGGAGGTGTTCCATGGGTTTTGACACATTCCCAGATTTACTATTAGTAGTAGACGACGGAATCTGTGAAATATCTATATTTCTCCTCGAGGAAAATGTCTCTTAGGATTGTTTTTGTGCAGGAAGATGTTCCTTCCGGCACAAAAACAATACTGCCTGCAACGCAGGCGCCCTTGCAACATGATTAAAGGGTACCTGTGTTGGCACCAGGCAGCCAAAAGTGTGCTAGTGCTAGTAAAGGAAAGAAATGGACTGTATAATGTTAAATACGGTGCATTCCTACCCTTTCCCTTTCACTCAGCACAGGAAGGTGACTTGTTGCGTTGTGCTGCTTAAAAGATTGATAAACATTCCCCTCAGTATTTGCACTTATACACTTTTTGAATGCCCTCTTTGCCTCATTACTAATAACATGTTTTAATCCAATCAGTTTACATATGGTATTCACAACCAGCATTTGTACTCTTGTGCATTGTGCTTTGAAGTACTATACAAAACATTGAAAAACCTGCATTTGAAAAGTGTAACAATACCGTGGCGCCCTCCAGTGGACATTAAAAGGTAACACAAAATTCATACATTTGAGCAGGCAGCAAGCTCCTGTTGACTAACTAAAAAGCTCAGTTTCGCGCTAATAATTTTTTCATTTATTTTTATTTTTACTGAATAAGTCTCGATCAGTAATACACAAAATCTCGATTCTGCACTACCTTTTACCGCAGTAAGCATACAGAACTGCCGACTTGGGAATGGAACCAGGTTCGACTTCCGGCGTCGGTTTAACATCCCGTGATAATGAGCAACTCACTTAATCTTCCCGGCCATAAAAAACGAATTTGAACCCTGGTAATATAATCTGGTGCTTGTGCTAATCGATATAATACTCCTGGGGCACGTCTGAGCTATATAAAAGTAAAAAAGTAATGTAAAGTACATTTTCTGATAGTCTGTGAGGGTTACTTTGTGGCTATCGAAGGGTCTGCTATGGTACTTTGGCATACGTGTGATCTGTTGAAAGCCCTGTAAATTTATGGTAACATGCTGCACTTTGCCTGGGGTTATTTGAATGAGGGGTTGGCTGTTGAGTGTTAAATTCTGGGCCCTAGGCCCACAGAGTGTAGGAGGGATGACACAGACACTGGAATGTGGTACTGGAAAACTAGCCCAGAGCACATGCACTCGGACTCTTTTATTTGCGGTATCACCTGACTTGTGACGCCCGGGTTGGATGGGTGAGGGAGGGGTGTGTATTTGGGCCAGTCCTCGGGGGAGTGGCTGGCAGAAACACTAGACTGTGGCCAGCAGGACACAACATTGAGCAGTTATGAGATGTCCATATGATGGCCAGTGCTATGGCCACTTATGGTCTATCACGGACAAAGTGAGGGTCTATTGAGGGTCCGTGTGAGTTTCTGGGGCCTTCGTGCTGTAGTTCTAAGATATTCACCTGGGCCTTTGTCTGGGTCTCCTAAGGAGTTACAGCGAAGCTACTGATGTATTGGGCTTGTCTGTGGGTCTGAAGGGGCTATTTGAAGTTTGAAGGGATTGGCTGTACACTTTAGACGTAGTGGTGGGCGGCATCCTAGATTATCAAATTTGTATCCAAATTTGTTTGCCTTTGCCTATACTTATCCCCTCTCCGCAGTGCTCTAAATGGGAGAAAATAAGTGCAGGTACTCATTAAAATGAGCAAGAGGTGTGGCAAGTCGGTGGAGTGAGGGTAGAACCTAGGGGAAGACATGATGATACTAAATGACTTCTATACCAGTTGCAAAGAAAAAACATGAGGAATGCGTTTGTGTAAACAAAACAGGTTAGCCCGTTACACAAAATAAAAGCCAGACACAATGATATGTTAACATTTCATTGTTTTATACTATTTGCAGCTTCTTAATGCCGTACTGTTATTTGTTATTGTTTGGCACCAATACTATATCTTCTCAAGTGTGCACATACACAGAAAGAAACAAGCAGGTGTACACACAAAGCATGCTACATATTTCCTTTAAAATATCTCCTGAGTGTACTGATTCTCTCCCTCTTTATCTCACTTTTCTCTAACACAAAAACAGACACACGCAAGCAGGCAAGCACACAGACATAAGCAAACACTCACATAAAGTCTCAGGTGGGATCAAAACCATTTTAAACTCCTTAACTCCCATGGCTTTCTTAAATGTCACTGTCAAAGGGCTGCCGCGATACCTGCGTTTGCAAAAATTCACAGGATAGAGTGAATGTGATTACCAGCACAGGCCCTATATGGACCCTACACTGTCAAACACAGTGTGATGGTGAACACAGGGACATCATGCAAATGAGCCCACGCTGAATAGATCAGCAGTGGCTCAGCTCAGGATTAAAGAAGCGCCTTGGCTCTCAAAGACAAGTTTCCCTCTGACAGTCTAGTGCTCATCAGCACTAGCAACCAAGGAGAAGTGCCAGTACTCAGAGTGATAAAAATAAGTGCTGGTATTCAGTACCTGTGATTATAGGCCCGTTTAAAGCACTGCCTCTGCCCTTTTCCCTACAATCAGACGTTTACTGTCTCTTGGTGGTTCAGTGCCTTTACATCCACATCTCCTCTCCGTTCTTGACCCGCCTCTCATCTCTACCCAGCCTCTAATCTTTTCTCGCTGGTTCTGCCCCTCTTACTCCCACCTCTTGCTTGCTCTCTTCATAAGTCTTTATCATTTTTTCAATGATTTTTCCCCACCTGCCTCCTCTTCACCTCTACATTCTGTAACTAATCCCCTTTGTTTGCCACCTGCCCAGTGTTTGTTATGCTATATTTCAATATTTGTACCAAAAGAGCACACTTACCGGGTGTCCTGTATTTTTAAGCAAAGGTTAGTAAAAAAACGAGGTAAATCAGGATTTACATTTTTCTTCTTTGATATATAGCAGTAAATAAACGCATATATCCCTTAATCACTTCAAAAGTTCAAAAGTATTAACGAGCTGTGAAAATGTTTGTGTATGTATATATATATATATATAAATTCTCGCTCCTCACTCCTAATTTCCTTGCCAGGAAAAGAGTATAGGCACTAGCGGGGAGATTTTCAAATCGGTTTATTTGCAACAAAACAGACGCGTTTCGGATTACCTTCGTCACTGTTTACTGTCGACACTGCGAGAGGCCATTTTGAATTTATTTCGTCATAATTCAACAACATTGAAAGTGGACTAGCTGCCAATGCTCAAGTATACGCCATTTGTAAACATGTGTAAATGTTCTTTTCGATGCATAATACATATTTACATATTCACATTCACATCATTATTTACATATTTGCATTTTATATGCAGTCACCTTGATTCTATATATTTTGCGAATTAGTTTCTAACCGCCATTATAATTCAGCCGTGTATCGGCACTGCCGCTGCTTCCCTCACTACATGAGGGAAAACAGCAGAGCCAATCATATTTAATGCTTTGTCTGCATATCAAATATAAACATATTTGCATGATTAGGGCCGTGACTTCAAAGGTGACATATTTCATTTAACTATGAATCAGCAGCTGTCACTATTCTTGTTTCTCCACTATCTAGCTTTTCAAGCAGTAGCAGCATTCCCCACCCAAGCGCCTTGAGACCCTCATGGGTGAGTAGTGCGCTTTACAAATGATATGATTGATTGAATTGTAATATATTATTAATAATGTTATTAATTAATAGTAATGTAATTCATATTTGAAATGATTAATTGTGGTAAAATATATTAATTAGGTATTAATTTGATACTAATTATGAATAATTAATTGGTAAATATGTTAATTGATTATCTTTTATGAGTTGGTTGTGGGTTGATAGGGGAGTAGGGTGGGAAGTAATTTCATTTTAATAAAATGTTAATTACTTTTTGATATACAATATTTATTTAAAGTTATTTTATAGTGTCAATAGTGTGAACTAATTTATTTTTAATTGTTTTTAATTTTCTTGTTAATTGTTATTAATTAATTATTTGTTAAATAATTGTGTTAATTGTGTAATATTTTCCAATATTGGTGGTGACGTTTACAGGGGAATATAGTGGAAGGTAAATTATTTTTGGAACATTAGGGGGTCATTAGTGTGGCGGGCGGATCGCCACCGCCCATATTGCAGTGGTGATCCGCCCACCATATTCCACCGCCTGCCTACCATTTCCCCCTGCCATATTACGATGGCGGAGGGGACCCCAGTGGACGGAAAGACCGTCTGCCGGTTGTCCAGCGGGTAGATATGCGACCGGGTGGAAAAGGGCTACAATATGGTGACGGTGTCTGCAAGACACCACCATCCATATTAGGTGTAGGGCTTTCCATGGTGGAGACTCTGCCATGGAAAGTCAGGCGGAGTTTACTTTTGGGGTCCGTTGCGGAACCCCAGGGATTGGGGGAGGTGCACCTGGGGGGTACCAATGGTACCCTCTCCATTTGCATGCACAAGGTGGCAGGCACCACACGGTGCCTGCCACGTTGTGCATGCACCCAGACAGCCCCAACAGACAGCAACACAACAGACCCCATCACCGCCAAGCCAACCTCCACGAAGGAATGAAGGCTGTCGCCGACTTGATGAAGACCAGCCATCTGAAGCTAAACTCGGACAAGACGGAGGTCCTCATCCTCGGCTCCAACCCTTCAGCCTGGGACGACTCCTGGTGGCTGACAGCACTAGGGGCAGCCCCGACACTCACCTACCACGCATGCAACCTGGGAATCATCCTCGACTCAACACTCTCAATGACCAAGCAAGTCAACGCCATCTCCTCCTCCTGCTTTAACACTCTCCGCATGCTGCGTAAGATCTACAGAAGGAGCCCGACAGATACAAGAAAGACAGTCACCAAGGCCCTCGTCAGCAGCAGACTCAACTACGGAAACGCCCTCTACGCCGGAGCCCCGACCAAGCTCATCAAACGACTACAACGCATTCAGAACGCCTCGGCACGAATGATCCTCGACGTACCACGCCACGACCACATCACCCCCACCTGAGAATAGTAATTTTTACCCACCCGCTATCCAACACTTTCCCTACTGTTGCACTCACTGGAGTGGGAATAGTAAATTATTCCCCTCCGCTTTCCAACACTTTCCCTACTGTTGCATTTTCTGTAGTGGAATAGTAATTAGTAATTTTATCCCCTACGCTATCCAACATTTGCCTACTTTTATATTTAATGCAGTATAAACTATTTCTTTAAATAAATATTACTTTAAAATAATTTCAATATTTTATTTATTATATATATATTTTATTGCCATATTACAGGTTTATGTATATATATATACTATATATATACAATATATATATATATATATATATATATATATATATATATATATATATATATATATATATATATATATATATATATATATATATATATATATATATATATATATTACCCAAGACGTCTCCTCCAGCAGAAACAAACTTAGGCAGCACACGAGGCTCGTGGAACATCCACCTTTATTTTCTGTTCAGACCATGGGCATGACGCGTTTCGGGGGGTTTTCCTTTATCAAATGCCCCCCTGGTCGAGTTGTGTCTATGTTGCTTACAGTTCCACAAAGTTTTTTTCAATTGTCCGTCCCACCTTCTGAAGTAGTGTGGGTTGCCTGACAAACACGGCATGGAGTCACCTCTGCCTTGGTAGTAACTGCATTTCCCAGCATGCAGCAGTGTATGCATGCCGGCGGTGATACCAATTACCGGCTCAATTTTCTTGCTAGGTCAGCAGCCGGTGTGCCATGTCGTCTGGCGGGAACTGTGGCAGTAGTTCTGTGCTCAGGTGATGACTTCCACATGCCTCTCCCCCTTCCTCGCACTTCAGACTGTCCTGGAAAAGGAAACGCCAATAAAGTAGGGGCGTAGCTCCATACAGGTATGGACTGTATTTACAGCATTGATTTACAGCATTGTCCAAAACAGGCTTGGTACGGGGTAGTCCGAGGGTCTTCCTTTTCGCGACCCCCATAGAACACTTGCGGGGGTGCACGCCTTGCGTGCGGTTGAGCACGTATGCTGAACACTGGCAACACGCTGAATATTACCCAAGACGTCTCCTCCAGCAGAAAGAAACTTAGGCAGCACACGAGGCTCGTGGAACATCCACCTTTATTTTCTGTTCAGACCATGGGCATGACGCGTTTCGGGGGTTTTTCCTTTATCAAATGCCCCCCTGGTCGAGTTGTGTCTATGTTGCTTACAGTTCCACAAAGTTTTTTTCAATTGTCCGTCCCACCTTCTGAAGTAGTGTGGGTTGCCTGACAAACACGGCATGGAGTCACCTCTGCCTTGGTAGTAACTGCATTTCCCAGCATGCAGCAGTGTATGCATGCCGGCGGTGATACCAATTACCGGCTCAATTTTCTTGCTAGATCAGCAGCCGGTGTGCCATGTCGTCTGGCGGGAACTGTGGCAGTAGTTCTGGGCTCAGGTGATGACTTCCACATGCCTCTCCCCCTTCCTCGCACTTCAGATTGTCCTGGAAAAGGAAACGCCAATAAAGTAGGGGCGTAGCTCCATACAGGTATGGACTGTATTTACAGCATTGTCCAAAACAGGTTGGTACGGGGTAGTCCGAGGGTCTTCCTTTTCGCGACCCCCATAGAACACTTGCGGGGGGTGCACGCCTTGCGTGCGGTTGAGCACGAATGCTGAACACTGGCAACACGCTGAATATTACCCAAGACGTCTCCTCCAGCAGAAAGAAACTTAGGCAGCACACGAGGCTCGTGGAACATCCACCTTTATTTTCTGTTCAGACCATGGGCATGACGCGTTTCGGGGGTTTTTCCTTTATCAAATGCCCCCCTGGTCGAGTTGTGTCTATGTTGCTTACAGTTCCACAAAGTTTTTTTCAATTGTCCGTCCCACCTTCTGAAGTAGTGTGGGTTGCCTGACAAACACGGCATGGAGTCACCTCTGCCTTGGTAGTAACTGCATTTCCCAGCATGCAGCAGTGTATGCATGCCGGCGGTGATACCAATTACCGGCTCAATTTTCTTGCTAGGTCAGCAGCCGGTGTGCCATGTCGTCTGGCGGGAACTGTGGCAGTAGTTCTGGGCTCAGGTGATGACTTCTACATGCCTCTCCCCCTTCCTCGCACTTCAGACTGTCCTGGAAAAGGAAACGCCAATAAAGTAGGGGCGTAGCTCCATACAGGTATGGACTGTATTTACAGCATTGTCCAAAACAGGCTTGGTACGGGGTAGTCCGAGGGTCTTCCTTTTCGCGACCCCCATAGAACACTTGCGGGGGGTGCACGCCTTGCGTGCGGTTGAGCACGAATGCTGAACACTGGCAACACGCTGAATATTACCCAAGACGTCTCCTCCAGCAGAAAGAAACTTAGGCAGCACACGAGGCTCGTGGAACATCCACCTTTATTTTCTGTTCAGACCATGGGCATGACGCGTTTCGGGGGTTTTTCCTTTATCAAATGCCCCCCTGGTCGAGTTGTGTCTATGTTGCTTACAGTTCCACAAAGTTTTTTTCAATTGTCCGTCCCACCTTCTGAAGTAGTGTGGGTTGCCTGACAAACACGGCATGGAGTCACCTCTGCCTTGGTAGTAACTGCATTTCCCAGCATGCAGCAGTGTATGCATGCCGGCGGTGATACCAATTACCGGCTCAATTTTCTTGCTAGGTCAGCAGCCGGTGTGCCATGTCGTCTGGCGGGAACTGTGGCAGTAGTTCTGGGCTCAGGTGATGACTTCTACATGCCTCTCCCCCTTCCTCGCACTTCAGACTGTCCTGGAAAAGGAAACGCCAATAAAGTAGGGGCGTAACTCCATACAGGTATGGACTGTATTTACAGCATTGTCCAAAACAGGCTTGGTACGGGGTAGTCCGAGGGTCTTCCTTTTCGCGACCCCCATAGAACACTTGCGGGGGGTGCACGCCTTGCGTGCGGTTGAGCACGAATGCTGAACACTGGCAACACGCTGAATATTACCCAAGACGTCTCCTCCAGCAGAAAGAAACTTAGGCAGCACACGAGGCTCGTGGAACATCCACCTTTATTTTCTGTTCAGACCATGGGCATGACGCGTTTCGGGGGTTTTTCCTTTATCAAATGCCCCCCTGGTCGAGTTGTGTCTATGTTGCTTACAGTTCCACAAAGTTTTTTTCAATTGTCCGTCCCACCTTCTGAAGTAGTGTGGGTTGCCTGACAAACACGGCATATATATATATATATGTTTTATTCGATCAAGGAAAATATGATCATTGACATCATAAAAAACACATCACATCAAAACAACAGTAATGTACATTAAAAAGTTATCAAACTATCCATCTTAAAACAGGTTTAAAATTCATATAAAACACAGTCATCCAATTAGACAAATTAAGGCTATGTAAACACAGTCATTTTCATGGGCTAGATTACACATTTTAACCTCCTCCTACACGCAAATAGCAGGAATCTTCAGATGGAAAACACTAGCCAACATGTGGTATCGGATTTAAAAATCTGTATAGCTTCCGAATGACACCTAATAGAAAGCATACGACAAACAGGAGCTATCCAGGTTCTTCTATTGCCAGCAGAGGACGGACAGTAAAAGAGAAAATGCTCAAGTTTTTCAGGTACAGCAAGGCAAGATGGACACAATACATTAACCACCACATTTCCCCAACTGCTTCTCCTTGTGTTTAAAGGAATCGTGCCATATCAAAGTTGGATATACAGAGCTCGTGCCTGTGGTGGCTCGATGTCGTCCATGAAGAACTCAAAGCCACAGCTGTCTTTAACATTTAAAAACCTCTCCGTTAAAGTGCCATGTGCAAAATGTTCAATGCTTTCTGAGATCATCAGTGCCCAGAACCTTTTTTAACAAGAGGATTTAGTAATAGTCCCAGGTTCCTCCCA
The DNA here is from genome assembly GCF_964261635.1 of Lissotriton helveticus. NCBI lineage: Eukaryota > Metazoa > Chordata > Amphibia > Caudata > Salamandridae > Lissotriton > Lissotriton helveticus. The sequence continues at coordinate 960,150,327 of NC_136061.1, read as the reverse complement.
GAACTGGCCCAACCCGATTTTTAAATACCAATCCTTAATCTTTTTAAACCACTTGATTCGACCAGTTTGCCTGTGCAATGCAATCAATTCAATCATGGCTTCCTTCAGTGGGGCCTTTGTGTTACTTGTCCACACCCTTATCCAAAATAGGAGGGCCCGGAGAATGGCAAAGTATTCAATAGGTTTTAAGCCAAGGTCTAATCTTAGTGGCAAAAGTGGTGTATTCACTGGCAAGTTCGTAATAGCTCTAATAAACTTGTTCTCAGAAGTAGTTAGGTCTGTGAGATTTTCCAATCCCCACAACTCGGCCCCATATAGAGCCCCATATAGAGCCGCTCCTAAACTTTTTGCCCTATGCATTTCTAGGGTAGGTGAAATGGGCCGGTAGGGGGAGGCCCTAGCCCTACGTACTAGGGCACAATCTACATTCTGAAGGGGGAAGTTACTCTTTGCCAGCTGCGCGTTCCAAGTCAGCCTATCACTGATGCGAATCCCCAGGTAATCAAAGGACTTAACTTGCTCCAAAACTTGTGTTCTCAGCGCAAGTTTGCCCTTACTAGATTTATAGGGATTAAAGGACATATACTTAGTTTTGGAGCAATTTATTTCTAAGCCCTTTTCTTTACAGATCTTAGCAAATTTATTTAGTAGGTTTTGAATTCTTCTAGGGGTTTTAGCAATAGGCAGGGTGTCGTCTGCAAATAGCAGACACGGCACTGCTCTACCTGCCAGTTTCGGAGGGTCACCATCGCAATTAAAGAGTTCACCAATTAAACCATTGATATAGAGGGTGAACAATGTCGGAGCAAGGACGCAACCCTGACGTACGCCTTTCTGAATCAGTATGTTATTGGTCAGGCTACCATCAGATTTCCTCTTAACCTTGGCATTTGTGTCATGGTGAAGCCGAATCAGGATTCTGACTATATAAGATGGGAGTCCTAATTCGCTCAGGGCTAGCCAGAGTTTAGTCCGGTCAATTGAATCAAAGGCAGTCTTTAGGTCCACAAACACCACGTATAAATGACCACCTCTGATGGTAACTTCCTTCCAGATTAACAGAAGGAATCTGAAAACTTGGTCAGTGGTGCTTGTGGAAACCCTAAATCCTGCCTGTAAGTCAGGCAGAACATTATTATCCTCTATCCAATTGTGAATTCTTGTTAAAATGATTTTACAAAATATTTTTTGGGGAACATCTATTAGGCTAATGGGCCTGTAATTGCAAGGTGACCCTTTGTCACCCTTTTTATGGATAGGAATGATTTCCGTGCCCCGCCAGGTGTCCGGAATGGCTCCCCCATGCAGGATGGTATTAAACACTTTTTGAAGCAGGGGGCCCCATATAACAGGCTCGCCTTTAAACAAGTCGCCCGGAAGCTTATCTAAGCCCGGGGCTTTCCCACTCAGCAACAGATTTATGGACAAAATGGTTTCATTTACTGTAATATTGTCTTCTCCTAATATTCCAAGATCTTGTGGGTGCATATGTGTATCTAGGTCATAATGGACCCCCTGGTCTGCAAATAGGTGCCCAAAGTAATCGTCCCACACATGGGGATGAATGTGGAAATCTGTTTCTATTTCTATATTTGATGATCCCTTAGACAGCAGATGTCATAAAAGTTGGCTGTTTTTAAGTTTTGCAGCTTCAAGAAGCATGCACCACTTTTCAGTCTCCCAATCCCTTTTTGCCATATTTTGTGCCATTTTATAAGACTTTCTACAGCTTTGTACAACTATAGGAGACTTCCTTTTCACTGCCTCAAATAGTTCATCCCTGGATTTTTTGCAGGCTTCGTTAAACCAGGGTGCTGTTTCCCGCTTCGGTCGAGTACAATTCTTATAAAAAAGAGGTCTTAAATTCATAATCAATTTTAAAAATGTAGTCATAACGACTTCCAGTATTATTAAGTTAAAATATATTAAAAAAAGTATATATGTATTTTTTTATATTACATGTATTAATTATCAGTTTTAACATTTTTTAATAATTCTAACTCTGTTTTTTAAATTATATTTATTATTTACTGATTTTTATATTATTTTTAAGACATTTATACAAAACGATATTTTAAACAACGATATTTTGTTTTCGATATTTTTGTACTTACCATTGTAGAGATAGGCTGTCGATATTCTGTCCATTGATATTGTAGACTCGATATTCCTGTAGCTCGATATTCTGCCCATCGATATTCTGAAAACAATTTTAGGCCATCTTCGCTGTTCATGAAATTTGTCATGGCATGCACTTTTTATTTTAAAATGGCCACCATGAACAGAAACATGTTGACATCGATAAAGGGGTAGTGCCGAAATGCGTCTGTCAGTGTTGGGAGGCTCTGCACATTAAAAACACTTTGCTACAAACTCCTGCAAGTGCTCTCTTCATCTGACATTGCATTGTTTGCCATTGTGAATGCATGTATATATATATATATATATATATATATATATATTCATATATATATATATATACATATATACACACAAACATATATATATGACGAAACGCGTCATGCTGCTGCCCATTTTGGATTAAAGCACTTATTTCAACTCTCTTCCTTCGTTGTGGTCTGTACCTGATTTTGCGCTGGTGTTCATTGCGCTGCAGGACTGTGGACTTCGATATATATATATATATATATATATATATACATATCAAGGGCATCTGCCCGAAACGCGTCAGTCCGCTGTATGCTTTTGAAGATTGGTGCTTGAAATAAACCATCTTGCCTTAACTTTGGGATTCACTGGTCTCTGTTCGCCACTGGCTGGAGGTTCGGGATCGTCTCTTTGGATTATATATATATATATATATATATATATATATATATATGCATCCAAATCGCCGCTTTTGACTGCCTCTGGTGAGCAAGAAGACGAGAAGGGAACCCAGGTATCAGTGCCAATCAAAGATTCTTTATTTTCCGACCAGCCAGTCCGCCATATGTGTGTGTGTATATATATATATATATATGTACTTCGTTGATGCCCAGAGTTCGTTTGGAATCGCAGGGTTCCCAGTGATCTTCAGGGCGTCGCTGGAGTTGAGACATCGTTAGCGCGACCACGTCGAAGGATATTTACGGGTGAGGAGATTGCGCATAACTTAATTTTGGGACTCGGATGTACGGAAAGTTTCCTATCCCAACACGTGCTAGTATTATTTGTTTCTGCGTGCAGTTACTTTTTGCTTGTTAAGCAATGGCGGCAGACGTGCTCAGTGACCGCGAGTTAGTGGCGGATGCCTTATTCATGAATTTGCCGGATACTATGGTTACCGATAAGAATGTGATTGTTACATCTGATAAAAATGATGTTAAAGGAAAATTGAAGAAGTTGGAAAAGTTACAAAGGACTGAGCTCACAAAGTGGTGGGAAAAGAAATCCCTAGAAAAGTAGAAAGAGGTTGGCAGGGTGCCTCGAGGGTTGAGGGTTCTCATTGCTCCATCTTTTGAGAACCCCAACCCTCTCATGCTGAAGGAATGGGCGTCTAAAAATTTGGAAGTGTCAATGAATATGGTGTGCATTCTCATCAAATATGCTGAGATTGATAGACTCAATATTATGCGCCAAATTGATGCCCTTAACAAAGAGCTTGATGCAATGGTGCAAAAGGAATTAATTGCTAAAACAAGAGATGACATCAAGAAACGACTAGAAAAGCATGAAAACACCATTAAGACTCGCAAGGTTTTTAAATTTGCTCGGGATCGAGCGGATTATGAAAAGGGGCGTATTTTTACTTTTTCCAAGAAATTTGAAAATGTTAAAAGACAAGCATTAACAGCAAAGGCCCCAATAAGTACAAATCTCACCTTGCCGGCACAACAAGTGGGACACTCTGAAAACTCTGACATGGATGCAAGCTCTATACTGAGTAGTGTAGACTCAGATGAGATGACTTCAATAACAGGCCATTCTTCTACAATGAGTGGTTTTACCCCTTCGGAGGAATTGGGGTTTATAATAGAGGACAGGTGGCAAACATTGAGACCAAGATTTCCACCATCTGTGAAAAACGACAACAGCGAAACAAGTGCCGCAAAGAAAGGAGGAAACAGAGGAGGCTTCACGAACAAGAAAAGAGGAAGAGGAGCCCCCCAAATGAATTAAACTCCTCCTCTATTACAAATACTAGGACTGATAACACCATCATTAATCTCACTGTTTGAATCTAGATGTAGCTGAAACACAACTTTTGTCACTAAGCCTGTCTTTTTGCCCTAAGAATGATTTTAAAATCATTCAATCAAGGATTGATGTATTCAAGTTCATACGCAAATTAAAATTAATGAAATACCACAAACTGAATAAAGCCACTAGCATTGCAAATACTGTGCTTTCTGACTTCCTTAAGAATTTATTAGCTTCTGATGTCTCATTGTTAAAGACTGTGCATGCGATAGTAGATTCTGATAATGACCCCCCAGCGTCCACTCAGGCTGTCCTAGAATCTATGGGGGCAGCAGGTGGTAGTAGAGCTATTAGTCCATTTAGTCCGCGCTCTACATTTGTTCCGATGATGCCCAAGGACGCAATAGATGTGTTCAATGATCGCATGGTAGAGGATTTGAAGGATTTGAACAAATCTATTGTGAAAAAACAAAAACGTAGAAGCTATGCTGAGCTGCGTTACTCATCCCTCCTGCGTAAGATAAAAGATCATGGCAACATTGTCATGAACAAGGCGGACAAAGGGGGCAATATTGTTTTATGGCCTCAGGATATGTACATTTTGGAAGCTGAAAGACAATTAAATGATGTTTTGTGCTATAGGAAAGCCCCGTATAATGAACTAAATAAGGCTAAGGAGCTTATACACAAACGGTTAGCTCAGTGGAAGCGGGATGGTCTTATATCTAAGAATGGGTAATGCGTAAGATAAAAGATCATGGCAACATTGTCATGAACAAGGCGGACAAAGGGGGCAATATTGTTTTATGGCCTCAGGATATGTACATTTTGGAAGCTGAAAGACAATTAAATGATGTTTTGTGCTATAGGAAAGCCCCGTATAATGAACTAAATAAGGTTAAGGAGCTTATACACAAACGGTTAGCTCAGTGGAAGCGGGATGGTCTTATATCTAAGAATGGGTATCTGTTTTTGAAAAACAACCATCGCATTACCCCTATTTTGTATTTATTGCCTAAATACACAAAGGAGTTTCCGCTATACCAGGGCGTCCTATTATTTCAGCACAGAACAGTTGATTGGAACCTATTTCCAAATATGTAGAATTTTTTTCTCCATGGCCACATGGAATCATTGCCATCCTACCTTAGAGATACAGTTCATTTTTTAAGCAAATTGAAAGAGGTTACTTGGAGTCCAAGTTACCACTTCATTGTAATGGACATCTGTTCTCTATATGCTTCGATCAAACATGAGGATGGACTGCATGCTATTCAACACTTTTTATCCAATCGTGACATTAAGTTTTATGAACACAACAAAATGTTGGTTAAAATGATTACACTTTGCCTTCAGAATAATTTTTTCCTCTTTAATAACGAGGTTTATCAGCAGTTGCGAGGCGTGGCCATGGGTGCATGCTTCTCCCCCAGCTACGCGTGTTTACACGTGGGCTGGTGGGAGGAGTGTGTCCTGGGTCACGCCTTGGATGTTGATGGAAGTCTAGAAACGGGAATTGTCCATCTTTGGCGTTTCATAGACGACGTGTTCATAATTTGCCAAGCGACTAAAGATAGTGCAGAACAATTTGTGAGTAGTATTAACAACAATGAGCTCAATTTAGAATTCACTGCCAATATTAACAATGAGAGAGTCGAATTTTTAGATGTGGAGATATATATTCTAAATAATACCATTCAGACTAGACTCCACAGAAAGAGTAGAGCTGGAAATTCCACTCTCCATGCTTCTAGTGCTCATCCCCATCATTTGATTAAAAGCATCCCTTATGGGGAGTTTTTGAGGATCCAATGCATTTGCAGCAATGAAAAAATGTCTTAATGAGTCTTTTCAGCGATTCTTAATTCGTGGTTACAAAGAGATTGATTTAAACAATGCACTAAAGAAAATGATTTCTACTACAAAAAGCCCCGCTCAAATGACAGAGGTTGTAAGTGTTCCGTCCAGTATGGAAGTGATACCATTAAAAAAAGAGACGAAAGTTAGATTAATCACTACTTATAGTAGTCATGAACGTAAGATCCATAATATTCAATTTTGAAAACTGATATAACTTTGGCACCTTTATTAGATGAAGTTCCTTGTATCACTTTCAGGAGGGCTCCTTCTATGAGAGACATTCTAGTCAAGACCAGTCCAGAAGTAGCTGTTTCATCTAATTGGCTATCCAATCGTACAGGATTTTTTAAAATGCAGTTCTTGCAGAGCTTGCAAGTTCGGTAATAACACTAGGGAATACAGGGATGCTTTCAAACAAGAGACTATTAAAATCAAAGGTATGTTTACTTGCAAAACAGATTATGCTGTTTATGTTTTGCAATGTTCATGTAAACTATAATATGTTGGGAGCACTAAGCTCCAAGTGTACAATCGCATCCTACAACATTGTCAACTCTGACCCTAGCTACCCTGTGGCACGCCACTTTAAGCTGGTACATGGCAATAATTTAAAAGATGTAAGTTATTTTGTCATTAATGCTGTGCCCAAATCTAAGATGGGAGGCGACAAAGAACGCAAGCTCAGACAATTGGAAAGCCAATATATTTTACTTCCCGACACAAAGATTCCAAATGGTCTCAATATGGGGGATGATTTGTACATTTTTTTATAAATATATATGTGGTTTTAGAGATTTATATATTTATTATATTATATTTAATATAGTAACCACTTATTAGGGGGCAGGCTTGACCCCTTATACCAGAGGGGATCGCATGGTAGAGGATTTGAAGGATTTGAACAAATCTATTGTGAAAAAACAAAAACGTAGAAGCTATGCTGAGCTGCGTTACTCATCCCTCCTGCGTAAGATAAAAGATCATGGCAACATTGTCATGAACAAGGCGGACAAAGGGGGCAATATTGTTTTATGGCCTCAGGATATGTACATTTTGGAAGCTGAAAGACAATTAAATGATGTTTTGTGCTATAGGAAAGCCCCGTATAATGAACTAAATAAGGCTAAGGAGCTTATACACAAACGGTTAGCTCAGTGGAAGCGGGATGGTCTTATATCTAAGAATGGGTAATGCGTAAGATAAAAGATCATGGCAACATTGTCATGAACAAGGCGGACAAAGGGGGCAATATTGTTTTATGGCCTCAGGATATGTACATTTTGGAAGCTGAAAGACAATTAAATGATGTTTTGTGCTATAGGAAAGCCCCGTATAATGAACTAAATAAGGTTAAGGAGCTTATACACAAACGGTTAGCTCAGTGGAAGCGGGATGGTCTTATATCTAAGAATGGGTATCTGTTTTTGAAAAACAACCATCGCATTACCCCTATTTTGTATTTATTGCCTAAATACACAAAGGAGTTTCCGCTATACCAGGGCGTCCTATTATTTCAGCACAGAACAGTTGATTGGAACCTATTTCCAAATATGTAGAATTTTTTTCTCCATGGCCACATGGAATCATTGCCATCCTACCTTAGAGATACAGTTCATTTTTTAAGCAAATTGAAAGAGGTTACTTGGAGTCCAAGTTACCACTTCATTGTAATGGACATCTGTTCTCTATATGCTTCGATCAAACATGAGGATGGACTGCATGCTATTCAACACTTTTTATCCAATCGTGACATTAAGTTTTATGAACACAACAAAATGTTGGTTAAAATGATTACACTTTGCCTTCAGAATAATTTTTTCCTCTTTAATAACGAGGTTTATCAGCAGTTGCGAGGCGTGGCCATGGGTGCATGCTTCTCCCCCAGCTACGCGTGTTTACACGTGGGCTGGTGGGAGGAGTGTGTCCTGGGTCACGCCTTGGATGTTGATGGAAGTCTAGAAACGGGAATTGTCCATCTTTGGCGTTTCATAGACGACGTGTTCATAATTTGCCAAGCGACTAAAGATAGTGCAGAACAATTTGTGAGTAGTATTAACAACAATGAGCTCAATTTAGAATTCACTGCCAATATTAACAATGAGAGAGTCGAATTTTTAGATGTGGAGATATATATTCTAAATAATACCATTCAGACTAGACTCCACAGAAAGAGTACAGCTGGAAATTCCACTCTCCATGCTTCTAGTGCTCATCCCCATCATTTGATTAAAAGCATCCCTTATGGGGAGTTTTTGAGGATCCAATGCATTTGCAGCAATGAAAAAATGTCTTAATGAGTCTTTTCAGCGATTCTTAATTCGTGGTTACAAAGAGATTGATTTAAACAATGCACTAAAGAAAATGATTTCTACTACAAAAAGCCCCGCTCAAATGACAGAGGTTGTAAGTGTTCCGTCCAGTATGGAAGTGATACCATTAAAAAAAGAGACGAAAGTTAGATTAATCACTACTTATAGTAGTCATGAACGTAAGATCCATAATATTCAATTTTGAAAACTGATATAACTTTGGCACCTTTATTAGATGAAGTTCCTTGTATCACTTTCAGGAGGGCTCCTTCTATGAGAGACATTCTAGTCAAGACCAGTCCAGAAGTAGCTGTTTCATCTAATTGGCTATCCAATCGTACAGGATTTTTTAAAATGCAGTTCTTGCAGAGCTTGCAAGTTCGGTAATAACACTAGGGAATACAGGGATGCTTTCAAACAAGAGACTATTAAAATCAAAGGTATGTTTACTTGCAAAACAGATTATGCTGTTTATGTTTTGCAATGTTCATGTAAACTATAATATGTTGGGAGCACTAAGCTCCAAGTGTACAATCGCATCCTACAACATTGTCAACTCTGACCCTAGCTACCCTGTGGCACGCCACTTTAAGCTGGTACATGGCAATAATTTAAAAGATGTAAGTTATTTTGTCATTAATGCTGTGCCCAAATCTAAGATGGGAGGCGACAAAGAACGCAAGCTCAGACAATTGGAAAGCCAATATATTTTACTTCCCGACACAAAGATTCCAAATGGTCTCAATATGGGGGATGATTTGTACATTTTTTTATAAATATATATGTGGTTTTAGAGATTTATATATTTATTATATTATATTTAATATAGTAACCACTTATTAGGGGGCAGGCTTGACCCCTTATACCAGATGTTTATGAAATTTGTATTTTTCCTGCTGCTATTTTGTCTGCTTTGCTGCTCTGTAATTGGACTGTTGTTTTTCTAATGAATTCATTGATTTTAAACAGGTGATTTAAATTGATATATATTTCCAATATGAACTAAATATTTAATCAGGTCTTTTCCTTTTTACATCATTTTACAAAATTTCATATTGTAACATTTTGATCACACGTATATTATGTATTTATAGTTCTTGCAAATTTATTGAGCATTTCATTTTTGTTTTGGCACTTGCACTTTAAATTGATTAAGGTATCGCTATATTTTTGAATTATGGATGTATAAAGTAATGATCCATTCTTACTATTATTTTTAATACACTAATTGTTTCACTTAAGATGCAGGAGGTCGCATTAACCTCCTTGATGGACTTGATAATGATACATGGCTTTGTGAATGACTATTTGAAAATTTGGTGACATTGGGCACCTGCCCTCAATTGTGACACCATTTGGATACATTGTGTATATTTTATTATTTATAATTTAATATTATGCACTTTACAATGTATATTATGTATATTTGCTCATTTGTGAGCTTTAGGAAAGATCTTAACAACAATATGGTTATAGTAATGATCTTAATGGTATTCCCCTTGATTTACAGGCCGCTGCAGTTAGCAACTGGTTATCTTCCGCCTGCGATCAAGTCGCCCCTCTTAGGTTAGTCAAGTCCGTTCGTCCACACGAGGCCCACAGATGGTTCAACTCTGAGCTCAAGGTCCTTAAAATGGAACTTAGACGCTCTGAGCGCCTCTGGCGCCGCAACTACTGCCCCGATCTTAAGGCCAAATACAAATCTCTCCTTAATGAGTACAAGAAAGCCATCCTTGTGTCCAAGACCAAGTACTTTTCCGAGCAGGTAGCCTTATCTGCCAACAAATCTAAAGAGATCTTCTCCTTGGTTAACAACTTGTCCACCTCTGATCGTGCTTGCCCTAACTTTATTCCTTCCCAAACCCTCTGCTCCTCATTAAACGACTTCTTTATCGAGAAGATCGTCAAAATTAAATCCAACATTCCTATCACTTCCTTTATCCCACCCCATCCTGCCCTCTCTGTGCCTAATTCTTTCTTTTCCTCTTTCCCGCCTCTTTCCTTGGACTCTTTCCTAGCTCTGCTCACAAAAATCAAGTCTGGCTCTCCTACCGATTGTGCCCCCGCTCGCATCCTGAAAACTCTTTTTTCTCTTTGCCCTGCTACTCCTCTTTCCCTTCTTAATGCTTCTCTTTCTACTGGTTTGGTTCCTTTGTCATTTAAATCTGCTATTGTTTCCCCCATTCTTAAAAAACCTGGTCTTGACTCCTCCCTCCCTTCTAATTTCAGACCTATTTCTCTTCTCCCCTATCTTGCTAAAATTCTTGAAAGCTACGTTACCTCCTGTCTTTCCTCTTATATCGAGCAGAACCATCTCCTTGCTTGCCATCAGGCAGGTTTCCGTTCGGGCCATTCGACCGAATCTGTGGTGCTCGCCGTCCTCGACGAGCTGAAAGCTAAGGCTGACACCAACTCCCCCCAAGCTCTGGTCCTCCTCGACTTGTCCTCTGCGTTTGACACGGTCGATCACAACATCCTTCTTGACCGTGTCGGCGCAGCGGGCATTCGGGGCCCTCCCCTCTCCTGGATCACGTCCTTCCTAACAGGACGTTCACAAGCTGTCCACCTCCCCGGTTTTTCTGCTCCCCCCCTCCCGGTGCCCTGTGGGGTCCTCCAAGGTTCCTCCCTCTCTCCTCTTCTCTTCAACCTTTACATTCACCCTCTTATTTCTTCTCTTCTTGGGCTGGGGGTCTCTGTGTATAACTACGCAGATGACCTCCAGCTCGTCTTTGATCTTTCTTCTCCCTCTCACTCCCTATCTTTTTTTCGCTCCACTATGGTTTTCATTTCTGGGTGGATGGGCGCCAATCACCTCAAGCTCAACCCAGACAAGACTAAGCTTGTCCTGACTGGCGGCTCATCCAGCCCTTGGTCTTCCGCTTTTTGGCCCCCTATTCTCGGTCCCCCTCCAACCCCCCCTCCCTCCGTTAAAACGTTGGCCATTAAGGTCAGCCAGGACCTGTCTATGCACGGCCAGGTCAGTGCTGTAGTGTCCTCTTGCTTTCTTTCCCTTCGGCTGATCCGAAAAATCTCTAGTTTCTTCTCTCTTGACTCTCTTAAAATTATTATTTCTGCCCTCATCACTTCCCACCGTGATTATGGAAACAGCTTGTTCGTAGGTATCCCTGCCTACGAAACTCGCCGTCTTCAAGCAATCCAAAATCAGGCTGCCCGTCTCATTTTCCACTTCCCCAAAACTCACCATATCACTCCTGTTCTCAAATCTCTCCACTGGTTACCTATCCTACAGAGATCCCTGTTCAAACTAGGGTGCCTTGTCTTTCGGACTGTTGATCGCTCTGCTCCGGCGTTCATCAATTCTCTGATTTTTACTCACACCCCTGTTCGCACCCTCCGATCATCTTCCTCTGCCCTCCTCACTGTTCCCCGTTTCCGTAAAACTCGCACTGGTGGAACCAGATTCTCTGTCCTTGCGCCCCGGTTTTGGAACTCCCTTCCTCTTTCTATGCGCTCTATCCCCAACTTCTCACATTTCCGTAAAGCGCTAAAAACATTCCTGTTTGCCCAGGCCTACCCCTGCTAATTCCTTGGCCCTGTCTGTTCTGTTCACTAGAGCTCTCAGCGCCAGGAAGCCGTTTGGCCACCGTGCGCTCTATAAATATTTTCATTCATTCATTCATTCAGTAACTGGGTGTTCTCATGGGTAGTCTGACTACTATGTCCATGACGGTGTAGGAGGAGGGGATGCTCTCTACCTGCATTTAAATCTCGCTTGTTTCTGGTCTCGTCATGTGATTCAAGACCGGGTTGCCCCGGTCGAAACGCGTTGTGCCACCAGATACGGAGAAATAAAGCACTGTTCACTTTGAAGCGCTCGAGTGGTCTGTACCTGGTTATTGTGTTGCCTCAAGTTGCTCCACTTCAGGATTTGGATTTTATATATATATATATATATATATATATATATATATATATATATATATATATATATATATATATATATATATATATATATTCACTGAAAAAACCATAGGTTTCACACCAGTTATAGTTAGCTGGAAATTTTACTCGCATAAAACCAATGAAATTCCCACGTTATAGTTAGTTGGACTCACTATAACTTGCACGTGCAATGCACTGCTGATGACGTCCCATATTACATCACTCATGACATGGTCAGTGACATCACTCATGACTCAATGACTCATGACGAATCCCCCCCAAACTTTCAGGGAAGGAGCGGAGCGGAGCGGGCCATCTAATTTGAGAAATTCGCGAAAATTCGTCCACCGGCGCCAAAGTTATTCCAAATAGAATGTTGCGGATTTCCTATGGAAACTAGGTCCTAACTATAACTACCTACTGGCGACCGCCAGTAGGTAATATATATATATATATAACGAACAAGCTCCTTCACAGAAAGAGGAAAGGCCACACTTGAGGAGATTCATGGAAGCGCTTTAATATATATATAGATATATAAAATCAAATGAAATAAAATAAAATACCAGCATTTGTAATGCACGCAGCTATGTCCCGGCGCTGGGGGCCGTCAGGAACATTAAGCAAGTTATTTCCCAGAGTCACATGGTGCTGGGTTAACCTGCCGCCGTCGATCGAACCGTGAACCCTGTGGTCCAGAGTCAGGCACCCGTGCCACTGCGCCACATCTCTTCCATATATATATGTATATATATATATATCAATGATTATTACATTTAACAAGAAATACACCAGGTGTTTGACTTTACACAAATTTGTGTTAAAATGCCATTTCTATGCCCATTCATAATTTCAGAACTCAACAAATATCTGGTATTTTTATCTGATAAAAGTGCTAATCCTAACATCACCTGTCACCTCACTCCTTACATTCATCCCTCCCCCTTCCTTTTATGGTCATCTAGTCTTTCCCCCAACCAAATCCATTACCAGTTGTCATGGCAGCTCATTCCTAGAGTGCTGGCCATTCATTACTCTATGGGCAGGGCTATCTTCACACTCATGAATCAAATACCCAGGTCAGTCAATGTTATCAAGTAAATGTAGCAATTAGTGTTGGAGGGGCACACAAAGGGTAGCAGCTCCTGTGCTGAAAAAAGAAAAATGTCTTTGGCGAAGGTAGAGGATTGTGTTGTGCTGCCACTCGCGTTTGTAAGTCCAGTGCAATACCCTTACTGGGACTGGACTACTGACTGGCACCCCCAACCCATTTCACGCAGATGACTGGGGGGAATGGGGACGGGGGGTTCTAAAGCACTTGCAGCCGAATGGTCATTTTGTGCCTGATCAACAGAGCATGGTCTATCTAGACCCTATCCTGTCCATCACAAGGTGACACAAGTCCTCCCAAACCCATGCAGTTTGGGGACATTCAAATAGGCACTGCTGGAATCTTCAGCAGCGACTCTGCAAAAGGCTACTTCAGGGGCTCAGTGCTATTGCCAGCTCCATGGAAGCAGAGCAGCACCAGTCATGTGCTGTAAATGATACCTAACCTGAGCCTGCTGTGCCGTCAATCAGGGTACCAGTGCTCTCCCTGGCTAAAGAGAAGTTCCTGTACTTATTGCTAGAAAATTTGGAAGTATCGGTTCCCAGTACCTGTGAGTACCAGCCTATGTAAACCACTGCCTAGCAATCAATCAATCACTCAGTAATTTGTAAAGCACAGCACTGTCATCCTAAGGGGTATCTGGGCGCTGAGTATACCATGTCTCAGTCGAAGAGCCAGGTCTTGAAATTCATTCTGAAGTCCGCCAGGGAGGGTGCGGTCCGGAGGTGCATGGGCAGGTTGTGCCACTTCTTGTGGTGATGTAGGGGAAGGAGCGGCCGTGGCTGCAACGGATGCAGGGAGTGAGGGCAACGGCAAGTGAGTAGGAACATAGGTGTCTGGAGGGTTGATGGAAATTCAGTTGATGGCTGATGTAGTAAGGTCTTTGATCATGGAGGGCTTTGTAGGCATGTGTGAGGATCTTGAACTGGCACCTCTTCTGGATGAGGAGACAGTAGTGATCTCGGAGATGGGAGGGGATATGCAACCATTTGAAGGTTCAGGATGAGTCTGACAGTGGTGTTCTGAATGGTCTGGAGTCTCCTGAAGAGCTGGGTGGAGATACCTGCATAGAGCCCATTGTTGTAGTTGAGACAGCTGGTGAGGAGGGCCTGAGTAATGGTCTTTCTTTTGTTGATAGGGATCCATCTGAAGATTCTGCGGAGCATGCGAAGAGTGTGGACGCAGGAAGAGGCTACTGTGTTTTTTCATGGTTAGTTGGCTGTTGAAGATGATTCCCAGGATGCGTGCATGGTCTGTTGGTGTAGGGGGCAAGTCCAAGTTCAATTGACCACCAGCTGTGGTACCAGGAGGAGGTTTTGTTTCTGAAAATCAGTACCTCTGTCTTGTCAAAGTTCAGCTTGAGGCAGTTGTCTCTCATCTAGTTGGCTATGTTGGTCATAGCGCCGGAGAAGTTGGCTTTGGCATTGGTGGGGTCCTAAGTGAGTGAGAGAATAACTTGAGTGTCGTCTGCGTAGGAGATTATGTTGATGATGTCTGCAAGGGGGAAACGAGGCAGTATCTGTGAGACCTGCACAAATAACATGACTACATTTATCATTCACTGGGAACCAAACACCCCATTGTAGCGCTTGACTCTCAGAGGGTAGCGTTGCAGAGCAGTCTAAGGCTTACTCAAGGGAGGTGGTGTGGGCTAGTAATTGCCATTTAGCAGTACGCAGAAATACCACTGATTGTCCAGCTTGTACTTTTCTTTATAAAAGGAAGAGCACATTTATTAAACACACACACTACTCAATACCATTCACCAATTTACAAATATACATACGTTGTTGGAATTACTTTGTGACATTGCATAACATTTCCACCCCTTTCGTGGGGGGGGTCTAGTACCACCACTCCCATGTATGCACATCATCTTGCCCCCTAATGCCGTGGGTTGAACATATCCTGGAGCGAGGGCCTTGCTCACTGGCACCATCCCAGTGGCGAACCACCACCTAGGCAAACCTGTCATGGTGACACGAACCCCTGACTGAGCATCTCATACTGATCATACAGTATACACCTCTACATCTTAGTGGCTAACAGTCTGGGTTGTTCTTCACCTAACACAGCAGTAAGAATACATGTTTAGACATCACTTTAAATGAGGTACTTATCATAGCTGATAACAGTTGTAATGGATTGCAATCACAGTTATAATCACAGGATTACGCCTATACAGCCAGACACCCAATGAGGACTGTCCGGCAACATAACCACAGTTTGTAGAACAAAAGTTCCAGTTCCAGGATACTGAAAACTGCTAGTTGAGCTCATGAGGGGTTACTTCTATGGAATTACCCAGAGACTTAGGGGTGTCTTTCCATCTTCATGCTGGGGGAGACTGCTTTGCTCCTGGAGTTCCCCCTGCACCTTGGCACACATTTCACAGTAACCCCATCCCCCTGGGGCCTCCACAAGCCGAGAAAGAGCTGCTTTCCTTCTCAGGCCGGTCCGTGCCTGCAAGGCATTAAGGGGCGCTCGTACCCCATCGCATGCTCCTGATGGTGGCCCTGCGCCGCATTAGCCCCTCAGGGGGTTCCAGTCCCACCCGGACCCCTCCTGTGCCAGGTATGTTCTACGCAGCTCAGGGAGCCCACCCCCGGCCGCTCTTCTCTTCATGAGGGCCCTGGCCCCCCGCATTGCAGGATCGGTGGGGAGCGGCTCAGAGAACCAACCCGCGGTGGCACCCACTGGCTCCCCCCCTGGCCAGCACCCTCGTGTGCTGCCGCGGGAGCTGGCACTCCATTTGAGGTCTGCCCGCTCCTGCGAGCAGGCACGAGGCTGTCTCTGCTCCACCGGCTTTTCGTGGAGTGCGACGGCACTCCACTTTCCTTCTTGCTACCGTGGGAGAGTGCGACGGCACTCCCACTCTCCTCCGCCTTTACTTAGGGGCCCGGAGATGGGGTCCCAGGCCCCAGGACATCATCACGGAGAGCGCAATGGCGCTCCCCGGTTTTTCTTCTTTTGGCAGGGGGGATGTGCCACGATACGCCCCCCTCCAATGCACCAACACCATCAGGGCCTGGAGTTGGGATCCCGGGCCCCTGAGACCTCTTCAAGGGGGGGCACAATGGTGCTCCCCTCCCTCTGGGGTCTTCGGGGGCCATGGTGGGCTCCTGGCACCCCAGTTGGGGCAATTTTCACGGGGAGCTCGATCGCGCTACCCGACTTGACTTCTTGTGGGGGAAGCCCCCGGAACCTTATCCACCCCAGGAGCACATATTGGACTGGCGGCGGAACCCCACGAGCTTTGCCATCGGTCCTCACAGAGGTCAAAGGTTGCCTCCCTTCTGGGGGGCGTATCTCAGCCCCCTGGCAGCCGATCTGCTCCATTTTGGCCTCTTTCTAGTCTCTAAACATACCCATATTAAAGGCCACTTGCTTGACCCCATCTTTAGTAACTGCCCGGTCTCGCTTCAGGGACACCATCTTCGCTTCCCTAGTCTGACCACTTTTTTGATTCCCCTGACCTGGCAAATCTCCAACTATTCCCTTCCTACAAATTCAACCAATCGCACAGAACGCAACTGGTCCAAACTCCCCAGAGAACTCTGGATCTCAGCCCTTGAAACTTCCAGTACTAACAGGCACCCCAACCCCATCTTAGCCACTGAGAAGTGTAACAACTGGATTCAGAGCTCCTTAGACATCGCACTTCCCATAAGGCTTACCCACAATAAATGCAGGACCAAAACATTCCCCTGGTAATCCCCCAAGCTACGGGAGCTCAAACAACATTGCAAAAGGCTAGAGAGGAAATGGAGACAGACTTATGCAGCCCCTAGCAAATCCAAATATAGGATAGCAATAAAAACCTATAAAATTGAAATGAAACTTGCTCAAGTCACCTTCTACGAGGGAAAAATCAAAGCAGCCTCTAACTCTCCCAAGGAAATCTATTGGATCGCCAAAACCCTCTCAAAACTGCCCCAGAAGAAACCTACCTCCATCGATGCTCCATCCCGATGTAGCAACCTGGTGGAATTCTTCCACCAGAAAGTACTAAAAATCTATTCCACCTTCACTCCTACCCAGTCCGATTCCACTAATTGCTCAGGATGCGGAACGCAAGCAAAATATACCCCCCCTTGGCCCCACATCCTCAGATTCCACCATGCACCGGGTAAAGTCGGGCTCACACTTAGACCCAGTGCCCCCTCGCATCCTGTTACTAGTTATAGAAAACATCCTACCAACTGTTCTTGACCTGTTGAATGCCTCCATCTCCACTGCAGTGGTCCCCCCGGCATGGAAACGTGCCATGGTAAAGGTCCTTTTAAAAAAGCCCAATCTCAATAAGAACAACCTAAGCAACTACCGGCTAATTTCCCTACTTCCCCGGCTCAGTAAGATCTTGGGAAAACACATCAACTCAGTGTTGGTAGAATTTCTAGAAAGCAAACAACCTACTCCACCCCTCACAGACTGCCTTCCGCCCCCAACACGGGATGGAAACAGCCCTCCTTGCTGTAACAGAGGAGGCAAGGAATATCCTGGATCAGGGCGGCTCTGCGGCAATCATTCTTCTCGATCTCAGTGCCACGTTCGACACTGTAAACCACAACATACTGATCCAGAGACTAAGGGACCTGGGTGTATCAGGCAATGCCATCGCCTGGCTACAATCCTTCTTAGGTGAACGATCCTTCCAGGTCTTTGAAGGCGATGCTGTCTCCAAATGGATGCCCCTTAGTTGTGGTGTGCCTCAGGGTTCTTCCCTGAGCCCCAGACTATTCAATATTTACATGAGTTCCCAGGCAGGTATTGTCCTTCCTTTTGGCATAAAAATCATCACCTACGCTGTTGACACTCCGCTTGTGGTGGCATTAAACCACCCTGAAAAATCACCAAGCAATCTTGCAAGCTGTCTCGAGGAGGTAGCCAAATGGATGTAACTCTCCTGCCTAAAACTCAACGGGGACAAAACTGAGATTATGTTCCTCAGAAACCACCCCTCTCTAAGCTCCGAGCAACTTTGGACGAAATGCCTTGGCACCGCCTCAGTTCCTAAAGAGCAGATCAAAAGCATCTGCATATAGCTGGACTGCTCCCTCAGCTTCAACCACCAAGCAGCAATACTCTCAGCAGCATGCTATGGACTGCTGAGGAAGCTACGCAAGATACTCCCACTTCTC
Source organism: Lissotriton helveticus (assembly GCF_964261635.1). NCBI lineage: Eukaryota > Metazoa > Chordata > Amphibia > Caudata > Salamandridae > Lissotriton > Lissotriton helveticus. The sequence goes on along the minus strand of NC_136061.1, from coordinate 960,131,860 downwards.
CTATTTCAAGCCAGAAGAATCATGGTACACAGTCTTATCCTATCCTGCTTGGATTATGGGAATGCCCTCTACCTAGGGGCCCCACAATCCACCATCTGCAAGCTTCAAATAATCCAAAACTGTGCTGCCCGCACGCTCCTCCTGACCCCCGCTGACAGTCTGCAGCCCCTGCGCTAAGGAACCTTCACTGGCTACCGATCGCAAAAAGAATCCAATTTAAATCCATGTGCATCGCCCACAAGGCTTTCTGGAAGACGGGCTCCCTAATCAGCCATCCCCTGATAACCCCTTACCAGCCCAACAGGGACCTTCGCTCCACATCCTCTTCCCTCACCCTACTGCCAAAAATAAAAAGAACCAGGAGCGATGGGCGCTCCTTTTTCTACAACTCCACTAAGATCTGTAATTCTCTTCTCATCTGCATGCGGACGGAGCCTAATCACCTACCCTTCCACAAACTCCTAAGAACCTTACTGTTTAACAACCACCTCTAACACGCCGATCCTTCCCCTCTGCTTGCATCTGTCTACAGCGCTGGGATGCCTCAGGGTAGACATCGCGCTTTATAAATGTTCTTTTCATTTCAATTCTTCTTGCTCCTGGTGGTGCTCTCCAGCCACTGGGAGCACTTTCTTTCACCTTCCTGTTCTCAGGGAGGGTGAATTCATCAGGGCACAGTCTTCACTGGCTCCCTGTGCCAGCCCTTTCACTGGGCTCTCCTCCTGGGCCCCACTTCTCCTTAAGCAAAAGCCCAGGCTTCAGCTCTCTGGTCCTGGACTCCCCTTTTGGCGCAAGTAAGGGTCCTGGGACAGTACAGAGGTTCTTCCTTCCAACTGCCCATGGTGCCAGCCTCCAGCACCAGTCTTCCTCAGCCGACCACACCCAAGGGAGAGAGCCTCTTCCTGTGCAAGATCTTTTTAAAGAATTTGGAGCGGGCTGGCAGGAAGGCTCTTCTTGCCCTATCAGGCAGTGACACCTCACCTCTCAGCCCCTGCTTCCTCCTTCCTGCCCATGCCTCTATCATAGTTCAAATGGCATCATCCAGGGGTCTCATGCCATATGGCTGCCTTCTCTCCAGAGCAGCTTGGTGCCTGGCACCAGGTGACAGCTGCTGATGGATAACCACGTAGCTCCATCCAGCTTCTCTTCTTGGAGAGGAGACCTTCCCCCTTGGAACTATCCCATGTGATCCCCATCCTCATAGGAAAATAATGAAGTGGTCCTTCAGTGAAAACAGTAAAGCACACTGACTTTCCCTTACATGGTTCTTCCCATTTTATAAAGCCTATTCCATGTCACCACCCAGCTCTGCATAATTTCTGCCACACCATTCAGTTTGCAGCTGCTCCTGGGTTGCGCACGCCAGGATTCTCCCCTGCGCAGCCCCTACTCGTGTGCACACGCATGTACACATGTGTCTGCACATAAGCAGCCCAGTCCCCTTTACTGCGGTTACAGCGCAGCGGCCTACTCTCACCAGGGGGACACAGGTAAAATCCATATGTGGTCTCTTTCATCATGAGTTCCCTGTGGGTGAGTCCCAACTTATGAGGCTCTCCCACAAGAAACGCTCAACAAATAGGTGCTCAAAAAGCGAAAAACCTGGGTGGTTCAGATGGTCAGAACCACCTTCTAAGAGGGGTCATGTAAGTGTTGAACAAGGTGGGGTTGAGTGATGAGCCTTGTGGTATGCCGCAGATAGCGTCCTTGAGTGCGGAGATGAAGGGAGGCAGCCAGATACTGTGGGTTCATCTTGTAAGGAAGGAGGCGATCCACTTGAGGGCGTCATGCTGTATCTGCCGCTATCCACAACATTTCAATTAGACATTCTACTGCCCTCATGCACAATATATGTTTATTTCCCGGAGCTCAGCAACAATCAGAGGCAATAGCTTGTGGGTGCTTATTGGGGACTCGTTAGTGTCCTTGGTGCTTAAGGGTGGAATCCATTTGGCTAATGGGTAGGGAGTCCAACTATTGTGGGCTTTACTATCCAACTATGAGAGTCTGTAGAGCCAGTGTGAGTGTTGTGGTGATGGCTTTGTGAAGGCCTTTAAGATCTCTTGCAGGTGGAGGGGATAACTATGGTATTTTGATTTTATTTTCTGACTGAACCATGCTCTCTTTTTTTACATATGCTGCTGGTTGTAACCTAGCACCAACGTGATAGCCAGTATTTCCAGATATATTGAAGTCAACACTCGCTCACCCAGACCTGGACATGGAGAAAAACAGGGCAAGTTGTGATTCTCAAGTGTACTAGGTCTATGCATGAGTAGTTCAGGCAGTTCAATTTTTTTTTTTTTTGCTTTGCATACTGGGATATGTAGCCCCGACGATGATATTATAAAATCAGGATTATAAGTCGAGTATGTACAGAAGAAAAATGAGAATGGGTGAATTACTCACCATAGGCCTGCGCTACTGGCTGGCTTAGTTGCTGTGGAGTCCTGGGGGCCAATGTTGCACTGTGGTCTAATGTCAAAACCAGCAAGGTAAGTAGAGGTGCCACTGAGCTCCTTGGGCTGATGATCTTTGTCTTACTAAAATATTAATTAGTTATTTATGGGCCTCTTCTGCCTGCAGGTTTGCAGAAAAATGCCTGCCATTCTCACCCTTGGACTGACCTACAGTGAAGACAACAAAAAGAGAAAGCAGCAGAAAAACAGCGAGAGAGGGGAAAACTGGAAGAGTAACTGTGAGAGAGAGGTAAAAGAAGGAGGAGAAAAAACATGAGTAGATGCAACGGGGAAAGGGAGGTGAAAACAGTGAAGAAAACATAAAAGGAAAGAAGGAAGAACATCAAGGTGAAAGGAACGCAGGGTGAAAGAATACATTACAGGATGAAAGGTTGGATGGGGAAAAGGTGGAGGGAGGAAGAGTGAAAGGCGGGATGGGTGGAAATATGGACAGATGCATGGATATATTGATGGTGAAAGGGTGGAAGTATTTATGCCAGGGTGAAAGGATGGCTGAATATAAGCATATTTGGCTGAGTGAATGGATGGACTGCTAAAGAAAGAACAAATAGATGGATGAAAATATGGAATGGCGAGAGTTTGGATGGATAGATGTTTGGAAAGAGGAAGAAAGTGTGAAAGGAACTGTTCAGGCTTTGCATGCCTGGTGTGACTAATGGTATGGTTCGAAGAGTGGACATATTTTATTTTTCTGGCTGTTCCCTTGGTGCTTTGCAAAGTGGTATTGTACCAGGCACCCAGCTTCTCAGAAGTGTCTGCGTTGTTCACGGGAAGGTTTCTGAACACCTCGCCCAGGCCCCGAGGGAGAGAGTGCAGAGCCTCGAAATCCCCGTTAATCTGTGCTTTCTGCAAGTACACATTAATAACACCTGTCTAGCCTGCTGGGCTGAGAGCAGTCGTTAAGGGATTAGAAAATTAGACTTGAGAATCGAAATAACTAGAAAAAATGGAATGTTTGCTGCTGGGGGTTGTGGTTTAGGAGCAAAGGTACGCAATATCAACTTGAAATAATGCATATGCATTGTGCTAGCTGGTTTTCGAACTGTTTACTTGAAGGGTGAGCAGACCTCAGCAGCACCTGCAATAGTCCACTGAGCTGTCTTAAGAACCTTGTAAGTCAAGTGTACTAGACAACACATGCTTTGCATATTGTCACTTAGCAAGAACATAGAAGGACTTAGAGCCCTCCATTTGCTTATGATTGGTTGGATTTCCTTGCCACTCATTTTGCCTGATTCTTATTTGTGCCAAGCCTGTCCATCTTGTGTTTTTCCCTCCCCGTGGAGCATTGCCTCTTTACAATCTCTTTGATTGGTTGGTGTAAGGACCCAGAGTCACAGTTAGCATTCTAGTGTTCTGTATGTAATTACACTGAACACCCACCCACCACTGATGTCACTGGTCAGGTGACACAGCTATAATAAAGGTGGCCGAGCTCACGTGCTCGTGGCCAGTTGTACCCTGTATGCAGTGTGTCCTGTGTCTCACTCATTATCAGCATGAGGGCCTAGGGCCCGACCCTACAATGGTGACGAGGCTTTAGCTGTGCCAGCTAAACTTTGAGGAAAAGGGGAGAGAGAGCTGCCAGCAGCGAAGGCACATCCCCCCTAAGGAAAGAGCCGAGAGGCCTGCGGGACGTGTGTCGAGCCCCGGGCCTGGAGGGAAATGAGAAGGTGACCAGGAGCCCACCCCGCACCTCTCAAGCCTCCCGTGATCCGCCTTGCCGTGGCGATGCCCCGAGGAAGATAAGCGGACCAACCGGAGCCCACCCGTGTCGTCCGCCACTGACCCCGCCACGGAGGATCCAAAGCGGAGCCCACCCATGTGGTTGAATAGGCCCGTTGGCCGAAGGTGAGCCCAGACACTTGCTAGCACCGAAAGCGGAGCCCACCCGCGACGCTCACAACGGTACTAATGGCGGTCGCCAGCTAGCGCCGCCAGCAACACATATAAAGCGGAGCCCACCCGCTATGAACATTAACTTTGCCCCAAAGTGCGAGCGACACAGGCTACTGACCCCCCAGTGAAGTGAGGCCAGCAGAGCCCACCCACGGCCTGCCCGCAGTGTCCCCCGTCCCCCGTCGCGCAGCGTGTGTGAAGTGCAGCGGCGGGGCAAATGACTTCAAAGGAGAGCGCCCGCAGCGTGAGGAGAGCTGCCGGGCGCCAAGACTATTAAAGCGGAGCCCACCCGCGGATTACCACCAGCGACCCCCTCTCCCCACGCGCGCAGATCTATGAACAATGTGTGGCTGCCGCGCCAGGAGAGGGCGAAGAAGAGGGGGTACAAATAATCAAAGCGGAGCCCACCCGCATCAAGGAAACCATCAAGCCGTGGCCGCCTGCCTCGCCCCACCGCTGATCTGTGTATGTGCGGCCGAGACAGAGAACGGCCCGGAGACCCACTGACACTGACACCCCTCCCCGCCGCACAGCGTATGGGGACTGAAGCTGCGGCGGCGGGGTGCAAGAGAAAGAAGGCAGCGCCCAGCCTGTGGCTGTTTAAAATGTGCCTTTCCCAGCGTTTGCCCAAGCCGCAGCACAATGGGAGGGAAAAGCCTGCTGTAAGGAGGCTGACCACCGCGACTGCCTCGGGCTGCTCTCAAGCTTCTCTGCCCCCAAGAACTCTTCCCTCCAAGAAATAGAGAGTACACCCGGGCCTGCAAGGAAGAAAAAGGCAGTGAAAGGCACTTACTGTGGTCCTGGTGCCCCACTCCCCCAACTGCTTTGAGAAACCAGGACCGGCCATAGAAAAGGAAGGCTCACAACAAAAGGGAAGACTGCTGGTGCCAGCCAAGCAGCTCCCCCGCCACCTAATGGCCATCCCTGGTACTGCAGCAAAGTGTAACACAAACAAGCACAAGGCAACCCAATAGACACTGAACAGGGCCATGGGAACTAGGCAAGTGCACTGGGAAAAACTGCACAGCTGTAGTGTAGTTCCTATCATCCCAATAGGCTTTGCGCATTGGAATAATACCTACAATAGTAAAGGCCTAGACCAGACGTTAACTAGGTCTACTACTGTCGATATTAGACTTAAAGTTTTGGGTTTGCCAGCTTAGCTCAGAGTTCACTAGAAACTTTCTCGAATGTTCAGGAAGGACTTAACTTCCCTGATTAGACAAGAAGGGATTTCGTTTCTGACAACCATAGAACATGACAACTTTGCTCTCCCCTAATCAAGAGTAAATCTCGAGAGTCGTGTGAACAAAAGGCAATTTATTTTACTCAGTCAGTACGTGCATTCTTAGTCTCATCAGATTGTAGAGAAAAGGAAGAGACGGGCGTATTCAATAAAAAGGTGGTATTTATTGATCAGTCTCTTTTCTCATACAAGAGAAATGGATCGATATTATTGCAATACTTATAGTTAAGTAAAGTGCATACATTAAAAGCAGAAGTATAAAATAAAATAATACTGTAAAAACATTGATATGGTTTCTAAGCCATATGATGTTTAAAATGAATAAAATATATTACATACACATATACATTTGACTAAACGTACTCAACTGGTGTTTCTAGATACGCCTACCCCGTGTACCTGACCTAAGCCTAATACGTGGGCGGGAATAGAAAGTTACAGTTTAAGTTAAGGTTGTTTTTGCCAAGTGACTAACTTAAGAATTCTCTGCGAGGGGTTATTCAGTTCTGTACCTGGAAGTTAGGATGAATGAGGAATGGTATCTCTTTCTCTGGTCTCGATATTCCAGGCTGCCTGCGAGGGCTAGCCGGAAGCGCCGGTGCTTGGTTTCTCGGCAGGAGAAAGCAGCTTCTGGTTCTCAGCGCGTCAGAAAGGCGGGGCTGCTGCCAGCGGGGTCTGCTCTGCTTCTGGGCTTCGGCAAGTATGGCTGCTCCGTCTCGTCACCACGCGTGTGTTTGCATAGGGCAAGATCGGTAATATTTATTCCTTTTAAGGTGCCGAGATTGACGTAAGGATGGACATAGATACGTCAATAAGGATGTCATACGACTTGCTCGTTAGCACATTCTTTTGCTGAAGTTCTCGGTGAAATCAAAACAATGGCCGCAGGGTTTTGCCCAGGTTGTCATAGGTTTGATTTGTTATGAGAACTCCGTATGCCTTATCAGGGGCTGGAGGAATATCGCTTGTCTAATTAGATCGCAAGCGTTATGACCTAATCAGATAACACGTTCCTGTGCCGTAGTGTGACTGCGTCAGATAACGGTATCTGCATCATGGGGATTTTCTGCCTCATGGGCTGATTACTAGTTAACTTGTTAGTTTGCTAACCAGAATTGGGTCAGGAATAGGGGGATCGATTCAGAACCTATAGGAATACATCACACTCACTCCACGCTAACTATGGTCATATTTACTAATCTATGCATAGTATAACATAGTACAACATACTATAGAGTATAGTGTATACCTTACCACCCCAAAATACATAAATGCATTTTGAAATTTTCAAATATACGGAAAAATTGCAGTCATATGTATTGTATGCACTCAAGCTATGGAATAATGCTAAAGTAATCACGCATTTGTATACATTATTGCTTATTTGGTATATGAGAAATTACACATGAAATGTCTCTCAATACAGAAAAAAAGTTCGAGACCATTCCATCACAGAATAAAATATTTATGAACATACCAACGGGCAGCTAATGTCTATAAGCTATCTAAAATTAGAAATGTTAGTTCTTTAAGAATAGTTCTTACTTTAAGCAGAAGATAGTGTCCCGAAAAATATGCAAAAATATTTTGGGGCTGCTGAAAAACTTGCTGTCCGTGAACTGGAGGGAAAATTGTTCATGTGACTTTATTTTTAAAGTTGAAGGCCGAATTCAGGGAACGCCGTGTGCGAGCTTGCTCAAAAGTCTCTATTTCTGTTCCGGCGAGAACATCATATCATTTAGGCTTTCGAAAAAGCTGTCAACAGCTTCCTGGGAAAGTTCCACTAACTCGGAAATAGGTGTAATCATGCATTCGTGCGCATGATTGTCTCCATTGACATTCTGATTCGCATTGCTGACAGAAGGTCGTACCTGATCGATGCTGCTTTCATCTTGAACTTCACTACCCATCAATCGTAGTGGTGAAGCTTCCACGAATGCCGTCATCAGGATTGGTAGCCTTTGAGGGCAGCACAAAGCATGAACCTTGATCGGGCTCAACAATGTTTCTGCATCCATTGGCGCATCCGATTGTAGCGTCAGACAGGTGTCTAACACGCATTCTTCTCCGCATAGCAGACACCTTAATACAGGTAAAACACATCTTTGCCACATTGGTCGAAATGATAGAAACCAAGTCATGTTCAGGTCTCTAAGCCGGGAGAGTCCCAGGATTTTTTATATCCGGTCCCGGTATCCAATGGCTAGGATTGTTTCTTCCCTTGTCGCAAGAGTTTTGTCTGTGACATGGGTTGCCATAACGAAAAATAAGGACTAAGAATAGGATTCCTGCAATTAGTCCCAGGATCAGGGGAAGTCCGCCAAAAATCGAATGGACGAAATCTGGAAAAATACCCAGTATGGCTTTGAATGGTGTTAATGCCATCGAAAATACTGTCTTAAATACCTTTGAAACCCCATTGGTATCAGAAATATTTAAGATTTCATTCAGGATTTCTGCGAAATGTATGGGGGAATTAGTTGATAACAATGAATGTATCTCTGCAGTCGTCCTTGCGACTTGGAGATCATATGTTTCTTTTGATGACGAGAGCCTGGTAGGCGTCTGAAGAAGCACTGTTTTCATTCTGCTTAAAGTATCTATTCGAATAGAAGTAATTTTCAAATTGGGCCATGCCCTTGCCTCCCTGTCTGGAAAGGAGCTGGGGAACAATGAGCGTCCACAGCACTTGACCTTCGCAGTCGTAGTTACGAGATAAGGAGTCCCGGGCATAAGACTACAACATCTGCGGTCTACAATTAGAATGTAACTCCCATTATAGAGTCTTTGAAAGAATGGTTCTATCTCATTTGCAGGTGCGCCTTGCTGGTGACATGAAAGGTTGTATGAATTCCCTTCACAGGCTCCATGCAAACTAATTCCGTTACACAGAAGTGAGCCACTTAGTGACATCGCACAATTGTTGCCACTAAGAAACACTTTCTGTCCTTTATTACTGACACATGCATGTGAATAGGGCAGGTTCCATGTTGTTTTAATGTACCCCTTTCCCAATTTCTCGTACATGCCAGCCTGTATATATTTTTGGCAGTATTGAAACCTGAAGGTTGAGATTGGAATATTAATTATCCCATGTATTATCCATTCACTGACAGGTCGTTCTGACATTGTCACTGGTAATCTTTCTAGTTTTTCAATGCTCAAGATTGTATAATCAGCACCCTTTTGCGCCATACTGATTTGTCTATCAGTAAGGTTAAAGATTTGGAATAGTGACGTTGTGTTGATTAAACGCCAAGGCACATAGCCTGAACGCAGGTTTTGTAACGTCCAGCCAAGCTGTACAATAGAACGCAATTGGGACTGACCGTGTTGTAGCAACAGTAAGTCCTGCGATAATATGTCGATTGCTGAAGACACAATGCTGTCCAAAGAAAAAATTCTGGAGGACAGAGTCATTAACCCATTGTCCACTACAGAAAGTGATTTTTCCAAATTAATACGGTCAATTTCCCGTATTCTCTCTGCTGTCTCAATTTGAGTAACCTTCCAGGCCTCATTGTATGCTGCATATACAGAGGCTGCTATGAAACGTTTTTGACGCTGTTTGCGCGGTCCCATAATGAAATCACGCAAGTCAGCACCATCAGTAAGTAAAGTTAGGTGTTGCTTAATTTCTGCCAGTGTGGAAGTTTGTAGCCATTGAAGGCATAATTTGCCCACACTGTAGGTTGTTATTATCCCTGGGTGATGTCTTTGGGGATATCTAGGGTCTGGCCTGGTCATCTTGAACCCCTGTGTTTTGTTCAGGAATCTGTCTTGACAGTTATTAGTATCTGTGGGCCAGATCAACCATTGTTTCCAATCAGGATGTGTTCTGTTTTGGTTTAATATATGGTTTACGTCTATCTCTTCATCTGTATCAGAGCTATTGCTAAACATTGTTGGCTTTGGAATAGACGGTTTATTTAAGTCTTTGATTTTGGCTAGGCCAAGACAGGTAGTTTGTTGAACAGTGTCATTTAAAAATATCATTTGTTCTGGGATCAAAGATTCTATACCCTGCACTTGCCATTCTTTTGTACCCCAAACACTTTTCAATTCAACATTTTTGTCCCAATAATCAAATCCAAAAGTATTCATTTGTTCAAAAAAGGAATCTGAATATATCAATTTTGTGTTTGTTATCATGGTCTTGGTCCCTGTTTTGTTTGACAATTTAAAATAAAATGTTTCAGCATTACTTGTGTTAAAACCTGAAAAATATGAATATTTGTCGTAAACGGTTCTTGAGCTACCTTTTGGAGGTGTTGCACAATGTTCCCATTGATTATAATTTAAAACATTTCTAGGTTGTGCAGATTTATGTAGAAAATGGTTACCATAGTGTTTATAACAGTACATACTATCATAATTTGTAGAACCCTGCATATAATCATGTTTGGTAAATTTAGCAGACATTACTAAGTCAGACATCATATTATTAATGCTTTCGAAGTCCCAATCATCAGCAAATGAGTTTGGTTTTACAAAGTCACTCAAGGAGATCTTAATTTGGTGTGGATATTTCAGGATCTCGACAGGACCATAAATTTCATAGTCAGTGTTGTCCCATGCTACCCCACCCGGTATAGGATTGGCTGTGAAGTTGGCTGAAGAAAGTTCTCTTTTCTCGACGTGTGAAGATGTGTGTGGTTTGAGGATCAAGTTGATTTTCTGACTTGCTGTGTCCATTTTAGCATATTTTCCCTCAATGAAGCGTCCCAAAGTAAGTACCATGATGAGCCAAAGTATGAGGATAAATGCACCAAAACCCACCCAAAATTCAATCCATGGGGAAATCAGATATGTTTCTTTCAGTTGTTTCAAAAGTTCTTTAGCTTTATCTTTAAAGGTTTTTGATGATGGCTGTGTCTTTGATTCACTGAAGCCTTCAGAGGAATCATCGAAGTTTATGAAGTAGCCGGATGCAGTTCTGTCAATTGTTCCAATTGCTTCAGGATTTCTGTTTCTTGCATGTTCACTTGGTACTTCACTATAAATTGGCGTGTCTCTGCTAAATGTTTTTATTTGGGTTTTCAGAGGTCTGAGTTCTATTGCATTGTTGCATAGTCCTTGTTGTTCTTCTGTAGGCGTTTCGAATGTGATGAGCCTCTTCGATAGGACCTCTGTACTGGTAGCAAACCTTGGTGTTCTGCTACTTATTGGGAGTCCACTTGGCCTACTGTTTGTTATCGGCCACATGATTGTGGTTTTACCAGGTCGATGGATACAACTCGGTTCTCCTTTTTACCAGCAAGTGGCGGTAGTACAACTGATCTTGTCCCGTCGACAGACAAGACAGGAACTGCTTTTCTGTAAGAAGGCCCAAATTCCTTCTTTACCGCGATCTTCTCCCTGACTAGATCCCCGACTTTTGGAATCCAGACAGGTCTTGCTGGGACAGGTGGTGGTTCTTCAGTGGTTGTTGGCTGTTGTTTCAACTTTATGTTGCTCAGGTCTTTTCTTGTTTTGTTTAAGTCCTGCAAAATAGCCAAACGGTCTTTGATATCCAAGCTTTTTTCTTTCACCACTGAAGTCTGACTATCAATGTCAGAGATCATCATCCTAGTTCCAAATAATAATTCGTACACACTGAATCCCTTCAGAGAATTTCTTGGCAAGTTATTTAGACTACGTTGGACACTTATTAGATGTTTGACCCACCCAGCTCCCGAACCTAATATCCTTTCCGTTATAGATTGCTTTATGCCTTGGTTTTTTCTTTACACCATCCCGTACCCTCAGGAAGGAAGTGAGAAGATTCCCGCTGGGCTATACTCATTTGGTCATTTTTTCCCCTCAGGCTGGAGGGCTAGAGTGAAAATAATGGTCAAACGTAGCATGCTCTTAGCGTATATGCCATTTAGACTCGCAAATCTTTGTATAACGGTCCAGACGTCAGCCGAGTGCTGAGGATCTACATTATAAGTGGAAACTAGCCTGTATATGTTAATCGCAACCCTTCCTTTTTACTCTTGATTTTTTCTGGAGTAAACCGACGAGGTATTAAACTGTTTCTCTCCCCACTGCGATCTCTGTTGCAGTTTGGGCAGTTTTTTACAAACATGGTGTGACGCAGGCTCATGCCTGGCCACCAGTACCGTGATTGTAATTCTTCCAGAGAATCTTTTAGTTTGAGGTGTCTGAGACCCTCGCCCATATGTGCGTCTGCGATTAACAAGTTTCTCCTGTCCATGTTTGGAATCACTCTATCCCCCACTCCAGGGATTTGAGCAAAAGGGACGGAGTTTGCATCGATTATGTATGTGTAATTGAGTGGATAGTTGATCGGTAACGCTGAGCAGTCGCCTTTTGATGACGTTTTCACCACCAGCACTGTTTCACCGTCAATGTATTTTAATGTACGCTTTTTTCGAACTACGGGAGCCGGTTTAGTGGCTGCCGTTGTGGCTGTTTCAGTCAATGAATTCCCTGCAACGTGAACGCCATCACGCTGATGACTCAGTGAATGTGTCACGTGAGTCTTTGGTAGTTCTTTTTGTAAAAGAGCTATTTGTTCCCAAAGCAGTTTCTGCTTTATTGTTGCATCTGTGTCATCTTTGTAACCGTTTTGAATCCATGTCTGCAAATCACTGTTATATGATTTGACGCAGTAATATGAATCTGACACTATAAGTGTCGGGAATTCGCGATCCGCATTATCTAGCGCCATTTTCAAAGCTAATATTTCAGTTTGTTTTTCTGAATTAGTTTCTACTGAGTGTGTCTTTGTTAATAGAGGTTTTAATTTACCTCCACGCCACACTTCTTTTGTAATCTCACATGTGGGGTTGTATGCTTGTTCTCCCCAAACGGAGGGTTGAGCATGTCCGTTTGTATAGATTACACAAGCGTAGTGTCGTAAGGGCAGAATGTCGATTGGCAGAGGGAATGTTTTTTCATATTCTAGATCTTTTAATTCTTCTAGCTCTGGATCAAAGTAGTAGTATACTTTGTCCGTTGTGATTGAATTCACCCATTGTATCCATTCCGGGTTCAATGTTATTGTTGGTAAATTACACGGTGTTGTTAGTGCCTCAAAGGCTGATTCTGCTGTTCTGACTGTGATATGTCTACTGTCAGCTATGTCTTTTTCTCTAGCTATTGCGGTTTGAACTGCATGAACAATTTTTTCTGTATTACTGAATTTCTGTTCAGTTTCTGTGTACAAGTGTGATTTGAATGCAATTGGTACATTTTCTCCCTCATTAGAGGTCAGGTATGTGAATCCGCATCTTCCTGGGATGACTCGAATCACAAGATTGCGTGTGTTATCACTTGTTTCTAATTTTGTTTTAATTAGCATGTCTGTTTGTAGGGATCTCAGAATTTCTGTGTGTATTTGAGTCCAATTGGATCTTTTAAAATCTGGTTTTATCAGATCATAAAGGGGTTTGACCCTTTCTGCGTAATTTGCAATGTATGTTCTTCCGAAATTTAGGAAGCCTAGAATTGACTGTAGGTTTTTTAGTGTTCTAGGTGCTTGGATTACGGCGCATTTCTCTAGGAAATTGTCAGCCAGGCTTTTGCCTTCACTTGATAACTCATATCCTAAGAATAGGACTGTCAGATGGGCAATTCTAGACTTTTTAAAGTTGAATTTGTAACCCTCTGCCGCGAACCCAAGTATTATGGTGTTCACTCTCTTCAAGTGAGTCTCCAAGTCATCATCTGTTAAGTAAATGTCATCGACATAAGATAATGCTTCATCATCATATATTTGTAGTAATTCTGTTACTCTCGCTGAGAATACTCCCGGGCTGTTCTTGTACCCCTGGGCTAACCGACAGAATTGTTTTTGAGTGCCATTTATTGAGAATGCAGACAAATATCTGCTCTCTGGTGCTATGTTTTGACAAAAGAATCCATTAGAGATGTCTAAGGTTGTTTTGTATTTTTTGCGCACTATGTTATTCATTAGTGCAGCACTATGCGAATTTTGCACTGCAAAAGTTTTGCAACATGTGTTAAGGTGTCGGTAATCCAAAACTAGACGATATGAATTGTCTGGTTTGGAGACCGGAAACAAAGGGTTGTTCATTTGTGAGGTGCAAGTTTCAATCACCCCCTGGTATTCTAGCTGATCTAGTATTTCTGTTACCTGTTTTTTCGCTTCTTGCTTAATTGGGTACTGCCTTTGTGCAGTAGGCTGTGATTTTAACTGGATTTTGTGAGGAGGGGAGTCCTCATCCCATCCTACGTGATTTTTATATAACGCAGGAGCAAGAGCTACTGCCCACTTTCAAGCAAGTGTATATTTTTTATGAATTGGGATATGATTTGAGAAGGCAGGCATAATTATTTCTTCGCCATGAGGGCACTCCCTAAAAAACTCTGGAGGCCAGTCTTTTTCAGCTAGAAGGATGTCATAGCCCTCGGAGAGATTATCCCAAAATAGTCCCCTTATTTTCCTAGTCTTATCTCCCTCTATACGTAATGTTATTTCGTATATTTTGTGAGGTTTGCTAACTCTGGTGTCTGCAGTTTCCACTTGAAGATATTCATTCGTGTCCACTGTCTCCAGATGATTCATAAGGACTTTGCGAACTATGCTCACTTCTGCTGCGCTGTCTAGCATTGTCTGAGCCCATTCTCCGTTTTTCAGTTGTGTCCTCAGTATTCTCGGCATTGTTAACTACCTTGATACTGGCTACCTTCTTTTTTGGAAATTGTAATTTCTTTTTTAGCTGAGCAGGTTCCTTGTCTTTGGACTTGGCGTGCTCTTCTCTTTGTTCTGATCGTCCTCTTCTTTCCGATTTCTGCGAGGAAGTCTGAAAAGATTGAGAGGGACGTGTATCAATGTCTTGATATCTATCAGGCTTTTTTATATTATCCCTATTTCTAAGGTTATATCTTTTCCCAGAGGGGTCACTCTGGGGTGACCTTTGTCTCTGGTTTGGAGATTTTTCTCTTCGCCTAGGAGACCTTCCCCTGGACTGGAATTTCTTTTCCTTAGGATTGGATTGTTTGTTTCCATCCCAGTTCTTTTTTGGTGAATTATTATTAAAAAATATTTTTTCAGGACTTTCCGTCAGTTGCGGTTTTACTGGTATTCCACCTAAACTATCTCTACCTAGTTCCTCATAGGATTTTTCTATGATTCTGGCAATTTCAGCTGGTTGGTCTGCTATATCTGTCTCTTTTAACCTCTGGCGGATCGCCACGTTTGCTGCTTCTCCCTTTATGTTAGCTAATAATATAGCCGAGACCTGCTTGAAGTCTTTTAGTAATTTCATACCAAGAGTTAAAGCGGGTTCTGGACCGTATTCGTCTTGAATTTGTTTTAGCACATCTGTTATTACCGAAATGGATGGAACACCGTGCGTTTTTGTGTAGATGGAAGCAAAGACTGTACCCCAAGTGTCACAGTCCTCAATGTGTGGTGCGATTCCCATTGGGAGACAGATAGTCAGAATCCTGTGTTTTTCTAACGGGGTGGTGTCAGGAAACACCGCCTCTATTTGGGTGATTTTCTGTGCCAACCAGAATGGTATTTGTTCCCGTTTAGCCGGTACTTTACCTAGGCAGGACTGGATGTTCTGTGGTGTAATTTTATTTGTGTTCCCCTGGTGAGGGGTCAGCTGTGGAATTTTAATCGCTGGCTGAATTGTTGAAGTCCGCATCACATACTGAACTAATTGTCTATGAATTTTTATTAATTGTTTAAGCTGTGTTAACAGCTCTGCTGTAGACATCCCTTCGATGTCTGGATGTGGTGTGTATCCGGCTAGGACCGGCCACGTTGCTCCTGGTCTACCTAAAGGACCGAGCCTGGTGATGTGATTATTATGTTTTAGGGCGCCATCAAATAAGAGCAGGTGCTCTTGAAATTTGAGTGGTACTTCCACCTCCTCGAAAGGAGTGTACTCATTAGGAGGTTCCTCTATTTTGTAATAGTGGAAGTACTTTGTTACAGCATTTGCTGCTGGAAAATGTATCCATGAATAGTATACCTCTGTCTGCCGATATTCGTGTGCCTCAATTACGAATATGACTGTGCCACCTCTAGGTGTCAGTCCATTTTCTATAAGTTTTAGAGTTATAGATCTCCTTTTGATGACCGGGATGAGTATTATATCCTCGTCTGCTGCCTGCATGGTAGCATCAGCTGCTGCGAGTTCAGTTGCTAATCTAACTGCCTCTCTTTCATCCTCATTGTCTGACATTTTACTGTCCAAAAGGTTATTTTGTTTGTTTGCAGATCAGGTTTCTTATGGAAACAAAGATTAGATGCACAATATTTTGGAACAGTGTATCCTTCAACGTTGACTATACCAAGAACCATACATAGGAGTTCCCTCCTGCGAGGTCTGGCGGATATAACCTTTCACCCACTCCAGACGTCTTTGGAGTATTGTGGGAAAAGGGGTCTGAGTGAGAAAGCACGACTGAGTTACTCTAAATGTCTTATGTTAGTTTTATCGCCCTTTCCAAACGCGTTGGGCGCCATGTAGTGTAGTTCCTATCATCCCAATAGGCTCTGCACATTGGAATAATACCTACAATAGTAAAGGCCTAGACCAGACGTTAACTAGGTCTACTACTGTCGATATTAGACTTAAAGTTTTGGGTTTGCCAGCTTAGCTCAGAGTTCACTAGAAACTTTCTCGAATGTTCAGGAAGGACTTAACTTCCCTGATTAGACAAGAAGGGATTTAGTTTCTGACAACCATAGAACATGACAACTTTGCTCTCCCCTAATCAAGAGTAAATCTCGAGAGTCGTGTGAACAAAAGGCAATTTATTTTACTCAGTCAGTACGTGCATTCTTAGTCTCATCAGATTGTAGAGAAAAGGAAGAGACGGGCGTATTCAATAAAAAGGTGGTATTTATTGATCAGTCTCTTTTCTCATACAAGAGAAATGGATCGATATTATTGCAATACTTATAGTTAAGTAAAGTGCATACATTAAAAGCAGAAGTATAAAATAATACTGTAAAAACATTGATATGGTTTCTAAGCCATTTGATGTTTAAAATGAATAAAATATATTACATACACATATACATTTGACTAAACGTACTCAACTGGTGTTTCTAGATACGCCTACCCCGTGTACCTGACCTAAGCCTAATACGTGGGCGGGAATAGAAAGTTACAGTTTAAGTTAAGGTTGTTTTTGCCAAGTGACTAACTTAAGAATTCTCTGCGAGGGGTTATTCAGTTCTGTACCTGGAAGTTAGGATGAATGAGGAATGGTATCTCTTTCTCTGGTCTCGATATTCCAGGCTGCCTGCGAGGGCTACCCGGAAGCGCCGGTGCTTGGTTTCTCGGCAGGAGAAAGCAGCTTCTCGTTCTCAGCGCGTCAGAAAGGCGGGGCTGCTGCCAGCGGGGTCTGCTCTGCTTCTGGGCTTCGGCAAGTATGGCTGCTCCGTCTCGTCACCACGCGTGTGTTTGCATAGGGCAAGATCGGTAATATTTATACCTTTTAAGGTGCCGAGATTGACGTAAGGATGGACATAGATACGTCAATAAGGATGTCATACGACTTGCTCGTTAGCACATTCTTTTGCTGAAGTTCTCGGTGAAATCAAAACAATGGCCGCAGGGTTTTGCCCAGGTTGTCATAGGTTTGATTTGTTATGAGAACTCCGTATGCCTTATCAGGGGCTGGAGGAATATCGCTTGTCTAATTAGATCGCAAGCGTTATGACCTAATCAGATAACACGTTCCTGTGCCGTAGTGTGACTGCGTCAGATAACGGTATCTGCATCATGGGGATTTTCTGCCTCATGGGCTGATTACTAGTTAACTTGTTAGTTTGCTAACCAGAATAGGGTCAGGAATAGGGGGATCGATTCAGAACCTATAGGAATACATCACACCCACTCCACGCTAACTATGGTCATATTTACTAATCTATGCATAGTATAACATAGTACAACATACTATAGAGTATAGTGTATACCTTACCACCCCAAAATACATAAATGCATTTTGAAATTTTCAAATATACGGAAAAATTGCAGTCATATGTATTGTATGCACTCAAGCTATGGAATAATGCTAAAGTAATCACGCATTTGTATACATTATTGCTTATTTGGTATATGAGAAATTACACATGAAATGTCTCTCAATACAGAAAAAAAGTTCGAGACCATTCCATCACAGAATAAAATATTTATGAACATACCAGCGGGCAGCTAATGTCTATAAGCTATCTAAAATTAGAAATGTTAGTTCTTTAAGAATAGTTCTTACTTTAAGCAGAAGATAGTGTCCCGAAAAATATGCAAAAATATTTTGGGGCTGCTGAAAAACTTGCTGTCCGTGAACTGGAGGGAAAATTGTTCATGTGACTTTATTTTTAAAGTTGAAGGCCGAATTCAGGGAACGCCGTGTGCGAGCTTGCTCAAAAGTCTCTATTTCTGTTCCGGCGAGAACATCATATCATTTAGGCTTTCGAAAAAGCTGTCAACAGCTTCCTGGGAAAGTTCCACTAACTCGGAAATAGGTGTAATCATGCATTCGTGCGCATGATTGTCTCCATTGACATTCTGATTCGCATTGCTGACAGAAGGTCGTACCTGATCGATGCTGCTTTCATCTTGAACTTCACTACCCATCAATCGTAGTGGTGAAGCTTCCACGAATGCCGTCATCAGGATTGGTAGCCTTTGAGGGCAGCAGAAAGCATGAACCTTGATCGGGCTCAACAATGTTTCTGCATCCATTGGCGCATCCGATTGTAGCGTCAGACAGGTGTCTAACACGCATTCTTCTCCGCATAGCAGACACCTTAATACAGGTAAAACACATCTTTGCCACATTGGTCGAAATGATAGAAACCAAGTCATGTTCAGGTCTCTAAGCCGGGAGAGTCCCAGGATTTTTGATATCCGGTCCCGGTATCCAATGGCTAGGATTGTTTCTTCCCTTGTCGCAAGAGTTTTGTCTGTGACATGGGTTGCCATAACGAAAAATAAGGACTAAGAATAGGATTCCTGCAATTAGTCCCAGGATCAGGGGAAGTCCGCCAAAAATCGAATGGACGAAATCTGGAAAAATACCCAGTATGGCTTTGAATGGTGTTAATGCCATCGAAAATACTGTCTTAAATACCTTTGAAACCCCATTGGTATCAGAAATATTTAAGATTTCATTCAGGATTTCTGCAAAATGTATGGGGGAATTAGTTGATAACAATGAATGTATCTCTGCAGTCGTCCTTGCGACTTGGAGATCATATGTTTCTTTTGATGACAAGAGCCTGGTAGGCGTCTGAAGAAGCACTGTTTTCATTCTGCTTAAAGTATCTATTCGAATAGAAGTAATTTTCAAATTGGGCCATGCCCTTGCCTCCCTGTCTGGAAAGGAGCTGGGGAACAATGAGCGTCCACAGCACTTGACCTTCGCAGTCGTAGTTACGAGATAAGGAGTCCCGGGCATAAGACTACAACATCTGCGGTCTACAATTAGAATGTAACTCCCATTATAGAGTCTTTGAAAGAATGGTTCTATCTCATTTGCAGGTGCGCCTTGCTGGTGACATGAAAGGTTGTATGAATTCCCTTCACAGGCTCCATGCAAACTAATTCCGTTACACAGAAGTGTGCCACTTAGTGACATCGCACAATTGTTGCCACTAAGAAACACTTTCTGTCCTTTATTACTGACACATGCATGTGAATAGGGCAGGTTCCATGTTGTTTTAATGTACCCCTTTCCCAATTTCTCGTACATGCCAGCCTGTATATATTTTTGGCAGTATTGAAACCTGAAGGTTGAGATTGGAATATTAATTATCCCATGTATTATCCATTCACTGACAGGTCGTTCTGACATTGTCACTGGTAATCTTTCTAGTTTTTCAATGCTCAAGATTGTATAATCAGCACCCTTTTGCGCCATACTGATTTGTCTATCAGTAAGGTTAAAGATTTGGAATAGTGACGTTGTGTTGATTAAACGCCAAGGCACATAGCCTGAACGCAGGTTTTGTAACGTCCAGCCAAGCTGTACAATAGAACGCAATTGGGACTGACCGTGTTGTAGCAACAGTAAGTCCTGCGATAATATGTCGATTGCTGAAGACACAATGCTGTCCAAAGAAAAAATTCTGGAGGACAGAGTCATTAACCCATTGTCCACTACAGAAAGTGATTTTTCCAAATTAATACGGTCAATTTCCCGTATTCTCTCTGCTGTCTCAATTTGAGTAACCTTCCAGGCCTCATTGTATGCTGCATATACAGAGGCTGCTATGAAACGTTTTTGACGCTGTTTGCGCGGTCCCATAATGAAATCACGCAAGTCAGCACCATCAGTAAGTAAAGTTAGGTGTTGCTTAATTTCTGCCAGTGTGGAAGTTTGTAGCCATTGAAGGCATAATTTGCCCACACTGTAGGTTGTTATTATCCCTGGGTGATGTCTTTGGGGATATCTAGGGTCTGGCCTGGTCATCTTGAACCCCTGTGTTTTGTTCAGGAATCTGTCTTGACAGTTATTAGTATCTGTGGGCCAGATCAACCATTGTTTCCAATCAGGATGTGTTCTGTTTTGGTTTAATATATGGTTTACGTCTATCTCTTCATCTGTATCAGAGCTATTGCTAAACATTGTTGGCTTTGGAATAGACGGTTTATTTAAGTCTTTGATTTTGGCTAGGCAAAGACAGGTAGTTTGTTGAACAGTGTCATTTAAAAATATCATTTGTTCTGGGATCATGCAGGCTCTAAACAAAGATTCTATACCCTGCACTTGCCATTCTTTTGTACCCCAAACACTTTTCAATTCAACATTTTTGTCCCAATAATCAAATCCAAAAGTATTCATTTGTTCAAAAAAGGAATCTGAATATATCAATTTTGTGTTTGTTATCATGGTCTTGGTCCCTGTTTTGTTTGACAATTTAAAATAAAATGTTTCAGCATTACTTGTGTTAAAACCTGAAAAATATGAATATTTGTCGTAAACGGTTCTTGAGCTACCTTTTGGAGGTGTTGCACAATGTTCCCATTGATTATAATTTAAAACATTTCTAGGTTGTGCAGATTTATGTAGAAAATGGTTACCATAGTGGTTATAACAGTACATACTATCATAATTTGTAGAACCCTGCATATAATCATGTTTGGTAAATTTAGCAGACATTACTAAGTCAGACATCATATTATTAATGCTTTCGAAGTCCCAATCATCAGCAAATGAGTTTGGTTTTACAAAGTCACTCAAGGAGATCTTAATTTGGTGTGGATATTTCAGGATCTCGACAGGACCATAAATTTCATAGTCAGTGTTGTCCCATGCTACCCCACCCGGTATAGGATTGGCTGTGAAGTTGGCTGAAGAAAGTTCTCTTTTCTCGACGTGTGAAGATGTGTGTGGTTTGAGGATCAAGTTGATTTTCTGACTTGCTGTGTCCATTTTAGCATATTTTCCCTCAATGAAGCGTCCCAAAGTAAGTACCATGATGAGCCAAAGTATGAGGATAAATGCACCAAAACCCACCCAAAATTCAATCCATGGGGAAATCAGATATGTTTCTTTCAGTTGTTTCAAAAGTTCTTTAGCTTTATCTTTAAAGGTTTTTGATGATGGCTGTGTCTTTGATTCACTGAAGCCTTCAGAGGAATCATCGAAGTTTATGAAGTAGCCGGATGCAGTTCTGTCAATTGTTCCAATTGCTTCAGGATTTCTGTTTCTTGCATGTTCACTTGGTACTTCACTATAAATTGGCGTGTCTCTGCTAAATGTTTTTATTTGGGTTTTCAGAGGTCTGAGTTCTATTGCATTGTTGCATAGTCCTTGTTGTTCTTCTGTAGGCGTTTCGAATGTGATGAGCCTCTTCGATAGGACCTCTGTACTGGTAGCAAACCTTGGTGTTCTGCTACTTATTGGGAGTCCACTTGGCCTACTGTTTGTTATCGGCCACATGATTGTGGTTTTACCAGGTCGATGGATACAACTCGGTTCTCCTTTTTACCAGCAAGTGGCGGTAGTACAACTGATCTTGTCCCGTCGACAGACAAGACAGGAACTGCTTTTCTGTAAGAAGGCCCAAATTCCTTCTTTACCGCGATCTTCTCCCTGACTAGATCCCCGACTTTTGGAATCCAGACAGGTCTTGCTGGGACAGGTGGTGGTTCTTCAGTGGTTGTTGGCTGTTGTTTCAACTTTATGTTGCTCAGGTCTTTTCTTGTTTTGTTTAAGTCCTGCAAAATAGCCAAACGGTCTTTGATATCCAAGCTTTTTTCTTTCACCACTGAAGTCTGACTATCAATGTCAGAGATCATCATCCTAGTTCCAAATAATAATTCGTACACACTGAATCCCTTCAGAGAATTTCTTGGCAAGTTATTTAGACTACGTTGGACACTTATTAGATGTTTGACCCACCCAGCTCCCGAACCTAATATCCTTTCCGTTATAGATTGCTTTATGCCTTGGTTTTTTCTTTACACCATCCCGTACCCTCAGGAAGGAAGTGAGAAGATTCCCGCTGGGCTATACTCATTTGGTCATTTTTTCCCCTCAGGCTGGAGGGCTAGAGTGAAAATAATGGTCAAACGTAGCATGCTCTTAGCGTATATGCCATTTAGACTCGCAAATCTTTGTATAACGGTCCAGACGTCAGCCGAGTGCTGAGGATCTACATTATAAGTGGAAACTAGCCTGTATATGTTAATCGCAACCCTTCCTTTTTACTCTTGATTTTTTCTGGAGTAAACCGACGAGGTATTAAACTGTTTCTCTCCCCACTGCGATCTCTGTTGCAGTTTGGGCAGTTTTTTACAAACATGGTGTGACGCAGGCTCATGCCTGGCCACCAGTACCGTGATTGTAATTCTTCCAGAGAATCTTTTAGTTTGAGGTGTCTGAGACCCTCGCCCATATGTGCGTCTGCGATTAACAAGTTTCTCCTGTCCATGTTTGGAATCACTCTATCCCCCACTCCAGGGATTTGAGCAAAAGGGACGGAGTTTGCATCGATTATGTATGTGTAATTGAGTGGATAGTTGATCGGTAACGCTGAGCAGTCGCCTTTTGATGACGTTTTCACCGCCAGCACTGTTTCACCGTCAATGTATTTTAATGTACGCTTTTTTCGAACTACGGGAGCCGGTTTAGTGGCTGCCGTTGTGGCTGTTTCAGCCAATGAATTCCCTGCAACGTGAACGCCATCACGCTGATGACTCAGTGAATGTGTCACATGAGTCTTTGGTAGTTCTTTTTGTAAAAGAGCTATTTGTTCCCAAAGCAGTTTCTGCTTTATTGTTGCATCTGTGTCATCTTTGTAACCGTTTTGAATCCATGTCTGCAAATCACTGTTATATGATTTGACGCAGTAATATGAATCTGACACTATAAGTGTCGGGAATTCGCGATCCGCATTGTCTAGCGCCATTTTCAAAGCTAATATTTCAGTTTGTTTTTCTGAATTAGTTTCTACTGAGTGTGTCTTTGTTAATAGAGGTTTTAATTTACCTCCACGCCACACTTCTTTTGTAATCTCACATGTGGGGTTGTATGCTTGTTCTCCCCAAACGGAGGGTTGAGCATGTCCGTTTGTATAGATTACACAAGCGTAGTGTCGTAAGGGCAGAATGTCGATTGGCAGAGGGAATGTTTTTTCATATTCTAGATCTTTTAATTCTTCTAGCTCTGGATCAAAGTAGTAGTATACTTTGTCCGTTGTGATTGAATTCACCCATTGTATCCATTCCGGGTTCAATGTTATTGTTGGTAAATTACACGGTGTTGTTAGTGCCTCAAAGACTGATTCTGCTGTTCTGACTGTGATATGTCTTCAGTCAGCTATGTCTTTTTCTCTAGCTATTGCGGTTTGAACTGCATGAACAATTTTTTCTGTATTACTGAATTTCTGTTCAGTTTCTGTGTACAAGTGTGATTTGAATGCAATTGGTACCTTTTCTCCCTCATTAGAGGTCAGGTATGTGAATCCGCATCTTCCTGGGATGACTCGAATCACAAGATTGCGTGTGTTATCACGTGTTTCTAATTTTGTTTTAATTAGCATGTCTGTTTGTAGGGATCTCAGAATTTCTGTGTGTATTTGAGTCCAATTGGATCTTTTAAAATCTGGTTTTATCAGATCATAAAGGGGTTTGACCCTTTCTGCGTAATTTGCAATGTATGTTCTTCCGAAATTTAGGAAGCCTAGAATTGACTGTAGGTTTTTTAGTGTTCTAGGTGCTTGTATTACGGCGCATTTCTCTAGGAAATTGTCAGCCAGGCTTTTGCCTGCACTTGATAACTCATATCCTAAGAATAGGACTGTCAGATGGGCAATTCTAGACTTTTTAAAGTTGAATTTGTAACCCTCTGCCGCGAACCCAAGTATTATGGTGTTCACTCTCTTCAAGTGAGTCTCCAAGTCATCATCTGTTAAGTAAATGTCATCGACATAAGATAATGCTTCATCATCATATATTTGTAGTAATTCTGTTACTCTCGCTGAGAATACTCCCGGGCTGTTCTTGTACCCCTGGGCTAACCGACAGAATTGTTTTTGAGTGCCATTTATTGAGAATGCAGACAAATATCTGCTCTCTGGTGCTATGTTTTGACAAAAGAATCCATTAGAGATGTCTAAGGTTGTTTTGTATTTTTTGCGCACTATGTTATTCATTAGTGCAGCACTATGCGAATTTTGCACTGCAAAAGTTTTGCAACATGTGTTAAGGTGTCGGTAATCCAAAACTAGACGATATGAATTGTCTGGTTTGGAGACCGGAAACAAAGGGTTGTTCATTTGTGAGGTGCAAGTTTCAATCACCCCCTGGTATTCTAGCTGATCTAGTATTTCTGTTACCTGTTTTTTCGCTTCTTGCTTAATTGGGTACTGCCTTTGTGCAGTAGGCTGTGATTTTAACTGGATTTTGTGAGGAGGGGAGTCCTCATCCCATCCTACGTGATTTTTATATAACGCAGGAGCAAGAGCTACTGCCCACTTTCTAGCAAGTGTATATTTTTTATGAATTGGGATATGATTTGAGAAGGCAGGCATAATTATTTCTTCGCCATGAGGGCACTCCCTAACAAACTCTGGAGGCCAGTCTTTTTCAGCTAGAAGGATGTCATAGCCCTCGGAGAGATTATCCCAAAATAGTCCCCTTATTTTCCTAGTCTTATCTCCCTCTATACGCAATGTTATTTCGTATATTTTGTGAGGTTTGCTAACTCTGGTGTCTGCAGTTTCCACTTGAAGATATTCATTCGTGTCCACTGTCTCCAGATGATTCATAAGGACTTTGCGAACTATGCTCACTTCTGCTGCGCTGTCTAGCATTGTCTGAGCCCATTCTCCGTTTTTCAGTTGTGTTCTCAGTATTCTCGGCATTGTTAACTACCTTGATACTGGCTACCTTCTTTTTTGGAAATTGTAATTTCTTTTTTAGCTGAGCAGGTTCCTTGTCTTTGGACTTGGCGTGCTCTTCTCTTTGTTCTGATCGTCCTCTTCTTTCCGATTTCTGCAAGGAAGTCTGAAAAGATTGAGAGGGACGTGTATCAATGTCTTGATATCTATCAGGCTTTTTTATATTATCCCTATTTCTAAGGTTATATCTTTTCCCAGAGGGGTCACTCTGGGGTGACCTTTGTCTCTGGTTTGGAGATTTTTCTCTTCGCCTAGGAGACCTTCCCCTGGACTGGAATTTCTTTTCCTTAGGATTGGATTGTTTGTTTCCATCCCAGTTCTTTTTTGGTGAATTATTATTAAAAAATATTTTTTCAGGACTTTCCGTCAGTTGCGGTTTTACTGGTATTCCACCTAAACTATCTCTACCTAGTTCCTCATAGGATTTTTCTATGATTCTGGCAATTTCAGCTGGTTGGTCTGCTATATCTGTCTCTTTTAACCTCTGGCGGATCGCCACGTTTGCTGCTTCTCCCTTTATGTTAGCTAATAATATAGCCGAGACCTGCTTGAAGTCTTTTAGTAATTTCATACCAAGAGTTAAAGCGGGTTCTGGACCGTATTCGTCTTGAATTTGTTTTAGCACATCTGTTATTACCGAAATGGATGGAACACCGTGCGTTTTTGTGTAGATGGAAGCAAAGACTGTACCCCAAGTGTCACAGTCCTCAATGTGTGGTGCGATTCCCATTGGGAGACAGATAGTTAGAATCCTGTGTTTTTCTAACGGGGTGGTGTCAGGAAACACCGCCTCTATTTGGGTGATTTTCTGTGCCAACCAGAATGGTATTTGTTCCCGTTTAGCCGGTACTTTACCTAGGCAGGACTGGATGTTCTGTGGTGTAATTTTATTTGTGTTCCCCTGGTGAGGGGTCAGCTGTGGAATTTTAATCGCTGGCTGAATTGTTGAAGTCCGCATCACATACTGAACTAATTGTCTATGAATTTTTATTAATTGTTTAAGCTGTGTTAACAGCTCTGCTGTAGACATCCCTTCGATGTCTGGATGTGGTGTGTATCCGGCTAGGACCGGCCACGTTGCTCCTGGTCTACCTAAAGGACCGAGCCTGGTGATGTGATTATTATGTTTTAGGGCGCCATCAAATAAGAGCAGGTGCTCTTGAAATTTGAGTGGTACTTCCACCTCCTCGAAAGGAGTGTACTCATTAGGAGGTTCCTCTATTTTGTAATAGTGGAAGTACTTTGTTACAGCATTTGCTGCTGGAAAATGTATCCATGAATAGTATACCTCTGTCTGCCGATATTCGTGTGCCTCAATTACGAATATGACTGTGCCACCTCTAGGTGTCAGTCCATTTTCTATAAGTTTTAGAGTTATAGATCTCCTTTTGATGACCGGGATGAGTATTATATCCTCGTCTGCTGCCTGCATGGTAGCATCAGCTGCTGCGAGTTCAGTTGCTAATCTAACTGCCTCTCTTTCATCCTCATTGTCTGACATTTTACTGTCCAAAAGGTTATTTTGTTTGTTTGCAGATCAGGTTTCTTATGGAAACAAAGATTAGATGCACAATATTTTGGAACAGTGTATCCTTCAACGTTGACTATACCAAGAACCATACATAGGAGTTCCCTCCTGCGAGGTCTGGCGGATATAACCTTTCACCCACTCCAGACGTCTTTGGAGTATTGTGGGAAAAGGGGTCTGAGTGAGAAAGCACGACTGAGTTACTCTAAATGTCTTACGTTAGTTTTATCGCCCTTTCCAAACGCGTTGGGCGCCATGTAGTGTAGTTCCTATCATCCCAATAGGCTCTGCGCATTGGAATAATACCTACAATAGTAAAGGCCTAGACCAGACGTTAACTAGGTCTACTACTGTCGATATTAGACTTAAAGTTTTGGGTTTGCCAGCTTAGCTCAGAGTTCACTAGAAACTTTCTCGAATGTTCAGGAAGGACTTAACTTCCCTGATTAGACAAGAAGGGATTTAGTTTCTGACAACCATAGAACATGACAACTTTGCTCTCCCCTAATCAAGAGTAAATCTCGAGAGTCGTGTGAACAAAAGGCAATTTATTTTACTCAGTCAGTACGTGCATTCTTAGTCTCATCAGATTGTAGAGAAAAGGAAGAGACGGGCGTATTCAATAAAAAGGTGGTATTTATTGATCAGTCTCTTTTCTCATACAAGAGAAATGGATCGATATTATTGCAATACTTATAGTTAAGTAAAGTGCATACATTAAAAGCAGAAGTATAAAATAATACTGTAAAAACATTGATATGGTTTCTAAGCCATATGATGTTTAAAATGAATAAAATATATTACATACACATATACATTTGACTAAACGTACTCAACTGGTGTTTCTAGATACGCCTACCCCGTGTACCTGACCTAAGCCTAATACGTGGGCGGGAATAGAAAGTTACAGTTTAAGTTAAGGTTGTTTTTGCCAAGTGACTAACTTAAGAATTCTCTGCGAGGGGTTATTCAGTTCTGTACCTGGAAGTTAGGATGAATGAGGAATGGTATCTCTTTCTCTGGTCTCGATATTCCAGGCTGCCTGCAAGGGCTACCCGGAAGCGCCGGTGCTTGGTTTCTCGGCAGGAGAAAGCAGCTTCTCGTTCTCAGCGCGTCAGAAAGGCGGGGCTGCTGCCAGCGGGGTCTGCTCTGCTTCTGGGCTTCGGCAAGTATGGCTGCTCCATCTCGTCACCACGCGTGTGTTTGCACAGGGCAAGATCGGTAATATTTATACCTTTTAAGGTGCCGAGATTGACGTAAGGATGGACATAGATACGTCAATAAGGATGTCATACGACTTGCTCGTTAGCACATTCTTTTGCTGAAGTTCTCGGTGAAATCAAAACAATGGCCGCAGGGTTTTGCCCAGGTTGTCATAGGTTTGATTTTTTATGAGAACTCCGTATGCCTTATCAGGGGCTGGAGGTATATCGCTTGTCTAATTAGATCGCAAGCGTTATGACCTAATCAGATAACACGTTCCTGTGCCGTAGTGTGACTGCGTCAGATAACGGTATCTGCATCATGGGGATTTTCTGCCTCATGGGCTGATTACTAGTTAACTTGTTAGTTTGCTAACCAGAATAGGGTCAGGAATAGGGGGATCGATTCAGAACCTATAGGAACACATCACACAGCGACACGCTAACACCACGGGACAGCGCGCAAAGGTGCCAGAGTGAGGTAGCGACATCTCACGGGAACCAAGAGCACCTGCCAATAGGAAGGAAAAACCTATCTAGCAGGCACACAAGGAAAGTATGACTGAGCGCAAGAACACTGCCACACCGGAACGCCACCAAGTCACCCCACAGCCTGAGGAAGGTAAAAAGCACTGCGCGCAGGAGCGCGCCAGAAGCGGAAGAACGCGACAGAACCCCAGGAACGAGCCAGAAGCCCCAGAAGCGCGTCAGGAGTGCAGCAACTCCACGCAGGACATGCTAGAGGATACGCAGCAAACGCACAGAAGAAGTAAGACCAGAAGAAGGTCAACGGAGTGGTGACGCAACCCTCCAATAGCAACACTCCAGAAGCAACATTCCAGAAGCACCTATGCCATGCCGGAAGAGAGCACAGCGATGCCTGGTGACCACAGGCCATCGCTGCAGCAGTATGGCGAAAGTAGGAGCACCCTCCCTCACAAACCCACAATGGTTTTGGAACCCGGCACCAGGAAGTGCAAAGCCGCATGACACGAATGCGCAGCAGTGCAGACAGCACTAATACAAAGCAACAAACCACAAGGGACACCCGAAGAGCGCACCCAGTTGCGCACCAAAGCAATCAAACTGCGATGAAAGAAAAATGGTTGCGCCGACAACCAGCAGCATGGAAAACTCAACACAAGAGCAACCTGACCACTCAGCTTGGTCACAAAGCATGAAACCTACCTGCAGGACATCGGCAGAAGGGACCAGCACGAGGTCCAAGCAGCTCAGCACCACGAAGCCTACCTGCCAGACATTGGCAGAAGGGACCAGCAAGAGGTCCAAGAAGTTCAGCCAAGGCGCAGTCCGCGGACATGGACCAACGAACTTCAACTTCATAATTAATGGAGGCGACAGAAAGAGGAAGTGAAGGTCGCGACGCTAACCCTGGGAGTTAAGTGACAAGAAGACAGTGTCCTAGGACTAGGACAAGACCAGGAAGACACGTGCAGACTGCGCGCGCTGCACGGGGAATCCTGGCTAGAGAAGGTGAAAGAAGACAGGGCCAGGTTACGTCGCGAGAAGAAGAAGACTGGCCACTGCCACTGAGAAAAGAAGGAAGAAGAAACCAGAGTGGCACACTGCCACTGCAAGAAGAAGGAAGGAGAAATCAGAGTGGCCACCGCCACTGGAAGAAGAAGGAAGGAGAAGTCAGAGTGGCACACTGCCACTGCAAGAAGAAGGAAGGAGAAATCAGAGTGGCCACCGCCACTGGAAGAAGAAGGAAGGAGAAGTCAGAGTGGCACGCTGCCACTGCAAGAAGAAGCCGCCCCTGCGGAAGGAAGGAAGGTGACAGGCACTGGAACACCTGAGTGCATTGGAGGACAAGACCTGGCAAGAGCACCGGCAGCGCAGACCAAAGACAACTACCTACGAGCCATCCATCCACAATGCAATCGCAGAAGAGAGCAAGCTAGACTGTTGGCGACATCTACCTCTGGGGTTGAGCGGAAGATTGGATGGCGAGACTGCTCAGGCCTCCGGAAGCTGAGGAACTGACCACCTCACACCAGCCCGTGGCAACCCATTAAACAGAGGCCTCAAGGGACTCTGGTGGCAGCAAGTCCCGCACGGTAGACAGATCCACAGTTGTGCGTCTGCAGGACCCAAGGGGATGAAAGCCTCGCGAGCAAGGAAAAGAGTCGATGGCTCAACCTTCAGGTGGAACAAGGACACAACGGTGAGGCTCGTGGAGCGCCCTGCTCACGGCCCGAAGGCTATGGTAGAGCAACACGACCGAAAACACCAGTCCAGTGGAAACCTGGCAAAGAGGTCCTCCCGGACATCTGGTGAGAGAAGAACGCCGGCGAGAGGGGCATCCTAGTGAGAGGGATGTTTGCACCTACTCTCTTCACCTGCCAAGAGACAACATTGAAGCCTGCCCGGAAACATCACAAAGCCAGAATGGAGAAAAGAAGCCAGAAGACGGTCAACACCTACATCATCAATCTCTCTCCAATTATTCATCGTCACCAAGAGAGCAAAGCAAAAGGCAGGGCTGAGAACAACATCCAGACGGCTCAGACAAAGAATGAACCAGCCGAACAACTACGAGTTGTAACACAGAGAGCTTTTATTCCTGGATGCAGGAACTACACTGCCTACGGTTTGCAAGCAGCCAAAGAGACTCGTTGAAATCATAAATCCAATGTTACATTTTCGTGTCTTTTCTTTTCCCCACAGGGTGTTGTACTTTTCCTGTTTGGTTTGATTTTCACCAATTTTGGGAGGGATGTAAGGACCCAGAGTCACAGTTAGCATTCTAGTGTTCTGTATGTAATTACACTGAACACCCACCCACCACTGATGTCACTGGTCAGGTGACAGAGCTATAATAAAGGTGGCCGAGCGCACGTGCTCGTAGCCAGTTGTACCCTGTATGCAGTGTGTCCTGTGTCTCACTCATTATCAGCATGAGGGCCTAGGGCCCGATCCTGCTTTTACTGCTTGCTTTTCAAGCACTACTTTCTTTCTTTCTTTCTTAAGCACTCCATTAGATTGTGCGTGTTCTTGAGAAGTTTCTCTTGTCTACATTTTTTATTTTTTTATTTTTGAGTTTTCTATAGCGTGAACTATACCCAAGACATTGGGTATCAGAGACCTTTTACATAGCACCAGTTTCGTTACAGAAGGACACATTAATTTTTGTTAGGCACGGGGACATTAAGTGATTTGCCCCGAACCACAGGTTGTTTTGCGTCGTTGCCGAGACTCGAACCCCGTTCCCCAGCTTCGAGGTCGACGCTCTGGCCGTATCTCTACATCTCTACATCTATCCCCCCTAGAACTCTGTTACCCGACTTCTTCTCCACACCTCTTGTGCTGGCCCGCGTGCTTCTCCCCATTCCTTACCCCACCTGCACCCTCCATTTTCTTTTACCCCAACCAAGTGTTGCTTTTGCCTCTGCCCTGGTTGCTTTCGCATCTCCTCCCATGTTGCTTAAGCACTACCTCTCACCATCCCATACGTAGCTGTTCTTTTCACCCCCCACCATGTGATGTATTCCTATAGGTTCTGAATCGATCCCCCTATTCCTGACCCTATTCTGGTTAGCAAACTAACAAGTTAACTAGTAATCAGCCCATGAGGCAGAAAATCCCCATGATGCAGATACCGTTATCTGACGCAGTCACACTACGGCACAGGAACGTGTTATCTGATTAGGTCATAACGCTTGCGATCTAATTAGACAAGCGATATTCCTCCAGCCCCTGATAAGGCATACGGAGTTCTCATAACAAATCAAACCTATGACAACCTGGGCAAAACCCTGCGGCCATTGTTTTGATTTCACCGAGAACTTCAGCAAAAGAATGTGCTAACGAGCAAGTCGTATGACATCCTTATTGACGTATCTATGTCCATCCTTACGTCAATCTCGGCACCTTAAAGGTATAAATATTACCGATCTTGCCCTATGCAAACACACGCGTGGTGACGAGACGGAGCAGCCATACTTGCCGAAGCCCAGAAGCAGAGCAGACCCCGCTGGCAGCAGCCCCGCCTTTCTGACGCGCTGAGAACGAGAAACTGCTTTCTCCTGCCGAGAAACCAAGCACCGGCGCTTCCGGGTAGCCCTCGCAGGCAGCCTGGAATATCGAGACCAGAGAAAGAGATACCATTCCTCATTCATCCTAACTTCCAGGTACAGAACTGAATAACCCCTCGCAGAGAATTCTTAAGTTAGTCACTTGGCAAAAACAACCTTAACTTAAACTGTAACTTTCTATTCCCGCCCACGTATTAGGCTTAGGTCAGGTACACGGGGTAGGCGTATCTAGAAACACCAGTTGAGTACGTTTAGTTAAATGTATATGTGTATGTAATATATTTTATTCATTTTAAACATCATGGGCCAGATGTAGGTAGCCAAATACCGGTCGGTAACGGCCGAATTCGGCCGTTACCGACCGGTATTTGGCTACCGAGATGTAGGGGCAGGTAAACTGGGCAAATCGGTAATTTTACCGAATCTGTAAATATACCGGTCGGTAAATTTACCGACCGATATTTTTACAGAATCGGTAAAATTGATATGTAGGTGGGACTCTTCTGAGTCCCACAAGGCCTAAGAAATCGGTATTTTACCATCAAATTCAATTTGATGGTGAAATACCGATTCAGGTGTGCATGCACATGTGTGCATGCACACCTGTGCCATATGACAGGCAGACCTGCCCTTAGGGCAGGTATGCCTGCCATATGGCCCCCGAACCTTTTTTGGGGGTGCTAGAGGGTGTCAAAGTGACACCCCCTGCACCCTTGCCAAAAATCGGTATTTACCGATCGGTAAATACCGACCAGTAATGCCCCATTCATTCCTATGGGCTTCAAAGCCCATAGGAATGAATGGAGCATTACCGGTCGGTATTTACCGAATCGGTAAATACCGATTCTTAACGATTCGGTAAATGGAACATCTGGATGTTCCTACATACCCCCACTTCTTATTTACCGATTCTTAATTACCGAATCGGTAAAATTCGGTAATTAAGAATCGGTAAATAAGTTTTACCTACATCTGGCCCCATATGGCTTAGAAACCATATCAATGTTTTTACAGTATTATTTTATACTTCTGCTTTTAATGTATGCACTTTACTTAACTATAAGTATTGCAATAATATCGATCCATTTCTCTTGTATGAGAAAAGAGACTGATCAATAAATACCACCTTTTTATTGAATACGCCCGTCTCTTCCTTTTCTCTACAATCTGATGAGACTAAGAATGCACGTACTGACTGAGTAAAATAAATTGCCTTTTGTTCACACGACTCTCGAGATTTACTCTTGATTAGGGGAGAGCAAAGTTGTCATGTTCTATGGTTGTCAGAAACTAAATCCCTTCTTGTCTAATCAGGGAAGTTAAGTCCTTCCTGAACATTCGAGAAAGTTTCTAGTGAACTCTGAGCTAAGCTGGCAAACCCAAAACTTTAAGTCTAATATCGACAGTAGTAGACCTAGTTAACGTCTGGTCTAGGCCTTTACTATTGTAGGTATTATTCCAATGCGCAGAGCCTATTGGGATGATAGGAGCTACACTACAACCATCACCGGTATTGCTTCTGAGCCCATGTCCTCTTGCTTTTGAAAAATATGCTTTTGTGTCTTTTATTCTCTTTTAAACTACCTATCCAACTTGGCTTAATAACTAAATAGAAAAAAATCCACCCACGTCATATTTAAACAGGTGCAAGTGTGGTCAAAATGACACGGGTAGCCGCATCAAAGCCTTTGTTTTTTTAGGGCTCGCAAGCGAAGCGAGCGGAAAGCCCTTTTCTTAGGGTTCCAATTTTGGACCTGCACATTCCACATAGCTAGTGCATGTGCATTTGAAGGTCCATTTTAATTGGGCTTTGGGTGCGTGCTGTTTTATAACAAAAACACGCAATAGGCCATAGGCGGTCACGTAACTCCGCCTATGGCCTATTGGTGTCTGTTACGCGCACCAGAGCCCATATGTCTTCAATTATGGCAGCCAGACGGCTAATTAAAAACAGATGCTGGCAGTGGCGCGCGCGCGTGCACCATTCGTGGGCGTTTTTTTAAATTTTGGATCCATTTCACTGCGAGCAACTAAATCAAACAAGCATTTTTAGGGCTCGCCTATTAATATCCCGCAGGGATATAATAGGCGAGCCCTATTGGGGTGAAACCAAGAGCTAAACTAAAGCAAAGCGTTTTCATCAAGTGCACGTCCTCGTGCACGAGCTTGCCCGAGCCTTCCAGCAGCATTTCTCCTCCCCTTACCATTTGCTCCTGCCTCCGAGAGCTTCAAAGGGATCTGCTTCCCCGCCCACTGCTTCACACTTCACACTTCACGGCCGCCAGGCCATCAGTCGCATTTCTCCTTCCTTCGTGCCCAGCCCCCCTCCCAGCGCTGCTTTGTTCTAAAGTCCATCTGTGGCTCCTCTTAATCTCGTCCATCTTCCCTTTCTTTCCCTTGCCTTCGATCCCTTCATGCCCTCTCTCTTCTACCCGCCGCTTTGCCTCCCCTCCCTTCTTCTTCTTAGAAAAGTCATTTTCTAAGGCCTACATAACTTTCAAGAAGAATAAAAGTTCTCTCGTGTTTGCAGTTGTTTATTCCTGCATTTCGGGAAACATAAAAACAAATGAACAGACAGGATAGTATTCTCTATGTCATCTGCACTACATGTGTTTTTCTGACTTTTAAATTCGTGAACATTTGCACATTTTCCAGTTGTATTTCCAGAATTTACACGTTTTTAGTATTCTTGGGATTTCACACACATTAGTACTTTATTAAAACACACACGGGTGGATTTTCTCTGAGCAGATTTTATTTTATTTACTAAAATCATGCTCCATCAATTGTGACACTTTTTGAAAGTCTGCCATGTAGTCCGCAAAATGTTCCGCTTTTCCGACGAGTGGTCGGTGTTTTCTTTACAAGATGAGAAAAAGATATGAGCTGCAACAAAGAGGGTGTCCTGTAATGTAAACTCATCCCAGAAGCACCTATAACAAGCATTTGCAATGCAATAGGTCTCGCATTTATGCAAGTTTGAGCTATTGACATTGTAAATGACTGCCTTTTCTTTGTTTTTAAAACTTAAATAAAAGGCAGTCATTTACTATGCCAATATTTAAAACTCGTGTAAATGCGAGACCTATTGCATTGCAAATGCTTGTTTTTAGATAGTTGTGTTATGGTCGGTGGAGGATCCGGTGGGGGGGCTTGTTGGCGCAGAAGTCATTTACAGCACTCCCAGCATCAGTAATGCAGTCAGTCTGGAGCCCTTGCAGCTGGGAGGGGAGGTCAGTGTGGGGGCTTCCCTTAGCCCGACGAGTTGGGGGTCAGGGAAGGAGGCGAGGGGGCACAGTGGTAGCAGCTGGCGCCTCTTTTAGGCGGCTCTCTGGCCTTTCTTATGCAAACCCCAGCACTTACTCTGCGTTTATACGAGCTGGGAAGCTGGGTCCTCCCCACACGTCCTAAACGCAAGGCGTGCGAGCGGCTAGAGCGAGGCTTTGTATCCTGGGTTGTACGAGACTTTGTGGGAAAATACTGTCATCTGACCCAGCCACCCCATACCCCAAGTCCGATTTTAGGAGTAACGTAGCTTTCAACTTTCCCAGTTCTATCCGTCAATAGATCATACGTTCCCGTTTTTTTTCCCTTTGCATGCTGGGATTTTTAGTCTTGTTTGAGTCACTCTGCAGTCACTCTCAGAGTGTGAGTGCAGAGTGAGTGCAGAGTGAGTGTGAGTGTAGAGTGACTGCAGAGTGAGTGTGAGTGCAGAGTGAGTGTAGAGTGCAGAGTGAGTGCAGAGTGAGTGTGAGTGCAGAGTGAGTGTGAGTGCAGAGTGAGTGTGAGTGCAGAGTGAGTGCAGAGTGAGTGTGAGTGCAGAGTGAGTGCAGAGTGAGTGTGACTGCAGTGTGAGTGCAGAGTGAGTGTGAGTGCAGAGTGAGTGTGAGTGCAGAGTGAGTGTAGAGTGAGTGCAGAGTGAGTGCAGAGTGAGTGGGCAGTGAGTGTGCAGAGTGAGTGTGCAGAGTGAGTGTGCAGAGTGAGAGTGAGTTCAGAGTGAATTTCAGAGTGAGTTCAGAGTGAGAGTGAGTGCAGAGTGAGTGAGTGCAGAGTGAGTGTGAGTGCAGAGTGAGTGTGACTGCACAGTGTGTGACTGCAGAGTGAGTGTAGAGTGAGTGCGAGTGCAGAGTGAGTGCGAGTGCAGAGTGAGTGCGAGTGCAGAGTGAGTGCAGAGTGAGAGTGAGTGCAGTAAGTGTGACTGCAGAGTGAGTGCAGAGTGAGTGTGACTGCAGAGTGAGTGCAGAGTGAGTGCAGAGTGAGTGTGACTGCAGAGTGAGTGCAGAGTGAGAGTGACTGCAGAGTGAGAGTGAGTTCAGAGTGAGTTCAGAGTGAGTTCAGAGTGAGAGTGAGTTCAGAGTGAGAGTGAGTTCAGAGTGAGAGTGAGTTCAGTGTGAGAGCAGAGTGAGTGTGAGTGCAGAGTGAGTGTGAGTGCAGAGTCGGTGTGAGTGCAGAGTGGGTGTGAGTGCAGAGTGAGTGCAGATTGAGTGCAGAGTGAGTGCAGAGAGTGTGAGTGTGAGAGTAGAGTGAGTGCAGAGTGAGTGCAGAGTGAGTGCAGAGTGAGAGTGCAGAGTGGGTGAGTGCAGAGTGAGTGCAGAGTGAGTGCAGAGTGAGTGTGAGTGCAGAGGGAGTGTGAGTGCAGAGTGAGTGTGAGTGGAGAGTGAGAGCAGAGTGAGTGTGAGTGCAGAGTGAGTGTGAGTGCACAGTGAGTGTGAGTGCAGAGTGAGTGCAGAGTGAGTGCAGAGAGTGTGAGTGAGAGTGCAGAGTGAGTGTAGAGTGAGTGCAGAGTGAGTGCAGAGTGAGTGCAGAGAGTGTGAGTGTGAGTGCAGAGTGAGTGCAGAGTGAGTGCAGAGTGAGTGCAGAGTGTGAGTGCAGAGTGAGTGTGAGTGCAGAGTGAGTGTGAGTGCAGAGTGAGAGTGAGTGCAGAGTGAGAGTGAGTGCAGAGTGAGTGCAGAGTGAGAGTGAGTGCAGAGTGAGTGTGAGTGCAGAGTGTGACTTCAGAGTGCAGAGTGAGTGCAGAGTGAGAGTGAGTGCAGAGTGAATACAGAGTGCAGAGTGAGTGCAGAGTGAGAGTGAGTGTTGGACCCGGCCTCGTGGCGTGGTCCCACCCCTCCCGCATGGCAGGCCCTGAACGGCAATCGACCCCTGTCCTCCCCCCTGCAGCTACCCTCTCCAACCTTCAACGAGAGCCACCACTCCTGGCGACCCCCGGCTCTCCCCCTCAGGAACACGGCGACCCCTACTCGCCCCACTCTGCTGGTCCGGCCCCTACCCCGGGCCGCCATCTCAGGCCCCGACTCCATCTTGGGCCCTCCACGTCCGGACCATGTGGCCTCGGCCCGACCTCGGCCGCGGCCCCAGCGAAGCCCCGACATCGAGGCACCAAGATCCGACCAGGTGGTAAAGCGGCCACTCGACGGATCAAGGAGGAGGGGAGTTTCGATGGCCCTCCAGCCGTCCCCGGACGCCTGGTTTCGATCGCCCTCCGGCCTCCCTGGGCGCTGGCTTCATCCCCCTGCTGGGTGTCTGGACACTCTCATCCCGGCCCCTCTGACCCCTAGGCGCGAGGGTCCGGACATCAAAGGACTCCAGACCTATATCTGGGGCAGCTCTGGAATGGGTCGGTAGTTGTGTCCTGGAGTCGAGAGCCCTGCTGATCGAATCGCGGCTGACCCTGAGAAGAACTCGCTACTTTGAACCCTGGAACCTCGGAGCCCTGCTGACCTGGTCGCGGCCCCCCTACTTGCTGAGAAGAAGATCCTCACGGAACATCGGAGCCCTGCTGACGTTGTCGCGGCCCGACCTCGCTGAACCATCCTCGGAGCCCTGCTGACGCTGTCGCGGCCCGACCTCGCTGAACCATCTTCGGTGCCCTGCTGACGCTGTCGCAGCCCGACCTCGCTGAACCATCCTCGGAGCCCTGCTGACGCTGTCGCTGCTGACCGTGCGGAACCCCCAAGCTCGAGGATTGAGAGCTGTGCGTAGGGTATCCCCGTGCCAGGCTGGTACTAGGACTGTCCCGCTACCCCCTTCCCACAGTTACCGAGACATTAAGGATCCCTCGATCCGTTTGTACCTATGCTGAGAGAACCTACCTTTATTGCTGATAAAGACTCTAAGAATCTACCCTCTTGTGTGGTGTCCCTTTGTAGTGGTGTGATTGCTCGGCTGTTACGATTCTAGGAGAGGAGCCTCTCCAAGGAGGCCTCTCGACGGCGTTGGGCCAACTCCAGAAGGAGAGGTGGGTCTCAGGGTGGTCAGTCAGACATCTTCTGCCTCCCCTGGGATCGCCTTTCTAACATTGGTGGCAGGCGGTGCGATCCGAGCCGACGCAAATCGTACAGAGAGTAACTCACCCACTACTGACAGAAACACCCCACAACCATGAGTACCAAAGAAACCAGACCGACCGCGGAGTTCCAGAAGGAACGGTTGGAAGAATATACCCAAAAAGAATTGAAACAATTCTGCAAGGACCTGGGCATCGCTACCACTGGACTAAGCACCAAGGACGATTTCCAGCAGGCCCTACAAACATGGGTGGAGGCAGGAGCGACGCCACCCCAGACCGAAAATGCCACGGTCCCAGACACGCACCCGGAAACCCTCCCAACCCCAGCGGAAGAAAGAAATGCCAACGTAGACACGGGCCTCTCCCACGAAGACGCCCGAGAGCGAGAAAGGAGCCGGCTCCACGAATTGGAGCTCGCCCGACTCCGTCTGGACGGAGAACTACAGCTGGCCGAGAAAAAGATAGCCCTTGAGCAACTACGGCTGCAAGGAGACCTGGAGGAGAAACGAAGGCAGGGGGACTTAGAGGAGAAGAAGCTCACGTTTGAGCACGAGCATGGCTTAAAAGAACTTGAGATCAAGGCCAAACATGGTGAGGCCAGCGCCTCCGGGAACCGAAGCCCACCTCCTCCTGCGGACACGAAGGTCCACATCCCCAAAGATGTCGTCAAAGAATACTATAAAAATGACGACTTCCAACAATGGTTTAAGGCCTACGAGGTAGCCATGGCCTCTCATCGAATACCCCAAAAAGACTGGGGTGCCGGCTTGTGGGGGAAGTTCGTCAGCGAAGGGAGAGACACCCTGCTAGAGCTCCCAGACGCCGAGATGACCTCTTACGAACATATGAAAGACGCCCTACTTACTCGCTATGGACTCACCCCCGAGATGTACCGGCAGCGATTCCGAGACTGTAAGAAAATCCCCGGTACTACGTGGATGGAGTACGTGAACTTCTATAGCAGAGCCCTAGAGGGGTGGATCAATGGCAGCCAGGTCACCACCTACGAGCAGCTGTTCAACCTCATTGTATGGGAGCACCTCTCCAACAACTGTTTTGTCGAGCTCAGACAGCATCTCCTCGACAGCAAGCTGACCGAGCCACGTAAAGTCGCCGTCGCGGCCGATCGATGGGTGAGCACCCGGGTCCCCCGGAACTCGATGGGAGATTACGGCCGAAACCCCCAGGGCTCCCCCCGCCAGCGAGGCAGTGGAGGAGGCCAGAACAGGAACCGAGACTCCCCCGCGGTGCCGCCCCGGAGTCCACCCCGGGGGCCGCCCCCGACCCACACTTCGCCATCCCTGGCCAGAAGAGGGGCCCCCCAGCACGGACGTGGCCCTGCTCGAACGCTACCTGTTACAAATGCCAGCGGCCCGGTCACTATGCCAGTGACCCCCACTGCCCGTTGAACCAATGACCCGGCACCACCGGTCCTCCAAACCGCCAGATCGCTGCCGCCGCCCTGGGAGAAGAAAGGGGCGAAGAAGAGAACTATGACGAAGACCAGACTGAGTGGGAGCCCGCCGCCATGTCCCTGGTATGTCTAGGCGAAAGAGACATGATCCCCCGGGCCCCGATCCCGGGCAACACTCAGAAGTACCGTCAGTGGGTCACCATTAATGGGCGCCGGGCCGAAGCCCTCGGTGACACTGGAGCCAGCGTGACGGCCGTCCGTTGCCACTTGGTGACCTCCAACCAGATCCTGCCCAATGTGCTGTGCCCAGTACGGTCGGCGGACAATTCAGAGAGCCTGTGGCAGATGGCCCGAATCCCCTTCGAGTGGGGGGGGGGTGTCGGGCATGCTGAAAGTGACCATCCGGGATGATGCTCCCGTGGACTGCCTCCTTGGGAACGACCTAGAAAGTTCCCCCTGGGCCCACGTCGAGCGGAGAGAGCATCTGGGGATGCTAGGCCTTCCCGAATGGGTCTGTGCGACCACCCGATCCATGGCCGCCCGGGCCACCACCCCGACTGAATCCACCCCGACCGAAGAACCAGAGTGGCCCGCGCCTCCGCCGCCCTCCGTCCCCGAAGATGCCGACCCTAAGCCCGGCCCACTGGGGCCCACCCGTGAAGAAATTGCTGAGCTCGGCGACCTCCCGGAACTAGCCCAATGGTGCCAAGAGGGTGGCCCCACACAAGAGCAGTTCCGTCAACAACAGAAAGCGTGTCCCTCCCTCGAGGGAACCCGACAGCAAGCCGCCGCTCAAGACGCCGGAGACCCATCGGGGTCCCACTGGGTCTATTGGGACAACGATCTCCTCTACAGCGAACAGAAGATTGCCGAACTGGGGGCCAGCCGGGTGCTGGTGGTCCCCCTCCGATTCGGAAACTTCCTCCTGAACGTGGCACACGATGTGCCCCTCGCCGGGCACCTGGGGCAGGACAAAACCTACAGCCGCCTGGTGACCCATTTCTACTGGCCAAAAATGAGAAATGATGTGAACAATCACTGCCGGACTTGCCCAACCTGCCAAGCCAGTGGGAAGAGCGGAGGGAAGCACAAGGCCCCCCTTCAACCCTTCCCAGTCGTCAACACCCCATTCGAGCGGGTGGGAATCGACATTGTGGGGCCTCTGGAGCCCCGAACCTCTCAAGGTCATCGTTTTATTCTCGTCCTGGTGGACCATGCCACCCGCTATCCCAAAGCCATCCCTCTCCGGACCGTGACGGCCCCCGTGGTGGGCCGGGCGCTGATGGGGATCTTCTCCCGGGTGGGCTTCACCCGAGAGGTCGTCAGTGACCGGGGTACGGACTTCATTTCCCGATACATGAAGTCCCTGTGGCAACAGTGTGGGGTAACGTACAAGTTTACGACCCCCTACCGCCCCCAAGGGAATGGACTGGTGGAACGTTTCAATCGAACCCTCAAGGGGATGATCATGGGCCTGGAAGAGCCCTTGCGACGCCAATGGGACGTGTTGCTGCCCTGCCTCCTCTTCGCCTATCGGGAGGTCCCTCAGAAGTCCCTGGGGTTCAGCCCCTTCAAGCTATTGTACGGACACCCCGTCTGGGGTCCCCTCAGCCTGGTCAAAGAAGGCTGGGAGGTTGCAGTCCGAGATGCTTCCCCCGACGTCTACCGGTACCTCCTGACCCTCCGAAACCAGACTCGGAAGTTCCGGGAACTTGCCGAGGCCAACCTCGAGGCCAGCCAAGAGGAGATGAAACGCTGGTATGACCAGAACGCCTCTTCCATTGAGTTCGAGCCGGGCCAACAGGTCTGGGTCATGTCCCCGGTCGAACCCTGTGCCCTCCAGGACAAATGGACTGGGCCCTTCAAAGTGGTGGAGCGCAAGAGCCCTGTCACCTACCTGGTGGACATGGAGTCCCCCAGGAACCCCCTTCGGGTCTTCCACACCAACAGGCTCAAGCCTCACTTTGTCCGAACGGAACTTAGCCTACTGATGGCTACTGATGGCGGGGCCGAAGACGACTCCGAGCCCCTACCGGACCTCCTGAGCACCTCCGAGAAAGACGGCTCCGTAGAGGGGGTCACCCTCTCCTCCGTCCTGACCCCCGAACAGCGCCAGGACTGCCAAAAGCTGTTGGGTCAATTCACAGACTTGTTTTCTCCCACCCCCGGAGTCACCCAGTGGTGCGGCCACGATGTCGACACCGGGGACAGCCCGCCTGTACGACACCGGGCCTACCGAGTTCCCGACCGAGTTCGGACCTGCATTCAATCGGAGGTCTCCAAGATGCTGGCCCTGGGGGTAGTCGAACCCTCTGACAGTCCATGGGCCAGTTCCGTCGTCCTGGTCCCAAAAGCCGCCGCCCCTGGCGCCACTCCCGAACTGCGATTTTGTGTAGACTACCGGGGGCTGAACGCCGTCACCCGGACCGATGCCCAACCCATTCCCCGGGCCGATGAACTAATCAACCGCCTGGGGGCGGCCCGCTACCTGAGCACCTTCGACCTAACCTTCCGGCTACTGGCAGATCGGACTCACCCCGGGCGCCCAAGAGCGCTCCGCTTTCTCAACCCCCGATGGCCACTACCACTTCAGGGTGATGCCCTTCGGGATGAAAAACGCCCCCGCAACCTTCCAGAGGCTGGTGAATAAGGTATTGGTGGGACTAGAAGAATTCAGCTCCGCATATCTAGACGATATTGCGATGTACAGCCTCCACTGGGCCGAGCACCTCAAGCACCTCTGGGAGGTCCTGACGGCCCTCAGACGTGCCGGACTGACCATAAAAGCAAGCAAGTGCCAGATCGGCCAAGGGTCCGTGACCTATCTGGGACACCAAGTGGGGAGCGGCCATGTGGCTCCCCTTCAACCCAAGATCGACGCCATCATGGCCTGGGAGCCCCCGGTCACCCAGACAGCAGTCAGAGCCTTCCTAGGGCTCACTGGGTATTACCGGCGCTTCGTGAAGAATTATGGGAGCATTGTGGGCCCCCTCACCGAACTCACTTCCAAGAAGCAGCCACAGAAGGTGCACTGGACACCTGAGTGTCAGGCCGCCTTTGAGACTCTGAAGACAGCGATGTGTACCGCCCCCGTGCTCCAAGCCCCCGACTACAGCCGGGAATTCGTAGTCCAAACCGATGCCTCGGAGCACGGTGTCGGGGCGGTCCTTTCCCAAATCAACCCCGAAGGAGTTGATCAACCTGTGGCCTTCATCAGCCGACGTCTGCTGGCCCGATAGCAACGCTGGAGCACCATTGAACGAGAGGCCTTCGCCGTCGTGTGGGCCCTCAAGAAACTCCGACCCTATCTCTTCAGCACCCACTTCCGGGTGCAAACTGACCACCGGCCTTTGCGGTGGTTGATGCAGATGCGAGTAGAGAACCCAAAGTTGCTGCGATGGTCCATCTCCCTACAAGG
This sequence comes from Lissotriton helveticus, assembly GCF_964261635.1. Lineage (NCBI taxonomy): Eukaryota > Metazoa > Chordata > Amphibia > Caudata > Salamandridae > Lissotriton > Lissotriton helveticus. The sequence continues at coordinate 960,088,981 of NC_136061.1, read as the reverse complement.
GATGGAATTCACTGTGGAACATGGCCCCGGCCACGACCACGCCAACGCCGACGGCCTGTCCCGCTTCTTCCGCCTCTGCGAGGAGAACCCCCAGGAAGATGGGTGACTCTCCCTGCGTTCAGCTGGGGGGGACGTGTGTTGGACCCGGCCTCGTGGAGTGGTCCCACTCCTCCCGCATGGCGGGCCCTGGACGGCAATCGACCCCTGTCCTCCCCCCTGCAGCTACCCTCTCCAACCTTCAACGAGAGCCACCACTCCTGGCGACCCCCGGCTCTCCCCCTCAGGAACACGGCGACCCCTACTCGCCCCACTCTGCTGGTCCGGATCCTACCCCGGGCCGCCATCTCAGGCCCCGACTCCATCTTGGGCCCTCCACGTCCAGACCACGTGGCCTCGGCCCGACCTCGGCCGCGGCCCCAGCGAAGCCCCGACATCGAGGCACCAAGATCCGACCAGGTGGTAAAGCGGCCACTCGACGGATCAAGGAGGAGGGGAGTTTCGATGGCCCTCCAGCCGTCCCCGGATGCCTGGTTTCGATCGCCCTCCGCCTCCCTGGGCGCTGGCTCCATCCCCCTGCTGGGTGTCTGGACACTCTCATCCCGGCCCCTCTGACCCCCAGGCGCGAGGGTCCAGACATCAAAGGACTCCAGACCTATATCTGGGGCAGCTCTGGAATGGGTCGGTAGTTGTATCCTGGAGTCGAGAGCCCTGCTGATCGAATCGCGGCTGACCCTGAGAAGAACTCGCTACTTTGAACCCTGGAACCTCGGAGCCCTGCTGACCTGGTCGCGGCCCCCCTACTTGCTGAGAAGAAGATCCTCACGGAACATCGGACCCCTGCTGACGTTGTCGCGGCCCGACCTCGCTGAACCATCCTCGGAGCCCTGCTGACGCTGTCACGGCCCGACCTCGCTGAACCATCTTCGGAGCCCTGCTGACGCTGACGCGCCCAACCTCGCTGAACCATCCTCAGAGCCCTGCTGACGCTGTTGCGGCCCAACCACGCTGAACCATCTTCGGAGCCCTGCTGACGACGTCGCGGCTCGACCGTGCGGAACCCCCCAGCTCGAGGATTGAGAGCTGTGCATAGGGTATCCATGTGCCAGGCTGGTACTAGGACTGTCCCGCTACCCCCTTCCCACAGTTATCGAGACATTAAGGATCCCTCGATCCGTTTGTACCTATGCTGAGAGAACCTACCTTTATTGCTGATAAAGACTCTAAGAATCTACCCTCTTGTGTGGTGTCCCTTTGTAGTGGTGTGATTGCTTGGCTGTTACGATTCTAGGAGAGGAGCCTCGCCAAGGAGGCCTCTCGACGGCGTTCGGCCAACTCCAGAAGGAGAGGTGGGTCTCGGGGTGGTCAGTCAGACATCTTCTGCCTCCCCTGGGATCGCCTTTCTAACAGTGAGTGTAGAGTGAGAGTGAGTGCAGAGTGAGAGTGCGTGCAGAGTGAGTGCAGAGTGCAGAGTGAGTGCAGAGTGAGAGTGAGTACAGAGTGAGAGTGAGTGTGAGTGCAGTGTGAGTGCAGAGTGAGAGTGACTGCAGAGTGAGAGTGCAGAGTGAGAGTGCAGAGTGAGTGCAGAGTGAGAGTGAGTGTGAGTGCAGAGTGAGTGCAGAGTGAGAGTGACTGCAGAGTGTGAGTTCAGAGTGAGAGTAAGTTCAGAGTGATTGTGAGTTCAGAGTGAGAGTGAGTTCAGAGTGAGAGTGTGTTAGACGGGGACCTGGAGGGTCGGCCGAGCACAAGGGGAGAGGCCTCCGGTGAGGGCCGTCTCCAGCGATCGTACAGACAAGTAACTTCCCCCCCACAGATGGACACCACACGAAGATCAGCTTAACACCTTTTATAGGCAATTCTTGAGTAAGGTGGTACGATACAAGGAGATCAGGACACGATGGTCCTCTCAATTCTAGTCTCTATTAGGGAAAGGGGGTAGCGGGACAGTCTTGGTACCTACGGGTACTGAGGTGAAACGGTGGTAGCTCACAATCCTCGAGCTCGGCGTTCGGACGGGTCAGACCGCGGCAGCGCCAGCAGGTCCCGAAGAGGTCGTAGGTGGCAACGGGCCGCGGCAGCGCCAGCAGGTCCCAACGAGGATGACGGTTACAACGGGTCGCGGCAGCGCCAGCAGGTCCCACGAGGATGAAGGTTGCAGAAGGCCGCGGCAGCGCCAGCAGGCAGGACGATAGTTCACAAGGCAGGGCTGCGGCAGCGCCAGCAGTCCGTCAAGGATGAGTTCTTCTCGGTGTCTCTCGACTCCAGGATACAACTCCCTTCCTGCTCTGGGGCTGCCTCAGTTATAGGTCTGGCGCCCTTTGATGTCCGGACCCTCGCACTGGGAGGTCGGGAGGTCCGGGATGAGGGAGTCCAGACACCCAGCAGGGGGGTGGAGCCAGCACCCGGGGAGGCTGGGGGCGATCGGCACCTGGCGGGGGAGAGCCATCGACACTTCTTTCTCCCATTAACCTGCCAAGTGGTCCGTTCACCTCCTGGGGGGATGGTGGTGCCGGGATGTCGGGGCCCGGCCAGGCCCAGGGTTGGGGTCGAGCTGAGGCCACGCGGCCGCGTGGTGCAGTGTCCAAGATGGCGGCTGGGCCGGGCAATGGGATTGACGGGGGCCTGGGCCCGTGGCACAGAGATATCCGGGAGCAGGCGTCCCGGAGGGGACGGGTTGCGGGTTGCTTCTGTGGGTAGCACCCGGAGAGCCGATGTCTGGGCCCTGTCATGCGGGGAGGGAGTGAGCCCTCTGTGGGGCCTGTCCAACATCCGTCCCCCCCAGCTGAAGGCGGGGAGAGTCACCCATCCTCTTGGGGACTCTCCTCGTCGAGGCGGAAAAAGCGGGACAGGCCATCCGCGTTGGCGTGGTCTTGGCCAGGGCGATGCTCCACAGTGAAGTCCATCCCCTGCAGGGAGATGGACCATCGCAATAGTTTGGGGTTCTCTCCCCGCATTTGCATTAGCCATTGCAGGGGCCGATGATCTGTTTGTACCCGGAAGTGGGTTCCGAAGAGGTAAGGCTGGAGCTTCTTGAGGGCCCATACTACTGCGAAGGCCTCTCGCTCAATGGTGCTCCAGCGCTGTTCTCGGGGCAAGAGGCGTCTGCTGATGAAGGCCACTGGTTGGTCGACTCCCTCGGGGTTCAGTTGGGAGAGGACGGCCCCGATGCCATGGTCTGAGGCATCAGTCTGGACGATGAACTCACGGCTGTAGTCGGGGGCCTGGAGCACAGGAGCGGTGCACATGGCGGCCTTCAGCCTCTCGAAGGCCGCTTGACAGTCGGGAGTCCAGTTGACTGTTTTTGGGTTGGTCTTGGATGTGAGTTCCGTGAGGGGCCGAACAATGCTGCCATAGTCCTTCACGAACCGCCGATAGTATCCGGTGAGCCCCAAGAAGGCTCGGACCTCGGTTTGGGTTACGGGGGGGCGCCAGGACTGGATGGCAGCGATCTTGAGCTGGAGGGGGGCCACCAGACCGCTCCCCACTCGGTGTCCGAGGTAGGTCACGGACCCCTGGCCGATTTGGCACTTGCTGGCCTTGATTGTGAGGCCGGCCTGTTGGAGGGCCTGCAGGACCCCTCGGAGGTGGTGGAGGTGGTCTGACCAGTGGCGGCTATACACCGCGATGTCGTCCAGGTATGCGGCGCTGAACTCTTCGAGGCCCGCCAATACCTGGTTCACAAGTCGTTGAAACGTGGCTGGAGCGTTTTTCATGCCGAAGGGCATCACTCGGAAATGGTAGTGTCCATCCGGGGTGGAGAAAGCGGATCGTTCTTGTGCCCTGGGGGTGAGGCCGATCTGCCAGTAGCCCGCCGTCAGGTCGAAGATGCTTAGGTAGCGGGCCGCCCCCATGCGGTCAACTAGTTCGTCGGCTCGGGGGATGGGGTGAGCGTCGGTTCGGGTGACAGCGTTCAGACCCCGATAGTCGACGCAGAACCGGAGCTCGGGTGTGGTGCCCGGGGCCGCAGCTTTGGGGACCAGTACAACCGGGCTGGCCCAGGGACTGTCCGAGGGTTCGATGACTCCGAGGGCGAGCATCTTGGAGACTTCTTCTTGGATGCAGGTGCGTACCCGATCTGGTACTCGGTACGGCCGGTGTCGGATAGGAGGACTGTCGCCAGTATCCACGTCGTGCAGGCACCAGGGGGTGACCCCGGGTGTGAGGGAGAATAGGCGTGCAAATTGCAGCAGGAGGGCCCGACAGTCTTGGCGCTGCTCCGGGGTCAGGGCCTCGGAGAGTTGGACCCCGTCCACTGAACCATCTTTTTCCCCGGTCCCCAGCAGGTCAGGGAGGGGCTCGGAGTCCTCTTCAGCTCCACTGTCTGTGGCCATCAGCAGGCTGAGCTCCGAGCGCACGAAGTGGGGTTTGAGTCTGTTGGCGTGGAGGACCCGGAGGGGGTTCCGGGGGGATTCCATGTCGATGAGGTAGGTGACGGGGCTCTTACGCTCGATCACTTTGAAGGGCCCCGTCCACTTGTCCTGTAAGGCACAGGGGGCGATGGGGGACATCACCCACACCTGCTGGCCAGGCTCGAATTCGATGGAGGAGGCATGTTGATCGTACCACTTCTTCATGTCCTCCTGACTGGCCTCAAGATTGGCTTTGGCGAGCTCTCTGAATCGCCGGGTCTGATTACAGAGGGTCAGGAGGTACTTGTAGACGTCTGGAGGGGTCTTCAGGGGGGCCATTTCCCACTCTTCCTTAACTAGGCTGAGAGGCCCTCGAACAGGGTGTCCGTACAGGAGTTCGAAGGGGCTGAAGCCGAGGGACTTCTGGGGGACTTCTCGGTAGGCGAAGAGGAGGCACGGTAGTAGCACGTCCCACTGGCGGCGTAGGGGTTCCTCCAGCCCCATGATCATCCCCTTGAGAGTGCGGTTGAATCGCTCGACCAGTCCGTTTCCTTGCGGGTGATAGGGGGTTGTGAATCGGTAGGTGACTCCGCACTGTTGCCATAGGGATTTCATATATTTTGAAATAAAGTTCGTGCCCCTGTGGAAAATTAGTACGGTTTGGTAAACATTATCTGCGCCATCTTGCCTTTTTCCCTGATGCCACACTTTTTGTCGTGCGCACCCGCCATTTTAGGTGCCTCGATCAGAACCACCCTCTGCACGCCACTAACCCCCAGCACAGCTCTCAACCTCGCAGGCATCCCCCCGGCACGCTGACAACCCCCCCCGCTCTCACATGCCTTGGGTCGTAAACCCCTCTTCAGCGCAGCTCTGCCTCGGAATCCCATCCTGTTCCCAGCGCGACACCTCCTTTCATTCCTTTCATGGTCCCAGGTCCTTTGATACAAACCCCCCTTTTTCCTGTGTGCCCGTTTGTCTTCCTCGTTCCCAGGCCGCCACCTGGCCCTGCGGATACTGTTTATTGCCCCCCCGTACAGTAGGAAGCCTCCCCATTAAAGGACCCTCGAATTGATCAAAGCCCCCACCCTATGAGATCCGATCAACCCCACACATCCCGTGAATCGGCGGAATGTCCAGCTGCGCGATAATCATCACCTGTTGTGACCGGGGTGGGGACTTCAACTGTAAATGTGTGTGGGAACGGGCCTGAAGGGGAGATTCCGAGGATGTCCTTTCATACTTCAAAGCATTGCAAGAATGTGTTACCTGCAATAAAGATCATAAACCTGTGTATAAGAGGCCAGGCCTCAGGGATGCGGTTAGAGCACCTCGTGACGATACTTGCTGTCCGAACTGATGTGTTCTCCTCCGGAGAGAATAAACCCTTGTTTCCTGCCTTCCAGTCTCCAGCGCCTGCCTCTTCATTGATTAATATTTTGTGGGTTAAAGAGGCGACACCGCCGGGCAATACTTAAGGATCTTTGTTTATTGGTTGTCCCTGACCCTTTTTTTTACAATTGGCGCCCAACGTGGGGCCCATCAGCGACACGTGGATCCAGTGGGAGAGGTCCTGACGACAGAGTGAACGACTGCAACGATCGGGAGAGCTCCTGCCCAATAGACCCTCGTCTGGCAGCCGATCATCCGAACTTCACTGGTTCCGAACAGACCTCTCTCGAGTGATCTACGGTCCTGACTGGGAACCATCAGGAGTGCCGGGAGGAATACGAGGAAAAGAGGACGATCGTGCGCTGGATTCGGAAGACAAGAAACTGTCCATACGGTCCGGGTAAGGTCGTGTAAACACGACGAATTGCGAAATGATTGTTTGATTGTTTGGAAAATACTAGTATTACTCTTTGTTGATTTGTTTGGAGATTCGCTGTCTGCAAACGGAGAAACAACAGGCTCCCTCTCTTTGCAAACAGTGTAGGATAGGTAACGCAGCCGTCGTGCCTATCTTTCTCCCCCACTGATTGATTGTTTGAACCCGAACTACGGTTCGTGGATTGTTCTCGGGAGATTTCCCTCTCCCACACTGATTAATTGTTTTGACCCCGAACTACTGTTCGCGGATTGTTTTCTGGAGATTCTCTGTCTGCAAACAGGAAAGAACAGGTTCCTCTTTGCAGATAGTGAAAGGGTAGAGGACGCAGACCTTTGCGGGCCTACTTATTCTCCCCACTGATTGTTTGATTGACCGAACATTGACTGTTCGATATTGGTTCATGAGGTATTCGCTGCCTGCAAACAACGTAGAATAGAAATATTCTGTCTAGTCTTTGCACGCAGGGATAAGGTAGGTAGTGCTGACTTTTGGCCCCATTGTAATCCGTCATGCCTATCTTCTCCCCACTGATTGGTAATTGGTTCAACCCGGACCGTTTATTAGAGGTGGACCATCTAGCTCCGCTGGAAGGCACCCCTAATAAAGACATGTTCACAAAGTATGGATTAGTTACCATAGCCTATAGTAAGCTGTGGCACAAGTATACCAAAGAAAATCAAGAGAAACAGTGGCCACTGATAGGATCCTTCAATCTTGATAAAATAGAAACGTTAGAAATAGCCCTTTGTAGTAGTAAGACAACGCCTATTATGCTCGACAGTCTCGGTATGTGGCGCAAAGAAGCAATGCAACGAAAGAAAAGAGACGAAGTCAGAGTAGGTAAAGAAACGCGACAGACAACCTTCCAAGCATCTGGTCGGCAAAAGGAAGGGATAGCGGCAACACGGTTCCAAGGAGTAAACGCAGGAAGGGAACGGTGTAAAGGGATATACCGACAGGACAACCCCAAGACACAACGACCCGAAAGTAATCCCCCGACACTACGCGCAGGACGACCAGACTTAGGGCAAAACCAATGTGCTTTTTGTAAATATTCCGGGCACTGGAAAGCCCAATGCCCGACTCTACTGAACACGGGTAAGAGCAGAGGGCCGACAGAAATAACAGGCCGGCAGAAAGGGAAAAGGCGTGAGACAAAGATGAATCAGACTGGCACAGACAGGCCGGATAGAACCACCGCGTTTGATTACGCCCGATGGCACAGATTTCGCCAGACCGATTTCAGCGACATGTTTGAGTCCTCATAGATCGAACAACGCTAAGACGGGAAACCCAGTCTAGCTCTAAGTTACCCGGTGACGAACCCCGTACTACCGCTACTGTTCCCGAACACAAAAGCCACCCTTCCGGATAACATACAGAAACAATACACAGAGTAGTCTCGGACAGATTAGTATACATTCCATTAATGAACTCAAACTCCGAGTGCAATGGGACTGATTACTCTCTGTTGCCCCCCCCACTCTGTAAAAAAAAAAAAGCAATTACAGGCCTGCATAGACAACCCCCCCATTACCCAGACATGCCTGTCCAAACAAAATACCTACCCCCACTCCGGAAGTTCCCGAAATGCAGCAGGTCACCGGTCACGCCCATCCGGAAGGTGAAACACACAGCACGTGTGGGGCGGGGCCTACTGACAGCCATCGATCGAAAAGATCGCCAGTGGGATGTCCAGGAGGCACCACGGGCCCGGCTTGTAATGGCCTTCCCATCCTCTTCTTCCTGGGGCGGCGTCCCCCGGGCCACGAGTAGGGAGGGGGCGGATGCAGATGACCCCCTCCCTCGTATCTCCTGGTCCGGCCATCACAAATACCTCCGCTGAAGAATTGGTACAGGGTGGGCTGGGAAGGAGAGGCGACGCGAACGAGCCTCTCCCACCTCCCCGGGTAGGAGGTTTCCCAGCCCCGGCCCGGCGCCGAAATCCTCCAGCCGGGCCAGCGACCATACTTCCGCAGCACAGGACATAGGATGGCCAGCGACCATACTTCCGCAGCACAGGACATAGGATGGCCAGCGACCATACTTCCGCAGCACAGGACATAGAATGGCCAGCAACCATACTTGCGCAGCACAAGACATACGATGGCCCTCAAGTGTACTTGCGGAGCACGGGATGTGGGGTGGCCACCATGTATACCCGTGAAAAGGGGCGGCGTGGGGTGCACTGGGGGAGGGAGGCGGCGCGAACGAGTCTCCCTCGCCCCCCCAGGTGGGGGCGCCACAGCTGCACCCTAGCGCCCGAGCCGAATGTCCTGCTCCTACGGCACGGTGTTCCATTTTTTCGCCCCAAGAAGTCTCTTCCACTCTTGCAGACACGACGAAGGACGGCTGCTGCGGGGTCTCAAAATGGCGTCTGGGCCCCCTGGAAGGCGGGTCTAGGCCGCTAGAGTAACTTTGACCAGCAATGTAACTCGGACGCTTGCCCACCGGGGCACGAGCCCCCACCTCCGACAGCATCCCCACAGCCTTGAAGATTCTACAAAAGTCCCCGGAGCCCTCGGCCCCTGCAGGCTTCCGGTGAGGAACAACTGCCTTGATCGCTAACGAAATAACCACGACATAGCCACCCTTCTGTTAGCACAAGTCTTTTTGAACTGCCGAAAGGGACTCTGGTCCAACCGCCGGTTGTGGGAAACATTTTGTCCCTGATGCTACTTCCGGACTAACCCGGCCTCGCCCAAAATGGCGCCGGTGTCAATAGGAACTTACGAACACCTCGTGGTGTTTTTAGCTAATAAGACTTGATGTTCTGAGATATGTATATGATCCTTTGTACACTTGACGAAAAAGAGGGAGGGTTCACTTGGCGAACATGTAAAAGGATCCCGTTAAAATGTTGGTTTCAATGTACGATTTATTATGATATTATTGTAACTGATACATAACCTCGCTTATGACACACGCCCACGGTGTGCATCTAGGAAATTTGATTGCAACTAGTCTGACTGTGCTTCCAATTATGAAATGAATGCCCCTTGATCCCTCAACTATTGATAGACGTTTTTAGTTTCTTGCAAATGACTAAATAAACCCTTTTAAAATGTTTTTTTAATGCTGCAAAATAGCCCCCCCTACTGTACGCGCTTCAGCCATCGCCGTGTCCGGCCAAATACGATTGCACTCTCATATCTACATGCTGAACGATTGTGCAAATAAAGGTTTTCCAAACTATGAACAGGTATTGCATGCTTTTGTAAAATGTGGGATCAGCGGGAGAGTTTTTCTGTGCGCTCTGCTTTGTTCTCTTTCTAAGGTTATTAGAAGATGGTTGCTCAGCCCCGGATTGAGGATCGAATCTAAGGCACGATACTCTGCCTCCAAATATGCGACTGGCTCAGGAACTAACGCATGGAGAAGGACCTCGACTTCTGAGGACGGGTAAAGTGAAGCGGTGTAAATGATAGAATGTTATAAAGGTATGGTACTCAAAGGTACTAGGGAACAGGGTTGGCCGAAGAGCTGATATGCCTTAGGACATCACAGCGTTGGAAAAGATTTAAGGACCCCGATAGCTAGATACATCTACAAACTAGATACCTCGCACTAAGCGCCTCTGATTTTTAACGTTTCCCTACACACGGCCTATAATGCCACACTCGGACCGTCTCCCTCGTGAACAACCTATCGCTCGCCATCCTTGCCACACTGCCCGCCCCCCTGACTTCAGAAACCAAGACCCCAGGGATTATATCCCGAGGAGATAAGACGAGTATGTGGTAAGTAAAGGACTTTCGTGCCCGTGCATTTGATATGCTCGAATGTTGTCCCCCCTCCCTTCCCCTCTTTTCCTCCCTCTACAGGTTACATTGGAATCACGACTGAGGTATGGTGAAGATCTGAAGCCTCGCCATGTCTGATACATGAAGCGGACTAACGCTGCAAGGTGGCACCTAAGGACACCCACAAACTACTCTTGTAACGAAAGAGCCAATAAGTTGTATGATATGATGAAACACGATCACCCCTAATCCGTGTTGCGTGAATGAGCACATGTCACGTATGTCTGAAACTATGAGAAAATGTTTTTTTTTATGCGACTGAAGCATTGACTTAACTAGTCAAAGGACCGAGAGTGCGAGAAGTGCGACACAATGGTGCCTTTTACTCAATGCATGTCCCTTTGTACCCGGCCTAATGCTCGTCCGTCCCAAACTGCATGCTTTCGAAATTCTAACACAGACCCGTAATGTCTCAATGTTGTGTAATGCGCTGAATAGCCTATCTTAATACACGGCCACTCCCCATGTCGCACGTGTACTATTTAGCCTATTGTTGCACATCTCTCTCTCTCTCTCTCTCTCTCTCTCTCTCTCTCTCTCTCTCTCTCTCTCTCTCTCTCTCTCCTCCACACTCTCACTCTTCCTAACGACTGGCACCTAATTGGCAAACCACCACCCCTGGTGCACCACCCAATTGGCTCCAAATACCGCAAGTATTTGCACAAATTTGTCTTAAATAAAATCACCTTGATGCCATGTTACTACCTCTCCTTTCTGCTAAATATTGATGAAACCTATAATTGGCCAAAAAGGAAAGGACAGGTAAGACGACTGAGGTTCCCTAATCTGACCCGTAATAAGGGAACTACATGTCAGTGGCTTCTATGATAAAAAAAAATGCCTCAGGTAACGCGACCTTCCCCGCCCCGAATTGTCTCAATACCCAAACAGTAAAAGTGATCGAAGCATACCCGTCTTCCCAGAACGCCCCCAGTTTTGTATCAGCTGCCCCGGACGAGAGTTTAAAAAAATATCCCTCACCCCCGGTTGTAAGAGATGGGTCGACTTACAACTGACACAGGCCAGCCGTTGTTCCTAGAAATGATTTGCTGATGAGCAAGCTACAGAGTTTAGAATTCGAGAAATGTCACTGAACGCTTACCAACTGAACTGAGGCCTTCTGCTAGATAACGCCCTCATGACACAAAGCAAGACGATAGTCCCTCACCCCAGTTTACTATGTTCCTAGTTGTTTTCCATAAAGACCCCGGTCACCCCAAGGATGAGTCGAATAGTTATCGCAAGCCCCCCGGTTTTTAATAAAGTAGTCAGGTTGTAAGAGACTATGTAGAAATTAGAATGATGTTTGCGAAGTTAAGATTAGACCGAAATGAAGAAATTGTTGCAGTGAACCCTGTTGAAAGTAAAATGTTTAGCTGAAAGATAGGATGCATTGATATAATGGAAAATTGTTTAGCCTATGTTCATTCCTCAGAAAAATACCTATCAGACCATGGTGAAAGCACGTTGCACTTTTTCGTAAAAATACAAAGCCCTGAAGAACGGTATAGCTTCGTAAGGCTCGTACTAGGAAAGTGGGTCTCTGCCAGAAGAACTGACGTGACTGTAATAAACAAATGCAATGAATAGGTATCAGATCTCGTACCACGACAATGAATGTAATACCAACAAACACCAAAGAAATAGTTACGAAGGAAAGTTATAGGAAATCCAGCAAACCCATCATCAATTATTTATATGTTGGTTGTAAACCCCAATGTAACGGATGTTTCCCAGTTGCTTGGAGTTGGGAGAGAAATAGACTTATGTGATTACCTTCCTCTGCCAATTCTCTAAAGACTGTCTTTTCAAACTCATTTAAGGGTACCACTGTTGGAGGAGAGAGAGACCGGATGTGGGAGCACGCGGCCTGACTGCAGATCGTGGAACATCTGCGACATTGGCCAAGGCGAGACCGCAACAGTAAGGAGTCGCAGGACGAGGCACTGTTTCCGACAAAATGAAAGGAAAGGGCTGACCTGATGCCCCTGCTCGATGATCAACATGTGCCGAAAAGTCCCCGCCCTCTGAACTCGGTCATGGGCCCGCCTACCTGAAGTTTTCCGTCCCCCTGGTCTGTTCCCGATCTGGCCCTGCTCCATCCCCTTTTCCTCCGACCTACCCTAAGGACTACTCACACACCCCCTTCTTCCACCTGAACTCTTTGACAATCGACTCGAAAAAGAAAAACTGCGGTCAGATAGAATAGGGTTTTGTTGCAAACTAAAATGAAACTTGGGTGCCCTGTCTAAGGTGCCCATGAAAGAATAGTTAGGACACAGGGCGAAAAAGGACCTTTTTGACCAGAAAAGCGAGGAAAAGGTCATGCCCTGCAACGCAGGACCTAGAATAGAGCTGGACACATAGCTCCACCGCCGGTGCTCAACAGTGCCAACAGAAGACGACAAAGAATGCTGAGAACTCACTAATGATGGTCCACGACAATAAGACTTCCCCTTCGAACAGTGACACCCCTGATTATCGTTTTTTACTACGTCTCATTTCTCTCCCAGCCACCATTGTATTGATTATGCTCCAACCGAATACGAAATGAACTTACATATGTAATAACCTATCAGTTCATATTCCGAATGACTATAAGCATCTATGAAATGTACCCAACGCTCTCACTACAGAATCGTTTTTGTCCGATATTGCATTACTATGACCCGCCTCCTAGGATGAAAGATTTTAAATGTAATGTTTACAGCTCCTTCACCTGGGTTCCTACTTCTTTACTTATGACCGCCACAGTAGACATGGATAGGAAAAAGGCCAGCAAGATGTCTTGGGAATGTTAAAGGGAGGACTGTGGAAAATTAGTACGGTTTGGTAAACATTATCTGCGCCATCTTGCCTTTTTCCCTGATGCCACACTTTTTGTCGTGCGCACCCGCCATTTTAGGTGCCTCGATCAGAACCACCCTCTGCACGCCACTAACTCCAAGCACAGCTCTCAACCTCGCAGGCATCCCCCCCGCACACTGACAACCCCCCCGCTCTCACATGCCTTGGGTCGTAAACCCCTCTTCAGCGCAGCTCTGCCTCGGAATCCCATCCTGTTCCCAGCGCGACACCTCCTTTCATTCCTTTCATGGTCCCAGGTCCTTTGATACAAACCCCCCTTTTTCCTGTGTGCCCGTTTGTCTTCCTCGTTCCCAGGCCGCCACCTGGCCCTGCGGATACTGTTTATTGCCCCCCCCCGTACAGTAGGAAGCCTCCCCCATTAAAGGACCCTCGAATTGATCAAAGCCCCCACCCTATGAGATCCGATCAACCCCACACATCCCGTGAATCGGCGGAATGTCCAGCTGCGCGATAATCATCACCTGTTGTGACCGGGGTGGGGACTTCAACTGTAAATGTGTGTGGGAACGGGCCTGAAGGGGAGATTCCGAGGATGTCCTTTCATACTTCAAAGCATTGCAAGAATGTGTTACCTGCAATAAAGATCATAAACCTGTGTATAAGAGGCCAGGCCTCAGAGATGCGGTTAGAGCACCTCGTGACGATACTTGCTGTCCGAACTGATGTGTTCTCCTCCAGAGAGAATAAACCCTTGTTTCCTGCCTTCCAGTCTCCAGCGCCTGCCTCTTCATTGATTAATATTTTGTGGGTTAAAGAGGCGACACCGCCGGGCAATACTTAAGGATCTTTGTTTATTGGTTGTCCCTGACCCTTTTTTTACACCCCTGTCACTGACGACCTCCCTGGGGAAGCCCACTCGAGAGAAGATCCCCATTAAGGCTCGACCTACCACTGGTGCTGTTACAGTTCGAAGGGGAACCGCCTCAGGATAGCGGGTGGCGTGGTCCACCAGGACCAGGATGAATCGATGCCCTTGTGCTGTTCGGGGGTCCAGGGGCCCCACAATGTCTATTCCCACCCTTTCGAACGGGGTGGTCACAACGGGGAAAGGTTGCAGAGGGGCCTTGAGTTTGCGGCCGCTCTTCCCGCTGGCCTGGCAGGTCGGGCAGGACCGGCAGTGGTTGGAGACGTCATTTCTCATTCTCGGCCAGTAAAAGTGAGTCACCAGGCGGTTGTATGTTTTGTCTTGCCCCAAGTGTCCAGCCAGGGGGACATCATGGGCCAAGTTCAAAAGGAAGTCTCTGAAGCGGAGGGGCACCACCAGCACTCGACTGGTCCCCAGCTCCGCTACTCTTTGTTCGCTGTACAGTAGGTCATTGTCCCAATAGATCCAGTGGGCCCCTGCGGTGTCTCCTGCGCTCTGGGCGAGCGCTTGCTGTCGCAGTCCCTCGAGGGAGGGACATGTCTTTTGCTCTTGCCGGAATTGTTCTTGGGTGGGCCCCCCTTCCTGACGCCACTGAGCCAGGTCCGGAAGGTCTTGGGGCTGAGCGGGCTCTTCTTGGGTTTGTTCCGGGGTGTCGGTAGGGATGGAGTCTCCCTCCGGAGCGATCGGGGGAGGAGGTGCTGGCCATTCGGGTTCTTCAGATCTAGGGATGGTGTCGGCGGCCATGGACCGGGTTGTTACGCACGCCCAGCCCGGGAGGCCTAACATCCCCAGGTGCTCTCTTCTTTCAACGGCTGCCCACGGGGAACTCTCGAGATCGTTCCCCAGGAGGCAGTCCACGGGGGCATCGTCGCGGACAGTCACTTTTAGCATACCGGACACTCCTCCCCATTCGAAGGGGACGCAGGCCATCCGACACAGGCTCTCCGAATTGTCGGCCGATCGGACGGGGCAAAGAACGTTTGGCAGGATTTGTTCTGGGGTCACCAGGTGACAACGGACGGCCGTCACACTGGCCCCTGTGTCACGCAGGGCTTCGGCCTTACGCCCATTTATGTTCACCCACTGGCTGTACTTCCTGGTGTTGGCTGGTAGGGGAGCCCGCGGGATCAGGTCTCTCCCCCCTAGGCAGGCCAGGGTCATGGCGGCAGGTTCCCACTCGGGCTGCTCCTGCTCGTACTCTTCAGGCTCTTCGGAGACTTGCTCTTCTCCTAGGGCGGCGGCAGCCACCTGGCGGGGCCCGGGGGTCTGGTTCTTTGGGCAGGTCGGGTCACTGGCATAGTGGCCGACTCGCTGGCATCGATGACACGTAACGTTGGCTCGGAACCCCGGGCGCATCGGGGGGTTGCCCCGGCCGGCCGGGGGCGGGGGGTAGTTTGCGGGAGCGGCCGGGACGGCGTCTCTGCCCCGACCCGGGCCTCCTCCTCCTTCTCGGGGACGATGATGACCTTGGTTGGTTCTGTTCTGCTCGTTGGGCCCACTCCGGGCCACTCGGGTGCTCTCCCATCGGTCAGCCTCGGCGGCGAGCTGCCGTGGGTCAGTCAATTTACTGCAGAGGAGGTGCTGCCTGAGCTCGACGAAGCAGTTGTTGGAGAGGTGCTCCCACACAATGAGGTTGAAGAGCTGTTCGTAGGTTGTTACGTTGCTACCCTTGATCCATCCCTCGAAGGCTCGGCTGAAATAGTTCACATATTCTATCCAGGTTGTACCCGGGATGCGGGTGCAGTTGCGGAACCTCTGGCGGTACATCTCGGGCGTCAGCCCATATCGACTGAGGAGGGCGGCCTTCATGTGGTCATAGGACGTCATTTGATGGTCCGGAAGCTGCAGCAGGGCATCACGGCCTTCATTGACGAATCTCCCCCATAGACCGGCTCCCCAGTCACTTCGAGCGATCCGGTGGGCAGTCATGGCGATCTCGTAGGCCTTGAACCACTGCTGTATGTCGTCATTCCGATAATATTCACGGACCACATCTTTGGGGATGTGGACCTTCTGTTCGGTAGTACCTGGGGGGCGCGGTTGCTCGGGCACCCCTAGGTCTTTGTTCTGTTTGCGCATTTCTATCTCCGCTAGCTTGCACTCGTGTTCGTATGCCAGTCTTTTTTCTTCGAGTTCTCTCTGTCTCTGCTTCTCCTCTTGCTCTTCTTGGAGCCGTAAGTGTTCTAAGTTCATCTTTTGTTCTGCCAGTTTCAATTCTCCGTCTAATTTGAGCCGTGCCAGCTCTAACTCGTGAAGTCTATTTTTCTCTCGTTCTCGGATATCTTCCCGGGAGAGATCCGTTCTCCTTTCTTCCGTCAGAGTGGTGTTTGTTTCCGGGGCTTCGGGGTCCCGGGGTCCGGCGGTATTTGTCTCTGCCCAGGATTCTAGGGCGTGTTTGAAGTCCTCTTTCGTGCTCAGACCGGTGGTAGCAATGCCTAGTTCTATGCAAAATTGTTTTAGCTCTCGGTGGTTGTACTCTTCCAGTTTTTCCATCTGGAATTTCTCTGCAGATCCGCTCTCTCTGGTCGTCATTGTGGATTAGTCGTAGGGTGAGTTACTCTCTGTACGGTTACGCGTTGGTTCGGATCGCGCCGCTGGCCACCAATGTTAGACGGGGACCTGGAGGGTCGGCCGAGCACAAGGGGAGAGGCCTCCGGTGAGGGCCGTCTCCAGCGATCGTACAGACAAGTAACTTCCCCCCCACAGATGGACACCACACGAAGATCAGCTTAACACCTTTTATAGGCAATTCTTGAGGAAGGTGGTACGATACAAGGAGATCAGGACACGATGGTCCTCTCAATTCTAGTCTCTATTAGGGAAAGGGGGTAGCGGGACAGT
This sequence comes from Lissotriton helveticus, assembly GCF_964261635.1. Classification (NCBI taxonomy): domain Eukaryota; kingdom Metazoa; phylum Chordata; class Amphibia; order Caudata; family Salamandridae; genus Lissotriton; species Lissotriton helveticus. The sequence continues at coordinate 960,072,427 of NC_136061.1, read as the reverse complement.
CTTGGTACCTACGGGTACTGAGGTGAAACGGTGGTAGCTCACAATCCTCGAGCTCGGCGTTCGGACGGGTCAGACCGCGGCAGCGCCAGCAGGTCCCGAAGAGGTCGTAGGTGGCAACGGGCCGCGGCAGCGCCAGCAGGTCCCAACGAGGATGACGGTTACAACGGGCCGCGGCAGCGCCAGCAGGTCCCACGAGGATGAAGGTTGCAGAAGGCCGCGGCAGCGCCAGCAGGCAGGACGATAGTTCACAAGGCAGGGCTGCGGCAGCGCCAGCAGTCCGTCAAGGATGAGTTCTTCTCGGTGTCTCTCGACTCCAGGATACAACTCCCTTCCTGCTCTGGGGCTGCCTCAGTTATAGGTCTGGCGCCCTTTGATGTCCGGACCCTCGCACTGGGAGGTCGGGAGGTCCGGGATGAGGGAGTCCAGACACCCAGCAGGGGGGTGGAGCCAGCACCCGGGGAGGCTGGGGGCGATCGGCACCTGGCGGGGGAGAGCCATCGACACTTCTTTCTCCCATTAACCTGCCAAGTGGTCCGTTCACCTCCTGGGAGGATGGTGGTGCCGGGATGTCGGGGCCCGGCCAGGCCCAGGGTTGGGGTCGAGCTGGGGCCACGCGGCCGCGTGGTGCAGTGTCCAAGATGGCGGCTGGGCCGGGCAATGGGATTGACGGGGGCCTGGGCCCGTGGCACAGAGATATCCGGGAGCAGGCGTCCCGGAGGGGACGGGTTGCGGGTTGCTCCTGCGGGTAGCACCCGGAGAGCCGATGTCTGGGCCCTGTCATGCGGGGAGGGAGCGAGCCCTCCGTGGGGCCTGTCCAACAGAGTGACTGCAGAGTTAGAGTGCAGAGTGAGAGTGCAGAGTGAGTGCAAAGTGAGAGTGCAGAGTGTGAGTTCAGAGTGAGAGTGAGTTCAGAGTGATTGTGAGTTCAGAGTGAGAGTGAGTTCAGAGTGAGAGTGAGTGCAGAGTGAGAGTGAGTTCAGAGTGAGAGTGAGTGCAGAGTGAGTGTGACTGTAGAGTGAGTGCAGAGTGAGAGTGAGTGCAGAGTGAGTGTGAGTGCAGAGTGAGAGTGAGTGTGAGTGCAGAGTGAGTGCAGAGTGAGAGTGACTGCAGAGTGAAAGTGCAGAGTGAAAGTGCAGAGTGAGAGTGCAGAGTGAGTGCTGAGTGAGAGTGCAGAGTGTGAGTTCAGAGTGAGAGTGAGTTCAGAGTGAGAGTGAGTTCAGAGTGAGAGTGAGTGCAGAGTGAGAGTGAGTTCAGAGTGAGTGCAGAGTGAGTGTGACTGCAGAGTGAGTGCAGAGTGAGAGTGACTGCAGAGTGAGAGTGAGTGCAGAGTGAGTGCAGAGTGAGAGTGAGTTCAGAGTGAGTTCAGAGTGAGAGTGAGTTGTTCAGAGTGAGAGTGAGTTCATAGTGAGTGTGAGTGCAGAGTGAGTGTGAGTGCAGAGTGAGTGCAGAGTGACTGTGAGGTCAGAGTGAGTGTGAGTGCAGAGTGAGTGTGAGTGTGAGTGCAGAGTAAGTGCATAGTGAGTGCGAGTGAGTGCGAGTGAGTGCAAGTGCAGAGTGAGTGCAGAGTGAGTGCAGAGTGAGCGCAGAGTGAGTGTGAGTGCAGAGTGAGAGCAGAGTGAGTGTGAGTGCAGAGTGAGTGTGAGTGCAGAGTGAGTGTGAGTGCAGAGTGTGAGTGAGTGCAGAGTGTGAGTGAGTGCAGGGTGTGAGTGACTGCAGAGTGAGAGTGCAGAGTGAGAGTGCAGTGTGAGAGTGCAGAGTAAGTGCAGAGTGAGAGTGCAGAGAGTGAGTTCAGAGTGAGAGTGAGTACAGAGTGAGAGTGAGACTGAGGGCAGAGTGAGAGTGAGTTCAGAGTGAAAGTGAGTGCAGAGTGAGTGTGACTGCAGAGTGAGTGCAGAGTGAGAGTGACTGTAGAGTGAGAGTGAGTGCAGAGTGAGTGCAGAGTGAGAGTGAGTTCAGAGTGAGTTCAGAGTAAGAGTGAGTTGTTCTGAGTGAGAGTGATTTCAGAGTGAGTGTGAGTGCAGAGTGAGTGTGAGTGCAGAGTGAGTGCAGAGTGAGTGTGGGTGCAGAGTGAGTGTGAGTGCAGAGTGAGTGTGAGTGCAGAGTGAGTGCAAGTGAGTGTGAGTGCAGGGTGAGTGCAGAGTGAGTGCAGAGTGAGTGTGAGTGCAGAGTGAGAGTGAGTGCAGAGTGAGTGTGAGTGCAGAGTGAGTGTGAGTGCAGAGTGAGTGTGAGTGCAGAGTGAGTGTGAGTGCAAGTGCAGAGTGAGTGCAGAGTGAGAGTGACTGCAGAGTGAGTGCAGAGTGTGAGTTCAGAGTGAAAGTGAGTGCAGAGTGAGAGTGAGTGTAAGTGCAGAGTGAGTGTGAGTGCAGAGTGAGTGTGAGTGCAGTGAGTGTGAGTGCAGAGTGAGTGTGAGTGCAGAGTGAGAGTGAGTGCAGAGTGAGAGTGAGTGCAGAGTGAGAGTGAGTGCAGAGTGAGTGTGAGCGCAGAGTGAGAGCAGTGTGAGTGTGACTGCAGTGTGAGTGCAAAGTGAGAGTGACTGCAGAGTGAGTGTAGAGTGAGTGTGAGTGCAGAGTGAGTGCAGGGTGAGTGCAGAGTGAGAGCAAGTGTGAGTGCAGAGTGAGTGCAGAGTGAGTGCAGAGAGTGTGAGTGTGAGTGTGAGAGTAGAGTGAGTGCAGAGTGAGTGCAGAGTGAGTGCAGAGTGAGTGCAGAGTGAGAGTGAGTGTAGAGTGAGATTGAGTGTTGAGTGAGTGTGAGTGCCGAGTGAGTGTGAGTGCAGAGTGAGAGTGAGTTTGAGAGCTGAGTGAGTGTGAGTGCAGAGTGAGTGTGAGTACAGAGTGAGTGCAGAGAGTGTGAGTGCGAGGGCAGAGTGAGTGCAGAGTGGGTGCAGAGTGAGTGCAGAGAGTGTGAGTGCGAGTGCAGAGTGAGTGCAGAGTGAGTGCAGAGTGAGTGTGCAGAGAGAGTGTGAGTGCAGAGTGAGTGTGAGTGCAGAGTGAGAGTGAGTGCAGAGTGAGAGTGAGTGCAGAGTGAGAGTGAGTGCAGAGTGAGTGTGAGTGCAGAGTGTGAGTTCAGAGTAAGTGCAGAGTGAGAGTGAGTGCAGAGTGAGTGCAGAGTGCAGAGTGAGTGCAGAGTGAGTGCAGAGTGAGAGTGAGTGCAGAGTGAGAGTGACTGCAGAGTGAGAGTGCAGAGTGAGAGTGCAGAGTGAGAGTGCAGAGTGAGTGCAGAGTGAGAGTGCAGAGTGTGAGTTCAGAGTGAGAGTGAGTTCAGAGTGATTGTGAGTTCAGAGTGAGAGTGAGTGCAGAGTGATAGTGAGTTCAGAGTAGGAGTGAATGCAGAGTGAGTGTGACTGCAGAGTGAGTGCAGAGAGAGAGTGAGTGCAGAGTGAGTGTGAGTGCAGAGTGAGAGTGAGTGTGAGTGCATAGTGAGTGCAGAGTGAGAGTGAGTGCAGAGTGTGTGAGTGTGTAGGGTGAGCAGTGTGTGAGTGTGTAGGGTGAGCAGTGTGTGAGTGTGTAGGGTGAGCAGTGTGTGAGTGTGTAGGGTGAGCAGTGTGTGAGAATGCAGGGTGAGCAGTGTGAGAGCGTGTAGGGTGAGCAGTGTGAGAGCGTATAGGGTGAGCAGTGTGTGTGTGTGTGTGCAGGGTAAACAGTGTGTGAGTGTGCAGGGTGAACAGTGTGTGAGTGTGCAGGGTGAACAGTGTGTGAGCGTGCAGGGTGAACAGTGTGTGAGTGTGCAGGGTGAACAGTGTGTGAGTGTGCAGGGTGAACAGTGTGTGTGTGTGCATGGTGAACATTGTGTGAGTGTGTAGGGTGAGCAGTGTGTGAGTGTGTAGGGGCAGTGTGTGAGTGTGCAGGGTACGAACACTCAAACTAAGTCTAACCACACACACGCATAAAACCACACACATAAGACCACACACATAAAACCACACACATAAGACCACACACACCACACACACACCACACACACACACCACTCTCACCACCACACTCTCACCACCACACACTCACCAGACATCAGTGCACACTTTCACTGGGCACAAACACCACCAGCCGTCTGCGCACGCTTTTACCAGGCACACACACCACCAGCCGCCAGTACACGCTTCCACCAGGCACACACACCTCCAGCCGGCAGTGCACGCTTTCACCAGACACACACAACACCAGCCGTCAGTGCATGCTTTCACCAGGCGCACACACCACCAGCTGTCAGTGCAAGCTTTCACCAGGCACACCCACCACCAGCCGTCTGTGCACGCTTTTACCAGGCACACACACCACCAGCCGCCAGTGCACGCTCCCACCAGGCACACACACCTCCAGCCGGCAGTGAACGCTTCCACCAATCACACACACCACCAGCCATCAGTGCACAATTTCTACAGGCACACACACCACCAGACATCAGTGCACACATCAATTGTTAACACATCCACAAATAACTATTGTAGCAATCGCAGTATGGTGCACTTTACTTTTAAACATATTCATCTAAAGCGCAGCATGCCACCATTGCTACAATTCCAATCCAACCCACATAATTCCACTACACACCACATGCATACACTCCATAACACATGGCTAAAAGACATTGCCATTTACAATGCCATTAGCTCTAACTCAAATAAATCCGAGATCTATTGCATTTCCAATGCTTTTTTTTTTTTTACTTCAGCCACACTCCACAGCATTCTGGTTACCGTGCAGCGTGGCAAAAGTTTTTCTTAGTGCTCGTTTGGCCGGTGACAGGTGCCTGGACAAGAGGCACGAAACTGCACCTCATCAGCTAGAAATGAGACAGGCAAGGTGCTCCTTTGCGCACCAAGTTACATGCAACAACAACAAGTTTAATACTTTATTCGACAGCATTGTCATAAAAGCATTTTTCCCCTATTCTAAACAGAATAAATACTACGCTAAATTTAAGACCGACATAAAAAACTCATTAAATTCAGTCAAATACAATAAATGCTGGCGAATTTTTCAGCTTAAAAAAAATTCATACATAAAAAATCAGAGTCACAATACCTAGTTCATAATAAATGGGATTGATCTTAAAATTAGATATTTTTCCATCATATATGATCGATTGCAGTTAAGGTACGCATGCAGATTATCCAGGCCCATCCCAAGTATTTGGCCAAAGCGATTGCAAGACTGGGAGCACAATTTGATCTTAATATTCTTAGTGCTTCTAGATATTTCCTTATGCCCAAATTCCTGCAAACCGGTTTTAGCCATCTACTTCTTGGGGCCGCATATAATGGGCAGAAGAGCAAAAAATGTGGGATGTCCTCCACGTGTGTTTTGCAGTAACAACATGTATTTACATTGCCTGGAGACCATTTAAAAGTAAAAGCATTTAGAGGCAGGGAGCCAACTCTGAACTGGAAATACAGTTTTCTATCCAGGGGTTTTGTGATCAAATCCCAGTACTGTTCACATTCAGGGATTATTTTAAACTCCAAGTACTGGGATGTCAACATAGACGATTGGTTGGAAATTAAAACAGAACCATATACCATGTCCCAATACATGTTTTTCAGTGACGCCTTAGATGGAAAGGCGGAGGGATCAGTGGCAGTCCATAAGTGGTCTAAGTGCAGTTTCTGGAGCAGGTTCCTAATTTCTTTAAGCCAGGATATTTTGTGGAACCGATCAGAGCTAATAATGTCCTTAAGAGCAGATGCATAATGACCCAGTTCAGGAGTGGTCTTTATGCGCCTCCAATACAGCAATGGGTGCAATCGCGCCATGTCCTCGATCTTTTTCCTCCCAAGGTCGTATTGGAGTGGAATCGATGGAGTACTCTGCGGGACACCCACCAATCGGCGAAGAAATTTATTTTCTGCAGTAGCCAAGACGCTCAGATTGGTAAAGCCCCATAGCTCTGATCCATAGAGGCAGGCGCCCAGCACCTTCATACTATAAATCTCCATTACAGGCTGAATAGGTTTCGTTAATGAGGATTTATATTTTTGTGCTATGGCCCCGGCCAACTGGTGAAACTTTAAGACCACACAGTCCATATGTGTTGGAAAGGCGACTCCAGGGGAGACAGAAGGTGTCTGACTGTCCGCCCCGAGTCCCACCTCTCTCTGGGGAATAGGCCGAGCGCCGTAGGGAGGCCTCCTTGGCGAGGCTCCGCTCCTACAATCGTACCAGCAGAGCAATCACACTACTTACAGATAGACACCACACAGGAAGGATATTCACACGAAGCTTTATATAAGTAATCAAAGCAAGTTCTTGCCAGGGTAGCAGCAAGGATCGAGGGATCCGTAATGTCGTGGTCTCGGGGAAAGGGGATAGCGGGACAGTCTTGGCACCCACTGGTGCGTGGATAGTTCAAGGATTCAGGCCGCGACAGCGTCAGCAGGGCCTCGGAGATAGTTTAGCTTGGTCAGGCCGCGACAGCGTCAGCAGGGCCTCGAAGGTGGTTCAGCTTGGTCAGGCCGCGACAGCGTCAGCAGGGCCTCGAAGGTGGTTCAGCTTGGTCAGGCCGCGACAGCGTCAGCAGGGCCTCGAAGGTGGTTCCGCTCGGTCAGGCCGCGACAGCGTCAGCAGGGCCTCGAAGGTGGTTCAGCTTGGTCAGGCCGCGACAGCGTCAGCAGGGCCTCGAAGGTGGTTCAGCTTGGTCAGGCCGCGACAGCGTCAGCAGGGCCTCAAAGGTAGTTCCAGGTGCAAGAGTTCGGATCAGGATCAGCCGCGACGAGGTCAGCAGGGCTTCGACTCCAGATACAACTGCCGTCTTGATCCGGGCTGGCCCAGATATAGGACTGGAGGGCTTTGATGTCCGGACCCTCGCGCCTGGGGGTCAGAGGGGCCGGGATGAAGGTGTCCAGACACCCAGCAGGGGGGCGGAGCCAGCGCCCAGGGAGCCGGGAGAGCGATCGATACCAGGCGTCCGGGGGCGGTGGAAGGCCCATCGAGACTCTCCTCCTCTGGGATCTGGTCGAGTGGCCACTTTACCACCTAGGAGGATCCTGGTGCCTCAATGTCTGGGCTTCGCTGGGGCCGGGCCCAGGATGGCTGCGGCCACGTGTTCGGGGCGTGAGGGTCCCACCATGGAGTCGGGCCGGAAAGGGTGGCCTGGTCAGGGTGCCAGGCTGGCAGCGTAGGCGAGCAGGTTCTGCCGGGGTACCAGGGAGGGGGAGAGCTGTAGGTGGCCGGGGAGGCTGCTCGCGCCGATGGTTCGTGAATGTGCGTGTCAGGGGGGTCGATAGTAGGTAAATGGAGGGCCGATGTTGTCCTGGGCCCTCCATGCGGACGGGGTCGGACCACGCCACGAGGCCGTGTCCAACACACGTTCCCTCCAGCTGAAGGCGGGGAGAGTCACCCATCTTCCTGGGGGCTCTCTTCGTCGAGGCGGAAAAACCGGGACAGGCCGTCCGCGTTGGCGTGGTCACTGCCAGGGCGATGCTCCACAGTGAAATCCATGCCTTAGAGGGAGATGGACCATCGCAGCAGTTTGGGATTTTCGCCACGCATGTGCATCAGCCACCTTAGGGGCCGGTGGTCAGTCTGCACCCGGAAGTGGGTGCCGAAGAGGTAGGGCCTGAGTTTCTTGAGGGCCCACACGACAGCGAAGGCTTCTCTCTCGATGGTGCTCCATCGCTGTTCTCGGGCCAGCAGCCGCCGGCTGATGAAGGCCACAGGATGGTCAGTTCCCGCGGGGTCCAATTGCGATAGGACCGCCCCGATGCCGTGTTCCGAGGCGTCGGTCTGGACCACAAACTCTCGGCTGTAGTCGGGGGCCTGGAGCACAGGGGCGGTACACATGGCTGCTTTCAAGGTCTCGAAGGCCACCTGACACGAGGGTGTCCGCTGCACTTTCTGTGGCCGGTTCTTCGAGGTCAGTTCCGTGAGGGGCCCCACAATGCTCCCATAGTTCTTGATAAAACGCCGATAGTACCCCGTGAGCCCCAGGAAGGCTCGGACGGCGGTCTGGTTGACCAGAGGTTCCCAGGCTAGGATGGCGTCGATCTTGGGTTGGAGGGGAGCCACTTGGCCGCTCCCCACTTGGTGTCCCAGATAGGTCACGGACCCTTGGCCTATCTGGCATTTGCTGGCCTTCACAGTTAGCCCGGCCCGGCGGAGGGCTGTCAGGACTTCCCCGAGGTGTTTCAGGTGCTCAGCCCAGTGGAGGCTGTAGACCGCAATGTCGTCTAGGTAGGCGGCACTGAACTCTTCTAGCCCCGCCAGTACTTTGTTTACTAGTCTCTGGAAGGTGGCCGGGGCGTTTTTCATGCCGAAGGGCATCACCTTGAACTGGAAGTGGCCGTCGGGCGTGGAGAAGGCTGAACGCTCCTGGGCGCCAGGGGTGAGGCCGATCTGCCAATACCCGGCGGTGAGGTCAAAGGTACTGAGGTACTTGGCGGCCCCCAGGCGGTCGATCAGTTCATCGGCCCGGGGGATGGGATGTGCGTCGGTTCTCGTAACAGCATTCAGCCCCCGGTAGTCGACGCAAAACCGGAGTTCTGGCGGGGTGCCAGGCGCGGCGGCCTTGGGGACCAGGACCACTGGGCTGGCCCAGGGACTGTCGGAGGGTTCGACTACCCCCAGGGCCAGCATCTTGGTGACTTCCGTCTGGATGCAGGCCCGAACTCGGTCGGGGACCCGGTAGGCCCGGTGTCGTACTGGCTGACTGTCCCCGGTGTCGACATCGTGGACACACCATTGGGTAACCCCGGGGGTGAGGGAGAACAGATCTGTGAATTGTCCCAACAGTTCTTGACAGTCTCGGCGCTGTGCAGGGGTCAGGTCGGGGGAGAGAGAGATCCCTTCGACGGAGCCGTCCTTCTCAGTGCACTTTAGGAGGTCGGGCAAGGGCTCCAAAAGGTCTTGGGGCTGAGCGGGCTCTTCTTGGGTTTGTTCCGGGGTGTCGGTAGGGATGGAGTCTCCCTCCGGAGCGATCGGGGGAGGAGGTGCTGGCCATTCGGGTTCTTCAGATCTAGGGATGGTGTCGGCGGCCATGGACCGGGTTGTTACGCACGCCCAGCCCGGGAGGCCTAACATCCCCAGGTGCTCTCTTCTTTCAACGGCTGCCCACGGGGAACTCTCGAGATCGTTCCCCAGGAGGCAGTCCACGGGGGCATCGTCGCGGACAGTCACTTTTAGCATACCGGACACTCCTCCCCATTCAAAGGGGACGCAGGCCATCCGACACAGGCTCTCCGAATTGTCGGCCGATCGGACGGGGCAAAGAACGTTTGGCAGGATTTGTTCTGGGGTCACCAGGTGACAACGGACGGCCGTCACACTGGCCCCTGTGTCACGCAGGGCTTCGGCCTTACGCCCATTTATGTTCACCCACTGGCTGTACTTCCTGGTGTTGGCTGGTAGGGGAGCCCGCGGGATCAGGTCTCTCCCCCCTAGGCAGGCCAGGGTCATGGCGGCAGGTTCCCACTCGGGCTGCTCCTGCTCGTACTCTTCAGGCTCTTCGGAGACTTGCTCTTCTCCTAGGGCGGCGGCAGCCACCTGGCGGGGCCCGGGGGTCTGGTTCTTTGGGCAGGTCGGGTCACTGGCATAGTGGCCGACTCGCTGGCATCGATGACACGTAACGTTGGCTCGGAACCCCGGGCGCATCGGGGGGTTGCCCCGGCCGGCCGGGGGCGGGGGGTAGTTTGCGGGAGCGGCCGGGACGGCGTCTCTGCCCCGACCCGGGCCTCCTCCTCCTCCTCGGGGACGATGATGACCTTGGTTGGTTCTGTTCTGCTCGTTGGGCCCACTCCGGGCCACTCGGGTGCTCTCCCATCGGTCAGCCTCGGCGGCGAGCTGCCGTGGGTCAGTCAATTTACTGCCGAGGAGGTGCTGCCTGAGCTCGACGAAGCAGTTGTTGGAGAGGTGCTCCCACACAATGAGGTTGAAGAGCTGTTCGTAGGTTGTTACGTTGCTACCCTTGATCCATCCCTCGAAGGCTCGGCTGAAATAGTTCACATATTCTATCCAGGTTGTACCCGGGATGCGGGTGCAGTTGCGGAACCTCTGGCGGTACATCTCGGGCGTCAGCCCATATCGACTGAGGAGGGCGGCCTTCATGTGGTCATAGGACGTCATTTGATGGTCCGGAAGCTGCAGCAGGGCATCACGGCCTTCATTGACGAATCTCCCCCATAGACCGGCTCCCCAGTCACTTCGAGCGATCCGGTGGGCAGTCATGGCGATCTCGTAGGCCTTGAACCACTGCTGTATGTCGTCATTCCGATAATATTCACGGACCACATCTTTGGGGATGTGGACCTTCTGTTCGGTAGTACCTGGGGGGCGCGGTTGCTCGGGCACCCCTAGGTCTTTGTTCTGTTTGCGCATTTCTATCTCCGCTAGCTTGCACTCGTGTTCGTATGCCAGTCTTTTTTCTTCGAGTTCTCTCTGTCTCTGCTTCTCCTCTTGCTCTTCTTGGAGCCGTAAGTGTTCTAAGTTCATCTTTTGTTCTGCCAGTTTCAATTCTCCGTCTAATTTGAGCCGTGCCAGCTCTAACTCGTGAAGTCTATTTTTCTCTCGTTCTCGGATATCTTCCCGGGAGAGATCCGTTCTCCTTTCTTCCGTCAGAGTGGTGTTTGTTTCCGGGGCTTCGGGGTCCCGGGGTCCGGCGGTATTTGTCTCTGCCCAGGATTCTAGGGCGTGTTTGAAGTCCTCTTTCGTGCTCAGACCGGTGGTAGCAATGCCTAGTTCTATGCAAAATTGTTTTAGCTCTCGGTGGTTGTACTCTTCCAGTTTTTCCATCTGGAATTTCTCTGCAGATCCGCTCTCTCTGGTCGTCATTGTGGATTAGTCGTAGGGTGAGTTACTCTCTGTACGGTTACGCGTTGGTTCGGATCGCGCCGCTGGCCACCAATGTTAGACGGGGACCTGGAGGGTCGGCCGAGCACAAGGGGAGAGGCCTCCGGTGAGGGCCGTCTCCAGCGATCGTACAGACAAGTAACTTCCCCCCCACAGATGGACACCACACGAAGATCAGCTTAACACCTTTTATAGGCAATTCTTGAGGAAGGTGGTACGATACAAGGAGATCAGGACACGATGGTCCTCTCAATTCTAGTCTCTATTAGGGAAAGGGGGTAGCGGGACAGTCTTGGTACCTACGGGTACTGAGGTGAAACGGTGGTAGCTCACAATCCTCGAGCTCGGCGTTCGGACGGGTCAGACCGCGGCAGCGCCAGCAGGTCCCGAAGAGGTCGTAGGTGGCAACGGGCCGCGGCAGCGCCAGCAGGTCCCAACGAGGATGACGGTTACAACGGGCCGCGGCAGCGCCAGCAGGTCCCACGAGGATGAAGGTTGCAGAAGGCCGCGGCAGCGCCAGCAGGCAGGACGATAGTTCACAAGGCAGGGCTGCGGCAGCGCCAGCAGTCCGTCAAGGATGAGTTCTTCTCGGTGTCTCTCGACTCCAGGATACAACTCCCTTCCTGCTCTGGGGCTGCCTCAGTTATAGGTCTGGCGCCCTTTGATGTCCGGACCCTCGCACTGGGAGGTCGGGAGGTCCGGGATGAGGGAGTCCAGACACCCAGCAGGGGGGTGGAGCCAGCACCCGGGGAGGCTGGGGGCGATCGGCACCTGGCGGGGGAGAGCCATCGACACTTCTTTCTCCCATTAACCTGCCAAGTGGTCCGTTCACCTCCTGGGAGGATGGTGGTGCCGGGATGTCGGGGCCCGGCCAGGCCCAGGGTTGGGGTCGAGCTGAGGCCACGCGGCCGCGTGGTGCAGTGTCCAAGATGGCGGCTGGGCCGGGCAATGGGATTGACGGGGGCCTGGGCCCGTGGCACAGAGATATCCGGGAGCAGGCGTCCCGGAGGGGACGGGTTGCGGGTTGCTTCTGCGGGTAGCACCCGGAGAGCCGATGTCTGGGCCCTGTCATGCGGGGAGGGAGCGAGCCCTCCGTGGGGTCTGTCCAACAGAGTGACTGCAGAGTTAGAGTGCAGAGTGAGAGTGCAGAGTGAGTGCAAAGTGAGAGTGCAGAGTGTGAGTTCAGAGTGAGAGTGAGTTCAGAGTGATTGTGAGTTCAGAGTGAGAGTGAGTTCAGAGTGAGAGTGAGTGCAGAGTGAGAGTGAGTTCAGAGTGAGAGTGAGTGCAGAGTGAGTGTGACTGTAGAGTGAGTGCAGAGTGAGAGTGAGTGCAGAGTGAGTGTGAGTGCAGAGTGAGAGTGAGTGTGAGTGCAGAGTGAGTGCAGAGTGAGAGTGACTGCAGAGTGAAAGTGCAGAGTGAAAGTGCAGAGTGAGAGTGCAGAGTGAGTGCTGAGTGAGAGTGCAGAGTGTGAGTTCAGAGTGAGAGTGAGTTCAGAGTGAGAGTGAGTTCAGAGTGAGAGTGAGTGCAGAGTGAGAGTGAGTTCAGAGTGAGTGCAGAGTGAGTGTGACTGCAGAGTGAGTGCAGAGTGAGAGTGACTGCAGAGTGAGAGTGAGTGCAGAGTGAGTGCAGAGTGAGAGTGAGTTCAGAGTGAGTTCAGAGTGAGAGTGAGTTGTTCAGAGTGAGAGTGAGTTCATAGTGAGTGTGAGTGCAGAGTGAGTGTGAGTGCAGAGTGAGTGCAGAGTGACTGTGAGGTCAGAGTGAGTGTGAGTGCAGAGTGAGTGTGAGTGCAGAGTAAGTGCATAGTGAGTGCGAGTGAGTGCGAGTGAGTGCAAGTGCAGAGTGAGTGCAGAGTGAGTGCAGAGTGAGCGCAGAGTGAGTGTGAGTGCAGAGTGAGAGCAGAGTGAGTGTGAGTGCAGAGTGAGTGTGAGTGCAGAGTGAGTGTGAGTGCAGAGTGTGAGTGAGTGCAGAGTGTGAGTGAGTGCAGGGTATGAGTGACTGCAGAGTGAGAGTGCAGAGTGAGAGTGCAGTGTGAGAGTGCAGAGTAAGTGCAGAGTGAGAGTGCAGAGAGTGAGTTCAGAGTGAGAGTGAGTACAGAGTGAGAGTGAGTTCAGAGTGAGACTGAGGGCAGAGTGAGAGTGAGTTCAGAGTGAAAGTGAGTGCAGAGTGAGTGTGACTGCAGAGTGAGTGCAGAGTGAGAGTGACTGTAGAGTGAGAGTGAGTGCAGAGTGAGTGCAGAGTGAGAGTGATTTCAGAGTGAGTGTGAGTGCAGAGTGAGTGTGAGTGCAGAGTGAGTGCAGAGTGAGTGTGGGTGCAGAGTGAGTGTGAGTGCAGAGTGAGTGTGAGTGCAGAGTGAGTGCAAGTGAGTGTGAGTGCAGGGTGAGTGCAGAGTGAGTGCAGAGTGAGTGTGAGTGCAGAGTGAGAGTGAGTGCAGAGTGAGTGTGAGTGCAGAGTGAGTGTGAGTGCAGAGTGAGTGTGAGTGCAGAGTGAGTGTGAGTGCAAGTGCAGAGTGAGTGCAGAGTGAGAGTGACTGCAGAGTGAGTGCAGAGTGTGAGTTCAGAGTGAAAGTGAGTGCAGAGTGAGAGTGAGTGTAAGTGCAGAGTGAGTGTGAGTGCAGAGTGAGTGTGAGTGCAGTGAGTGTGAGTGCAGAGTGAGTGTGAGTGCAGAGTGAGAGTGAGGGCAGAGTGAGAGTGAGTGCAGAGTGAGAGTGAGTGCAGAGTGAGTGTGAGCGCAGAGTGAGAGCAGTGTGAGTGTGACTGCAGTGTGAGTGCAAAGTGAGAGTGACTGCAGAGTGAGTGTAGAGTGAGTGTGAGTGCAGAGTGAGTGCAGGGTGAGTGCAGAGTGAGAGCAAGTGTGAGTGCAGAGTGAGTGCAGAGTGAGTGCAGAGAGTGTGAGTGTGAGTGTGAGAGTAGAGTGAGTGCAGAGTGAGTGCAGAGTGAGTGCAGAGTGAGTGCAGAGTGAGAGTGAGTGTAGAGTGAGATTGAGTGTCGAGTGAGTGTGAGTGCCGAGTGAGTGTGAGTGCAGAGTGAGAGTGAGTTTGAGAGCTGAGTGAGTGTGAGTGCAGAGTGAGTGTGAGTACAGAGTGAGTGCAGAGAGTGTGAGTGCGAGGGCAGAGTGAGTGCAGAGTGGGTGCAGAGTGAGTGCAGAGAGTGTGAGTGCGAGTGCAGAGTGAGTGCAGAGTGAGTGCAGAGTGAGTGTGCAGAGAGAGTGTGAGTGCAGAGTGAGTGTGAGTGCAGAGTGAGAGTGAGTGCAGAGTGAGAGTGAGTGCAGAGTGAGAGTGAGTGCAGAGTGAGTGTGAGTGCAGAGTGTGAGTTCAGAGTAAGTGCAGAGTGAGAGTGAGTGCAGAGTGAGTGCAGAGTGCAGAGTGAGTGCAGAGTGAGTGCAGAGTGAGAGTGAGTGCAGAGTGAGAGTGACTGCAGAGTGAGAGTGCAGAGTGAGAGTGCAGAGTGAGAGTGCAGAGTGAGTGCAGAGTGAGAGTGCAGAGTGTGAGTTCAGAGTGAGAGTGAGTTCAGAGTGATTGTGAGTTCAGAGTGAGAGTGAGTGCAGAGTGATAGTGAGTTCAGAGTAGGAGTGAATGCAGAGTGAGTGTGACTGCAGAGTGAGTGCAGAGAGAGAGTGAGTGCAGAGTGAGTGTGAGTGCAGAGTGAGAGTGAGTGTGAGTGCATAGTGAGTGCAGAGTGAGAGTGAGTGCAGAGTGTGTGAGTGTGTAGGGTGAGCAGTGTGTGAGTGTGTAGGGTGAGCAGTGTGTGAGTGTGTAGGGTGAGCAGTGTGTGAGTGTGTAGGGTGAGCAGTGTGTGAGAATGCAGGGTGAGCAGTGTGAGAGCGTGTAGGGTGAGCAGTGTGAGAGCGTATAGGGTGAGCAGTGTGTGTGTGTGTGTGCAGGGTAAACAGTGTGTGAGTGTGCAGGGTGAACAGTGTGTGAGTGTGCAGGGTGAACAGTGTGTGAGCGTGCAGGGTGAACAGTGTGTGAGTGTGCAGGGTGAACAGTGTGTGAGTGTGCAGGGTGAACAGTGTGTGTGTGTGCATGGTGAACATTGTGTGAGTGTGTAGGGTGAGCAGTGTGTGAGTGTGTAGGGGCAGTGTGTGAGTGTGCAGGGTACGAACACTCAAACTAAGTCTAACCACACACACGCATAAAACCACACACATAAGACCACACACATAAAACCACACACATAAGACCACACACACCACACACACACCACACACACACACCACTCTCACCACCACACTCTCACCACCACACACTCACCAGACATCAGTGCACACTTTCACTGGGCACAAACACCACCAGCCGTCTGCGCACGCTTTTACCAGGCACACACACCACCAGCCGCCAGTACACGCTTCCACCAGGCACACACACCTCCAGCCGGCAGTGCACGCTTTCACCAGACACACACAACACCAGCCGTCAGTGCATGCTTTCACCAGGCGCACACACCACCAGTTGTCAGTGCAAGCTTTCACCAGGCACACCCACCACCAGCCGTCTGTGCATGCTTTTACCAGGCACACACACCACCAGCCGCCAGTGCACGCTCCCACCAGGCACACACACCTCCAGCCGGCAGTGAACGCTTCCAACAATCACACACACCACCAGCCATCAGTGCACAATTTCTACAGGCACACACACCACCAGACATCAGTGCACACATCAATTGTTAACACATCCACAAATAACTATTGTAGCAATCGCAGTATGGTGCACTTTACTTTTAAACATATTCATCTAAAGCGCAGCATGCCACCATTGCTACAATTCCAATCCAACCCACATAATTCCACTACACACCACATGCATACACTCCATAACACATGGCTAAAAGACATTGCCATTTACAATGCCATTAGCTCTAACTCAAATAAATCCGAGATCTATTGCATTTCCAATGCTTTTTTTTTTTTTACTTCAGCCACACTCCACAGCATTCTGGTTACCGTGCAGCGTGGCAAAAGTTTTTCTTAGTGCTCGTTTGGCCGGTGACAGGTGCCTGGACAAGAGGCACGAAACTGCACCTCATCAGCTAGAAATGAGACAGGCAAGGTGCTCCTTTGCGCACCAAGTTACATGCAACAACAACAAGTTTAATACTTTATTCGACAGCATTGTCATAAAAGCATTTTTCCCCTATTCTAAACAGAATAAATACTACGCTAAATTTAAGACCGACATAAAAAACTCATTAAATTCAGTCAAATACAATAAATGCTGGCGAATTTTTCAGCTTAAAAAAAATTCATACATAAAAAATCAGAGTCACAATACCTAGTTCATAATAAATGGGATTGATCTTAAAATTAGATATTTTTCCATCATATATGATCGATTGCAGTTAAGGTACGCATGCAGATTATCCAGGCCCATCCCAAGTATTTGGCCAAAGCGATTGCAAGACTGGGAGCACAATTTGATCTTAATATTCTTAGTGCTTCTAGATATTTCCTTATGCCCAAATTCCTGCAAACCGGTTTTAGCCATCTACTTCTTGGGGCCGCATATAATGGGCAGAAGAGCAAAAAATGTGGGATGTCCTCCACGTGTGTTTTGCAGTAACAACATGTATTTACATTGCCTGGAGACCATTTAAAAGTAAAAGCATTTAGAGGCAGGGAGCCAACTCTGAACTGGAAATACAGTTTTCTATCCAGGGGTTTTGTGATCAAATCCCAGTACTGTTCACATTCAGGGATTATTTTAAACTCCAAGTACTGGGATGTCAACATAGACGATTGGTTGGAAATTAAAACAGAACCATATACCATGTCCCAATACATGTTTTTCAGTGACGCCTTAGATGGAAAGGCGGAGGGATCAGTGGCAGTCCATAAGTGGTCTAAGTGCAGTTTCTGGAACAGGTTCCTAATTTCTTTAAGCCAGGATATTTTGTGGAACCGATCAGAGCTAATAATGTCCTTAAGAGCAGATGCATAATGACCCAGTTCAGGAGTGGTCTTTATGCGCCTCCAATACAGCAATGGGTGCAATCGCGCCATGTCCTCGATCTTTTTCCTCCCAAGGTCGTATTGGAGTGGAATCGATGGAGTACTCTGCGGGACACCCACCAATCGGCGAAGAAATTTATTTTCTGCAGTAGCCAAGACGCTCAGATTGGTAAAGCCCCATAGCTCTGATCCATAGAGGCAGGCGCCCAGCACCTTCATACTATAAATCTCCATTACAGGCTGAATAGGTTTCGTTAATGAGGATTTATATTTTTGTGCTATGGCCCCGGCCAACTGGTGAAACTTTAAGACCACACAGTCCATATGTGTTGGAAAGGCGACTCCAGGGGAGACAGAAGGTGTCTGACTGTCCGCCCCGAGTCCCACCTCTCTCTGGGGAATAGGCCGAGCGCCGTAGGGAGGCCTCCTTGGCGAGGCTCCGCTCCTACAATCGTACCAGCAGAGCAATCACACTACTTACAGATAGACACCACACAGGAAGGATATTCACACGAAGCTTTATATAAGTAATCAAAGCAAGTTCTTGCCAGGGTAGCAGCAAGGATCGAGGGATCCGTAATGTCGTGGTCTCGGGGAAAGGGGATAGCGGGACAGTCTTGGCACCCACTGGTGCGTGGATAGTTCAAGGATTCAGGCCGCGACAGCGTCAGCAGGGCCTCGGAGATAGTTTAGCTTGGTCAGGCCGCGACAGCGTCAGCAGGGCCTCGAAGGTGGTTCAGCTTGGTCAGGCCGCGACAGCGTCAGCAGGGCCTCGAAGGTGGTTCAGCTTGGTCAGGCCGCGACAGCGTCAGCAGGGCCTCGAAGGTGGTTCCGCTCGGTCAGGCCGCGACAGCGTCAGCAGGGCCTCGAAGGTGGTTCAGCTTGGTCAGGCCGCGACAGCGTCAGCAGGGCCTCGAAGGTGGTTCAGCTTGGTCAGGCCGCGACAGCGTCAGCAGGGCCTCAAAGGTAGTTCCAGGTGCAAGAGTTCGGATCAGGATCAGCCGCGACGAGGTCAGCAGGGCTTCGACTCCAGATACAACTGCCGTCTTGATCCGGGCTGGCCCAGATATAGGACTGGAGGGCTTTGATGTCCGGACCCTCGCGCCTGGGGGTCAGAGGGGCCGGGATGAAGGTGTCCAGACACCCAGCAGGGGGGCGGAGCCAGCGCCCAGGGAGCCGGGAGAGCGATCGATACCAGGCGTCCGGGGGCGGTGGAAGGCCCATCGAGACTCTCCTCCTCTGGGATCTGGTCGAGTGGCCACTTTACCACCTAGGAGGATCCTGGTGCCTCAATGTCTGGGCTTCGCTGGGGCCGGGCCCAGGATGGCTGCGGCCACGTGTTCGGGGCGTGAGGGTCCCACGATGGAGTCGGGCCGGAAAGGGTGGCCTGGTCAGGGTGCCAGGCTGGCAGCGTAGGCGAGCAGGTTCTGCCGGGGTACCAGGGAGGGGGAGAGTTGTAGGTGGCCGGGGAGGCTGCTCGCGCCGATGGTTCGTGAATGTGCGTGTCAGGGGGGTCGATAGTAGGTAAATGGAGGGCCGATGTTGTCCTGGGCCCTCCATGCGGACGGGGTCGGACCACGCCACGAGGCCGTGTCCAACACACGTTCCCTCCAGCTGAAGGCGGGGAGAGTCACCCATCTTCCTGGGGGCTCTCTTCGTCGAGGCGGAAAAACCGGGACAGGCCGTCCGCGTTGGCGTGGTCACTGCCAGGGCGATGCTCCACAGTGAAATCCATGCCTTAGAGGGAGATGGACCATCGCAGTAGTTTGGGATTTTCGCCACGCATGTGCATCAGCCACCTTAGGGGCCGGTGGTCAGTCTGCACCCAGAAGTGGGTGCCGAAGAGGTAGGGCCTGAGTTTCTTGAGGGCCCACACGACAGCGAAGGCTTCTCTCTCGATGGTGCTCCATCGCTGTTCTCGGGCCAGCAGCCGCCGGCTGATGAAGGCCACAGGATGGTCAGTTCCCGCGGGGTCCAATTGCGATAGGACCGCCCCGATGCCGTGTTCCGAGGCGTCGGTCTGGACCACAAACTCTCGGCTGTAGTCGGGGGCCTGGAGCACAGGGGCGGTACACATGGCTGCTTTCAAGGTCTCGAAGGCCACCTGACACGAGGGTGTCCGCTGCACTTTCTGTGGCCGGTTCTTCGAGGTCAGTTCCGTGAGGGGCCCCACAATGCTCCCATAGTTCTTGATAAAACGCCGATAGTACCCCGTGAGCCCCAGGAAGGCTCGGACGGCGGTCTGGTTGACCAGAGGTTCCCAGGCTAGGATGGCGTCGATCTTGGGTTGGAGGGGAGCCACTTGGCCGCTCCCCACTTGGTGTCCCAGATAGGTCACGGACCCTTGGCCTATCTGGCATTTGCTGGCCTTCACAGTTAGCCCGGCCCGGCGGAGGGCTGTCAGGACTTCCCCGAGGTGTTTCAGGTGCTCAGCCCAGTGGAGGCTGTAGACCGCAATGTCGTCTAGGTAGGCGGCACTGAACTCTTCTAGCCCCGCCAGTACTTTGTTTACTAGTCTCTGGAAGGTGGCCGGGGCGTTTTTCATGCCGAAGGGCATCACCTTGAACTGGAAGTGGCCGTCGGGCGTGGAGAAGGCTGAACGCTCCTGGGCGCCAGGGGTGAGGCCGATCTGCCAATACCCGGCGGTGAGGTCGAAGGTACTGAGGTACTTGGCGGCCCCCAGGCGGTCGATCAGTTCATCGGCCCGGGGGATGGGATGTGCGTCGGTTCTCGTAACAGCATTCAGCCCCCGGTAGTCGACGCAAAACCGGAGTTCTGGCGGGGTGCCAGGCGCGGCGGCCTTGGGGACCAGGACCACTGGGCTGGCCCAGGGACTGTCGGAGGGTTCGACTACCCCCAGGGCCAGCATCTTGGTGACTTCCGTCTGGATGCAGGCCCGAACTCGGTCGGGGACCCGGTAGGCCCGGTGTCGTACTGGCTGACTGTCCCCGGTGTCGACATCGTGGACACACCATTGGGTAACCCCGGGGGTGAGGGAGAACAGATCTGTGAATTGTCCCAACAGTTCTTGACAGTCTCGGCGCTGTGCAGGGGTCAGGTCGGGGGAGAGAGAGATCCCTTCGACGGAGCCGTCCTTCTCAGTGCACTTTAGGAGGTCGGGCAAGGGCTCGGAGTCGTCTTCGGTCCCATCGTCGGTAGCGAGGAGCAGGCTCAGTTCGGTGCGGGCAAAATGAGGTTTGAGCCGGTTGGCGTGCAGAACCCGGAGGGGGTTCCGGGGAGACTCCATATCCACGAGGTAAGTGACGGGGCTCTTGCGCTCGATCACCTTGAAGGGCCCGACCATTTGTCCTGGAGGGCACATGGTTCGACCGGGGACATGACCCAGACTCGCTGGCCCGGCTCGAACTCGATGGAGGAGGAGTGCTGGTCGTACCAGCGTTTCATGTCCTCCTGACTGGCCTCCAGGTTGGCCTCTGCAAGGGCCCGGAACTTCCGAGTCTGGTTTCGGAGGGTCAGGAGGTACCGGTAGACATCCGTGGTGCGCCTTGGACGGTAGTTTCCCAGCCTTCTTTGACTAGGCTGAGCGGACCTCGGACAGGGTGTCCGTACAAGAGTTCAAAGGGGCTGAACCCCAGGGATTTCTGTGGTACCTCCCGATAGGCAAACAGGAGGCAGGGCAGCAGGACATCCCATTTGCGTCGTAGTGGCTCTTCTAGGCCCTGGATCATTCCCTTGAGTGTCCGGTTGAACCGCTCCACAAGTCCATTCCCTTGGGGATGATACGGGGTGGTGAACTTGTATGTGACCCCGCACTGTTGCCACAGGGACCGCATATACTTAGATATAAAGTTCGTGCCCCGATCGCTCACGACCTCCCGGGGGAATCCTACTCGGGAGAAGATCCCCATCAAGGCTCGCCCCACCACGGGAGCGGTGATGGTCCTGAGGGGGATGGCCTCAGGATAGCGGGTGGCGTGGTCCACCAGGACAAGTATGAAGCGATGCCCTTGTGAGGTTTGAGGGTCCAGGGGCCCCACAATGTCTATTCCCACTCGCTCGAAGGGGGTGGTCACTACTGGAAAAGGTTGGAGCGGGGCCTTCACCTTCCCCCCGCTCTTTCCGCTGGCTTGGCATGTCGGGCAGGTGCGGCAGTGGTTATGTACATCAGTGCGCATTTTGGGCCAGTAGAAATGGGTCACCAGGCGGCTGTAAGTTTTGTCCTGCCCCAGGTGCCCTGAGAGGGGCACATCGTGCGCCAGGTTCAAAAGGAAGTCTCTGAATCGCAGGGGAACCACTAGCACTCGGCTGGCCCCCAGCTCGGCAATTTTCTGTTCACTATATAGGAGGTCGTGGTCCCAGTAGACCCAGTGGGTCCCTGAGGTGTCCCCGGTAGCTTGGGCAGCGGCTTGTTGGCGGGTCCCCTCGAGGGAAGGGCAGGTCTTCTGTTCCTGCCGAAACTGTTCTCGGGTGGGACCACCCTCTTGGCGCCATTGGGCGAGTTTGGGGATGTCGCTGAGCTCGTGGTGGTTTCCGGGCTCCGAGGGCCTGGTCTCGGAGTCGCATTCTTCATGGATGGCGGAGGGTGGTGGCTCGGGCCACTCCGGCTCTTCGGTCGGGGCGGCCTCGGTCGCTGCCGGGGCTCGGGCCGCCATAGATCGGGTCGTCGCACAGACCCATTCTGGTAATCCCATCATTCCTAGGTGCTCTCTCCGCTCGACTTGGGCCCAGGGAGAGCTCTCGAGGTCGTTCCCAAGGAGGCAGTCCACGGGGGCGTCGTCCCGGACGGTCACCTTGAGGGTGCCCGACACTCCCCCCCATTCGAAGGGAATTCGGGCCATCTGGCATAGAGTTTCGGAGTTGTCGGCGGCCCTCACGGGGCAGCGTACGTTCGGGGTGATCTGTTCGGGGGTCACCAAGTGGCAGCGGACGGCCGTCACACTGGCTCCCGTGTCTCGGAGGGCTTCGGTCCATCGTCCATTGATGTGGACCCACTGACGGTATTTACGAGTGTTGCTCGGTAGCGGAGCCTGGGGGACCAGGTCTCTACTGCCCAGGCAGGCTAGGGCCATGGCGGCCGGTTCATACTCTATTTGATCTTCCTCGTAGACCTCTACGTCTTCTTCTCCCTCTTCTCCCAGAGCTGCAGCAGCGAACTGGCGGGTCGGAGGCCCAGTGGTGCCGGGACGCTGGTTCATGGGGCAGAGGGGGTCACTGGCATAGTGACCGGTCCGCTGGCATCTGTGGCAAGTAATGTTCGGGTGGGGCCCCGGCCGTGCTGGGGGGTCCCTCTTCAGGGACGGTGAAGTGTTACTCGGGGGGGACCCTGGAGGGGGGCCCCGGCCCGAGGCCGGCGGGAAGCTTCGGCTCTGGTTCTGTCCTCCTCCGCCTTCCCGCTGGCGGGGGTGCCCCCGGCCGCCCTGACCGGTTTCTCCTATCGGTGTTCGGGGGACCCGGGTGTTCACCCATCGATCCGCCTCGACTGCGAGTTTCCGGGGCTCGGTTAGCTTGCTGTCGAGTAGATGCTGTCTGAGCTCAACAAAGCAGTTGTTGGAGAGGTGCTCCCAAACGATGAGGTCGAACAGCTGCTCGTAGGTGGACACTTTGCTGCCTTTTATCCATCCTTCCAGGACCCTGCTATAAAAGTTCACGTACTCGACCCACGTGGTACCGGGGATTTTCTTGCAATCTCTGAATCTCTGCCGGTACATCTCGGGGGTGAGGCCATACCGGACAAGCAGGGCGTCCTTCATGTGGTCATAGGAGGACATTACGTTGTCGGCCAGCTCCAGCAGGGTGTCCCTTCCTTCGCTGACGAATCTCCCCCATAAGCCGGCACCCCAGTCCTTTCGCGGAATGCGGTGCGCGGTCATGGCAACTTCGTACGCCTTGAACCATTGCTGGATATCGTCATTCTTGTAGTACTCCTTGACGATATCCTTCGGGATGTGGACCTTTGGGTCGGCAGGAGGTGGGGGGTTCCGGGCTACCGTGGCGCCAGCCTCTTCGAGTTTGGCTTTGATTTCGAGTTCTTTGAGGCCACGCTCGTGTTCGTATGCTAGTTTTTTTTCTTCTAATTCTCTTTGCCGCCGCCTCTCTTCCAGATCTCCCTCTAATCGCAGTTGTTCAAGGGCCATTTTCTTTTCTGCTAATTGGAGTTCTCCGTCCAGCCGGAGTCGGGCGAGCTCTAGTTCATGGAGCCGACTCCTCTCTCGCTCCCGGGCGTCTTCGTGGGAGAGGCCCGGGTCCCTGTTGGCGGTTCTTTCTTCTATGGGGGCTATGACGGTACTCACGGGTACTTCTTGGACAATGTCATCGTTCGTTTGGTGGGGGGGTCTCTCTGGTCTCCACCCAGGTTTGCAGCGCTTCTTTGAAATCGTCCTTTGTGCTTAGTCCGGTGGTAGCGATACCCAAGTCTTTGCAAAATTGTTTAAGTTCTTTATGGGTATACTCCTCTAACAGGTCTTTCTGGAATTCTGCAGTCGTTCCGGCTTCCTTAGTAGTCATCGTGGCTGTGGGTCTCTGTCAGTAGTGACGTGTTACTCGCTGTACGATTTGCGTGGGCTCGGATCCCGTCGCTTGCCACTAATGTTGGAAAGGCGACTCCAGGGGAGACAGAAGGTGTCTGACTGTCCGCCCCGAGTCCCACCTCTCTCTGGGGAATAGGCCGAGCGCCGTAGGGAGGCCTCCTTGGCGAGGCTCCGCTCCTACAATCGTACCAGCAGAGCAATCACACTACTTACAGATAGACGCCACACAGGAAGGATATTCACACGAAGCTTTATATAAGTAATCAAAGCAAGTTCTTGGCAGGGTAGCAGCAAGGATCGAGGGATCCGTAATGTCGTGGTCTCGGGGAAAGGGGGTAGCGGGACAGTCTTGGCACCCACTGGTGCGTGGATAGTTCAAGGATTCAGGCCGCGACAGCGTCAGCAGGGCCTCGGAGATAGTTTAGCTTGGTCAGGCCGCGACAGCGTCAGCAGGGCCTCGAAGGTGGTTCAGCTTGGTCAGGCCGCGACAGCGTCAGCAGGGCCTCGAAGGTGGTTCAGCTTGATCAGGCCGCGACAGCGTCAGCAGGGCCTCGAAGGTGGTTCCGCTCGGTCAGGCCGTGACAGCGTCAGCAGGGCCTCGAAGGTGGTTCAGCTTGGTCAGGCCGCGACAGCGTCAGCAGGGCCTCGAAGGTGGTTCAGCTTGGTCAGGCCGCGACAGCGTCAGCAGGGCCTCAAAGGTAGTTCCAGGTGCAAGAGTTCGGATCAGGATCAGCCGCGACGAGGTCAGCAGGGCTTCGACTCCAGATACAACTGCCGTCTTGATCCGGGCTGGCCCAGATATAGGACTGGAGGGCTTTGATGTCCGGACCCTCGCGCCTGGGGGTCAGAGGGGCCGGGATGAAGGTGTCCAGACACCCAGCAGGGGGGCGGAGCCAGCGCCCAGGGAGCCGGAAGAGCGATCGATACCAGGCGTCCGGGGGCGGTGGAAGGCCCATCGAGACTCTCCTCCTCCGGGATCTGGTCGAGTGGCCACTTTACCACCTAGGAGGATCCTGGTGCCTCAATGTCTGGGCTTCGCTGGGGCCGGGCCCAGGATGGCTGCGGCCACGTGTTCGGGGCGTGAGGGTCCCAAGATGGAGTCGGGCCGGAAAGGGTGGCCTGGTCAGGGTGCCAGGCTGGCAGCGTAGGCGAGCAGGTGCTGCCGGGGTACCAGGGAGGGGGAGAGCTGTAGGTGGCCGGGGAGGCTGCTCGCACCGATGGTTCGTGAATGTGCGTGTCAGGGGGGTCGATAGTAGGTAAATGGAGGGCCGATGTCGTCCTGGGCCCTCCATGCGGACGGGGTCGGACCACGCCACGAGGCTGTGTCCAACAATATGAGATTTCCAATTCATATTACCCTGCAAAGTAATACCAAGGTAAGTGAAGGCATTCACTTCTTCCAAAACGGACCCATTAAAATGTATTTTTCCCTTGAATTGCTTAGCAGGATTCATGTTCATAAACTTGGTCTTTGTAGTATTTATCTCCAATCCCCGGATCCGACAGAAATCACCAAATGCATCAATTGTCTTTTGTAATCCACTTGGGGTCCGCGAGACCAGTAGTGTGTCATCAGCAAACATTAATACTGGAACTCGCTCCCCATCTAGCATTGGGGCGTCTGTTGGGGATTTCTTTATAAAATCTACTACGCCATTAATGTAAAGAGAGAATAGGGCGGGGGCCAGGACTCATCCCTGTCTTACCCCATGCTCCACGGGGAAAGAGTCTGTGACGTCCCCCTGTGCACCCCACCTAATCCTGGCGTAGTTGTTTTCGTGCATACGCACGAGCAGAGTCAATAGTTCGGGGCTGATTCCAAGTTCCCCTAAAACAATCCATAGTTTTTGCCGAGGTACTAAGTCAAATGCTGACTTGAGGTCAACAAAAACTGCACATAATGGGCCATTTGTTAAGGTCACGTTTTTCCAGTAGAGAGTTAAAAAATGGAATACCTGATCAACGGAGCTAGTTAGGGGTCGAAAGCCAGCCTGGTACGGGGAAAGGATATCCTTATCATCTATCCAGGCTTGTAATTTGTTTTGTATCATTCTGCCCATCAGTTTTTGGGCTGAATCGATAAGGCTGATGAGCCTATAATTACTTGGTAAAGCCTTATCCCCTTTTTTGAACACTGGAATAATCTCCGCTCCTTTCCATGATGCTGGTATCATTGCTCCTTGTGCGATAGAATTCGCAAACCATACAAAATATTGGCACTAGGTAACCCGGTCAGATAAAAATACGTCTGCCGGTATTCCATCCATTCCTGGCGCCCTGCCTCTAGTTACCCCATCTAGTGCTACATTCACATCTTGCAATGAAAATATTCCATGGCTAAAAAATACCATTGTGGGCAATGGGTGGGATTGCAAGGTCGAATTATCCGCATATTGTGGTTTAAAAAATTCCACCCATGCTTCCTTTGCTACATAATTTTTTGGACACTCAGCAATACCCCCCTGCCCCATTTTAAAATTGCCCAAAACTATTTCTGCTGTTTAGCTGCACAGGCTTTTTTAAGGTCTAACCATTGGTTATCATCCCACAACCTTTTTGCCTTAACTTGAACTTTTCTATACTCATCCCTGGCTTTCAACACTCCTTCTTTAGACCTCAACGCTAGACTGAGGTTCTGCCGTGCTTTTCTACAAGACTGATCATACCACCCTCGCTTCCTCTGGGGGCCGGGAGCCTTCCCCTGCTGAACTTTTTTTAAGAAAAACCCCTGTAAAATTGCAACAAACTTTGGATGTGACTCTTCAATTAATTTGTTAAAATTTGGTTCATTACAATAAGCCTGCAATCTGCTGACCTCTTTGTTAACAACCTCCATTAAGTCCTGCATATCCCCAGGTTTATCCAACAATGATGCCCATTTGATATGACGGAGGTTGTTAGCTGGAATGACATCTAGCGGCATAATGCCCAATTCCTGGTTAGATGAACTTTCTCCTAGGTCCAGATTAAAGAGCATACACAATGGATTGTGGTCGCTCTCTAATCTAGATGTAACTTTCATATCCGTTATTTTGTGCCAATCTCTAACGTCTACAAGAATGTAGTCTATCCGACTACTTGATCTTGTATTGTCAAAGGTATGCACGCCCTTAAGGTCTGAGGGAGTGCGACCATTTGCTGCCCTCAGCCCCCTAGCCAGGCACAAACTCTTCAACTGTATTGCCACCTCAGTCCATTTCTTTACAATTGGTAAATCCAATTGAGGAACTCCCCATTTGGTATCTTCAACTAGGGACAATTCATTATCCTCATGACCTAGAGGTTCAAATGTAGTATTCATATCTCCGCCCACTAGAATGGTGGTATGTGTTGGGAGATTCTCTAAGTCATTGTCTAGTTCTACTAACACCTCAGAGGCTTTACCCCCTTGAGTTCCCCTGGCATATATGTTATAGAGTGCCATCTCAAGACCATTGACCCAAGTTATCACAATTGGGAGTAGATCACAGTTGTTACCGGGCCTCGCTTTAATAGTACAATTTATAGATTGGTGTACCCATGTGATTAGGCCCCCTGAGGGACGCCCTTTTGGATTTTTTTTCGCGGGAGCAAAAAAATTTAGAAAGCCCTGCCGATAAACAGGGGTCACTGCCCAAGTTTCCTGGAACATAATTACGTCATGGCTGTCAACAAATTCACCCCATTCAGGAGACTCTAATTTGTGGTGAATTCCCGCCAGATTCCAGGAGAGAATTTTGATACCTAGCTTCGTCTGGCTGGCCCTCTCATGCAATGGCGTTTCATGCGGGGAGTGGATTAAAATTGGAGGTGGGCTAGTTTCCCCGCTACGTTCAATAATGCGTGGAATCGATGTCAGTTGCCCCGCTATGCAAGAGGATTCCCCACTAGAACTAGGTACCCTATCCTTGTTAAGGTTAGTTGTAATAAGCTTCACAGTGACCCCTGTGCCCCTCTCTTGAATCCCTGTTGTGATGTCCTTTACTATAGTCATCTGCCCTTTCAGTCAATCGCACTCATTGAGGCCAGAAAGGGCAGAGTATCTATTCTCCATCGGTATACCCCAATTGCTTCTCATACTAGGGGGTTTACCTTTTTTTACTACAGGATTCCATTTTGTTTTAAGCACGGTGGGATTTAGGATATTCCCTTTTTTTGCATAGAAAAAATCTAACGTCAACGGGACTATTTCTGTGGATCTACGCTGGGGGGGATATATATTTGCTAGGATGTTTGGCAGCACTTCGGGATCAGAAAGGTGTAACACTACGCAATCCCCTTTAAACTTTTTGGTACCACCCCCAATCCAATCAACTCTTCTAGCTTTCACAACTTCTTGTGCCAGCTGGTCCATGCCTCCCAAGGTAAAAGCCATGTTCCTTGATAGCCAATGAAGTGATTTATTTATCAGGGAAGGAGTATTCTCAACTTGCTCAGGTTCTAAAAAGGGAACATTTGCCAAAACCAATATCATGGGAGACGCCTCCACAATTAATTCTACAGGCCCCTTCTCTACATTAGGATCTATCATTCTGTCCCTTTCGCTTAGCCCTTCAGTTTCACCAGTGTGAGTATCTAGCCCCCTAGAACCCCCCCCCTGTGTCAGTAGTCAACATGGGGATAAGGGGAATATTTTGCAGAAGTTCTAACCTGGAGTCAGTCTGTATATTTTTCGATTCGACTCTAAGTATTTTCTGTTTGGGGATGTTTACTGCTTCTTCTAGTGATTTTTGCAATAGGCCCCCCAGTCTGTTCACCTCTTCCGTGAGGTGATCTATTTTACTTAGGAGAGGTTTAGTGATAATTTTAATTTTACTATCTAGGGCGTTTAACAGTTTATTAAATTGGTCATCGTCCAAGAATAACTTCCCTCCTGGGAATCCCCTTATATCTTCATCAATATTTTCCAATGGGGATGCATCAGGGCGTTTTTTACTTGAGCGAAGCCCGCCCCGTTTAGGTAGACTCTTCTCTCCCCCTTTAGAAGCTCTTGGAGCTGGTACCGGTAGTGGGGGCTCCTCTTCTAGCAGTATTATTTCTTCGTTGGTTATACTCTCAGGGGCTGTATCCGCAATAGCTACTAGTAGCTGCGTTAATGGGTTATTCTCCTGCGTCTGAAATACCTCATTGCTAATATCAAGGGCAGATGTGTGGAGAGGCATATTGTCATCGTGTAGCGGTTCAGGTGAAAAGCTCAGTCCCAGTGAAGACCTCCTATCGTTATTAATTTTTGCAACCTTCTGGACCATGTAGTTCTCTATAGTGTTAACCGCTGAGGTCGATTTCGCTTTAGACATAATGAGAGTCGACGTAGAGAATAACAAGAAAATAGAACATTAAAGTCATATGATACCAGAACACTAGTTGACTTTTCAGCAAATTGCAGCTTCAATATAAGTATGAAGAAACTTACAGGGATATTTTGGAGCAGAGTTCTGGGCCCTGTCCCTGTCTCTTCCTGCCGATAAGGGCCGTAGAGGGCCCGCCCTTTGCCCGGGCTTCGCCCCGGGCGTCCCGCGAGGCGGGGCACAGCGCTGCTTTTGTGCGCCTCCTGGCGCTGGCGCGGTGTCACAGAGCGCGCCGCTGCGTAGGCAGCCGGGAATTGGAGTCCCGGAGCGGCGGCGCGGTTTGTCAGCGTTGGAATGACTCCTGGCGGTGGCGGCGTACACTCGGGTGGATGGCGAGTGAATGGCAGCCCCTGTGTGACTCCTGGCGGTGGCGGCGTCTGTCAGGTAAGTCTCTGCTTGTTTCCCCCGCTCTGCCGGGCACAGCGCTGCTTTTGTGCGCCTCCTGGCGCTGGCGCGGTGTCACAGAGCGCGCCGCCGCGTAGGCAGCTGGGAATTGGAGTCCCGGAGCGGCGGCGCGGTTTGTCAGCGTTGGAATGACTCCTGGCGGTGGCGGCGTACACTAGGGTGGATGGCGAGTGAATGGCAGCCCCTGTGTGACTCCTGGCGGTGGCGGCGTCTGTCAGGTAAGTCTCTGCTTGTTTCCCCCGCTCTGCCGGGCACAGCGCTGCTTTTGTGCGCCTCCTGGCGCTGGCGCGGT
This sequence comes from Lissotriton helveticus, assembly GCF_964261635.1. Lineage (NCBI taxonomy): Eukaryota > Metazoa > Chordata > Amphibia > Caudata > Salamandridae > Lissotriton > Lissotriton helveticus. The sequence continues at coordinate 960,043,194 of NC_136061.1, read as the reverse complement.
GTCACAGAGCGCGCCGCCGCGTAGGCAGCCGGGAATTGGAGTCCCGGAGCGGCGGCGCGGTTTGTCAGCGTTGGAATGACTCCTGGCGGTGGCGGCGTGCACTCGGGTGGATGGCGAGTGAATGGCAGCCCCTGTGTGACTCCTGGCGGTGGCGGCGTCTGTCAGGTAAGTCTCTGCTTGTTTCCCCCCCAAGTTACATGCATGTGCTGCCGTTTAGTCTGAAATTAGATGCAAACTGACGTTATGGCTTTAAAAGGACATTAGGGCTGGGGAGTGTGACTGCAGAGTGAGTGCAGAATGAGAGTGAGTGCAGAGTGAGTGTGAGTGCAGAGTGAGAGTGAGTGTGAGTGCAGAGTGAGTGCAGAGTGAGAGTGACTGCAGAGTGAGAGTGCAGAGTGAGAGTGCAGAGTGAGAGTGCAGAGTGAGTGCAGAGTGAGAGTGTAGAGTGTGAGTTCAGAGTGAGAGTGAGTTCAGAGTGAGAGTGAGTTCAGAGTGAGAGTGAATGCAGAGTGAGAGTGAGTTCAGAGTGAGAGTGAGTGCAGAGTGAGTGTGACTGCAGAGTGAGTGCAGAGTGAGAGTGACTGCAGAGTGAGAGTGAGTGCAGAATGAGTGCAGAGTGAGAGTGAGTTCAGAGTGAGAGTGAGTTGTTCAGAGTGAGAGTGAGTTCAGAGTGAGTGTGAGTGCAGAGTTAGTGTGAGTGCAGAGTGAGTGCAGAGTGAGTGTGAGTGCAGAGTGAGTGTGAGTGCAGAGTGAGTGTGAGTGCAGAGTGAGCACAGAGTGAGTGCGAGTGAGTGCGAGTGCAGAGTGAGTGCAGAGTGAGTGCAGAGTGAGTGTGAGTGCAGAGTGAGAGTGAGTGCAGAGTGAGTGTGAGTGTGAGTGCAGAGTGAGTGTGAGTGCAGAGTGAGTGTGAGTGCAGAGTGCAGAGTGAGTGTGAGTGCAGAGTGAGTGTGAGTGCAGTGAGTGTGAGTGCAGAGTGAGAGTGAATGCAGAGTGAGAGTGAGGGCAGAGTGAGAGTGAGTGCAGAGTGAAAGTGAGTGCAGAGTGAGTGTGAGTGCAGAGTGAGTGCAGAGTGAGGGTGACTGCAGTGTGAGTGCAGAGTGAGTGCAGAGTGAGAGTGACTGCAGAGTAAGTGCAGAGTGAGTGTGAGTGCAGAGTGAGTACAGAGTCAGTGCAGAGTGAGAGTGAGTGTGAGTGCAAAGTGAGTGCAGAGTGAGTACAGATTGAGAGTGAGTTCAGAGTGCGAGTGAGTTCAGAGTGAGAGTGAGTGCAGAGTGAGTGTGACTGCAGTGTGAGTGCAGAGTGAGTGCAGAGTGAGAGTGACTGCAGAATGAGTGCAGAGTGAGAGTGAGTGCAGAGTGAGTTCAGAGTGTGAGTGAGTTCAGAGTGAGAGTGAGGTCAGAGTGAGAGTGAGTGCAGAGTGAGAGTGAGTGCAGAGTGAGAGTGAGTGCAGAGTGAGTGCAGAGTGTGAGTGCAGAGTGAGAGTGCAGAGTGAGTGCAGAGTGAGTGTGACTGCAGAGTGACTGCAGAGTGAGTGTGACTGCAGAGTGACTGTAGAGTGAGTGTGACTGCAGAGTGACTGCAGTGAGTGTGACTGCAGAGTGACTGCAAAGTGAGTGTGACTGCAGAGTGACTGCAGAGTGAGTGTGACTGCAGAGTGACTGTAGAGTGAGTGTGACTGCAGAGTGACTGTGACTGCAGAGTGAGTGTGACTGCAGAGTGACTGCAGAGCGAGTGTGACTGCAGAGGGAGTGTGACTACAGAGTGACTGCAGAGTGAGAGTGACTGCAGAGTGACTGCAGAGTGAGTGTTCCAGCGAGAGCAGGGTATGCTTGTGCGCTTACACGGTGCACTGACACACAGGAGCTAAAACAAAGAACAGCTGAACATGTGTCTTGGGAGCTTCATTGAGGCAGCCGGCCCTCTGTGAGGGGAGCAGCAAGGAGGGGACGCCCCAACCAATCAAGCGCAACTACTCACAACCTACTGTACGATTACAACACAGGCCAAAGGGCAGAGCTAGGTCTTTTAGAATTACGTAGGCTGAGCAGTGTGTGAGTGTGTAGGGTGAGCAGTGCGTGAGTGTCTGGGTGAGCAGTGCGTGAGTGTCTGGGTGAGCAGTGCGTGAGTGTGCAGGGTTAGCAGTGTGTGAGCGTGCAGGGTGAACATTGTGTGAGCGTGCAGGGTGAGCAGTGTGTGAGCGTGTAGGGTGAGCAGTGTGTGAGTGTGTAGGGTGAGCAGTGTGTGAGTGTGTAGGGTGAGCAGTGTGTGAGTGTGTAGGGTGAGCAGTGTGTGAGTGTGTAGGGTGAGCAGTGTGTGAGTGTGTAGGGTGAGCAGTGTGTGAGAGTGCAGGGTGAGCAGTGTGAGAGAGCGTGTAGGGTGAGCAGTGTGAGAGCGTATAGGATGAGCAGTGTGTGTGTGTGTGCAGGGTAAACAGTGTGTGAGTGTGCAGGGTGAACAGTGTGTGAGTGTGCAGGGTGAACAGTGTGTGAGTGTGCAGGGTGAACAGTGTGTGAGTGTGCAGGGTGAACAGTGTGTGAGTGTGCAGGGTGAACAGTGTGTGAGTGTGCAGGGTGAACAGTGTGTGAATGTGCAGGGTGAACAGTGTGTGAGTGTGCAGGGTGAACAGTGTGTGTGTGTGCATGGTGAACATTGTGTGAGTGTGTAGGGTGAGCAGTGTGTGAGTGTGTAGGGGCAGTGTGTGAGTGTGCAGGGTACGAACACTCGAACTAAGTCCAACACACACACGCATAAGACCACACACATAAGACCACACACATAAAACCACACACATAAGACCACACACCACACACACACCACACACACACACCACTCTCACCACCACACTCTCACCACCACACACTCACCAGACATCAGTGCACGCTTTCACTGGGCACAAACACCACCAGCCGTCTGTGCACGCTTTTACCAGGCACACACACCACCAGCCGCCAGTGCACGCTTCCACCAGGCACACACACCTCCAGCCGGCAGTGCACGCTTTCACCAGGCACACACCACACCAGCCGTCAGAGCATGCTTTCACCAGGCGCACACACCACCAGCTGTGAGTTCAAGCTTTCACCAGGCACACCCACCACCAGCCGTCTTTGCACGCTTTTACCAGGCACACACACCACCAGCCGCCAGTGCACGCTCCCACCAGGCACACACACCTCCAGCCGGCAGTGCACGCTTCCACCAAACACACACACCACCAGCCATCAGTGCACAATTTCTACAGGCACACACACCACCAGACATCAGTGCACACATCAATTGTTAACGCATCCATAATTAACTATTGTAGCAATCGCAGTATGGTGCACTTTACTTTTAAACATATTCATCTAAAGCGCAGCATGCCACCATTGCTACAATTCCAATCCAACCCACATAATTCCACTACACACCACATGCATACACTCCATAACACATGGCTAAAAGACATTGCCATTTACAATGCCATTAGCTCTAACTCAAATAAATCCGAGACCTATTGCATTTCCGAAGCTTGTTTTTTTTAACTTCAGCCACACTCCACAGCATTCTGGTTACCGTGCAGCGTGGCAAAAGTTTTCCTCAGTGCTTGTTTGGCCGGTGACAGGTGCCTGGACAAGAGGAACGAAACTGCACCTCATCAGCTAGAAATGAGACAGGCAAGGTGCTCCTTTGCGCACCAAGTTACATGCATGTGCTGCCATTTAGTCTGAAATTAGATGCAAACTGACGTTATGGCTTTAAAAGGACATTAGGGCTGGGGAAATGTCATCCAGACACCAGCATGAGTTTTGTAAAGGCTGCTTTAACCTCATCATCCTGGAGTATTCAAGGTAACGGCTGTTGAGGATATTTTGAATTCCTATGCAGGTCAAGACGGTTCATATTTATTTCAAAAAGGGGATGGTGATGGACAGAGAATCTGAGTTAATCAGAACACTCCTACCCAGTCAAGAGATCAGGGCTTGATCCATCACCGTTTTTTTAGCTCACTGCACCATCCCAGTTCAGAACCTGGCTATATGCAAATTAGTCTGTCCCTGGCCCAGTGCATCATGGGAACAGGGCAGACCAAACTACCAAGCCAATTCTTCACTGGAAAGGAAACAAGCTTCCGGGGACCGGTTTCTGGCATTACAGCCGTCTTCGGCCCGGCTTGCTTGAATCCTGATGGTGCAGTGAGCAAGGGACTCATGTCTGAGCATACCCTTCCACACTTGTGGTGGCCAAAATATTTCAAAAAGGGGGTGGTGATGGACAGAGTATCTGAGTTAATCAGAACACTCCTACCCAGTCAACAGATCAGGGCGTGATCCATCACCGTTTTTTAGCTCACTGCACCATCCCAGTTCAGAACCTGGCTATATGCAAATGAGTCTGTCCCTGGCCCAGTGCATCATGGGAACAGGGCAGACCAAACTACCAAGCCAATTCTTCACTGGAAAGGAAACAAGCTTCTGGTGACCGGTTCCTGGCATTACAGCCGTCTTCGGCCCGGCTTGCTTGAATCCTGATGGTGCAGTGAGCAAGGGACACATGTCTGAGCATACCCTTCCACACTTGTGGTGGCCAAAATATTTCAAAAAGGGGGTGGTGATGGACAGAGTATCTGAGTTAATCAGAACACTCCTACCCAGTCAACAGATCAGGGCTTGATCCATCACCCTTTTTTTAGCTCACTGCACCACCCCAGTTCAGAACCTGGCTATATGCAAATTAGTCTGTCCCTGGCCCAGTGCATCATGGGAACAAGGCAGACCAAACTACCAAGCCAATTCTTCACTGGAAAGGAAACAAGCTTCCGGGGACCGGTTTCTGGCATTACAGCCGTCTTCGGCCCGGCTTGCTTGAATCCTGATGGTGCAGTGAGCAAGGGACTCATGTCTGAGCATACCCTTCCACACTTGTGGTGGCCAAAATATTTCAAAAAGGGGGTGGTGATGGACAGAGTATCTGAGTTAATCAGAACACTCCTACCCAGTCAAGAGATCAGGGCTTGATCCATCACCGTTTTTTTAGCTCACTGCACCATCCCAGTTCAGAACCTGGCTATATGCAAATTAGTCTGTCCCTGGCCCAGTGCATCATGGGAACAGGGCAGACCAAACTACCAAGCCAATTCTTCACTGGAAAGGAAACAAGCTTCCGGGGACCGGTTTCTGGCATTACAGCTGTCTTCGGCCCGGCTTGCTTGAATCCTGATGGTGCAGTGAGCAAGGGACTCATGTCTGAGCATACCCTTCCACACTTGTGGTGGCCAAAATATTTCAAAAAGGGGGTGGTGATGGACAGAGTATCTGAGTTAATCAGAACACTCCTAAGCAGTCAACAGATCAGGGCTTGATCCATCACCGTTTTTTTAGCTCACTGCACCATCCCAGTTCAGAACCTGGCTATATGCAAATTAGTCTGTCCCTGGCCCAGTGCATCATGGGAACAGGGCAGACCAAACTACCAAGCCAATTCTTCACTGGAAAGGAAACAAGCTTCCGGGGACCGGTTTCTGGCATTACAGCCGTCTTCGGCCCGGCTTGCTTGAATCCTGATGGTGCAGTGAGCAAGGGACTCATGTCTGAGCATACCCTTCCACACTTGTGGTGGCCAAAATATTTCAAAAAGGGGGTGGTGATGGACAGAGTATCTGAGTTCATCAGAACACTCCTACCCAGTCAACAGATCAGGGCTTGATCCATCGCCGTTTTTTTAGCTCACTGCACCATCCCAGTTCAGAACCTGGCTATATGCAAATTAGTCTGTCCCTGGCCCAGTGCATCATGGGAACAGGGCAGACCAAACTACCAAGCCAATTCTTCACTGGAAAGGAAACAAGCTTCCGGGGACCGGTTTCTGGCATTACAGCCGTCTTCGGCCCGGCTTGCTTGAATCCTGATGGTGCAGTGAGCAAGGGACTCATGTCTGAGCATACCCTTCCACACTTGTGGTGGCCAAAATATTTCAAAAAGGGGGTGGTGATGGACAGAGTATCTGAGTTAATCAGAACACTCCTACCCAGTCAAGACGGTTCAGGCATATCAGGAATACTTTTCCTGAACAGCAGTCACGGTTGACATAGTACTTTTTCTGGTCTGTCTTATCTCATGCTCAGAGCCCTGAGATCACTTCCTGTCATCTGGCGGGAGGAAGGCCACATACCTTCCCATCCCAAAGCAATCAAGGCTCGCCCGTGGCAAGATGAGGCTTTTCAGATTACATTGTATTCAGGGTGACGCGATCAATGGTACAGCAGGTGCAGTGGCACCAGGGCTCAAGGGTTGTGAGGGGGCCACTGCCCCCAGGCTATAGTTGCCTCTCACTGTCCAATGTTCAGTCAGGGGTAAGTGGGTCCATTTTTTGGGCTTGCACTGGAGAACATGGCACCCGTGCTATGCCTCAGATTGTAATGTAGCAAATACCTACTGATAATAGCATTACTCTGAGTCCTTCTCTCGCAGTGATGAATCACAGAGTGAGGTCCCGGTGCCTCCCTTCTCAAATTCCTCCAAAAGTATATAGCCGCCTCCCGCACTCATTACTTCATGTTCTGTACCAAGCTCATGACACCATACAAGGGGACTGGTCGAGGCGGGAGGGATGCCCTTATTAATCACAGTGAGAGAAGGACTCAAGAGTAATGCTATTACCGGCAAGTAATCGCAGCATTACCTTCTCGTCCCTCTCGCCATGATGAATCACAGATTGAGATGCACCCAAGCCACAAAACCAGACCAGGACAACAGTACAGAATATACAGAAACCAAGTTTGATCCACGGGCAAACAACTGTAACAACACAGAAGCCAACACCCGGAAACCCAACAGAACCAGAACCCTCAGACCCTGGACCACCCAATAATGGTTAAATAAAGTAGATGGACCATCCCAAGTGACAGCTCTGCTCTACAGATCTCCTGCAATGAGGTTTCCTGCACCTCCGCAACTGGAGTGGACATGGCCCTTGTAGACCTCCCAGATATTATATTGAAGGCCATTAATAGAACAAAGAGTGTTTTCAAAATAGTAAAAGACCTTTCCAGTCCAGACTACACAATAAGTAAGATCATTGCCACACAGGAGCTATGAAATAAGTTAGCAGTCTTCTTGTGGAAAAAAACAATAATATCATTGATGGCCTCAGATCAGATGAGACAGATGAAGTGGAAGACCCTGGTAGCACTCACAAGGGCTCACCACCACCGCCTCATAAGGAGATAGGTTTAGATAGAGAGCGATCAGCAATTCTGGATCATTTTGATATTCCTTCAGAAGAGGAATTTAATAAGCTAGCTTTAAGCATCTTCTCAGGCTCCCCAATGGATACGCTATCCCATAAAATCTCGAAAGAACTAAAGACAGATTTCTTCCCGCCGCTTCAGCAAATTTGGGAACAGTCTTTAAGAAGCGGATCTGTACCGGTTTGCTGGAAACAAGCAATCGTGACACCGCTGCTGAAGAAAGCCACTCTCGATACCCTGAATCCAAAAAACTACAGACCAATCTCACTTCTGGTATAGAGTCAAAATATCGAGTTTTTAATATCGAGTAGCAATAATATCGAGTTAAAAATATAGAATAGACATAATATCGACTAGAGAGAATATAGACTACCAAAATATCGAACAGAATAGTTGTAATATCGAATATAATAGCAATAATATCGAATCAAAAATATAGAATGGACAAAATATTGAATGGACAGAATATAGACAACAAAAATATCGAATTTTAGGTAAGTAAGTTAATATTAATTTTTTATTTTTGTGTAATATAATTCTGTAGCGGGTTGTGGGTTTATAGGGGAATAGGGTGGGAAGTAATTTAATTATAATCAATTAAATATGTTATTTTATTTATTGGTATTTATTTTGAATTAATTGTTACTTAATTATCAATTGGTAATTAATTAAAATATAATTGGTAATTCATTTAAATGGATTAATTGATAAATATGTTAATTTTTGTAATTTATTTTCTGTAGTGGGTTGTGGGTTTATAGGGGAATAGGGTGGGAAGTAATTTAATTATAAATAATTAAATATCATAATTAATTTATTGGAATTTATTTTGAATTAATTGATAATTAATTATTAATTGGTAATTAATTAAAATATAATTGGTAATTTATTTGAATTGATTCATTGATAATTATGTTACTTTTATAAAATTACTTTCTTTGGTGGGTTCTGGGTTTATAGGGGAATAGGTTGGGAAGTAATTTAATTGTAAGTAATTACATTTTTTTGGTCTAATTTTTAATTATTTTTAAATTGTAAATTAATTTATTGTTAATTGGTAAATAATTTGTATTAGTAGGTAATTATTTTTTTGTTTTTTTTTCGGAAAACCTTTATTTGACATTTCAACCAAGTACAAACACGGGCCTACAACCCCAAGGGCCGGCCGCTAAGCAGTTGCAACACAATAAAACAATCAAAACCCAGACTCAGCATCCCGGGGAGCAGATTCGCCACGTCCAATATACGTACTGGTTGTAAACATATCAAGTTGGTAACAGGATAAAAAGGTTCCATTTTATAATATAAGATAGAAGGATCAGGTGCCATACAATATCTCAAGTTGCGAAAAAATGGGGTGGGGGGGCGAAATAGCATATGTCCACAGTTAAATCATCTTCGTGTAAGTCAGCGGCGTTAAAACATATTATTAATGGTAAGCGAGCGTACAAATACAGTTCACGCCAGCTGAGTGCCCGCCCAGTAGCACTGAAACATCGCGAGAATTGAGGCACATATGAAACAGCAGAGATGGCCATAAAATTGAACCCATTACACTGACCCGGAAAGGAAGAAAAGAAAAGGGCAAAGAAAGATAAGAAGAAAAAAGGCCATAGAAATAAAACGAAAACAAAACACCCATCCCCCAACCCCCCACCCTGCACCCCTGCAGATGACTACGGCCTACCCCCCAGCAGCGTGCCTGTCGCCCAAGAACTGAGACCCGAAATATAGAAAGACCCAGAGAAAAACAGAAAGAAATTAAACCCCACCCAAAGAGGGGAAATGGAGGAGGGCTATCTTCTACGTGCTCCCGGTCTCTCCCCCCCCGCCCTAACAAAGGGGTCCCCCCGAAACTGTCACATCTGAATAGTCCAAACTGAGAAAACATCCCGGGGGGAACCACCAGCCCTGCCCCGGACTCCGTTAAGCTAATGAAGCAGTCCCGTTACCGATAAGACCACAATGAACAACCCAAACAACAGTCTCAGCCTTGGCCCCGTCGATCGAATTCGCCGAGTCCCTCAGACGAATAAAGCCCCATCATCAAAATGTCAAAAGATACATAGAAGTGGTCGGAACATAGTTCAGTAGATGGAAGAAGAACAGTAGATCCCAAAGTAAGCAGCCGGTACCGACGATGTCCCTCCCCGTCTCCGAAGCCAGGCCTTATCACATCCGCTATCTTGATATACCGACTGGGGAGGGGGTTCGACACAATCCAAAACAGTGCACAGTACCAATTAAAAGGTTCCAGGATAGGGACAGCAGTTGAATGTTCCGACAGCTGCAAAACCGGGGATTCCAAAAAATTAGTTAAGTCACCGATCACAGCCCATTCAAGGAGATCCACTTCTGTCGGGGCAGGCACAGCTGCCAGCACTGGGTCTAATTGCGCCACCGGGGCGTCGATCAAGAGGCAAGCTGGCTGCCGGGTCTCGGGCATCGAGTCAGGATCCGGTCTCAGTCCTTTAAGTCCATCTGCCGCCGACAACAGGCCGCAGGTCTGAGCTGCCACAGTCGCCTGAAGTGCCTCTAGGGCCGCCAGCACCTCCCGCAATGACGGGCCTCGTTGGGCCTGCTCCGCCTGGTTCCATATTTCCTCAGGCATAATGGTCCCCACAGAGAGGCGCCTTCTCCGGGGTGAGATCAGCAGGAGCAGGACTGTGCGGTGAGGGACCAACCGTCAGTATGCATTAGTACGCGACGAGACTCCAACCCAAGGTGCGCCGGCGATGCAAGTGCCGGGCCTCCTGGTCAGGGACCCCCGCGACACCGCACCGTGCGTCACTCGTCTCCTCACCTCCAACACAACACCAGGCTGCAGATGATAGCAAAGCAATCCAAAAATGTCCGAAAGTTCCAGAGACCGGACCCTGCCGCCCTCAACAGTCCGCTGTTGTTCAACTCAGACCCGGCTAAGCCAGCACTCGAGACCCAGGCTTCCAGACTGGGTTAGGCCACAAATCGGTCCTCGACGTTACTCAGCTCCACAATGTCAGAAAAACCCCGGGATCACACCATCGGAGTGCGGATTATTTCACACACACAGATCCGGGGCAGGAAATCAGGATAAGTGACAGGATCTTGGAGCGCAAGACGGAGGTCAGCGGAGCCGGGAGACTATGCGGCCATCTTGCTTGCTGTCGTAGCTCCTCCTCCGGTAATTTTTATTATTAATTAATTTTTATTTGTTTATTTAATTGATTAATTATTATATTTTATACAATTGTAAATTATTTTAATTAATTTGTAATTGGTATTAATATTTATGTTATTTATATTTATATATGAAGTATTTACTTTCCCTACTGTTGCACTCACTGGAGTGGGAATAGTAATTTTTACACTCCCACTATCCAACACTTTCCCTACTGTTGCACTCACTAGAGTGGAAATAGTAATTTTTACCCCTACGCTATCCAATGCTTTCCCTACTTTTACACTCTCTGGAGTCGAAATAGTAATTTTTACCTCTACGCTATCCAAAGCTTTCCCTACTGTTGCACTCTCTAGAGTGGGAATAGTAATTTTTACCCCTACGCTATCTAACGTTTTACCTACTGTGGCACTCTCTGGAGTTGGAATAGTAATTTTTAACCTCCCACTATCCAACGTTTTCCCTCCTGTTGCACTCAGTGGAGTGGGAATAGTAATTTTAAACCTCCCGCTATCCAACGCTTTCCCTAGTGTTGCACTCACTGGAGTGGGAATAGTAATTTAAACCCCTACGCTATCCAACGCTTTCCCTACTGTTGCACTCAGTGGAAATAGTCATTTTTACCCCTACGCTATCCAACACTTTCCCTACTGTTGCACTCTCTGGAGTGGGAATAGTAATTTCTACCCTCCCGCTATCCAACGCTTTCCCTACCGTTGCACTCACTGGAGTGGGAATAGTAATTTTTACCCCTACGCTATCCAATGCTTTCCCTACTGTTGCACTCTCCGGAGTGGGAAATAGTAATTTCTACCCTCCCGCTATCCAACGTTTTACCTACTGTTGCACTCACTGGAGTGGGAATAGTAATTTTTACCCCTACGCTATCCAACGCTTTCCCTACTGTTGCACCCACTGGAGTTGGAATAGTAATTTTTACCCCTATGCTATCCAACCTTTTCCCTACTGTTGCACTCTCTGGAGTGGGAATAGTAATTGTTACCCCTACGCTATCCAACGGTTTCCCTACTGTTGCACTCACTGGAGTGGGAGTAGAAATTTTTACTCCTACGCTATCCAACCTTTTCCCTACTGTTGCACTCTCTGGAGTGGGACTAGTAATTTTTACCCCTACGCTATCCAACGCTTTCTCTACAGTTGCACTCTCAGGAGTGGGAATAGTAATTCTTTCTCTCCTGCTATCCAACGTTTTCCCTACTGTTGCACTCACTGGAGTGGTAATAGTAAATTTAACCCTCTCGCTATCCTATGGTAAATATATTGTTTTTTTTTAATACTATGTTTATATATATATATATATATATATATATATATATATATATATATATATATATATATGTATATATATATATATATATATATATATATATATATATATATATGTATTAAATATAGATTTTTTAATTATATTAATTTTCTATTAGTTTTAATCTTATTTAAGTATTTTAAGTATTTTTAAGTTAGTTATATTTATTGTTTTATTAATTTTAAATTACTTTTAACTATTTAAAAAAGTCGATATTTTGACTATCTATATTTTTTACATCGATATTTTTGATTCGATATTTTTGTACTTACCTATTTGGAGATGGGAAGTCAATATTTTGTCATTCTATATTTTTTACTCGATATTTTTGTATATCGATATTTTTAACATGATATTGTGTCAGTGATCCCTCACTTCTACCATACCCTGCGAAGATTATAGAGAGTCTGGTCAGTAAATCACTCTCAAAGTTCTTGGAATGTAATAACAAATTAGAGGATGTGCAATTTGGTTTCAGGCGGGACATGGAATGGAAACAGCTCTGGTGACTGTCCTGGATGAACTTTGAATGCGAGCAGACAAGGGACAACAAGTCATACTGATCCTATTAGATCTGTCTGCTGCATTCGATACGATTAACCACAAAATCTTCCTGAGGAGACTGAGTGATGTGGGGGTAGAGAGTATGGCACTACAGTGGTTTCAATCTTATCTGGCAAACAGACAACAGGCAGTGGCTTTCCCTGCGTATCGATCGAATTTCGCCAGTATACAGCATGGTGTTACGTAGGGCTCAGCAGTTAGCCCGATTTTGTTTAACATCTACATGAGTCCCCTGATCGCTATTATTAAATCACACAATGTCAGCTTGGTGAAATATGCAGATGACACTCAGCTCATCTTGTCACTGGAGGGGGACCAAGCAACATCTCTGGATAAATTCCACGCATGTATGCAGGATACTGCACGCTGGCTTAAAGAGAACTCTCTTATGAAGAGAAAACCGATATTGTCTGTTGCACTCCTAAGAAAGTCCCATGTCCACTTCCGATAAACTTTTGGCCAATGTCAGCGGACAAGTCACTATCACCCTCCAAAGCGGTATGTATTCTGGGAGCAGTAATTGATGACAGACTGAGCCTAGAATCTCAAGTTAACAAAACGGCCTGGAACCAGTCTCTCCCTCATAAGGGTGTTATGGAAGATCCTCCAGTCCCAATGCTGCCAGAAGCAACCAGGGCACAAGTAGTTAGTAGCATGATCTTTAGTCGGCTGGACTATTGTAATGCCTTGTTGCTCGAGGCCCCTAAGTATCTCATTGAGAGACTGCAGAGATGTCAGACAATGGCGGCCAAGTTAGCCCTTAAGAAACCACGTAGATCATCAGCATCCCTGGCTGTTAGGGAACTTCACTTGCTTCCCATGACGCAGATGTATGATGTTACCACGTGATCAAAATGATCGCGGTACATCACAACGCAACTTTTACAACGCAAGTCGTTACCACGACTTGCGCTGTAGGGTGCTGGACTTAGAAATAGTATGATTTACTATTCAAACTCCAGCCTACATACAGTAGGGAAGGTGTTGGTATAGTAAATATACTATTCCTTAGTCCAGAGCGCCCTCCAGTGCAAGTCGTGGTAACGACTTGCGTTGTAAAATCTGTTTTGTGATGGCACTGCGGTGTTTTGACTGCGTTGTAAAGGTTGCTTACCCATGACGCAGAGAATTCAGTTAAAGTCACTGTGTGTAGTCTTTAAGGCCATTAATGGGATGGGGCCTAAACCATTGCAGCAAAAGTTTAACTGGTATGCCCCTATCAGAAATCTGCGCTCGTCCTCAGCTAAACTAATAACAGTACCTAAGTTTAAAAGGACTAACCTTGGAGGTAGAGCCTTCAGCGTGGCAGCCGCCTGAATATGGAATACACTACCTTATAGCCTTACACAGACAGGAGATCTCTTGCAGTTTAGGAAGAAATTAAAGACTTGGTTCTTTCCCACTGTTTCTGCATAATGTTGTTTTCTATCAGCAAGGCATTTTAATGCATTCTCCGTGCACAGCTAGATTAGGGTACTTAGTGTCAGAATGCCCGTTGGGTGATAGCGCGCTTTATAAGTCTGAGTAACATTAACATTAACAATAACATGGATCCCCAGAGTAGATGACAAACCAAACTGCTTGTATGCTAGCAGAATAACAGATTTTATCCACCTGCTCAAAGTCTGAATAGAATGCTTAGCCTCCTTTTGGGCTGGACCACAATTAACAAACAAAGTGGGGGTAATCTGAAACTCCATCATCACCCCGTCCAGGTAGATCAAAACTGCTCCCTGAACATTCAGAGAATGAAGCGCCACCTCCCCGGGAGACAGAGGATCCGGAAAGAACACCGGAAGAATCACTTCCAGCTATAGATGGAACATAAACTTCACCTTAGGGACAAACCAAGGACCTAAACAAAGAATAATCCTGTCATCAAACACTCAAAAGATAAGAGATATACAAGACAGAGAACCCAAGTCTCCAAGGCAGTGAGCCAACAAAAACAACACTTTCAGCATCTGAATACGTAACTCCACAAATCAAATCAAATCAGGTGTTTGTTAAGCGTGACTACTCACCCGGAAGGGTCTCAAGGCGTGGGGGGGGGGGGTTCGCAGGTTCCAGTCTATCAAGAAGGGGGTCTGTCAAAGAGCCAGGTTTTGAAGTTTCTTGCGAAGATGGGGAGCGATGTTATCTGTCTGAGGTGGAGTGGAAGGTCGTACCAGGCACTGGTCGCGCAGAAGGAGAAGGATCGGCCTCCCGATCTGGTCTTTCTGGTGCAGGGGACCATGGCATAGGAGAGCTGGGCTGATCGTAGGGTCCTTTGGGGTGCGTGGAATTTGAGTCGGCTGTTCAGGTATGCTGGTCTGGTGTCGTGGAGGGCTTTGTGAGCGTGGGTTAGAATCTTGAAGGTGACTCTAGCTTTGATGGGGTGCCAGTGGAGTGTGTGCAGGTGCTGGGAGATGTGGCAGTGGCTTGGCAGGTTGAGGACCAGTCTTGCGGCTGTGTTTTGGATGTTCTGTAGCTTGCAGTGAGATTTTTGTTTATTCCGGCATAGAGTGCGTTGCCGTAGTTGAGCCTGCTGGTGACCAGGGCGTGAGTGACGGTCTTGCTGTGTTCGAGAGGGATCCATCTGAAGGTCTTACGTAGGAGGCGGAGGGTGCAGAAGCAGGAGGACGAGACTGAGTTGATCTGGAGGTCCATTTTGAACTCTGATTCCAGGATGTTTTTCCAGGTTACGTGCGTGGTCCGTGGGGGTGGGCGGGCTTCCGAGGGCGGGGGACCACCAGGTGTCGATCCAGGCATCTGGGTTTGGGCCCCTGATGAGTACTTCCGTTTTGTTTGTGTTTAGTTGTAGGCAGCTGTTTTTCATCCATTTGGCGATGGCTATCATGCCTTCTCAAAAGTTGTGTCTGGGGGTGTTGGGTTAGTTGGATATGGATAGGATGAGTTGGGTGTCGTCTGCATATGACACAATGTTGAGTCCGTAGGTTCGGACGATGGGGGCAAGCGGAGCCATGTAGATGTTGAAGAGCGTAGGGCTGAGGGAGGACCCCTGGAAGACTCGGCAGGTGGTAGGTGTAGGATCTGAGAGGAAAGGGGAGTCTGACCCACTGCGTTCTGCTGGATAGGAAGGAGCGGATCCAGTTGAGGGCCTTGTCTTGCATCCCTGCGTCATGGAGTCTGCGTATTAGGGTGCGGTGAGAGACTGTGTCGAACGCCGCTGAGAGGTCGAGGAGGATGAGGGCTGCTGTTTCTCCTTTGTCCAGTAAGGTACAGATGTCGTCTGTTGTGGCAAGGAGGGCAGTTTCCGTACTGTGTTTTTTTCTGAAGCAGGATTGGGAGGAGTTGAGGATGTTGTGCTCTTCGATGAATGTGGCAAGTTGACTGTTGATGGCTTTCTCAATGACTTTCGCTGGGAACGGGAGCAGGGAGATGTGTCTGTAGTTTTTTAGGTCGGTGGGGTCTGCCGAGGGTTTCTTTAGGAGGGGGTTGATCTCAGCGTGTATCCAGTTGTCAGGGAACGAGGCAGTTGCCAGGGAGCAGTTGATGGTGTGGCAGAGCATTGGTGCGATGGTGTTGGCGGTTCTGTTGAAAATGTGGTGGGGGCAGGGGTCCGTCGGGGCCCCGGAGTGAATTGACTTCATCGTCTTCAGTATGTCTTCGATGGTGAGGGCTGTCCAGTTGTTGATCGCTGGCTTCAGGGGGTCGGGGTGGTTGGTGAGGGTACAGTGTGTTAGTTGTCTTCGTTGCAGTTGTCATAGATTCTCTTGATTTTGTGGTGGAAAAAGGTGCTGAGTTTGTCGCAGAGGTCTTGTGAGGGATGGATGTCGGTGGACTCGCTGGCGGGTTGGGCGAACTCCTTGATGATGTTGAATAGTTCTTTGCTGTTGTGTGAATGAGTTGAGGGTCTGTCTTCAATCGCTTTTTTCCTCGTTTTTCTGATGAGTTGGTGGTGGGTGTAGGAGGCGGCTCTGAAGTTGTTGCGGGCTTCTGTGGATTTGGTGTTCCTCCAGGCCTTTTCGAGGTGGCAGCAAGTGCTCCTGGACTCTCGAAGTTTGGTGGTGAACCATCTAGCTTTCTTGGCATGGGTGTTGTTGTTTTTCGTGAGGGGGGCTATGATGTTGGCGCTGTCGGAGATCCATCTGTGTAGGGTTCGGGCTGCAGTGTTGGCATCGTTGTTTTCCGTGATGATTGGGGTGGAGTTGCTGAGTGATGAGGTTAGCTGGTCCTCGGTGATTCTGGTCCAGTTTCTTCATGGGAGCAGGTGCTGGTGTCTGTGGATGGTGGGTTTTCCGAAGGTGAAGTGGACGCATCAATGGTCAGTCCATGGGAGTTTGGTGGTGTGGATGAAGGTGATACAGTTTCTTGTTGTGAAGAGGGGGTCAAGGGTGTGTCCTGCTGAGTGAGTGGGTTCCGTCACGATCTGGCGGAGTCCAACGTTGTGGAGGTTGTCCAGGAGGGATGTGGTGCTGGGGTCCAGTTGGTTGTCGAGGTGGAAGTTGAGGTCTCCCAGTAGGGTGTAGTTGGGGATGCGATGGCTTGCGGGGAGATGATGTCCATGATGGAGTTGGTGAAGAGTCCGCTCGGTCCAGGGGGTCGGTAGATGAGGGTTCCACGGAGGGTGGAGGTAGGGCTGGCCAGTAGCTTGAAGTAAAGGTGTTCCATCAGGTCTGTGGGCTCGTCCGGAAGTGTGCTCAGGCGTAGGGTGGATTTGTGGACGATGGTGATTCCTCCTCCAGGGCTGGTGGGGCGGTCCTTCCTGGAGATCTTGTATCCTTGGGGGAATGGCGATGGTGATGTCCGGTCCCGAGGAGGTGTTGGTCCAGGTTTCGGTAAAGAATGCTACGCCTGGGGTAGTGCTGTCGAGGAGGTCCCAGATTTTGGTGGCGTGTTTGTGGAGGGATCGGACGTTGCAGTTGTGTTCTTGCAGGCGGATTACTCTGGGTCAGTGGTCTTGGTGGTGCTGCAGGTATGCCGGCAGCGGTGACAGCTGAAGGGTCCGTGGGTGTCGGCTGGTGATGCTAGCTTGCAGTTGTTGTTCTAGTGGCCGCCATTAAGTAGGGTCAGGGAGGGCTGGACAGCTGGGAGGCGGGAGTGGGGAGGGGAGCTGGATTGGGACGGTCGCACTGGTTGTGCTGGGGGGAGGGGCCGTGGTGGCAGCAGCGTCGGGGAAAACCGGGCTAAAAAAGACAAAAGAAAAAAGGCAAAAAGAGAGAGAAAAGCACAAATAAGGCAGCAAAAGTGCAAGAAAGAGTGGAGGAAAGACACAGAGGACACAGGAGAGTGAAAGGGTAGATTGAGATGAGGGTAAAAAATAAGTTAAAAATGGAGGAAAGACACAGGAGAGTGAAGGAGGGAGCTTGAAATGAGGGGGAAATGACAGAACATGGAGGTTAAGAGCCACAAGGAGAGTGATGGGGGAGATAGAAGTGAGGTGACTAAAAGTGTCCTTCTTGTCGGCATTTATTTTGTGTCAGGACTCCAATATTTTTGCATTGCCATTTCGTGTCAAACACCTCTGCACGACCCTCCTGGTTGTTTCTGCTGATGTCTGATGAAATTCTAACTGTCACAACCACCCTGCCCTTCTTGCTCCTTGTGGTTCAGCCAATTTCGAAAAAGGGAACAAAGAATTGGCCTCACCACCCTCAGACTGAACTCCTGCACACATCCATCCTGTTTCGCAAGACTTGGTCACGCCACCGTCCCAGAACTTGTTTCTTTCACATATCCGGTTGTTCAAGATCTGTCTGTTCTCTCACGTACACATCCAGTTTTGCAAGACCTGTCTGTAATCTTTGTACCATCTTTTGCAGCCCCCGACCAGCCTGAACAAAGAATGGTGTAACTTCATTTTGACTCGGGGTGCCAGGCCCCCACCCAAACTGGTTTCTTAAGGTGGGAAATATATATATAAGACCTGTAAGCTGCAGAATGAAGCAGCAGCCTCCTCTGTCTTGTCTCAGACAAGCTTGAGACTCTGTTCCATAGCCTGGGCTATTCGAATAAAACTTGGTTCCTCCTGCAGACGAAGGCTCCAGTGTCTCCTTTTTTTATATAAGGAGGGTATGGAAGACTTGGGCGGTTCCCCCGCCGCCGAGACCCAGTAAGTGTATAACCGGTTATTCAAATGGTGCCCGAATAGGGACTCCACGAGCACGAAGGTCAGGCCCGGTGGATGTGAGGAGGTGCACGGAGAGACTCCGACGGAGGTACCCTACCCAAGGGATTCTTACAGTTCGGTAGCCGAACGACTCGCCCGCTGTTCCTCTCCACCCGGTCTGGGCCACGTTACTGCGTCCTCGATGGAGTCCCCTAACAAAGTGATTTCTGGAACAGGACACAGCCCTACATCTGCAGAAGCGAACTACCCCTGTCAGGTAAGGGTGGACTGATCACCCACCGAGTCTGTATGATTCTGCTGACTTTTGCAAAAGCCAAGCCAGCGAGGTGAGTTTTTTAAAACTCGCTGTTGTTTGTTATCTGTTTACAAGCATGCCGGGCAGTAGTAAGTTTAAGAAATTATGTTGCTGTATGTGTGCGCCGGACTGCCAGCTGGAGGCGACCTGTCCGCTTCCTCCAGAGGGGACCCCTGGTCATACCATGTATACTAAACATGGTCCTTCTGCTATAATGTTTTCCCCTTTTTGGACCAAATACACTAAACGAACAAACTCAGAATTACAATGGCAGCCTTAAGGGTCTTTTGACCCGCAAGTTCTGGCAAATCTAGAGGAACAGCAATTAAAACGGAAGATTCGTCTCTCGGTGTTTGAGTCTGCCAGGTTGTGGAGGAAGTAAACTGAGCAGAGAGCAAAGAGGGAAAAGGAAGCTGGAGTGGATGTCAATGGCTGACCATACTAGGGAGCACTTACAGGACCGAATGGAAAAATCTGAAGAGATAGCTGATAGGGAACATAGGGTGCGGGTGCAGAAGTGCTACCCGGCCCGTGAAGAGAAAGCAAAAAGCTTTATGGAAGGTGGAGAAGAGGGTGATTCCCCGCTCGATACCATGTTGGAAAATCCTCCTGCTTAGGCCCCCATGTACCCTGCGCTGGCACACCCTGCCCCGCATACAGCTGCCCAGCCGTGCTGCACACTCCTGCCCCCACTGCCCCTCCTACTGTTCCCCCTTCACACCGACCCCCCTATTTTTACGCCTATGACACCGACTGCGCACACTACCCCTGTCCTCGCCACGGGAATGACAACGAGTCCCCATCCGCCCAATCTCTGCTGTTTTACCCCTGTCACCCCTTTCCTTCTTCCCCGTGGTCTACGGTTAAGCAGGATTTATATAGATTATTGAATTCCCCCCCGACTGGCTTCCTTGCGCTCTGCAGTCAGCTTTTCGTCCCTTCGAGAGGATGACTTGCAAAAGCAACAGTGTGAATGTAGGATAAATAGCGGGAATATTTATCCATTTAAAGAAATATGGTCCACTTTTTCCCAGTGGACGATTATGGAACAGACCACCTGGGCTGAATACATGTGTACCTTGGTTATGCAGATATTCGAGAATTCATTTATGCAGATACCCACCGGGTTAGTGAACCTCAGGTCACAAATAAAAAGAGGCGATGTGCAGGGAGAAGGGATGTTTGGCGCTATGTCCGCTTTGATAGCTTACCATGATATGACCGCCTTCCCCATACCCCCTCTAGAGACTGCTATGCCAATGAGAGAGGCGGCCCCTGTCTTTGTTAACGCACTCACTGATGCCCAAAATAATGGACGGGGGCCAGTTGAAGCTCACTGGCGTAGGCTATGGGTTCATGTCCCTTGGAAAAGGTCAGAGGTAATGCAGTTGAAAGAGCAGTTACCAGATCCTCGAAAAAATCTGGCTGCCTTTTACAAAGAATTAGGCCAGATAATATCTGCTGGTACACTTATTCTTGAAGGCATCGACTTGCTCTTTGGTACCGTCGTTCCTACTGAAATTTGGGATAAAATTCGACATACTGACTATGAAGTAGAGCTGGAAGGTAAATGGGCTAATCTGGAAGCTATGGAAGACGCAAGGGCAGGAGGGACTAAGCCAGAAGCTGCCATACTGACCTTGCCCGGTAAAATAATAACACTTATGAAAACATTTTTGCCAGAAACAGTCATTAATTGGGATAAGATAAATGCCTGTAGGCAATGAAAAGATGAAAGTGTGTCTGAATTCTTTACCCGTTTTGAAACAGAATACAAGGGACATAGTGGCTTGGACCCCCGGATCCCAGGTTCTAGCCCAGTATTTGTCGATACGTTTGTCAGCAACTTGCTTCCTGAGATTTCCGCCAGGCTCAAGAAGGTTGAGAGTACATGGTCTGCCCAGACTATGACTGATATCTTGGCTATGGCACAGTATCACAAGAATAGGGAGAATGAAGATAGAGAAAAGGAAAGTTAGAAGGCTAGGGATCTTAAGACTAAGGTACTTCTCAGCAGGCTTACCCTCCCCGGGGTCCCGATGCCAGTGGGAATTTCAGACCACAGCCCCAACCCCCTCTGAGACTCGCCAGTGTACCCCCTCAGGCCCTCAACGCACGGGAGCCCTCCAAACAGATCAGTGTGCTTATTGTAAAGGGTACACCCATTGGATAGATGATTGTCCCGTATTAGCTGAAAACATCCGAAAAGGGAAGACTCTGCCTCGTGCTCCTAGGGAGGGGATGCCAACTAGGGACCATGGCCCGCCCCGTCCACAGGACAAAGAGCATAGATCCAGGGATGACCCCCTGTCCGGCAACGTCCGGCCAATAGGTTTGATGGATACGAAGCAACACGCACTTATTACAATGATGATTATGATGAAGTTGATGAGACAGGGTTCTATCAAGCATAGGACTGCCAGGAAAGGGGGCCGTATGTTCAAATGTCAGTCATAGGGAACGATCAGAATTTTCTTCTGAATACTGTGGCCACCAGGTCTTCTATCGCACGTCTGTCAGTCCCGGAGGCACCCCTTTCTGGCAACATGAATGTCTCCATGGGTTTTGCAGGAACACCCGTGACCAGCCCTGTCTCTGAAGCCCTCCCTCTCGATATTGGCCCCACACATGTTGACGCTCCCATGGTCCTCACTACAGGTTGCAGTGAAAACTTATTAGGCCTGGATGTACTGAAAGCTCTGTATGCGACCATATCATGTAGTCCTCAAGGTGTATCCCTAACAATTTCCCCCACCACAGCCTCCTATATGTATCTGTCCGGTCCCCTCCCACCAGCGTTGCAGTCTTTACCTTCCTCCCTCTGGGCATCATCAGACACTGATGTCGGCTGTCTCAATATACCCCCTCATGTGGCACGTATTCAGCCTGGCGCCATCCTTTGCCGCCTTCGACAGTATCGACTGCCCGCGGAAGGAGAAGCGGCCCTTTTAACAATAATATCTGAATTGATGAACCAGGGCGTAGTGGAGGAGACACGTGGTAATATTTGTAACAGTCCCATTATTCCGGTTCTTAAAAAGACCAATGGAGATGCTCTCACCCCTAAAATATACAGATTCGTGATTGACCTGAGAGCCCTTAAACAAATGTAACAATATACCAATACCCTGTTGTCCCCGACATTACAGCCCTCTTGACGATGGTCTCTTCTGACGCCACACACTTTTCTGTCATAGACCTGAAGAATGCCTTTTTCAGTATTCCTATACATCCTGACAGCAGACATTTTTTTGGTTTCTCCCTTGGTGGGCGGAGCTTTAGATTTTGCCGCGCCCCTCAAGGCTTCACCAAGAGCTCCAGTATCTATAGTCAAGCTCTCAAAAGTCAACTAGATTCCATGGAACTCCCTGATAATTCCACAGGGATCAACCAGCCACGCCCTCGCCGCCGTCCCCCGCATCCGAAGAGCCACAGCAGGAGGAAGGTCCTTCTCCTACCTGGCCGCCAAGACGTGGAACTCCCTCCCGATCTACCTCCGCCTGACCCAAGACCACCTCGCCTTCAGGAAGCAGCTCAAGACCTGGCTGTTCGAGCAGTAGCGGACCCCCCCCTCCCCTAGCGCCTTGAGACCCTCCGGGTGAGTAGCGCGCTATATAAATGCTTTGATTGACAGTGCTGCAGTATGTTGATGACCTCCTCACTACTGCAAATTCCGCCCCGACATGTAAAGAGGCTACTCTCTGTTTGTTACGCCACCTTGCACTCCATAACCACAAGGTCTCTTTAAAAAAGCTTCAATTTTGTCAAGAGAAGGTGACCTATTTAGGTCATCTTCTCTCGAAGGAGGGAAGGCAGCTCGCCGCTGATCGTGTAGCCGTTATCAATGCCATGGCGGCCCCACGGACACAAAAGCAGGTGCGAGCCTTCATAGGTCTAACCTCATACTGCAGACAGTGGATGTTAGACGGGGACCTGGAGGGTCGGCCGAGCACAGTGATCGCACAGACAGGTAACTTCCCCCCCACAGATGGACACCACACAAAGATCAGGGTAACACCTTTTATAGGCAATTCTTGTAGTAGAGGGGTATGATACAAGGCGAACGGGACACGATGGTCCTCTCAATTCTAGTCTCTAGTAAGGGAAGGGGGTAGCGGGACAGTCTTGGTACCCACGGGTACGGAGGTGTAACGGTGATAGCTCACAATCCTCGAGCTCGGTGTTCGGATGGGTCAGACCGCGGCAGCGCCGGCAGGTCCCGAAGAGGTCGTAGGTGGCAACGGGCCGCGGCAGCGCCAGCAGGACCCAACGAGGATGAAGGTTGCAGAGGGCCGCGGCAGCGCCAGCAGGCAGGACAATAGTTTGCAAGGCAGGGCTGTGGCAGCGCCAGCAGTCCGTCAAGGCTGAGTTCGTCGCGGTGTCTCTCGACTCCAGGATACAACTGCCTTCCTGTCCTGGGGCGGCCTCAGTTATAGGTCTGGCCCCCTTTGATGTCCGGACCCTCGCTCTTGGAGGTCGGGAGGTCTGGGATGAGGGAGTCCAGACACCCAGCAGGGGGGTGGAGCCAGCGCCCGAGGGGGCTGGGGGTGCTCGGCACCTGGCGGGGGAGAGCCATCGACACTTCTTACTCCCATTGACCTGCCAAGTGGTCCGTTTACCTCCTGGGTGGAGGGTGGTGCCGGGATGTCGGGGCCTGGCCAGGCCCAGGGTTGGGGTCGGGCTGAGGCCGCGCGGCCGCGTGGTGCCGTGTCCAAGATGGCGGCTGGGCCGGGCAATGGTGCTGACGGTGGCCCGGGCCCTGTCCTGCGGGGAGGGAGCGAGCCCTTCATGTGGCCTGTCCAACATGCGTCCCCCCCAGCTGAAGGCGGGGAGAGTCACCCATCTTCTTGGGGACTTTCCTCGTCGAGGCGGAAAAAGCGGGACAGGCCATCCGCGTTGGCGTGGTGTTGGCCAGGGCGATGCTCCACAGTGAAGTCCATCCCCTGCAGGGAGATGGACCATCGCAATAGTTTGGGGTTCTCCCCCCGCATCTGCATGAGCCATTGCAGGGGCCGATGATCCGTCTGTACCCGGAAGAGGGTTCCGAAGAGGTACGGCCGGAGCTTCTTGAGGGCCCATACCACTGCGAAGGCCTCTCGCTCAATGGTGCTCCAGCGCTGTTCTCGGGGCAGTAGGCGTCTGCTGATGAAGGCCACTGGTTGGTCCACTCCTTCGGGGTTCAGTTGGGATAGGACGGCCCCAATACCATGGTCGGAGGCGTCGGTCTGTACGATGAACTCGCGGCTGTAGTCGGGGGCCTGGAGCACCGGAGCGGTGCACATGGCGGTCTTCAGCGTCTCGAAGGCCGCTTGACAGTCGGGAGTCCAGTTGACTCGTTTTGGGTTGTTCTTAGACGTGAGTTCCGTGAGGGGCCCCACAATGCTGCCATAGTCCCTCACAAACCGCCGGTAGTATCCGGTGAGCCCCAGGAAGGCTCGGACCTCTGTTTGTGTTTCGGGGGGTTGCCAGGACTGGATGGCAGCTACCTTGAGTTGGAGGGGGGCCACCCACTTGGTGTCCGAGGTAGGTCACGGACCCCTGGCCGATTTGGCACTTGCTGGCCTTTATGGTGAGGCCGGCCTGTTGGAGGGCCTGCAGGACCGCTCTGAGGTGGTGGAGGTGGTCTGCCCAGTGGCGGCTGTATACCGCGATGTCGTCCAGGTAGGCAGCGCTAAATTCTTCGAGGCCCGCCAATACCTGGTTCACCAGTCTTTGAAAGGTGGCTGGAGCGTTCTTCATGCCGAAGGGCATCACTCTGAAATGGTAGTGCCCGTCCGGGGTAGAGAAAGCGGAACGTTCTTGGGCCCTGGGGGTGAGGCCGATCTGCCAGTAGCCCTCTGTCAGGTCAAAGATGCTTAGGTAGCGGGCTGCCCCCATGCGGTCAACGAGTTCATCTGCTCGGGGGATAGGGTGAGCGTCGGTTCGGGTGATCGCGTTCAGCCCCCGATAGTCGATGCAGAATCGGAGCTCCGGCGTGGTGCCCGGTGCCGCGGCCTTGGGGACCAGGACGACCGGGCTGGCCCAGGGACTGTCCGAAGGCTCGATGACCCCGAGGGCGAGCATCTTGGAGACTTCTTCTTGGATGCATGTACGTACCCGATCCGGTACTCGGTACGCCCGGTGTCGGACAGGAGGACTGTCCCCCGTGTCCACGTCGTGCAGGCACCAGGAGGTGACTCCGGGTGCGAGGGAGAACAGGTTTGCGAACGGCAGCAGGAGGGCCCGGCAATCTTGACGCTGCTCTGGGGTCAGGGCCTCGGAGAGTCGGACCCCGTCCACCGAGCCATCTCTTTCCCGTGTCCTCAGTAGGTCAGGGAGGGGCTCGGAGTCTCCTTCGGTGCCACTGTCGGTAGCCATCAGCAGGCTGAGCTCTGAGCGCATGAAGTGGGGTTTGAGCCTGTTGGCGTGGAGGACCCGGAGGGGGTTCCGGGGGGACTCCAGGTCGATGAGATAGGTGACGGGACTCCTGCGCTCGATCACCTTGAAGGGCCCCGTCCATTTGTCTTGCAAGGCACACGGTTCGATGGGGGACATCACCCATACCTGCTGACCCGGTTCAAACTCGATGGAGGAGGCATGTTGGTCGTACCACTTCTTCATGTCCTCTTGACTGGCCTCCAGATTGGCTTTAGCGATCTCCCTGAATTTCCGGGTCTGATTGCGGAGGGTCAGGAGGTATTTGTAGACGTCCGGAGGGGTCTTTAGGGGGGCCATTTCCCATTCCTCCTTCACTAGGCTGAGAGGCCCGCGAACGGGGTGTCCGTACAGGAGTTCGAAGGGGCTGAAGCCGAGGGACTTCTGGGGGACTTCTCGGTAGGCGAAGAGGAGGCACGGTAGTAGCACGTCCCACTGGCGGCGTAGGGGTTCTTCCAGCCCCATGATGATCCCCTTGAGGGTGCGGTTGAACCGCTCGACCAGTCCGTTCCCCTGGGGGTGATAGGGGGTGGTGAATCGGTAAGTGACTCCGCACTGCTGCCAGAGGGATTTCATATACTTTGAAATAAAGTTCATACCCCTGTCGCTGACGACTTCCCGGGGGAAGCCCACTCGAGAGAAGATCCCCATCAAGGCTCTACCCACTACTGGGGCTGTTATAGTACGAAGGGGGACCGCCTCAGGATAGCGGGTAGCGTGGTCCACCAGGACCAGGATGAAGCGATGCCCCTGTGCGGTTCGGGGGTCCAGGGGCCCCACAATGTCTATTCCCACCCTTTCGAACGGGGTGGTCACCACGGGGAATGGTTGTAGGGGTGCCTTGAGTTTGTGGCCGCTCTTCCCGCTGGCCTGGCAGGTCGGGCAGGACCGGCAATGGTTGGAGACGTCATTTCTCATTTTGGGCCAAAAAAAGTGAGTCACCAGGCGGTGGTAGGTCTTGTCTTGGCCCAGGTGCCCGAACAGGGGGACATCATGGGCTAGGTTCAACAGGAAGTCTCTGAAGTGGATGGGCACCACCAGCACTCGCCCGCCCCCCAGTTCTGCGATTTTCTGCTCGCTGTACAAGAGATCATTGTCCCAATAAACCCAGTGGGCCCCGGTGGTGTCTCCTTGGCTCTGGGCGAGCGCTTGCTGTCGCAATCCCTCGAGGGAGGGGCAGGTCTTTTGCTCCTGCCGGAATTGTTCCTGGGTGGGCCCCCCTTCTTGACGCCACTGAGCCAGGTCGGGAAGCTCGGGGGGCTGTGTGGACCCCTCTGTGGTGGGGTCCGGGTAGTCGGTCTGGAGGAAGTCTTCTTCTGGAGTGATCGAGGGCGGAGGTGCTGCCCATTCTGGTTCTTCTGGTCTAGGGATGGTGTGGGTGGCCATGGACCGGGTGGTTACGCACGCCCAGTCCGGGAGACCCAACATCCCCAGATGCTCTCTTCTTTCCACAGCGGCCCACGGGGAGCTCTCGAGATCGTTCCCCAGGAGGCAGTCCACGGGGGCATCGTCGCGGACAGTTACTTTCAGCATGCCGGACACTCCTCCCCATTCGAAGGGGACGCAGGCCATCCGACACAGGCTCTCCGAGTTATCTGCCGATCGGACGGGGCAAAGTACGTTTGGTAGGATTTGTTCTGGGGTCACCAGGTGACAACGGACGGCCGTCACACTGGCCCCGGTGTCACGCAGGGCCTCGGCCTTGCGCCCATTGATGCTCACCCATTGGCTGTACTTCCGAGTGTTGGCGGGCAGGGGAGTCCGCGGGACCATGTCTCTTCCTCCCAGGCATGCCAGGGTCATGGCGGCGGGTTCCCACTCGAACTGTTCCGACTCATAGGTCTCAGTGTCTTCGGAGACTTGCTCTTCTCCCAGGGCGGCGGCCGCCATCTGGCGGGGCCCGGGGACCTGGTTCTTCGGGCAGGTCGGGTCACTGGCATAGTGGCCGACTCGTTGGCATCGATGACACGTCACGTTGGCTCGGAACCCCGGGCGCATCGGGGGGTTTCCCCGGCCTGCTGGGGCCGGGGTGGCGTTAGTGGGCGCGGCCGGAACGGCGTCTCTGCCCCGGCCCGGGCCTCCTCCTCCTCCTCGGGGACGATGATGGCCTTGGTTGGTTCTGTTCTGCTCATTCGGCCCACTCCGGGCCACTCGGGTGCTCTCCCACCGGTCAGCCTCGGTGGCGAGCTGCCGGGGTTCAGTCAGTTTACTGTCGAGGAGGTGCTGCCTGAGCTCGACGAAGCAGTTGTTGGAGAGGTGCTCCCACACAATGAGATTGAAGAGTTGTTCGTAAGTGGTTACGTTGTTACCCTTGATCCACCCCTCGAAGGCTCGGCTGAAATAGTTCACGTATTCCAACCACGTTGTACCTGGGATCCGGGTGCAGTTGCGGAACCTCTGGCGGTACATTTCGGGTGTAAGCCCATATCGACTGAGGAGGGCGGCCTTCATATGGTCATAGGACGTCATTTGATGATCCGGAAGCTGCAGCAGGGCATCACGACCCTCGTTGATGAATCTCCCCCATAGACTGGCTCCCCAGTCACTTCGAGCGACCCGGTGGGCGGTCATGGCAATCTCATAGGCCTTGAACCACTGCTGTATGTCGTCGTTCCGGTGATATTCTCGGACCACATCCTTGGGGATGTGGACCTTCTGCTCGGTAGGACCCGGGGAGTGCGGTTGCTCGGGCACCCCTAGGTTTTTGTTCAGTTTGCGTATTTCTATCTCTGCTAGTTTGCACTCGTGCTCGTATGCCAGTCTTTTTTCTTCGAGATCTCTCTGTCTCTGTTTTTCCTCTCGCTCTTCTCTGAGCCGTAAGTGTTCTAAGTTTATTTTTTGTTCCGCCAGTTTCAACTCTCCGTCTAATCTGAGTCGTGCCAAGTCTAACTCGTGTAACCTATTTTTTTCCCGCTCTTGGATCTCTTCACGGGAAGGGCCTGTTCTCCGTTCTTCCGTCCGGGTGGTGTTGACTTCCGGGGCTGCGGGGTCCCGGGGGGTTGCGGTATTTGTCTCTGTCCAGGCCTCTAGGGCGTTTTTGAAGTCTTCTTTTGTGCTTAGCCCGGTGGTAGCAATGCCTAAGTCCATGCAAAATTGTTTGAGCTCTCGGTGGTTGTATTCTTCCAGCCTTTCCATCTGGAACTTCTCCGCCGATCCGCTCTCTTTGGTCGTCATTGTGGTTTTAGTCGTAGGGTGAGTTACTGTCTGTACGGTACGCGTCGGTTCGGATCGCGCCGCTAGCCACCAATGTTAGACGGGGACCTGGAGGGTCGGCCGAGCACAGTGATCGCACAGACAGGTAACTTCCCCCCCACAGATGGACACCACACAAAGATCAGGGTAACACCTTTTATAGGCAATTCTTGTAGTAGAGGGGTATGATACAAGGCGAACGGGACACGATGGTCCTCTCAATTCTAGTCTCTAGTAAGGGAAGGGGGTAGCGGGACAGTCTTGGTACCCACGGGTACGGAGGTGTAACGGTGATAGCTCACAATCCTCGAGCTCGGTGTTCGGATGGGTCAGACCGCGGCAGCGCCGGCAGGTCCCGAAGAGGTCGTAGGTGGCAACGGGCCGCGGCAGCGCCAGCAGGACCCAACGAGGATGAAGGTTGCAGAGGGCCGCGGCAGCGCCAGCAGGCAGGACAATAGTTCGCAAGGCAGGGCTGTGGCAGCGCCAGCAGTCCGTCAAGGCTGAGTTCGTCGCGGTGTCTCTCGACTCCAGGATACAACTGCCTTCCTGTCCTGGGGCGGCCTCAGTTATAGGTCTGGCCCCCTTTGATGTCCGGACCCTCGCTCTTGGAGGTCGGGAGGTCTGGGATGAGGGAGTCCAGACACCCAGCAGGGGGGTGGAGCCAGCGCCCGAGGGGGCTGGGGGTGCTCGGCACCTGGCGGGGGAGAGCCATCGACACTTCTTACTCCCATTGACCTGCCAAGTGGTCCGTTTACCTCCTGGGTGGAGGGTGGTGCCGGGATGTCGGGGCCTGGCCAGGCCCAGGGTTGGGGTCGGGCTGAGGCCGCGCGGCCGCGTGGTGCCGTGTCCAAGATGGCGGCTGGGCCGGGCAATGGTGCTGACGGTGGCCCGGGCCCTGTCCTGCGGGGAGGGAGCGAGCCCTTCATGTGGCCTGTCCAACAGTGGATTTCCAATTATTCGGTCATGGTCAAACCTCTTCTTGCCCTCATCACTAAAGAAATATCAGACAGTTCCTTTCCATGGACTAGAAAGCTTACGCAGGCCTTCCAGGATTTAAAAAGAACTCTGTTTACTGCTCCAGTCCTCGGTACTCCTGATTATAACAAACTATTTTTTCTATGTACATGAGACAGATGGCTGAGCTTGCGCTGTCTTAACCCAGATATTCGGAGGCCACTATCGGCCGTGCGCCTACTTTTCCGCCACCTTGGATCCTGTTGCGAGGGCTCTCCCAGGATGTCTATGGGCGACAGTTGTGGCCGCACTCATGGTCCGTCAGAGTGCGGGGATCATCATGAACTCCCCCTTGACTCCGATGGTTCCCCATTCTGTGGATAACCTCCTTAATAACACCAAGACACACTACCTCACTAGCGCACGACTCACAGGATATGAATTGACACTCTTTTCCAGCCACATTAACATCAAGAGATGCACTGTACTGAACCCCGCCACCTTACTCCCACTGGATACTCGGGATGCCTGTTTAGATCCACATGACTGTATATTGAGGACAGAGAAGGAGACGAAGGGGCGGGTTGACTTACAGGATACCTCGATAGCAGACCCAGAAGGTACACTGTATGTGGACGGATCATGTCTCAGAGGGCCAGATGGTAACACATCAGCCGCCTACGCCCTCATGGCATTAGAGCAGGTAGTAGAAACAGCTCAGATTCCACAGTGCTCTGCTCAGGCTTCAGAGTTAGTGGCCCTCACTAGAGCCTGTGAGATAAGCAAGGGAATAACAGTAAATGTCTATACTGACAGTCAGTATGCCTTTGGGGTGGCCCACAACTTCGGGAGGTTGTGGAAAGAAAGGAATTTCCTTACTTCCCATGGGACCAAGATTCAACATGGTCCCCTAATTCACTGATTATTAGACTCCCTGACATTTCCCAGAAAGGTAGCTATTATAAAATGTAAAGCGCATAAGAAAGTGACAGATGATGTTGGAAAAGGCAATGCCCTGGCTGACCAGACAGACAGCTCTTAAGAAAAAGGAAGGAATGTATGTTGGAGGTCCCGCCAGGTGGGCAGCAGAGGGGGGCATGGTTGAAGATACAGTACAGAGTGTGATCGATATTCAGCCCCATGCTACGCCTGAGGAGCTGAGGATGTGGACGGAGCATTTAGCGGTAAAGGAAATAGATGGTTGTTGGGCCCGTATCACTATAGAGAGACAATGGATGTTGCCCGACAGTCATGTGCTCCCGGTAGTAACGATGGCCCATGGCTCTGCTCACATTAGTGCGAAAGGGATATGTAAGTTGCTGGAACCCACCTGGTATAACTCAAAGATACCAGCATA
This sequence comes from Lissotriton helveticus, assembly GCF_964261635.1. Taxonomy (NCBI): domain Eukaryota; kingdom Metazoa; phylum Chordata; class Amphibia; order Caudata; family Salamandridae; genus Lissotriton; species Lissotriton helveticus. The sequence continues at coordinate 960,012,630 of NC_136061.1, read as the reverse complement.
TGCTGAGACGATGGTCAAAACATGCATGATTTGCCTTATGTACAACCCAGGAAAAGCTACAGTGACCCCTGGAGGAGGATTCTCCCCCCTACCTTTCCTTTCTAAGCCCTCCAGATGGATTATATCCAGATGGATAGATGTAACAATTTAAAATACGTCCTGGTGGTGGTCTGTGCCTTCAGCCGATGGGTGGAGGCCTACCCTGTCAAAGACTGACCGCTATCACTACCGCCAAAATATTATTTGAAAGAACACTTCCCACAATTTGGTTTGCCCCGTTTGGTCTGGAGTGACAACGGGACACACTTTAGGGCTCAAATAATGGAGTATGTCTGTTCAGCACTGGGTATGAAACAAAAATGTCATGCAGCTAACCACCCCAAGTCAGCAGGTCTAGTGGAGGTGTACAATGGCATCCTGAAGGCTAAAATGGCCAAGATTGTAGCTGAGACAGGTGTAACTTGGTTTGATGCTCTCCCCCTGGCCCTGCTGTCTTTCAGGACCTCGGCCCATACCAGGATAGGACTGTCTCCCCATGAAATTGTGTTCGGGAGGCCTGCCAATGTGTGGGGTGTTCCACAGCCCCAGAAACTGTCTGATGTTGAATACCCTGTGTTAACTGATTATCTGTACAGTTTGACTAACACTTTTCGTACTCTTTACCACCAGGTGCATGAGGCCATACCTGATAAAAGCGGGGGCCCAGGACACATTATCCAACCTGGCGACTGGGTTCTGATTCGCAACTTTCAACGTACTAAGAGCCTCGAGCCCCGCTGGACACAGCCCCCTCAGGTGTTACTGGCCACCCGCACAGCCGTGAAAGTTGAAGGTCAGAAGAACTGGATCCACGCGACGCACTGCAGGTGAGTGCCTCTGCCTCTCCCCTATGATCAGTGGGTGAGAGAAGGACGAGGAGACTCAGAGACAGAAATAGTCCCGAGGTTCGTTCCATTCAGCGACGCAAGATTACATTTCTCATCTACGGAAGCAGAGAGTGACAGTATACTAAAGGGAAAGGTGGAACACTCCCCTCACTCTGCTCAGCATTAGGAACAATTATTCCCAGACCATACTGATCATACTTCTACCCGATATAACTTACGTTCCAGAAAGAAGGCTTGCCCTTGACTTCGCTCAGGCACCTATAGGCTGTAGGGCTGTGATCTCCCGGCTAAGACCGGTGCTGGTATGTCAGACTAAGGTACGCCCCTAGGGCTCTTGGCACCTGCATCCAGTGAAGCAACAACCAATCACAGACAGCCGCTACAGGTCCCTGGCTTAGTATAATGGCAGCCGTCCAATACACCCAAGTCCAGAAACGATATGTCAGTCTCCTACATGGCAAGTGCTTTGTGGCCCCCGTGGTGACGCTGTTTGTCTCAATCATCTTGTCTATCATCGGTTGGATGTTACTGATCTACTATCCTGTTACTCCACCAACTCCTACCCCGACTCCTGCAGAGCATCAGTATTTCACGTTACCCTCCCACGAATAACCCTGCCATGCAGAATTTTTCAACAACACCTTTGTCCAGATGTTACATCATCATCAGCTGATCATAAATACTTCCAACTGTTGGGTATGTGGACTGATGCCGCATTCTATGACATAACCTGTCCCATTCTTTCCTTATCCTTTTTCTATTTCTGGGTCCTGTCCTGCATGGTGGATGTTGATGCAGGAGGCCTATACTATCAATGGTACTGCCATTTTTGTCCTTGGAACATTTCAAGATGACTTCTGGCGAAACAGGTCTGGCAATACCAACACCCCTTTTTGCCCGACCGGCTCATCAACATTGCTATTACCAACGGATGAACTCGGTGAGATGGTGGTATTTACCTTAACTTCTCGACAAACATTTACCAGATTTCGCGCCAGAAGGCTACTACCTGATGTACGAAACACTCTGAATGTTATAAATGTGCAGACCGTGTCTTCATCCATGGCTTGGGAACTAAGAAAGTTGGTACTAGCATCTGTGACATCACTAAAACTTTCAATTCTACGTCTCCTCCAAAGTTGGTGGCGTCCCCCAACACTTATTTTGTCTGTGGCACAGCAGCCTACACTTGGCTCCCCCGTAACTGGTCTGGTACCTGCTATCTGGCCTTTCTTCTTCCACCAACGTATTCTACTCATGGAGATTACCACTTGTTGATGAAGGGCACTTTGCGCCGCTCACATAGGGCTGTCATATTGGCTGAGGATACAGTAGGCCAGGAAGCCGGGGACTTCTTCAAGGGTTTCCTCCCATTCATGGGCCCCATGGCAAACAGTCGGGCTATAAGGGGACTGACCAGGGTCCTTGAGGCCACCATCATAGAACAGCTGGTGCCCTCTCCAACATCACTGCAGAGCTGCAGGCAAACCGCCTTGTAACACTTCAAAATCGTTTGGTCCTTGGCATCATCCTTGCTGATCGTGGTGGTGTGTGTAAATTGATTGGCTCCAGCTGCTGTGTGTATATTCCAGATCACACACCCACAGTATATGATGCCATCCAACGTCTGCATCACCTTTCCTCTGAAATTAATCAGGATGAAGGCAACTGGTCCCTTTACAGGCTGGATCTAGGGTCTCCTTTCCCAATGGGGATGGAGGGTCCTCATCTTCCTTGCCTTGGGAGTGGCTGCCCTAGTCTCCTGCATTCAGTGCCTGCCAATGCTCTGTGCAACATGTGTTCAGGCTCTCAAGCCTCAACCCTCTAACATTCACGCACCAATATGAAGATGATGCTCCATCAAGAAACAGATTATCTCATGAATATCGACGTTTCCTAGAGTATTTGCCACTCAATGGCAAAAGGAGCATCTGAGGAAAAGTGTCCTTCTTGTCTGCATTTATTTTGTGTCAGGACTCCATTATTTTTGCATTGCCATTTGGTGTCAATCACCTCTGCATGACCCTCCTGATTGTTTCTGCTGATGTCTGATGAAATTCTAACTGTCACGACCACCCTGCCCTTCCTGCTCCTTGTGGTTGAGCCAATTTCGAAAAAAGGAACAAAGAATTGGCCTCACCACCCTCGGACTGAACTCCTGCACACATCCATCCTGTTTCGCAAGACTTGGTCACGCCACCGTCCCAGAACTTGTTTCTTTCACATATCCTGTTGTTCAAGATCTGTCTGTTCTCTCACGTACATATCCTGTTTTGCAAGACCTGTCCGTAATCTTTGTACCATCTGTTGCAGCCCCCGTCCTGCCTGAACAAAGAATGGTGTAACTGTATTTTGACTCGGGGGCACCAGGCCCCCACCCAAACTGGTTTCTTAAGGTGGGAAATGTGTATATAAGGCCTGTAAGCTGCAGAGTGAAGCAGCAACCTCCTCTGTCTTGTCTCCGACGAGCTTGGGACTCTGTTCCATAGCCCGGGCTATTCGAATAAAACTTGGTTCCTCCTGCAGACGAAGGCTCCTGTGTCTCCTTTTTCTACATAAGGAGGGTATGGAAGACTTAGGCGGTTCGCCCGCCGCCGAGACCCAGTAAGTGGGTATAACCGGTTCTTCAGAGGGAAAAAACGAGTAAAAAAGAGGAGAAAAAGTGGAGCAAGAGAATGGAGACAGAGGTCCACTGGACCACCAGTGATGAGGCGCAGGTGAAACCTGCGGGTGGAGGAGGGCCTCGAACACCAACACTCGACAGTGTAGGGGCTCGAGGTAAGGCCTCACTTAATGGTGCAGCTGCAAGGGAGGGAGAGAAATTTCACTGGCAATGAATGGAAGACAAAGGCTCAAATGGGGGATACTGGAGAGCCCGCAATAACAACTGCAAATTCCAAGAAGGACATACCCCCTGCGGGATAGGACTGATATTTGAAAACCCCTTAAAAATCCTTGCGACCTGGCACTGATCATCCACCAGACTGAAAAGCCTTAACAGCTGCCCACTGAACCTTAAGAGTGGCTGGACTAAGACCCAACTGAAACCCCCCCTGAAGAAATTCCAGGGCCCAGTAAAGAGAAAGAGAAACAGGAAGCAAGTGCTTCCGATCACACCAAGTCTGAAGCGGTTTCCAATGCAGAGCATACGAAAACCTGGTGTACAACCTCCTAGAAGCCTGTACGTGGAGACAGAGGCAGAGAGACCCTGCAACATCAACCCCCCCCCCCCGGTAAATCTCCAAGCGACCAACAAGTTTTTCGCCTGTTACTGGACCTCGTGACTCAGAGCGCAGCTATGCAAGAGCCACCAAAATGACCTGAGCCCCCACCCTCCGCACCCAAATCAAAGACTACCGGATCAAAGGAAATGGAGGGAAAGCAAACATCTGGCCAAATGGCCAAGGACACATCAGGGCATCCACCCCCAAAGCCGATGCCCCCCACCTCTGTAAAAAAGACAAAGTATAAGGGCAATGCAAGGGCTTGCAAGCAGATCCACCAGGGGGCGCCCCACAGCTGAAACACCATGGCAAACACCTGAGGAGAGAGACAAAATTCCTGAGGGGGACCGAATATTCCTGCTCAGACAATCAGGCTGACAATTCAGAACTCTCTGAATAAAAATGGTCCTGATAGAACCCACATTCAACTCAGCACATAGAAACACCTGATATGCAATTGGCAACAATGACAGGGCTCTCATCCTCCTCCTGCCGGTTGACATAGGACTTGGCAGAGGTATTGTCCACATCAATGACAAAGTCTTTGTCCTGCAAGAGAGGAGAAAAGTGAAGGAAGGCCAGACAAATTGCCTACAGTTCTCCACTTTCGCTGGAATCTGTTGTGAAGACCACTGGAGCTGGAGTGGACAGGAGAACACCCTTCAAAATGTTGGGCAGACCCAGCTACCAATCCAGTTCCCTCTGAATCGCCACTGTCACAGGGAGAAGACAAGACAAATCCTGTACATTAGAAACCCACTTCCTCGTGAGGATATTGAGGTACCACCTGGCCCAGGGAACCAAAAATACTGTGGCACCCAGATCACCTTCATCCACAGAGAGACTACCCTAGAACGAGTCAACAGGTCCGGTAGATGTGAATGAATTTTGATCATCTTTGAATCTGGCAAACTGTCAATGCCCAGATCTATCAGAAACAGAGCCCCTATGAAAATGTGATCCTGAGTTGGAGTCACCTTGGATTTCTTCACATTGACTAAGAAGCTATGAGACGACAGAGGATCCAGCACTGTCCTCACATGCAATTATGTCAGGAGAAGAGAAGCCCCCTTGACCAGGCAGTCATCGAGGTAGGGAAAGATGGAAATCCCCTGCAGGTGTGGAACAGCCATCAGGGGGGTCAACATCTTGTTAAACACATGTGGACAGAATTCATCCTCAAAGGAAGAACCTGGAATTGAAAATGAGCTAAACCCACAGAAAATCTCAGAAACCTTAATGGCTCAGGTGAATGCTGGGAACATGAAGGTACGCATCCTGAAGGTTGAGGGTTACCATAAAGTCCCCAGGAGAAATAAGATTGATGAGCTGCTGTAATGACAGCATCTTGAACTGCATGCTAGCTACCCAACGGTTGACACACTTCAGGGCAAGAAAAGGCACAAAACTTCACCGATACCTTGGGACCAGGAAGAGAATAGAATATACCCCTTGAATGACTTGATCCAATGGAATAGGAACAGTTGCCCTCTTTTTCAGCAGAGCCTTGACCCCAGCCAACAGGGAATCCTTCGTCACTGGATTCTTTGGAACAGAAGTAGGGATGCACCCTGTATCAGGGGAGGAGAGACTAAGTTGATAAGATAGCCTCTCTGAATGATGCTCAGAACCCACATGTCTGAGATGGAAAGAAAAAAGGAGGGAGTGCAAGTGCTGCTTGCACTGTTTCCAAAGGCACTCCGGTGGGAGATAAGACTCCTGAACACTGATTTTGTCGCCGAAAAATTAATAAAGTTCAAACAAGCGTAGTCAATGGTATTCTTTCTTGAAGAAAAATTTAATTGGTAGGTCACATGTTATATCCACATGATGACTTTTTCATGAAGCAATACTCCAGGCGTATTTTCAATTAACATCAATCGATCAGTGCATCATCCCTATGCATTTCGGGCAGGGGGCCTTCTTCAGGGGATAGCAAAAGATCTGTAAGTAAATGAATTTATATCAGGAAGGGAACTCGCGGCCACGAGGTAATAGTGACATTAAAACCGGTGCAAATAAAATGAAACATGCATTATTTGCAGTATAAACGGGTAGAAAAAAATGAGGGGGTAAGAAAATGTGAAATTAGCCCAGTGTGGGGTGGGGACTGTGACAACCATGGCAGTAGTGTAAACGGTAAACCAAAAACACCCATTGCGTCTTAGCTGCAGATAAAAATCAACCTGACATAAGTCAGAACGGTCTAACTCGATATACGCTTCAAAAGTGCTCTCACGATGTGCGCAGTAAATGAAAGTGATCTAGGGAGTCGTAATCATGCAAAAAACACACTTACCGAGTCTTCTCTATAACAAAGCGCGGCACAATGAGTAGCCGGCAGTTAGTGTGAAAAACGGTGACTGCGGAGTAAATAAACATCCGTGGTGGTAAAGGTAAAAAACGGACTATCCCGAATGTTAGTAGCGTGGTATGCATGCCCATATGTTTAAGGCTCAACAAAATCAATAATTTACTGATATTGCCCGCGGCCCAATTGCATGCGATGTCGGGGATAGATACACAAAAAGAACATGTTATAATATTAAAAAAACAAAAAGAACACTCGGAATCGATAATGGCGGCCATCTTGGAATGGTCAATCGAGGTGTACAATCACTATTGAAACGGTTACAAATGTAGAAAAAGATGAGAACAACAGAGTTGAAAAAGCTGGAAAAAGAACAAAATGGTGTAGCAAAAGTAGGGAAATCAAAGGTGAAGAGAGAGATATCCAGAGAGCCAAAATAAAAAAATTGACCAAAAGGGTGGTGAATGAGTACTGTCTAAACTGTGGTGGAAGAGTGATGGCCATATGGGAGAGGTAGGAATGAAGGTAAAAACCAAGGAAAAGGGAGAGGAAAGTGAAACATGGAATAATGAAATGTGGAATGAACGACAAGGGGGTTAAAGAGAAGATAAGTACAGTCAAACAGAATAACTGAATGTACGTTGAGACAACAACGAATTATAGGAAACAACTGTATTCAATTCTGTCGTTGAGCCCCTTGGGCTGACAGGCATCAAGTCTCTTGATCCACGCGGTTTCCCTCTGGAGTAGTATTTTCTTGTTATCCACGCCTGCTCTCAGCGGGACAACCTCCAAAACCAGGAACCTGAGTTGGCTCACATTGTGCTGGTGTGTGATGAAATGAGCTGCCAAGGGGGCTTTGGTTGATCTATTTCTGATGGTGCTTTCATGTTCAGTCAAACGAACTTTGATCTTGCGTTCAGTCTTGCCTACATAAGGCAGTCCGCAGGGACATTTAAGTAAGTATACAACGTTCTTGGAGTCACAGGTAGCGTTGGTTCGTAATTTAATGGCTTTCCCTGATGATGGGTGGTTTAGGATGTTGCCTGGGATGATGTTGTGACAATGGCTACAGTTAAGGCACGGAATGGTGCCTGAATGTATTATGGACGGGTCCACGGGTACAGTCTCGAGAATGTTTTTGATATTTTTAGCTCTCTGGTATGCAAAAAGTGGTCTGCTGTTAAAAATACCCTGAAAGTCTGGTTCAAAACGGATCATGTCCCAACTCTTCAAGATGATGTTCTTGATGGCCTTGCTTCTTGTCGAGTACTTTGAAACAAAGACTGGTCTCTGTTCACCGGTTAGTCTGATGGGTGTAGTGAGTAACTCTGATCGGGTTTTGGTAGCCACACGATTTTTGGCTGCTTGTAGTGTGATCTCAGGATATCTCCTGTCTCTGTATCTTTGGAGTATCCTTTCTTCCGATCTTTCATAAGCTTCTGAATCAGAACAAATCCTTTTGGCCCTTAGGAGCTGGGAGTACGGTAAGTGTGTTTTAAGTGAAGTGGGATGGCAACTGGTGAAGAACAAAGCATTGTTCCTGTCAGTGGCTTTCACGAATAAGTTGGTTGTGAGTTTGTTATCCTGTAGTGAAACTTGTACATCCAGGAAAGGTAAACTGTGTGGACTGATAGTATGGGTGAACTTTATGTGATCGTCCAAGTTGTTGATATATTGCAAAAATTCAGGAATTTCATCAGGTTGACCAATCCAAATGAGGAAAATATCATCTATGTACCTCCATATGGTGAGGATGTTGTTAATCCATTTGTTGTGACTCAAGATGTGATCTAGTTCCATACGGTGCATGAACAAATTAGCGTAGCTGGGAGCAGCGCAATTTCCCATTGATGTTCCAACGAGTTGAAGGTAATACTCTTTGTTGAATGAAAAGTAGCTGTGGTACAGGGTGAACTGTATAAGTTCAAGAATCAGAACTTTCAAATCGTCATCGATCGGATGGTTAAGTAAGAAAGATTCTATGGCTTCAATGCCCCTGTTATGTGGAATCGATGTGTACAGGGCACATACGTCTATGGTTACCAGAGTGTATTGTTTGTCGGGTTCCAGGGTGACTTGTTGAAGGCGGTTCAGGAAATTCGTAGTGTCACGTAAGTAAGTTGACATGGAAGTGACAATTCCCTGTAAATACAAATCGATGAACTTGCCAGTGGGCTCATGGATTGAGTTTTTTGTAGAAACAATTGGACGAAAGGGTGGATGGTTCAAGTCCTTATGAATTTTGGGAAGCATATGAATGCTCGGACATTTTGGGTGTAGTTGTGTGAGATATTTGTGGTCCTTGTCCGTGATTGTTCCCATCGCTAGGGCTTTGTCCAAAATAGCTTTGAGCGTGTTGGCAAACACTCCAGTGGGATCATTGGGTAGTCTCATGTACAAGTTCTTGTCACTGACGTGGTTGTTAACACTTGTGTTGTAGAAATCCCTGTCCATTACAACAAGTGCACCGCCTTTATCGGCTTTACAGCATGTAATCTCTGGATTGTTAACAATTTGATCTAGTGCTCTCGATTCCTTCAGTTTGAAATTGTTGTATTTGGAATTGGGTTTTTTGAAGTTGTCTCTAATGGAATTCAAAGTGATGGTTTCAAAGGAGTCAAATATTTTGTGACTAACTGGAGCCACAAAGGTGCTCTTGCTTCTTAGATCTTTACACGCATGTTGTACGGGTGTACTTGTGGGAGGACACACATTCGTGAAGAAGTGACGAAGTCGTAAAGTCCGCATGAATTTATATAAACTTATCTCAGTTTCCAATTCGGAGGTGTTGTACGTGGGAACGAATGAAATACCGCGTTCCAATGTGGCTAATTGTAGTTGAGATAAGTTAGTTTTAGATATATTAATCACGAGGTTTTTTTGCTCCTGGTTGCCTGAGCGATTGATGTTGTTTCTTCTCTTACCACTTCTGCTCCGCCTGGTTCGACGTTGACACTTTGACCTATGTCTAAAAAAGGAACACCAGAAGTTGAGGCCCCGGTTTGGGGAACATTGGCAGATGACTTAGGTGGTATGGTGCTCCTGGGTAGTCTTCCGTAATTGGTATTACCTCTTTGTGTAGTGGAACCATCGGTAGAACTCCCTTCGTCAGAAGATGGATTACTGTAAGGTTTTTGTTGTCTGCGTTGGGCATAGACTTCTGCCCAACTATAAACCTCCCCCAGTTTATAGTCCATGGTGTCTCGTTTATATTTTCTGATTTTTCTATCATTTATTTCTTTGGTGTACTTATCAAGTTGAATGTTGATGTCAGCAAGAGCTTTATCGAGATCCTCTTTGGGCATGTTATTTTCGAGGTTGCGGGAAATTTGTGTAATTTCTTTGTCCAAATCGTCGATGACTTTTGAGAGTTCCTCAACTATGAGAAGGATTAAGTCCAGTGAACAGCGGTTGAGGATGGCGTACCATCGTTCCGTAAATTTCGGGTTGTTCCGACAGAGGGTTGGCTTCAAAGCAATTCTTAATCCTCTAGGGATACGTTGGTATTTGTGGTATCTTATTAGGGTTCCAGCGTGTAGACGTTGGTTGATGATTCTCTTAGAAGTATAAAGTAGTTGTCTCAACATACTGGGGTTAGAAAAAGTGCTCGTGGAAGACGGGTCTACTTCCTGAATTAAAGCATAAATTCGATTTGTTTCATCTTGGGTGAACCCGAATGTCTCAGCCCGATTGGCTGTGGTGCTAGCGATTTCTTCATAAGACATGGTTTAGAGTTAGGTGCCCGCCAAGTTAGGCCAGTGGTACGTTGATAATCAAGATTTATGTAGGACTGGCGGCACTCTTGGTAAGAACAGTTCATCAATGTGAATGATGTAAGCTAAGATTAGACTTTTAGGGTGCCAGGAAATAGTCCCTTCCGGCCGGTAAGGACTGTATAATATGAAAAAAGGAGGGAGTGCAAGTGCTGCTTGCACTGTTTCCAAAGGCACTCCGGTGGGAGATAAGACTCCTGAACACTGATTTTGTCGCCAAAAAATTAATAAAGTTCAAACAAGCGTAGTCAATGGTATTCTTTCTTGAAGAAAAATTTAATTGGTAGGTCACATGTTATATCCACATGATGACTTTTTCATGAAGCAATACTCCAGGCGTATTTTCAATTAACATCAATCGATCAGTGCATCATCCCTATGCATTTCGGGCAGGGGCCCTTCTTCAGGGGATAGCAAAAGATCTGTAAGTAAATGAATTTATATCAGGAAGGGAACTCGCGGCCACGAGGTAATAGTGACATTAAAACCGGTGCAAATAAAATGAAACATGCATTATTTGCAGTATAAACGGGTAGAAAAAAATGAGGGGGTAAGAAAATGTGAAATTAGCCCAGTGTGGGGTGGGGACTGTGACAACCATGGCAGTAGTGTAAACGGTAAACCAAAAACACCCATTGCGTCTTAGCTGCAGATAAAAATCAACCTGACATAAGTCAGAACGGTCTAACTCGATATACGCTTCAAAAGTGCTCTCACGATGTGCGCAGTAAATGAAAGTGATCTAGGGAGTCGTAATCATGCAAAAAACACACTTACCGAGTCTTCTCTATAACAAAGCGCGGCGCACTGAGTAGCCGGCAGTTAGTGTGAAAAACGGTGACTGCGGAGTAAATAAACATCCGTGGTGGTAAAGGTAAAAAACGGACTATCCCGAATGTTAGTAGCGTGGTATGCATGCCCATATGTTTAAGGCTCAACAAAATCAATAATTTACTGATATTGCCCGCGGCCCAATTGCATGCGATGTCGGGGATAGATACACAAAAAGAACATGTTATAATATTAAAAAAAACAAAAAGAACACTCGGAATCGATAATGGCGGCCATCTTGGAATGGTCAATCGAGGTGTACAATCACTATTGAAACGGTTACAAATGTAGAAAAAGATGAGAACAACAGAGTTGAAAAAGCTGGAAAAAGAACAAAATGGTGTAGGAAAAGTAGGGAAATCAAAGGTGAAGAGAGAGATATCCAGAGAGCCAAAATAAAAAAATTGACCAAAAGGGTGGTGAATGAGTACTGTCTAAACTGTGGTGGAAGAGTGATGGCCATATGGGAGAGGTAGGAATGAAGGTAAAAACCAAGGAAAAGGGAGAGGAAAGTGAAACATGGAATAATGAAATGTGGAATGAACGACAAGGGGGTTAAAGAGAAGATAAGTACAGTCAAACAGAATAACTGAATGTACGTTGAGACAACAACGAATTATAGGAAACAACTGTATTCAATTCTGTCGTTGAGCCCCTTGGGCTGACAGGCATCAAGTCTCTTGATCCACGCGGTTTCCCTCTGGAGTAGTATTTTCTTGTTATCCACGCCTGCTCTCAGCGGGACAACCTCCAAAACCAGGAACCTGAGTTGGCTCACATTGTGCTGGTGTGTGATGAAATGAGCTGCCAAGGGGGCTTTGGTTGATCTATTTCTGATGGTGCTTTTATGTTCAGTCAAACGAACTTTGATCTTGCGTTCAGTCTTGCCTACATAAGGCAGTCCGCAGGGACATTTAAGTAAGTATACAACGTTCTTGGAGGCTCAACGACAGAATTGAATACAGTTGTTTCCTATAATTCGTTGTTGTCTCAACGTACATTCAGTTATTCTGTTTGACTGTACTTATCTTCTCTTTAACCCCCTTGTCGTTCATTCCACATTTCATTATTCCATGTTTCACTTTCCTCTCCCTTTTCCTTGGTTTTTACCTTCATTCCTACCTCTCCCATATGGCCATCACTCTTCCACCACAGTTTAGACAGTACTCATTCACCACCCTTTTGGTCAATTTTTTTATTTTGGCTCTCTGGATATCTCTCTCTTCACCTTTGATTTCCCTACTTTTCCTACACCATTTTGTTCTTTTTCCAGCTTTTTCAACTCTGTTGTTCTCATCTTTTTCTACATTTGTAACCGTTTCAATAGTGATTGTACACCTCGATTGACCATTCCAAGATGGCCGCCATTATCGATTCCGAGTGTTCTTTTTGTTTTTTTAATATTATAACATGTTCTTTTTGTGTATCTATCCCCGACATCGCATGCAATTGGGCCGCGGGCAATATCAGTAAATTATTGATTTTGTTGAGCCTTAAACATATGGGCATGCATACCACGCTACTAACATTCGGGATAGTCCGTTTTTTACCTTTACCACCACGGATGTTTATTTACTCCGCAGTCACCGTTTTTCACACTAACTGCCGGCTACTCAGTGCGCCGCGCTTTGTTATAGAGAAGACTCGGTAAGTGTGTTTTTTGCATGATTACGACTCCCTAGATCACTTTCATTTACTGCGCACATCGTGAGAGCACTTTTGAAGCGTATATCGAGTTAGACCGTTCTGACTTATGTCAGGTTGATTTTTATCTGCAGCTAAGACGCAATGGGTGTTTTTGGTTTACCGTTTACACTACTGCCATGGTTGTCACAGTCCCCACCCCACACTGGGCTAATTTCACATTTTCTTACCCCCTCATTTTTTTCTACCCGTTTATACTGCAAATAATGCATGTTTCATTTTATTTGCACCGGTTTTAATGTCACTATTACCTCGTGGCCGCGAGTTCCCTTCCTGATATAAATTCATTTACTTACAGATCTTTTGCTATCCCCTGAAGAAGGGCCCCTGCCCGAAATGCATAGGGATGATGCACTGATCGATTGATGTTAATTGAAAATACGCCTGGAGTATTGCTTCATGAAAAAGTCATCATGTGGATATAACATGTGACCTACCAATTAAATTTTTCTTCAAGAAAGAATACCATTGACTACGCTTGTTTGAACTTTATTAATTTTTTGGCGACAAAATCAGTGTTCAGGAGTCTTATCTCCCACCGGAGTGCCTTTGGAAACAGTGCAAGCAGCACTTGCACTCCCTCCTTTTTTCATATTATACAGTCCTTACCGGCCAGAAGGGACTATTTCCTGGCACCCTAAAAGTCTAATCTTAGCTTACATCATTCACATTGATGAACTGTTCTTACCAAGAGTGCCGCCAGTCCTACATAAATCTTGATTATCAACGTACCACTGGCCTAACTTGGCGGGCACCTAACTCTAAACCATGTCTTATGAAGAAATCGCTAGCACCACAGCCAATCGGGCTGAGACATTCGGGTTCACCCAAGATGAAACAAATCGAATTTATGCTTTAATTCAGGAAGTAGACCCGTCTTCCACGAGCACTTTTTCTAACCCCAGTATGTTGAGACAACTACTTTATACTTCTAAGAGAATCATCAACCAACGTCTACACGCTGGAACCCTAATAAGATACCACAAAGACCAACGTATCCCTAGAGGATTAAGAATTGCTTTGAAGCCAACCCTCTGTCGGAACAACCCGAAATTTACGGAACGATGGTACGCCATCCTCAACCGCTGTTCACTGGACTTAATCCTTCTCATAGTTGAGGAACTCTCAAAAGTCATCGACGATTTGGACAAAGAAATTACACAAATTTCCCGCAACCTCGAAAATAACATGCCCAAAGAGGATCTCGATAAAGCTCTTGCTGACATCAACATTCAACTTGATAAGTACACCAAAGAAATAAATGATAGAAAAATCAGAAAATATAAACGAGACACCATGGACTATAAACTGGGGGAGGTTTATAGTTGGGCAGAAGTCTATGCCCAACGCAGACAACAAAAACCTTACAGTAATCCATCTTCTGACGAAGGGAGTTCTACCGATGGTTCCACTACACAAAGAGGTAATACCAATTACGGAAGACTACCCAGGAGCACCATACCACCTAAGTCATCTGCCAATGTTCCCCAAACCGGGGCCTCAACTTCTGGTGTTCCTTTTTTAGACATAGGTCAAAGTGTCAACGTCGAACCAGGCGGAGCAGAAGTGGTAAGAGAAGAAACAACATCAATCGCTCAGGCAACCAGGAGCAAAAAAACCTCGTGATTAATATATCTAAAACTAACTTATCTCAACTACAATTAGCCACATTGGAACGCGGTATTTCATTCGTTCCCACGTACAACACCTCCGAATTGGAAACTGAGATAAGTTTATATAAATTCATGCGGACTTTACGACTTCGTCACTTCTTCACGAATGTGTGTCCTCCCACAAGTACACCCGTACAACATGCGTGTAAAGATCTAAGAAGCAAGAGCACCTTTGTGGCTCCAGTTAGTCACAAAATATTTGACTCCTTTGAAACCATCACTTTGAATTCCATTAGAGACAACTTCAAAAAACCCAATTCCAAATACAACAATTTCAAACTGAAGGAATCGAGAGCACTAGATCAAATTGTTAACAATCCAGAGATTACATGCTGTAAAGCCGATAAAGGCGGTGCACTTGTTGTAATGGACAGGGATTTCTACAACACAAGTGTTAACAACCACGTCAGTGACAAGAACTTGTACATGAGACTACCCAATGATCCCACTGGAGTGTTTGCCAACACGCTCAAAGCTATTTTGGACAAAGCCCTAGCGATGGGAACAATCACGGACAAGGACCACAAATATCTCACACAACTACACCCAAAATGTCCGAGCATTCATATGCTTCCCAAAATTCATAAGGACTTGAACCATCCACCCTTTCGTCCAATTGTTTCTACAAAAAACTCAATCCATGAGCCCACTGGCAAGTTCATCGATTTGTATTTACAGGGAATTGTCACTTCCATGTCAACTTACTTACGTGACACTACGGATTTCCTGAACCGCCTTCAACAAGTCACCCTGGAACCCGACAAACAATACACTCTGGTAACCATAGACGTATGTGCCCTGTACACATCGATTCCACATAACAGGGGCATTGAAGCCATAGAATCTTTCTTACTTAACCATCCGATCGATGACGATTTGAAAGTTCTGATTCTTGAACTTATACAGTTCACCCTGTACCACAGCTACTTTTCATTCAACAAAGAGTATTACCTTCAACTCGTTGGAACATCAATGGGAAATTGCGCTGCTCCCAGCTACGCTAATTTGTTCATGCACCGTATGGAACTAGATCACATCTTGAGTCACAACAAATGGATTAACAACATCCTCACCATATGGAGGTACATAGATGATATTTTCCTCATTTGGATTGGTCAACCTGATGAAATTCCTGAATTTTTGCAATATATCAACAACTTGGACGATCACATAAAGTTCACCCATACTATCAGTCCACACAGTTTACCTTTCCTGGATGTACAAGTTTCACTACAGGATAACAAACTCACAACCAACTTATTCGTGAAAGCCACTGACAGGAACAATGCTTTGTTCTTCACCAGTTGCCATCCCACTTCACTTAAAACACACTTACCGTACTCCCAGCTCCTAAGGGCCAAAAGGATTTGTTCTGATTCAGAAGCTTATGAAAGATCGGAAGAAAGGATACTCCAAAGATACAGAGACAGGAGATATCCTGAGATCACACTACAAGCAGCCAAAAATCGTGTGGCTACCAAAACCCGATCAGAGTTACTCACTACACCCATCAGACTAACCGGTGAACAGAGACCAGTCTTTGTTTCAAAGTACTCGACAAGAAGCAAGGCCATCAAGAACATCATCTTGAAGAGTTGGGACATGATCCGTTTTGAACCAGACTTTCAGGGTATTTTTAACAGCAGACCACTTTTTGCATACCAGAGAGCTAAAAATATCAAAAACATTCTCGAGACTGTACCCGTGGACCCGTCCATAATACATTCAGGCACCATTCCGTGCCTTAACTGTAGCCATTGTCACAACATCATCCCAGGCAACATCCTAAACCACCCATCATCAGGGAAAGCCATTAAATTACGAACCAACGCTACCTGTGACTCCAAGAACGTTGTATACTTACTTAAATGTCCCTGCGGACTGCCTTATGTAGGCAAGACTGAACGCAAGATCAAAGTTCGTTTGACTGAACATAAAAGCACCATCAGAAATAGATCAACCAAAGCCCCCTTGGCAGCTCATTTCATCACACACCAGCACAATGTGAGCCAACTCAGGTTCCTGGTTTTGGAGGTTGTCCCGCTGAGAGCAGGCGTGGATAACAAGAAAATACTACTCCAGAGGGAAACCGCGTGGATCAAGAGACTTGATGCCTGTCAGCCCAAGGGGCTCAACGACAGAATTGAATACAGTTGTTTCCTATAATTCGTTGTTGTCTCAA
Organism: Lissotriton helveticus; assembly: GCF_964261635.1. Lineage (NCBI taxonomy): Eukaryota > Metazoa > Chordata > Amphibia > Caudata > Salamandridae > Lissotriton > Lissotriton helveticus. The sequence goes on along the minus strand of NC_136061.1, from coordinate 959,996,042 downwards.
CGTACATTCAGTTATTCTGTTTGACTGTACTTATCTTCTCTTTAACCCCCTTGTCGTTCATTCCACATTTCATTATTCCATGTTTCACTTTCCTCTCCCTTTTCCTTGGTTTTTACCTTCATTCCTACCTCTCCCATATGGCCATCACTCTTCCACCACAGTTTAGACAGTACTCATTCACCACCCTTTTGGTCAATTTTTTTATTTTGGCTCTCTGGATATCTCTCTCTTCACCTTTGATTTCCCTACTTTTCCTACACCATTTTGTTCTTTTTCCAGCTTTTTCAACTCTGTTGTTCTCATCTTTTTCTACATTTGTAACCGTTTCAATAGTGATTGTACACCTCGATTGACCATTCCAAGATGGCCGCCATTATCGATTCCGAGTGTTCTTTTTGTTTTTTTAATATTATAACATGTTCTTTTTGTGTATCTATCCCCGACATCGCATGCAATTGGGCCGCGGGCAATATCAGTAAATTATTGATTTTGTTGAGCCTTAAACATATGGGCATGCATACCACGCTACTAACATTCGGGATAGTCCGTTTTTTACCTTTACCACCACGGATGTTTATTTACTCCGCAGTCACCGTTTTTCACACTAACTGCCGGCTACTCAGTGCGCCGCGCTTTGTTATAGAGAAGACTCGGTAAGTGTGTTTTTTGCATGATTACGACTCCCTAGATCACTTTCATTTACTGCGCACATCGTGAGAGCACTTTTGAAGCGTATATCGAGTTAGACCGTTCTGACTTATGTCAGGTTGATTTTTATCTGCAGCTAAGACGCAATGGGTGTTTTTGGTTTACCGTTTACACTACTGCCATGGTTGTCACAGTCCCCACCCCACACTGGGCTAATTTCACATTTTCTTACCCCCTCATTTTTTTCTACCCGTTTATACTGCAAATAATGCATGTTTCATTTTATTTGCACCGGTTTTAATGTCACTATTACCTCGTGGCCGCGAGTTCCCTTCCTGATATAAATTCATTTACTTACAGATCTTTTGCTATCCCCTGAAGAAGGGCCCCTGCCCGAAATGCATAGGGATGATGCACTGATCGATTGATGTTAATTGAAAATACGCCTGGAGTATTGCTTCATGAAAAAGTCATCATGTGGATATAACATGTGACCTACCAATTAAATTTTTCTTCAAGAAAGAATACCATTGACTACGCTTGTTTGAACTTTATTAATTTTTTGGCGACAAAATCAGTGTTCAGGAGTCTTATCTCCCACCGGAGTGCCTTTGGAAACAGTGCAAGCAGCACTTGCACTCCCTCCTTTTTTCATATTATACAGTCCTTACCGGCCGGAAGGGACTATTTCCTGGCACCCTAAAAGTCTAATCTTAGCTTACATCATTCACATTGATGAACTGTTCTTACCAAGAGTGCCGCCAGTCCTACATAAATCTTGAGATGGAAAGAACCCATTTTGAAATAAAGGCTGAAATCCTTCATCTCACAGTCCTTGGGTCCAAGGAACTGCCATAGTCAGGACCGCTGACTTGAAGGCGCCGCCTTAGTGGAGACCTCCTGCTGGTTGCCTCTCCGAGGCTGAAATCTCCTCCTACGGAATGAATAGGAGTGGGTGTCCTTACAGGGGAAATCCCTGGTGTCCTTGGAATCCATCCGATCTCAAGGTTTAGTAGATTTACCAGAAGAGGACCCGTACTACCAGGTATGTTTCTTGTCTTTAAAGGACATCTGGATAAGACCATCCAAACGTTCCAAAAACAAACTCCCCCTCAAACGGTAGTTTCAGAAATGAAGACTTTTAAGCCAGATCCACCTTTCAGTCCCGCAACCAGAGGTATTGTCTGTCCATGATAGTAGATGAAGATGCCACTGAAGCTGCCTTGATCACGTCTGCCGACACATCTTCCAAGAACTTCGCCTGTTTCTCCATGTGCATCAGGACATCTGTCACATCCGATCCTTCCTGTCTGGCTTCTGCCGGAACTTCAAAACCCTGCACAAATGACAGGGCATCCTATGGGGTGTTGACCCCATAAGGTGCCCCCCTGAGAACCAGACTAGAGGCAGTGAAAGACTTCTTAAGGCCACCATCAGCCTTGTGATCCACATGATCCGAGGGAAAGCAGTCGTTCAGATTTACAGAGGATCTACCAATCAGTGGGGCCAGTATGGAGTCAACTTTGATGGCATGGGGCAACAGCTTATCCCCTTCTTCGAAGGCTAAAGATTTCTGAAGAAAATGAGGAATATGACTATGATCAGGCTCTTCCCATGATCTGAAGATGGGTTCCTTACTCTTGGGGTGCAAAGGTAAAGCAAGTGCCGCAAGCTTAGCAAATTGAGAAAAGAGATCCTCAGCAGCCCCCTCCACCGAAGGCAGCACCATACCCAGATTGTCTCTGATATGCAACCAAATTTCAGGCAGTTTCTCTCTTGATATACATTTTCCTTCAGGCACCACATGTCTCTCAGGTCCTCAGTAAGAAGAATAAAGTGGCAGCCAGAGCATACATCAATAGTCAACACTTGGCTAGGGACACTTGAGTTCGCATTAAACTCGAAATAACCAGAATTAGTCCTACGGTTGTGGGGAAAATATGTGAAAGACCCTAGAATGCACCTGATGAGCAGCAAGATTAAGCCCAACTTTCAACTGACGGGTCAGGATAAGAGACCATCCAATATAATAAAGCCATCATCTCTACAAAAAGAGCTCTTCACAAAGCCCTGTAGGGCCACCGTTATAAACCCTCTGATACTACTGTAGCCACAGTAAAACTGATGAGATTCACCCACAAAAAAAAAAGGAATCAAAAGGAGTAGGCTACTGTCTTCCAGCTCCTTAAAGAGCCTAATCAAGCATGCCTTTGGGATTATGTAAACAAACTAAAAAAAGGCAATATAACCAAGGTGAACGGGGTCTCTGAAGCAGCATGGGTTATGCACGTGTCTGAGCTATCCGTGTATCAGACAGCAACTTTTCCAACGACGAGCCAGGCCACGGCAAAAGACCGAAACCTAATCTGCATCGCAGTCCTAACATCTGGCGTGTCAGAGACTGGGCTGTTGAATTGTGTCAAACAGGTGCATGAACAACCCGAAGGAGATTCAAATCAGCACAGGACAAGTGACAAGCTCCAGGAAGGTGGCAAGCATAATGAACCACCGGAGAGGCTTGGGTAACAAAGAAGGATATTCTGCCTTTTTTCAATTCGGTTTCCGGGCAGGGGAATTAACCGTAGATAATATTCTAGCAATATCATTCCTCGGGCGCTTCAAAAGTACGGGTTACTTCTTTTTTGCTGCTTCATACAGTGCAGCATTTGACAGGGTGGACCGGGCAATTGTTTGGAGGAAGTTAGATGCTTGGGGTATACCCCCGACAATACTAAGAGCAGTAATCTCCTTATATACCAAGACATGGGTTTGGGTGAAAACTGGCCCTAATATGGTTACACGCAAAATGGACACAAATTGTAGCTTAGATCAGGGCTGCGTTTTGGGCTTGGCCCCCTTGGTGTTCCCTCTTTATTCGGCCGATTTAAGAAAAGCATCGGACTCCCGCTGACTGGCTCTACCCAAGTTAGGAAACACCAACTTGCATAATATACAATATGCTAATGATATTGTGGATATGGAACACACAAAATACAGAATGCAACACGCAGTGGACGCTCTGAATAGATTTAATGGGGCCAGTCACCTCAAGGTAACCAGGCCAAAACAAAAGTTCTGATCTTTGCAAGATACCGGAGCAAAAAGGTCGGCAACTTGGTGCTTGGGCAGTAAGATATTTAGCACACCGAGGAGCTACAATGACTTTTTTTTTTTTTTGTTAAGAAAATTTTTATTAGCAATTTTTAAAGAAAACAGTACATAAGTCATAGAAATTAAGCAAAGTTCCAGTTTTACAAGAAACATACGACAAATGTAATATGTGATGAATAAATAAAGAAAAAGAGAGAAAATAAGAAAAAGATGTGGAGAAACAGAGGGAAGCAGAAAGATAAAAGAAACAGGGGGAAGAAGAAAGGAAAAGGAAAAGGTAAAAAGAAAAGATATAAGCGTGTGGGAATAAAAAGGATAGCAACTAATTAGGAGAGTGAGAGGAAAGATAAGTAGTGAAGGGAAGCCAAAGGAGATCAGATTTGATTTTTTGGGGGATAGAGGAAGATGAGGCGACAGCAATCCTGTGTTCATCACAAATGAAGTTCCACCAAGTATGAACAGTAAGGGGGGAGGGAGGGAAGGTGGGTTATGTTCCCTCTGCTCAGAGTCTCACTCACTCATTGTGATTTCTCACGTAGCCTCAGTCTCCAATGGGGATACGCATGGGTTTCAGCTGGATTTTTTCAATTATAAACTTATTTTGGTTTCAAACAGTAGAATGTCATTCTTATTTTCATGTTCCAAGTTTGATGCATGCTTTTGTTTAACTATTCTTTTTCATCCTGTACCACCAAACGATACAGGGTCTGGTAGCATGGCCAAGCTTGACAAGTCCTGATGGGGGTACACCTAGATATAGTGGCGAGAAGCAGTATAAGTGCGAGGGGAGCGCTAGTAATAATAATACAAATGGTGTACTTTTTATAGAGAGCTTCATACCACATTCCTGCTACAGCTGATGGCTGTTTATAACAAGCAGATGTTAGCATTAACCATTTTCATGATAGTCAGTTTACATACCTGGGATGGATGGAGGTCTGAGCAGGCCATGCCAGTTTCATCCTTGTGACCCTCAATGACCAAATGGTTCATCTGTAAGCATTCAATTCACCGAGTCATCCTGTTGGCTATGTTAACCCCTTCCATGCTCATGACGGAACGGTTCCGTCATGAGCGTCGGTTGAGCTGTGCTCATGACGGAACCGTTCCGTCATGGTTCCATAAGCCCAATGGAACGTTCAGCACAGCGCGAAAATTCGCGCCGCGCTGAAGCGGTTAAGACCGCCATGACCAGCAGAAACAATTTGGGGCATGTCCCCTTTGTGTAAGTCATCGGTGAAGCCTTACTCGAAGTATTGCATCTGTGTGTACGTGTAGCGGGTCAACATACAAAGGAAATAGTTGTATGATTACTTTTGTTTTTTATCCAACTACCTGATCTATGGACCTGTGGTGTTTACACTGGTCACATAACATCAGTGAAAGGCACTGGTTTCTTTGTATCCAGGATGCTCACACATCACCTGGCAATTGTGAAAAACCAGGAAAATCCCAGCATGAGCCCTTTTTTTTAAGTCTCGCCTCCAGACAGCTTTTAGATCTGTTGTCGAAGGCCTACTGTGTACAATAACAACACATGCAGTGCGCTTTAGATCAGCTCATTGATTACTATTGGTTGTCCTTCTTTTAAATCACATTTTCCTGCTTCCTATTTGATGGCTTGCATTCTTCTTCTTGTGTTTGTCCCTTACCGGGAGCATAACTACTTTGCCATCCTTTGATTAGATACCTTGTTTTACTTCACTGCTTACATTCAGAGAACTATTGTGTTCCTTTATTCTTCACCACACCATAGGAGTGCATGTACCTGCTGCTTGGTGGCTTTGACTTGCTGTCACCCTCCACCCACCCACTTCTCTGTTGCTCTCCTGCCTCTCTCGATCACATTTGTTTTGAATAAATCGTATTTTTGTCTTTTTAAGGGCCCAGAATATGCTATTTGTTTTCAAGTCGCTCCTTTCTCTTTGGTGTGGTTTCGTGCATATTTATTTAACTTACTTTTCCAAGATCGTGTTCGGGGGTTCGTGGACTCCTACGAACCCCCGTGAGGCCACTGTGGTTCCCCAGGGGGGGTGTCGGTTTTCACACTAGGCCACAAACCCAGAATATGCTCATTGCCATAGAACACTTCTTGTATCCTATCTACACTCTTTCTTTCCTATCCGCTCTCTTTCTATCATCCTGTCCCTAATTTCCCAGCAAGTCAATGTAGAGTGGTTCAGCTAAACACATATACCAAAGTACCTTTAATTACTGCAACACCAGCCAGGTTTGGATGGAACCTCGTAACGGAAATGTTAATGTATTTGTTTATAAAAAAAATAATAAAATACTTTGAAATAAAAAAAAAATCACTCACCATCTTGGAAAAGTACATTAAAAGTAAAATAAAAGTAGCGCTGCGACTTGGCACACGTGCATAAGTTAATAATGCGCATGTGTAGGTCATTACAGTAGCCTTTTTGTTAGGTTTCGCCTGGCAAACAGCTGCACAGCAGCGTTTCGCGCAGGCGAAATCTTATGTTAACAGTATGTGTGTGTTGTCCCGCCTGCTCTTCCATTGACTAGCTCAGTGGTTCCCAAACTTTTTTGACCCGTGGCTCCCTTGATCTAATTGGCAGTTGGCCGTGGCTCCCCCCATTTTTTTACTGGTGGACGGGTGGGTGGGGATGTAAGCCCGACCTCGGCACTACTTCCTGTTGTTTTCCTCAAATTAATTGGGATGCAATGAAGGTATTTAATCATATTTGTAACAAAATTAAAAGATAACAGTTGTAAAAGGGGGAAAAACAAACTTTTGTTTTATGTGCTGATACGTTTTCTCTCATCAATAATGTAAATGCGTCGTGAACTCAGGCGTTGGAGGCTGTATTAAAGCCAGTGGCCATACTGATGTTTCAGTAATATTTGAATTCCTTCCCCTTTCAAGGACCATCCGAGAGTTCTACTGGGTTTGGTCTAGAATAGTTTAGAAAAATTACGATGGCCCTGTCTGTAAACGCACACTTGAAGATGTTTTTTAAACAAAATACACTTTCTTTTTATGTAATTGTAAATGCATATTCCCTATTGAATATATGGAAGATGCATTTACAATGAAATAAAAAAAAAAAAAGTGTATTTTGTTTAAAAAACATCTTCAAATGTGTGTTTACAGACAGGGCCATCGTCATTTTTCTAATCTATTCTAGACCAAACCCAGTGGAACTCTCGGTTAATCTGGAGTTAAATTCCACCAAGTTAAGACGGAGCCACTCGGTGTTATCATTGCATACTGGAGGAAAAATTGACCCAACAGGCAAACACGCATGGGGAAATCATTTAATGCCCCCTCTGTCCATGCCTGCCCCCGTGCCCTCAGACTGCACCTTCTGTGCATGCGTCCTTTCTTCGTGCACTTGGTCTGCTCCTTGTGTCCATGACTGCTCCATTTGTGCCCCCTGATTGACCCATCTGCCGATGCCTGCTCCCACTGTGCTTTCAGAATTCCCCTTCTGTCTATCCCAGCCCCCTTTGTGCTCTCAGACTACCTTGTCTGTCCATGCCTTTCCTCCATGCCTTCTCCCTTCGTGCCCTGAGACTGTCCCTTTCCTCCATGCCTGCTTCCTTCATGCCTTGAGACTGCCCCTTTCCTCCATGCCTGCTCCCTTCGTGCTCTAAGACTGCCCCTTTCCTCCATGTCTGCTTCCTTCGTGCCCTGAGACTGCCCCTTTCCTCCATGTCTGCTCCCTTCGTGCCCCGAGACTGCCCCTTTCCTCCATTCTCCCTCTTGCCCTGAGACTGCCCCTTTCCTCCATGCCTGCTCCCTTCGTGCCCTGAGACTGCCCCTTTCCTCCATGCCTGCTCCCTTCGTGCTCTAAGACTGCCCCTTTCCTCCATGCCTGCTCCCTTCGTGCTCTAAGACTGCCCCTTTCCTCCATGTCTGCTCCCTTCGGGCCCTGAGACTGCCCTTCCCTCCGTGTCTGCTCCCTTCGTGCCCTCTATCCATTATTCCATGCCTGTTCTCTTTGTGCCCTCAGACTCAGGCGCGCAACACCCATTGGACTCAAAGGGCTTCAGCCCCCGACCCAGCCCCCTCCCCCGCCCCCCCGTTGTGTGTGGCAGCCCAGGATGAGACAGCATCCTGGGTCCACACCAGCGGCACCCCCAGCACTTCACAGGTCTTTAAAAGACCATCTGCATGTTAATGAGGCCTTGCAGTTGTTTCACCCCTTCTAAGAGCCCCTGCAGCTCCACTCTGCATTTATTTATTTATATATTTATAAAGTTTTATATAGCACGAACAAGATCCCGAAGGATATCAGAGCGCTTTACAAAAATGAAGGAAGGAAGGACATAGGAGAAATGAATATGTCTTACCTACATTTCACCAAAGGTAGACACTGACTCTGTCTGCTTCAGGTTGCTGCTTAAAACGATTAATTAATTTGTAATGCAGAAAATAATATCAGATGATCCATTGTTACATTCTATGGGGCAGATTTATGAGGCACTTGCGCCACGTTTACGCCGCAGTTGCGTCACGCAAGGCGGCGTAAACGTGGCGCATCCCTACGAACGATTTACAACGTGACGCATCTAGGCAGATGCGTCACGTTGTAAAGCGCTGCGCCACTTGTGGGCGTTCCGGCGCAGGGTGGGCATTCCGGGGCAGGTGCGCCTCGCAAAAGTGGCTGAGTGAAATCTATAAGATTTCACTCAGTCACTTTCAGGCCAATGCTGCGCCAAAAGCCTGCGCCTGCTTGAAGCAGGCGTAGGTCTTGACGCAGCATTGTTAAGATGGGGCACCCCCGAGCCTTGCTGGAGCTGCGTCGCGCTTGCGACGCAACTCCAGCAATGAGACACCTTTACGGCACAGATGCGTCACGCATCTGTGCCGTTTTTGCCCCATGGTGCGCCGCATTATAAATGCGGCGCACCATGGGTGGCGGAGCTGTGGCGCACTGTGGCGCACAGGGATGCGCCAGTTAACATAAATCTGCCCCTATGTATTCTGACGGCCTGTGCCAATTTGAATATCACAGTTAGAATGCTAATATTTTGTTAATGACGCTTCCTATTTCCACAACATCGCCCACACCCTTCTGCTCGTCCAGCCTCTAGGTGTCCTTCAAGCTCGAGCTCTGTTGTGCCCATCACTCTTTGTAAGTGCCAAATACTCCTCCTTATATCCGTCTGCCTGCTGAGTTCACGGATAGCAGAGCTCGACCTTTAACACCCGCCTACAAGCCGAGATAAGGGTGAAAAAGGCGGGATAACGAACTCAGCCATCAAACATCCCATGTTGCCCACAGTGCCGCGCTGCCCCTGACAACTCATAACGGCGCACCAGGGCGCCGCGGCGCACAGTTTGGGAACCACGGGACTAGCTCCATAAATGGAGGCTAGCCATTGGAAGAGCGATCTGTCCGTCATTGTGCGAGGCGATTCGTGGGCGTTCCGGCGATTTTTTCCCTCTCCGCCCCTTTGCGAGCGTCATGCAGCAGTGGGCGGTGTTTTTAAAAATTTTTATTAAGGGTTTGTTTTGGGCATTTCTTTGAAGATGGCGCCCGGTGGAGAGTGATTTCAGCCCCTGCTCTGTATCCCGCAGGAGAGTGAGCTCTGCCCGTAATGCTTGTTTTTATGGCTTCTGTTAACCCGTTTCCTGCCGCAGCCAAACCCAGTCAAGGACGAATCCCAGGGACAGATGCCTTCCACTGGTAGGCATGCTCCTAAAAGAGCCTGATTTCTAATTTAGAGTTCCACATTGCTGATTAATCCGTCGTATAAGTCTCCTCAGTCTTAAGGTAGCGCCTGCTGGCAAAGAAACCACCCATGTTTTCCCTGACCGTGGGAACACCGTGCCTGCCATGCGAGCGACCGACACCGCAGCGGCTGTTCGCGACCTGTGACGGGGGGTGGCGGGGATTGGTGGCAGCAGCCCAACCAATGCTGGAAACCCAAAGTACCAGCCACAATGCCACGCTACGCTTCTCTTTCCCCCTAGCGTGTTAGCGACGCGGGTGGGGGCCCGAGCACAGATAAGGATGTGGGGCGCTCACCCTTGGTTTGCTGTCGAGTAACTTGAATTGTTGCTCGGGGTGCAGGAGCGTCCTTATTGGCTCACTCGACCGCCCCACGTGGCTCGGCATGAGCTGACACCTTGGGACTCTAATATGCCACCTACTCGGCAACAGGAACACGTTCCCTAACCCGCAATTAAAATGTGCCCCGGGTGTTCGTATTGCTCCCCGGTCCAGAGGGCGGCATGGTTGCTGTAAGGGGTGACCCTGGCCTAATACTTGTCTCCCCGTGACTCACGGGCGGTGAGATCACATTCAGGCGGTGCTGGCGAAGAGGGTGGGAGGCGGCACTGTTCCTCTGCCTGCAGTTCGTCTTGCAAGCCTTCAACGCCACCCTCAATGCGGTGAACCCCATCCGCACCATATGCTGGCCCCAGGCGACCGGAGCCAACCCCCCCCCCCGAGCGACAGCCATTGTGCCGGCCCCAAGCGTGCAAGCCCGTGACACAGAGGGGCATGGGGGCAGCGGCAACTCTCACGGCCCCATGAGGCTGGAACGGTAAAGGGTGGGGCGTGCTGACTCATCCATAGCGCGCTAGCCACCTCCCTCACTGGCTACCCTGGGGGCAGCCCCGGGCCGTCTCCTATGGGGGGGATAAACAGGAGGCATGAGCCCCCGGTCCTAGTGCCAAAGTAACTTCCTCGGCAACAGAGATGCGATGGTCACCCCTCCCCATCACGTAAAACAGGCCAAAAGCCCCCACCGTACATACGGGGGCCCACAGCAAACCACGAGCTAAGGTCATCTGCTGGGGGAGGGTGACTGCTTCAAATGGAGACGAAGCTTCCCGGAGCCATGCCTATAGAACCCCCCCAAACATGGGTAGCGTGCAGAAGAAATCTGACTGGAAGCCTCCGCCCAGCCCATGGCCCCCGCGCTCCCAGTGCCCATTACCGATAAGTCCCGTATTGTCCCCGAGGAGAAACCCCAAACTTTAGTAACAGTGCCCCAAAAAGTGCTTTGCATGAGCTCGCACCCCCCCCCCCCATGGCAGCCCTTGCCATGGTCCCTGTGCAACCGGGAACTGCACCAGGGACGGCAGGAGCGTCCTGACCGCCCCCCCCTCCCGAGCGACAGCCATTGTGCCGGCCCCAAGCTACTTTCTAGCTCTGATTGTTTTACGTGTGACTGGTGGCAAAGCAGCTAAATTGTGCATTCAAAATCCACAGCAGGTGACTCACACTACTCCTCATCACAGACCAAAAATAAAATATCCATATTGATTAACATGCATCTATTTACATTTTGTAGCAAATGTTTTAAATGCGAATATAGCATACTGGAAACCTTCTCTGTATACCTGGGCCCACATCCGTGTTTGCCTGCTTAGAAACCACACTACTGTGTTGAGTTAATTAGCACGGTGCGCCAGGAAACAAGATAACCGGGTGTAACACTTCAGCTGCTGCCTCTTTTGAATAGACTGTTTGCATGATTTATGTCAACATTTATCACAGTTAGCTTTTGCTCTGGGTGGGTGTGTGTGGCTCTGGGTGGGTGTGTGTGGCTCTGGGTGTGTGTGTGTGTGTGGCTCTGGGTGTGTGTGGCTCTGTGTGTGTGTGTGTATGGCTCTGGGTGTGTGTGTGGCTCTGGGTGTGTGTGTGGCTCTGGGTGTGTGTGGGGCTCTGTGTGTGTGTGTGTGGTTCTGGGTGTGTGTGTGGCTCTGGGTGTGTGTGTGGCTCTGGGTGTGTGTGTGTGGCTCTGGGTGGGTGTGTGTGTGTGTGGCTCTGGGTGGGTGTGTGTGTGTGTGTGGCTCTGGGTGGCTGTGTGTGTGTGTGGCTCTGGGTGTGTGTGTGTGGCTCTGGATGTGTGTGTGTGGCTGGCTCTGGGTGTGTGTGTGTGGCCCTGGGTGTGTGTGTGTGGTAGTAATTGCTGTTTGCTGAGCTCGTCCGTAGGGTACAATAGGTCTCACATTTGCGAGAGATTAAGCTAATGGCAATGTAAATGACAATGCCATTTATTTATCTGTTTTCAAAACCAACACATAAATACAAATGTTGTCATTTACAATGCCAATAGCTCTAACTTTTCCAAAGGCGAAACCATTGCATTGTAAATGCTTGTTTTTACTGATGCTGTTAATTATCCAAAAAAACAAGTATTTTTTTCTTTTTGTTTATGCTTAACAATATCAGCAAAAAGGATCAGCAAACCTAAAGGCCAGGTAATACCTATTGGTATTGCTAGTGCTTGTTTTGGAGCAGTCAGTGGTTACTGGAGAGTTTATCTTGTGGAAACTGCCATTCAGAGCTTGTGTCTCAGGGTCATATGGCACTATGCACTCCAACTGGATAACCAAATTACTCTCTTTGTTCTCTTAAATCTTCACAGGCAGCATAATCACTTGACCAATTTTGTCCTAGCGGTGAAAGTGAGATAGAAAGTCAGGTTCAGAATACCACAGTAAATAACTTAAACCCCTGACTGAATAAAGAGTTTATTGTACAGAGAAGTTTCTTATTTTGGGCTTGGTTAAAATAGTGCAGCAAACCTAGATGAACTGAAAAGAACAGGTCACAACTACATCTCTGAGATACCACTACAAAACGAGATTTTCACTGGAGAAGGATTAGGGAGCTCGTCAGTCTTCAAAGGTCGATGCTGTAATTTTTCACTTCATCCACTCGAGGGGGAGCGATCCAAGACACAACGCGATCCAAGACACAACGCGATCCAAGACAGAACGCGATGCTGTATACATTTTGCTCTGATTATGCTGCCCTGGTATATAGGTAGACTCCAGTCCAGCTTGATCCGTTAAGATTCCAAGAATTCCTAGTTAGACTCTGTTTCCGATGATGTACAACTTTGGAGGGTGAGCCCATGTGGCTGGTTTGCTAATGAGCATAGTAAAAAAAAACAACAATAAAGCCCACAAACTCACCACCCAAATTGGAGCAGGTGTTTCCTCCCAAGTTTAAAACGTCCTCTGGGGTTTTGAAGTACAATTTAGAAATATCTCAATGTTCAGCTAACATGGTAACTGGGGTTAAGGAAGCCGAGGCAAATGTCTCCTTTAATAGACACAGTTCAGGAGGGAAAGTAGTAGGAGAACAAATTATTCTCCAAGTCAGTATAAAAAGAGTGAGTCCTGGACAGAAAGGGAACCCGCAATGATGTCCTTTGGGGTACCTGGCATCAGGGGACATTATCTCTGAACAGGCCTGTAGAGATGAAGATTGTGTGTGCCATAAGAACACACATGAAAATATGGCACTCACAGGGCAAAACCCACTCCAGCTGGCATGGTGTACTTGGATTTAGTGCTAGGAAGCAACTGTGTCATTGTACATGAAACCTCTGCCCTGTAGATACACCAAAGACTGTTCCGATTGTTTGTTCATAACAAGGACTGTCCAAAGCTAATAGGACACTATTCCAGGTCCTGTGTGATGGCATTAACAATAATAATAATAATAATAATAATACTGATGCTTGTAAAGCGCGAACAGCTACCTCACGAAGAGGTGTCCCGGCGCTAAGAGAGTACTTCAGCAGAGCAAGATGCATGGTGAGTTGCTTAGGTTTTCTGCGTAAAGAGCCAGGTCTTTAGGAGCTTCTTAAAGCTAGCTTCTGTCGTAGCGGATTGAATGGCCAGGGGCAAGGCGTTCCAGAGTTTCGCCGTGCCAGCAGAGAAAGACCTGCCCCCAAGTCTGGCTTTTCTAACTCGTGGGACAGTTAGCTGAAGCAGGGAATTGGATCGTAGGTGTCTCTCCTGATGGTAGCGGGGAAGTCTGAGTTTTAAATAGGTAGGGCAAGTCCCTTTTAATGCTCTAAATGCCAGGGTAAGAACTTTGAAGTTAATTCTGCTCACCACTGGGAGCCAGTGCAGTGCGCGCAGATGCGGAGAGACGTGATGTCTGAAAGGAATAGGTTTTATCAGTCTCGCAGCCGCATTCTGCACGATCTGCAGGCGTTGCACCAGATATTTGGGCAGACCAAGGTAAAGGCCATTCGAGTAGTCCAGTCTGGATGTAACTGTCGCATGGACTACCATTTTGCAAGACTCAACTGGTAGAAAAGAAAGAAATTTTCGGAGGTTTCTAAGTTTGTGGAGACATCCAGTGGTGACCTGCTGTATGTGCGAGGAGAAAGAGAGATTCTCGTCCCATCTTACTCCCAAATTCTTCGCACTGGTTCCGGGAACTGGTGCTGTGCCCATTTCGGGGGGCCACCACAGGTCGGCAGGGGGATGCGTATTCTTTCCAAAGAATAATACCTCCGTTTTGCTTGCATTCAATTTTAGTTTGTTTGCATTCATCCAGCTGGCTACATCTTGAAGGCAGCCCCTTATTTTACTAAAAGCTGCCTCCGATACTTCAACATAGGGGAAGACTAGTTGTGTATCATCTGCATACGAAATTGCCTTGACCCCCCATTTGGCAATCAGGGTAAAAAGTGGGGCTAAATAAACATTAAAAAGTAGCGGGCTGAGTGCCGACCCCTGAGGGACACCACACCAGAGACGTTTTGGTTTAGAGGAGAAGGTGCCCAATGCCACTTTCTGGGAACGGTCCGTGAGATAGGATTGAAGCCAGCTCAGTGCTTTGTCCTCCAGACCCGTGTCCTTCAGCCTCAGCATCAATCTACCGTGATCCACCGTATCAAATGCGCCTGATAGATCCAGGAGCACCAGCATGGCTGATGCTCCTGAATCTAAGGACCACCTGATCGATTCAGCAACCTCGATGAAGCCAGACCTGAAACCTGACTGTGTTTCATGTAAAGTTCCATTTTCCTCGATAAAGCTGTTCAGTTGACGTTGAATCAGCTTTTCGAGCATTTTTCCAGGGCTGCTAACAGGGAGATGGGGCGGACATTACTCAGGTCGTCGGGAGCACCATTGGGCTTTTTTTTCAAAGGAAGAAGTGTGGCATGTTTCCAACAGTCAGGGAACGTGCCAGTTTCTATGGATGTGTTCCATATATGTAGGAGTGGTGCTGCAATTGCGTCCGACATCATTTTCCAGAGCATAGGTGGGCAGGGGTCATCAGGGGCTCCTGATTTACATTTTTGTAATTCACTCAGTGCCTCAGCCCGGGTGATAGGATGAAATTGGGTTAGGGGAAGGGAGGGCGACTCTATTAGTTCTGAGTCCGCCATCACTGTGGGCTCGGGGCCCGAGAAGGTATCATAGACCTGTGCGATTTGTTTGTCAAAAAAATCCAAGATATCTTCACAGAGTCTCACTGACGGGATGATTTCAGTCTCGATAGCCCTCGGTTTAAAAAAGGATTGAACAATCTTAAAAAATTCTTTGCTAGATTGCTCCGCTTGTTGAATGGAGGTCACAATGAATAATTTTTTGGCTTATTTTATGGATTGATGTAGACCGCGTAGGGCTTTTTTGTAGCAAATGTTTGCTGATTCACAATAGTTTGCCCGCCAAAGGCGCTCCAGCCTTTTACAATTGCTTTTTTCAGCCATCAGCTCTGTGGAGAACCAGGGGGCGGAAGGGGATTCTCTCCGTGACGTGGCAACTTTGGCAGGAGCAATGGATTCCACTGTGTTACCTATCCAGCGATTCTGCATCACTGCATCAGAGTTCACGTCTGAAGTCAGTGGTGGGGGGTCAGCTGCAAGAGCAGGGCATAAGGTATCCCATTTTCTACACACATAGGAGCGTTTCCCTATTTTCTGAGAGTGGAATGGGAATGAGATAGAAAAAGGGATTACAAAATGGTCTGTCCATAATAATGGCAGCGGGGGTTTGGCTGTAGTAACCAATATGTTGGAGAAGATTAAGTCCAGCATATGGCCAGCCCGATGCGTTGGTCCAGAGATAATTTGAGTTAAATTCGCGGCTTGCAGGCCCCATTCACCGTGCACAAGACTACTGGTTCTAAACCCACAAGTGAAACATGTACCCTGCATGGAGGGTGATCTGCCCATCTGGAAGGAACTTTCCCTTCCGTCTTCTTCTTCACAGTCCGTCCCAATGAGCCATTGTCCCATTCACATTCATCGTTTACCTATCCAAGCTCATGTTTCCATCTCTCTAAATTGGCTTCGTCTGTGTCGTTTTGGACTCCACCCCTTTTAGAAAAGTAGACAGTTCCCCTCGCACCACGTACTCAATCAATTTGTTTTACATATGAGACCTGTCTAGAATCTGCATTGGTACAGCATATCCAACACTTCGGGACCTGTTTCTCATATTTCCAAAGCCATGGTTATTGTGACTCATCAAACTCCTCACATGCTACAGTGGTGACTTATTTCGGTCATTGTATACAGGAGGCCTTCCACTGGCGTATCCCCTCCCATAGTGTTAACAACAGAGAACAGCAGTCTGGGTGGGGTACAACTCTGTGGGACCTTTGAGCTCAAGGCTGTTGGAGTCCAGTGAGGGCAAACACCTTTTCATCCGGAAAGACCCAAAGTCTGTTCATCTAGTTGTATTCCAGTTTGCTCTCCTTCTTTAGGATCAGTCTGTATGAGTCAGGACCAACAATCAGGTGGTTCATTCTTGTATCAACCACCAAGGAGGAACAAATATTCAATTTTTTCTTAAGTTTTGGCACAGGGGATATGTATATGGGCAGAAGCAAATTTCCTGTCCTGTCTCTTTTAGGAGTACTTCTTCGGGAAAGGGAGAACGGGCCTGCAGCCCATATTAATGGAATTTCCCTTTTGCAATAGTCCTTTGCCTCAGCCGAAGCCTGTTTCTGCAGATAGTTGAGAGGTAGAGCAGTCCTTAGTTTGATCACATTGTAATTCTGGAGAATGCTCTGCAACCCAACGTTTGCAGTTCAGTTCCATCACAGAAGAATTTCAAGTTCCACTTCAGGTGCTTTTTATTCATATTTCCATCAATTCATTGGGTGCTAAGGAATATTCAGGACAGTCTGTCAGACCTGTTGTTTGTCATCACATATTGGCCTCAATGACTGTGATGTCTTCAGAGGATATATGACGTTACCACACGTTCTTTTACCACGCAGACCATTACCACGCATTTTTTACAACGCAGGACCCTTTACCACGAATACCTTTACAACGCAATACACTACAACGCAGGTACTATTACAACGCATACCATTACAACGTAAGTATAGGTAAGTAAATAATATGGTAAAATAATGTAATTAATAATAATATTATTTTTAATTAATAAATTAATATTTTAATATTTAATATTTTAATTATTTATTTTAATATTTATTTATTAATTTTTAAATATATATGTTAAAAATACCCCTGTACCCCAAAACCCAAACCCAGCCCTGAAACCTAAAAATACCCTTGTACCCCTGTACCCCAAAACCCAAACCCAACCCTGAAACCTAAAAATACCCCTGTACCCCAAAACCCAAACCCACCCCTGAACCCAAAAAATACCCCTGTACCCCAAAAACTGAAAACTGACCCTGAACCCAAAAAATACCCCTGTACCCCAAAAACTGAAAACTGACCCTGAACCCTAAAAATACCCCTGTACCCCAAAAACTGAAAACTGACCCTGAACCCTAAAAATACCCCTTTACCCAAAAACTGAAAACTGACCCTGAACCCTAAAAATACCCCTTTACCCAAAAACTGAAAACTGACCCTAAACCCTAAAAATACCCCTTTACCCAAAACTGAAAACTGACCCTGAACCCTAAAAATACCCCTTTACCCAAAAACTGAAAACTGACCCTGAACCCTAAAAATACCCCTTTACCCAAAAACTGAAAACTGACCCTGAACCCTAAAAATACCCATTTACCCAAAACCCAAACCTAAAATATTTTAAATAAAATTATATACTTACCAATACTTACGTTGTAATGGTATGCGTTGTAAAGGTATCTGCGTTGTAAATACCTGCGTTGTAATGGTATGCGTGGTAAAGGGTTCTGCGTTGTAAAAGTTGCGTGGTAAAGGTAGGTCGTGGTAAAAGTTGCGTGGTAAAGGTTGTATACCGTCTTCAGATGCCCACTCCACCACGTTGAGTATTTCTCCCTTGTCCCTGCCTTCTCAGGACTCTTCGTCTGCCAGAGTCCTTCCTGTCTTGCCACCATCTGGGAGTCCTGGAGCTTGAGAAATAAATCACAGAACCCGGGATTGCTCGGTTTAGTAGCCTCCTGTATCCAAAAATCCAGAATGCCCTCTACCCTTAAGATATATGTCTGTCATGGGCATTTCTTTGATAATTGATGTTGAAGTCTAAGGGTTTGAAGTCTTCTTGTAATCTGTGTAAGGTAAATAATGTTTTAAGGGAGGGCTTGCTTTTTATTAGAGGACTGCTCTTAGGACCTTTAGGGAGTTAGAAGTCCAGACTATTACTCTACTGGCGTCTCACCTTCGACAAAGTTATTTTCTCAGAAGGCCAATCATTCATCGTCCTACTCTTTCTTGGGAACTACCCTTCGTTCTTCAAGCTTTGCAGGGGGGAACAACTTTGGCCCCAGAACTACAGCAATGGAAGAAAGATCTGGTGTCATGTATGTTGGTGGAAAAGAATACATGTGTGGGAACTGGATGCCCAAAGAAATGGGACAAGATATATCTCCATTAGAAAACATACAGAGGAATCGAAAAGGGAAAATTGTTAGTGCAAAACAATAAGCTTCTTTGAGGCTTTGATGAAACAATAAGCCAATACACAATGGGAAACTGGGTCAAATACTACAACATAGCAACAATGGTTATTTGTGATAGGTTGAATAATGTGCACCTTACTATGTACTTTAATAACAAGCACTTGTTTATCCTAAAGATGTCACCCTTTGAGTTGGTAGATTAGGATGTGAGTTTCCACATCACAACTTTAATGTTAATGGAAACCCCTATCTGCTAGTACCAAAAGCAATACAATTATGCATAGGAACCTCATAGGCATTTTTTAAAATATTTTTTCACCATGGGATGGACCCGTGTCACACTACGTGGCACTTATAGATGGTTGACGTTGAAATTCGAAACCATGGGAAGTTTTTGGATAAATCTCCTTTTGAAATGTATGCAGCTAGTAAGGTTAATGATTAGTGAGAAGGGTATTTACACGTTGAGTAGGCAAGTTGCGAAATGAGAAATCCGCATTGTAACCTGATTTAATGAGAATTGTCATTAGCGGACTTCAATACTGATACAGTCTCATAAGAATTTGATGGCTAGTTTATGATTGCCTCTGCACCATACTATATAACGTCCTAATATGGCACGCCTGCATTTAAAGATGGAGGACGCCAAAGCATGACGATAAATGGGCTAGCCTAGTCTAAATATTTGTTTACATTAGATCAATGAGTTTTGCTGTTTTGTTTCATGGGATGCATTATATAAACATACCCCAAACCAGTAAAAAGTGGGCATTTATATATAACGGGATTAGAAATTTTAGTTTCACGTGTATAGATTGTACAGACATGCCCCAAATTAATGAAATATGTGAGCTTGATGAACGTTAAGTAAACCTGTCACGTTACCGTTAATAGTCGAAAACTGCAGTCTTTCATACAATTATGCGATTATTGGAACAATAGCTCATTCTTGCCCTCCAGCGAATAGATCAAATATGATTGACTATAAAAGGGTGTGATGTATTACTGCTTCAAGTATATGCCTGGGATTTATGTATGTGACTTGGAAATGTATGTAGATGTCATTTTAGGGAATAACAGAACTTTTTTTTTTTTTTTTTTGATGAATTGCATTAGATTCTGATGTCAACCAGGGCGAAGATTTGCTGATGACAACCTTTTTTGGAAATAACCATAGGAATAGGACAGATATAAGTTAAGGTATGATGTAGTTTTTAATATAGTTGACTGAGGGGGCGTGGCCTAGTGGCAAAACAAGATGGCCGCAAGCTAATGACTCTCCCGATCAACCCCCTTTTCCCACGTCTAGCGAGACCAAAATCAGGGCAATCGATGCACAGAGTCAGAAGATACGGCCGCTTCTAACATAGGCCTGCGACTGAGAGTGAGCCGGGGCCTAGAGTGTCTGGTGTGCCCCGCGTCAACGTCACCTCGGCAGCCAATGCCAAAAGCTCTGCCCGGAGGGGCGTCCATGATAAGGCTCGGCTAGAAATCGGCCAATCACTGCGGTGAGTGCTGGAGTTGCGGTGCGGGGCCTTCCTCCCCCCTGACACACGTTGTCGAAAACATAGCCAGCAGCGATCCCGAGGGGCCAGAGGGGAGGCGGGTGCAGAGGCCCGCGAGACAACTGATCCTTGACCCAACATGCAGATGTGAGCCCCCCAAGGTGCCAAACCCATACTGACACTGAAGGGACAGGGGGAGCTGGAGGACGACACAGGGGCCCCTCCAGAAACCGTGAGGTAAAAGAGACGCTGAGCTAATCGTAGCAGCCAGGGAGGAGCAAGTGAATCACACCACTGGGCTACCTTCAACACCTGCATACCTCCGGGGGCCCCACCCCAACAGTAATCGCTAAACTTCCTAATCAAAGGCTGAGAAAGGAGAACTCTCCCCCCTCCTTTTTGCTCTGGCCCTGGTACCCCTGGCCTCCTAGGTACGTAGAGACCCGGTAAAACGAGGTTTTAAGTGGACTGAAACGCTAGAAGACTGCATCTCCCTGTATGCGGATGACATCTTATTGTTTTTAACGTCCACAATGGCCTCTCACACTGCAGTGCTTGATATCTTTGCCATATTTGGAAGATATTCAAGCTATTCCATCAACTGGGTCAAATCAGTGCTGTACGTCGTCAAGGGACCCCTTGCGGGCCTTCCCAGGAATTGCCCGATACAGATCTCCACACAGGGTTTCAAATACCCAGGTATTTATATTACATTAGATCCCACAGACTGATTTAATAAGAACTTACTCCCTCCCTTACAGAGACTGAAGAAGGACTCGGAACGTTGGATGATGCTCCCACTTTCGATGCTGGGTAGAGCATCATTATTCAAAATGATGTCCTTACTCCGGTTCCGTGGACTTGGTACCTGCAAGCTACTTTAAAGAAATTGAAAGTCTGCAACGCCGCCTACTCTGGGACGGGAAGCCACGGATATCGCTCCCTAAACTAAATCTCACCTGGTTCGAGAAGGGCATCGCCGTCCCGATCTCAAAAAATATTATTGGGCAGCCCATCTGGCAGCCATCAACCATGACACCTACAGACAGGCGGATGATCCGGGCTACGCGATGGATCATTGGGTACTACCAGGAGGGAACTACCAACGTGCGCTATACTCAAGCGCCGGAAAGGATTGCCTTACCTGACCCACTAAGCACTCGGTGCAGGTCTGGCAGGCAGCCAACAAAAGTCTGGGATGGAACCGTAAGTTGACTCTGGTCACATCTCTATGGGACTCGGACAAGTTGGGGAACCTATGGACAACTAAAGAGTTTTACAAATGGGACCTTATAGGTATATCAAAAATAGGCGGCCTATGGACAAAGGGTGAAGTCAAATCATTCTCAGTCCTTCAACAAGAATACGACCTGGCTCCCACAGAATATTTTAGATACTTACAGATCCGCCACGCGTTGCAATCCGGTTTACAGAAAGGAGCAATCGTCCCGGACTCTTCACCCCTGGTACTAATGGTTAGAGCGACGGATGGCCAATGCAAGCGGGGGGGTGGAAATGAAGGCCCATTCCTCCACATACTGTGGGAATGCACATTTATACAGATGTATGGGAAGAAGATACAAGAGGTGATGGGTAAGGTATTACTGAATACACTTCCACTACAGGCCAGGAGATGTCTCCTTAATGTGTGGGAACCCACAGACCTCAACACTACACACACCACATGGGCCACATTGGGGTTCATGATAGCGAAACGTAATATAGCACAGAAATGGGGGGCAGCACGGGCACCTGCGGTGTCCGCATGGAAAAAGGATATAGATTGGTGCATGCACTGTGAAAAATAGGTATACGTGGCTAGGGGGTGCCCCAAAAATGGTCCCACATTTGGTCTGCCTGGAACGAATACAGAGGGAACATCTGCACTCCACCGCTATTACCAGTTACCAGCTCATGATGAAACAATTTAGATGTGAAACATGTTACCTATTGTTGTAAAATGTGCACTTTCGCCTGTCCAAATTATATTGTGAAGAGACATGAGAATGTACTGTGACTTGCCTTGCAATGTTGATTCCTACTAATAAAAAGAATTATAAAAAAAAGATATATATATATATAGTAGACTGACGCAAAGAATCTCTAATGGGTTAATTGTACTATCCTTTGTAGGGCAACATCAAACAAAATGAGTTTGTATTCCGTATGAACATTTTTATTCAGATGTAACAAGTAAAGGTGTGAGGACACTGAAAAGGTATCCATATTCCACTATTATCTAGAAGATAGGTTGAATATGTATAAAATGTGAATTAAAATGATAGTTAAATGACTTGGTTTTAGAATGGAGAATGAAATTTGTGGAAAGTCACAATGAAGGAACTATGTAAAATGAACATTAATGTGTTATTACTATGTAAGAGGAAACAGAAATGGACGTAGCAACAATTAGGCCCCTTTTCTTGCTTTTTTCATGTTTTTCCTTGTTTTGTTTAGACATTTGACATTAGAATGGCTCATTATGTTCTGGTTTGCACAGTATTTATGACGTAATGATCATGGTTTCATTGATTAATTGATGAGAATTGCATTACATATAAGCAATTGATGTTATGATTTTAGACATAATATTTTGATATTAATGATTTTAAATATATGTATGTATTGTCTATATTTTGTAGCCCTGAAGAAGTCTCTGATAAGACACCATGGGGCATATTCTCAACAACGTGTGATAACCATCGCAAAATTAGCTTAACGCAACTCTTCACATCGCAGTCTATTGCGACAAAATAACATTGTGTTAACGTTGTATTCCCAACCCGACGGCACCATGCAATAGTAGCACGATAACATGCCAAAAGACCGCCTAATAATTAACGCAACGCCAAAAAATGTGAAACACGAACACCAAAAAAGTTGCGAAGCCCCAAATCGCAATACAAAAATCCGCGACAACCAGCGAGAGGCCTGCAATTCCCACTCGTCATGCGGGAAAATGCACTATAAAAGCAACAAAAAAAACACACCAAAACCAAATAAAACTGAGTAGCACCATTGATGCACCCAGACCAAGTGCAGACGACAACCCGAACCCCACAATCCCCATGGAGGACCAGCCAGGAACCCCGTGTTCAGGGAAGGGCAAGGAGAAAAGGAAGAGGAAGACGGGGTTCAGTCCGCAGGAAGACCGGATCATCGGCACGGAGGTGATAGAACACTACCAACTACTGTTCGTCACCTCCACTGCGTCTTTGGCAACACAAACGGAAATATGGCAGCCCATCGTGAACAATGTAAATGCAGTCGGAGTGTCGAGGAGGTCAAAGGAGGAGGTCAAGGGGCGCTGGCATGATGTGCAAAGCCAAACCAAACAGAAACTTGCTGCAAACAGGAAGGCAGCAAAGGCGATTGGAGGTGGGAGTCCTGCGCCACAGGAGGAGCTGGATGAGCCGGAGGAAATGGTGGCCACAGTCATCAGTGTGGAGACAGTGCAAGGAGTTGGGAGCCCAGACACAGCTCGACGTGACCTGACCCAACAGCAACAGGGTGAGTAACGACCAGGGACTGGAGGGACGGAGGGAGATGGGCACAATGGCACACATGCACAATCATGTGTAGCACACTGCACAAGCACAATGATTGTAGAACATGTCCTCGATACCCATGGCACACTGCAGCACACACATAAACACCAAGTAGGGCCCTGTCCACAATGTGAACAAAGGAGCCCCCATCACCATCACCAATCCCACAAGCTTCCCATGCGCATGTGCTGAATCCAGAAAAGCGGCAGCTCTGTGAGTCACACTGACAATGCAAGTGACACTGCATGACCGATAGCATGGCTGCAGTCAAAATACATGACATGGTGCACAACACGACATTGAGGTGGCTGAATGTGGACCACATCCTTAAAGGAGCAGGTCACACTCTGACACATCCACGTGCACCTACAACCCATGACGTCAAAAACACATCTGCAGACAAACAATGCACAAGAGTACAAAATCTGTCCAAGAGCACATATAATCCAAGTCGCAAACATCCCAGGACCCAAAAAGCACACAAGTCAAAGGCACACTGCCTCAAAGTGATAAGGGGCCGCTAAATCAGAGCTGCAGGGGCGACCCGCCAACAATGCAGCACACACACATAGCAATCACTGCACATCAACATTGACGACAATGTGGTACAAAGTGCAACATTTACACCACAGTACAGAGGACACAACTGGTGCCGTTTGTGCGCAGAACCTGGCCAGTCATATCTGGCATTGCATGACACTGTGAGATGATAATGTACGAGTACAACCTCACATCCGTCATGTAGTCGAAATGTCCACTGTCTCCCATCAAATAGCCAGCTTCTCCAAAACACAATGTACATTGTCATGCTGTCTGTCTGGAAACATGTACAATGCGTCAACATACATTGGACACACTTTTAACCTGCATCTCCCCTTCACATTGCAGAGAGACAATCAACACCTCCTGCAGAGCAGAACACACATCTCTTCAGTGATGATGAAGACAACACCCTGCACATTTGCTCGGGCACCCTCCAACGGCTAATGGACAGCCTCCGCACCCCACCCCCAGGAGCAGGGCAGTCCAGCTGCATCAAGGTGACCCCAGCCCCTGCACAGACCACACAGCAGGAAGCACTTACCACCATGGCTGGCTCCCAGGACCCCCTTGACCAACACAAGGAATTCCTATGCCGTGTGTTAGGGTGCCAGGAGAAGATGGTTGATCAGCTGTGGGTGGGGTTTGACCTCATGGCAGCCAAACTCAATGCCATACGTGGGAGTCTGAGTCCCATCAGGAAACACTTACAGTCCCTAACGGATACCCACTGTCCGCACCATGCTCCCCAACAATCCTTGGCTGACATCGCTGGGGCCATCACTCGGAAACAAGAACTGTCTAGTTAGACAGGCTCCAGCAATGACAGCACATAGTGGGCACATATGCGGAGGACAATGGAGACCATGGAGCCGATGCAGGCTGGAAGTATGGCTGCCACGGCTGAACACCAGCGAGATGTAGCTGGGATCTTCCATGCCTTGCAGATCCTCATCTTGACATTGCTGCCACTGAGCCTGTACCAGATAACTGCTGCAGGAACTTCGACACACACATCTCTGCCCCCTGATGTGTCATTGGCACACAGTAATGCAGCCCTATCACCTTCGCACCCTGATGTGTCAGTGGCACACAGTGATGCAGCCATAACACCACCACACACACCTGGCATACCGGACACAGAAGATATCTCAGAGGAGTAAGATGTAAAGGGTAATGACCGTGTGAGGAAGGAGGTAGTAGCATCCATCCCCGCCATATGGTCTGTCCCTGCCTGCTTCAGCCCCATGCATCATGCCCTGGAACAACACCTCCCACTGTCTCCCAAAACACTCTGCGACTTTCACCAGTACCCGACATGGACTGCCATATCTGCTCTGGTTACCAATGACACAGCAATCTGACTGCGGACTGAAAACTTCCTCTTCAGATTGAGTTTTCATTCCCCCAAGGACACTGGTTGGCCCACCACTGGGCAACCATGTAATGTGGGCTTGGCATGGCCATGTACTGCTCCAGCTCCGATACTCCCCAGAATGTGAATTCAAAACATTCAAAATCACACAGATGTGCCATGTCTATGTTCACTCAAGTATAAAAGTATGGATGAATGTAGGGACATTGATTGCACTAAAAGGTACACCCTGGTAAATGACATCAATGCACATGTTTGAACCTGATCTACATGGTCAATTAGATGACTGTGAAGGTGTGAGCTACCTGTGGCCTCATTGCACATGAACAACCGTCTTGCAAACCCCCAACGTAGCCCCATGTTCATGTATTAAATAGGGCTGCGTGTAGAAATATCAAATTCAGTAGCAGGCCTGAAGTGGTGTTCCCCATCACATGTGACAACAGAATGTCTCTTCTCATACCTACTCACACACATCTGTGTGGACACAGTCTGTTTTGATGGATAACATTGATGTACACAGCAAGAAGTTGGACACCATGCTCACAATAGGGACCCACCCCCATTGTACAGGCGTCAGTCAGTCCCTCCCTGTGTACAGACAATGCTCTTAGAGGCACACAATTTTTCATTCTAATCAACATTCATCAAAGTTGTACACTAGTGAAGTTGCGTGGACTTAATTAGCATGTGCGTCAGTACGGGCAATGCAAGGGCCACAACATGCAGACCAATGTTTCAGACACTGACAGGCAGCATAGGAACATGTTGAGGTGCAAGAAATGGGGAGGCAAAAATGAACACAAATCATTATGGATGGCAACGTGCTCAGCCCACCTTGCCTTGCTGGATGAGTTATGTGATGTTTGGCATCTGCTCTTTGCCCTGTGTCAGGGGACACGATTCACAGCCCATGGGATTTGCATAGTGCTGTACCACCGGACTGCGCCAACTGTGTGCTCTGCTAACAGTGAGCAGGTGAAAAGGACCAACAAGGTCACATGTCGTACTACATTGCCATGTGTGTACTCTCCCTCCAGGAGTATGTCAGATTTAGAAACTTTGCCAAACGATGCTGTGCAGCTCCTCCCATGGGACTGCATCACTTTGCACAGGTGTGTGCACACACGCGTATATCCACGCACATGCATTCTGAGTCCAGGCGAAGGCAGACATGCTCACTGTTGGGGTGGGATATGTGACCATTCCTCCAAGATGCAACTATGTGTGGGGACCTGTGCTGTGGGTGACAATCAGTTGTGGCTGCAGGAACGTAGTTACTTGTCCATGAATGCGAGCGCAGCTTCATGGGGAATCTGTTCCAAGAGCACGTCGTTGTCGAGATCAAGGAACACGAGGGAGAGCCAGTCCATTAACTGATTCAGGCAGCTGTGCTCCTTCCACACTGTATCACCAATCTGCAATACGGCCCAATAAGGGAGCACCTCGATGTGGTCACTGCACACGTGGAGTTGTGAAATCTCCCATACACAATTGCCAGCACATACGCCAAAGATCAAGGCAAGCCATGCAGGCGTATCCCGGTTAAGCATGGGCGTAAAATCCGTTCCGCTCGCGGATTTTGCGGATTTTCGGTAAATTCGCAATCCGCGAACTCTCGCGAACTTGCCGAAAATTCGTAAAATCCGTGCGAAGCGGATTTTTTGCTTGGTCGCACTTGCCAACTAGAATACTATACAATTTCGCGGGAGTAAACACTTGCGAACACGTAGATGCAGCGGGCAGCGACAATCTCGCAATTGCGAGATTGCAAAATTTGCAATTTCGCACAAGAAATCCACCAGCAGGCAGCATAAACCTTGAAAATTATGATTTTTATCAGAATAACTCCTCAGGTTGACATTTGCCTGCACTTTTTCTTTGCAAGGAGTCCATTTTGGGGGGTGGGGGTGGGAGGAAGGAAGTGCCCCACAGTCTCCAACTTCCTGTTCCTGTCCACCAGGCTCCTCCCAGTGCTTTCTTCATGTGCTGGTCACTTTGATTTGGATCTTGACCTGGAAGGATTACTTTTTGTGGATGCTGCTGGATATTTGGATTTTTGCAACACTGAAAGCACTCAGCAGGTGCAAAAGTTCAATCTTATCATTAGTAACCATTCCCTGTAGTGCTTCCTGAGGGGCCCCTTCAGAGTTCATTTGCCTACTTGCAACTATTCTATGACCCTGCTCTGACCCTCACAGCAGGCTCAGAGAATAGCTACAAGTATACAACAAAGGTCCTGTTAAAAAAATTACACTGCAACAGAAAGCAATTACAGACAAAACTGAAAGCACTCAGCAGGTGCAAAACTTCATTCTTATCATTAGTAACCATTCCCTGTGGTGCTTCCTGAGGGGCCCCTTCAGAGTTCAGTTGCCTATTTGCAACTATAGGCCACAAAGGTCCTGTGAAAAAAAAGTGCACTGCAACAGAAAGCAAATTACAGATAAGGAAGCAGGTGCCAGCCAGACTGGAAGTTTAAATTCAGTGACACATTAATCAACCCCAAATTAATTCATGTCAGTTGAAGCAGGGCAGGTGTGCTTGCTTTTTTTCACTCCCATAATCTACAGTGATAAACCAACCAGAGGGTGGCAGTGATGTACCAGAAGGTGGCATGGGTGTACCAGAGGGTGGCAGTGGTGAAACAGAGGGTGCTGTGAACCTGTGATGATGAACCAGATGTAGAAACAACATAGTCTCGGCCGTTGTGAGCCGACAAGTAAGTTCGCAATTGCGATCTGGTACAGAACCCTCGCGAACTGGCAGAAATCCTTGCGAACACAAAAAAAAATCCGCAAATTCGCGAGAGTTCGCGGATTTTGCGGATTGCAAATCCGTAAATACGCAAGTTCGCGGATTGCCAATTCGCAAAATCCGCCCATGCTTAATCCCGGTTACACTCGTGGGCCAACAGGGGGCACACACACACGTCATAATCCAGTTCAGCTTTCATTGTGTTGGATAGGCAAGCCTCCATGGGCCACTCGAATGTGCATGATGGACAGTGGAACCAGGGCTGGTGAGGTATGCAAGACGGAAACTCAGCCGGTAACTGATGCGCTACACTGCCAGTGATCCCAACAGATGCAGCATTCATGCACGGTACAATTCCTCGTGACAGGGGTTGTGTATTTGCCCGGGATTGCCTGCCATTGCGTTTGTTGGTCTTCTAGCACCGGCACTCGTCTGACCGGCGGCAGTTTTGTGGATGATATGTCACAGCTCAGAGCAATGAGTCGTATTTGTGTACAACGTTTGGACATATGTTTTTTTTAACTTATGTGTCAAGGGCATCTCATGCAGGTGTACCTCAAGCAGGGACAAGTGTGTGTGAGGTGTGGATAAGTTGGTCTTTTATTAGCGCAGTTCGTGGTGTGGGAGTTGTCAAGATCTGGTATGGTATCTCTCGCACGGGGTGCCAGCCACATTCAAAACCAAGATTGGATGTTCAGATGTCCTTCGGCCTTGTGTATTGAGACAAAGGAGATTTCATACCTAATGTTAGTCTGACTACTGCTTGCATTTTTTAAATGTGATGTGGCCTTCGTGTTGCAATTGATGCCAGGCCTTAGACATAGTGTGCACCAACAGCGATACACACGCAACAGTTGGCATGCATGGGCCAAGAGCCCAATTGGCCTTGCGCTCCTTGTACAATCTCTCTCTTACTCTATCTTTTTCTCTCTCTCTTTCTTTCTCTTTCTCTCTCTCCCTCTTTCTTTCTCTTTCTCTGTCTCCCTCTTTCTTTCTCTCTCACTCTTACTCGCTCTCTCTCTCTCTCTTTCTATTTCTCTATTTCTCTCTCTCTCTTGTTCTCTATCTCTGTCTCTCGCTCTCTTTCTCTCTCTCTCTGTCCTTTGATGAGTGCATGACACACCTTCTTATGCAGGATTTTGTCTTGCAGGCTGTGACTTACAGATTGTCCTGAGAGGACCCACCATGACTCTTCAGAACAGTTGTTTTGTGTTTATTCTGTATAAAACTAATTATTTGGGAATTCTAAGATGAATGTATATTTCTCATTTTTCAGACCACACATGTATGTTAGGTGTTGTAATTGTGCATCATCAGGCGATTTGTTTTGTTCATGATTTCGTAACGTTGATGTGACATATCTTTTTCCGGGGGGTAGGGGGTGCTGCCCATAGTAGGGCCCTGAGTGAGGGGGAGGGAGTTGTGGCTGTGGGTGATGTGGCCCTCTTGGGGCTCCGAGCTGCATGATCAGTAGCTCCATGGCATCAGTTGTTCTTCAGGTGTGTCTCTTGGCTGTGCTCCCTTTTCTGGCGCAGGTTGTCGTCCGACTTTACACCAGGTCAGAGCAAGTGTTAGATTCCTGCTGCTAACGTGCCTTAGCACCTGTTTTGTGATCTTATCGCCAATCTGGCTGGTCTTTGAGAATGTTGAGGAGTGGTGTTGTCAGGGCTGGACTGGCCATAGCGGGCACCGGGCAATCCCCCGGTGCGCCGCATGGGTGGGGGCCGGTTTTGGGCCCCTGGGGGCCATTTTTGTTACAGGGCCGTTTTTGCAGCGTAGCTGCAAAGTCGGCCCTGTACCAAAAACGTCCGAAAACGGGCCCCGGCAAAGAGCTTGGCGGCACCTCCAACCCCCCTGACTGGGGAGGGGGGGATGGCCGAGTACTTTGCTGGGCCGGTTGTGGTTCCCAGTCCGGCCCTGGGTGTTGTCACAGCTTTTTGCACAGGAACGCTTATTCTGCATCTCATTAGCGATAGTTACCGGGCTCATCTGTGGCGAGGTTTTTTGCGGCTGCTATCACAGGTAAACTGGTGATATCGGCTGTTAGCACCAGCTTGTGAATGGGGTGGTAAATTTATCGCCACTTTGACTGCGATAAAGTGCTGATAACTCGGCGATAAATCCTTGAGAATATGCCCCCTTATGCGTTGCCTACATTGGCTACACTGAAGGAAAATATGTGAAAAAGAAGAACATTAATAAAGGATTACGAAATGTCTTCTTTTTTTAAAACAAACTAGAATGGAGTCTGTGCATTGTTTAACTTAGATTATAAGGAATGTGCAATTATGTTTTAAGGAGTGTATAGCGAGTGAATTTGTGCTAAGAAAAACATGCACTTGTTTGTATAAGAATAAAAACAGATTTAAAAAATGCTCTGCAGTGGCCTCCCTATGAGGTGTTAGATTTGGTTAATCTTTTAATTTCATCATACACATCATGGAAGATTTTATTTTAAAAAGCTGTTTGTTCATGGAGACGTATTAATGAAGGAGAAAATATTTTGTGCTCAGAGGCTTTTTTGCGTTTATTTTCTCAGACAAAGTTCTATTCAATCCAAGCCTGATTTTTGTACCTAAGATTCCAAGTAGTGTTCATTGTGATTAGGATGTAGATCCTGATTTAGAATTTGGTGGAAAGTTTAGTACCAGCACCATGGTGCATTACTTTCAACCCGCTATTGTACAGGTACTCTGTCCACCAAATTTAGAGATGCACTGCTGGCATGTCTTGCATTTCCAGGAACTGCCATCATGGCGTTTGTTGGAAATGCATTGAAAATTTGACAAACAGCTCCATCCACATCAGTAAGTTGAACGTCAAGCTTTCCCCAAAAATGTATTTTCCAAAACAAAATCCCCAAAAGGGATTTTGTTTTTGGAAAAATCACAATGACATCCTTTACCATGTGAGTTTTCTCCCATGGGGTGGGGGTCTTTTTGCAATTTTCACTGACTCGTACCACTAGGTATTACCTGACAGCAATGGACAGTGAAAACTGACCATGTGTTTGCCCACTCTAAATAGGGCAAACGGACACTTGGTCAAACCTCCACAGATATGTACTTAATCGGGCCGGCGAGAGTGTATGTAGGTGGCAGAGATGAAGTAGTCTCCAATGTCTGCACGCTGAAGTTCTGCACAACTCTAAAAGTGGCAGACCAAACTACGCTTTGGCCGAGAGGGTACTCATTTGCGACAGAGTACCCACTCTGCCAAAGGCTTAATAAGGCACTTAGTTTTGCCAATTTTTTCTTCCCCCTCTCCTGCAGTGGAAGTCCGCCTGCATTCAATTGATATTCAGAGGGCCCTCTAGATGTATTTGTCTAGGCATGCATCTTTCAAAAGGGTTAATTTTTAGGTCTTGCCTGAAAAAGTGCATGAGCTGTCACTTGCTAGACATTTTGTTCACTCACAGGGAACTTAGAGCTGGCCCATTACTTATCATTTGTTGACATCATTTTCACTCTCATTTCCTTGATTCTTCTTCGCCAGAGCATGCCTACTTCACTTCGTCTTTGTGTGTTTGTCCCTCCACTGGAACATGGCCAAGTACTGATTCCTTGCCCAGTGTGCTTCCATTGCTCGTGCTTTTGCAGCTACTTTTTTCTTTGAGTTGAAGCACTCCGTAAGAGTGCACATTTTTCCAGGTTGTCCCCCACATCAAGTCTCTCTCTGCATTGTTGCTTGTGTCCCTCATGCATTGTTTGGTGTCCCCTCTGCCTGCTTTTTTGCTTGCCTCTGTTATTGCTTGCCCTTTCCTGTCCCTATTGTTGCTTGCCTCCATTGTTGCTTGCCCCTTCCACCCTACATTGTTACATAACTGTGTTATTGCTTCCCACACCAACGCTCCCATCCTGCATTGTTTTTTACACCAACAATTCTCCAATCCCATGTGGCTGCTTCCACCCCCTACTCTCCCGTCCTTCATTGATGCATCCATCCTCTCGTTCCGCAAGAAAAAAGGCATTGGCAAAACCCAGGGGCAGCTCCTCCATGTGGGTGGAGGAGCATCGCCTCACTGCTTTCTCGCAGTGCGAGAAGCAGAAACATAAAATTGTATTATAAATACCATTTTATGTTTCTGCTTCTCGCACTCCGAGAAAGCAGAGAGGGTTTGGTTGGGAGCGGGTGAGTGGTCCTGCTCTAGGGCAGGGGAAAGTGGTTTGCCCACTCTGAGGGCGCTGACTGTTTGGTCGACCCCAGGGCGACCAAACCAGTCATACGCACTCTGCATTTTCTCCATGTAGGCTGCATGCAGCCTACATGGAGAAAAAGGCCTCCCCATAGATGCCTGTGTGGTTGGTGTCCCCGCCAATCACAATGCTGCCATTGCAGTGTTGTGATTGGCATAGGGATGGAGAGGGAGGCTGCCTGCTTCCTGTTCCGCAGGGCCCGGCCAGGAGCTGAGATGGTGCGGGACACAGGAAGGTAAAGTTGATTTTATATTTTTTTAATTAACCTCCCCCTGCAAACCCCCACGCCAACCCTGGCGCGACCACCCACCTGTGAGTCATGCCGGCCACGACTGGCAAAACCAGAAGGTCTCTCCTACGCGACCTATTAGGTTTGTCAGTGTTTTAGCCATGTTGCACAGCACAGCGGCTGGTGTTCAACGTGGGTGAAGATTTAACAAAGAAAACATGCTATTGACCATGCTATGGTGTTTAGTTAATTGCTGATGGGAGGGCATGATGGGAGATATCTACACCCTCCATGTGGCACGCCCTATGGCTGTGTCATAGCACTTTTTTTTTTTACTTTCAGCCAGGCGTCCTGGCTGCTGTGCAATGAATGAATGAATGAATAAAGTCATCGAGAAGACCGTCAATAGACAACTCTCTGCCTTCCTCGAGACCAAGGGATCCCTCGACCCCTCACAGTCAGGATTTCGAGCAAACCACAGCACCGAGACCGCCCTCATCGCAGCCACCGACGACATCAGGTCCCTGCTCGACAACGGGGAAAATGCAGCCCTCATCCTCCTGGACCTCTCAGCAGCCTTCGACACCGTATGTCACCACACCCTGATACAGCGCCTCAGCAACACCGGAATTCAAGGAGTGGCACTGGATTGGATCATCTCGTTCCTCGCCGGAAGAACCCAGAGAGTCCGCCTCCCCCGTACCGTTCCGCGGCCACCGAAGTCATCTGCGGCGTTCCGCAAGGATCCTCACTCAGCCCCACCCTCTTCATCGTCTACATGAGCCCTCTTGCAGCCATCGCTCACCAACACAACCTCAACATCATCTCCTACGCCAATGACCCAGCTGATCATCTCCCTCACCAATGACCCCGCCACCGCCAAAGCCAACCTCCAGGAAGGAATGAAAGACGTCGCAGAATGGATGAAGATCAGCCGCCTGAAACTGAACTCAGACAAGATGGAAGTCCTCATCCTAGGACCATCTCCCTCTGCCTGGGACAACTCCTGGTGGCCCCTGCCCTCGGCATCGCACCCAAACCAACGGACCACGCACGTAACCTGGGCTTCACCCTGGACTCCTCCCTCACGATGACCAAGCAAGTGAATGCCGTCTCGTCATCCTGCTTCAACACCCTGCGCCTGCTCCGAAAGATCTTCCGGTGGATCCCCACCGAAACCAGGAAGACAGTAACCCAGGCCCTCGTCACCAGCCGTCTGGACTACAGGAACACCCTCTACGTGGGAACCACAGCCAAACTCCAGAAAAGACTCCAGCACATTCAGAACGCCTCAGCACGTCTCATCCTGGACATCCCTCACCGCAGCCACATCTCTGCCCACCTGAGGAACCTGCACTGACTCCCCGTCAACAAGAGGATCATGTTCAGACTCCTCACCCACGCACACAAGGCTCTCCAGGACACGGGCCCGAAGTACCTCAACAGCCGCCTCACTTTCTACACACCCACCCGCCAGCTCCGATCCGCCAGCCTCGCCTTCGCTTCCGTCCCACGCTTTCGGAAATCCACCATTGGAGGTAGATCCTTCTCCTACCTGGCAGCCAAGACATGGAACTCCTTCCCCACTCACCTACGGCTGACCCTGGACCATCTCTCCTTCAGGAAACAACTCAAGACCTGGCTGTTCGAGCAGTAGTGACCCCCCCCCCCCTCAGCGCCTTGAGACCCTACGGGTGAGTAGCGCGCTATACAAATTTTATGATTGATTGATTGATTGAATATAAATTTTGTAAAGTGCGAACTTAGCCAAGGGGCATCAAAGCACTGTGGAGAGATCAGAGATGTCCATAGTTTTCAGGACTTAGAGGTTAGGACAGGTGAAGAGCCAGGTCTTCAAGGCCTTACGAAATAAGGAATGAGTTTCCAGAGAGGAAATTGGGGAAGGAAGGGAGTTCCACAGATTAGCTCCATTAAGCGAAAAGGCCCTCCCCCCAACCTGGCTTTCCTAAACCTAGGAACTATTACCCGGTTCTTGCTTGCAGATCTCAAATCCTAGCCGGGGAGGTATCTTTGAAACATTTTATTGATGCCTTCTGAACCCATATTGTGGACCACTTTGTGAACAAAGCATAAGGCTTTGAACACAATTCTATGTCAGGAAGCGGAGGCGAGGATTTTGCTAGTCCTTTCTTCATTTTATTGGACAGCAAGTTAGAAGTTAAAAAGAAAAAACATAAACCATGAACTACCCTAACCAACATGGCAGCGGTAGTCATGGTGATACAGTAACCAATCAGAGTCCATAACACCATAATAAAGGAATCCCACGCCGGAAGTCCTTCCTCTTTCTTCATTGCTGCCGCGTCAAAGATAAGTCGTTATTTCTCCTCATCTTATTCTTGTGGCGTGGCAGTGGTATTTTGTTATTGTGGACAGCGTATTTGCCTATTTCCGATTATTGTCCTATTGTAGGCTGTTCTTATCGTCTGTCAGACGCGGTAGGCATTTTGGCCCGAGCGTCTCTGTGGTGCGCGTGCGCGGTCTTAGCGTCGTCTCCTCAGACGCTGACCGGCTTTTTTCTTCAGCGCTTCCCTGCGCTTGTAGAGAACACGCGCTGAGGCAAAGCGCTTCGTTTTCAATTAGATTTGCCTCGTTCCCCACACTGACGCTGCTTGTAGAGGCAGGAATTTCGATTGACTGAATATTCTTTGATATTTATTAAAAAACTGTTATTTTTTGTGTCAGTCACTTATTTGGCATTTAGATTGTGCCATTTATTCTGGTATTGTTTGTGGGTACCTGTGTGGGGAACCCCCCCTTTTATATAGCCTGGGGCGTATTTCATTGTATGGGTGCCCATTCATCTGCACAAATGCAGACTCGTCAAGATCTTGATGGCATGCCTGTAGATTCTGAGCAGCCTCCTCAGCCTTTATTGCGCCCTCCTGTAGATGTGGACAGACTCCTGTCTTCGGCTATCGCCCAGGCTCTGGCACCTCTACAGGACAGTGTCAATAAACTGTCTGCCCATGTTTTTAAATCTGGCTCAGGTGTTTTTGGGGACAGTGGGGCTGGGCCCAGTGGAGTGCCTTCTGTACCTTCACGCACGGCCAGAAAGCGTGACGCGGGGCACCTGGAAGGCTTCAGTAGACTTACTGAAGTCTTCCATAAGAGTGCGCGCAGGCTAAGAAGCGCACCCTTCCGGGGGGACGACTCACCCGGGAATATTGGTGGTACTTCCACCCAAGACCTTGACCCGGAAGAAGGGTTTCCCCTGGAGGGAGTTGATGACGAGGATGACTATGAAGAAGAAGATGACGATGCATCTTCTGAGGATATGTCTGACATTAGTAGGTCTTGGCGCCCTAAATCTAGTGTCTCTGACTGTGGGGAGGGGGACCTTGTGGCCCCGGATATGTTTGACCCTAATTCTATTTATAGACCCCGCTCCTCGGAATGGGTCCCTGAAAAATCTACGGCTGATTATGTGGCCGCTAAACTTAGGCAGCCCCTATCTCAGGATGTCAGGTTACGCTTACGCTCTGGGTGTCCTCGCCCTTCTCTGCCCAACAGGGTGGCAGCCACTCCAGAGATAGACCCAAAGTTGTGCACTTTTTTCGCTAAATATGTTAAGGACCCTAAGAAGGGAATTGACAGGTCCTGGAAAGCTTGTCAAGACAAGTTGTTAGATGTTGTCGGTCCTCTGACTAAAATCATTGAGCTTGCCCAGCGCTCCAAAGAGTCAGGTATGCCTCTACCAGTGGACGACGTGGCAGGTTGGGCACAGAGGGCAATCTGTCTCCTTGGCAATGCCAACTGTGCTCTCTCTGCGGAGCGTCGTAGGTCTCTTTTACTTAAAATTGACCCAAAACTGGGTGAATTATCTTCTTCAGAAGCAGGTTCAGTAGCGCAGGGTACTTTGTTTGGTGATCCCTTTGTCAAGGAACTTGGCAAATTTGTGGCTACTTGTTCTGCCTTAGACAAGGCCCAAGCTTCAATGAAGAAAATGTTTCCTAAAAAGGTTTTTGGCGGGCCGGCAGAGGCAGGGGTCGCTCTTCCGGCCGCCAGTTTCAACAAGGCCCCAATAGAGGTCAGTCCAAAAGGAACAACGGATGGAAAGATGGACGTCAAGGTTCCTTTTATCCTTCCCGTGGAGGCAGAGGACAGGGCAGAGGACGTGGTGGCAACCAGTTCAACACCAAAGGTTTCAACGGTGAGTTTTTCCATCATTTCTCCAGTACGTCTGGGGGGAAGGATTGCTCTATTTCTTCAGGCCTGGTTACATCTCACGTCAGACCCTTGGGTTCTGGAAACGGTCCAAGGCTTTCACATAGAGATTTACGGCTACCCTGTTCAACTCTCACGTCCTCGACCGTTGGTTTTTTCTCTCGCAGACCAAGAACTTATAGACGTGGAAGTTCGCGCTCTGCTCCAAAAAGGCGCTATCTCTCTTTCTTCTCTTCATCCAAACGGCTTCCTCAGCAACATCTTTTTGGTCGAGAAAAAAGACAAAGGGTTCAGGCCAGTCATCAATCTTCGTTCGTTCAACGAATGGCTCATTTACAGACACTTCAAGATGGAGGGCATCCATCTTTTGAGGGATATCCTTCTGCAGAACGATTGGTTGGTACGTTTGGATCTGAAGGATGCATATCTTTCAGTTCCGATTTACCCTCCTCATCGCCGCTTCCTACAGTTCCTGTGGAGAGATCACATCTACGAATTTCTTACTCTCCCCTTTGGTCTTTCCTCAGCACCTTGGTGCTTTAGCAAACTCCTTTGTCCCATGGTGGAACATCTTCGTACCATGGGATCTCATCTGATAATTTACTTGGACGACATTCTTTTAATGAATCAATCCAAGGACCTCCTCCTCCATCAACTTCAGGTGACCATAACTACGCTTCAATCTCTGGGGTTCATCATCAACGCCCAGAAATCAGAGCTAATCCCTCAACAGGAAATGATTTTTCTGGGATTTCTGATACAGACTACGGATGCGACCTTACATCTTCCTTCTCAAAAGATCACCAAGATCAAGAAGGAGATTCGCAAGGTCCTCCGTTGAGACCGTATTTCTCTCCATCTCCTGGCCAGGATAGTGGGCTTACTGTCCTCGTCGATCCAGGCCATTTTTCCAGGCCCGCTTCATTACAGAGCTCTCCAAAGACTCAAAGCATTTCATCTTTGCAAAGGCCTCACTTATTCGGAACTCATTTCTTTGTCCACGGAGGCCAGATCGGAGCTCCTTTGGTGGTTGGATCACATGGATGCGTGGAACGGGAAGGCGATTTTCGGTTCCCGCCCGGATCTTGTGATAGAGTCGGATGCCAGCCGCCAAGGATGGGGGGCCCGGTGCGGCTCTTTTTCGGTGGGAGGCAGATGGACGGAGGGGGAACTTCATCTCCACATCAATTGCTTGGAACTCCTTGCGGGTTCGTTCGTCATTCGCTCGTTCACAACGAACAAAGTCTCTTGTTGTGTCCTCCTTCGGATGGACAACACGACTGCGGTCAGGTATATCAATCGCCTGGGCGGCACCCACTCCAAAGTCCTGGCGGATCTAGCGAAAGACTTCTGGAACTATTGTCTTCTTCGCCAGATTTCGGTCATGGCAGAGTATCTTCCCGGCGAAATGAA
Organism: Lissotriton helveticus; assembly: GCF_964261635.1. NCBI lineage: Eukaryota > Metazoa > Chordata > Amphibia > Caudata > Salamandridae > Lissotriton > Lissotriton helveticus. Next base: position 959,957,980 of record NC_136061.1, on the reverse strand, counting down.
TTCTGTGGCGGATTGGCAATCCAGGAATTTCCGGGATGCCAGCGATTGGAAGCTGGATCCTGCGGTCTTTCAAATGATCTCAGAGCTTTGGGGCCTTCCTTAAGTGGACTTGTTTGCGTCCAGATGGAACACCCAACTTCCCAGGTTCTACAGCTGGAAGCCGAATCCGGGTGCGGAAGCAGTAGATGCCTTCCTTCAGGACTGGGCTCGGTTTCCAGCTTACGCTTTTCCCCCGTTCTTATTCATTCAAAGGGTAGCTGCCCAAGTCCGCAGACAACGAGCTTCTCTCATCTTGATCACCCCTATATGGAGAGCTCAATGCTGGTTCCCATCTCTTCTGGAGTTATCTTGGGACAGTCCTATTCAGCTCCCCATATCCGATCTCATTCTGACCGATCCATTGGGTCATCCACACCCTCTGGTTCTCCAAGGCCATCTACGTCTCATGGCCTGGAGGATTTCAGGAGACGTTGGTCTAACGACTCACTTTCGAAAGACGCTGAACTCCTCATTTAGCGTGCTTGGGCCCCTAGTACCACCAAACGATACTGATCTGCCTGGAACAGATGGGTTTGTTGGTGTGTGGCAAAACACTTGGATCCCGTGGGCTCTCCTGTGACTGAAGTAATTAACTTCCTTGCTAAACTTTTTCAGGACAAACTTGCTTATTGTACCATCAATTCCTTCAGATCAGCAATTTCTGTGGGTCATGCCCTTGTGGATGGTTCTCCTGTGGGAGAACATCCTTGGGTTTGCAAACTTCTCAAGGGTATTCGCCTGTCGCGTCCTCCGGAACCGCATTATTCTGGTCTTTGGGATGTAAATGTGGTTTTACGATTCCTCCTTTCCTGGCAGGATAACGAATACCTTTCACGCAAGGAGCTTTCGGCTAAATTGGCTATTCTTCTCTGTCATTTCTTGCAAAAGGGCTTCCGATGTTCGCGCTCTTGATGTTTCTGCCAGAGTTTTTACCCCTGAAGGTGTTACCTTTACTGTCTCTAGACGAACCAAGTGTAATACCAGGTTAGTATCTTATCCAGCCTTTCCAGATTCACCTAAACTTTGTGTTGTTCGTTGCCTCAAAACTTATGAGGATGTAACTTTGGAATTCCGCCCCCCGGGCGAAAGGCAAATACTAATTGCGATTAAGAAGCCTTTCAAGGCGGTCTCTTCTCCCACTATTGCCAGATGGGTCAGGTGGATTATGTCTGAGGCTGGTATTAATGTTTCAAACTTTGACGCTCACTCCACTAGAGTCGCTATGGCTTCCAAGGCTGTCCAGGTTGGGGGCAGATTGGAAGATATTATGAATGCAGCGGATTGGTCTTCAGATTCAACTTTTAAAAGTTTTATTTTAAACCAATCCATGAAGCAACATCTTTGGTTGTGAGTAAGCTTTAAACAAGCAAAATCCTCGCCTCAGCTTCCTGACATAGAATGAGAAATTTCCTAGTTCACACAAAGGAAAGTTTCAATTCTATTAAGGACGCGGAGGCGAGGATTTTCCCACCCTGCTTATCCAGCTTTTCCTCCCAATTTTATGTAATCCAAGCTTTTGTTCTTCATTCGAGGGAAGTATTTTTCTTCTTTTCATATATGTTGATATGTACATTTGACTGATATGTTTACTGAATTTTCCTGCTTCTATTGCATTTATTTTGCTCTTTTCCATTGCAATGTGTTAGATGCTTCAACATTGTTCTGGACGAGATATTATTATTTTTTCTCTTCCCTAGGCTCCGATCAGAAAACGGACTAAAGGGTAGAGGACTTCTTTACACCGGCAGCAACGAAAGAGGAAGGACTTCCGGCGTGGGATTCCTTTATTATGGTGTTATGGACTCTGATTGGTTACTGTATCACCATGACTACCGCTGCCATGTTGGTTAGGGTAGTTCATGGTTTATGTTTTTTCTTTTTAACTTCTAACTTGCTGTCCAATAAAATGAAGAAAGGACTAGCAAAATCCTCGCCTCCGCGTCCTTAATAGAATTGAAACTTTCCTTTGTGTGAACTAGGAAATTTCTCATTCTCCTCTCCAAAGGAAGCCAGTGCAGGCTTCTGATGGTGGCTGAAGCTCAGTGGAATTTGGGGAGGCCCATCACCAGCCTAGCAGCGGCATTCTGCACCAGTTGAAGTTGGTGTAGGAGCCCCTTGTTTATCCCTACATAAGGGCATTGCAGTAGTCTAATCTAGACACCACAAGGGCCACCACTGCCTGTTTCTGTGAGGGTAGGGAGAGAAAGCGGAAGATCTTCCTGAGAGTCCGTATCATCCCAAAACAGGTAGAGATAGTTCTATTTATTTGTGAGCCCAGGGAATGCGAGGAGTCAACAATGATGCCTACATTTTTGGCACTGAGACAAGGACAAGGGCAGGATCCAAGGCTGTCAGCCCACCAAGCCTCCGACCAGATGTCCTTCTTGTCTCCAAAAATGAGGACCTCCATTTTATCCCCATTGATTCTTAGGTAGTTCTCAACCATCCATGAAGCCACCGCCCACATGTAGTTTTTAAAATGTAATGCTGAAGCTGAGACACTCTCAGGGATGGAAATCATGATCTGAGTGTCATCAGCGTAGGATAGCACTTCTAGGCCAAAGGACCTTACCACGCTGGCGAGCGGGGCTACATAAATATTAAAAAGAGTAGGACTCAATGAGGATCCCTGGGGGACTCCACAGAACAATTGACTGGGGTCAGAAAGAAATTGGCCCATCTTGACTTGTTGTGAGCGGTTCGAGAGGAACGATGAAAGTAGATTTTGTAGGTAGTGCACTCCAATTTTAACACTTTGCTTTTTATTTTTCTCAGGGGTGCTGCAGCAAAGCAAATGCTGTCAACACTTGCTGACCTCAATTCTGAATTGTAACAAGTGCTGAGACTTGTAGTGGTGCACACTGTTCACTTGGTGATATTCATAGAACTATAAACAACGAATATTCAAAATCATATATCTTTTTATTCATCTTCTCTTCATATTTCTCAAAAAGAAAATATTGTTGAAACTCATGCGTAAACACAATTATACTCTTCACTGTGTTAGTGTAATTAATACATCAATACGCACATAGTATTTTACAAACAAATGCTTATAAACAACATATGTTTTTTACAGAGTCATTCAATATTCTTTATGATGCCCGATGCATTTCGGGACATGAGAAGTCCCTTCCTCAGGGGTAAGTCTGAAAATGTAAAACACAATAGTTACTACTGTTTTGGTTTCCTTGGGGGCTCAAACAACACATAAGTGCTCATTATTATAGTGCTCATTATTATATGCAAAATAGGTCTCATGCTGACCTGTGTCCATTGTGATCTGTGCGTGAGTGTCTGTTAAGTCAAAGCAAAAACCCAGTGGTTGTGTGTATGTAATGTAGTCCAGGCCGTCATACCAGTATCTGGATCTGTTCACCTCTGACATCAAGCATTCCTGTATAACAACTGCACTGGGCCAATACCTATAGTGAATAAATGCCACTAGTGAAAAAACAATGCTATGCTAATGATCCTGCATATAAACACCTGTGAAGGTATCTTACCTCCAATGAGTCCTTTGACGACAAAGTACTAGGAAAATTAAAAAAATAAAACGGCGAGAAATGAACCTGCCACCTAAGCCAACTTTGTTACTACAACCTATTCACAAGCCCGATGTGGTCTCTTACCTCCAGCCAATCCTCTTTAGGAGAAAATCTGAAACACAAACACGAGAACTAATGACTCTAAGTGATAGAACATGAGTGAACGCTCAAAGCCTTGCAACATTAAAAAGTAACAATCCCGCAACTGCATTACATTTGAATCTAATTGTGCAACCAGCTCTCACCTTAATGCCAGTGTTTCACAATGATAAACTAACGTCTATGGCTCAGCGAGTGTGTGGGATACTGTTCCTCCCTGCACTTCAAAGATCGCTGAGAACAGCGATAAATGGGTGATTGCGGGTGCCATCTTAAGCTGGCTGTGTGCGCATTACGGGGCCTATTACGATGGCAGATTTCCCCCATCCACCGGGCCGGCGGAAGCCTCCGCCGGCCCGGAGGATGTGGGAAATCCGCCGCAGAGGCTTGAAAGACCCACCGCCAAATTAGGATGGCTGGTGGGTCTTACAATCTGTCCGCCGCGGTCGCCTTCCGACCGCGGCGGAAAAGCATTAACATGGATGGCGGTGTCTATCAAACACCGCCATCCATATTAGGATGGAGTACAAAGTATGGTTTTCCACGGCGGCATTTCCGCCGTGGAAAAGCATACGGACCTTCACTTCGGGGCCCGTTGCGGGCTCCCTGGGTGAAGGGTGGGTGGGAGGCGCACATGGGGGGTACCTATGGTAACCCCCTGCATTTGCGTGGACAAAGCGGCAGGCACCGCGCGGTGCCTGCTGCTTTGTGCACGCAAATGCCGTGCATGCATTTTTAACATTCCGGCGGGTGCAGCTTGAAGCTGCACCCGCCGCAATGTTAAGGATTGAGGATGTGACCGCCACCCTGGCGGTCACATCCTAATTGCACAGGAGGGAACTCCGCAGGCAATGCGGAGGTTACCTCCTACTCTATGGTGGCAGACGGACTCAGGTCCGTCCGCCATTATAATCGGCCCCTAAGTACACAGAATGAATATCACCGTTCCTATGTACCCAGAACTGGTACAGTTTCTAACCAGGGCAGTGCGGGCCAATGTGTGATATAATACCTAACGTTACTGTTGGTGGGTGACCCAAACACCTAAATAATATGGTGGTGTTCCGTCGCGGATGTGGCAAAAGAGCCCTCTTCCTCGGAGTCTATATGTATGGTATACGGAAATGTACAAATAAAAACGTGAACTACGGACTCTAGTGCCCGAGATAAACAAAATCCACGATCCTTGAATGCGACCCCCATATAAAACAAGTACGCGCTTTAGACTTTCTCAATCCTGCTCCAAATAAGTAAAAACTTATCAAACCAATAAAGGATAGTGTACAAACCAATAGAAAATAAGGGAATCCAGGTAATACAGAGTTCTCCTTCTCCACAATAGTTCCTAAAAGTTCAAACAAATAGATTATCTAATAATAATGGGTAACAGTCAATAAAAATATACGGACTCATGTTATGTCTATTTCCAATAGTGTCGTTCAGTCCTTGCTCTATGCAGATGCTTCACTGAGTACCTATCTCATATTAGATGCTAGGTGCCAAAACAAACTGAACCCTTGCCCTGTCTCATCACATGCCCAGCCTGGTGTATATGTATGTAGTGAAATAAGGTCCCTCATGTGATGAACATTGCTAACCTCCAACCTACAGAAAACATGACATATCTAATCGATCATTGAGCCCTTTTGGGACCATTGTGTCTAGGGTATTTATCCAGTATATCTCACGTTGAAGTGATCTTTTGTTGTTGTCTACTCCCGGGCACTTAAAAACTTTTTCTAACACCTGAAATCTTATTTGGGAGATAGAGTGATTTGCTTCAATCCAATGGTTAGCCAATGCTGAAGTTAAGTTTTTTGTCCTGATGCGGCTTTTATGTTTAGTCCGTCTAATTTTTATCTTGCATGCTCTCTTCCCAACATAGGCTTTGCCGCAGGGACATTTGATTCAGTATATGACATTATCGGTGTTTCAGTCACTGGTGTGCCTCAACTTGATTTTTACTCCTGAAATTGGATGTATTAACGCGTTGCCCCAAATTACATTGTTACAGTGCATGCAGTTGAAACATTTCAGAGTGCCTTTAGGTTCCTTTGGTTGTTCATGAGAAGTTGTGGTAGTCAATAGTTCCCTCAAATTCCTCCCTCTGGTGTATGCAGGTAGGGGTTTGTTCTCGAATATCTTGTTGAAATCTGGTTCCCACCTTCTATTAATGATCTTTTTAATAGCTGATGAACTGGTTATGTACTTGGAGACAAATACTATTTCATTGTACTTCTTTAAAACATTGGTGGTGAACAAATCTTTATGTTCTTTATTTGCTGCTCTGTTAGCACATTCTTCTCGTATGAATTTTGGATATCCCCTCTGTTTATACCTGATTTTGTATTCCTCAGTTTTCATCAAATTTACTTCTGGGTCAGAGTATATTCTCTTTATCCGGATGAATTGTGTGTACGGTAGGTTTTTGATGAGACTCCTCGGGTGGAAACTAGAGTGTGCTAGTGCGTTATTACGATCCATTGGTTTAGTGTATATTTGAGTGTCTCTATCTGAGCCTTCTAGCTTTCTAATTATAGTGACATCCAGATATTAAATTTGTTTATCATGAATTTTGTGGGTAAACTGTATCCGGGGATCAAAAGTGTTTATGGAATGTACCAATTCATCCAATGTCTCACATAAGTCCATCCAGACCATAAAGATATCATCTATGAATCTGCAATAAAGGTTGATCTTAGACCACCAGAACTGATTGCTCATTATGTATTGATGTTCAAATAAGGCCATATAGATATCTGCGTACGCAGGAGCCCCCGAAAAACCCATGGAGGTTCCTGTAAGCTGTGCGTAATATTTGACATTCCACTTAAAATAACTGTGCTGTAAACAGAAATTGAGTAGCTGCAACAGTAATATTTTCTCAGAGTCGATATCCTCTAACTACAGTAACGTCCACTCAACTGCTTCTTGTCCGGCTGCATGTGGAATTGAAGTATAAAGTGCTGTAACATCAATAGTGCACAGTAACCATGTTGCTTGCATCTCAGGTTGCATATTATAGTTTAGACAAATATAAGTGGTGTTTCTAATGTATGACTTCCAACCCTGTACAAATTTCTGAAGGAAATGATCCAAGAATCTGCCTAGGGGATCAAACATTGACCGGCACCCAGACGCTATAGGTCTAAACGGTGGGTTCATCAAGTCTTTGTGTATTTTAGGTATCATGTGTAGTAACGGTCTCTGTGGGTTAGATGTGATCAAATATGCTTTTGTGGATTTATCAATCCAATCAAGGTCTAAAGCCCATTGTAAGATCTTCTCTAGAATACCCAGCAGTTCGATTTTGGATCCGAGTCAAGTGGTAAGTAAGTATTGGTGTCCATGACATGTTCGTTGACTTTGTTTTGATAAAAGGTAGTGTCCATCAGTACAATAGCTCCCGCATTGTCAGCTGGCTGTACTATTATGTGTGGGTTATTCACTATGGATTTTTTGTGATTCTATCCTGTTTAGTTACATTTTGTTTCCTTACTGATTTTAAGTTCAAAGCCTTAATATCTTTTTTAACCATTATTTCGAATGTGTCTAACATCTTGTGTGAAGTCGGTACTAAGAAAGTGCTTTTAGGTTTGAATTTCACAATTTCCGTCTTCTGTTATGTTTGTTCTGTGTTGACCACATTAGTAAAGAAGTGACGTAAGCGTAAGGTGCGCATAAACCTGAACAGAGATGCTTCAACTTCTATTAAGTTGGTGGTGTTTGTGGGTACAAATGATAACCCTCTATTCAACACCTTCATTTGTTGCGGAGTCAGCTGTGTAGATGAAATTTTAACTATTAAACAATGTTCTTACCGCTGCACAAAGATTTGCCCACCTTTTCCTCTCCGAGTCGGACGGATAATCCTGCTGTACCTTTCTGTTGTACTGGTGGTAACCCTTGGTCTGCGGCCTGTGACAAAAAAGACATACTTGTAGATATGAGTGGTTTCTCCTGATACTGTGGATGGTCCAGCTGTATTAACACCTGAAGTTCCAGGCTGTACTGGTGTTCTGTTTGTGGTGGTGTCTTTATCTGATACTAGACTCTCCTCTGATGAGGTCATTGTGGTTTTCCTTTGATCGAATCTTCTGGGGGCATAGATCTCTGCCCATGTATGAACTTCATTGAGTTTATAGTCTATGGTGTCACGCTTATATTTTCGAAGTTTCCGTTCCTGTAGTTCCTTACTATATTTTTCCAGTATCTGATTTAGTCCCTCCAGCCTGATTTGCCAGGTGTTTTATTCCATACTGTAATATTGTGTGATGACCTGTATCTTACATTAACATAGTTCTGTACCCATCTTGTGTATGCTTGAAGCTGCACCATGGTGATAGAACCTGGTGTGGTGATCATACTGTTGGTTACTGTCAGTTGCATCTGACACTGGCTGCTGGATGGACGGGATAATTTTTACCACATTAAACTTAATCTACATTTCAACTACTTGGAGCCTCTTCATCATCATTATAACATGAATTGTACACTGGTGACGATCTGCGGTTACAACTCATGCAATAAGAACTTGATCTCAACATACAACAACAATAACAACAACAACAACATAATCTTTTCTTCAAGATTGGTTTGTGGATTGGGTAAGATATCTCTTCATTTAAACCCTTTTGATGTGAGTACATTTTCTGTACTCTTGAGACAATAGACTTTAAGTTGAGCTTAATACACACACACACCTCATACCTATTTTTTGGCTTTAAGGTCCCTGTGTGAGCTCACATGTTAGAGCAACCGCCGCACGTCTCACCCTCATTATTGACTTGTGGTTGGGAGACTTTGGTGCGGGCTCTCCTGTTTCTTAAACTATTTTTTCTGAGGAAAGTACCGTTGAGCAAAACGACAATTTTGGTGATAATTCATGGAATTTTCTTTTGAAAAAAGAAAATTTAGCGCTTTATCACCTTCATGATCTCTGTGAGGCGCTAGTGAGATTACTGTCAACCTTCTGAGACTGCAAAGCGCTAGCGTGAATACCACAATTTGCTGAAGTCAGTAGTCACTGGTTATTTGTAATGTCAATAGTTACGTAATTACCATGGTGTCTATGAGTTTTTTCTGCTGATTGGGAGTTTCTAAGATCCCATAAACCAAAAGGTAATCTTTCATGTTACTATTTGGCTTTTCTGCCATCAGCGAACGTGTGGATTAGAGAAACTGCGGGGCATATTACCAAGGGCCTTATCGCCGCTTTAGCGGGAATTTTTCCCGCTAAAGCGGCAATAATTTAATCGCCCTATTACCTAGCTGTCGCTAACACCAGTTAGCGACAGCTAATAGGCGATAGCGGGCATTTAGGGGCCCACTATGCATGTCAGCGATAATTATCGCTAAGGACATGCATAGTGGGCGTGCCAAGATGTTAGAGACTGGAAACAGTCGCTAACATCGCTATCACCTATTACCAACTTTTGGAAATAATCGCGCTAAGCGCGATTATCTCCAAAAGCTAACGCCTGCCCAGAGCAGTTCTTAGCCATGTTATCCAATGGAAGATGGATAACATGGCTAAGAGCATTGTCACGATAATGCATGATAATCGCTGTTTTTACAGCGATATTCATGCATTTCCCACGATTTTTACCGCTTTTGAGATAAACCTTGATAATATCAAGGTATCTCAGCGGTAAAAATCGTCGGAGTGCGGCGATATTTTTATACCCGCTAACCAAGCTTAGCGATAATTATCGCTATAGCTTGGTAATATGCCCCTACATCTATTAAAATTTACAACTGGCAACGACTGATTTGGCTTGTGTGTCCCATTACCTTGTATCCTGGAGACGCAAACACTCGATTCTTCCCAGCTGCATCTTTCGTCAGGAAGTTCTTTTTTGTGAATACCTCATCATGCAACTTTACGCATTGTACGTTGCGTGAATAATGTGGAAGACATCTTGATTTCCTTAACGTTGCACAACAGGTCTACTATGCGTGAAGGGGTTTGAAAGACGTTTCAAGTATTGTGTGCTCTTCTCAACATGGCGTTTACATGGAGTCTCGGCCTGTTCAAGTAGGTGTTCATCTTTCACAGCGTTGACTTTTTAACTTTCAAATGAGTATCGAGATTTTACTCGCGTGGATTTGATTCAAGTACAATTTCAATACGACATCGCCATCTTGTGGTCATTCAACATTAATGCTTTAACATCAACCAATGTTTTGCTTTAAGCAATACTTACTTCTTATTTTCATTTTTTGTGTGAAATCTTTTGAGCTTGATTTTAGGCAACTTCAGTATCTTGTAACTTTACTGAATTTAGTTTATTTATACCTGTTTAGTTTAATGATATTAATAACGTTGCTGTGTTTTAGAGCGGCTTATCGTTTCAGTGTTCTTAATTTTATTTTAGACACGTTTTCTGGACGGACTAAATTCCACATTATCCTTGGTCATTACTCTATTCTTTTGTATTCTTGGGGGGTGTACACCATCATGCAGAATGTGGCAACTCCTCCATTCTTCACCTAGCGATCCACCAATTAAATGGCAGAAATGGAAGAAGGTGTTGGCAACGTACGCCAAGGTGTGTGGCACTAATCTTAGTGGTGAAAGGAGAACTGCACTTTAAATGAATATGAAATTTGCATATTAAAACTTGATAAGCACTATTTACCTAAGGTCAGCACCATTCTCGAACGATATCATTTTGGTAGGAGGACACAAAATGATGGGGAATCTGTTGAGAACTATGTCACTGCTCTTAGGAAGTTAGCATCCTCAGGTAAATTTGGTGCTCTTCTTGATGGAAGAATTAGGGACCAATTTATGTTGGGGTGCAATGTCGAGAAGGTTAGAAGTGATTTGTGGCAAAAGGATGAACCCCCGCTTGAGGAGGTTATATCTATTGCTAAACAAATTGAACACTCTTTGAAATGTGTAGATATAATCTCTAAACGAGAAAATAAAGAAAACAGTGACCATTCTGTAACAATTAGTTCAAAAGGTAAAGATTTTTAAAAAAAAATACTTTTGTGAAGGCACAGAAGAAAAGTGTGAGAGATGTAAGACTTAAGTGCTATAGATGTGGGAGTGAGAATCATTTGGCGAATGATAAAAAATGCCCAGGTCTAAAGTCAACATGTTCGAATTGTAAAAAGATAGGTTATTTTACCTCTGTGTGCAATGTCAGGAAAAACAAGGAGAAAGTTCTTGCTATTCCGAATAATAGCAATAGTGATAGTGATGATAAATCTGAATTTTACTGTGGTCAAATTGATTCTCAAGTCTCTAATAATCAAAAAAGGGGTTATCTGGATGATATAAGTGTTGAAGGTGAATCTACTAAAGTGCTGTTTGATTCGGGAGCGAAAATAACCATAATTTCGAAACAATTTTTTGTTAGTAAACTTGTCAAGGCTGTGAAACTGCTCAAAACTGATATTAAACCCAACGCCTATGGGGGTGAACCCATAACATTGTTAGCTTATTTCTCAGGATTGATAGTGTATAAAGGCAGATACGTTTCAGGGAAAATATATGTCTCACATAAAGGTGACAGCATTTTTAGCTGGTTTCACCAGAGAAACCTTGGTGTAATGTTAGACCCAAACTCTGATCCTCCTCTTATTCTAAAAGCGGGTTTTCAACCTAATGTTGTATTAGCTCAGAATGTTGACTGACTTCACCACACCTCTTGAATGAATTTCCCAATGTCTTTAAAGATGAGTTAGGGTGTTTACGTGGTTATGCTGATAAAATAAGGTTAATTCCTGGTGCCATACCCATAGCTGGTAGAGTTCGCAATGTGCCCTTATCAGTGAGGGATGAGATGAAAGGGTAACTTGAGAAACTTAAAAATGATGGCATAATTGAGGAAGTAGAAGGCACTAGGTGATTGGCCCCGGTAGTAGCCGCTCGTAAATTGAATGGAAGCCTTCGCTTATGCATCGACTTAAGAGAATTAAACAAGCAGGTCATCAAAGACAAATATCCGCTTCTAAAAGTTTCTGATATGTTGATACTCTTACAAGGGGCCAATGTTTTTTCAACTGTAGACTTAAAGTCTGCTTATCATCAGATAAAACTGGATGATATGTCTAAAGACTTAACTGCATTTATTACGCCTTTTGGCACCTACAGATTTATCAGATTGCCTTTTGGACTGGTGTCAGCAGCATCTGTGTTTCAGAGAGCTTTAGAAAAAGTTTTCGATGGTGTTGTGGGGGTGAAAATATACCAAGATGATGTTCTTGACTTTGGTAAGAATGAAGTTGAACATGATGCCATACTCAGAGAGGTTTTTAAGAGATGTCAAGAATACAATTTAACTGTGAGAATAGACAAATTCAAGTTCAAAAGGTCATCCATAGATTATCAAGGACACACCATCTCTGGTCAAGGTGTCCAACCCAAGGCTGAACTAGTTGGTACCATTCAAAATCTTGCGTCTCCCTCCAACAAAGAGGAACTGATACATTTCTTGCAATGTCAGAATATTATAGTACATTTATGAAGAATTTTGCTGGTATGTGTTTGAATATGCGTAAACTATTGTGTAAAGGTGTGGATTTCATTTGGCCAGATGATTGTGAAAAGGTGTTCAATATAATTAAGGCAATGCTTAAGAAAACTCCTAAGCTAAAGAGTTTTGATCCCTCTAAAAGAGCAGTTCTCATTACTTATGCCAGCATGAAGGGCTTGGGAGCTGTTTTACAATAGAGAGACAGGGACACAGAGAATGTATTCTTGTTTTTTTCACATAGCCTAAGAGGTGCAGAACTGCATTACTCTGTTATCGAAAGAGAGGCCTTAGCTGTTCGCTGGACCATAAAGAAACTTAGGAACCTTCTGTGGGGTTTGAAATTTGAAGTTGGAACCGATCACAAGCCTTTATGTCAAGTGTTCAATAAGAAAGGGATTGATGCCTTTTCTGGAAGAATTTCCCAGTGGGCGGTAGCCCTTCAGCGATACAATTTCAAGGTTGAATATTTACCAGGTGCTAAGAACAATGTTGCTGATACACTTTCTAGGTTGCTAGACCAAAATGATGATACCACCAATTCTGAAAAGGATGATTTGAAAGGATGCATTTGTGCTATTGAGAGCAGTGGAATAAAAGAAAGTAGATGATGTGAAGAGTGTGCTTTTGATAAAGAATTTCTTGAGTTAACCTCTTTGCTCAAGAAAGGATGCAACAATAAAATGAAAGGTGTGCATGAGAAGTTTTGGTTGGTTAAGGATGAATTATCTGAGAGTGAAGTTCTTTAGAGGCAGCAGGTTAGTTCCTCCAGGTGCCCTTCGTCAAGAACTTCTTGAGATGGCCCATGAAGGACATCAAGGGATGTCTAAAACTAAAGAGAGACTCAGACTTACCTACTGGTGGCCGGGCATGGACTTACAAGTTGAACGTCGTGTAAGGGATTGCATACCTTGTTGCATGAGTGAGAAATGTCAGAAGCCCAGAGTTCAGCCCATGGTCATTAGAGAACCTCCCGGGAAGCCATGGGAGGAGTTCTCTTTTGACATATTGGGGCCTATTCGCGGGAATGGTTGTGAAAATTATGTCTTTGTGTTGGTCGATTTACATTTCAGATGGCTAGAAGTTAAAATCACAAGAGGCATTGATACTAAACAAGTTATAGGGTATCTCAGGGAGGTCTTTGGTAGAGAAGGCTTACCTGGAGCCATACTAACTGATAATGGAACACAATTAGTTTCCAATGAAATGGAGGAGTTCTTATTGAGGTATTCAATAAAACATAAGAGGTGTGCCATATATCATCCTGAGAGTAATGGTATGGTGGAACGCTTCAATCGCGTTTTGAAGGAAGCGATTGACTTGGCCAAACAGAATTGTCTAGATTGGAAAGAAGAAATTATCAGAAAGGTTGAAGTTTACCGGGTGTTTCCTCATGCCATTACAGGTCGCACTCCATTTGAACTACTCAAAGGTAGATGTGCCAACACGTTGGTTGTTCCTTTCTGGATCAATAATGCTGAATCCAAAAGAGGTGAAAAAGTCTCTGGGAATGATGAGAGGCTATAAGAGAGTGAAAGAATCAAGGCACGTAAGGTACGCTATGATCTAAGAAAAGTTGTTAAAGTCACTCCTGTCAAGGTGGGTGATTTGGTTATGATCGGAGCTCTGCTTGGTAGGAAGCTTTCAAACGTGTTTCAAAAACCTCATAGAGTAAATAAAGGTGTTAACCAATGCTATCAAAACCAAAGACTCACACATTTGGATCTTAAACAAAGTTGTCATCATTAAGAATAGTAAGTTAAAGGTTGATGAGGGAATTTCTTCCTTGCATGCTTCTCTTACAAGTTCTGCAGAGGAAAGTAATAATAAGAATAATCCGAGAGATAAAAGAATTACCAGCTACCTTTGAAATTTGATGATTATCAGATGTAGTATTTTTATTTTCAGATTCGAATGCTTTATGATGTAATTTACTTCTGCTTTGTGTTTGCTTCAATTTTCTTTCAGTTTTGTGTAGGGGGAAGGTGTGTAATATTGTGTAATGACCTGTATCTTACATTAACATAGTACTGTATGCTCGAAGCTGCACCATGGTGATAGAACCTGGTGTGGTGATCATACTGTTAGTTACTGTCAGTTGGTTACTGTCAGTTGCATCTGACACTGGCTGCTGGATGGATGGATCCTTTTTACCACATTAAACGTAATCTACATTTCAACTACTTAGAGCCTCTTCATCATCATTATAACTGGAATTGTACACATACGAAGTTCAAGTTCTCCTTTGAGTGTTGAACTCTCTTCTTCTAATTTCCGAATGGTCTTAGATAATTCCTCAATGATTATTAAAATGAGATCCAATGAGTATTTATTTAATATAGAATACGATTTATCCATAAAGGCTGGGTTCAGATGAAAGCGGAATAACATCGGTTTGATTGACAAGCATAATCACCAAGTGAACAGTGCGCAGCACTACAAGTCTCAGCACTTGTTACAATTCAGAATAAATGCTGGCTTAGACAGGTCTGTGAACTTTCTTACTAAGCTGAATGTCTGCAGCGTAGTGGGGGGGTTTATGGTCTGAATTGCTGCTCATGCCCTTGACTCAGTACTTTTTTGACCTGTCATAATTCTGTCAATCTAAACAAAAACACTGCTAGCCACAGAATTAACGTGTAGCAGTGATTCCATGTTTTTGTCTTTTTCTGGTTCCTTTGTTTCCTTTTGTTTGGGTAGGTCCTCATAATTCAAAGGTTGACACGGGGAAGGTGGACATGGAGGTAAATGGCTGATTATTAGCAGTATTCATTAGTGGGGTTTGTAGTAAGGCTTGGAATGGTAAACAATGTCTGTGAATTGGGACAAGTAGAAGGCAAAGACTGACGGGTAAGATCAGGTTTTGGAGTAATGAACCTGTCTGTTACTAGCCTGCAACTGGGCAATATCTCAAAAGAGACACGCATTTGAAAAGCCAGTAGGGTTGGTGTGGAGTCAGTCACCTGTCATGCAATTCTGCCACGTGACTGACTCCTCCCCCATCCCATACATGGAGATTAACCTGAGAGGAGACAGACTCTTTCCCCACTACATCTGCCATTCAGGTGCACGTCTTACATGTCACTGGCTCTGTCCGGCCATACCTATCAAAGGTGGGAGGAGAGCGATGGACGGAAGAGGAGGGGACAAGGCAGGGAAAAAGTTTATTTAGAGTTGGGGCAAGGAAAAGGAAGGACAGAATAAAGCCCCTGAAATATGAAGCACGTGCCGGTGTCGTTATTGCAGGTCCACGACACTACAACTGGCGACGAGGGGTAGCTTTAAACCCTGCATCTCTTACCTGGTATCCTGCTGTGCGCGCTCCGCTGCCTCAGAGCTGTGCTGTATCGCCGACCGGGAGCCCACCCCGGTCGCGCTGTCCTTCCTCTACGGTGAGCGTCGACTCTGCTGCCTCGGAGTCGTGGAAGTGCTGCTGCGCCCTGCGGAGTCTGCTCCAGTTGCGTGTGGTACCTTGGATGCCTGGGGTGCCGCATTCCTGATCGCGACCCGGGAGCCAACCCCGGTCGCGTGGTATGGGAAGTCCACGCCTTCACCCCCATACTGCTGCTGTTGGTCCCAGGGGAGGACAGCGTTGTGAAAAGCACCCGGTAGCTGAGTTCGTCAGCTTTGAAGTGCTGGTGCATGGCTGTGTTCCAGCCGCGACTGCTGTAGTAATGAAATGAGGTCAAGCTTGGTACTCTCGCTAGGAGCGAGATTTCACCAGCAGACATCTTTGGGTCAGGCGGCTGCACCAATCCCCTTGCAAGGAGTGCCGGCGGCCATTTTGAGGTCAGGCACAGGTTTACAAAGTGCATCAAGCATTGGTAAATGGTGCTTTGAACGCTTATACATGTACATTATTGGAAGTACTTTCAAAGCTTTAAGTGGACTGCATCCTTTCCAGGCGTCCTGCTGGTTTGTTTGTGCAATATTGGTACGGAGTAGCGCTGCCTACAATGATTGCGCCAAGTGACAGGATTTGTTCCAAGTGACAGGCACTGTGCAGGCTCCTGTGGTACACCATCCTTTGCAAAATAGTGACTCAACTCTCTTCCCCCTGGTTGTACATCATATCCGGGTCACCCACGTTGAGACAAGGTCATGCCAGTGCTAGCGCCAGGCCGGGGCACCCACATCCACTGCGCAAATGGGTGGACACAGACTCAGCATACTTGGAGTTCCTTTTCTTCGTCCGCCGGAACCCTTGGTCCTTGTATCGGGAGGGAGGCATGGGCCTTCGCTGGCAAAAATGGCTGGAGGACTTTGAAGACTTCATGAAAGGGTCGCATGTGACTGAAGAGGAGCAGAAACTGATTGCACTATGCAATTTAATCGGGAAAGACGTTGGGCAGATCATAAAGGAACTTGCCGCGGACGCTGTGTCGTCATATGTCAATGTGCGTGACGCACTGAACAGAAAATTTCTGCACAAACGGAATATTGATTATGAAAGATACACATTCAACCTGGCATCTCAAGAAAAAGATGAGCCCATGAGTACTTTCATCACGTGACTTCAACGTCTGGCTCACTACTGTGAATTTGACTCCTTCACGACGGAAGACGCTCTTCGCCTGCGGATCATAGAAGGATGCCAGTCGGAGTCACTACGTAGGCGTCTACTGAAGAAAAGCTACTCTCTGGATGAGATCGAAGAAATGATGAGAGTAAACGATCAGGCAGAAGAACACGCCAAGAAAATGGAGGCTGGAAGAGGTGAAAAACGTGAACAGGCATTTAGACTCCAATCTCGCAACACCAAAAGGTCTTCCCCAGTAAGGCAACGATCATCCAGATCCAAAGTGCTCTCACTATACGAGTCGCCGTCGTCGCAGTACTAGTCGTACTGACAAAAGACAGGAGCACCAACTTAAATGCTATTGCTGTGGTTATGACTTCCCTCACACGGAAACCTGTCCTGCTTTGGGCCAAAAATGCAGGAAGTGTGGCAGAGACAACCACTTTGAGAACGTTTGCAGAACACCTTGCAAAGACGCTCACCGAGAAAATTACAGACAGTCCAGACAGTCCAACACTTGCCATCATGCCAAAGCGGTATGGGAACGCCAAGATTCTTCTACTGGGTCTTTACAGTCCAGCCGTCATTCTCAAGGGACATATCAATCCCGTCGCTCGCAATCTCGTGAGTCACAGTCGCTGTCACCAATATCGCAAGACGAATATGTCTACATGGTCGCGGAAATGGACCGGCTGAAGAAATACCCACGATTAGATCTCAAAATGAACACACACTTAGCCAAATTTGTTTTGGACAGTGGAGCATCTCTCAATTACATCTCGGCTGCCGAGTACAAAAAAATGAATCTGCCACCACACCTACATAAAGCTGTTGTGCGGGTGTACACATGGATGTTGAAAGAACTTCTCCTGTGTCTAGGACAATTTCCGACCAATCTCACATACAAAGACAGAACTATTCCAGGCCGCATTCACGTCATTGATGGTCCTTGTCTTCTTAGCTTGCCCACGGCGGAACGACTTCGACCAGTAGACATCTTGTATAAAGTTGATGATGAACCTAACATCATTCACAAGTTTCCAAAATTATTTACCGGACTAGGAAAAATGGCTCATTGTCAGGTTCGACTACATATAAATAAACGTGTGACTCCCATCGCTCAACATCACAGAAAAATTCCATTTCACCTTCAACAATCTGTAGAAGAGGAACTACAAGATCTCCTCCAAGCTGACATTATTCAGAGGACATCAGGACCCACTCCATGGGTCTCTCCTGTGGTCGTAGTGCCCAAAAATGGTTCACCTGGCAAAGTGCGTCTCTGCGTGGACACTAGAGCACCCAATACCGCCATTGAAAGAGAACGATTCAGAAAAGGGGGTGGTGATGAACAGAGTGTCTGAATTAAGCAGACCACTCTTACCCAGTCCAAAGATCAGGGCTTGATCCATCACCGTTATTTAGCTCACTGCCCCATCCCAGCTCAGAACCTGGCTATATGCAAATTAGTCTGTCCCTGGCCCAGTGCATCATGGGAACAGGGCAGACCAAACTACCAAGCCAATTCTTCACCAGAAAGGAGACAAGCTTCCGGGGACCGGTTTCTGCCATTGCAGGCGTCGTCGGCCCGGCTTGCTTGAATCCTGATGGAGCAGTGAGCAAGGGACTCATGTCTGAGTATACCCTGCCACACCTATAGTGGCCAAAAACGATTCAGAAAAGGGGGTGGTGATGAACAGAGTGTCTGAATTAAGCAGACCACTCTTACCCAGTCCAAAGATCAGGGCTTGATCCATCACCGTTATTTAGCTCACTGCCCCATCCCAGCTCAGAACCTGGCTATATGCAAATTAGTCTGTCCCTGGCCCAGTGCATCATGGGAACAGGGCAGACCAAACTACCAAGCCAATTCTTCACCAGAAAGGAGACAAGCTTCCGGGGACCGGTTTCTGCCATTGCAGGCGTCGTCGGCCCGGCTTGCTTGAATCCTGATGGAGCAGTGAGCAAGGGACTCATGTCTGAGTATACCCTGCCACACCTATAGTGGCCAAAAACGATTCAGAAAAGGGGGTGGTGATGAACAGAGTGTCTGAATTAAGCAGACCACTCTTACCCAGTCCAAATATCAGGGCTTGATCCATCACCGTTATTTAGCTCACTGCCCCATCCCAGCTCAGAACCTGGCTATATGCAAATTAGTCTGTCCCTGGCCCAGTGCATCATGGGAACAGGGCAGACCAAACTACCAAGCCAATTCTTCACCAGAAAGGAGACAAGCTTCCGGGGACCGGTTTCTGCCATTGCAGGCGTCGTCGGCCCGGCTTGCTTGAATCCTGATGGAGCAGTGAGCAAGGGACTCATGTCTGAGTATACCCTGCCACACCTATAGTGGCCAAAAACGATTCAGAAAAGGGGGTGCTGATGAACAGAGTGTCTGAATTAAGCAGACCACTCTTACCCAGTCCAAAGATCAGGGCTTGATCCATCACCTTTATTTAGCTCACTGCCCCATCCCAGCTCAGAACCTGGCTATATGCAAATTAGTCTGTCCCTGGCCCAGTGCATCATGGGAACAGGGCAGACCAAACTACCAAGCCAATTCTTCACCAGAAAGGAGACAAGCTTCCGGGGACCGGTTTCTGCCATTGCAGGCGTCGTCGGCCCGGCTTGCTTGAATCCTGATGGAGCAGTGAGCAAGGGACTCATGTCTGAGTATACCCTGCCACACCTATAGTGGCCAAAAACGATTCAGAAAAGGGGGTGGTGATGAACAGAGTGTCTGAATTAAGCAGACCACTCTTACCCAGTCCAAATATCAGGGCTTGATCCATCATCGTTATTTAGCTCACTGCCCCATCCCAGCTCAGAACCTGACTATATGCAAATTAGTCTGTCCCTGGCCCAGTGCATCATGGGAACAGGGCAGACCAAACTACCAAGCCAATTCTTCACCAGAAAGGAGACAAGCTTCCGGGGACCGGTTTCTGCCATTGCAGGCGTCGTCGGCCCAGCTTGCTTGAATCCTGATGGAGCAGTGAGCAAGGGACTCATGTCTGAGTATACCCTGCCACACCTATAGTGGCCAAAAACGATTCAGAAAAGGGGGTGGTGATGAACAGAGTGTCTGAATTAAGCAGACCACTCTTACCCAGTCCAAAGATCAGGGCTTGATCCATCACCGTTATTTAGCTCACTGCCCCATCCCAGCTCAGAACCTGGCTATATGCAAATTAGTCTGTCCCTGGCCCAGTGCATCATGGGAACAGGGCAGACCAAACTACCAAGCCAATTCTTCACCAGAAAGAAGACAAGCTTCCGGGGACCGGTTTCTGCCATTGCAGGCGTCGTCGGCCCGGCTTGCTTGAATCCTGATGGAGCAGTGAGCAAGGGACTCATGTCTGAGTATACCCTGCCACACCTATAGTGGCCAAAAACGATTCAGAAAAGGGGGTGGTGATGAACAGAGTGTCTGAATTAAGCAGACCACTCTTACCCAGTCCAAAGATCAGGGCTTGATCCATCACCGTTATTTAGCTCACTGCCCCATCCCAGCTCAGAACCTGGCTATATGCAAATTAGTCTGTCCCTGGCCCAGTGCATCATGGGAACAGGGCAGACCAAACTACCAAGCCAATTCTTCACCAGAAAGGAGACAAGCTTCCGTGGACCAGTTTCTGCCATTGCAGGCGTCGTCGGCCCGGCTTGCTTGAATCCTGATGGAGCAGTGAGCAAGGGACTCGTGTCTGAGTATACCCTGCCACACCTATAGTGGCCAAAAACGATTCAGAAAAAGGGGTGGTGATGAACAGAGTGTCTGAATTAAGCAGACCACTCTTACCCAGTCCAAAGATCAGGGCTTGATCCATCACCGTTATTTAGCTCACTGCCCCATCCCAGCTCAGAACCTGGCTATATGCAAATTAGTCTGTCCCTGGCCCAGTGCATCATGGGAACAGGGCAGACCAAACTACCAAGCCAATTCTTCACCAGAAAGGAGACAAGCTTCCGGGGACCGGTTTCTGCCATTGCAGGCGTCGTCGGCCCGGCTTCCTTGAATCCTGATGGAGCAGTGAGCAAGGGACTCATGTCTGAGTATACCCTGCCACACCTATAGTGGCCAAAAACGATTCAGAAAAGGGGGTGGTGATGAACAGAGTGTCTGAATTAAGCAGACTACTCTTACCCAGTCCAAAGATCAGGGCTTGATCCATCACCGTTATTTAGCTCACTGCCCCATCCCAGCTCAGAACCTGGCTATATGCAAATTAGTCTGTCCCTGGCCCAGTGCATCATGGGAACAGGGCAGACCAAACTACCAAGCCAATTCTTCACCAGAAAGGAGACAAGCTTCCGGGGACCGGTTTCTGTCATTGCAGGCATCGTCGGCCCGGCTTGCTTGATTCCTGATGGAGCAGTGAGCAAGGGACTCATGTCTGAGTAAACCCTGCCACACCTATAGTGGCCAAAAACGATTCAGAAAAGGGGGTGGTGATGAACAGAGTGTCTGAATTAAGCAGACCACTCTTACCCAGTCCAAAGATCAGGGCTTGATCCATCACCGTTATTTAGCTCACTGCCCCATCCCAGCTCAGAACCTGGCTATATGCAAATTAGTCTGTCCCTGGCCCAGTGCATCATGGGAACAGGGCAGACCAAACTACCAAGCCAATTCTTCACCAGAAAGGAGACAAGCTTCCGGGGACCGGTTTCTGCCATTGCAGGCGTCGTGGGCCCGGCTTGCTTGAATCCTGATGGAGCAGTGAGCAAGGGACTCATTCATTTCTGAATCATTTTGTCCATCCTAAGCGTGGAAGGGTATACTCAGATGTGAGTCCCTTGCTCATTGCACCATCAGGATTCAAGCAAGCCGGGCCGACGACGCCTGAAATGGCAGAAACCGGTCCCCGGAAGCTTGTTTCCTTCCCAGTATAAGAATTGGCTTGGTAGTTTGGTTTGCCCTGTTCCCATCATGCACTGGGACAGGAACAGACTAATTTGCATATAGACAAGTTCTGAGCTGGGATGGTGCAGTGAGCTAAAAAACGGTGATGGATCAAGCTCTGATCTTTGGACTGGGTAAGAGTGGTCTGCTTAATTCAGGGACTCTGTTCATCACCACCCCCTTTTCTGAATCATTTTGTCCACCATAAGCGTGGAAGGGTATACTCAGATGTGAGTCCCTTGCTCATTGCACCATCAGGATTCAAGCAAGCCGGGCCGACGACGCCTGAAATGGCAAAAACCGGTCCCCGGAAGCTTGTTTCCTTCCCAGTATAAGAATTGGCTTGGTAGTTTGGTTTGCCCTGTTCCCATCATGCACTGGGACAGGAACAGACTAATTTGCATATAGCCAAGTTCTGAGCTGGGATGGTGCAGTGAGCCAAAAAACGGTGATGGATCAAGCTCTGATCTTTGGACTGGGTAAGAGTGGTCTGCTTAATTCAGGCACTCTGTTCATCACCACCCCCTTTTCTGAATCATTTTGTCCACCATAAGCGTGGAAGGGTATACTCAGATGTGAGTCCCTTGCTCATTGCACCATCAGGATTCAAGCAAGCCGGGCCGACGACGCCTGAAATGGCAGAAACCGGTCCCCGGAAGCTTGTTTCCTTCCCAGTATAAGAATTGGCTTGGTAGTTTGGTTTGCCCTGTTCCCATCATGCACTGGGACAGGAACAGACTAATTTGCATATAGCCAAGTTCTGAGCTGGGATGGTGCAGTGAGCTAAAAAACGGTGATGGATCAAGCTCTGATCTTTGGACTGGGTAAGAGTGGTCTGCTTAATTCAGGCACTCTGTTCATCACCACCCCCTTTTCTGAATCATTTTGTCCACCATAAGCGTGGAAGGGTATACTCAGATGTGAGTCCCTTGCTCATTGCACCATCAGGATTCCAGCAAGCCGGGCCGACGACGCCTGAAATGGCAGAAACCGGTCCCCGGAAGCTTGTTTCCTTCCCAGTATAAGAATTGGCTTGGTAGTTTGGTTTGCCCTGTTCCCATCATGCACTGGGACACGAACAGACTAATTTGCATATAGCCACGTTCTGAGCTGGGATGGTGCAGTGAGCTAAAAAACGGTGATGGATCAAGCTCTGATCTTTGGACTGGGTAAGAGTGGTCTGCTTAATTCAGGCACTCTGTTCATCACCACCCCCTTTTCTGAATCATTTTGTCCACCATAAGCGTTGAAGGGTATACTCAGATGTGAGTCCCTTGCTCATTGCACCATCAGGATTCAAGCAAGCCGGGCCGACGACGCCTGAAATGGCAGAAACCGGTCCCCGGAAGCTTGTTTCCTTCCCAGTATAAGAATTGGCTTGGTAGTTTGGTTTGCCCTGTTCCCATCATGCACTGGGACAGGAACAGACTAATTTGCATATAGCCAAGTTCTGAGCTGGGATGGTGCAGTGAGCTAAAAAACGGTGATGGATCAAGCTCTGATCTTTGGACTGGGTAAGAGTGGTCTGCTTAATTCAGGCACTCTGTTCATCACCACCCCCTTTTCTGAATCATTTTGTCCACCATAAGCGTGGAAGGGTATACTCAGATGTGAGTCCCTTGCTCATTGCACCATCAGGATTCAAGCAAGCCGGGCCGACGACGCCTGAAATGGCAGAAACCGGTCCCCGGAAGCTTGTTTCCTTCCCAGTATAAGAATTGGCTCGGTAGTTTGGTTTGCCCTGTTCCCATCATGCACTGGGACAGGAACAGACTAATTTGCATATAGACAAGTTCTGAGCTGGGATGGTGCAGTGAGCTAAAAACGGTGATGGATCAAGCTCTGATCTTTGGACTGGGTAAGAGTTGTCTGCTTAATTCAGGCACTCTGTTCATCACCACCCCCTTTTCTGAATCATTGAAAGAGAACGGCACCCAGGACCTCACATCAGTGACATGATTGCGTCACTCAATGGTGCACAGATATTCTCCAAATTAGACCTTAACAAGGGTTATCACCAGCTGAAGCTCCACGAGAAATCGAGATACATCACCACATTCTCGACCCATTAAGGCCTGTTCAGATACAAAAGACTCAGCTTTGGGGTTTCATCTGCCACTGAGATTTTTCAGGAGGCCATTAGGAAGGTCATTCATCACATTCCCAACACTCTAAACTACAGTGATGACATCCGTGTCTATGGCGCGACACTGCAAGAACATGACACGGCGCTGGATCGAGTCTGCCATGCTCTACTGGATGCCAATCTCACTCCAAACAAAGACAAGTGTGAATTTCACAAAGCCACACTAAAGTTCTTCGGACACATATTCTCAGGCGCAGGAATGAAACCTGATCCAGAAAAGATTGCTGCCCTGAATGACACCTCCAGGCCGCGAGACGCTGGAGATGTGCGTTAATTTTTAGGCATGGCAAGTTACTGTGCACGGTACATCAGGGATTATGCCACCATCAGTTACCCTCTGAGAAAGCTGACCAAACAAGGACACCCTTTTCAATGGACCATGAGATGTGACCAAGCCTTTCATGCAATCAAAGGGGCGGTTGAATCAGCCAATAACCTTGCATATTTCAATACTAAACGAAAAACGGAAATCACCGTGGATGCGATTCCCTAGGACTTGGAGCGATATTAGCTCAATATGACAAAGAGAATGATCAGCGGTATATTGTAGCATATGCCAGCCGGAGTCTTACAGACACGGAGAGAGCCTACTCTCAACCTGAAAAGGAAAGCCTGACAGTAGTCGGGCGTGTGAACACTTTCACATCTTTATCTATGGAAAACACTTCGCACCTATCATGGACCACCAGGCCCTGATAACTATCTTCGGAAATCCCTGAGCCAAGATGCCACCCCGAATAGAGTGCTGGGGTATCCGCCTTCAAGAGTATACATACACCATCCTCCACAAACCGGGAAAAGCTGCAAATCCAGCTGACTATATGTCCAGACACCCCAAGGCAATATCCGCATCTAATCCCTCAGTAGCTGAGGAGCACATTCATCTTGTAGTAGCTCAAGCCAGACCACCCGCAGTACCTTTGGAAGCCATCATTGACGCTACCAATGAAGATGCCACACTACGAAACATAAAGCATCGCATTCAGACCAACAGCTGGAGACAACTGGAGGAATGCGAACAGAATGTACAAATCGACAAGCACGAGCTGTCCTCTTTCAGACATGTGAAGGATGAATTATCCATCACCTCGGATGGTCTCATATTAAGGGACAAACTAATCATCATCCTGAAACAACTACGCCAAGGAGTCATCAACCTAGCGCATGAAGGCTACAGAGGCATTGTTGCCACGAAGAGGGCATTGCGGGAGCGAGTCTGGTTCCCGACACTCGATCAGATGGTTTAATTTACAATGAAGGATTGCCCACAGTGTCAGCTAGTCGAGAGGATCCACCTGCGCTGCTCCAAATGTCTGAATTACCAGATGGTGTGTGGCATTACGTTGCAGTAGACTTCTTTGGCCCGTTACAATCTGGCAAGTATATCCTGGTCATAATGAACGAATATTCACGCTTCCCAATTGCCCAACTCATAGCTTCAACCAGAGCGACGTCCACAATACCTGTACTGGTTGAGGTTTTCGAAGCATGGGGCATACCGAAGGTAGTGAAAACAGCTAATGGCCCACCATTCAATGGACAAGAATTTGCTGCTTTTGCCAGTCACCTAAGCTTCAGACAGCGGAAGATTACTCCCTTGTGGCCACAAGCCAATGGAATGGTGGAAAGATTCATGGCCACTTTAAAGAAGACCATCTAGCAGGCAGAACTGTCCAAACGAGATGTGCAAGTGGCTTTAAATGAGGTTTTAAGAGCCTATCGAACCACGCCCCATACTACCACAGGCAAATGTCCGGCAACACTAATGCTGGGTCGCACCGTGCGCACAAGAATACTGGTTTGGGAATACGACGCCAGTGGCCTGTCTCAAAACTCTGAGCATGAAGAACTAGCAACAAGAGATAGACTGAAAAAAGAGAAGATGAAAGACTATGCCGACCGACAAAGGAAAGCCGCACAGCCATCCATCCAGGAAGGAGACTGGGTGCTGTTACGACAAGAACAACAGAGAAAGGCAGACTGTCGATACCATACCTGCCCCCTAATGGTGATGAAACAAAAAGGGACCATGATCACAGCTGAATCGGAAGACAAGAGAATCACAAGGAATGTAACGTATTTTCAGAAGTGTACGCCCCCTGTCAGAGAAACGTTCACCGCATCGCGCAGTGTAGCCCAAGGCGAGGCCTCTGCGTCAGCAAGCGAACATCAACCCTTCACACCCCCTGATGAAAGGGATCGGGCGGCTCAAGAAGTAAACTCCCGGCCGCAGCGAACTCATCGAAGACCTGTTCGGTTGATCGAAGAACTGTAAATATAATGTTGTCTATTATTGTATACCCTGACATGCACGGACACATATGATATACGTCAAATTGTTTAAGAAGGGAGAAGATGTAATGTCGTGAAATGGGCTGGGCATTAGGACCAGCCCATGAGGTGGGAGGAGAGCGATGGACGGAAGAGGAGGGGACAAGGCAGGGAAAAAAGTTTAGTTAGAGTTGGGGCAAGGAAAAGGAAGGACAGAATAAAGCCACTGAAATATGAAGCACGTGTCGGTGTAGTGATTGCAGGTCCACGACACTACAAAAGGTAGCCTCTCAGCTTGGCTCCCAGTTTCCTCAACTACCACCTCTCCTGGTCCATGGGCGTCCACAGGGGGGGCAAAGAGGGGCGCTTGCCCCCCCCTGGAGCGCCTCTCCTTGCCCCCCCTGCGAACGCCCATGTGCACAAATGCATCCCGGAGGGAGGCCTGACTCCGGGGCTCATCCGCAGGCAGAACATCATTCCAACCGTCCGCCTTAATTTTAGGCATTGAAGGGGAACAGAGCTGTTCCCCTGTGAAAGGCCTCAGCTCCCTGATGGGGCCGCCTTGCACCACTCGGAGCACAAGAGCAACCCCACCCCGCCCATTATCATTCTGCGTGGGGCTGATTGCCCCATACAGAATGACAATGGGTCAGTCTGGGCTGGCACAGCATGTGGTGGCCTCCTCCAGCCTCGGTCTAGGGCAGGGCTTTTATCACATGGAAGTGCAAAAACGTCTATGCTGCTGCTAGGTGAGAATCCAGTTAGCCAAAGGAAGGCGGTGAAAGAAGTTGAAAGGAATGGATTATAGTTATAGTATAGCAGCCATCGTTGCTGCTTTTTATTTTATGCAACTAACAACCATAGACAAAGCCAATAGTTCTGGCTTGTTGTAGGTGTAACATTACTTGTTCCAAGTGTAACGTTACTTGTATTATATATCTGGATGCAATGACAGAAGCAGCAAAAATACCAGTCGGGCGGCACATTATAGTAAGCACATATTTTTAGCTTTTGTGTTTTAAGCCACACATTTTATTACATCAAACACCCATTTGGAGAGACACCCCTATTTTTTCATCCCACTTAACACTCTGGAAACAACACCATGTCAGTCGCCCCAAGTCAAGGCACTGTGCATCATGCATGACTCATGCCTTCCACTTTTTCAGATTGCCTATGTGCAGGGGCATAGTGAACCCTGCTCCACCCCACACCTTGCTTTACGAACTATAGCAAGGGTGGAGTTTTTGATAGGTCTCATAATTAACGTGAAAAGGTGAGTGAGTAAGTAAGTAAAGGGATGGGTGGATGGATGGCTGGATGGATGAGTGAAATGATGGATGAATGGATGAGTGAAAGGGTGGATGATGGGCGAGTGAATGGGTGGATGGATGAGTGAAATAAATGATGGATTGATGAATTGATAAGTGAAAGGGTGGATTGATGAATTGATAAGTGAAAGGGCGAATGGATGGCCGGGTGAGTGAAAGGGTGGTTGTAAGGCTGGATGAGTGAGTGAAAGGGCGGGTAGATGGACAAAAGGATGGATCAATGAGTGAAGTAGTGAAAGAGTGGATGGATGAGTGAAAGGATGGATGAATTATATGTTCAATGGGTGGATTAATGAGTGGATGAGTAGATGGATTGGTGGGTGGATGGAAGGATGGATGGCTAAGTGAAAGGGGAATTGAAAGAGGAAGGGGGATGGGTAAATGGATGACTGAATGGGTGAATGGCTGGATGGATGAGTTAATGGATGGATGGGTGGAAGAGTGGATGGATAAGTGTATGGATGGATAGGGTGAAATGGTAGATGGATGGATGAGTAAAAGGGTGGATTGAGGGATAGATAAGTGAAATGATGGATGGAAGGAAACGTGATGGATAGGTTTGTAAATTGATGAATATGGACATTGTTGGGCACACAGATGGAAGGACAGAATGAATGGTGAAAGACTGAATGATGGATGAAAGTGTAATTACACATTGTAAGCCCCATTATCTTAAGCAACATTTCCTATACATTGACTTTCCCATTTATATGAGTGATTGTCTCTTTATAATGTGTGTGTTGTAACGCACCCCAAAACGCTGCCCCACATACTTGGGATGAGTAGCACTATAGAAGAAATTAAATACACATGAGAGAGGGTCTATGTGAAGATGAGGGGCACCATTGGAGGGTGGTATCAAGGCCAAACTGGCCGGACCGGGCATCAGGTGTTTTCTCTGGGAGCTGGAAAGGTGGGGGCGGTTTTGTTACCACAAAAGAACTGCACATTTGCTTAAAGCTGCGCGTATACTGACAAACCATGAAGTGCACAATTGTCTCAACCTAATATAAACTTATTTTCACTTGTACCTTAGTTGTTGTCTATTTACTTACTTACATCAGATAAGGTTGCGCAATAGTATATGTCTGTAAACCTTACCTTTTGTCCTGAATTTTGACCCGCTGTCCTGATTTTTTGTCCCGAATTTTGACCTTTTGTCCTGAATTTTTACACTCACTGTCCTGAATTTGCACCCATGGCAGTTGGCTTGTAAATCTGCCCCATAGCGTTCAGCTTTTGGGATGCCAGTGGGGTAATTTTAGGGTTCAGGGTTGGTATGGGTTTTGGGGTGGCAGTGATAATTTTAGGGTTCAAGGTGGGTATGAGTTTTGGGGTGCCAGGGGTAATGTTAGGGTTCCGGGCGGGTATGGGTTTTGGGGTGCCAGGGGAAATGTTAGGGTTCAGGGTGGATATGGGTTTTGGGGTGCCCGGGGTAATTTTAGAATTCAGGGTGGGTATGGGTTTTGGGTTGCAAGGGGGGACATTTTAGGGTTCAGGGCGGGTATGGGTTTTCGAGTGCCAGGGGGACAATTTTAGGGATCAGGGAATGTATGAGTTTTAAGGGGCCAGGGGGTAATATTAGGGTTCATAAGTGTGCTCTAATTGTTGTCCAGTTTCAAATGCAGAATTCACCACTTTTTTTTCTCAGCTTGGCCTGAGCATGACCCGATCCGGATTGTCTGCCATTTTAGCCCCGCCCCTATTGATTAACATTAACCATGCTCCTTCGTTTGCCAGGTTAGCCCCCCTGGAAAAATTTCTGCGGGTGCCCATGTCCTGGTCGAATGCCTGTCACGTCTTCTCAGGTCGAATGTTGTCAAAGAACTAATAGGCATATTACCAAGCAATAGCGATAATTATCGCTATTGCTTGGTTAGAGAGAAAAATTTACCGCTGAGCTGCGGCGATTTTTATCGCAGATAAACCTTGGTATTACCAAGGTTTATCGCAAATGCGATAAAAAACGGCCGCAATGCATGAATATCGCTGAAAAGTCCGCGATATTCATGCATTACCGAGCTAATGCTCTTAGCCATGTTATCCACCTCCCATTGGATAACATGGCTAAGAACTGCTCAGGGCAGGTGTTAGCTTTTGGAGATATTCGCGCTTAGCGCGAATATCTCCAAAAGTTGGTAATAGGAGATAGCGATGTTAGCAACTGTTTCCAGTCGCTAACATCTTGGCACGCCCACTTTGCATGTCATTAGTGATAAATATCACTGACATGCAAAGTGGGGCCCAAGATGGTCGCTATCTCCTACTAGCTGTCGCTAACTGGTGTTAGCGACAGCTAGGTAATAGGGAGATCATTTTATCTCCGCTTTCTTGGCTTTTAAAGCCAAAAAAGCGGAGATAAAACCCCTTGATAATATACCCCAATATTTCTCCCCATGTGCTCTCGTTGATTTCATATGGCTGGAGACCCTTATAGCGGAATCTGAGGAGATCCAGTGTTCTTGCTTTTGGCAGTTTCTTCTGAAAGCAGCGCAGGTGTAAAAGAAAACCGGATTTCTCCTGTAACGGAAAATTGGCTTGTGATAGGCATGACCAGTTCTAGAATGCAGCGAACTATTTCTATTTCTTTATGTGGGCTAGAAGCGCCATCTACTGGGTGAAAAGTATAGCAGCCTTCCAAGTATTTATTCATCGAACTCGTGGGGAGAAAAAGATGCTCACGCGCCAGATATTGATGGATATATATTACCTCAGAAAGAAAAAAAAGCGCTCGCTGTATATAAACTTCCCAATTTTTCTACCCGCTATACTGTTAAGGTCCTTCAGACGCTCTATGAGTTCCTTACGTTCAAAGTATGTCAACATCATCACATTGATGAGCCTCACACAGATCGAAAGTCAACTGTGGTTGATGAATAATTCTGAGGTTAGTGAACTTTTCTGACAAATTCAACTTCAAAGTGTCACTGCATTACTAGAAATTGAATGAGGAGAAGCTTTTGTTGAGAATCATAAAGGGTAAAACGCAGTAGATTCAAGCGTAAATGCCCATAAGCATGGTTGTGGTTCAAACCCCCTCAAGAAAGGAATGCAGCAAGAATATGAGGTACAAACGTGACCAGGTGTAACGCATGACACTACAGAGGAAAGTATGTTTACAGCGCTAAAGACTGACCCCCAGGATGGGGGTATAGTACGGTTCCTATATGTCAATGCTTTTGTGGTAAGTGCAAGTAGCGATGAGGAAACAGTAAGAGCCGAGGCAAGGGTCTGGGTCGGATCTTAGAGACCGTTCACGAGCCGAGCCCTGAAAATGTTTGCTACGAAATCATAACAAATATCCCGTAAAATATTACAACGCCTCTTGAAAATGATTTTTTACATATGGAAGCTTTGGCATTATTGCTTTACATTATAGCAGTATCCTACAAATACTTATTTAAAGTGATCGTTTTTTAGCATGAGTCATTAGTTACCTAAGAGGCAAGACAGTTGTCATGGTAACCCTATACATGGCCCAGAATGGTATACAGCAACATTACAGTCTATTAAATCAAACACAATGGGTTTTGTATAAATGATTTTCTGAACTCAAAGATTTTAAACTGCTTTATTAAGAAATAATGAAGGACAGGGAGTTTTGGTGAAATAAAATATTTTTTTAAAACCGCACAATTTACACGGTAAGCAGCGATTTATCCTCTTTTCTGGTTTCAATTTGAACGAATCTGCAACTAAAGCTAAGCTGATGCAGGGTCTCGACCCTGGTTCCCAGTTCCAAAGTCAGCAGTGCTGGCTGTAATGTCACATTCTGGGTAGAGCTAGGGTGGAAGGCAGAAGCCATTTGCAAGTTCAGCTTGTTATGGGCTTAAAGTTTCAACCACCCCTACACCCTAGCTGAAGCTGCTCAGCTCACATATACGTGTGTTTTACTTTTGCAGCTACCTGCCCCATTGGATCTGAACATCATCTCCACCTATAAGTATATCTAAGTAAAAGCCTCAAAATTATTTGGTGACTTCCAAATGCAGGGCTGGGTGGAGTTTGAAGAGTTCCGTATAAGTGACAAAAAAACTCAGCCGCGCTACGTGGAGTTCAGCAAGCAGTGGAGTGCTTTAGGATGTGCCGTTCACGCTGATTTTTAGCGCCAGGTGTTTGTTTCCAGTGTGAACGGAACCATGCACCAAGCAAGAGGACGCTGATTTTTTCTGCTGCTCGAGTAGATATTCTACTCGAGCAGCAGCTTCCTCAACACAAACGGGTTTCTCAACACGAGTGGTCACAGCCATCATCGCCAGAAGTTGGTCCGGAGTAGGATTTTCCTTGCTCGCGCTTGCCAACTTAACTTTGGTGAGCGCAAGCGAGGAAAAAACTCCCAAGTGCTCTGCGGAGTGCAGACAATTCTGCAAACTCCGCAAACAGGGCAGAGTTCACCGCTCACATCTAGCAACATGTTAGCGACTATTACTCCAGGCCAATGTCCATATACAGAGCTCTGATGCCCCTTTTGAGGGATCCTCTAATTCGGCATTGCTGCAGGACTTAGATTTTCTTATAGACCATGAGCATGCCTTGACCAGCTGGCTCGCAAGGGAGGGATAGCGGGCCAAACAGCTGTATCTTGGAGACGATACATCCCTCAGTCCAGTGCAAAATATTCTTTGCCCTTCCTCCCATTCTGAGAATAAAGTACAGAAAATGCACACTGCTACCTCTAGCATACTAACTAGTGTCCATCGGTCAATGCAAGCCTCTACACCTAGTCACCCATCGAACACCCTAATACTCTGATGAAATGTCAAATTTGAACCAACCAGAAAATATTTTGGCGCCACCCGCATGGCGGGGAACCTTAGTTGCGACACCGGTTGGAGGCATTTGACACCGGTAGTAAAATCCTAGTGGGCTTGGCAATGATGTAATCAGGGGTCATGTGAGGCCACACAGGGGCCATTTAAGGACAGCAAGATCACAAGGGCGCCCTCTTTATCTCCTCCAGCATGCCCAGGACAGTGTGGACTGGCAATGATCATTTTCATGGCTCAAGGACCCGTGGATCATTGCACAGGTGGAGTACAATTAACGGGAAAAACAGGTTGGTGGCGGACAGTCGGTTGTTTGGGCATGGGGAGGGGGCCTCACTGTGTAGCCACTAGTAGTTGGCATACTGTTTTTCATGACTAGAATGGGGTTGGGAGGTACCCCTAATGAGCAGCATGAATCGGTTGCTGTGTAACCATGCCAGCGCTTTGTGGTTATGCATGTTCACATGTTTGTTTTTTCGTTAGCTTGACTGGGGTGGTGAGTATCTCCAGCTAGCAGAATGCATCGCTATGTGATTTGTGGCTTTCTCTGTAGGGGCAGTCGCCTGGAGTGGGTGAGTCTCCGGGATGACTGCGGGTTGTGGTTGTGAGATCCCAGCGGCCCCTAGGTTGTTGAGGGTGAGTTTCCCGGGTAGGAGTATCTGTTATTTTGGGGCATACTTACTGCTCAGTGCAGTGGTTCCCAAACTTTCTTGACCCACGGCTCCCTTGACCCATTGATCCTTGCCCATGGCTCCTCACTGTTACTTTTTTTGGAGGGTGGGGTGTATGTAAGCCGTGCCTCGGGAGTACTTGCATTTTTCTCCCTGAAAATAATTGGACTGAAGATGATGAAGGTATTATAATTATATATGCAGGGGGTTTCGTATTACTAAGGCAGCGCCTCTAATAAAATATTCCTAGTTACACTTCTTTGCCCAACCCTTTTTAGAGTACCCTCTCAAACTTTTTTTATCCTACTTACAGTGCTGGATAGCACCCCTATGCATGTAGGCCTCATTGCCACAGTGTTTGTGCGCTTGAAGAATATTTGCATGTACTTCCATTTCTACCCATGGCATATGTGCCAACACACCGATCTCAGCAGGGTGACTCATGATTTGTAAACCACATACAGCTTTATTTTTGCTGTCAGCTTCCTAAAATTGCCTCAAAATCAATGCAAGTAAAATAAATTCCTCTAAGTTTTTTTTAAAACGTCCCTCTTTTTTGCTTCCAAGTGTTGGAATTATGCCATATATGGTGTTTTACTTCCCTATGCTTAAGGAGAGAGCACGCCTGTCTGGAAATGTGTGTGTACAGAAAGAAATGTCTACTGGAAGTACTTATGATTCAAGTACAAATGCCAATACTTAATAATACTTAGTGTGTTTAGTAGACAGGACAACTGTATTTTCCTGATAACTTGCATTTGTGTAAGATCCATTTGGAAAAAAACGTAACTATTAACCAGTCTAACAAAAGTAATCAGGCATCTTCCGCTTACTTTGGGAGTGTTGGAATGTGGGGATCCAGTAAAATATGGAGGTCCTCTCCCTTGACATGCCATCTATTAAGCACTACGTTTACAGTTTTAGGCATGTCACTTACAAGTCATCGACATCATGCGTTTAACTCTAATTAGTTTAACTGAAGCCAACAGACCCTTTAACATTAAATGCATTAAAGTGCTTGGTGCGCAGCTCCCCAGGCTAAT
This sequence comes from Lissotriton helveticus, assembly GCF_964261635.1. NCBI lineage: Eukaryota > Metazoa > Chordata > Amphibia > Caudata > Salamandridae > Lissotriton > Lissotriton helveticus. The sequence goes on along the minus strand of NC_136061.1, from coordinate 959,924,158 downwards.
TTTGAGGGCTCCCCAGGCAGCCACGGCACACAGTTTGGGAACCACTGGCTCAGAGAGTTAAGCATGGCTGCCAACGCCCAGCGAGGCATGCAGGTCACGAGTTGAGCGGAGAACCGTTGCGGGCCCTCTCTGACGCGGAGGGAGATCGCTGGTTTTGGTGCGCAGTCTGTGAAAGAATTTGCAGGCGCATTGTGTGTAGAACCGGAGAACCTGATAACCAATCTTGCCACCAGACCACTGAGCGCCGATGAAGAATCGGTCCTAAACAAGGGCTTAGGATTTGTACCCACAGCGAATCTAGATAAATTCAGACTTCACTGTGAACTCTCTTCGTTTTTTAGAAAACTGAGACTAAAAGCCTTTTTCGACAAAAGACCCAACACAGAAGAGAACCCAGACCCTAATGAAACAGGACTGAGGAACAAAGCCACTTTCACCCCACCACAACATCTGATTCCCGTGGAAATCTCCACGTTCGAGCAAGCTGTTTTCAACGAAGTTGAGAACACAAAACCGAAGAAACCATTCATGAACCTGACCAACCAAGAAAGAACCGCCCTTGACGTTCTGCGTAACTGTGAAACTATTGTCATTAAGCCTGCGGATAAAGGCGGAGGGATTGTGGTGCAAGACCGCACAGCCTACCAAAATGAGTGTCTCCGACTTCTAGCAGATCATAACAGCTATCGCAGATTACCAATGGACCCAACAGAAGACCTGAAAAGTGAGATAACATCACTAGTGGAATACGGTGAAACTGAGGGATTCATATCCAAACAGGAGGCAAATTTCCTTTGCAAAAGCGAAGGGAAAATCCCCTACTTCTATACACTCCCAAAAATACACAAAAACAGGACACCACCGCCAGGCAGGCCAATTGTTTCCGGCCTAGGGTCAGTCCTGGAACCACTCTCGCAATTCTGCGACGTGTTTTTCAAAGCTATGGTGCAGAAAACCAGCACGTACCTGCAAGACACAAAAAGTCTATTACAGATTCTAGACCAACTCACCGTGGATAGTGACACCATCCTGGTGAGTTTCGACATTGAGAGCCTATACACCAGCATCCCCCAGGATGCCACCCTGGAAGTACTAGAACGAGCTCTAGAAAAAGAAACGTGGACGTCTAGAACACCAAAGAATTTTGTTCTGGAATGTGCAAGGTTAGCACTCAAAAGGAATTATTTTGAGTTCGAAGGCCAAATATTCCTACAGACAGGAGGGACATCCATGGGCAGTTCTTTTGCTCCAAGCATAGCGGGATTGTATGTATATGATTTAGAGGAAAAATATATTCTCAGTGACACAAACCCCTATAGTTCCAATATCCTACTATGGCGCAGATACATCGACGATGTGCTGACCATATGGAAGGGTACAGAGGAATCCCTGACCTCCTTCTTCGAATGGATTAATACCCGTGACAATCACTTGAGGTTCACATATGAAAAAAACATTGACACCTTGGTCTTCCTAGACGTAAAAATGACAAAAAAAAGAAGGAAAATTGACTACCATTACCCATTATAAGCCAACTTCAAAAAATAACCTTCTCCGGTTTGAGAGCTTCCACCCCAGACCCCTACGTGAAAATTTACCATATGGGCAATATCTTAGAATCCGTAGGAATTGCAGTGAGTTGGAAGATTATAAGAAACAAGCCCATGATCTCTCTCAAAAACTTCAAAACCGAGGTTACCCTAACAGAATTCTCCAAAAAAGCCAAAAGCGGGCGCAGAATCAACCACGTGCAGCTTTATTGGAACCAAAAGAAAAGACGTCGGATGAAATCCCCTTGACGTGTGTTACCACATATAACACAATATCCAACGATGTGTCAAGAATAATAAAAAAGCACTGGAACATTCTGAACACAGGTAATCTGAGATGGGAAAAACCCCTCTTTTCTTTTAAAAGGGCACGAAGCATAAAAGATGCAGTTGTCAACACAAGACCCCTAATGGTGTGTCCAGAAAAAGAAACACAAACAAACTTATGGGGCTTACCAAAGGTGACAGGCCACTATAAATGCGGAAGTTGCAGTGTTTGCCCTTTCACCACGAATACAAAAACCTTACTTCTGGAACCAAACAAAATATGGACAATTAGAAGGCAGACCAACTGCAATAGCAAAAATGTCATCTATAGATTGACATGCCCCTGCAACCTACATTATGTAGGAATGACCAGTAGGAAGATCAAACTACGCATCGGAGAGCACAGGACCACCATTAGATGCAAAAAGACGAATACAAAACTCACTGAACATTTTTTGTCCGCAGGTCACACCCCGGATGACCTACAATGGACAATCATTGAACAAGTAAAACCAGGTACAAACCTGAACCAACGTCTATTCGAAAAAGAACAGAGGTGGGTTTACAGACTTTCCACCCACAAAACCGGTCTGAATGACAATATACCGTGGAATAATGTAATGACTTAAGGGGGGCCATCATTATCCCGATTCACATCCCTTACGACTACCTTAATGACAAGCTATTTGCCTGGATCCATCGGCAAATAGTATAGAATTAACCCGTGGTATTTACCCTGAAAGTTCCCCTTGTCTGTCTATCTTTTATTCTCCCAAAAACGCTGGACGTATAAATCAACCAGATCATGTCCGTCGAATTCAAAAACAGTAATGTAATCGCCATAGCGATATAAACAATGAGTGTTGTTGACATAGCAGTCCTTCGACTATGTCGAACGAGGTATCCTGATTGGCTACCACCGGATCACGTGTCTAGCCCACGTGACCCGGCCACGCCCTACCAGGAAGTGCGAGCAGGTTCACTTTACCGGCAGCGCTCAGGCACCCGAGTCATTCCACGGGGCATGCAGAGCAGGAACCAAGTAGGTTTTCTGTCTGACGATCAGAAGTTACAAGTAAGTAAACTCGGTCGGATCGGAACGCGGAAACGATAGACCGCAGGTTCCCAGAGGCTGCACTCGATGGTCAGACTTTAGAAAGTACTTATCTGACACTCGGAATATGTTTTCTTTATTTTCCTCAATTACAGGAGACGGACTCTTGTCATCTTGGTAACGCTGATGCCCATGAAGCGATAGTTCCGCTTCCAAGCGTAAGCAATTAACAATATTTGGTCGCTTCCATAAAATTATGGCGGCAATGACACGACTGCTCACAACCAACTCCTGGCAGCCGTTCACATCGCAGCACGCTATAAGATCACTCTCCCATTTACCGACCTCTTTTCACACATGATATTTACTGCCGCCAAAACCATTTCGACACCTCTCCTTTTGGCGCCGGTCCTTTCATTAAAAGGCACAACCCGGCAATTTATCACTGTAGTACTGTTGCATGACCGCAATAGACAAAACCTACACTTGATATTGAAATGCTGGCATGACTACACACCTGGATTCTATGAGTGTGGTAATGACCATTAACTTATGTGTTAAATGTGGTATATTCATTTTGTCTATCCCCAGTATGTGATCCCTTCCTGTTTTTTGTCTTCCTGTCTTTCACAAGTTTTTTCCAAAAAAGAAAAAACGCACTTTTTTCACGAAATCGCAATTTGCGGTTTCCTATTTCAACTAGGGCAGGACGCCCCTTAGCGAGGGCGGACCACCCAGTTCAAAACACCACGGTCCTGACGAAAACCCTTGAATTTATGTATGGGTTGAAACATGTAGACCTTCTTAACCGATAGTTTGTAAATAATTCACATTCACATAGCACACTTTTGCTATTTTTAATATATTTTATTACTACTTATGACACCAAAGCCTACTTAATTAGGCAAAGGTGCCACACTTTAATTTTTAACAAGGGTTCAAGCACTCAAGAATAAAATACTTGCAGTGAGTAGTGTTGGCCCTTTTTAATACAATTTTTTGATAGCTTTTGTACACATAAAAGAAATATAACCAGCTCCACTGTAATCAGGTGTCGCAGCACACCCTATAGGCATTCGGCCTATGGGGTGGGACCCCGATGATGAAGCATGTCACCAACTAGGTTGGTGAGTGAGGGGTCTTCTATAAGGATATGTATTATCCAACAGCAGGTTGGGGCACATTGTGCTGACCAGAGCACGTAAGCTCATTGCCAGAGAGATACCTCTCTAGCTACGAGGGGTTACTCCTCCATTGTTTTTTGTAAATTAGTTGGGGGACCAGGAGTTCCCACCTCACATAGTGCCTGTATATTTTTCCCTCACTCTCCCTTTTGTTATTAAGCATTGTGTGTAGGGCCTAACGTCAGCAGCAGGGATGCAGCCCGCATACAAGCATCAGCTCAGACAGGTTTTGGATGCATCCCGAGAGGGTTACATTGTGCCCCCGTAGCAGTCCCACACGAGCAGCTAGTGCTGTGAGGACCTACCGAGGGTACTCTGGGACTGCTGGGAGTCACTATTAGCTGTTTTTGGGGTAAGCACATGTGCCCCAAAGGTGCACTAACAATTTAAGTGGGTGACCGGAGGGAGGGTTCGCTAAGTAGCTTACTTATTCTTGGATCTCGGGGAAGGAAGAGAGCTGCAGCAGCCTCACTTGCTAAGTGGTAAGACATTGGGGATGCCTCAAGGCTCATGGTACCGTCAGTGTTAGGCAGCGGGGTCTGCTGAATATTTCGACCAAACTCAATATCGGGGGTTAGGCGGCACTGATGAGTCTTACATCGTCTATTCTCTTTTAACAACTCGCATATTTGTGAGCCTGCAACATTCCTTTTAAACAGGTACAAAGTCACTGCAGCCGAGTGGTCAAGGCCTTAAACTCTTTCTCTATAGGTTAAGTGTTCCATGCCTGTTGTTTCAATAGTTCTATGTGCTCAGTGATAAGAATAGTAGTTAATAGTAATACAGCGCTCCTTTGGTTCTATGGCCGAGTTGGGTTACCTGGGCTGCTGCTTCACCTGCGCTTACTTGTGCCAACCTGGCTCACACTGCTCAGGCTAAAGGAGTAATGCGCTTCTAACCACTTGGTAAGTGTTGCAACAGATCTTTTCATTGCCATTTGGGGGGAAAGCAGGCATCTAAGGATGTCCCGGATCACAGAAAGAATTTTGTTCGCAAGGGGAGCTCTGGAAGGTGGTAAAGATGCATGACTTGAGTGGCCACTGCAGAAGTTGTCTCAGGGTCTTGAGAAGGAGCCAAAATCAACTGTTTCCCTTCTTAAGCAGCAGAGGTGTGGTGCAGCGGCCAGGGTGCCTGACTCTGTACTACGGGGTTCACAGTTCGATCCCCCGTGCCGGCTGAAGGTTAGCCCAGCACCATTTGACTCTGGGCAATAGCTTGATTATTCTTCCCGACATCCCCCAGCGCTGGGACACCCATTCGGAGGTAGCTGTGCGCTTTACAAATACTTGTATTTCATTTAATTTCCCAACATGCTACAAAGAGCCTCTCCCCGAACCCTTGCATGCTGGGACGGGCATTCAATTGCAGTCCATTCCTGCAGGTGAGAGTGGGTCAGCCCCCAGCAGCTTGTTACAAAACCGAGGTTCCCATAGGTACCGAGCCCAGCACAAGTGGGGGACCGGTTGGGCAGAGCATTGGGGTCCTTTTCTTCCTTGGCACAGAGGAAGGGTGCTCCTCAGGGGTGGCAACTGCAGTAGCACACCCACTTGAGGGGGCTCCCATGCAACACACATCTCCTCCATCACTAAGCACAGTCATGATCACTCACTTCGCTCCGGCAGCACAGGTTGGGGCAACAGCGGTGGCAGAGTCCAGTGGTCAGGCTCCTCCTGCTCCCATAGGACCACTAGGGGGTGTTGCAGCTCAGGTTTGGGTCCAATCAGGGGTGGATGCCCACCACTCCCCGCGGTACTCAGCATGTCACAAGCCCTATTATGGGCAGTCCCATGCTCTTAGGGTTGGTGGCACTTGCTTTGGCCCCACCCTCTTATGTTCAGTACAATGCTCTTCCGCTCAACATCGCCGACATTGGCTCTACCTTTAGCGACTGATTGGCGCATGCTGGCTGAAACAAAGGAGAAGATACAGAAGGGTGAATATATTGATGTCTTTGATCTAATTAACACCAGGGTGGTCCCAGGGAAAAGTAGAGCAGGCAAAGAGGGGGAGCACAAATCAAGGAAGGCATGGGTGGAGTGGTTCCTTGAGAACTGGCTGACAGAGCTTTCTATTTACTCAGTGATCCTGTCAGAGAAGTTCTCCTCGGTGGCTCCCCAATTGTTCGGATAAATGTCAGTGATGCATAGGGCTGCACTTGACTTCAATATGATATTAAGTTTAGGAAAATGAAGTTGATCCATCCTAACCGTGGGCGTAGAACTCTGCTCCGCCTGCGGAGTGTGCGGAGATTTGCCTACTCTGCGTTCTGCAGAGAATGTGGAGTAGGCAAATCTCCGCACACTCCGTAGCAGAGTGGAGTTGACCAGCCCCCGCCTCCACCCCCGCTATTAAGAATTAATTAAAACTACGTTACAGGTTAAAGAAAAAAGACTCACCTTTACTGCGACGTCTCCGGGCTGCCCTCCTTCTCTTCCTCGCTGTTTCAGGGTGATCTGCGCATGTGCAGGCACCTGCGTACGCACATTCCTTGCCAGAATTGAGCATGTGCGGGTGCACATTGGAGACTGGACATTAACAGCACAATGCATGAGGGAGCAGCAATTTGGCATAATGGACACATCTGAAAAGAAAAAAATCTAAATAGCATGGGAGGAATGGGAGAACTGAGGTGTACAACATGGAGATCAATTATTCACTGAGGAATGAATCAAAACATTTGGGGAATTGCAAAGGGATTTCGACTTACTGACTGTTCACTTATCAAAATACGATTACGATCAATTGCTATGGTGCCTGAAGAAGGTACTCAGACCACATCATATAGATTTAGACACATTACCAATCATTAAACATCTCCAATTATGTGTCTTATACAAAATGGAGTTGTCTGGGCAATATGGTTTCCTAGTCGACAGTTCATTCTCTTGTCTAATACCAAGGGATTACAAAGACTACTGGTCATAGCTTTTACAAATTGAATATACAGATGAGGACTGGAATGATTTACTAACGCAAACTGTCAGGCTGGGTTACGGTTTGGGTACTCCAATGTCCCACACAACTGGCATTGGTCCCCACAAAAGCTATGGAAGGCAGATCCTAACTTAACAGCATCACAGTGGAGGTGTAATCAACCTAATTGTGATATAGTGCATTTTTAATGGGGAAATATGAAACAGGAGGGATACAGGACACATATTTGGAGCAGTCTAAAAGAAACCCTGAGAATAACAAAGCCCATACCCATTCCACATGTCAACGATCCCAGAAATAATTCGTAAGCCACAGAAATAGTTTGCAACCCATTAGCCGTGACTAAAGTGCAGATATGGAGGTTAAGAAAAACCAATATATCCCTTTTGCCAATACCTACATATGTTCAGTATGGTAGCATTCCAAAAGGTTATATATATCAGGCAAAGGGCCAAATGGTCAAGTTTGAAGAAAACCTGGGGGTTAAGAGGGCACAAAAATGTTATTTCCAAATACATTTATTGTTGATAAAGTTGTAGAATGAAACATGGCGAGGTGTATGAAAAATGGACATGCACAACATTTTATTATGTTAATACCCTTTATTTTCTTGTTTTTTTGTAAATCTTCTCTTTATGATATAATTTACTGATGTGCTAACTTTTCTTTTCAACAGTTAGTATGTAGGCCTGGTGAGTAGTGACATAATTTGGATGGACCTTCCCATTGTGGGACAAGGCTAATAAGCTATGGTCAACCAACTCGGGCAAGATGTTACAGCTGTATAGGCTTGTCATTGTGAGATGACTATATATATATATATTCTTTCGAAACTCAATAAAGAATGTTTAAACAAAAAAAGACTATTCTAAAGCGATCTTAAAGACACAATTTGATATCTGTAAATATTGTCCTTATTACTAAGAAAAATACATATTGAATTATCCACACTCATGTGCATCTCTTGAAATATTACAGTAGCATAATGATTTGCTATACACAAGGATGTTTTCTATGCTTCCTACCAAAATCTAATCCACATCTCCCAGAGCGCCTTATAATTAATAGTTGTGTGTTCATTTGGTCTCAATAACCACAGCTACCTAACTAGCTATTTATAATACACCAAGCTAACCTACAAAAGTGCTTATACACAGGGAGTCATGGTCCCTTTCCTGCTAACACAAATTTGTCTTTCAATCTCTTGCAGATGCTTCAACATTTTCAAATTAATTCTCAGTTGTAACCTGTCACTTCTTTGAAATGTTATGGAAAATAGCCCCAGCCCAAATCAGGCCCACTTTGAAAACAACATCTTGAGGAACAGCAACCTTGGTTCTACTGTCGTCACATGACAGGACTGACCTCATGGGCATGAGAGATGAGCTCCCCCATGCTAAGATGGAGGTCAGCAGCCAGTCTTCATGATGTTGGTATTCCCTGCTGTAATTGACATCATCGCTTCTGAAAATCCTCCAAATGTGCTACAAATGTGGTTCTGAACAGCAGGGATATAAAACCAGAAAACAACAGGTTGAAGTAGGTGTTTAGTCACTCCCACTGCTTCATGGGATATGCTTCGGGATCCGCCATACTTAAAGGGGCATATTCTCAAGGATACATTGCTGAGTTATCGGCACTTTATCACAGCCAAAGTCACGATAAATTAATCGCTTCATTCACAAACTGGTAGTAACAGCCAATATCACCAGTTTACCTGTGATAGCAGCCGCAAAAAACATTGCCACAAATGTCCCTGGCAACTAACGCTAATGAGATGCAGAGTAGGCGTTCCCGCGCAAAAAGCTGCGACAACACCCCGTCACAACATTCTCAACGACCAGCCAGATCTGCGATAAGATCACAAAACAGGCAATAAGACGCGTTAGTAGCAGGAGTTTAACACCTGCTCTGACCTGGTGTAAAGTCGGACAACAACCTGCACCAGAAAAGGGAGCCCAGCCCAGAGCCACACCTGAAGAACAACAGATGCCATGGAGCCAATGATCATACAGCTCAGACACCCAAGGGGCCACAACACTCACTGCCCCCCCCCCAGGAGCCCCCACTTCCCCGGGGCACTACACCGGGAACCCCCCTCACCCCCACCCCCCTGACCAAGATATTGCACATCAACTACACAAAATCATGAACAAAGTCATTTGCCTGATCTGATGTTGCACAATTATAACAATCAACATTCATGTGTGGTCTGAAAAAGGAGAATCATCCATTCACCATTGAAAGTTCAAACAAAATATCACAATCAATTTTGACTCAAAAAAACAATTTTGAAGAGTCATGGCGTGTCATCCCTGGACAATCCGTAAGTCACAGCCTGCAGGACAATATTCAAGATAAGAAGGTGTGTCATGCACTAATCAAAAGAGAGAGAGAGAGAGAGAAAGAGAGGGAGAGAGGGAGAGAAAGAAAGAGAGAGTGAGAGAAAGAGAGAGAGGGAGAGAGAGAGAAGGGGAGAGAGAGAGGGAGAGAGAGAAAGAGAAAGAAAGAGAGAGATTGTACAAGGAGCGCAAAGCCAATTGGGGTCTTGGCTCATACATGCCAACTGTTGTGAGTGTATCGCTATTGGTGCACACTAAGTCTAAGGCCTGGCATCAATTGCAGCGCAAAGGTCCATCACATTTCAGAAATGCAAGCAGTAGCCAGACTAACATTAGGTATGAAAGCTCCTTTGTCTCAATACACAAGGCGGAAGGACATCTGAACCTCTGACCTTGGTCTTGAATGCGGCTGGCACCCCCTGCGAGAGATACCATACTGGATCTTGACGACTCCCACATCATGAATGCGCTAAAGACCAAAGTGTCCACACCCCACACACAGTTATCCCTGCTTGACGTACACCTGCATGGGATGCCCTTTACACATAAGTAAACAACAACCCATACGTACAAACGTTGCACACAAATACGACTCATTGCTCCGAGCTATGGCATATCATCCACATAACTGCCACCGGTCAGAAGAGTGCCAGTGCTACAAGACCAACAAAAGCAATGGCAGGCAATCCCGGGCACATGTACAACCCCTGTCACATGGAACTGTACCGTGCATGAATGCTGCATCTGTTGGGATCACTACCACTGGCAGTGTTGCGCATCAGTTATCGTCTGAGTTTCCGTCTTGCGTACGTCACCTGCATCCAGCCCTGGTTCCACTGTTGACCATGCACATTTGAGTGGCCCATGGAGGTCTGCCTATCCAACACAACGGTAGCTGAACTGGATTATGACTTGTGTGTACACCCCCTGTTGGCCCAGGAAAAGGAGTGTAACCGTGATACCCGTGCATGGGATGCCCTGATATTTGGAGTATGTGCTGGCAATTGTGGATGGGAGATTGCACAAGTCATCGTGTGCAGTGACCACATCGAGGTGCTCCCCTATTAGGCTGTGTTTTGGATGGGTGAAACAGCGTGGAAGGAGCACAGCTGCCTGGACCAGTTAATGGATTGGCTCTCCCTCGTGTTCCTTGAACTCGACAACAACGTACTCATGAACTAATTGCCCATGAAGATGGGCTCGCATTCATGGACGAGTAACTATGTTCCTGCAGCCACAACTGATTGTCACCCACAGCACAGGTCCCCACACCTTATGCATCTTGGAGGAATGGTCACATATCCCACCACAACAGTGGACATGTCTGCCTTCACCTGGACTCAGAATGCATGTGCGTGGACCTACGCATGTTGACACACACCTGTGCAAGTTGATGCAGTCCCATGGGCGGAGCTGCACAGCGTCATTTGGCAACATTCACAAATCGGACATACTGCTGGGGCGAGAGTACACACACTGCAGTGTAGTACTACATGTGACCTTGTTGGACCCTTTCACCTGCTCACTTTCAGCAGAGCACACAGTCATCGCAGTCCGGTAGTAAAGAACTATGCAGATCCCATGGGCTGTGAGTCATGTACCCTGACACGGGGCAATAAGCAGATGCCGAACATGTCATGACTCATCCACAAGGCAAGGTGTGCAGAGCGCATTGCCATCCGTAATGATTTGTGTTCATTTTTGCCTCCCCATTTCTTGCACCTCGACATGTTTCTATGCTGCCTGTGTGTTTTAATCATTGGTCTGCATGTTGTGGCCCTTACCTTGCCCACACTAACACGTACATGCGAATAAAGTCTAGGCAACTGCACTAGGTTACAACTGTGATGAGTGTTGATTAGAATAATAAATTGTGTGCCTCAATGAACATTGTCCGTACACAGGGAGGGACTGACTGACGCTTGTACAGACATTGTGGTTGGGTTAGTTGGGTTAGTTGCTGGCAGACCTGTGCTCTTACGTGTCTTCAGCAATGTGAGTATGGTGTCCAACTTCATGTGGATCAATGTTATCCATCAAAACAGGCTGTGTCCACACATGTGTGTGAGTAGGTATGCAAAGAGACTTTCTGTTGTCACATGTGATGGGGGACACCACTTCAGTCCTGCTACTGAATTTGACATTTCTACACACAGCCCTATTTAATACATGGACGTGGGGCTATGTTGGGGGGTTGCAAGATTGTTGTTCTTGTGCAATGAGGCCTCCGCTAGTTCATACCTTCACAGTCATCTAATTGGCAATGTGGCTCAGGGTCATACATGTGCATTGATATAATTTACCAGGGTGTACCTTTTGTGCAATCAATGTCCCTACATTCATCCATACCTTTATACTTGAGTGAACATAGACATGACACATCTGTGTGATTTGGAATGTTTTATTCACATTCTGTGGAGTGTCAGAGCTGGAGCAGTACATGGCCATGCCAAGCCCACATTACATGGTTGCCCAGTGGTGGGCCAAGCAAAGTCCTTGGGGCAATGAAAAGTTAATCGGAAGAGGAAGAGTTCAGTCCACAGCCGGATTGCTGTATCATTGGTAACAAGAGCAGATATGGCAGTCCATTTCAGGGTCCAGATGAATGTCGCAGAGTGTTTCGGCAGACAGTGGGAGGTGTTGTTCCAGGGCATGATGCATAGGGCTGAACCAGGCAGGGACAGGCCATATGACGGAGATGGCTGCTACTAGCTCCTTCCTCCCACAGTCATTACCCTCCTCATCTTACTCCTCTGATATGTCTTCTCTGTCCGGTGTTTCAGGTGTGTGTGGTGGTGTTATGGCTGCATCACTGTGTGCCACTGACACATCAAGGGGCAGAGATATGTGTGTTGAGGTTCCTGCAGCAGTTATCTGGTACAGGCTCTGTGGCAGCAATGGGAAGATGAGGATCTGCAAGGCATGGAAGATCCCAGCTACATCTCGCTGGTGTTCAGCCCTGGCAGCCATACTTCCAGCCTACATCTGCTCCATGGTCTCCATTGTCCTCCGCATCTGTGCCAACTCTGTGCTGTCATCGCTGGAGCCTGTCTGACTAGACAGTTCTTGTATCCGAATAATGGCCCCAGCGATGTCAGCCAAGGATTGCTGGAGAGCATGGTGCAGACAGTTGGTGTCCGTTAGAGACTGTAAGTGGTCGCTGATGGGACTCTGAAACCCACGTATGGCATCTACTTTGGCTGCCATGAGGTCGAACCCCACCCACAGCTAATCAGCCATCTTCTCCAGGCACCCTAACACACAGCGTTGGAATTCCATGTGTTGGTCGTGGGGGTCCTGGGAGACAGCTGTGGTAGTGTGTGCTTCCTGCTGTGTTTTCTGTGCAGGGGGTGGGGTCACCTCAATGCAGCTGGGCATCCCTGCTCCTGGGGGTGGGGTGCAGAGGCTATCCATTAGCCATTGGAGGGTGTCTTAGCAAATGTGCATCACAGAAGAGATGTGTGGTCTGCTCTGAAGGAGGTGTTGATTGTCCCACTGTAATGTAAAGGGGAGATGCAGGTTAACAGCGTGTCCCATGTATGTTGACGCATTGTAGATGTTTACATACAGACTGCATGACAATGTGCATTGTGACTGTTTTGGAGAAGCTGGCTATTTGATGGGAGACAGTTGACATTTCGACTACATGACGGATGTGAGGTTGTACACGTACATTATCATCTCACAGTTTCATGCAATGCCAGATGTGATTGGCCACTTTCTATGCACAAGCGGCACCAGTTGTGTCCTCTGTCCTGTAGTGTAAGTTTTGCACTTTGTACCCCATTGTCGTCAGTTTTGATGTGCCCTGATTGCAATGTGTGTGTGCTGCCTTGCGGGCGAGTCACCCCTGCAGCTCTAATTTAGCGTCCCTTTGAGGCGGTGTGCCTTTGACGTGTGTGCTTTTTGGGTGCTGGTATGTTTGCGACTTGGGTCATTTGTGCTTTTGGATGGATTTTTTACTCTTGTGCATTGTTTGTCTGCAGATGTGTTTTTGACGTCATGGGTTGTAGGTGCACGTGGATGTGTCAGAGTGTGCCCTGCTACTTTGAGGATGTAATGCACACTGGGCCACCTCAGTGTTGTGTTGTGCACCATGGCATGTATTTTGACTGCATTCATGCTCTTGGTCATGCAGTGTCACTTGCATTGTCAGTGTGTTTCACAGAGCCACTGCTTTGCTGGATTCAGCACATGTGCATGGGTAGGTTGTGGGATTGGTGATAGAGAGGGTGGCCCCTTCGTGCACATAGTGGACGGGTTGCCTACTTGGTGTTTCTATGTGTGCTGCAGTGTGCCAAGTGTATCAGGGACATGTTCCACAATCATTGTGGGTGTGCAGTGTGCTACACATGATTGTGCATGTGTGCCATTGTGCCCATCTCCCTCTGTCCCCCCATTCCCTGGTCGTTACTCACTCTACTGCTGTTGGGTCAGGTCATATCAAGCTGTGTCTGGGCTCCCAACTCCTTGCACCGTCTCCACACTGATGACTGTGGCCACCATTTCCTCCAGCTCATCCAGCTCCTCCTGTGGCTCAGGACTCCCACCTCCAGTCGCCTTTTCTGCCTTCCTGTTGGCAGCGAGTTTCTGTTTGGTTTGGCTTTGCACATCATGCCAGCGCCTCTTGACCTCCTCCATTGACCTCAACTACACTCCAACTGCATTCACGTTGTTAACGATGGACTGCCATATTTCTGTTTGTGTTGCCAATGATGCAGTGGAGGTGACAAACAGTTGTTGGTAGTGTTCTATCACCTCCGTGACGATGATCCGGTCTTCCTGCGGACTGAACCCCGTCTTCCTCTTCTCCGTGCCCTTCCCGAACACGAGATTCCTTGTTGACCCTCCGTGGGGCTTGTGAGGTTTGGGTTGTCCTCTGCACTTGGTCCGGGTGCATCCATGGTGCTACGCAGTTTGATTTGGTTTTGGTGTGTTTTTTTTGTTGCTTTTATAGTGCATTTTCCCACATGACGTGTGGAAATTGCAGGCCTGTCACTGGTTGTCGCTGATTTTTGTATCGCGATTTGGGGCATCACAACTTTTTTCGCGTTCGTGTTTCACATTTTTTGGGCGTTGTGTTAATTTTTACACGGTTATTTGGTGCGTTTTCCTGCTACTATCGCATGGTGCCGCCGGGTTGGGAATACAACGTTAACACAGAGTTATTTTGTCGCGATAGACTGCGATGTGAAGAGTTTTGTTAAGCTAATTTTGCGATGGGTATTAAACGTTCTTGAGAATATGCCCCAACGTTTTATAATTATTCTCTGACTGAGATCATTCAACACTCATAGATTACTCTGTCAGCTCTGCAATCAAATTCTACAAAACATTGGGAGAATACAGTGCCCTTCCAGGATTTTACGAAATGCTTTTAGGCTCTCATGGTGTGTGAATGAGATTAGATTGGTTCATATATTTAATAGCTGTAACAGAGTTACAAATGTTGATACAGAACATAAAGTATTCTTTCGCTTTCACATGACCAGACGCTCTTGGTCCCTAAACATCCCCCCTGAAGCTTCATCGAATATTGGAATCAGTGCCATTGTGCTAAACTACTTAAATTATAACACTGGGCTACCGATCAGGTTCCCTCAAAAATCAGTAATGGGTGAGGATTTCTGTAAATGGTGAGGCATAATATGTGGCCCAATTTCCATCAGGTGTGCGAAGCATTAAAGCGAGACTTCTAGGGTGGGTTTGTGTGTTTATGTGGTGGGTATTCTTCCCACCACGATAAAAATGTTGTAAAAATTGAATTATTTATTCATTTTAAAGCACAATTTTCACACAATTGCCATTTGTGTGCCAAGCCAATGAACCCTGATAGCCCCTATTTTTTTCCAAAAAGTCCTGTATGGGCTCCCCATTTGTCAATATTTATATCCATTTGGCAAGGGCCAGCATTTTGTATAGAGTACCTCCCCTAGGCCATTTGTATTCCTTCTGCCAAGAACAATGGGTGACCCATAAGTCAAACATTATTTCTAGTATGTTAACACTAGCATTTTGTCATGGTTGTCTTAGCCCCACACCCCAAACATATACCATGGTTGCCCTCCTAACTTAACTTTTCTTGGCATAAGGTTCACCTATGGCAAAATGGTGACACTGGTGTATTGGAGACAATTCTTGACTCAAGGAACAACTGTTTATCCTAGCACACTAGAAGTAGCCCTTGGCATACGGGCACCCTTTGCAAAAGGCTGGTGCTAGCATATTGGAAGTAATTATTTTTTTTTTTTTACAGAGTTTTATATAGCGCAAACTTGACCCGAATCGGGTATCAGAGCAAGAAATTGGGGAGAGGAGTTGGCCTAATGGCTAGGGCATCCGACCTCGAACTGGGATCGAGTCTCGGCAATGAAGCTGAACATCCTGTGAATCTGGGCATATCAATTAATATAACCGTGCCTAACAACAATGAATGTGTCCTCATGTAATGCAATTGGTGCTATGTAAAGCGCTCTGATACCCGATTCGGGTCAAGTTCGTGCTATATAAAACTCTGAAAAAAAAAAAAAAGAATTACTTCCAATATGCTAGCAACAGCCTTTTGCAATGGGTGCCCGTATGCCAAGGGTTACCTCTAGTGTGCTACAACAAGCAGTTGTTCCTTGTGTCAAAAATTGTCTCCAATACACCAATGTCAACATTTTCGATGGGTGAAGCTTATGCCAAGAATTAAGTTCAGTATGCCAACACCAGCATTTTGTCAAAGGAGTCCGCATGCCATGAATTACCTCAAATGTGCCAATGTCAGCATTTTGTCATGAGTGCCCCTCATGTCAAAAATGACCCCCAATATGCCAGTGCCAGCATTTTGCCATGGGTACCACTCCAAGGACTACATCCAATATGCCAATGACAGCATTTTTGGGCGTTTCCAGTATGTCAAGAAATGCATACAGTGTGGGAGGATTAGCATTGTGCTTCAAGTGCCCCTTACACAAATAATCACTCCCGTTTGTCAGTGCCAGCATTTAACCATGGAAGCGCCTGATGCAAAAAAGTATACCCAGTATTCCAGTGCCAGCATTATGACAATTATGTCCCATATGCCAAGAATTACCTTTAGTCTGCAAGCTCCACCATTTTGCCACTGGTGCCGATTTTGCCAAGAATTACCTCCCATCTTCCAGTGGCAGCATGTTTCCATGGGAGCCCCCATGAGACAAGAATTGCCTTGAGTCCACTATGGCTTCACACTCTTCTCTCACACTTACTCCACACCACTCTTTCTAAAACAATCATACGTCATCACTCTCACACACTTATTCCCATCCATACTCACTATCACAAACATACTATTCACATTCACAGAGACAATTCAGCAGATGGAGTGAGTTATGTAGAAAGGTATGATAACTTAATTAGAAAGCTACTGTCCTTAATGCCGCCTTACACTAACTTTCTCTAAGCCTAGTACTTTTTGTTTGGACTTATGGCAAAAGAAATAATGCATCTGTCCGGGCATTAGTGTTATAAAGACATCACCCCCAACAACCACCAATCACAGTAAGAAACAGTGATGTAACTATAAGTAACAACCATTTATGGCAAATATACTTAGCTGACAGCTCTCCAGAAAAGTGCAAACATTCACAGTTGTGTTTTTCACCTCTCTATTTATAATACGCTTGCATGTGCTCTCACGAGGCACATGCAAAGTGCTAATAGCTAAAAAAATGTAGCAGTGACTTTTTATATGGAAATCCTTGGAATGGATGTTAAGAAGCCAGGAAATAAAACAATCTGCACAACATCATACAGCCCATGAAGAGGCTGGGCCAGGGCTTGAACACTAAAATAAGTTAACATTTTTGCCTAGGAGAGAATACTCCGTCCAGAACTCAATTCTTCTTTACCACAGCACTAAATTCACTAGGAAAATGAATTTAACATTGGTTAATAAGAACTTTCCCCAAAAGGCAGTGAACTTCTGCTGTACAAAACTAGTGTTGGATCGCAGCTCTAAAAAGTTTTTTCCTCAGCTTCATTCTTTCCTAGTGATTTGCTGATACTATGCAGTTCCTGCACTACTGTCCCTTCACCTGTGAAAATCGAACACATGACATTGCACTTATTTACAATGGAGGCAATACAAAGAAAAATTTACAAAATAAAACATACATTACGGTTTTAAGCATGCATAACATTTTTCTAAAAACCTGCTGTTCGTATTTCCTGGTTACTAATTAATAAAACTGCAGTGTATTAACTGTAAAGCAACTGCTCTCAGCACCACCTTGTTCCATGTGCAGTTTGGTCTGCCCCACACATTACCGGGAGAATCGGCTTCTGAAACAATAGACAGAGCAGCTGCACTCAACGCAAGACAGATCCTCCCCCTCGCAGCCCATGCCTGCAGCCTGCATGGACCACCTTCCCGGCAAGCCCCTGCAGGGCATGCATGACAGGCAGTGCCCGTGATGTGAAAGGAAATACTCATGCTCGGCAACTCTAACAACTCCTCATCGTAGCCTCAGCTCCACAGCTGCTTCACGAGAGCCAGCAGCAACATGCAGGACAGTAAAGCTCTCCCAATCTACAGAGCCCGCCCACCGTCATGTGACGTGTTCCATGACGGCTTCGAGTAAACACCAGAGAGTGTGTCTTTTGTGTCAATAGTCTCATCATGTGCGCGAGAAAGACACCTAGTGACCGTTGCTTGACTGGTAGTAGAATTATTATGAGCCTCTGTGAGTAATAGAAAAATAATATTGGCCCGATTTTGTTTTAACACTAACTCCCATTGGCGTTGTGTAACCTCATCTTTCACAGCTTAAGCTGTGGTGGTGTTGACACCTATTATTTATGAGCCTGTTCTGGCACCAGCTCTGCAAACCAGCACAAGTGCGTGCCTCGCGTGGCAGGGAGGGGGGAGGGGGCCTGCGCGATTCCCTTGCGGGAGCGTGCAACCTTATGGTGCTGCGCGCTCCAGCAAGGAAATCGCCAAGATGTGCACACGTTGCATTGCAAGCAATGCAACGCATGCTCTTTTTTTCTCCCCAAAGCTGTGCAGATGGCATTAGGTCTCTCCTATACAGCGCAAGTGCGCTGCGTAGACGAGACCTAACGAGGGAGAGAGACAAAAAACACTCCAATAGAGTGCTGAAAGCAAAAGAAAAACGAGGGAGAGATTAAAAGAACACATGCACTCCAATAGAGTGCTGAAAGCAAAGGAAAATAAGTAATTCCCCTGAATGCAAGCAGTGGAACAAAGTTATCCAATCAAAAGAATGGTAAACAAGGTATACTCTACAAAAGAGACAAACATATATAGTTGATATAGTGCTGTCAGCCTGCTTCGAGAAAGAACCACCGGATTGGGCCTCCGAAGCAACCTGCCCCGTGAAGGGAGGGATTCATGAGACCGACAGACCCGCAGGGTTTTGGGAACTCTTTGTCCACAAGTCTGCGGACTTATGCAAATGAAAACAGGCACAGATGAATACACCAACGGAAGCGCGCAGGGGGCAAGTACGGCTGCTGGGCTCGCCCGGCTGCGGAAGGATACATGCCTGAATAAACCTTATCTACTGGCACTGTGCTACAGGGTAATTACAAGGGGCTAAAATTCAAGCATTTTATCCATCACGTTTGTGTTCTCTTAGGATTTTCAAAATGTCCCCAATTATGCAAATAATCTTCGCTGAAAATCTGAATTATTTTTTTCTCAAATACATTGATTGTCTAGAATATGAACACCGGACTGGATTTTATGATAGGCAGATATGCTCGCCGACCCCTGCTGACAAGCTTGAAATATGAATGCAGGCAAAAATGCATGGGCAAACACACACATTGAAAGAAAAACAAGCATTGGCCGTGTGACCGTGAAAGTGAAAGTGATCGAGATCAAGCGCGCTTAATGAGCATGACGAGGAAAGCCATATGGCGCCTCTGCTCATAAGCGTGTGTCCGTGCGCGTAACTGCAAGTTCTAGGCCACAGTGGTAGCATTTTCTGAAGCCTACTTACTAAAAGTCTCACCAGTGTAACTCATGCGCTGGCTCAGGCGAGACCTAACCAGGGAGAGAGCGAAAAAAACACATGCACTCCAATAGAGAGCTGAAAGCAAAAGAAAAACAAACATTGGCATAGCCAATAGGTCTCGCCTTTGGGAACTTATTTGTGCTTAGCCATGCAGCAGTTGATGTTGTTGCACCAAGGATATTGTGCTGCATAACTAAATACTTATAAGGTCCCAAAAACGAGACCTATTGGCTATGCCAATGCTTGTTACCCTTGGGGTGAAAAAAAACCTAAAAACCTGCAGCTATCACTGCTTTGGATGTAAGTTTAAAGAAACTCGTTTTTCAGAGTTATACAGTGAAACCTTGGAGCGCTTTACATGAGCTCCACCACACAAGGACATTTTTATGTTTTGAATCATTCATAGTATGTTGAGCTGACATGAGGCTCGAACCACGCCGCAACCTTGTGAACAAGAACTGAAACATTTTCAAACTGGTATACAACAAAGTCATGGTTGTTTCTTATTTCTCTTATGTAATTTACAACCATTGACGAAGCCAATAGTCGAGGCTTGTTGTAGGTGTAATGCTACTTGTTGAGTTCCAGATATATCTGGATGAATGGACAGAAGCAGCAAAATCCCATTCAGGACAGCACTCTATAGTAAGTGAAGATTTTTAGCTTAAGTGTTTTAAGCCACGCTCTTAATTACATTGGCCACGCCCCTATGAGAGACCCCCCCCCAGTTTTTTCATCCCACTTAAAGCCCTGCACATACCCCTCTGCTGTTACTTAATTGCGGACTTCATTCCAAACCAAAGTTAGGTGCAGATAGAGATGTGCAGGTTGACATAGAAGAACACTCACTCTGGCCCTGAGGCAAACCATCCTCTTTGCCCACAGGTGTAGCACATTCAGGACAGGTCCAGGAAGCAGCGGTGCCCCGGTGCCCACGCCACTCAAACAGGCATCTAATACCTCTGACCTTTTTAGGGAGAAAGATAGTATAATTAACCTAGGGCTTGTCGCTCATATGTTTACTTACCTTCAGAATCAACTCAACATTTTTCACAACAGGTGTCCATAAAACAGGTACCGCAGAATTGGGAACTAGCACCTACTATTCACATTCACAGAGACAATTCAGCAGATGGAGTGAGTTATGTAGAAAGGTATGATAACTTAATTAGAAAGCTACTGTCCTTAATGCCGCCTTACACTAACTTTCTCTAAGCCTAGTACTTTTTGTTTGGACTTATGGCAATAGAAATAATGCATGCGTCCAGGCATTAGTGTTATAAAGACATCACCCCCAACAACCGCCAATCACAGTAATAAACAGTGATGTAACTATAATTAACAACCATTTATGGCAAATATACTTAGCTGACAGCTCTCCAGAAACGTGCAAACATTCACAGTTGTGTTTTTCACCTCTCTATTTATAATACGCTTGCATGTGCTCTCACGAGGCACATGCAAAGTGCTAATGGCAAAAAAAATGTAGCAGTGACGTTTTATATGGAAATCCTTGGAATGGATGTTAAGAAGCCAGGAAATAAAACAATCTGCACAACATCACACAGCCCATGAAGAGGCTGGGCCAGGGCTTGAACACTAAAATAAGCTAACAATTTTGCCTAGGAGAGAATACTCCGTCCAGAACTCAATTCTTCTTTACCACAGCACTAAATTCACTAGGAAAACGAATTTAACATTCGTTAATGAGAACTTTCCCCAAAAGGCAGTGAACTTCTGCTGTACAAAACTAGTGTTGGATCTCAGTTCTAAAAAGTTTTTTCCTCAGCTTCATTCTTTCCTAGTGATTTGCTGATACTATGCACTTCCTGCACTACTGTCCCTTCACCTGTGAAAATCGAACACATGGCATTGCACTTATTTACAATGGAGGCAATACAAAGAAAAATTTACAAAATAAAACATACATTACGGTTTTAAGCATGCATAACATTTTTCTAAAAACCTGCTGTACATATTTCCTGGTTACAATCTAATAAACCTACAGTGTATTAACCGTGAAGCAACTGCCCTCAGCACCACCTTGCTCCATGTGCAGTTTGGTCTGCCCCACGCATTACCGGGAGAATGGGCTTCTGAAACAAGAGACAGAGCAGCTGCACTCAACACAAGACAGATCCTCCCCCTCGCAGCCCGTGCCTGCAGCCTGCATGGACCACCTCCCCTGCAAGCTCCTGCAGGGCACGCATGACAGGCAGTGCCCGTGATGTGAAAGGAAATACTCACAGAGTCTATGCTTGGTAACTCTAACAACTCCTCATCATAGCTTCAGCTCCACAGCTGCTTCACGAGAGCCAGCAGCAACATGCAGGATAGCACAGCTCTCCCAATCTACAGAGACCACCCACCGTCATGTGACATGATCCATGACGGCTTCGAGTAAACATCAGAGAGTGCGTCTTTTGTGTCAATAGTCTCATCATGTGCGCGAGAAAGACACCTAGTGACCGTCGCTTGACTGGCAGTAGAATTTTTATGAGCGTCTGTGAGTAATAGAAAAATAATAGTGGCTCGATTTTGTTTTAAAACTAACTCCCATTGGCGTCGTGTAACTCCAGCTTTCACAGCTTAAGCTGCAGTGGTGTTGACACCTATTATTTATGAGCCCGTTCTGGCAGCAGCTCTGCAAACCAGCACAAGTGCGCGCCTCGTGCGGCAGGGAGGGGGGAGGGGGCCTGCGCAATTCCCTTGCAGGAGCGTGTGACCATATGGCGCTGCGCGCTCCCGCAAGGAAATCGCCAAGATGTGCACGTGTTGCATTGCAACGCGTGCACTGTTTTTCTCCCCAAAGCTGTGCCGATGGCATTAGGTCTCTCCTAAGCAGCGCAAGCGCGCTGGCTGCGTAGACGAGACCTAACGAGGGAGAGAGTCAAAAAACACATGCACTCCAATAGAGTGCTGAA
Source organism: Lissotriton helveticus (assembly GCF_964261635.1). Lineage (NCBI taxonomy): Eukaryota > Metazoa > Chordata > Amphibia > Caudata > Salamandridae > Lissotriton > Lissotriton helveticus. The sequence goes on along the minus strand of NC_136061.1, from coordinate 959,901,899 downwards.
AGCAAAGGAAAAAAATAATTCCCTGAATGCAAGCAGTGGAACAAAGTTATCCAATCAAAAGAATGGTAAACAAGGTATACCATACAAAAGAGACAAACACAAGAAGAGAACAGAAAAGCATCCAATAAAAAGCTAGCAAATAACATTAACAAGAAATCCAACCAATGGTAAGAAATTGGTCTTACCAAAGCCCATCGTAAGTTTTTGGGTTCTGCACAATAGGTTTTCCACAAAAGACAGCTAAAAGCTGTATGTAAGCGAGACCTATAAACACGTTATCATATGTAAGAAACTGCCAAGCCCTCTACGAGGGGTCAGTTCATTTAAGAGACTGCTGTGCTCTTTAAAATAATCCATCCAATTCCGTCCACCCAAATATCACTAGATAGTGTGACCACTCAGTACACAATGGTTATTCTGTTTAAGATAACCATAGTTCAAGGTCATAGTTTACAAGTCACTGCTGGTTTGAGGCCAAAATGAAGTGAGTGCTCTCTTGTTTAGCCATGTTGCAGGACACATTAACATTCTGAAATAGGTAATCTCATAGCCTGTAGTAAACAAATGAAGGAATACAGACGTAATAAAGCCCACATAGGTAACACTCATTCTTGTGTAAGAGGTTCATTTTCCTAAGTAAAGGTGTGTCTGTAAAATTGCCACTTTGTCCAGAACGTTTGTCTATAAAATTGTCAATTTTTCCAGAACTGTTTCATTCACTGTCTAGAGTCTGACTCCAGGCAGGGGGTCATTCTCGCCCCTGTTGCTCTTTTGGGGCACAGCGAGTGACACAGTGATTAGATCACTGGCAGTCCAGTTTTAGATGATGCGGTGTGTTGCCTGTGGCATGCCCTTTATGTCTGCTAAGTAATATGGATCGTGCCTGTGTGAGGCACAATGGGTGAGGTATAAAGCGCTGTCTGCCACATTTCACGTTTAATGTTGCCATATTATTGCCTGAGCACCAGTTACATTACACAGGGAGAACACATTCAGTTCTGGTGTCCACGTGCAGATCACAGGCTATTCCACTTTTCACCCGTTAATTGGCTGTAATTAAATAAAGTAAGTCTGTTTACACGTCATTAAGAGCTGAGCATTTGCTACAGCAGAGTGGGCACAACCCACGGTTCTTAATTTAAAGAAAATCCTCGTGAAGATCTTAAGCATCTTCTGAAAATATGCCACTTCCCACCTTGAGGAAAATGTCCTCACCGAACTTGGGTAAATAACTGCTTCCCATATTTTAAACAGCAAGGGATCTCTGCTGCATCCAGTTTGCCTGGATGAGCGGAATGTGCCCGATACCATCAATATGGCATTTAATCTAAAATGGTAGAATCTCTTCAGCAAAGCCTGACAGAAATCGTTGGGAGCCCTGGCAATTCTCATGCACGACTTCCTGTCACTGGAGAGTTTCGGAGTTTTAAGTGGAAGATAAGAATGGATCGTGGCTGACGAAGGGCAAAAAATGGCAAATAATCTCCCCCCAACAAGAGATAAATTTCGGAGAGGGGGGGAGGGGGGGCTACCAAAAATTGCAGTGGGGCTGATTCTTCAAGCAATATACAGGGGCTCTAAGAAGGGGTAAAAAAACAACAAAGCCTCATTAGCATGTAAATGGTCTTTTAAAGATCTGTGAAGTACTAGGGTGCAGTTGTGTGTGAGCCCGGGAAGCTGTCTCAGCCGCGCTGACACACATGAGGGGGAGGTGGGGGCGAGGGCCAAGGTTTATGTTTAGGTGGGCCAGGCTCATGTGTGGGTGGGCCTGGCCCACCCGCTAGAACCGGGCCTGCCGACCACTACTAGGGAGTGGATTTTACAGAACATTTTTCATTACATATTCAATTGTATCAACTTTAAAAGCTAAATACTAGATGATGCCCTTGAAAAGCACCAGGTTACCCACCCAGTCATATGTACCCATAGACATTCTTTCAGAGAGCACCAAAAATAGATACAAGCCATTTGCTGCCACTGTGTAAAACTTTCTGTTTGCACTACCTAAATTGCTTTGCCCGGGTCGGATCTGCTGTGGCTCGAGCAAGCGTTAGCACAGCAAACAACATGTGCGTGCTTTTAGGTCCCACCAAAGCATGCCCGCTTGCCCCAGACGGTCATCACGAGCCAGGTGAGTTCACGTTACCACGTTGCTCATAGCATTCATTCTACCTATTGGTGATTCTGATTAGTCAGATATCTGCCGATAAAAATCTTACTATAGATCAACAGCCAGACACCACTTGTTCATGACATGCACATATCAATAGTCCACGATTTGCACTTCACCGTACGATGTGCACACACCTACAGTAGATGACCCGTACACACTTATAGTGCGCAAGCTGCACATACCTATATAGGACGAAATGTACATATCTACAGTGCACGACGGAACACATCATGACATGCACATACCTACAGTGCACAACATGCACACTCATAGTGCACAACATGCAGACACCAACCAAACATGACATGCAATCATCTACCATACATAACATGCGCATACCTACAGTGCACGACATTCACATACCTACAATGCCCCCGAAGGTGGTGGACAATGCAAGGACGTGTAAGAGTGGCAAGGGGACGGTTTTCCTATTAATGGCCATACTTATGCAGCAACACGTGGGGAAAGGCGGGGTATGGAAAAGAAGGCGAGGGGGCAGGGCAGGTCTGTCGCTGGAGCGAAAAAGGCAAGGATGCCTACAGAGGACGTAACAACAAAGGCAATAATGGGGGAGGACTCACAGGCAGCATCAATTTTGCGGGCATTTGCGCCAAGTAGGCAAATGGGAGAGGACAAAGACCAGTCAAGCAAAGAAGGGGCATTAACAACGGAAAGTGGTTCCTTGGGTGAGTTCTCGGAAGTCATTAAAAAACTTGACAATAATTGGCATAAGCGCATTGGCAACAACAATGGGGAGGCGGTTGTGGGTGATGGTTGGTTGGTACAGTTTAAAAATTGTAGTTTAAGCCTGCCTGTGATTGGATATTTTATCACCTGTTTTGTGTTTTAAATTTGTGTTTTTTCCTGCCCATGATTGCTTCCATTTAACGTGTTGAATTGTGGGATTTGCAGTCCAAACTCTGTAGTTTTTCCCTCTCATTGCTGAAGACTTTCAGTTTTACCTCCAAATTTCTCCTTTGCTCTTTGCTAAGACCTGTATGTTAAAACAGTGCACCCCCAGCCACCATTTTGTGTTCACAAGCTAGTGAAACCAGCCCCCCTGCTTACCCCAAGCAACAGGGATATTCTACATCAGAGGGTGCCTCTGTGAGCTGTTTAAACTGTGTTTACTAGGGACTGTGCACTTCGTTGTTTGGCCAGTAGAGGGAGTAAAGTTTTATTCAAACAGTATTTTTAGATTTCAAGTTAGTGAGGCCTTTACCTGCAGAAGTCCAAAGTGTGGATTGAGTCTGTCTCCTAGGAGATTCTGAACAGGAAAAGCAGCTTCCAACTCCTTGGCCAGCAAACCTTGTCTGAGGTCGCTGGGACCTTATATGGTCTGATACTGTTTGTTACATGTGTATACTGACTGGTGGTTGTATCTGATGTTTCTATTGGATTAAGGTTAGTGTCCTCATTGGTTGGGTATTTGAGTGTTCTGACTGGTTTCTGGGTCTGTGATTCAATCAATGTAGGGTTGGGACTAGGGCTATGGTTAGGATATCTATTGGAAGTAGGGACTAGGGTTTCCTTTGTTATTGGTTGTTGGGACTAGGGTGGGACTAGGGCTTGGGTTAGACTTTTAATTGGAAGTAGCAATTAGGGCTTCTGGTGTGATTGGTTGCTGGACAGGTTGTGGAACTAAGAGTAGGGTTAGGCTTTCTGTTGGAAGTAGGGACAAGGGCGTCCTGTGCCATTGGTTGCTAGGACTTGGGGTGGCACTACTGGTAGGGCAAGGGCCTCTATTGTACGCAGGGATTAGGGTTTTTGAACTGATTAGGTGCTTGGACTAGGGCTAAGATTGGCTGTAAGGTCCTGGTCTCCTATTGGTTCTAGATTTATAGGGTTAGTGTTGTGATTGGATAGTGTTAGGGCTAGGGTTCCCATTGGCTGACGGGGTCACCTGATTACTAGGGCTATAAAAGGCAAAGGCTTAGGGCGTCTCAGCCCGGGTGTTGAGGCTAAGGGCAGAGAGGACAAGGGCAGTTGCCTGTTTGAGCCTGTTAAGGGTGGAGAGAACAAGGGCAGTTGCCTGTTTGAGCCTGTTAAGGGTGGAGAGGACAAGGGCAGTTGCCTGTTTGAGCCTGTTCGAGACTGGTCAGGTCCAGGGCCAGAAATGCTGCCCAATATACATACCTCCATTATGCATCTATATACTTTCAATGTACTTATGGATCTATATATTTATCACTTTCTTCTAATTTAGCATTTCCAATGCACTTCCCTATTTCTTAGCCTATACTTCGCTCAATATATCCTCTACATCCACTCTCTCATTTAACCCCAAACCCCATACCACTACTATGATCCCCAAAATAACCCTTTCTAGACTCTCTCCTACTGTACCCCTCCTTGCATCATCTTACACCTCTTTGACTATACCATTCCCCCAAAACAAACCTTTCTAAACTCTTCCCTCCTTTCTACCCCTCCCCAACCCTTCTCAATCCAAATAACTGACTAAAATATCCACCACGAGAATTACTTTCATGTTTCACCATAGTAATTAAACACTAATCCTGATGGGTTTCAGAGTAGCGTGCTACTTGCGCTTCAAAATCCCATCAGGGTTAGCAAGCGCTATATAAATTCAAACCTCTTCTCTTCACTACCCCGCCACCTACCCTTCCCTACCTAAATAACTGAATAACATATCCACTACTCAAATTACTTCATATTTTACTATATTAATTTTCAACACTAATCCTTTATGAGTTCCGGAGTGGCTTGCTACTCGCCAGAAAAGCGCTTCAACATCCATCAGGGGTAACAAGTGCAATATGAATGCAAACCTTTCTTCCCCCTTTATCCCTCCGCTATCCTTCTCACTCCAAATAACTGACTAATATCCACCACTGAAATAACTTTCATATTTCACCATATTAATTCACCACTAATCCTTTAAGGGCTTCCTGAATAGCATGTTTCAACACCCCATCAGGGGTAACAAGCGCTTTATAAATACAAACCTTTTTCCCTCCTCTATCCTTCTCCAATCATTCCAAATCCAAATAACTGACTATCCTATCCACCACTTAAAATGTACTTGCATGTTTTACTATACTAATTCAACACTAATCCTCTATGGGTCCCGGAGTAGCGTGCTACCTGCCGAAAAAGCGCTTTGACGCCTCGTCAGGTGTAGTAAGCGCTATATAAATGCAATTACAATACAATACAATAGATGTGCAGAGCCACACCCCTTGTGTTTTCATGAACACTTCTAAATGAAATAAATAGCAGTGTGAGAAGATATCGGGGCACTATATGGCAGCTTACAGGTTGCAGGACACCAAAAATACACCCCTGTGGATGAGACGTCATTGGCAAAAAAGAATCTAACTATTGCAATTGACCCCAAACAGAATGTCTAGACTTCCATGAGAATCAAGAGAACTGATCACAGTTCACCAGCACTTCACAAGTAGCACTGGCTGCCAGTACATTTGAAATAGACATCAAGATTTTGCACTAGGCACACAAAGGCATCTGATGAATGTGCACCTAAAACATTAGGACTATGGGGTAAGGGGAATTCCTCTAACAGTGTGAAGCTCATTGTTGGCTTCTATGGTAGTTTCAAATTTCAAAGGATGACAAATGAAAGCATCCCCATGGCGTTTGAAGGGTCCGCACTGGCTGCAAATGTTACAGCCATCATTGGAGATCACTGCATCGGAAGCGGAAAGTAAAAACATCCTTGTGTGGCAAAGCGCTCAATCACAATATAGCTTTAAGATTCTAACACTTGAATCTAAATACTTTTCTCCTTCCCCTTGTATTCACGTTCACTTTTTTCTTGGTTTTCTTTTTTTCTCTCTACAGTTGATTCTCAAGAATGTTTCTTTCTGAGGGATAGGTGTTTGCCCTTCAATGAAATATTTTTCATCAAGACATGAAAACACAAGCTATACCCTTTTCAATCAGAAAGTGACTTGAGATTAAGGGCGTACCAAACTGCACAATAATGCTTTACAAAATCCATAACCATTTTACAAAATCACACTTTTAAGTAGGTATATGCAAAATTTGCCTAATTTGCTTTTGCTTAGCTCACAATTTCAGCAGAATTACACAAAATGATGTGTAATTACATGAAATGCATATCTGTTATTATGCGCTATGTTCTGTTTCGCCCATGCAGTCACAATAATTTTTTTACTCCGAATGGCGCGTAATTACGCAAAGTGGTGTAATGCCATCATTTTAGAAACTTCGTGAAACGTGCATAATGAGAAATTCTCAAAATGATGCAAATTACACAGGCGTCATTTACATTTCAAATTCTAGAGTGAAATGTGGTTTGCAGTTATCTTGCATGAGTATTCTGATGCAAGGACGTCATTCATGTAAAAAGTCTCGTGAGATAATAGCAGGAGGCTGACTTTATCAGAAATATCTCTTTATGAGATATTTTCTGTGTGAACAAGCCTCCCACAAGAATTTTTTTTTAAAAACTAGCAATGGTGCGTAATGAGAAATTTTTGAGAAATTTCACAAGACAAGAAATGTGTATACATCAATTTGACCAGCATAATTAACATTTTGCCCACATCAACTAGTAATAAAGATTCGGTCTGCAATGTCGCACCCAGCAAATCTTCACTCTAGCATTTGTGGCAATATGCATACGCACCACCTACTAAACAGCTCTATGTTCAGCAAAACAATTTACAAAAATATACAGCTAATCCACTAAGGGCCACATGCATCATTGTAAGGTTTTGTGATTCCTTATTTGCGATTTTTAGGGAATCGCAAATAAGGAATCGCAAAATGGGATGCATGATTTTATTCGCATAATATTTGCGATTCGGTAAAAATCGCAATTTTTACCGAATTGCAAATATTATGCGAATTCCTAATTGCGATTTCGCAAATCTCATTGATCCTATGGGCCAAAAGGCCCATAGGAGTCAATGGGAAGGCATTTACAAATTGCGAATTTGAAATTGCGATTCGCAATTTGTTAATGCATTCCAAGGGTGCAGAGGGGCGTCCAAAGGACCCCTGGACCCCCTCCCCCCGCACCCCTGAAATGTATTTTAAAGTGCATGTTTCACGCACACATGTCCTAAGGACATGTGTGTCTGTAACATGAAAGTTTAAAAAATGCCTTTTTGAGCATTTTCATAACTTTTCGCAAATTACCACGAGGTTCAACCTCGTGGTAATTTGCACCCCCTAATTGCTAATTCGCAATTTGAAAAACAATCATGCATTGCTTTTAAGGAATCGCAAATTTGCGATTCCTTAAAAGCAATCGCAGTTTTGGAAATCGCTAAAAATAGCGATTTTCACACAAATGTATGATGCATCCCAAAAACTTATTTAGGAATCGCAAACGGCCGAATTTACCGATTCGCACCGTTTGCACTTCCTAAATAGGTTGATGCATGTGGCCGTAAATGTTTAAGTGAATAAGGGCCAGTTACCGTTGGAATTTCGGGATGTAGGGCTTGACTGCTCATGAAGAAAGTTGTGTGAAATCTGGCCCAAAATACGAATTTGAGAGCTTATGCACAACTATTTCACAGGAACCTTTTGATTTGTCTAATTTTCAAACAGCAGATGTTCAAGCTGGACTTGTACGAAATAATGTCAATGCCCAGCACTCACTCTAATATATGCGATAGGGTGGTGAAGACATCTTCTGAGGGCAGTAGAATACACCACAGCTTAATGAATAACTTGGGCTACCAGTGTCTGAAAGATAAATCACAATTGTGGCACAAAATACACTGGGAACGGTCATTAAAATCCCATCAGAGCCTAAAGACTGCATCAAAATCATATTTGCTGCTAGTCAGCAAATGCAGGAAGTACCTTCGCTGTTGCATGAAATGTTCATTAGATGTGTCTTTTCAAGGATATTACTCAATATGTTTAGATTCTAGGACTGACATCCTGAAGCAGAAACATCCTCTGCCCCTTTGTGCACGGTCTGTGCTCTATAAATCCCTTTATTCAAATGATTTTAAAAATATGCATGCAGACACATCATTAGCAGTTTTTTTTATTCGGGCAAACACTGTTACGATTCAGAAAAGGGGGTGGTGATGAACAGAGTGTCTGAATTAAGCAGACCACTCTTACCCAGTCCAAAGATCAGGGCTTGATCCATCACCGTTATTTAGCTCACTGCCCCATCCCAGCTCAGAACCTAATCTGCAGAACTGGCCTCGCCTTGAATGAACAGATTAAGCAAAATAAAAAAGGCCAATAAATTTGGCATTTTGCATATCGCCTCAACACAGAGATACACAGTATCGCACACACACAGAATACACATAGTCACAAAAACGAATACACCTGCAGACATACGTCTATCAAATGCTATAGACATCTAGGGGCCAATGACATCGACCTACAAGTGTACAATGATCAATGCACAAAAACCAAGTATTGCATAATGTAATACAATAAGACGCCCACGGTGATGAGCAGCAGCGAGCACAAGGAGATGGGCATCGAGCGGTAAAAGGTAACAGACAGGGGGGCAAAGGCTGGTGTAAAGCAGATGAATACAAGCATTGGAATGCATCGGTTTCGCCTATGTGATGAATAAAAAGCAGTTTTTATCAATTATCATCCGGGACAAAGGAAAGAACTCCATGACAAGTAGCACAAGAGTGGAGAGAGTGTGGCCAGCGGGCAAAGCTGCTGTCTCGAGAGCTGGGGATCCCGGTCTGAGTTTCGGAGGCGCAACATTCTGTGATTCTGGGCAAATCGCTTAATCTCTCCAGGTGATAAATTGCAATATAAATGTGCTGCTAGATGATAAGGAAAAAAGAGGCAACACCTTTTCAAAAAATAGTTTCACCAAAGTAGATGTGAGCAATATTTTGGCTAGGTAAACTGATACGGGAAGCAGACGAGGAACAAGCATTGGCAAATGCAGGAAAACATGCTACAGTTAATAGAAATGGAGAAGTCAGTGGTACGCACAAGAACCAGTGAAAAGCGAGGAGGCAGGAAGCCCCTTTTAAGTTTATATTAAAAACAATAGATTTCACAATCACAGCGCAAGCAACCTGCAAAAAAAAACTAATAAAATATGTGAATGAAGAAGAGCACTAAAGATGTACTTCAGAGGGTGCAGAGACAGACTATCGAGTGGAAAATATTGAGTAGCAGAAATATCGAGTCATCAATATCATGGGTCAGAAATATTGACAGAAAGAATATTGTGGTCAATTAATAAATTATGATATATATTTTATATACATTTTTAAATAAATATTTTTTACAACTATATATATTTTTTTATTTCAACATATTTTTATTGATGTTTTACACATATAGTCGTCAACGCTTTGTCATTACACGGTGGCATCCCAAACTGGCTGTGTTGTTGACAGTACAGTTACATAGTATGTATGTTTGGCTGTCCCCCTATCCACTGTCCTGCTAAGAGAATAAGAATGAGTGAAAAGGGAAAGGATAGAGATTAAGGGAGAGAGAAGAAGAGATAGTATACCAGAAGTTTACTTCCTTCTCGTTAGTGTTCTGATCTTGTGGGGGTGTAGTTTTAGTGCCAATTGGTTCCTTTTGCTAGGTTTACTCACGGGGGTTCGTAGGGGTCCAGGAGCTCGTCCAAGGACGCCTACATTCCCCTGGAGGTTTGTCTCCATGGTGAGTTACGCAGGGCAGTACTGTCAGCGCCTCTGAGGTACGTCACCCAGTTAAGCCACCCCTTGAAAGTTGCCTTGGCTGTATCTTTCCATTTGGTGAGTACTATTTTAACTGCCGCTGTTAGTAGGAGATCCAGTAGGTCTCTGTCATGCTGTGAGTCTAGCTCTGTTGTCATGAACGCGGTGTTAAGGGTAGAGAAGTCTGATTTTAGTGTGCACCCTAACGCTTTATTTATGAAGGTGAACATTTTCTCCCAGAATTTTTAACTTTGGGACAATGATAGATAAGGTGTGCCAGGTCCCCCTTTTCTTTGTCGCAGTTCCAGCACAGGTCATTTTCCCTGAGGCCCAGTGTCGCCAGGCCCCGCCGGGGTCCAGTAAGTCTTGTGTAGGAGCCAGAATTTTGTCTGTGCTAATACTGGGGAGATTTTGTTTTGTGAGGGGGAGGCCCAGAGGAGATGGAGTTCTTTCTCGCTAAGTGTAGTATTTTTTTTTTTTAAACCTTTATTAAATCAATCAGAGCAATACAAGCGCGGGCGTACAACCACAGGGGCCGGCCGCAAAATCAGGAGATAAAGACAGCGCAGTTTAGATGTGTACGATAAAAGGAAGAAGCACATTATAATCGTAAGACGTGGTCGTAACACAGGAAAGCACAAGGATAAAAGAGGTTTCATTTTTATAATATTGAGAGGAGGCAGCGGCCATATCAACAGAGGCATCACACAACACAATCAGACAAAAAGAGACGGGAGAGGTATACCCCTCCATGCAATCAGAAATCAATCATAAGTAACGGGGCCAAATACACCCAATGCCCGCCTAAGGCAGGCCAGGAATAAAGGTCAAACAATAGCAAGCAATTTAGCAAGATGTCGCGTAGAAAGCCCACCCGTACCAGACAGTAAGAAAGGCAAGAGCAGACGCCGGATAGGTAAAGAACGGAAAAAGAAGACATAGCCAACCCCCTAGAGAAAAAGGGAAAGAAAGGGACCACAGAACAAAACAAATTAAAATAACAAACCCCCCCCATCACCCGCCACCCTACATCACCGTAATGGCTATGGCCTACCCCACTAACAGCGTGCCTGTCGCCCCAGAGTCACCCGAAAGAAAGGAAATAAAAAGAAAAAGAAGAGGACTAAAACGAAAAAGAATGAGGAGAGGAGCCGGCGATGTAAACACCCGGTCCCCCCCCATCCCCGCATCTAAAAGCATAGAAACCGAGGCCAGAGAAAATACAGAGAACAGCCAACGCACAGGTTGCAATCAATAACAGTCCTACAAGACGTGTCCCGGATTCGCCATTAACCAGGAAGAAGTCCCGCCAGGACCCAAGCGAGGTCACCCCTGGCCACTTCTGTGAATAGTAGAACTGCTAAACAGCCCTGCAGTCAGGAGACAGTACAATACAAAAAGTCCACACCAGCCAGGTGAGGCAGGCGGCACCTTCGCACAACATTGTCCCAGCCACCAAGTAGCAGCCAGCGATACATGGCGGCAGCCAGAGTGCAACAATACGCCGATCACCAGCGAGGCCAAGTCCAAAGACAGGTCTGCCAAGCACGGATAGGAAGACACAAGATGTGGGAGGCATTGCAGCACAGACGCCAGATCCATTCGCTCCCCCAAAATCGTAGATTCATCCAGGGACCCCGGCACAGCAACCGGAGGAGATCAACAGCACCAACTCGGGGGGAGGCCACTACGCCACAAAATGGCGGAACGACAATGGCAGCGATCCGTACCTCCAAGTCCCGGGACCTCCGAAGCAGAGCAGTCCGCAGGGTAACCAGTGCAACCAGCACATGACTACGTGTAAGCGCCGCCCCATGTAACCGAGGTCCGGGGGTCTCAAATGCAGCAGTATCTCCGTATCCGGGAGGGATGCACTCCAAGGGGTCGTCCGCCATCTTAAGCACTTCATTCTCCGCCACTTCCCCTTCACCTCCGAGTCCAGTCCGACCGCCAGAGGCAACAGGTCTCACAGCTAATCGGCGGCGGTCGGCGCCCGGCACGGAAAGGAGAGTCACCAGAAGACCAGGTGCGCTCCCCGCAGCTCTCCGGGAGCCAAGCACCGGTTCCCGGACGGGACTATTAACATGAGTGGGCGTCACACCCAAGGGGAACCGGGCAACACGGCATCTCTCCGGCTCACCAACTGCTTGGGTATACGGGACAATCCACTATTGGGAGTGGGTCAGCTCCATCTCCCCCGGCTCGCGGCTCCCAGGCTCCCATCGACAGGCTTCTCATCCGAACCAGGGCCGCCAACAATCCGAACACTGCCGGGCGGGTGCTGCACTCGAGGCCCCGGCGTCAGGGCCGGGAAGGCCAGCAAGCAGACGGGGGCAGATCTCAGGAGCCACTGCACGATGGAACCCCAAAAGCAGACGGTAAGTGAGCGTTTTTCTCTAACAACAGAAATCATAAAGCCTCGATCAGGATTATCGACAGGATAGGCAAGCGGGGAGGAAGGGACCTCAGAGCGAAGCGTTCATGCGACTGTTCCGATCGCCATCTTGGCTCCTCCCCGCTAAGTGTAGTATTGAGTTGTTTCTCCCAGTATGTGTTTGCTTTGTCATTAATTTTGGTGGAGCTGGGACGTAGTAGCTTGTAGAGATGTGATACCTGATGGCGTATTCTGTTGAGATTCGTCATGTATTCGATGATTGAAGGCTTGTGCTTTGCTAGTTTCGCTTTTGTCAGGGCTGTTCTGATTTTAAGGAAGTTGTACAGTTCTATGTCTGGTAGTTTATGCTTTGTTTTTAACATAGTGAAGGTGGAGGGGCTTCCCCCTCTTCCAGCTGCGCAGGGTAGGAAATTCCGAGCCTTTTCCATGTATCTATGGAGAGAGGTTTCCCCCTGTACTTAATCTTTGTGTTTGCCCACAGTGATTCCCACATTGAGTTTTTTACGCTGTGCTCCATTTTTTGGTCTATTCTAAGCAGGGCATTTTGGGTATTTTTGAGTATTGTGTTTGAAGCCTGTATCTGTTTGCTGGCTGTGGGGAGTGCTATTGGTTCTAGGTTATTTTGGATGGCTCTCTCAATTGTAAGCCAAACAGGCATGTACTCCTGACTAGGCAGGAGCCAGTAGACCCCCTGTTTCGCTAGAAACGCAGTTTGGAATGCTTTGAAGTCTGCTACATTTAGTCCTCTCAGTTGTTTGTCTAGTCTTTTTTTAGGCTTATTCTCGCTTTTTTGTCACGCCATAAAAATGTATTTATTATCTTGTCAATCTTGCGGTGGAAGTCGTCGGTGAATAGAAGAGGGAGCATACCCGACAGGTAGTTGATCATCAGTGTGATCATCATCTTTACTGTTTCTATCCTCCCCCACCATGTTATAAATTTGGGCGACCAGGACTCCAACTGCGTCCTTGTCTTTTCTAACAGTAGCTTTTCATTTTGGTCAAGTGTGGTTTTGAGGTCTTTGCCGAAGTGTACAACCCTAGGTATTTGATGAAACCCGTTTGCCATTCTAGGCCCGAGTTTCCCAATATCTCTCTTGTGGTGTGGATGTTAAGCGGTTTGCATTCCGACTTATCCTTGTTAAGCTTGTATCCTGAGTGCTTTGAATATGTTCCTATGGTCTCCGTGAGGGCCGTTATGGAGGTTCTGGGTCGCTCTGTCACTATGAGGATGTCGTCCGCGTACGCTGCTAGTTTGACTGTGACCTCATTGATGGTGATCCCCCTCACCTCCTCATTGGCCCTGACATCCCTGATCAGGGGTTCCAAGGCCAGCAGGAATAATGAGGAAGACAAGGGACACCCTTGTCTTTTCCCGTGTTGCAGGGCGAAGGGCTCAGAGACCGCCCCATTAACTACTATTCGAGCTCTGGGGTCCCGGACCCGGTGGAGTGGGCAGGTATTGGATAAAGCACAATTCCCCGTAACGTCCGGCACACATATGAGCAAAGCCTTATGCTGGAGCCACCGGGTACTGTTCAAGCCTGGGTACTTTTTTAATCGGGTAGATCCAGGTCATAACAGGTACATTAAATAATAGACAGCTTTAATGTGAGTGACATTAAATTGCATTAGAATCATAGGTGTAGATAGTTCTAACATTTAGGTCCTGAAGAATCGCTAGTGTAATTAACTTAAGCGAGAATCATGTTGACCCACACGTTCTGACAACGGCGCCACTACACGAGACATTGTACTCGAATTAGTGCCTTGTCTTCTCTGTTTTTACTTAGGGTAGGAAACCCCCAGAATAAACTTTGTCCTTCTAGGTACTCCCAACCCTATTTTAGATCACCACACCACATCTACACAGGTTTGGCCCCACACCCACACTTCACCAAACGGCTGTTGGATAAAAGATCTCTGATAAAGTGCCCCTTCTAAAGGGAGCCCGTTGGGTATTGCACCACTGACCAGACGAGGAGCAGCCCAGATGATGAAGCATGACACCTGCAAGGGTGTGTGAGGGTATTACAATCCAACATATGGATTCCCAACACTGACCCCGTTTGGGGCATAGTTGGTTCCAGTCTTTCTAGACTCTGTATTCCCTGACCCTGAGGAACAGCGTAATTACATTTTTTGAGGTCTCCGTACAATGCCATTACTTTCCCTGTGTATGATTCCCCCAAGTTGTATGTCTGCATGCATTGTTGTAGGAAGTGCCAGGATACCCTGTCGAACGCTTTCTTGTCATCTAGTGTGATAGTCACTGCTAGTTCTTCAAACTTGGAGGCGCGTTCCAGTATGTGGCATAGGAGTCTGGTGTTATCATGTGACATGCGGGTCTTTAGGAATCCTACCTGCGAATTGCTTATTAATCTTGGGAGTACCATGTTTAGTCTTGAGGCCAGGATTTTGACGTATACCTTGCAGTCTACATTGATTAGTTATATGTGCCTGTAGTTTTGGGGCAGCTGTGCGTCTTTGCCTTCCTTCGGGATAACTATTTTGTTTGCCTCGGACATGGATTGGGAAACCACTCCCTCTCCCTCTCCCTCGCAGTGGTTGAACGCTTTTTTCATGGTAGGGTGAAGGTGCATTAGGAACGTTTTATAGAACGGGGCCCTATGCTTTGTTGTCTTTGAGCGATTTAACCGCCATCTCTATTTCTGCCAAGCTTATTTCCCGTCCTAGTGTCTGTGCTTCTTCAGTCATTATCTTTGGGAGGTGTGGTCTGTCTAGGTATCCTGCACTGCCTTCCTGGTCTAAGGATTGGTCTTTTTTGTAGGGTTCTTGATAGAACTCTTTGAATGTTCTTAGGATTTCTTTATGTCTTGTGTGTGTGTTGTTTTGTGAGTCGGTGATTGATGAGATGGTGTGCTGTCTTTGTTTGTGTTTCAGGTAGGAGGCTAGGAGCTTCCCTGCTTTGTTAGCCTTGGAGAGGTTGATAACCTTGTATTTGTTCACCCACAGCTGTAGGCTGATGCACAAGTGGTCGTAGAGGGTTCTAGTTGCAATGTCAGTGTGTTCTATTAAGTGAGTGTGTGTGCCTGTGATTAATATGTAGTCTATCCTACTATATGAGTTGTGTGGGTTGGAGTAGAAGGTGTAGTCTCTGGTGTCAGGGTGTTGTAGTCGCCATGGGTCTTTGAGGTTGAATCTGGTGCAAATGTTCCTTAGTATGTTGTGTGCATTTGGGAGTGGGAGTGGCACTGTGATTGTCTGTCAAAGCTAGAAACGGAGCAGTGCGGGCCCCGAAAAACAAGAACCGGCAGATAGGGAGGAACAACGGCAGGAGTGACAGAGAGACAGAGAGCGGCACTGCAAAATCGCAATTAAAGGAAGGCACAAAGAACAAAGGGCTCCATCTTAAAGGGGCGGAACAAAGCACAGACGTACACCCGATTACAAGGAGGTGTTTATCGGATGCCCGAGAGACTCAAGAATGGCCGAGAAGCTTGAGGGGGAAAACTGCAAGCGAGCGGTGGGGGGCTCGAGCCAGTCTTCACAGCAGGACCGCGGTTCCCCATGCGGGCACAGAGGCAACGCCAAACATACAGGGAAGAGACAACCACAGGTCCAAAAAAAATGCCAGAACCACCCAGACACATTAGCAGAAAATAAGATCTGGATGAGCACAGAGCATAGAAGGGGTTTGACTGCAGGAACGCGGAGTCCAGGTGAAGGACAAACAAGGACAAACAAGCTCAGCAGGATTGTGACTCCCAAGCGACGCTCGAACAGGGAAAGTGGAACTTAGGGATGAGCACAAGATCAACAGCCTCTTGAAAAGCCACAGGAGGAAGACTTGCCCTACTTTGGCTGATACGAGCTGAAATGAGGGCGGATGTGAGGAAAGGAAGATCGAGATAGATCAAAGGATTACGTATGACCGCCTCTTATGTATCAAGATTCACACCACAGAGCTACACAGGGGAAGACCGGAAGTTGCGCCAAAAAACAGGGGCAAGCACAGTTGAGCTACACTAAGCGTGGGTGGGCCAGCACGCAGAGACCGAGACATAGGTGAGGCGATACTCAAAAGGAAGGGGTACACTGCACACTAACAGCCAGAGAGATAGAGCAGAGGGAAGAGAGTAGAACAGGCGGCACATGCAGGCGCCACACTCCTAGGCTCCCTGGTACAAAAACAACAATAGAGCGGGTGACCACAGTAACAGCACGACCAACGAGAGGGAGCGGAAGACAGCATTATCAACAGCAACCACCCCAAATAAACAGAGAAGGGGGACTGTCACTGCCACTGCCACTGTTGACACAGAAGGAGTGGTGCGCCACTGCACCAGAGCACGAACGAACAGAAAGAGCATAATCCCACTACCACCGGGGGTGGTGTGGGGGAGCACGGACCACATGCATGTGGCACCGCAGCTGATGTGCTGTGCACTCACTGCAACAGGCAAAGACCATACTGGGAACACACAACTGGCCGGAAGGTGTGGGTAGCCCTAGTGAAGAACAGCATACAACGGCAGAGGGACAGCAGTCAGACACCAGAAATCACCGATACAGAAGTAGACGAACAAACCTAAAAGACAACGCAAACAGGAGAGGTGGCGTCAACACGATCATCGCGAAGACAAACCGAACAAGATAAAGGTCTCACTACACCGACCACGACCCAAGAGAGAGGGGCACAACAGAACCCCACAAAGCAACTCGGCAAGGCCATACAACAAGCTGCGCTGAAAGTGAAAGCCATAAGCGAACAAAACGAATTCTCACAAGTGCAGAGATACCAACCCATAGCTCAGAAAGTTGGCAGAAGATTTGAGCTCCAGCAAGCGAAGAGAGGACTGACAATCATGGCTGGGAACGAGGGGAAAATCCAACAGCAGTCAAAAAAGAACAAGGGGACACACTAACAGACTCACCCATCAAACAAAGACCAGATATCAACAGTACTCTCGTCATGATTCTGAAAAAACTGGCGGAGATCCATGACCTAGCGAAAACAACAAAACAGACTACGGATGCAATCCAACTGGAACTAGCAGCGGTCAAAGCGGACATCCACGCAGCAAACAACAGACTGACGGTAGTGGAGCAGAGTGTTAGCGACATAGAGGACGGAGACCAACAAACAAATAAAGCTCTTATGGCCTTAACTAAGACCACAGAAGTACTCCAAAGGCAGACGGCGGAACAGGAAGACCGAAACAGAAGGGGAACATAAGAATCCTAGGTGTCCCGGAGAGCGATGAAGACAAAACGGGATCCTGCGTGGCCCTTATTGAAGAAATGATCCCCAAAATTATGAACATCAAATTCGACCACCCTTTGGAGCTAGACAAAGCGTACAGAGCCTTCAAAGCTACGAATAGCACGGGCCCTCGCCCAATAATATGCAAGCCACTACGGTCACAACATACAGACACTATATTTGGAGTAGCAAGGAAAAACCAAAATATGCAGTGGAACGGACATAGGATAATCCTTACACAGGACTACTATAAACCCACAGTGGACATGAGAAAAGGGTTCCTGGCCCTGAGAGCCAAACTAAGGAAGGAGAACATCATATTTCTTTTGTGGGCCCCACAAGATTCAGAATTAGCGACAAAGGAAGAACGCGCGTCTTCGAAGCCCGAAGAGAGCTAAGCAGATATCTACAAGGGCCGTCGCAACAGGAGATGGAAACCTCACAAGCAGGAGCAACAACCGCATCTACCTGAGACCAAACAAGACTACCTCAGGACGAAATAAAAACGACGTGGCGAAACTACCTCAGGCCAACGACTTTTGACCAATAAGACTAAAACATTATCTACCTCATGACGCTGAGAGGAGAACAGAGACAATGGCGAGTGGTACGCCATGCGAAAGGGGAAAAGAGAGACTATAATAACCTTATATACTTTTTTTCTATATAGATATGGGACATCTGGAGGGTTGCTTAGGGGAAGAAGGAAAACGAAGAAGGCAATATGCAAAGGGTCAAACAAAGCAAAATGCGCATTTGCTATGTAGAGCTAGCTGGAAGTGACGCAGAAACGGGGGAGGGGGAACAGCATCATTAAAACGAGCATACTTAGTTAAAGGCTCCTAGGGGAGACGGAATGGGGATCTTGCCGTTGCACGACCAGAGTACGAGGGATTGGAAGAGGGGGGTAGGGAGGGAGGGGGGATTGTCTGTTATGTCTGTCTTGTCTATATACTCTGATTCTATCCACTGTCTTCTATCCTATCTTCACCCCTCTATCTACATACCTACATACAGGAAGTAACATGAAATCAAGATCTGGTGGGAAGAACAACAGACCCCACAGTGGGAGACATAGGTACCATCCACCAACTAGGCAGGAAACCCAAGCAAGAAAGAAGGGCTCGAACACACCAAAGGGGGGAGTAAGTGGGAACAGCAAGCACACACTATAGCCAATGTCACAAAACAGCATGACCTACTTGGCATCTAACCTAAAGATAGTCTCCCTCAATGTCAAAGGCCTCAACCATCCAGTCATGAAGAAAAAATCCTAGACTGTCTTGCTAAGACCAAAGGGGACGTGATCCTGCTGCAAGAAACCAAGCTATCTCTCGACGCCGCTGAGCGAGTGAGAGCGAGATGGATAGGTCAGGTAGCCTGCTCTCCGGCAACAGGGAAAAAGTGGGGGGTGATCACTCTGATAAATAAGAACTCCAAGTTAACAATAGAAGACCAACGATGCAGGGAGGATACTGGTAACGCAACTGAAAAGGGGTGAAGAAACCATCCATGTAGCTAACATTTATGGCCCTAACACAGACAACACCAAATTCTGGGAGGGTGTCTTGAAGAGACTGGAAGCAATTCCCCAGAATGACCTAACAGTGGTGGCTGGTGACTTTAACATAGCACTAAACATCTATATTTTTAACCAATATTTTTGATTCAATATTTTTGTACTTATCTGTGTAGCTATGAGAGTTGATATTTTTGTAGTCTATATTTTTTTCCGATATTTTTTCCATCGATATTTTTTACATCGATATTCTATCAGTGAATCCCTCAGAGGAGTAGATGTGATGCCCAGCAGGGAACAAGGGTTGATCAGCTTCAGATGCACTGGGTGATGAACTTCAGGGAGGGGTGTGTACCAGGTGATAATGCATCCTATAGGGCCAGAGGATCATGAGCTTCATGCGGGCTTCAGAGGGCCAAAGGGTTATGAGCTTCATGGGGGTTCTGGGCGAAACACCTCAGGTGAGCACTGGTGCTGTGCATTAAGGAGACATTGACATAGTGCACGAGGGGGACACAGGTTGATCCATAATGATTCGGAGGCATAGGATGTGTACATCATGGGGAATCAAGTAATGTACAAAGGAGCAGGCCTCCATGTGTAACAATGTGACTTTTAAAAGTGCTTAAATTGTCCCATATTGGAGAAGTGATTCACTCACTTCTATCCAGGCATTTTCTTTGAGGTACTTCTTTTGCTATTCTTGATGAAGAATTGCAAGACCAGCATGCATTTAAGAAGCTTATTCGCAGTGCCTAGAAGCCATGCGTAGGTCTGTAAAGTAACGGCTCCTGTCAGGAGTACCTGGGGGTGGTGGGGCGGTTTGCAGGGCTGGACTGGCTACCGGGCATTTCTGTGTGCTGCCGAGCTGGGGGCTAATTTCTCTGCGGTGGGGGCTGATTTCGTTGATGGGGACCTGCGTGCGCTTTGAAATAAAAAAAGCAAAACGAATTTTGTTCAGCACACCCAGGTCCCCATCAACGAAATCAGCCCTCAGCTCGGCAGCACACACAACCGCCCGGTAGCCAGTCCGGCACTGGCGGTTTAGGGCCAGGGTGGGGGGTAGTAAACTCCGGATTAAGGCCGAACAGAGTTCAGTAACTACATAAATAAATAAAACAAATTACATTGCCCGTGCTGCAACACCAAACCGGTGATGCAGCACGCAATGTAATTCGTTTTATTTATTTATTTTGTTACTGAACTCCGTTTGGCCTTAATCTGGAGTTTACTACCTCCTACCCTGCACCGACCCGTCCCGCCACACCGCCTGCAGCACTCCCTCCAGGAGCCGATACTGGGTCTGTATCATATTTAAGATGGAGTGCAGGCACTAAGTATGGGCGAATTTTGCGGATCTGCGGTCCACGAATTCGTGCTAAATGCTAAAACGCGCTAAATGGCAAAAAAATCCGCGAGTTCGTGGAAAAATCTGCGAACTCGCGCATTTGCAGAAATATATACTGGAGCACATTCTACTGGCTAATCAGTAAGTGCTAGCTCGTTGGGTAAATGTATAGTGCTTTTCCTACACTGCAGCTGCGTAAAGGGCCAGAAGAGTTGTCTCAAGGGACCATGTGTGTGTTACTATGCCATCGCGCCGAAGGGCGCAGGGATCCCTTGAGTGAGCTGTCCATCATAGTGGGTAAATAAACGGCGGGAAGATTGTGCACACCGTTAGTGTGTGGGCGGGGCCGAACAGGCGGGACTTCTATGCGAGTTCACATGCCTTTTGTGGATAAAAAATTAGATACCAATCAGAGCAGCAGATGAGGAGAAAGAAGCCCCTGGTCACAGGAACTGCACGGGGATTGCGCTCGTGAAAGATGCAAAGGCCTTCATCCAGCATCACAGCTATTTTTTGACGGTAGATATGGGGAGAAAGCACACCTGCCCAGCCTCGACAAAGATCACGATTGTTTTTGGGCTGATGAATGCGTTACTGAATTTGAGCTTCAACTAGGGCACCTGCTTTATTTATATCTGTATGTGCTTCCTGTTGAGGTTTAATTTTTGTGACAGGAGCATCATGCCGGAATGAACCCTGCATATTTATCCAAGAAGACGCCATTGCTTTGTGCGATACCTCTACTCAACTGGAGTACTTTCTACTGGCTAATCAGTAAGTGCTACCTCGTTGGGTAAATGTATAGTGCTTTTCCTACACTACAGCTGCGTAAAAGGCCCAGAAGATTTGTCTCCAGTGAAAAAAATCTGCCCACGAGCGAATTTGCGGATTTTTGAGCAATTTCGCGAGATTCGCAGATCGCGAAATTGTCGAAAATCCGCAAATTCCGCGAGCGGAACGGATTTTTTGCCCATACTTAGCAGGCACCGCTGTATACAGATATCACAAAGGTACAAATAGGTACAGCTCACATTTAGGGACGCATGTGCGCTTGCAAAGGTGAATGAGGTACCCTGTCATATTTGGCACTTTTGGTTTCGTCAACCCCCCTGAATTCTCAAAGAAAACAAGACGTCAACTTGAAAGAGCTGCAGGAGGATGGCCACAGTCCTATAACAAACAAACAATTAATCCTTTCATCACCCATTACCATCTCTTCCGGAAATGGGTCAAGCCCTGGTTCACTAGCCCTGGCTCAAAATAACGATGACAACCATAACATGCAATGGGCCCAAACTTTGATCCACACTCTGGAACAATCCATAAAAGTACAAAATTTCCAATCAGACAAAATGGATGTTCAAATTGACCTCATCAATCTTATGGCCAGTCATATTGCTGGAGTAAATAAAAAACTAGATGTAATAACAGCTTTATTAACAAAAAAAGGAACTCTGGACCAGCTAAGAGACGAATATTCAAATCGCCTCATGCCATTGCAGCCCTATAATAAAGAAACTGGCAACACTACCGGAAGTCCTAAAAGATGTTCTAGGGGCAGCAAAACAGTCCTTCAATACCTACATCCAAGGAATCTCCCAAAAATCGATCGTGCAAGAGCAAATCGTTCATCTCCCCAAAGCCGAAAAACGAGGAACCAACACATACCAATGAGGCACAATTAAAATCAGATCCAGAGATAAATCAAAGTCAATGCGAAGATCAATCAGAGGCATTACAGACAACAACAAGGGCGGGAGGTAGAATTACAAAACGGGAAAGAAAGCGCGCAAGGAAGGCCAGGCTAAAATATAACAAACAACCAAGCCTTGCCCCAGTCAAATTATTTCCTCTCTTTGCAGCAAAACCAACCACGAAAATGAGAGGAACGCCACTCTCCTCATCCGAGGCAGGAAGTGCTGAGAGAAACCAAGCACACTGTTCGCAGACCTCCTATACAAACAGTCAAGGTTTTAGTCACATGGCAAAACCTCATATTGCTCCCCAAAACAAGCATGGAGCCAGAAGCCCAACCCTTGAAGACAAACCGACTGGGAAAATAACCTTGGCCGTGCAACAACCGAAGATGCTAATACTACACGACAACGTACAGGCTGAAACATTAGATATAAAAAATCAGCTATCATCGGGAAGCAGCAATCCGAGGGGCGGCAAAGTACAAAGTAGTCAACAATTTGCACTTCAACAAGCAGAGACACATCAAGGGCCTAACTTACCAGAGCAAAAGCAACACCCAGATAACAGGTCGGAGGTCACAACGACAACCATCTCTCAAATCCCCCCCAAATCAATTGCTGTAACAATAAGGGGAAAGGATCGCCACTGTAAGCTTTCAGTCCAGGAGCAAGCGGATCAACAAATAAGGATGTCGGCCCGAAAAAATCAGGCCCACTGAGCGCCACTCAAGAGATACGAATCCAATACCCAATATGAACAAGGAAGCGGGCAAGAACTGCCGCGAAACTTCACAGGAATAGGGGGAAGGAACGAATGTGCACCATTGTCATTCGAAAAGCAAGTCGAACTTGACGAGTGTGAATTGAAGCTGTCTTTCATTCCGGAATACTCATCGAAAGGCACCCAGGACATGCTCAATAGGGGAAACCTTCTGAGACTCTTCCACGAAATCCCCAAACTAAAAGGAATCCGTTTGTGTGACCTAATTTCGGTGGAATTCAAGAAAACCCCGGGTAGGGAGGTAGAGGAGTCGCTGACAACTTGGTCATCCAAGGACCTGGTGGACAACATTGCAGCAATGAGTGGAAGATTCGAGGCATGGGGCATCAGGCTTAAGGCATGGCAACGTCCAAGGTATCCATATCCCTTTCTCAATAAACTAAACGAAGGGAAAAGCCCAGGTAAACTCCAGCCCAAATGCTTACGTGGAGCACGTTCCAACTCACCGACATCGCCCCTGCAAAAGAATAGGCACCCCAAAAGCGAAGGCCTGGGTACTATCGGGGGAAGCCTACAGGAAATCAAGGACTGGGCCTGCATCTCAAAAACGCTGAATGATAAGCACTCCTAACCAAGGAAGAAAAATACCGGAATTAGCAAGGGAAGACAATGAATTAATTAACATCTCACTCTGTTCATGGAATGTGCATGGTTTCAGGGACATGGGCCAAGATCAAGATACTGCAACCTTTTTAATGCAACAACAAATAATTTTGCTTCAGGAAACATGGAACATGGGGGCAACCTCAATACCTGGTTTCATTGAACATCATTGCCTGGCAGAAAGACATTCAAACTATGGTCATCCAAGAGGGGGCTTATCAATTTTTATAACTCAAAAGTTAAACTAGGAAACAGAAGAAATAGGCACAGCGACAAACTGGATCCAAGTGATCAAGGTAACCGGTAAGGAACAAATCACACAACTCCTCCTAATAAATGTTTATATCCATTCGGAGAGAAAGAAGCAGAACAGTAAATACGTAACTCTAATAAAATTATTAAACGCACTGCAGAAAAGCCATGTAAATTCCCACATGGTAATCGCCGGCGACTTTAATTCCAATCTTATAGCGTCCAAATGGGGAAGAAACAGCAAAGCTCCACAGGGTGCGGCCGACTTTGTATGCAAATTAGCAGCACTTGACCTGATAATTATGAATGGCAAACCCCAGTGGGATTCGCCCCCTGCGGCAACATACTTGAGCGGAAAGGCCGCCTCGACAATAGACTTTATAATAACTAGCATCAATATGTTCTCAGAGATAAACAGCTTCAGTATAATTCCTCGAGCAGAAAGCGACCACCTGCCGCTGACTCTGTACCTGAAGAACAGAACAAAAATTGCTCAAAAGCGCATTGCCATCACGCAGCAGCCAGAAACGTTCAATTTGCGCAAAGGAAAATGGCGAGGAGTGGCCCCACGATCCATGGAGGAGAAAGTAAAGGCCTTTAATGAGACCCAAGGCCCAGTAAAAGAACAGGCGCATGTAAACCATTGGGAGCAAATGGCCGAGTTCTTGCTTCAAACCTTCCCGGTTTCCATAGAGGTCAACAAAAACACCCAGAAGGAAGATTGGTTCAATCGTGATCTCAAAATGCGTAAAAGAGAGATCGCGAGAGAAGTGCGACGCCTATCCCGAGAGGGAGAAATGGGCATAAAGAAAGAAAAAACTAAATTGCAAACACTAAGGAGTGCTTACAGAAAGAACTTGGGAAAAGCAAAATCAGCGTATAAAGAATCAATCTGGCAGCAACTATTAACAGCCAGCAAAAAACCCAACAGCAGCGATTTTTGGGGGATCATTAACACATTAACAGCTGGTCCAACACTTCAGCAAGAGGCAGGAATTGGTGCAGAAATTTGGACAGACCACGTAAACACCCTGTTCAATAAACCCACGAGGAGTCCCGAACAATCACTCCAGGGGACACACCATGACCAAAAGGATGCTCAAGCCGGATCCAGTTACGCAATATCAAAAGATAATTCATTCCATCTGAACTCGTTTTTCAATGAACAAAGCCCACTGACTAACGTGAAAGACCTAAGCAGACTTATAAATAAAATAAAGTCTGAGGGAGCGGCTGGGCCAAATGGAATACCAAACGCAATTTTCAGGAACAATCCAGAGATGTGGTCGGAAATCCTTACCCCAGTCTTCAATGAGATTTACACGTTTTCTAATATCCCAGTTTCCTGGAGGGGGACTATCATCCACCCCATATACAAAAAGGGAGATCACGGCAAGCCGGGGAACTATAGACTAATCTCTTTGATTGACGTGGAGGCAAAATTATATGCTTCGTGCCTACTGATCCATTTACAAGACTGGATGGAGGAAAAAAACATCATCCCCAAATTCCAAACAGGATTCAGGCAAGGCATGGGCACCCAATCGAATCTCGCAACTCTAGCCCTCTTGACGGAACAGGCGCAAAGAAGGAAAGTCCGCCTCTTTACCTGCTTCGTGGACATCAAATCCGCATTTGATAGAGTGAGCCGGAGTCATTTATGGAACAAACTCAAAAGATGGGGCCTTCCAAATGCACTCCTCTCTGCTATCATAACCTTGTATTCTGATACTTGGACAAGAGTCAAGCTGGGAAACGGGCTGAGCACCACCGCAAGTATTCTCACTCAAGGCGGGTTGAAACAAGGCTCTGTTTTGGCCCCCAGCCTTTTTAACCTGTATTTATCAGATATTGCCACACACTTTGAAAACCCAGACTGCCACCCCCCGAAACTGGCCAATGAGCCACTCGCAATCCTCCAATACGCAGACGACATAGTCTTGCTGAGACAAACCCCAGTGGGGTTACAGAGATCAATAAATACCCTGGCATCCTACTTGGACACGGAACAGCTGGAGATAAATAAAGATAAAACAAAAGTCGTCCACCTAGTTGACAGTAGAAAACTAAACTTCAAATGGATGGTCAAGGGGGCTCATGTAGAAGAAAAAAGCTCATACAAATACTTGGGTGTAACAATTGGGCAGGGTACAAGTCACAAAGAACACAAACTGTCTCTTAGAGCAAAGACCCAGTCTCTGATCTATGCTTACAGATTAATGCGGAGAAAACTGGACTGCCCAAATCATTCTCATCTGTTAAAAGTAATGGCTGCCCAAATCCAGCCCCGTTTGTCCTACGGCCTGGTTCCCTGGTGTGGCAAAGATTTGCATTTACAGAACGAGTTACAGTCAAAAATCTATAAATCGGTCTTTGATTTGCCAAAATGCGCCTTGCCTGCCCAGGTAAGACTGGAATTTGGGCTCCAGGATCAAAAATACAGGGGAATGAGCAACTTTATTAAATTCTGCCACACTCTCCGATCATCCGAAGTGGGCACATTGAACAGACTCTGCTGGGACGAAGTTAGGTCACAGAAGGAGCAAGAAATGCCAAACTCTCGGGGGAGCTTCCTGAGTACCTCCCTGGCCATGTTGGAACTTCAACCAGCATGGGACAACACGATGGATAGAGTTTCTTTTAACAAAATAGGGAATGTCGCCACTAAAAAGAAATCTTTACTGGAAGATAAAATGGCGCTTACAAAGAGGCGGCACGGATGGACAGTTATAAACTCATATAGGACATCAAAGCCACAAGCCTATTTGTCTGCCCCTTTCAGTTCTTATTTAAAGATGTGCTTTTTAAAGTTCAGGATGGGTGTGCATGAATCCAAGGACTTATCTGCCTTATGGATGCCAGCTTTTAAAACAGAAGCTTGTCGATTATGTGGATTCAAAAAAGAAACCTTGATCCATTTGTTATGTGTTTGTCCAGCCATGCTAAGCCAAAGGAGACAGTACCTAAAGGCGATTTTCATCAAATTGAACATTTGATCTAGCAGACAATCAGTGATAAGCTGGCTGGAGGGTTCATCATGCATCCTGGCCTGTAGAGGAGTCAAATATATGAAACTTGTCAATACTTACCTATTGCAAGCAGTTACTGACTAAATATAATCTCGTGAAACACCTTCCCATACTTTAAATTGGGGGTACTTATCGTTATTTATCTGTCGTAACTGGATTTTAAAACTGTTTATTGTACATTTTTTTCTTTTTCTCTCGTATGATAACAATCTTAGCTGCATGTGCAGATGTATTTTATTTATTTTTTTACTAGGGGGGTTTATAATGATTTTAAATAATCAAGCAATAAACTTGAACTTGAACTTGGCACTTTTAATCAGTACTGAGTTTCTGGTCAATGGCATGCCAGGGATAACATTTGAAATCAGACATTAAGCATTCCATGCAAAAAACATTGTAAGACGATGTGCAAAATAACGGTTTCGCTGAATATTATTCAGGCAATGAATGTGGGAAAAGAAAATGGCCCGCGCATGCGCATTTCTTGCGAGAAATGGGCATGCGCGGGCGCCCACGCATGCGCATTTGGTTTGGAAGAAGTCGGCGCAAAGAAGATGGAGCCCCGGACGCCGCATAAAAGGTAAGTGCTTTTCTTTACTTTTTAACCTATTTAAAATCCAAATTAGGGGTGTAGAAGAGGGCGGGAGGGAGGCGGGCGGCGCGTAGTGGGGATACGCGAAGCGCGTGGATGGGCGTAGATTCATGCCCACTTCACGAAGCTTTGCGTAGCCCCACTACGCCCACTACGCCCAGGCTTAATACAAATGCAACCACCCAACGTCACGTTTGTACAATGCGAAGCTGGCTAAAATCTTAGCATTGGACCTCTTCCTTTTTTTCTTTTGTGGAAGGGGTGTTTTTTTTTAATTTGTGACCGCCATCTGCCCAAAATGGAAGGCTCCCAGCTGGTCCTATTTTTGCCAGAGTTCCTGTTCCAGCACTACATCACAAAGTGCTGGAATTGCTTGGAAAAGCTTTGCAGCAGAGTGCTGTTCACACTATCCACCTGAGAACAGAATTGTGGACCAGTTGCCAAGCCACTGATTACATGTGCATCACTGCACACTTGATCTCTTTTGTGGGGGTTAGAGAAAAGATAGCTGCAGGTGTTGACACTGCTGAGATTGTTAATGCCACTCGGAAACATGCAACTGTAGCCATGTTCGCCATTGAGAAATCGCATACTGCTGCAAACATTTTGGAAGAGTTTAACAGCAAGGTCTTTGAATGGCTGCACCCAAGGCAGCTTAACATTGGTTTTGTTGCCACAGACAATGGCAATAATATAGTTAGGGCCATGTCCAATGGTGGCTATTTCAGGGTCCTGTGTTTAGCGCACTGCATTAACATTATTTTTCAAGACTTTTTGAAAAAATAAGACAGAGTCAGCAACTTACTGACCACCTGCAGAAGAATCTGGACACATTTCAGACATTCTTTTAAAGCCCGGAAGCAGCTGAGGATTATTCAACGTGAGCATAGAGTGCCAGTTAAAGCACTCATCCGGGAGGTGCCCAGACGTTGGAACTCAACTTATTATATGCTTGAACGTCTGTTTGAGCAGTACAGGCCAATCATTGAATATTTCTTGCTAAGAGGGGATCTTACTGTGAAAGGTATGACCGTTGAGATGGACCAATGGGGCCTAGTTAAATGCCTGACAGAAATGCTACTTCCTTTCGAGCTCTTCACACTTGAAGTCAGCAAGGAGGACTGGACTATGGGCCAAGTTATCCCATTGTTGCACATGCTAGAGGAACATCTGAAGTGGGTGTCTGCAATGTACGCAGGTGTGGAGGAAAAAAATTAAGCATATGAGTTGGCAGAGAGCTTAACCCTTCGTTTATCTGAAAATACAAGGGTGCAAAGAAAAATTGTGTCATCCAACCATTACACTTCTGCCACAATTCTGGATCCACGGTACAAAGCAGTACTTAACACTAACACGTTGATTTTTTTTTTTTCAGAAGTTGATGTTGGCAAGTACAAAACTTGGATAGCTGCGGAAGCCAGTCGCTTAGAAAAAGAACGGCTGGAAATTAGAGGCCCGCTACTCCAGCCCACAACAAGTACTGAAAGGCAGCCGGTGTCAAGTTCAACTTCAGAGCCTGAGGGCAATGCGGTTGGCTCACAGGAGCCAAAACCACCAACAATACCAAGAACAACATCAACAACAACAACAAGAACCGGAGCGACGGCCCTACCAAAATCCCCACAGGAATGGTTTCTACAGCAACTGTTTGTTAGGTCCAGAAGCTAAGGCAAACGAGGCCGAGAAAAGCGTAGCTCCCGTGAGCATTGAGCGGACGGTTCAGGCCTATCTGGATGACCCAACATTGGTATGGGGAAAAGGTGTCGCTGGCCAGTGCTCAGCATGCTGGCGATAAACTATCTGGCTTGCCCTGCTGCAAATGTCTCTTCTGAGTGCATTTCAGTGCTGCTGGTGCCGTTGTAACAGTGAAAAGGACCAGTCTCTTGCCCCAAAATGGGGAGAGGTTAACCATGATCAAAATGAATCAGCACTTTATACCTCTGGATTACACCATACCTGACAGTGACTTAGGTCATGGAAGTAGTGTGTTAGATGACCTACTTCTGGGTGCACCACCAGAGTTTGGGGATGAGCCCTACTTCCCTGACAGTGACAACTTGGCTTTCATTTCAACTTGTTACTTTCTGCCTTATTTACTTTTATTATTTGTGTGTGTCTCTATCTTTCTGGTTCCAATCACAACAAATCCATCACCACTGTTTTACTCTTTTTATTGCTGTATTGGAGTTGCAACTATGTGCATTTATTAAAGAAGTAAGTCCACTCCTCCAAGTCCTGCTCCATCCTGACTCGCCCTAAATCCATTTTCCTCAAGCCAGACATTGGATGGAGAATAGTACACGAAATTTGTGTCTGCCTCGTCGAGTACCTCTAAAGAACATGATTATAGCTATCCTCCTTTCTGAGCTGAGAGTGACTGCCCCTTAAGAACAACAGGTAATGATGAATGGCATGCATTGAGCACTGACTCGGAGTGATTGGTGTTTGTGTTGTTTTTGTTGTGCATGAAGTGTACTAGTATCTACACACAAAAAAGTGACTCAAGTCAATGTTTCCCTTCTTGATGTTTAATAACAAAATAGTACTTCTACTGCAGGCCTATCCATTGCATTTTTGAATATGGAATCTATTCTGGACTCACTTATTACACTACAGAGTTGGACACCATGATGATGATGACCATACTATACTCACCGGAGTCAGTCAGTAGGATCGGAGATGATTGAGGGAATAACACGGGGCGTTTCATAAAGTGGCCTAAAAGGTAAACAAGTCAACAACCATAGCAGAACTACATGTCTGTGTAGTGGTGGAGGTGAGTGTAGTGGTATGACTGACAGCGGTGCATTGATTTAGTTACTTAATTTGGAAAATGCTATGTTGCTGTATTTGTGTGCTCTGTCTGGCTCAAATTCTAAGCTCAGTGAAGGTTGGGTGGGTGCCGTGGGTCTGTTCTGTCCTGTTGTTATTGTAGGTTCATGCTGGAAACAGAGTAGTTGACACGATTTAGCCATGCCGCCACTGAAAGTGTTCTTATTGCACTCCTCCGTAATTCATGCACTTTTTTTCTCCTTGATTTTTCAATATCACTTTTGTTTTTCCATCTACACTTACAGAGCAGCCTTTATCCTGTGCTATACTGGGAAAACAACTCGCACTTACCTTACCAATCCACATCTTCCAGGTAGGCAGTGGCACCTAAGAATGACGGGGACGGAGCATCCATGGAAGTGAGGACCAAGAGGAATTCCGAGATGCAACGCCCCAATTTGACCATAACATATATACAGTAACTTAGTATCATTCATCATCTTTTAATTAATTTGATTAATTTTTTCTTTTCAATCATTACGACTGTGTGTTGTTGTTTACTATGTTTGCTCTTAGTCTTTGCTTATAATTGATCCCTACACCTATTTTTTAATTTTCTTTGCTAGCTTTAAAAGGAAGCCCGGTACAACAGAACATAAATAAAATGTATGTAATTTGGGTCTCTCTGAGGGCAGACAGGCAAGGCATTTGCATAATAATAATAATTAATAATACTGCTGCCCTGTACTGTCTACAAGTCTAGTTAGTACTACTTGTCATTAACCATCAAGTCATCATCATGCATGCATTTCCTTTTTCTCCCTTAACAGATTTATGAATTTGATGGTCGTCTGCCAAGATTGTGTGTTGTCCTTGTGTAGTGTTTGTCTTTGTCAAACCTTTCGCTCAAATACCCCTTCCCAACCATTCATCAAACCCTAACCCTCTTCCCCCGGACTGTGTGATTTATATTGAGGTGTGACTAAATTAAATTTACACCAATAATTGATCACACACTTGCTGGGGTGGATGTAGTGAAAGCAATACTAATTCAAGGCAGGGTGAGGATCTTCTTCTGCTCTAAGTAGATATATACAGATTAGATTGCCCAGTGCCCACCCATGCTCAGTAGTATTCGCTATTCTCTTTTTTTCCCTGAGGAACATAATTATATGAACCCATTAGTAATCATTAATTGATGTCATGGATTTATAACCCTTCCAGCAATAAAGGTTACACTTGTCCACTTCATATGTTGAGACAACTACTTCAGTTTGTTGTAACTTGTACTAGGCTATCCCTGCCACTATTATCTCATATTTTACTTTAGCATTGCTTAATATCAAAATCATTCATCATCACTTTCTTCTTGTTTGCCAGTCTTCTTCTTGTGTACTTACTACTTACTGTACTCCTACTACTCGTTCCCTAATCTCCCTCAGGTGACTGACTTGTCTCATTTTCTTTTTTGCAAATGCAGCTGTCTACTACTGCTACCACCATCCACCATGGCACCTTAGGAAACCAAACCATCAGCATGCAGCCATTGCGTCGCCTACACATCAATCACAGGTGAGAGAAGGAGTGTGGGGGAGTCAATAATGTATACACTATGGAAATTAATTAATTCACACACCCACATCCTTCCGAATACATAATAAAAAGGGGTTTTAGTTGCAGAATGCATAGACTAGGAGGATAGACTGACAGTAGTAGGACAAGTGAGGGTACTGCATCTATCTGTCGGTGTGTTACACTACTGGCAGACTTCACAAACTGGCTGCGGCCCTGCAGCAAAAGGAAGAAATAAAAACAAACATGGTGACGTAAAAGAGTAACCCCCCTCAAAAACATTTGCATCATATGTATTAAAAAACTATACCCTAACAAATATAAACTGGAAGAAAAATTCACAACACCTGATCCACCCCTCTCCCTAACCCCAACCAATGTCCAGTAAATTAAATGCATGTCCATGTCCAAGTTCAAGAAAAAGTAAACCTCAAGGTTCCTCAACTAGTCCCAACATCCCACCCACCATAAAAAAGATAAAAAATGGGGCAAGAGTCAAAGACTGAGGTTAGTGATGATGATGACGTGTAGCGGCAGGAGTGCCGGCTAGTTCTCTCCAGGACCTCCTCTAGCTTGGCCTCCAGGTGCGCCACCCTGAGGAGCACGCACACTAAAAGTTCCTGCAGGAACAACAGGGGTGGGCAGCAGTAGATGTTGATGATGGGCGGCTGCCAGAACACGGTGCCATTCCACCAGAGGCACAGGGGGGCTGGTTGTGCCCAGGGGCATTTGAGGAAGAACCTGCAGCTGCTGCTTCCACCTCCTTCCCCGCCAGGGCAACCAGCTGGGGATATTCATCCCGGATGGCCTCCAGCATCCTTTGCAAGGCCCTGGCCACCAGCTCCTGCCTAGTGGTTTGGAAAGGAGTAGCTATATCAAGAAAGGAAAAAAGAGAAGTGTAGCCAATAATCTTAGCAAAACAGTAACACAAAATCCAATTACACAGTTAACAATTATAGTGGCACAGTAGTAGCAGTAGCATTAGCAGCTGTGGTATCCTCTCCTCCTCACTTCACTTCCTCTGCCCCTAAGATTTGGATGTGTTGATTATACTTTCAGGCATTATGGAGTAGAGCACAAGTATTCTTTTCCTCACTTTTGTATAGCACAATTAATCTTGTAGGCATGCCAGCCTAGTCAGCTTGTGCCGTAGACAGACATACTTGTGTTGCAGACTCATGTACTTTACAACTGTCTGCATGTGGGGCAGCTGTACTACACAATTATATATTTCCATTACGGCCATACTCCGTTAAATCAATGGCAAATGCTCAGACAATTTCACATTCACCCTGACTACACTACTGCAATAAGGCACATGATGAGGGTTAATGATGACATGCTTATGGATGATGAGAAATGGCAGCACAACATCATGTCACTCATGTGATGATGATGATGATGATGATGTAAGTACTAGTTACCATGCAGCCGATAGGCCACCCATGGCTGACACAGGGAGGGGACTGGAGCGGAAGTGGGCATCAGATTCAGAGGGAGGCCATTATGAGTAGGATAAATAATATTCCTGCACACTATATGTGTTCTGCTTGCAAACTACTGTGAGTCAAGGGAGTATTCAATTCTGAAATACAAGTACAACCTCAAACCTTTGAATCAAAAACCTTCCAACAAAACAGTCCTTGTTCTTCCCAGGGCTTGTTGTTTCATTTACATTCAGTGCAGTGCTCTTCTAGCATTACTATTAAGGGTGGGCATAGCGCATAGTGTTGCCTACTTCGCGATAGGCGTAGTAGGCAACACTACGCACACGCCATGGCGGAGCGAAGTTGCCTGCCACCCGCCTCCCTCCCGCCCTCTTCTAAAATGCCCAACAACATTTAAAACAATGTAAAACTAATTAAAACGACTTACCGGAGATGCGGCATCCCGGGGCTCCCTCTTCCTAGTTTCTCGCTGACTTCTTCCTGACAAATTCACATGCGCGGGTGCCCGCACATGCGCATTTCTTGCGAGCCTTGTGGCTTTGGTAGCCTCAATGTCTTAATACTAATCCTAACCTTCTTATTGCGCCACAGGAATTTAGTGAATATTTTATCCATTTTCAGGTGACAGTCGTCTGTGAGGAGAATTAGGAGCATGCTTGACAGGTAGTTTATCAGAGGCATGATCATCATTTTTAAAGTTTTGATTGGTCCCCACCATGTCATGAATTTTGTTGACCAGCCTTCTAATTGTGTCTTTACTTTGTCTAGCAGGAGTTTCTCATTGTGGCATAGCGTGTTTATTAGGTCATTGCCAAATAATTTTCCTAAGTATTTGATGTGACCTGTCTGACCTGTCTGCCAAGACAGGACTGACTCTCCTAGCATGTCTCTGGAAAAGTAGATGTTTAGTGGTTTACATTCTGATTTTTCATTATTTCATTATTCAGTTTGTATCCCGAAAGTTTGGAGTATTCCGCTATTGTGGACATTAGTGCCTTTATTGAGGGCTTTGGCTGCTCTGTCATTATTAGAATGTCACCCGCGTAGGCGGCAAGTTTTACTATGGACCCATTAATGTCGACCCCTTTTATGTTGTCATTAAGTATTATGTCCTGAATGAGGGGTTCAAGAGCCAGAAGGAAGAGTGACAGCGAGAGCGGGCACCCCTGTCTTGTTCCTTGTTGGAGCTTGAATGGCTCAGAGAGTGATCCATTTACCGTGATGCGGGCTGAGGAGTTTCAGTAGAGGGCCATTGTCATTCCGATATAGTCCTTCCCTAGGTTAAAGGAGGACATGCATTATTCTAGGAAGGCCCAGGATACTTTATAGAAGGCCTTCTCTGCGTCTAGTGCTATAGCTACTGCCTGTTTTGTTCTCGTGGAGACTTGTTCTAGCACATGGCAGAATAGTTGTGTGTTGTCGCTGTACATAAGGTTTCACATAAAGACGACTTGGGCATTATTTATTAATTTGGGTAGGACTGTGTTCAGTCTGGCCGCTAGGATTTTGGCATAGATTTTACAGTCCACATTGATGAGGGATATGGGTCTATAATTTTTCGGTAGTTGTTTATCTTTGCCTTCCTTTGGGATAATTATTATACTTACTTCTGTCATGGATTGTGGGACCTTCCCTGAGGTTGCTGCCTGGTTAAATACCCTTGTCATGGTTGGTCCTAGTTGGACTAGGAAGGCTTTATAGAAATCTGCAGGATATCCGTCTGGCCAGGGGCCTTATTTTTTTTTAAAGACTTAACTGCCATTTCAATCTCTGTGCAGTTGATTTCCTGACCTAATCTTGCTGTGTCTGCGGGGTCTAGCTTTGGAAGTCTCAGTCTGTCTAGATATTTTGTGCATTCTTCTTTCTTGAGTACCTTGTCTGACTTGTATAGTACTGAGGAGAAATCCTGGAATGTCCTCAGTATTTCTTTGTGTCTTGTGTGTGTTTTGTTGTTTGAGTCCGTGATTGTTGAGATCGCTACCTGGTTACGTTTGTGTTTCAGGTATGATGCTAATAGTTTCCCTGCTCAATTGGATTCGCAAAGGTTAAGTGCTTTGCATTTGTTGAACCATAGTCCTGCTCTTTCGCTTATCATTTTATTGTATTTATACTTTTGTTGTGCTAGGGTGTTTAGGAGTGCGTTGTCGTTTTTGGTGTTTATGTGTTCAAGTTCTAACTTTTTTATCTCCTCCTCACATTGGGTTATCCTTTGGTTTGACTTTTTGTTTATTCTAGCTTTAAAACTGATTATTTTACCTCTGAACGTTACTTTCAGGGCCTCCCATATTGTATTAGTGCTGGTCTCTGGGGTATCATTGTGGAGTAGGTATTCCTCTATGGCTTCCTCAATTTCTCTTTTGTTGGTCGGGTATGAAATGGCTTAGTTCCGGAAACGCCACCTTCTAGGGATTGTTTCATTGACACAGCCACTTAGTTTTAGGCTGATGGCTGAGTGGTCAGAGACTAGTCTTGGTGCAATCGCAGAATCTTCAATCAAATGTGTGTATCCCCCTGACATTAAGATATAGTCTATCCTTGTGTATGACTTATGAAGGTTGGAATCGAAGGCGTAGTCTCTAGTGTCAGGGTGTTGTAGTCTCCATGCGTCTTTGAGGTTGAATTTGGAGCATATGTTCTGAAGAGCTGCGTGGGAGTTGATGGGATGGTACTGACCGGAGGACTGTCTGTCTACTACGTGATCTAGTGGAATGTTGAAGTCTCCTGCTACAATCGTGAGTTCGCCCTGTGGGATTTTGCCTAGTGTGGCAGACACTTCGGTCCAGAATGTAGGGTCGTCCGTGTTGGGGCCATATATGTTTGCCACATGGAACCTTTGTTATAAGAAGTCTGCCCTTCTTGTCATGTATATGGGAGTTTATCATGATCTTCGATCTCTTGGAGACTGGGGTCAGGACCCCCCTCTTCTTTTTGCCTGCTGGGGAAGTCGCTAGCTGCGTTATCCATTTGGCCCTGAGTAGTTTGGCGTTTTCCTCATCTAGTTTTGTTTCTTGTAGTAGTATTGTGTCGCTTTTGGTCTTTGCCAGGTAGTCCTACGTTTAAGGGGGTGATTTAAGCCCTTGACATTGAGGGATGTTATATTGACGTCTGCGGCCAGGGTGAGAGTTTTGCTATTGGTCATCTGGTGTATTGTAGTGCGGTGCTTGTATGTGCCCAACACTCAGGGTTCTGCGCTGCTTCTTGTCTCCTAGAAAACTGTGTTGCCCCCTTTTGTTCTGGTTAGGATCGCCTGCTCTAGTAGATTGACATGTGCAATGGTATTCAAGGTAAGGAAAGAACAAAAGGATAGAAAGTACAGAGGATAGATACCTGAGATATCCTGGTGCGGTCCCCCCCTCCCCGGGCCCTCCTCCCTCCCACCCGTCCCTCCCCTCCTTCTTCACTAGATTGTCGAAGGTGCGACGGCAGGATCGCCATTCCGCCTCTCGGAGCGGTGTTGTCTTGTAGAGTCAGTTTGTAAACTCCAGTTTATTTAGTACTTTAGATCTGGCCTTGGTGTGCTCGGTATTAAGTATGAGATAACCAAAGTGAAAGGATACGTTGTAGTCCCTGAGATTTCCTTTTATCTGCTTCGGTCTTCCCCTCCGCATTAGTGCTCCGGCATGCTGGGTATTCGGTAGTGTCTGCCGTGAGTATGAGGTAGTTGTTGCTGCTTTGACAGGGCAATATTTATTCCTGGTGTGATCATCGGTCTCTGTGAGGTAGGGATGTTGTAAAGGCATTGGCGCCTCGTTGATCAAAGTATTTCTTTCACGAGGCTGCCCCCTCGGTGTTAGGTTCCGGCGAGGGGCGTCTTTTTGCTGAGCCGTGAAGCGCGGTGTCCATGTCTTGGGTTGGTGGTCCATCTAGGTAGCGGTTCAGATCTTGGGGGTCTGTGAAAAAGTGTTTTTTCCCGTTGTCTATTTTCTTGAACTTTGCAGGAACTATGAGCAAGAATTGTATGTTTCTACTTTTGAGTCTCTGGCATAGGGCTAGGAAGCCTTTCCTGGTGTCCACCGTGGGTTTTGAGTAGTCCTCAGTTAGGATGATCTTGTGACCCTTCCAGTTGATCTAGCGGTTTCTGCGTGCATAGTTAAAAATGTCTTCGGTGTATTGTGATCTCAACGGTTTGCATATGATAGGACAAGCGTATTGGGACGTCGCTGACTTGAAAGCAGGCACCCTGTATGCCTTGTCCAGCTCGAATTGTCGGGTGAATTTTAGATTGGTGAGCTTAGGGATCAGGTCTTCTAGAAATGTGGCGCAGGACCCAGACACATCTTCTGCCCCTTCTGGGATCCCAAGTATTCGTATGTTCCCTCTGCGGTTCCTATTTTCAATCTCCGCCGTTTTTGGAGGTTCCCAGTTACCTCTGCTAGTGTTTTCACCTCTTTTCTTGCAATGTGGGAAGAGTCTTCTGTGTCACTGATCCACTGCTCCGCTGCTGCAAGTCTGATGTTCACTGAATTCAAGCCGGCTCTTACTGCTGCAATCTCTAGTTGGATTGTGTCAGTGCTGAGTTTTGTGGATTTCACCAGGTCATGCACTTCCGCCAGTTGCTTAAGTATCATTTCCAGGGTGCTATTTATGTCAGGTTTTGTTTGATCTGCAAGTCCGATGTCACTGGCTCTCGTTTGCTCTTCTTCATTTGCTGTTGCTGCAACCTCATTTCTCTGTCTGCCATGTTCCTTGTCGTTCTTTGCTTGACTGTTTTATCTTTTCTGCTTTCTTGGTACTTCCCCCGTGTGCTGATTGTTTGGTCTCTTCTGTCTCTATCGTTCTCCCATTCTTTCTTGTTTCTGTTTTGCTTGAGTCCCTGCGGGGCCTGTATGCTGCTCTGAGGGGTAATGTCCTTGTCCGCCAGTTGTTGTTTTCGGCTCTTTTTGCATGATTCCTCTCTTTCATGCGGTTTCTCTTTGCCCTTACTTGACACTTCTTTTCATTCTTTAACCCAAGCCTGCAGGCTTTGTGTGTATCAGCGCTGATTTCTAGATGTTGTTTGGTCTCCTTCTCTGTTGTTCTGGGTTGGGTCGGGTTGCGCGTAAGAAGGGTCTTTGTGACCTTTCCTCCCCCCTCTCTTCCGCGCCCTCTCTTGGCGTTGGTTTTTTGCTTCCAGGGTCCCACCACTTTTCGCCCCCCCGCTTGTATATTGGGGAGTTAGGGTGAAGAGCCCTTGGGGCACTTGTGAGTTGGTGCTGCTGCTCTACGGGCTGCCCTCGGCTGACTGGGCTGATTTGTGTGGGCGCGATATGGGGTGTGGGTTTTTTGTTCTGTGGTGATGAGGTGTGTTAATTCTTGTTGGATTGGTATTTCTCTGCACGCCGCCAATCTTGCTTTCGCGTCTTTGGTCGCCATTTTGTGTCCCGCGTTGCTCCGCCGTTGCTTCTATCTTTTTAATATTTGAAGCTCATTCTTGAGCGCTTTGGGTGTCCTGTCCAGCGTGAGTGACCACCATTACTGATTGAGCATGATGAGACAGTAAAAGAAACTAAAGCCTACTCATCTCACAACTCACAAACCTGTGGATATACCTTACTTGGACATGCAATCTGCATAGCACATTAGTGCTACTAGTAGTAGCAAGGAGTCCCTACTAGTACTAGTAGTAGCCTAGGACCAATGGGTTCTCTCAGTCTTACAGAACCACTACTAGTCAATCCACATAAGGGGAGAGAGAAAGCTCAGTGAAACCCAGAAGAAAGCAAGCTATAAAGAGACTGTCTAACACAGAGTCAGAGCAGAGTTTAGTCAGATGCAGTTTGATTTGATGTAAGCAAAACACTGTTAGTAGTAGTCCTAGTACTTAGTAGTAGGGAATGGAGCAAAAACAAGAATTTAGAAACAGACAGATTGAAGAGGATTTTGGAAAAATTAAAACTAGAAAATGGAAATAATAGAGTGGTAACAGTTAGGGAAATATTAATACATTACAACACCAGGAGGACTTACTGGAGCCAGCAGAAGGGCCTTCTTTACCTGAGGCCACTTCCCCATGCTCCTGGGAGGCCCCTCCAGCTCCTGCACCCGCCGCACTGCCAGTTGCCCCAGTCTTCTTCTTGCCCCTGGATGCTGACCATGTAAAGAGACAAAAAATGATTTGTGTTAAATATATAATTGCTCTAAAAATATTTTTAGACAGGAAATGGAAATTGCAATAACATTGACCTATGCTAAATCAATCGGATCGACTTATTCGACTAGTAGTAGTCGACTAATATGAATTGCAGTCAAGTACCGTCCGATCATTATTACTACACAGTTCAATTCCGATTCCTGAATCCTAAACATACCTATCCCGCCTATTCCTGACTTTGGAATGAATTGCAAAAAATTATATTTGCTTATAAGTTCCGATCTCATTCCCAATCATCTCTGGGTCTCAACTCCAACAACCCCCTTCACGGGCCAATTACTAAGTCTGCATTTATTCTTCTTAATGCATAGATGGACCCATTTATATTGCATACACCAAATTGGTTGGTTGCTATTCACTCACTACAAGAAATACAAAAGGTTCTACTAGGACTGAAGTCATGTGAGAGGACGCGTCACGACGCAGGCCGCTAACTTACCAAATAATACTAACTAACTAACTAACTACTACCACTATCTTAGTGACAGGAGACAAGACAGCCTGACAGGACATAGGAAAGGACTGGAGTCTTTCTTATGTGGATTACCTACCTAACTTAAATTCTCTTACGTCTCTTACATAACCAGCCCAAGTGAGCGCAAAGTTGCAGACAAGTACGATTAGTTAGTAGAGCTGATCACGTGTCTGGAAGTAACAATCGCATAATATAAGATTTTTAAACATAGGTTACCGGCATGCAAGCAGCAACAGCATGTTAGCTATTTGCGAAAAAAAGAATATTCGCAATAACACAGAACAGAAGAACACAAAATAGCAATATAGTAATATAAATAGCTATTCACCAAGACCCGGGACCTCAACACCTAGCAGGTCATGCTCCTGGTCCAGGATATCGGACCACCGGTGCGTCAATTGGTTATGGGTGCACCAGCCCCCAGTGAAACACTGCCAGGGGCCCACTTGCTCACAGCCAGTGATGCTCTCGGAGTCCTTACACGGACCCGGCCTGCCACCTGCTGCCAGGGTTAAGGGGAGGTGGCACTAGATGAAAAGAATTGTGCGGCCACTTCCGCCTCACTGAATA
Organism: Lissotriton helveticus; assembly: GCF_964261635.1. Classification (NCBI taxonomy): domain Eukaryota; kingdom Metazoa; phylum Chordata; class Amphibia; order Caudata; family Salamandridae; genus Lissotriton; species Lissotriton helveticus. The sequence continues at coordinate 959,861,665 of NC_136061.1, read as the reverse complement.
AGGCCTGTGCCTGCACCCCTTGTGGGCGCCTTAACTCGGAGCCCTCCTCTTAGTCTTCCCATGGCCCTTTGCCACGGTTTTGGTTAGGCAGGGGGCGGAAATGAATAGGTAGGAACTAAGAAAGTAAGTAAAAGAAATAAAAAAAGCAAGTAATAGAAAAAGAGTGAAAAATGCAGCAAAAACACACAAAAAGTAGGAAAAAATGCAAGATATACAATCAGGAATGGAGAGGGATATATAATAAATAAAAAAGATCAAAAAAAAGTTTCTAGAAATAAAGGATTTGAAAGTTAAAGAGAAGATAGAAAAACAGGGCCAGAACCAAAGCAAAAAGTGAAAAACAAGATGGCTGCGCCCATTGGCTACCGCGTGGTGAAGTTTGCTCGCTATTTCCCCTCGAGCATACACAAAGCGTCCCCGAACATGCAATACGCATTCCCGAGGGAAGGAAGAACACATCACGAGCGGGCAGAACAAGCAACTACTCGTAGCTCGTGGAGTTTTTTGCGGCTTTGCTGAATTCCACGTAGCGCGACTACGCGAACTCTGCCCAGGGGTAATTAGGACCTCTTCCCCTTCTCTAACGCTTGGGAATTCAGATTCTTCCAATTCTGAGAGATCCAGGCATGAAGACAAGCCTGGCCCCAGCAAACGTAAGCACAAAATGCACCACGAAGAATCACCGAAACATTAAAAAGTGCTAGAGTTTGAATCGACTGAGATCATTCACCCTCGCTCCATCTCCTGGCTTCCCCGACAAGAAGTGGCTGACTATGTGCAGTCCCATATTTGCCAGGGTTTTGACAAGGATGTAAGGGCGCGACTGCAGTTGGAATGCCCCAGACTGGATCTCCCCAGTAAAGTGATCCAACTATTTTGACTTTTCTTACAAAGTATTCAAGCAATCCCAAGAAGGGGCTTGACCATGCCTGGCGTAACTGACGGAATAAGTTCTGAATGTCTCAGGCCCTCTCCGAAGATCCTGAAATTGGCTTTTCAGGCCAAGGATTCCAAAACCCAATCAATCCTGATGTCTTGATGGGATGGCCCTAAGGCTGTGTGCCAGGTTAGCATCGCAAATTGTAAGATTTCCACAGAGTGTAGGCGCATCATTATTATAAAAATTGATCCTAAGCTTAACAAGCTGGCTTTTTCTGATGCAGGACCTGTAGCAGAAGGTTTTTTCTTTGGGGCCCCGGATTGCATCTGGTGCTCAATCTGAAGGACTTCAATGCTTGGTTAGTCTACCAGCCCTTCAAGATGGAGGACATCTATATTTTGTAAGACATTCTTCAAGAGGGAGATTGGATGGTGCATCAGGATTAGAAAGATACATACTTAACCATCCTTATTTTTGCCCCTCATTGTCATTTTCTACAGTGTCTGTGGCTAGGTTGTTGTTACAAATTCAAAAGTCCTTCCTTTTGGGCTCTCTTCTGCACCATGCTTAACGAAAATCTGAGGCCAGTGGTAGAGTCCCTTCGAGTGAGGGCACCCGCCTGCGCCTCATCCCTGGTGGTCCAGAGGTGAATCTCTCTACTTTCCTGTTTCCTCCTCATCGCTTGTTTCTGTTTTTTTACCTTTTTTTTTCTTTTTCAATTTTTCCTTTGTATTTCTCCTATTTTGTGCCTCTTTCTTCCCACCTCTGCCGCTGCTCGTTCCCCACGGCCCACCTCCGTACAGTGCCTCTCACAGCCTCGCAGCTGACCAGCCTTCCCCAACACTACTTAATGCCAGCCACAATGCAGTCGTGCTAAATGCAAGCCTGCCTGCACCCATACGTGCCTGGACTGCAGCCACCGCTGTGGAGCCTAGTCCCCACACCTTTCACAACTACGACACCAGCATCCTCTATGCCCTCAACACTAGATATTCCACTGCCTGCCACCTCGCATCACCGAACGACACCCAGGGCCTATTTGCCTCCCGCAACTGCACCTTCGCCTACCTTCACACACAGGATCCACCTACCGGACGACCCACAAGTACCAATTCTGTCCACCTCAGCTGCATCCTACTCAACTCACTCTCCCTCAAGAAAAACGCTATGGAGATCTGTGACCTGCTAGACTCCATCTACCCTGAAGTCACCTTCTTCAAGGAAACCTGGATTAACCTCACCTCAGTCATGGGCATCTTAACAAACATCCCTGATGGTTACAAAATCATCCACAAGGACTGCACCAAACAACCGGGAGGAGGCATTGCCACTGCACACAAAAACACCCTCCACATTACAACTAGCTCCGACGGCCACTCACTTGACAAGGAGTACCTCCACTTCCAGTTCTCAGACCAACCCCCACACCACCCTCCACAGCACCCTCATCTACAGACCTCCTGGGCCCAGTCCCCCTTCAGCAAATCCTTAGCGACTTCCTCACACACCACGCTCTCAGCTCAACAGACTACATCCTGCTCGCCGACCTCAATTTCCACCTGAACAACCTCAATGATCGCAATATCTCATCCATACTTGACAACCTCACCACCATCGTACTCAAACAACTGGTCACCTCCCGAACCCATTCAGCAGGACACACGCTTGACCCAATCTTCTCCGCAATCAACAACATCTCCGTCAGCCACACCTCCGAACTACACTGGACAGACCACCAGTGCATACAATTTTTCACCAAACCCACTGAACTCCACTGCTACCTGTACTAAAGCTGGAACGAGGTCTCTGAAGACCAACCCACCACCTCCCTTTACAAAACCCCACCGCCAACATCCACGGATGCCAACGCCTCATCATGCAACCTCCACCGATGGATCGCCGACTGCACCAACACACTGGCTCCCATCAGGAAACCCTCCGGCAAGTAGCCCTCCAAGAATGCCAGCTGGTTCTCCCTCGCACACCAAGAGCCCAGGCACACCTGCAGATGGCGCAAACAAAATGGGAGTCTAGAGGGAAAGACAAAACTAGGACGCCCTCCACTCAGTAAGTCATCAAACAACACAAGTCCTAGTTCTCGAGGCAATATTTATCTCTTGATCTGTGAACATTCTGTGTTGTCCTAAATGTGTAGATCAGAGCTAGGTTGCTTTTTATAAGGGAAATAGACTGAGACATCTTGACAATCTCTAGAGTAAGAGATGTCCTGGGGTGATTAATGCCTAACCAGTGATGTTCACAGATCAAGAGATAAATATTGCCTCGAGAACTAGGACTTGTGTTGTTTGATGACACCTGCAGATGGCTCAAGAAAAGATAGAGGAGCAGCAAGACCTCGGCAGAGCCTTCAAAACTGACACCACACACCACCACTAAGAAAACTGCCATACAGGAACATATCAACGTCAACGCACTCATCAGCAAAGAACTCTTCATAGTGATCGAAAAATTCACCAAACCCAGCATGGAATCCTCAGACATTTCCCACCTCCCAAGACCTCAGAGACAACCTCGCCACCTTCTTCCACTGCAAGATCATAGATATCTACCTACGACAGCTTCGCAGCCCAAGACCAATTCACCCCACCCGCAACCACTGCACCCAAATGTTCCAGATCCCAGCCGACCCTGCTCAACTGGACCACCTTCACCGTTTTCATAAACCCCTTAGGTTTATGAAAACCATTCACTCTGGAGCACTCTTGGACCCCTTCCCCCACCACTTCTTCAACATTTGAAACCCTTCTAAAAGAAACCAGACATAAAAGGGTTGCCAACTTCCCTGATAATTGTTTCAAATTCAAAAATCTGTTACCTGGCCATCTTTAAAACAAGCATAGGAGTACATTTACATCCCATATGCCACTGTACCTAGCCCTTGGAGGGCTTCGCAATTTGATACCCTTCATCACCCAAAAGACCAGTGGATCTCTACCTATAGAAATTCCTCCTACTAAGGCATGACCTACTGCCACTGCATACCTATAAAAATTAATAGTTCTATAACCTAAATCCTTTTCATACAAACCTGTTAAAAAATTTAAAAAAATCTATGACAGATGCTTTCAAACATTGTGTACTGTGACAGTAGCAAACAAATTGTCAAAGTACATGATCATCCTTATACCTCTTTCTCTTAGAAATTTTGCAACTGGACGTAAAACCTTTGTAAAACACCATGGTGCTGATGCCAACCCAAATGGAAGGCATGCATACTGATACAGGACTCCTAACCATTTGAATTGTAGTAACCTGCGACTCTCCTCTGCTATTGCAATCGTAAAATACGTATCCTACAGGTCCAATTTGACTAACCAATCGTTTTCCTGCAAAATATCCCTAAACAGATGGATCCCCTCTATCCTGAAATGTCTGTAAATGAGAAACTGATTTAAGTCCCTTAAATTTATTACAGGCCTCCAACCCTTGTCTTTTTTCCTGACCAAAACAATTGTACTCACAAAACGTTGACTTCCTTCAGATATCCTTTCTATGGCTCCCTTTTGCCACATTTCCTGACTTCCTCTTGTACTAACTTCTGTAGTTCCTCCTGAAATACAAGCTGCCTCGGCTCCCTCATCTGCCTTGGACTTCTCTCAAATTCTAAACAATACCCTTGGACTGTGTGGATCACCCAAAGATCCCTTGTCAAAGCTCTCCAATTTTCCATAAACCATTTCAATCTTCCGCCTACCCTTTTTGGGGAAGAACCAACAGGAGTTTTTATACCTACCTTGAACTCCTTCCAAAAACTGTGACTGACTTCTTGTCTGGCGTCCCCTGCTAGATCTTCCCCTTTGGGGATAAAATCCTGTAGCAGACTGGAATCCTGTGAAACTTCCTCGTCCATGATGTTGGAACTGGTAATGAGACCTTGCATTTAATCAGCCAGGAAAATGTCCCCTTGCCCCAGCCCGGTTAAAAACACCTCTGCCAAACACCCTTCTCAATGATGACTGAGCCTTCTCCAAACTGGTGAAGGTAGATACATACTTTCCTACCACCTTCACCAACCTATCACCAAACAAATAACCTTTTGGGTCCTCGGAAGGTTCTTTGTTTGCAAAATCTCCCAATTTTGGACTCATTTCCATTAATACTGCCTTAAGCCTTTCAGCCATTATAGCTGCATCAGCATTCCAGAGAAAGCAGTCTGGCCTCTGAGACCACAAACTCAACAAATTAGTATCTACCTGCACACCTTTGATCTTTGCCTCCTCTGCCATATCCCAAATCCTCGCCAATAGCCCCAGAATGTCTAGTAAACAATCTTAACACTCCTTAAGTGCCCTTTCTAACCCTTTTCTGGGATCTCTTCCCATTTTAAATAAGAAACTGGTCAAATCAGGATCTAAGTCAGGCGTAGCACAAGCCTTGTCATAAACTACCGGCCTAGAACTCTCTCCTCTCATTACTTCCCTGGATTCCTTCTCCAATGGCCTTCTTATCCATAGCTTCAAAAACTCCACCATATGTGGAAGTGGCCACCAATCTGCACTTCTTGGGTGCCTTTTCATTTCCGGGCTGAACATATACTCTCCTTCTGGCTCCTTGATGATCCCTTTCTCTTTTCTCTCCTTCTCAATGTTGTCTATATCCATGATCCAACCATCATCAAAATAATTATCCAACACAAATTCATCATCATCCTCATATTCCTGAATAATCTCATCCTCCCTATCTTGTCCAAATGTACTTGTGCCGCTAAGGACACCTTCTTTTGTGCTGCTAGGGACACCTTCATTTGTGGCGCTTAGTACACCTTTCTCTTTTTACCTTCCTTCTCCCTTTCCCTGTTCTTTTCTCTAAATTCTCTTCCTCATCTCCTGCCAAAATACACAGCCTTTCTCTTTCTTCTTAAAACACTTTCAAATGCATCCCTTACAGAGGATCTCACCTATTCCTGCACCATCTTCCTCAAAGATGATTCTCCTGCACCAGATGATACTCCATCTTCGCACATATCTAACACCAAATCGTGTAAAAAACCAAACCTCCCTGATATTCCAAACTTTTCTTTTCCTTTTCTGCTTTCCTTTTTTTATGCTCAATTGCAAATGTGACTGTTCTGACCAACCACTCTGTCGAAAAACCAGCTCTCTGGCAGTTAAAATCAGTTGGTCTGAGTAACGATCGCTGCCTACTTTAGTAAGAACGGTACTTTCAACCAACCTGTGCACACTGTGCGCCTACCTACCCAAAATGGCCACCACGTAAAGTCGTCATGCACACATGCGTGATGATGTCCTGACCACCACTACGAGCGTCTCCAAGGAACAAACCTGTTCCCAAGAAGCATTCTCTCTCTCTAGAGATCTTGTGTCAGCACAGGTCAGTTAAATTTAAACTTACCGTACATGGAGCGCGAGCTAAAACGACCACTCGCATTGCTACAGAAAAGCGATGTCCAAAAACCTCTAACTCTTCGAACCTAACAACAAAATGCCTCAAACCCATAAATTGGGTTAAATCAATAAAGAATAGCTTCATTACCCCAAATGTAACCTATTATACTACTTAAAATAATGTTAAATAAAACGGAATCAACACAAAATCTCCAAACATATTCTATTAAACTAAAATAGAATCCCAAACAAAATCTATCACACAAAAACATTTAAAATAGCACCTGTCTGATGCAATACTTATCTGTCAAGATGCAGCACATAAAAGAAAAAGATGGCTGCTGTGTTGGGACTTATATATCCTTTGACATTCTAGTTCTGGAATTTTTTTATGTTAGTGTTGTTTGCTTTTAAGTGCTGCAAGGAGTGGCAAATAAAAGATGTATGCATAATGCTAGCCTCCGGTCTTGACATGAAATCCATTTTCCTCTATAGACCTACTGCTTGAGAGTCAAGGAAATTAAATCACTGGTATAAAGCAGGCAGGGGATATGTATAGTGCCTATTCTGGGTTAGAAGGAGTGGGTAGATTTAAGAGTAGAGGGATGATCTGCTACATTGAGACTTAACAAAGTTGGAATGAGGACACCTCCTTGACCCAGGCCATTTAGTACTGGTATTCCTTTCAACAGTGACCCTGAAGTATCAATCTCTACCTGTGCAAGGGATTGTGGGGGCACATGTTATAGTTATCTCACTAACAATAACGGCTGAAATTCACTGGTTTTGTACGAGTCCTTTTAAAACATTGTTTTTTAAACATGGATGGGGGTTGCATGGCCACCCTCCCAGGCCGATCCCATCCCCTGCGGCCTGGCCACAATACTGGGTGCCCTGGTCCCACCCAGGGCACCTAGTTTTTCACGTTGGGGAGCGTGGACGAGCCCGTAGGCCCCCGTGGTCCCAGCCTGTTCCTCGCATCCTGGGGGAGTTGGCATTGCTTTTGAACAGAGGGAGCTGCTGAACATGCAACTCCCTCTGTCCTAAAGCAATTCTGCTCCACTTTTAGTAAGCAAGAGTATTTTTTCTGCTTTCGCTTACTAGAAGCATAGCAGCAATTGCTATGGCATGATGGGAATGACGCTCCAGCCAAGCCATAGCAAACTGCAATGTCCTGGGAGTGGGCAGCCAGTACAATGCTGGAGCCAGCCCTGGGGGGTGGTGGTCTCCCATGCCCGAGCCCCCTTTTTGTAGTATTTAGCCCCAGGGAGATGCAGCATAGGGCCTCACTGGCATCACTCTCACAGAAATCTGTTTGGCGATCCTCGGGCCAGCGGGGGAGCCACACAGCTTCTGTGGCAGTAATTTACATATTTTGCCTCAGGGAGATAGTGGTCCCCGGGGCTGCAGGGAAGGCCGTAGTAGTTTACATATTTTGCCACAGGAAGGTGGCAGTCCCCGGGGCTTAGTATAGTCCTAGGACTATAAGCCCCCCTCCTATGCCTACACAATGCCCCCCGGGACTTGGCCGTTAATGAACAAAGTGCAGGAGCACGCACTTTCGTGGACCCTGCTGAAATATATTTTTTTATGCTTTTTTGGGCCCTGTGGGGTTCAAGTGGGACCCCCCTCCCAAAAGTCCTAGAGGGTCAGGGTGTTTCTACCCTGCCCCCACCTCAGCACAATAAAATCAAAACGGGGCAAAAGTTCGGGCAAAAGCTCGAGATGACAGGTATCCCGGTAGGACGGGAATTGACCATAGACGCAAATCTTATACAAATACATCGGCCGAAGGAAGCCATGGACATGCCGCCATCAATAATGGAGAAGAAGAACTCAAACATCAACGGTAACACCGAGAATATCATCATGACTAGTGAATTAGGTCATGAGGGCAACAAGGGCATAAGTAAAAATGAGGATGGCGCAAGGAAAGAGGAAACTGTAACTTCACCAGAACAGTCAACAAAGATGGAACCCTCATTAGTAGTCCTCGATATAACAAATAACGAATCCATACTAGTATCCAAGGCATCAGAAGGGATGCGAAATAAAGATACAAGCCAGAAGAATTGCATACCAGAGGTGATCGAAATCTCTTCTTATTTAAGGAAAGAGGAGTGGGAGGAACTCATGGCGGCTTATCCGAAAGACCTGAGCGCAAGTAGGTCGGCCAGTGAGTCAACAAAATGTGGAACGGCACATCTGGAGATAAATATAGCAGAAATAGGGGGGCCAGGAATGGCGCAACTCTTAAAAAAGCCACCCGTGCCCCAAGAAGCGAGACTCAAAGAGTGCCACGGAAATCAGAATACAATTCCGGCTCAGGCAACTCCAGCTCAGGATAGGCAAGACAGCGCATGGCCCAGTCTTCTTAACACAGTACAACTCTTGGTGGATGCAGCACACTACCAATCGGAAAAAATGGATGCCCAACTAACATTGTTAGACACGCTGGCAGTATTTGTAGTTGCAATAGATGGGAAGCTGGGCGCGTTAAACTCGCTTCTTCAGAGCAAATCAAACCAACTTGAGGACACCAAAAGGAGAAACGGCATTGATTGTGAATGTGGCCCAATCATTGATAAACTGGCCACCCTGCCAACACTAATGTCAGACTTATGTGGACACCTCAAAAGATCTACCGAACATAGTCAGAAGATCGGCAGTGAAGTACTGGGTTGCCCAATATTAAATGGTCCTAGCAAAGTGCCAACAGCACAAACAGAGGAGGCTGAGGCTGACGCCACCTGCAGCAAGGACACCAATGTCAAACGGCATGATCACCCAAGAACGGTAGAGAAAACTCAGGATACAGGGGAGAATAGGACGGAGCCATCAACGCCTCTATTGGCAGGTGTCGAAGACGGCACGGACACAAACTATAAATTAAATGCCAAACAGAGGAGAGCGAAAAAACTTAAAGGGAGAAAACAGAAGCTCTGCTCTAAACGTGAAGGCTTTAGGCAACTTTTTGGGCAAACAAAGACTGAAGAACAAAGCATGAGCAACTTGGTGGAAGTAATATCATTAGATCGTGAACACAACAAAAGAGGTGGTCCATCTGAAGATATTGCACAACCAGTAAATAAAAGCTCAGTGAAAATAGTAGCTGATCCATCAAGCAATCAAGCCGTGGTGCCCCAACATTCTGGGACCATCTCCTCACTGGCCGACCCTGGGTCATGGAGCGGACTAACGCACAATATGAAACCTCGCTCAAAACTCATGGGAAGCCCGAAAGCTTTAATAAGCCCAAGGGGAGAAAAAAAGGAAGACGAGATCTAGGACTCACTGAGAACCAAATATCAGCCATCAGCAAAGAAACTGTGCCAACCTATGTACAAGCGGACCAGCCAACGACAACAATTGCACATGCAGCCCTGACCTTAAACAAGCAGCTTCCACGCTGTGAAACCTCTGGTCCAACTGAATGTGCAAGGGATCAAAGCTCAGCATGGGAGCACCATCAAGAGGGCTCTCGGGAATCAGCAAATTCAATAAGTAACATGAAGCTGATAGCAACACTAAACACGGACAATGTGGTTGGAGGCGCCATCAACCAAGGGGAAGCTTCGGACGCCATATGGTTTATCCCCGACTATATCTCCAAAGGGAGACACGATACCCTTAACAGAGGTAACATCTTGCGATTATTGGCTCACATCCCTTCACTGACATCTGTGGCAAGCTCGGACCTGAAGTCCATCGAATTCATAGCTGTGGAAGGCACAGGAAAAGAAGCGACGAAGACGACTTGGGCTTCGGCAGACCAGGCACAAAAGATCCTTACGGAATCCGAGACTTTTAAAAACTGGGGCATCATGTTGAGGCCCTTTTCAAAGCCTCGATACCCGGATGTACTGTGCTCTGAGAGGAACCTGAACCTGAGGGAGCACGCAGAAGGCAGTAAAAACACGGTTCTTAGGGGTGCTGTCGGGCCAAGTTGCATTGATAGAAATGGGTTCCTTGAACTCACTCTAGGGGAGCGACATGGAAGACAAGCCCCTAACGGGTGGCAGGAACAAAGACGGTAGTGAGAACCATAACAAACAGCAATTGACATGCACAGCGGACAACAACGGAGCACCTACAGGATCAATTGTGTCTATGTTCGTGGAACATAAATGGCCAAGCATCAAAAATGCTTGACTCGGACTTCATAGCTTATATACGGTCCTTTGATCTAATCGCGCTACAAGAAATCTGGCTTGCTGAGCCTCCGCACCTTCAGGGATACCTACGCTTTTTCTCTGGCGCAAAGAGCCTAGCCAAATATGGTCATTTAAGAGGAGGCTTGGTAACATATGTAGCTACAACTAGCTTCGCGATGGGCAAAGAAATCGGGCCCTCAGCAACAGCTGCACTTGCAGTCAACCTGACTCTGACAACAGGACAAGGCAAGTCAATTAACACCTGCACCCTGGTCAATGCTTATATTCACCCCAAAGAAAAGAAAAAAGCAGCGGAGGAGCTATATGCATACATAGAAGAGTGTATCATGGGGGAAAAAACAGCGAATCTAATACTCACTGGGGACTTTAACCTCAATCTCATGGGATCAACACAAGAGGAGGGTATCATGGCACAAAATACATTCTGGGCCCTACCACAACAAGGCAAGCCACAAAGAGCCGACCAATCAAAACTAGGAAAGAAGGTACTTGAGGCATTAGAAAACTTTAACATCAGGGCACTAAACGGCAGGTTCACAGGGGATAACCCACCAGCCTCAACTTTTCACTCAAGAATAGCGAATAGTACGCTAGACTATACCTTCGTGTCACTTCCACTCTTTCGATTCATAACATCTTATCAGATTGGGAACCAAACAGACAGTGATCACTGTCCTCAGGAAATCATTATGGATCTTGCCAAACCGAATTACGAGCGTTCGACGGCTCCTAAAGAGTCCATCTACACCGTAAACTTCAAAAAGATCAAGTATTCGGTCGCAACGGGGGAACTTTTGATTGGACTGGCAAAAAAACACTATATGGAGCGCACAGGTATTAATGAAGTAGCGAAATGGGTGCAGTTTACTACTATCTTGGGGCAATATGCAACCAAGCCAAAAATGCGCACAAGGACGAATAACCTGGGCACCCTTCCCCAAGCATATAGAGGGAAAGTAAAAGAAATTAAATACTCAATCTCTAAGCTAATGAGAGCAGCACAGCAGGACCAGAACAACAAAGGGACACTGCATCAACTCTCTAAACTAAAAGCTTCACTAAAAAAAGTAAAATGGGAAGCAAACAGAACTAAAGAGGAACAACTTTGGGCAACACTCCATGAGGACATAAAAAAAAATGACAGTGCAAATTTTTGGAAAAAAATTAATTCATTAACGCACCCTGCAAAAATGGAGGTTACATCTAACATTGCAGAAGCAACTTGGGCAGCGTTTCTTGAAAACCACTTTAACCGAGATCTGTCGGCCAATCAGATTATGAGCAAAACTCTCATTGCACGAGCCCATGTTGTCGGCAATAAGCTACAAATGTGCCAAACTAAACAGGACATGGCAGGGGATGTAGATAATATATCTCTGGAACCTATAATAAAGCGGCAAATAAAGAAAGGAAGAAGGGAAGGTGCGCCGGGTCCAAATGGGATTCCGCCCGTCCTTTTTAAACAAGACACAGATTATTGGGCAGCGGCACTGGAACCCCTCTTTCGGGAGATCAGGTATACTAACATCCTACCAGACACTTGGAAGGGCTCCGTTATTGCCCCCATATATAAAGCAGGGGATAGAGGTCTCCCTCAAAATTATCGGTTAGTTGCCCTTATTGATAATGATGCGAAGTATTTTGCAGGTCTAATACTGGAAGAACTAAAGGCATGGGTCACGAGGAAGTCTCTCATACCTGTCAATCAAACAGGTTTCGTTAAAGCTCTGGGGACAACAACAAACATACTGTCTATGAGCATGCTTATAGATAAGGCAGAGATGAAAAAAATACCCCTGCACCTCTGCTTCATAGACTATAAGGCGGCATTTGACAACATCAACCGCAATTTACTATGGACAAAACTCAAGGATTGGGGTATTCCAAAAGGGTTGTTGGAGCCGTTAATCAATCTACATACAGACACTTGGATTCAGATTAAGGTGGGGGATGGCTCAATGCTGTCAAGGCGGATACAAACTAACAACGGCCTTAAGCAGGGTTGCGTGTTGGCACCCACACTGTTCAATCTGTTCCTGGCGGATCTTGTGCCCCTATTAAGTAACTGTAACTCACACTTGCCAAAATTAGGAGGCCTAAATCTACCATGCCTCCTATATGCAGGCGACCTGGTGTTAATAAGCCATACCAGAGTAGGGCTTCAAAATCTCTTAAACACAACCCAGAGATACTCCGAGCTAAATGATCTAACAGCGAACCTTGAGAAGACGCAAACAATGACAATCAGCAGGAACAAACACAAGAAAAGCTTCTCGTGGTTCTGGAATAACACCCGCATTAAAGACACCTCAGCGTATAAATATCTAGGTGTGAAGATTGACAGGGGTGGCCAATTCAGTGAACAAAGGGCCAGCATAAGAGGCAAAGGCCTCGCTATGGCAATCGCCTTAAAAACATTAAACAACACCTCTCTGGCCCTTCTCTGACCCCTCTACTACATGTCATACGTGCAAAATTACTACCAACACTAACTTATGGGAGTGAGGCCCATCGAGGCAGAGACGCCGTAACACTTGACAGTACAATCGTGACGGCATACAGAATCATCTTCGGCCTCCCAAAGCGATCCTCCCCAGCACAGATCAGATTGGAGTTTGGTATTCGGTCACAGGTTTTGGCACGACAAGGGGCATATATCTGCTCGTGGAACAAGGTAAGAAAAACGACTGAAGGAACATTAAATGAATACTTATGGAAAGAACTAGAGCAGACCCAAAACTCTCCAGCAGCAGAATATTTGGCAAAGAGCATAGTGAGCACCGGGTTGGCAGAACTCTGGGCGTCCCCGGCAGATCACAAATCAATTAACAAACTGGTGAAGAAATCGATTAAGCTTCAGTCATGGGTCCAGGATAAAGCCACCCTATCAAAAAGATCTCACGCATGGATGGTATTAAATACATACCTGACACAAGCCTTCCAGCCTTATCTTGGTCTAGGTTAGACAAAAAAAAACAAATTGTCCTTTTTAAGATATAGACTGGGCCTGCTTCCATGCATCCTACACCTCCCGCACTGGCTGAGATCCAAATCAGGAACATTATGCAGGCTATGTGGTATTGGGGCTGAAGACATGATGCACCTGCTATGCACGTGTGAAGAATTGCAAGAAGAAAGAAAGCTCCTGCTGAAACGCCATTTTATTTTACAGGGGGTACGCACACGAAGGAGTGCAGTGCTAACCTGTTTTTCAGCACAGGACCCTCAGCTGAGCTGCAGTTTCGTGAAATTTTTAAAAGCAGTGGGAAAAAAACTATTAAAAACTGATCAATGAATAATCTACAAACAGGACACATGATTTAATTTATGAATCACCTGTAAATTTTAATGAAAATTGTGGAAAAACATGAATAGTCTAACAGGCTACAGAGTGGATGAGAAGTATAAAAGGCCTAATGTGGGTGGCCAGCAAAGAACATCATTTTGTATGCTGAACTGTTTATGTTTATCGCAATCTAGTGTTGAATTGATCTTAAACGCATGGTTTTATGAGTATTTAATTCTGTTATTGTGTACTGTATCGCATTGGTTTTAATTAACTGTGCAATAAACTTCTATCTATCTATCTATCTGCCCCCTTTTCATTTTTTATTTTTACATCTTTCGAGGGACTCGGTTCAACCAAGTCCCAAGATAAATGCCAACACTTCCTGGTTGAAGTGTTGACAGCCAATTAAATTTCAGTAGGCTGTTGGGCACCTAGATATCTATATTTCTCAAATGTAAATATCTCTTTAACTACCAAACAGATATACACCAAATAACAAAAAGCACACTTTCTGCACCAACATCTAGCTTTCTACCAAATTTGGTGTCATTCCGTTCAGCGGTTTGGGCTGTAGTTGTGTTCAAAAAGAGAAAATCCCCATAGACCTAATATGGGGAAAAAGCATTTTGGGACCCCCTTTTTTCTCAGCCCCTGCTTGATGGATCACCCCGAAACTTTCAACACAGCAGCTGAACCAAAAAGGGGAAGTTTTGTGAATATTTTGTGATGCTTCATCAAGTGGCGCTAAAGTTATTAGCAAGACAGAAAAAGCTTTTCCTGTGGAAAATGTGGTCCTTATTATAACTACCTACTAGCGCCAGTAGGATATATATATATATGTATATGTGTGTGTGTATATATTACCTACTGGCGGTCGCCAGTAGGTATATATAGTTAGGATTTTTTCTCTATGGGATTTTTGAAAATTCTATGTCTAATAACTTTGGCGTTTGTGGACGGAATTGGCTGAAATTTTCAGGAAAATGGCACATTTTGTTTCTGAGCAGCCCTTGAAAATTTGGGGGGGGTTCGTCAAGGGGGGGCCGAGAAAAAAGGGGGGTCCCAAAACGTGTTTTTAACATTGAGTTTTCCATAGGGCGGTTGGCCTCACTTTTAGCCCGAACGGCTGAATGGATTTGCACGAAACTTGGCAAAATTGTAGGGACTGGTAGCCCGATGTGCCTTTTGTAGGTCTCAATATATGTGCTCCAGTGGATTTTGAGAAATTAACGTTTAAAAAAAGATATATATCTGTAACAGCGGACCTGGCAGCGTCCCAGGACGCGTACTTTTCGCGCAACGGAGCTTTGTGAAGCGAAGCTGATTGGTTCTCCGGCGTCTGTCAACATTCCAAAAAGTCCGTAGCGGCCGCCATCTTGTCTCTCGGTAGGATCGAGAGACAAGAGGAGGTCAAAACAAAGGGGGAAATAACTATAAGGGGGCATAGTAGATCCTCGCTGACCCCCTAGGTTTGATGTGGAGGTTTTAAAAGGGCCCCGCGGGGCAAAAAAAAATAATAATAATAATAATCGAACGGCTGAATGGATTTGCACGAAACTTGGCAAAATATTAGGGACTGGTAGCCCGATGTGCCTTTGCTAGGTCTCAATATATGTGCTCCAGTGGATTTTGAGAAATTAACGTTCAAAAAAAGATATATATCTGTAACAGCGCTCCGCTTCGCGTAACGGAGGTTTGCGAAGCTGATTGGTCATTCTGTCACTGGGCTATAGTTGGGCTACATCTGGCTGATATTTGGGCTACATTTGTTTTTTTGTGTGTCTGGCGGCCATCTTTGGGCTACATTGGGCTACATTGGGCTTCATTGGGCTACATTGGGCTACATTTGGGCTCCAACATATATATATAGGCCAATGTAGCCCAATATATATTTTTCAAAGTTAATTTTCGTAAAAACCACTGGAGCATATATCTTGAGACATAGCAAAGGCACATCGGGCTACCAGTCCCTACAATTTTGCCAAGTTTCGTGGAAATCCATTCAGCCGTTCGAGCTAAAAGTGAGTCCAACCGCCCTATGGAAATGAAGGAAATGAATGGGTAATTTGTAATTAGCAAATAGCTAATCGCAAACTAGGAATGGTAAAGAATCGCTATTTATTCCTTAAAGTTCGCTATTTAGGAAATGCAAAAAACTTTGATGATACATATGGCGGTTCATCTCTAACAAGATAAGAAGCATAGGGATACATTTATGATGACTGGCGCATCACCAGGGATGTGTTAGTCATTCTGTGCCGCTGTTCCGTCACCTATGGTGTGCTGCATTTACAATGCGGCGCATCATGGGGCAAAAACAGCACAGATGCGTGATGTATCTGTGCCGTAAAGGTGGCGCATTGCTGGAGTTGTATCGCTAGTGTGATGAAGCTCCAGCAAGGGTCGGGGGTGCCCCTGTCGCAGGGTTTCTGTTCTCACACAGAACTGTGGACAGAGGATTGGAACCTCGGCGAATTAGGGTGTCCCAAAACTCACGTTAGTAATCAAAAACTCCTTAGTAAGCTAGGTACAGTGTCACATTGGATATAACAAACTCTCAATGTTTAGACAATCCAGAATATGAACTTATAGTACCTCAGGATACGTGGAACTCATGAACAGTCGGTCGTTATATATTTCTTAGAAACCAGAACATGGAGTTAAGAAGAACACATGTGTATTTGAAATGTTTATTTACTAATGCCGTCTTCTCAGGCGTAGTATCTTAGATAATACAAGTACACATATTATCAGTAGCAAAATTACCAGCATAGTTACTAGTACATAAAAAGCGAATGGTGATAGTATGTTAACATGCTGTAAATGAATAAGAGTTAGCAACACTTATAAGCAGCCGCGGGCCGTGGAGGGAGTTACGGTGAGGCAGGGAGGCGGGGAGGGGGAGAAGCAGGGTGGAGAATACAAGTACACATATTATCAGTAGCAAAATTACCAGCATAGTTACTAGTACATAAAAAGCGAATGGTGACAGTATGTTAACATGCTGTAAATGAATAAGAGTTAGCAACACTTATAAGCAGCCGCGGGCCGTGGAGGGAGTTACGGTGGGGCAGGGAGGCGGGGAGGGGCAAGGTAGAGAGGGCTCCACCCTGCTTCTCCCCCTCCCCGCCTCCCTGCCTCACCGTAACTCCCTCCACGGCCCGCGGCTGCTTATATCTCACCCTCCCTAATACACATATTATATTATTTGCTAAGAAGGTCTCTTTGTGTTGGTTTAGGGCGTGCCCATACTTTAGTGTCTTAGATTTGAAGGAATCACATCAGCATACACCAGCTCTCTCTTCATGTGAACCGCATCAACTGTTGTGTATGTGTGTTCGGCAAAGCAATATAAAACCCGCCTCATGCCCAGAATTGGCAGAAGTTGCACTTATGTTATGAGTATGAAGTCGTGGAGATCAGACCTCATAACAATTCTGTATCGTGTTGTTCTTGAAACTTTAGCACTCGCTGTACAGATATAGTTTAACAAGCAAAGCAGATAGTAGAGCAATAACATATTATTCTCATGTAAACCACGATGAACTACTAGGTGGAAAGCTAAAGCAACAACTAAGTGTCGTGTGCAGAAGTTGCAAAAAAGGAAAAATGGCGTTTAAACCGGTAATGAGCCCATGCTAACTTAACACGGTGTAAAGATATCCAGGACCTAGATGACACCTCCCCATGATCCGGAAACGAACTGAATAAGATAATAGAAGTGCCATCTCATGAGAGCAGATTGCAAGTTTATATGTGGACGGTCCGCAAGGTAAAGCATTAAAAACTAGGAAAATTTAATGCTAAAGAAAAATAAAACAGCCAAGTACTTTATCGAGTCTTAAGCCAATAGGCAAGGTAAATAATAAAAACTTGACAAATAAGTCAATGAATTGTCAATGAAATGCTAGTACTCAGCATATCAAACATGAAAAAGGTCTATGACATAACTGTGTATGCAAAATAAGCTGCAACAGCCTCCAATAGGAAGTCACCGTCTTCATCCGAAAACAGTTCAGCCATCCAATTTAAAAGCGGAAAAGAACATACGTGCTCTCCCAGCACCGGATCCTCTATCACCATCAGAGGACAGCTCGGTGGGTTTTCAAGAAAGCTCTGTTCCAAGAAAGACTGTGCTGCCGCCAGTAAATTCCAGGGACCAAGTAGTCCATGCATCAATGCCACAGCCATAATCCTTTCGCCAGGACAAACCAACTCGTGAGTAATGATAGGAGTCATCAGCTGATTAAAGTCGACGTCAGGAGAAACCGGTCCGCAGAGACACAAATCAATGGCCCAATCGAAATCACAGGTCAGGCAGTGAAATACAGGCTGGACACAGGTGAAGTAGGAGAATCGAAAAGATAATCCATATGCCGTGCTTAATATCGCCAACGGCATTGTGCCATAATATTCTAGCATGCGATTGCGGAACAGTGTCAGCAGCTGCAGGGTGGGAGGTTGCATAGGAGGGACATCCATATTTAAAAATGTAAAAAAGCACAAGAGCGTCCGCTGGTAATGCAAGTAAAAATGCCAATCCACGAACCAGAGTGGAGAAAATAGAATGAAAGGAAGCAGGGATGACTCCAAAGATTTTCTCAAATGAAGTCACGAGACCACTGGTAACAACTTTAAAAAAGTGCGCCAGGGCCTTTGTGGAGGATGCGTTAAAGATAGTCGGAACCATCTTGCTGAAATTGAAAGGCAAATCTGAATTGAAAAGGGTCTGCACCTCTGTACGGGTGTTCGCTATGTGAAGCACGAAAGTTTCACGGGCCGAACTCAAGGCCACCTCTCTCTGAGACAAAAGAGCTCTTATTCTTGCCATGCCGTTGAAATCTGTCCCAAGGTTGGTATTTGTGGCCAGATTGAAAACTCCCTATGTTCATGTGTGGGAGGAAATAGAACATTTCTGCAGCAAATAACCCGTTCACTTACTGTTACGATAAAAGGAATACTTTTAATTAACTCAGAACAATCTTCATTATTGAGCATCAAATAACTACCATTTTCCAACAACTTGAACGTGGGGATGATAGCAGGAACTGGCGTGCCTTGCAACACGCAAGCCATATTTGGTCGGTGTTTGTTGCATGAACCGTGTAACTGTATGTGCCTACACATTAGTGAATGATCTGGCGTCTCAGTGCATTCCTCTCCATTCAGATAAACTTCTTGATCATCTTTGAAACATCTGTATGTGTATGGAAGCGACCAGACCTCATAAAGAAAAGCACTACCTAAAGGTTCATAACGACCTATTGGTATATATTTCATACAATTTGAAAACTTATATAAAGCAAAAGGCAGCGTTATTAAACCGTGGATAAGGCACGTTGCCAAAAAACCCGCAATCCTCTGCTGATGATGTCACTGAGCATGTCATGAATGATGTAATATGTGACATCATCAGCAGTGGATTACGGGTAATAGTATCTCTAGTTTACTCCCCTATAGCTGTCTTTCTTTTAACATAAGTGTCTGTTTCCTTCCCTTATACTTACTGTTTTTGGTTCGCTTCCGGTTCGCGTACCGGCGAGCGAACTGGGAAGCGAACTAAGAGAAATAGAGGTTGGCACAGTTCCAAATATTGTACCAATTTTTTAATAACGGGGAGGTAGTTCTGAAAAGAACTTTTTTTTTTATTGTTTTTGTTGTTTTATATTTTTTTTATTATTTTTCGGAACATTTTTTTACTTTTTTTGAATTTTTCTGAACAGTTTTATATTTTTTTGGGTTTTTCTTGGAGGGGGCAATGAAAACGATTCATTGTAAAGGGCTCAACAGGAGCAACAAAACAAAAAAAGAAGTATTTATTATTTTGGGCGTTTCGTACAAACTTGCATATGATAGTCAATAGCTCTGTTGATCAGAGTGATGCTTCTTTCTCCGTAGGAAATGAATCCATCGCAAAATACGCAGATGTGTTTTACTTCACCAAATTTCATTTGTATATTTGGCACCATCTCCCTGCCCTCTGGTCCCGTTACTTCCGGTAAAACAGATCTTCTGGCCATAATAGGGAGATTATCTAGGTCGTTCCGAAACTGTGCAGCACTGTAGTTGTTAGGATGCCACCTAGTCATATGGCGATGCATTGTGTAGTTTCCGAAACTGTATTTTTTCTCGGTTCCTCTGGACAGTCTATCTTGACATATAAGGCAAGTTACGTATCTTGCATTTACTTTTTTCTGACCTTTGGGAATTTTAAAAAATTGCCAAATGAAGTTTTCTTTCCGGTGAGACGTCCTGGGCTGCTCAGGCAAAAACTGCCTCTCTTCGTGCTCGTCGTCCTGTTCCTCTTCTTCCTCTTCTTGTTGAATTATAACTTGAGCAGGTGGTCCACTCTTCCTTGGATGTGGTGGAGGTGGTGGGGAAGCACCAGCTGAAGCTACTAAAGAAGCCATTGCTCAGTGATCACAAAGGGTCTTTCTCTCACAATGATGAAAGTCAGAGTGAGGAAAGAAGGAGGGATTTTCATCATTTGGGAAAAACAAGAGTTCTCAACCAATCAAAAGTGTTCATTTTAGATTATATGACCTAGTCTTACATCATTAGGAAACCAAAAGTGAAATGAACCAATGAAAAGTGTTATTACCAAGTCACATGACTTGCTGTGTTTACGTTAAGCGCTTTGCAGGGCCTCCCGGTTTGCTTCCAGAAACCTGCGCTTTGCGACTCGCTTCGCGTACCAGTTCGCTAACGTAGCACGTCATATGACGTATCACGCGACAACGTGAAACGTCATGCGGACGGGAGGCGTCACGATGTTGTTTTCTAACGCGGCACTTGCGGTAAAGAAACGTTTACCGGCTCGCGGTCTATTTCGCGGCATCAAGGTCAGCTAACGGGAAGCTTCCCGATTCGCGAAGCGGGAACGAAGAAAAAAAAATATTTAAAAAAAAAATTATTCATAAACATATAAAATATATTTTTGGATTTAAAGAAGAATACATTTTACAGCTACAGATATTAGCTGTTAAAAAACCAATGAAATTCACAGAAAAAACCATAGGTTATAGACCATATATAGTTAGGAATTAGCATTTACAAAACCTTGAAAATTCACTGAAAAAACCATAGGTTATAGACCATATATAGTTAGGAATTAGCATTTAGAAAACCTTATTTTACTCACACAAAACCATTGAAATTCCATATATAGTTAGTTGCACTAACTATATATCGCGCACCCGCAATCCACTGCTGATGATGTCACATATTACATCATTCATGACATGGTCAGTGACATCACTGATGACATCACTGATGACATCTCAAATGACATCACTGATGACATCATCTAGTGTCTGTGTGTTTTTGTAAAGTTTAAATACGTTTTACATATTGAAGAATGAGTGGATGTATGGAAGACTGAGTGTGTGTGTGGCTGGCTGGGAGGTGTGTGACTCTGTGCATATCAATGTGTACTTGTATCAGTGATTGTATAAGAGAGTAAGTATGTGTTAGTATATGTGTGAAAAGTATGGTGTTCTGTGTTTAACTATAGATGAGGAAATCGAAGTGTGATTGATTCTTCACAGGACTGACTAGGTGTATGAGTGCATATGATAGTGTTCTAATAATAACTGACTGTATGTATGAGTAATTGTATGGGTGAATGAGTGAATGTGTGTGTAGACGTACGAATCAGTGAGTGCGTATGTAGTAACTGGTATTGGTGTGTCATGATGTCATCAGTGATGTCATTTGAGATGTCATCAGTGATGTCATTTCAGATGTCATTAGTGATGTCATCAGTGATGTCACTGAAGTATGGTGTTCTGTGTTTAACTGTATAGATGAAGAAATGGAAGTGTGATTGATTCTTTACAGGACTGACTTGGTGTGTGAGTAACTCCATGGATGAGTGGCAGTGTGTGACTGTCTGCATAGGTGTATGAGTGCATATGATAGTGTTGTAATAATGAGTGACTGTATGTATGAGTGATTGTATGGGTGAATGAGTGAATGTGTGTGTAGACGTAGGAATCAGTGAGTGCGTATGTAGTAACTGGTATTGGTGTGTCATGATGTCATCAGTGATGTCATTTGAGATGTCATCAGTGATGTCATCAGTGATGTCATTTGAGATGTCATCAGTGATGTCATCAGTGATGTCACTGACCATGTCATGAATGATGTAATATGTGACATCATCAGCAGTGGATTGCGGGTGCGCGATATATAGTTAGTGCAACTAACTATATATGGAATTTCAATGGTTTTGTGTGAGTAAAATAAGGTTTTCTAAATGCTAATTCCTAACTATATATGGTCTATAACCTATGGTTTTTTCAGTGAATATATATATATATGAAATGAGATTTAAGGGCGTGGTTTTTTCTGACATGTCATGTGATCAAGGCTGGGGTAACCTGGCCGAAACGCGTCATGTTGTGACTTATGGAATAAATTGCACTTTATAAA
Organism: Lissotriton helveticus; assembly: GCF_964261635.1. Lineage (NCBI taxonomy): Eukaryota > Metazoa > Chordata > Amphibia > Caudata > Salamandridae > Lissotriton > Lissotriton helveticus. The sequence goes on along the minus strand of NC_136061.1, from coordinate 959,839,522 downwards.
CTACCTTTGCTGTGGTCCGTTCCTGGAGGTGTGGCAGCGCGGAGAATTGTGTGTGCTTCGCAGAAAGGATTTGGTTTTCATATATATATATATATATATATATATATATATATATATATATATATATATATATATATATATATATATATATATATATATATGTATATCAATATCAAAATCAAGGTTTCATTTACAGCTTGAATGTGTTACAATTACCAGAGTCCATTGAGTATTTACTTTCATTATTGTTATATCTTTTAGAATTTTGTCAAAACCAATATAAGTAAGCCACCAGAAAGTCTTTCATCACCAATCTGACAACTGTTCCCTCAAAAAGCAGCAAAACCTTCTACAATGGGTTTCATCCTCAACCAAGTTTCCTGGCTTCCTAGAGCATTAGAATGTAATATTGATATAACATTACTAACATATCGTTTTCCTTAATTAGTCATTTAAATCCATGAGCATTCCAGTTCAGTAATTTGATAATGGAGAAGCGCCCCTTATTCTATTCTTCATCATTACATGGACAACACTGCAAACAATTGTTTTTTTGAGATAAAACATCATAATTACTGTTAATTGGATACTTCAATGGTGACCTCATCCACGCAATACTGACTTCATTACTTATAAAAATGCAAACGTTATTTTGTTCAAAATTGTTCATTTGTCTTCCTTGCCATCCATGCCTTTGCCTGGGAACATGATAACTTCATTATCTTCGCACGATTATTCAATAGCTTTGATTCACTAGAACATTTCTTAAAATATATTATTTCAAGATCAGTTTCATTGATTACATCTTATACTTTTGAAATCCTGTGCTTTACAGAGTGAAATAAAAAAGAAATACTTGTTAACCCTCTACCATTCGGGGTACTGATAAGAACTACATGCTTGAGATCTTTTGAGTTTATTTCTGAAATGTCTGGAATTCAGGATTTTAGGTCTATTCAGTGATGAAGCTTCCTCGTTTTGTTTCCTCTTTAAGACATATTGAAATAAATTTTCAAATCTTAATTACTTTTATTTTTACTAGCAACGTTTGTCGGGAATGCTTTGTGTACTACAGGTCCTAGTTTTGTTTCCATAGGGTCCAAATGTGATATATTACATCTGACCACTCAATTACTTAGTTTTTTTCCAAAATGCCTTAATGTAATGGAGCTACATTTGTTCCTATTCATAGCATACGTCCCATCATCGCTTTGTTTAGTCTTTCAAGCTATGAAATTGTCCTCCTTTTTTAGATTGTTTACTTTATCATTGAAATTGTGGGTAAAACACAATGGTCCAGCACTCCACTCAAAGTAAGCAACAGTTTAGTTCAACAAGATTGAGATCCATTCAGCAGGTCTTGTATAAAGGTTCTTTATTCATAATCTTCTTAAAAAGCACACAAAGGTAGCCAACGCGTTTCATCCCTAAGGACTTCTTCAGGGCTAAAAAAAGTATACATGATATGTATTATATTTACAATAATATTTACAAACATGTATACAATTAAAAAAACACGAGCATTTTCTATTTACAATCTTTATATACTATAGTACATATTTATATCACTCTAGTCGATATGAACATTTTCTGAAAGCATGTGCTGAGAATTGATTAAAATCCGTTTTATCCATATACATTATTAATCAAATGACCTGCTGAAAAAACATATTTACCAGTAATAAATGATTAGGTAAAACAATACGAGGGTCTCTTCCCTCCTATTCTCTTTTTATTATAATTTTGTATTCCTTAAAAAAGTTCTATCCTAATTACAGTTTGAAAGGCCTGCATTTATCCCCTCAATGGGCTTACTAATCCCATTAATGCTGTCCAAAGCCATGAGGCTGTAATCAACAATAGAAAAGCACAATATATGTATCCTTCAAAGAAGCATGCTACCCCAAAACTACCAATGTCATGCTTACCAAATATAATATCAGAAAATCTTTCTTAGTATTCTTCAAAATAATGCTGTGTCCTCCTTTGTTCATTCCTTGAAATTGTGGGTGTTCTTTTCCTTATGCACGATATGCCTAGTTTATACTTTTTAGTAAGGATTTTCATATAAATTTGGATTTTTAACCCTATATGTAGAAAGTGTTTGGTTTGATGATAGGTTTACAAAACTATAACTAAGTAATCTCCGTTTTACCTTCATTTGTCTCCTAGAGATATATACAGATTGAGGTGACACATCTGGACTCTTTTCGGTATTTTCACCTCAAACTTGTTTTAGTGATAGCTTAGCAGTGGCATCTCTTGTAAGCAGTCTTTCTAAATTATTCAACTCTTTTCAATCCTCATTTGACACAGACAAGTGGCTGACTGCAATAATGTGTGCAGACAACTGTTTACTTTTTGTAATTCTAAAGAAAGAGTTTTAGGATCACCTGATTGGGTTTGTTGCTTTTTATATATCTCAGTTATTGCCTCTACGATACCCTGAAGTGCTCCCTGCATCAAGAGAAGGACATCAGGCAGTGATGATGCAAAAAAGGGTCAATATCTATATTAGTTGGAGACATAGATTTCTGTAGATCTTTCACTCCTTCAACAATATGTTCTATGGGTTTTAGACCCTGATGCCAATCCTGATGCTGAGCTAAACATTGCATACACTTTGTTCAACTGTAGCATTTCTGACATTTCCCTGATTCAGGTATGCAGTCTGCAGAACTTAAACAAGGCGAGTTAGACAACCAGGGTCCTCTTTGATCAGGAGATAGGATTGAATATTCATTTAAATAGCGTATCACTTCCTCTTGACCAATTAATTGTATGCATCTATACTCATCAAATACACACTATCCTCTTGGGAATCAACACTAGCTGAAAAATGTGCTCTCAAAATATGTATTCTCAATGTTCTGAACAGACTTTGCTAATCAGGAAAATTAATGTTTTGACTGGGTGCTCTCTATCTCATCGGGTGACTCTTGATTTGTGCCCCTTCCACTGAGTTTAGGAGCATTTACTTTAGAAGAATAATCCTTTCCACTAACCAGATTTTCTTGAGCATAGAAGACGGGGGGAGTATATCGTTTTTTTCAGTTTTTTCTGCAAAATTCACCTCTCTTAGTATTTGATGTGTAAGATCTTTAAGAGGTTTGGCATTTGAAACACAAACATTTTTATTTGCCAAATTACACATATATCCTTAAGATTTTATTTGGATGTCACATCCAGTTGTATGTCTGGGACATATATGGTCGAAGTTTTTACCCAGATACCTCCAATTCCAGCTACCTCTCCCTTTCCCTTTCTCAAATAATTAAGTAGTGCCCTCTGGGAGAGGATGGAACATCTTTCCTTAAACCAGGCTGCACGTTCAAGTGGAAAGTAAACTATTGACTCTGGTAGGTTACAGTGAGGCTGGGTTCAGGAATCAGCCTAATCCCCCCAAAAATTATTGTGGAGTGAGAAGCATGTATATACAAGTCATCAAATTAAGCCGCCAAGACCCAGAGCTGCACCTTTACCTCGACCCTGCCTCCATTACTCTACTGCTATGTCCCCCTTTGCTGAACCTTATCTGACAGCTTCCATGTGGTCTTAAGCCTCCACACTTGCCAAGTTGTGGCCCTATCAAAATTTGCTCACCATCATCACTGAGGGTGGCCTGGGCTTACACAGAGGCAGCAGGTGAGCAGGAATCCCGATGGAGATAGAGTCAGATGTTTAGGCATGGCTACGCCTAGCTGCTTCCATGGTGCTCTGGCATTGATGATGTCTACGTAGCACACCAATGTGTTCCTGACCCATTCAAGACAGCTTCTAAGACATTAATGTGTAACAATATTATTTTTCAGAGCACGCCCAAGCATGTACAAATGTTTAGAACAAGGTTTCCTAGGCAGCAAGAGCTCATGAAGAACGCCAGCAGCCCAAATTTGAGGAAGAGGTTGACATTTTCCTTGTAGTTACCATGTTTAACACCATTCTTTATTACACCTTAGCTGACAAAAAAGGTGTCTGTAGGTGTTTTGCGCAGGTGTTGGACATGGCCCTTTCTGCAGGGTCATCCCCAAACCTTTCACCTTCACCTTCTTGTTTTCTTAACCACTTTTGGTTGGCTTTTAGGAGTCTATGCACTTTAGCATTACTAACCAGTGCTAAACTGTTTCTACTTCTCTTCTTGATGCATGGTAACACTGGCTTATCCCCAACTGGTTTAATGAATTTACTTATAAGTCCCCAGTAAAGTAGTACTAAATGTACTCAGGTCCTGTAAATTAAATGCTACAGGTGAGCCTGCAGCACTTATTTGTGCCACCCGCTTACTTAAGTAACCCTTTAAATATGTCTCAGGCCTGCCATTGCAGCCTGTGTATGCAGTCTTAAACTACCATTTTGACCTGGCAAAATGAAACCTTTTCCCAGGCCGAAACCTTTCTTTTTAACACATATAGGTCACTGCCAGGGTAGGCCCTGGATAGCCCAGAGGACAGAGTGCTGTGTATTTATTTAAAAAGCTGGACGTGAATATTTTAGATTTACATATCCTGGTAGTAAAACACTCTAAGACTCATTTTTTACTACTGCAGGCCCTACCTCTCCCATAGGATTACATTGGAGTTACCTTATTAAGTTGTAAATTCCAAATGGGAACAGGTAATTCATTCATGTCTGGTGTCTTTGAAATCGTACTGAAAAATCATAACTTATGGTGAAGTCAAATTTTAAATAACAATTTTGAAAATGCCACTTTAGAAATTTGCCATTTTTCTGTGTTAGCCATATGGTTCCTGCAGCCTCTCTCTGGGTCACATGCCTGGGTATAGCTGACAGTTGGACATTGTCTATTCCTTATGCAGGTTTAGATGATGACTAATCTTGGCGGAATTGGCGCTTCACGATATATAGGCTTATATTTGCACTGATGAGTATATATATTGTTGGGTGCCTAGGTATGGGTTGTCATCCTAACCCACCAATAATCAACAGATCAAAGTTTATAAGTACAGAACCTATCACACCAACAGAAATTATTAAACAGAGATATGTTATGCAATTTTTTTTCGAATCCAACAAAATTACACGAAGTGAAAAGAAATAGGGTTCATTTAATCTCGAAGGCTTTCCCTCAGTCCAGCCAACACGTGTTTTGTCGATTGGGCGGAGACCCACGACTTCATCAGGGCTGGGAAAAGATACAATATAAAAATATATTGGAGTTGCGAGATACACTATCTCGTGATCATCAAGTATACATTATGTCATGCTATTTACATGTAAAACAAGTGGGAGAAAACATTCCCCATGGTTAACGTCGTACAATATGAATACATGCGTTTGGAGAGGAAATGAGGTGGGAGTATTTTTAATCTCCCTTAGAAAAATGAGTAGAGAACTCTCAGTGTCGAGAGACAAAAAAGGAGAAGAATACCCCACAGTTCGTGATAGTTATTCCTTTGTGTCTCGTGCTATAATGAATCAAGAGAATGGATTTGTGCTCGCCCCAGTGTATATACACCCGTTTGGTGTTCAATAACGTGCCTAATCGTGCCGGGTCTACAAAACATTCAGGATAATGTGTTTGAAAGGTGCTATATTATACTTTAAGAGGCTGAGTACATAATACTCAGGCTTACCTGATATCAATTGCTAGTGGACCTGTGTGCCTAAATTGACCAAGTCATAAAGGATATTTAATTTCCTACATGGTCCTCATTCCAATTCTATTTTGGACAGTAATATATTATGGAGCTGTGCCAAAAGTAGAACAACGTACCTTCTAGCTGGTTATATTTCCGGCCCAGCCTTATGCGGCGTGGGCAAAGCTTCTTTATCAGGTCTTGGTCTGTATCACATGAGATCGCTAAAATTCATAAAACGAATAAAAATTTTTTTTCTAATCTGGTATATTGCAACCTTATTTAAATTATATCTTACTGCCTGTATAGGGTCAAGAGCTTACCTTAAAAATGGGTAATTCTTAATATTCCCCGTTCTCCGGTAATCTATATATCTGATCCCGGGATGTATCTAAAATCCTGCTGTCCTTCCTCCAGTGGTATTTATGGAGTGAAGTTAATTTCCCACTGTCAAAATAAAAACCATAGGTTCATTTTAGTGCAAGTGCCCATAGGGGTCGCTTGATTAAACTCGTCAATCTGCTATGTCAGAACCATCCCGTTATAGGTGCAGCGCTTACCTCCCAATATTTTGGAGTTCTAGAGCGGCGAAATCCCACTAGTATACCGGGCGGTCTTCCGTGTTGTAAAAGCCGGCGTTCATGACCCGGAAGCCAGATAAATATACATCGGCTTCCCCCTCCGGTTCAAGCTACAGGTCCACCGGTGGTACATGCGATCTAGTCCGCCATGTTTGAATGGTGTTCAAATATCACCGAAAGTAATGTATTTCTACGATATTATTGCATCGGTGCTCATAGTTCTATCTGAAATCACGTGTCATGCAGTGATTATATTTGGTCTGAGCGTGCAGTAACATAGTTTGTGGTATTATAGTGTAAGTCTAGAACTGTGAGGTTACAGATACTAATTATTATGCATACAATATTGACTGATATACGTAAAGTCACCATTTAAAATTTACATTTGTGTTGTCCTAGCTCCAAGTTCATCATTATTCTTTATATCAGTTAGTATACGCTTAATATTGGCTAGGTATGCGATATCGGCATTCATGATACAGTTGACATAATATTCCAAATTTGTAAATACGAGGGTACAGTTAGATGTTTAGTGGCCAAGTAATTATATACACTTCAGTTATGACTGTCAAAACATCTCTTATGCTCTAAACTTTCCTTATGTTCCAATTAATCACCCAAGTAGTAATGCAGTTCCTGGTCTGAGTTCATCCCGTGCTCAACCGCACGCATAATCAATATCCATGACGCTTCTCTGCGTCTCAAAGCCAATTCCCTATTGCCTCCTCTTGGATCATTTTTTACCTGATCTATTGCACAGAAGCTGATAGTTTTATATTTGCCTTGTTTGGGACATTGGTTCACGTGTGTGGCAGTGTTATATCTCGTGTCTTGGTGTTTGATGGCTCTTACATGTTCAAAAATCCTTTCTTTTAACATTCTTTTCGTGCTACCTATATAGAAACTGCCACAAACGCATTTAATCATGTAAACTACAAAACAGCTATTACAGTTAAGAAGTTGTTTAATCACAAACTCTCTTCCCATGTAGTTGCGAAATGTTTTAGTCTTGTTCATTGCCATTGGACATATTTTACAAGTCCCACATTTGTAAAACCCAATGCTTTTTTGTGTCAACCAATCAGGAACTGTTTTCACTAACTATGATGATGCACCAATTGCTTTGAGAAACAGCATGCGTAAGCATTGGTGGATATTAAACAACGATAAAGCTCTGAACAAATATATCACTAAAAATCCTCTCATAACATACAGAAAGGGGAGAAGTATAAAATCCTGGATAAGTCCAACCTACCCAGTAAAATCTAAAACAGTTCCTGATTCTGAGCGGGATCTCTACTGATCGAAGAAATCCAGGTACTGGAGCGTAGAATCTCCCAAGAGATAGACTGGGTAAGGAGATCTTCACTCGGACCAATGGCCCAAGCCAGAACCCCAGAAGAGAGACCCGGTTTGCTGACCAGCGGCAAGACCGACCAGGTAACACATCCATCACCTGGTTCTCCAACCATTAACCCAGAGTCTACCATTGAAGCCCCGAGTGACCTTGAGGATATTAGCCTCATGGCCTTACCCAACATCCAACCGATACCATCACAGAACACTGAGGCAGCCTTAATCACAGAATCTAATAGCGATTGTAACAGGGGGGCTAGAGAAGGGGCAATACAAAAGAAGAAGCAGGGACAACAAAATAAGGAACACATTAGGACTGATTCTCCCAAACTTACTCACCCTAGAGACAAGGGGGGGAAGGGAGCCACCCCGGCCACTAGGCCAGGTAGGAGGGGAGGTCCAATTACTCCTAGACTGACCAATCCTACCCCACCATCAGAGGCCACTACCAACACGCCTTTAGATACTACCTCCGATGACATCACACTGGAGGACATAGGAACACTTCTTAGGTCCCTACTGAGTCCCCTTGAGGCTAGACTGATCAAGATAGAAGCTAGATTAGTAAACATCGAAAGGGCAACCATCCAACTGGCCGATTCAAGGAAAACCAATAATAGTGGGACAATTACAGTAGAAGATGCACTGGGCCCAATGCCCACTAAGGGCAGTGGACCCACCACAGCAACAAACAACTTACTCCCACCTGTAAATCCCCCTAAAAGTTCGCAAACCAAGCAAAATAAAGCCTCGCAACCACCTCTGGCTAACAAGGCACCCAGCCCAAACCAGCAACCAGCCATTGCTATTTCAAAAAAAATCCCACCACTGAAAGAGAATGTTTCCCCTCAGCCTAACATCAAGGGCCACCCACCTCCCCCTGGGGAGAAATCAAACATGAACCGGAGACCAAAACTTATAAATCTCCCACCAGAGGCGGCACCTTACACCCTAGTATTGGCGGGGGTCCCCGAATTAAATTCTCCCACTTTCGAATCCACCAATTCATTGAAAAATAAAGTCATCAACTGGCTCTCGGTAAATAGACCACTTCCGAGAGGAACAACCAGTGATATTTCCATGGCTAGGAGGGTAACGTGGGTGGGCCATACTAGCAAATCTATTAGGGGAGACTGTATATTGGTCACTTTTAGAGACCCAAATACAGCCGCGTACATTTGCACCTGGGCTTCCGATGAGGATTTTGGCAGCACTATTCAACCACTCCCCCTCTCATTTTTCTATCCCTCAAATTTGTACGACTCTGAGGACTATAGATGGGGGCACCACCAAGAGTTGCTGGAGGGATGGGGAAATTGCCATAGGGAGAGAACTGCCCACTCACAACATAGGGGCAGACAAGCAGAGCAGCTCCCCTTATATGGGGATGAGGCTAGTTGGGAAACTGTCACAAGAAGGAGGGGGGGGATGGCAGATATAGGAGAGGATTTCCTGGCCCCCACAGAACACATTATCCTGCCTACCCATCTACCTTCAATAGATACAGTAGTCTAGAAATGGTAGACTGACTGGTGGCCGAAGAGGGGAGTGCCCCAGAAGCATCTCCCACAAATGAGATTAATATACCCCCAGCCCATGATATCAACCCCAAGGCACTTAGCATAGCTGAACCCAGTCAATTCTCACGCAGGACGCATTTTATTCCATCCCCTGCCAATAAACCCATGGGCTCGAACTTTCCACCCATATGCCAATCGGTGCCTCTTGAGCCAACCCCCAGTATCTCTGTTGCCCCAGGACCATCACTTATTACCGTGATCTCCTGGAATGTGGCAGGTCTCTCCAGCAAATTAGTATGTACAGAGTGGGGTTCTTACATCAGCTCCAAAAACATACTACTCTTTCAAGAGACTTGGGCACGTGAGGAAATACCCTATCCGGGCTTTGCTTCCTTTTTCAAAGCCGCCAAATGGGGGGGCAAGGGTAGGCCGTCGGGGGGACTCACGACATGGATAGCCACAGATTTGGGATGTCAAGCCTCCTATTTTGAGACTGCCTCCGATGACATACTGGCTGTCCTACTTGAGTGGCCAGATTCCACAAAGTTGCTAGTTATTAACATCTATTCTAGGCCTGCACCAAGACACAAAGAATCAGGGACCATAGGTGAGTTATCAGTGCTCCTAGAAGGAACTCCCACCGATTTAGCATGTGTGGTGGGAGGTGACTTTAATTGTCACTATGAACCACTGCTCGGATTACGCGATGGTCCTTCATACGAGGAAGATCTTTGTTGGTTTATCCCCGAGACAGTGGCACCATCCCCTAGGGCTTGGACCCCCTTGGCCCTTCAGATAACTGCCCTTACCCTTAACCTAGGCATAAGGGCGTGCAATGGCCACTGTAAATCAGATATTCCTAGTAGCCATACTTACAACAAAGCAGGTAGTGAGTCTAGACTGGACTACATTATGGTCAAACTGTTTATGTGGCCAGCAATAGTAGACTTTAAAGTCACTGAAAGAACGGACAGTGACCACAATGCCCTGGAACTGACCTACACCTTGTATGTGGGGGAGGTTAACTCCCATGGATCGGATAATGGCAAGGCGGGTCTCCAACTTGAAAATAATCGGAGAAAAGTTAAGTGGGAGAAAATGGTTAATAACCCAGATAGAATACCCCGGCTATACGAAAGGATAATACCATTCCTAGAGAGAGCCTTTCAGCTAGGAAGTGAAGCTTCCGATGAAACCACCAGAGGCTATCTCGCACAAATACATGCAGACACTATTTCCACCCTAGAACAGGATCTGTTCTCATCTGTAGGGAAAAGGACAGGCCCCATATCTAAGTCAACATGGTATAATGCCGCTTGTAGGGATGCTAAGACTCTCCTGCTACTTGCTATAAAGGGACGCCTAAACCGCGAAATAATCCGCGACAGGAGAAGATCATACAAAATCACTTCTTGCAAATGCGCGGGCTGAATGGGACCAAAATTATTGGGAGAATCTAACCAAGGCACTAACAACTAGAGATTCTCGTAGATTTTGGCGCATAGTAGCTAATGGTACGGAGGATTTAGCCTCCGCCATAGAGCCCAATATAGCTGAATCGGCATGGCAGAACTACTTTGAGACATTATACGCGCTAGGGGGGGAAGACCAAAATGGCGATGGTATTTTAAATATAACTAGTTCCACCGGGGCTGCTTTCACTGAAAAAGAGGTGAGGGAGGCCATTAAAAACCTAGCTGCAGGAAAAGCCCCAGGCCTCGATGGAGTCCCAGGGGATCTCTTTAAACAGGAACCGATGATATGGACACCATACCTCACACTGATATTTAATGCCATTTTGGGGGGAATGGAGGTGCCCGATACTTGGCGGGGAGCAGAGGTGGTCCCAATTTATAAAAAGGGATCCCCTCTGCTTCCCGCGAACTATCGCCCTATCAGTCTCATTGACATCTCACAAAAACTTTTCGGCAGACTGATTTTGAATAGATTGCAGGCATGGATAGAAGAGATGAACATTCTATCTCCCTACCAGGCAGGATTTAGGCAGGGAGTGTCAACCATAGATCAAATATTTAGACTAAATCTCCTTTATTGGAGAACAGCTGCAATCGAGGGCGGAACTCTTTACACCATTTTTGTAGATCTACGCGCCGCCTTCGATTTGGTACCCAGAGAGAGGCTGTGGAAAGTGATGGCGGAGCTAAACGTTCCAGGTGATATATTGGCAATCCTAATGAGGCTCCACCACAATAATTATGCCCGTGTAAGATGTGGCAAAGGAGGCAAGTTAACCGAAAGATTCCCCGTTCGCAGAGGGGTAAGACAGGGTTGTGTGTTAGCTCCGACCCTGTTCTGCCTCTTCGTGAACGGGGTGATTGCCCACCTAAACAGGATTGCCAATTCTGACGCACCAAAGCTGACAGGCAGCAGGGTGCCTGCAATTATGTTTGCAGATGACACCCTGCTGCTGTCTAAATCCCCTATGGGGATTCAACGCATCCTGGACGGTTTCTTAGAATTTTGCTCCGAACACGGTTTAGAAATAAACCCACAAAAAACTAAATTTATGATCTTAAACCCTAACCCCCAAAATCGAGTCCCACCAAGGATAGGTCCTGTTCAACTAGAACGTGTGCGCAGCATTGAATACTTGGGGATCACCTTAAACGAACATTTAACGTGGACGAGTCACCAGACTAAAGTGTCCATCAAACTGGCACAGTTGGCGGGTGGCATAATGCGTCTGGCGAACAAATCTTTCTATCGCCCACTAACCCCAATTATGCACATCTACAAAATCCAAGCACGGGCGGGTGTCACATATGGGGCAGAATTGTGGGGTCACTCTCAATCACATAACTTACAGTCCACAGAAAATAAATTTTTAAGGCAGGTTGTTGCCCTTCCCCAGAGCACCCCCCTATTCCCCCTCAGACTAGACTTGGGAATCCGTCCAATAATAGAGGAGCTGGGACTCAAACCCCTAACCTTCTGGAGGCGGTTGTGGTGTAGCCCTGACCTCACAAACTATAGAGAGGAACTTCAGGAATTTTTGGAGCTACGGAACGCCAATAGGATCCCTTGGATGACCTATGTCAAGGGAATGCTAGAGGAGATAGGATACCCGGAATTATGGACGGATCCTGCAAACTCTTGTACAAAGATTCCAAAAAAGGCATTAGTGAGAGCATATTACGAACTGATGCTCACAAGAGCTATTAATGCTACGCGTGAAGGATCCTTGACACACTTGTTCCTGAAAGTGAAAGACTCTTATTGCCTTGAAAGCACTCTAGACGCAATCTCACCTGTAATAACGAGAAAACTATTTTTACAATGGAGATATGGATGCCTCCCACTAGCTTCATTTACAGCGTCATGGCAATCTCGCTCTAGTGTAGCAACTTGTCCAATATGTGCTTACCAGAAGGAGGACGACGTGCACGCTGTCTTTTTCTGCAAAGGCTACGAGAGGAGTAGGAAACACTGGTTAGTCCCGCTACTTAGGAACTTGGGCTTCAGATCATTTCAACCAGCCTACAGAGTTTTAAAATCTGACCTCTCTCCCACTCTAGTTTTCGCCTTATCGAAATTTCTGACTTCAATGTGGTACATCCGAACCCGAGCGATGAAAAGACTGGTGTAGAAGGAAAAAATAAAAATGAAAGAAGGACTAGTTGAATGAAATATACTGGATTATTTTACGATTCGTTTAAACCATTTTAAATATTGGATCACTTCATGTTTAATAAGCTTTTAAGTTGTATATATGCTATGTGTCTTTTATGATCTGTGATCGAAATAAAGATTTTTGAAATGAAATGAACTAGTGGGATTTCGCCGCTCTAGAACTCCAAAATATTGGGAGGTAAGCGCTGCACCTATAATGGGATGGTTCTGACATAGCAGATTGACGAGTTTAATCAAGCGACCCCTATGGGCACTTGCACTAAAATGAACCTATGGTTTTTATTTTGACAGTGGGAAATTAACTTCACTCCATAAATACCACTGGAGGAAGGACAGCAGGATTTTAGATACATCCCGGGATCAGATATATAGATTACCGGAGAACGGGGAATATTAAGAATTACCCATTTTGAAGGTAAGCTCTTGACCCTATACAGGCAGTAAGATATAATTTAAATAAGGTTGCAATATACCAGATTAGAAAAAAAAAATTTATTCGTTTTATGAATTTTAGCGATCTCATGTGATACAGACCAAGACCTGATAAAGAAGCTTTGCCCACGCCGCATAAGGCTGGGCCGGAAATATAACCAGCTAGAAGGTACGTTGTTCTACTTTTGACACAGCTCCATAATATATTACTGTCCAAAATAGAATTGGAATGAGGACCATGTAGGAAATTAAATATCCTTTATGACTTGGTCAATTTAGGCACACAGGTCCACTAGCAATTGATATCAGGTAAGCCTGAGTATTATGTACTCAGCCTCTTAAAGTATAATATAGCACCTTTCAAACACATTATCCTGAATGTTTTGTAGACCCGGCACGATTAGGCACGTTATTGAACACCAAACGGGTGTATATACACTGGGGCGAGCACAAATCCATTCTCTTGATTCATTATAGCACGAGACACAAAGGAATAACTATCACGAACCGTGGGGTATTCTTCTCCTTTTTTGTCTCTCGACACTGAGAGTTCTCTACTCATTTTTCTAAGGGAGATTAAAATTACTCCCACCTCATTTCCTCTCCAAACGCATGTATTCATATTGTACGACGTTAACCATGGGGAATGTTTTCTCCCACTTGTTTTCCATGTAAATAGCATGACATAATGTATACTTGATGATCACGAGATAGTGTATCTCGCAACTCCAATATATTTTTATATTGTATCTTTTCCCAGCCCTGATGAAGTCGTGGGTCTCCGCCCAATCGACGAAACACGTGTTGGCTGGACTGAGGGAAAGACTTCGAGATTAAATGAACCCTATTTCTTTTCACTTCGTGTAATTTTGTTGGATTCGGAAAAAAAATTGCATAACATATCTCTGTTTAATAATTTCTGTTGGTGTGATAGGTTCTGTACTTATAAACATTGTCTATTCCTTGTAGGCAGCCTCGAGGGTTGAGTTGGGCATAGCCCTACTTACATTTAATTAGGCAGTGTCCTGCCTCCACACAAAGGGCTGCATACTCCCTGTAGTTAGTCTGGAACGAGAAGAGAGGACAGGGTTGCCAGAATCCCAGAGTGACTCCAAGGACTGGTTGGCTGGCCTCCTGAAGCCCCTGGGACACAACAGGCTTCCAACAACCTGGCACCTGCAACTGGAGCCTGCCATCTGTGAGTCTACCCTGCCAAGTAGTGCCATACTAGTCCTACACCCATAGAGGTGGGCTTAAGGTGCTCTTCCAGCCTCTGTGGATCCAGTGGAACTGACTCATCTCCTCTGCTGAATGGCACAACCCGAGCCAGAACCAAAGCAGAGCTGCTGCATGGATCAGTAATGTCTCATAGACCCGCACCGCACTGCAGCCTATCGCTGCCTCGAAGCTAGAAAAACCAAAGGTGGTGATGGACGGAGCGTTGACAATACAAACACTCACCCCCAGTCAACTGATCTGGGTTTAATCCATCACCGTTCTTTAGCTCACTCCGCCACCCCAGTTCAGACATGGCCATATGCAAATCAGTTTGACCCTGTGCCTCATGGGAACAGTCCAGCCCGAACTGCCAAGCCATGTCTTCCCTGGACCGGAATCAAGCTTCCCAGGACCGGTTTCTGGCATTACAGCCGTCTTCAGCCGGGCTTGCTTGACTCCAGTGGCAAAGTGAGCAAGGGACTCACGTCTGAGCATACCCTGCCAACTTAAGGCGAACAAAGAAAAACCAAAAGTGGTGATGGACGGAGCGTTAACAATACAAACACTCACCCCCAGTCAACTGATCTGGGTTTAATCCATCACCGTTCTTTAGCTCACTCCGCCACCCCAGTTCAGACATGGCCATATGCAAATCAGTCTGACCCTGTGCCTCAAGGGAACAGTCCAGCCCTAACTGCCAAGCCATGTCTTCCCTGGACCGGAATCAAGCTTCCCAGGACCGGTTTCTGGCATTACAGCCGTCTTCAGCCGGGCTTGCTTGACTCCAGTGGCAAAGTGAGCAAGGGACTCGCGTATGAGCATACCCTGCCAACTTAGGGCGAACAAAGAAAAACCAAAGGTGGTGATGGACGGAGCATTGACAATACAAACACTCACCCCCAGTCAACTGATCTGGGTTTAATCCATCACCGTTCTTTAGCTCACTCCGCCACCCCAGTTCAGACATGGCCATATGCAAATCAGTCTGACCCTGTACCTCATGGGAACAGTCCAGCCCGAACTGCCAAGCCATGTCTTCCCTGTACCGGAATCAAGCTTCCCAGGACCGGTTTCTGGCATTACAGCCGTCTTCAGCCGGGCTTGCTTGACTCAAGTGGCAAAGTGAGCAAGGGACTCACGTCTGAGCATACCCTACTAACTTAGGGCGAACAAAGAAAAACCAAAGGTGGTGATGGACGGAGCGTTGACAATACAAACACTCACCCCCAGTCAACTGATCTGGGTTTAATCCATCACCGTTCTTTAGCTCACTCGGCCACCCCAGTTCAGACATGGCCATATGCAAATCAGTCTGACCCTGTGCCTCATCGGAACAGTCCAGCCCGAACTGCCAAGCCATGTTTTCCCTGGAGGTGAGTGTTTGTATTGTCAACGCTCCGTCTATCACCACCTTTGGTTTTTCTTTGTTCGCCCTAAGTTGGCAGGGTATGCTCAGACGTGAGTCCCTTGCTCACTTTGCCACTGGAGTCAAGCAAGCCCGGCTGAAGACGGCTGTAATGCCAGAAATGGTCCTCGGAAGCTTGATTCCGGTCCAGGGAAGACATGACTTGGCAGTTCGGGCTGGACTGTTCCCATGAGGCACAGGGTCAGACTGATTTGCATATGGCCATGTCTGAACTGGGGTGGTGGAGTGAGCTAAAGAACGGTGATGGATTAAACCCAGATCAGTTGACTGGGGGTTAATGTTTGTATTGTCAACGCTCCGTCCATCACCACCTTTGGTTTTTCGCTGCATTGAAGCTGCCATTGCATGATGCATCCTCGACACGGGCCCTTGCATCTCTCATCAATGGCTGCCTCTACAACGATGCTGGTCCCCGCATTGCAGGTTTGCAGCTTCTTAGAAGCGACGCATCTCCCATCTGTGCAACACATTCTTAACACAGACTTTACATTCTAAGCCCTCATCGACGGGATCGTTGACAACAGCATGGGCCCTCACACCGCAGCCTCAACGCATCTCAGAACCGACACATCATTTCAGTTGCACGACGCATCTTCGAAGCAGATCCACAACTATGCAAACCAGGATTTAAGGTACTCTGTTCAGCAGGCCTAACTGAGTCCGCTCCATCAAAATCAACCTGAACTTGTGGCTTTGTACCAGTCTGGCACGAGCCGATATCTACAGTATGTGCTTTACACATTTTGGGTGCAGTTTTTGCTAAAATCATTAAAATCAAATATCTTAGGTTCTACTTATTGGATTTTTGTCTTGTTTTATTTCTTAAAAATTACTCTATTTTTCTAAACTGGTATGGGATCTCTTTTGTTATGTGTTTTCACTGTGTTACTGTTTGTAGTGTTGCACAAATACTTTACACATTGCCACTGAGTTAAGCCTGACTGCTCCGTATCAAGCTATCCAATGGTTTAGCACGGGTTGATTTAGGGTTTGCTTGGGACTTCATTCTGAGAAAATTATGGGTGCTGCTTGAGCAGGATTTCACACCGTCCCCCTCAACCAGTAACCCAATTTCTTACAACAGTTTTGGATTGCCATATTCTCAGTGACTCCCAATCTGGCTCCTAATTATGATGGTGGACTAACACCACTTCAGAGAGTAACTGTTCACCTCCAGGAAACCATACAGTTTGCTTCTGGATTAATCACAACATCTAAGCAGTCTTTAATAAAAACAGATCACAAGACACTGTTCACTTGTTTGTCTATGTCTAGCAGTGTTAGAGCCCATGACATCTTTCTTGTTCATTGGGACCCAAACTTCCTTTCAGCCACTAACAACATTTGATGCAAGGTAGGGCAAATTCTTTAATTTTCCTATACGTCCATTTCAAGAATAAAAAAAAACTGTCCACCTTAAGAAATTCATATTTTGTGTTTTAAAGTAGGTGGAGAAATTGGCAAAAAATAGGTGTTTTTCAGGAGAATTCAATCAATCAATCAATCATTTGTAAAACGCACTACATACCCGCGAGGGTCTCAAGGCGCTGGGGAGGGGCGGCCCGCTACTGATTGAACAGCCAGGTCTTGAGTATCCTCCTGAAGGTCAGCAGGTCTTGGGTCTGTTGTAGGCTCAGTGGGAGGGTGTTCCATGTCTTGGCAGCGAGGTGGGAGAAGGATTTCCCGCCAGTGGTTGTTCTTCGGATGGGAGGGACGGTGGTGAGTGAGAGGTCGGCGCAGCGTAGCTGGTGGTTGGGGATGTAGAAGGAGAGCCGTCTGTTGAGGTAGGCTGGGCTGGTCTTGTGGACTGCTTTGTGTGCGTGGATGAGGAGCTTGAAGGATATCCTCTTGTTAACAGGGAGCCAGTGCAGGTTTCTCAAGTGGGGGGTGATGTGGCCGTGTCATGGTACGTCGAGGATAAGTTGTGCCGAGGCGTTTTGGATGCATTGTAGCCGTTTGACAAGCTTGTTCTGGGCTCCCGCATAGAGGGCGTTTCCATAGTCGAGTCTGCTGCTGACGAGGGCCTGGGTGACTGTCTTTCTTGTATCTGTCGGGATCCATCTGTAGATCTTGCGGAGCATGCAGAGGGTGTTGAAGCAGGAGGAGACGGCATTGACTTGCTTGGTCATTGAGAGCGTTGAGTCGAGGATGATTCCCAGGTTGCGTGCGTGGTCGGTGGGTGTCGGGGCTGCCCCCAGTGCTGTCGGCCACCAGGAGTCGTCCCAGGCTGAAGGGTTGGAGCCGAGGATGAGGACCACCATCTTGTCCGAGCTCAGCTTCAGACGGCTGATCTTCATCCAGGCGGCGAGGTCTTCATTCCTTCATGGAGGTTGGCTTTGGCGGTGATGGGGTTCTTGGTGAGGGAGAGGATCAGTTGAGTGTCATCAGCGTAGGAGATTATGTTGAGGTCGTGCTGTCTGGCGACGTGTGCAAGCAGGGCCATGTAAATGTTGAACAGTGTCGGGCTGAGGGAGGATCCCTGGGGTACGCCGCAGATGATCTTGGAGGCTTTGGAACGGAATGGGGGGAGGTGGACGCTCTGGGTTCTGCCGGAGAGGAAGGAGGTGGTCCATTCCAGAGCCTTGTCTCGGATCCCTGCGGCGTGGAGGCGTGCGCGTAGAGTGCGGTGGCAGACGGTGTTGAAGGCGGCGAAGAGGTCTAGGAGGATGAGTGCTGCGGTCTCACCGTTGTCCAACAGGGTCCTTATGTCGTCGGTGGCAGCGATGAGGGCAGTCTCAGTGCTGTGGTTGCTGCAGAACCCTGACTGGGAAGGGTCCAGGATTCTGTTTTCTTCGAGGTATCGGGTTTGCTGTCTGTTGGCGATTTTCTCCATGACCTTTGCCGGGAAGGGGAGCAGAGGTCTCTTGGGTC
This sequence comes from Lissotriton helveticus, assembly GCF_964261635.1. Taxonomy (NCBI): domain Eukaryota; kingdom Metazoa; phylum Chordata; class Amphibia; order Caudata; family Salamandridae; genus Lissotriton; species Lissotriton helveticus. The sequence goes on along the minus strand of NC_136061.1, from coordinate 959,820,870 downwards.
TGCCTTAGGTTTTTTCAGTAGGGTGTTGATCTCAGCGTGTTTCCAGCTTTCTGGGAAGGTTGCAGTCTCGAGGGAAAGATTGATGACATTGTGCAGGTGGGGTGCGATGGAGCTGCTTGCTTTGTTGAAGACGTGGTGCGGGAATGGATCTGACGGAGACCTGGAGTGGATTGTGCTCATGGTCTTGATGGTGTCATCGACGCTCACGCTGGCCCAGGCTAGCAGGAGGTCATGGTCGATGGTGTGTGGAGGGTCTGTTGTGTACTTGTCTGTTGGGGCTGTTTGGGTGTTGAAGCTGTCGTGGATGTCTGCTATCTTGCGGTGGAAGAAGGAGGCGATGGAGTCCCACGGGGATTGCGACAGCGGGATGTCGTTGGTGTTGGAGCTGAGGATGGAGAGTTCCTTCACAATGTTGGAGAGCTCCTTACTATTGTGTGCGTTGTTGTCGAGGCGGTCTTTGAAGGAGGGGCGACGGTGTTGGCGCAGTCCTCGCTCCAGCATCTGAGGCTGTGGGCAGCGTCGTCGGTGTTGGAGGGTTCGGTGGGTGGGCTGAGAACGAGGTTTGCATGTAGTTGGTCTTCAGTGATTTTGCTCCAGCAGCGGCGGGGGATCAGTTGGGTGCGGTGGGTTTCTGGAAGGTGAAGTGGATGCTGCGGTGGTCGGTCCAGAGGAGTTCGGTGGTGTTGCTGACAGAAACGTGCGGGCTTGAGGAGAAGACGGGGTCGAACGTGTGGCGGGCAGAGTGGGTGGGCGTTGTGATGAGTTGCTTCAGTCCAAGGTTGGCGAGGTTATCGGTCAGGGTTGTGGAGTTGTTGTCGTTGTTGTTCTCAAGGTGAAAGTTCAGGTCTCCGAGGAGGATGTAGTCGGTAGAGGTCAGGGGGTGCGCGCTGATGAAGTCGGCGATGGAGTCGCTGAACTGGGGACAGGGTACGGGGGTCTGTAGACGAGGGTGCCTCTGAGGGTGGAGTTAGGGTCTGTGTGGATCTGGAAGTGCATGTGTTCGGTGGTGCTGAGAGCGTCATCAGTGCTAGTTGAGACCCTGATGCTGTTCTTGAGGACAATGGCGATTCCTCCTCCGACTCCGTTGGTGCAGTCTCTGCGGGTGATCTTGTAGCCGTCTGGGATGGCTATGGTGATGTCGGTGCGGAGGAGTCGTTCAACCAGGTCTCTGTCAGGAAGGCGACGTCCGGGGATGTTGTGTTGAGCAGGTTCCAGAGCTCGACGGCGTGTTTGCGTGCCGAGCGGGTGTTCAGTAGTATGCATCGGAGGTGGTTGAGGTTTTCTTGGCGGGTGGTACATCGGCTCTGTGGCTGGTGGAGCTTCAGTTCCGGCAGGTAAAGGGACCGTGTGTGCGTTTCAGGGCAGCCTTGAAGCAGGTGTGGGTCCATCCGGAGTTGAGAGCGTGCAGAGTGCTGGCGTCTTAGTGGTGGCGGTCATCGCGGCGGGTGCGGGGGCCAGGGGTTGTGGCGCTGGGCGCGGTCCAGGAGCGGACGGGCGCAGACGGGATTGCCTTAGGCACGCCTTCGGCACGCCAGCGGCGCGGCCGTGCAGCGGATGGCATAAATGGGGAGGTGGGAGGCAGGAGCAGCTGGGAGGCGGGGGCAGGGAGTGGGCAGTCAGGGCGGCGGGGGCGCAGGGGACGCAGCAGCGGGAGTGGTGAGGGACGATGAAGGGAACAGAAGGCAAAAAGGCACAAAAAATGAGGGAAAATGAGTGTCACAGAAGGCAAGAGGGCACAGAAATACAGGGGGAAAATGAGTGGCACAGAAGGCAAAAAGGGCACAGAAATACAGGAAAAACGAGTGTCACAGAAGGCAAGAGGGCACAGAAATACAGGAAAAAAACTAGTGGCACAGAAGGCAAAAAGGGCAAAAGAATATAGGGGCAGTTGAGAAACAGAAGGCAAAAATGGGCAGAGAGACACGGGAGCAGCGAGGGGAACAGACGGGAAAACCGGGTTGAGAGACATGGGAGCAGCGAAGGATAAAGAAGGAAAAACCGGGCAGAGACACAGGGCAGCGAGGGGTAGAGAAGGAAAAACCGGACTGAGAGACACGGGGACAGCGAGGGGAACAGAGGGAGGAAAATGGGCACGGACCACCACCAGGCAGTGGGGGAAGACAGAACAACAGCAGTCACAGACACAACAATGAAATACAGGCAATACAATAAAACAATAAAGCGGAAGATGAACAAACCTACGGCCTACCACTGGCCACCAGGGATGAGACGCAGGTGGTAGCCTGCGGGTGGTGGAGGGCCGCGAACTTCCTCAGAATTAACTTGCAAACTTTGCTTTTAGCGGGTTCATCCTCTGGCTAAAAGATATTTGTTGAAGAATTTGTAACAGAAAATAACACTCGCAATAGCCTATCAAGTCTTATGTACATTTAATGTAAACAGCCAGCAAGCAATCAAAAATAAGGCAAGCCAATTGCCAGTTCTACAGATCAAAGCTTTACCCTTGATCAGTTGGAGCATGTAATGCTAAAATCCATATGATGTTTACACATTTTATATATTTTCCCTCAATGCAAGTGAATAGGACAAGACCACATAATGGATTAGACACTCAAAGATAATGAATAATAAGCAGGTGCCAACATCATCTTGAGGAAAATAATTTGTGAAGGCATTGACAACCTGATTCAAGTTTATTTAAGAATAGCTAACTCTGCTACTTTCTGAAATCCTTCTTTATGACATCCTCAGAACTAGCAAAAGAATTATGGATTTAACCCAGATCTCTTGACTGGGGATGAATGCTTTTATTTGTTCTGCATTCCATCCCTCAATTGTGTGTCTTTTGCATCCTCAGAACTAGGCCATGCTTTACTAATACAGAGCAGTAAATGTTCAATTGTATAACACTGAGCTGCAGTATATTTAAAATATGTATAAATGCAGAAATTCTAATCTTGTGGTGGTCTTCAAGCTGATGTAGAAATAATATAGCACATGAATAATACATTTCAACACCACATATTAATGCACACACAAGCATTTGTAGGTTCATAGTAAAACAAAATCTAAATATTATATATGTATATATATATATATATATATATTCTTCTCACTCAGAGACAGCCAATCATGGCACACGATAATACTTAACAGCCAGGTGAAGTCATTTGTGCGCTTTCTCACTGTATGTCCCCTGGAAGAAGAGGGCAACTTGTAACGCGTTGGGCTGTGGTGAACTGCTTTTATTCACGGAGTATTGCACTTTCTCACCTGAAATAAAAGCTTTTGGGGAAAGCAGAACTGTCTCTGTGTGCGGCTTGGATGTAGGACAAACCCCACCGAGATTGATATTTAGCGGCGGTCCTGCTGCTGAGCCAGCACCACCCCAACTGGGGGCCACCACGGGGTTCCTGGAATGAGGAGCACCAAAAGTGGGACGCAGTTCAAGGGATTAATGACTAATCTCCGGGGCTCATGGAGAGCCTTACAGCAATCATTTTAAAAGCGCATCCATTTGAGGTTTCATTACGGACTTCACACCCCAGAAAGCAACGTGGATTCTCACTCAGAGACAGCCAATCATGGCGCACGATAATGCTTAACAGCCAGGTGAAGTCATTTGTGCGCTTTCTCACTGTATGTCCCCTGGAAGAAGAGGGCAACTTGAAACGCGTTGGGCTGTGGTGAACTGCTTTTATTCATGGAGTATTGCACTTTCTGACCTGAAATAAAAGCTTTTGGGGAAAGCAGAACTGTCTCTGTGTGCGGCTTGAATGTAGGACAAACCCCACCGAGCGTGATATATATATATATACAGTGCTTTAAATGGGAAAAAATAAGTGCAGGTACTCATTAAAATGCGCAAGAGGTGTAGTGAGTGGGCGGGACTAGGGGCGGGGCTAAGGGCAGGACATGATGATACTTAACGACTTCTATAATAGTTGCATCACACAGCAAAACACATGATAAATGTGTTTATATAAACAAAGCAGGTTAACTCATTACACAAAATGAAAGAGAAATGCAATAATATGTTAACATTTCCTTTTTTTTGCAATAGTTACACCTTCTTAATGCCATACTGTCAATTGCTGTTTAGCACAATACTATATATTTTTGAGCAAGTGAGTAGGAAGAAACTGAAAATATCCCCACTTCGAACCAAAGCTCTTATGGCACCAAGCAAATCATCATGACCCTCCCCAGAAGATATCTCTTGTCTCTTCCATCCATCTATCCATTCATCCTTTCATCCAACCATTTACCTGCTGATGTTCACCATTTACATTCTGTTGTCTATTCAGTTTTTCATCCATCATTCAGTTGATTTTCACCTTTCCGTCTGTCCACCTTTCATATCCAAACCTATCCATCCTTCCCTAAACCTATCCATTAATCTTTTCACTCATTCATCTCTTTATCCACCTTTTCACTCATCCATCAATCCTTTCGCTCATCTATCCATCAACCCTTTCACTCCTTAATACCATCCGCCCTTTCATTCCATCCACCCTTTCAACCAATCCCTCCTTTCACTCATCCATTATCCCCCCTTTCATCCATCCTCTCTACCTTTCATTCATCCATCCAATATTTAACTTACCCACCCATCATCGGCCCTTATATCCAATCATCCACCCTCTTTCACCCATCCATTCACTCATCCATCCATCCATTCATCTGCACATCCACCCTGGCTCACTCATCCACCCATCCACTCACTCACCAACCCTCCCTACTGTTATTTATGAACCTTTGTCGCCGAGCAGACATGTACACACAAAGGGCCACCCATTTTCTTTAAAATAACTCCTGAGAGTTTCTTGATTCTTTCTCTCTCACTTTTTTTGCTTTAAAAAAACAGGCTTACAAATGCAGGCAAACAGACAAACATAAGCAGACACACAAAAGATTTCGGTATGTTAAAAGCCATGTTATACTCTTCAATATGGCTTTTTTAATTGCCACTGCCAGGGGATTGCCAAAACTGCTAGTTTAGACAAAACGTAGTGCATATTAAGCCCAGACTCTAGTGTGCCCATTTGCAAGGACCCCTGCCGTGCTGGAGCCCCATAATAATTTTCGTAACAAACATTTTAAATGTCAGCAGCAGGAGAATATTAAATTATCTCTTTACAGCTGTCAGAACGATCCACCAAGGAGCTGCTGGCCTGGCACCGAGTGGATCTCTAGCCTGTCTCTTCTTCAGGGAGTAAAACAGCGAGCCCTGGTGCAGTGTCTCTGCCTGTGCCCTCTGCTCCCACCATGAGACTCACAATGGCATGGTGAGTCTGGGGCAGAGGTCAGGAGGAGGTGTGAAGGTGCTGAACCCGGACCCTCTGCAAGTTGCAAGTATCCTAGTGTTAGAGTACTCTTCTGCTGATATGGTAAATGCTCTGTGTCGCGTAAAATCCAGAACACAAATACATTACCAAACATGGTTGGAAACTAGTGTAAGCCTTTTGTAACCGTTTCCATTCCAAACCAAAGCCATACAGTGTCCTCCAGGAGACCTTTAGCTTTGCTAATTAACTTATTCACCACATTTACATTTCTTTAGGAAGGAGGCAGTCTTTCGCTGCCAGCTCTTCCTCACACAGTATAAATATAGTGCGAAGAGCACAACGTGCAAGTCGCCATCCACCACCACAACAGGCACCAGCGTGCTCTCAGGAAAGAAAAGCACTTGTGGTGTTTTAACCAGGGCGTAGCCTTTATTTTGCACATTAAATTCCAACTCCATGCATCAGGGGAATTTCATGGGTGCACTGGGGCCGGCTGGCTGGCAGGAAAGGCAACATCCTGCCACAGCCTGGGCATATAAGAAACAGACCTTGAGGCATTTGGCGTTAGGAAGGTGGGCGCCTCAGTGCAGAAAACAGTTAGATTAGCGCTCCAGGGGCCTCTTCGATCGCATAGACAATGCGATCGAAGAGGCCCCTGGAGCGTCAATCTAACTGTAGGGGCATTAACACTCACATCAAGAGAAAGGACGTGTGAAATTCCGCCGCCGTTTACCCTGCACTGACTTTCTTTCACTACCTGAAGTGCTGCGCTTTGAAAAGCACACGCGCGCACACTAGCAGGTAAAATGAATCTCCACCCATCTCTGTCAAGCACAGCATGACGGCGAGCATCGGACATTATTTAAAAGAGCCCTGCTGAATAGCTCAGCTGGGGCTCTGATGGGCGAGAGGGGGCTGCAGAAGCGGCGACTCGGCTGCCAGTGACATGTCCCACTCCGGCCCACAAGCACAGCCACGAGCAGACCTTTTCATGAGTACCGGTACTCTCCTCGGGCAGTAGAGAAGTGCCGGTACTCAAAGTGATAAATTTAGGAAGTGCCGGTACTCAGTACCGGTGAGTACCGGCCCATTTAAAGCACTGTATATATATATTTTGAAATAGCACTTAGCACTTTATTTGTATATAAAATCTTGAGTGAGCTCTTTTTGACAACTGGGCTCAGTTGTCATAGGTAATATATGAATTTATTCAGCGAATTTTATTGCACTTGGATAAATTAATAGCAAATCAATTTTGCATAATAAGTTTAACTGAACTTTGGTTTCTGCATTGAGGCAGAATATTCGCACAATGGCTCTTAATCATATATTTAACAACACGGGAGCTGGTAAAAATTGAGTAACTGGATTAAATTAGGGGCATAAAACTTGAACCTAGGAATGGCATTCATGCCGCAATAATTGATATTCCAATTTCCAGTAATTTTTGTATTATGTGTATATATATATATATATATATATATATATATTGTAAATAATAGATGATGGTTCTGTGTATATATGTATAGATATATTTTTTTACATGTATATCAAGTGTAAATAATGATTAGATCATTGTACAATATATGTAATTATGGGATTTGTATATAATGAAAAAATATATAGACTACATCAATTTATTTATTTTTGCAAATTTCCAAAAATGCAGTCCATGTTTACCGCATATGCATTTATGCAGTTATATTTTATGCAAACATTTAAAGCAATTTTGAGTATAAATCTTATTTATCCATTTGTGCTGGTTAGATAACAAAGGAAAGAGCCACTCGATTTGTATGTTTAAGTATATCTTCACTTTTTATTAGACACGTGGTGTGCTTCACAAAGAGAATGAAAAAAATGAGTACTTAAAGGTCTCTTCAAACAATGTACCGTTATGTGATCAAGGGTAGTCCTTACCCGAAACGCGTCATGCCAGAGGGAGAATCAAGGGGATAATAAACTGACCTATGTACTGGATAATCTGTGTGGCGGTCTTTGTGTCCTGCATGCCGTGCCTGGAGAAGCAGGAAGGAGTTTAATATATATATATATATATATATATATGTATATATATATATATATATATATATGTATATATATATATATATATATCCATCAAACAGTTAGCCCACAAATGGAAGAGGCCACCAGCAGATCAGTATTTTCGTAATTTTAATGGTAGCACCTTGCAAGCATTTAGCTTCGAGGAAAACACGCATCTTACTGTTCTTGCCAAACGCGTTTCAGGAAGTTCATCCCTTCGTCAATGGCACATCACACTGCATATGAAAACTATGTTCCGCCGTGCACTTGTATTTAAATCAAGTTCCCACCCCATTGGGCGTGGCCTTTTTCAAAGCATTCTGGGTCTTGTAGTGACGGCCTGTGTTACTCAAGTGAGTTAGTTTTCCTTCTGCCGGTATTAGAAAATTAAAAACCAAGTGGAGTGATGTAGTATCCACCAAGGTGATTGCCCTGCTTTGTAGGTGTCTCCACGAATGCCAGCACACTCCGGCGCCAGCAACTGCTTCCCATATTGCCGATGCCATTAAAGCCCCGGCACAGGCCCGTTCACAGACGGTGGGCCTCTTCCTACGGCCGGACTTGGCCGCAATATATCCATCAAACAGTTAGCCCACAAATGGAAGAGGCCACCAGCATATTTGACATCATCAGCAGTGCATTGCGGGTGCGCAAGTTATAGTTAGCTCAACTAACTATAACAGGCGAATTTCTCTGGTTTTATATGAGTCAAATGTCCAACTAACTTTAATGTTAGTGAATATATATATATATATATATATATATATATATATATATATATATATATATATATATATATATATATATATATATATATATATATATATATATATATATATATATATACATATTGTTTGAAATGGGGTTTCTGGTTGGCTAAGGCTTGTGCAAAAGCCAGCCAGAAACCACCACTCTAGTCAGGGCAAGGAAGTCACCCGCCAAGATAACCCCTGCTCAACGCCTTGGTAGCTTGGCACGAGCAGTCAGGCTAAAACGTTTGCGCACGCACCAAGCAACAACACCCAAGGCCCACCACAAAGGATACTCCACACAAGGTTATATATAAAAATAGCCTTTGTATTATACCAAACACATTAGATAATAGACACACAATTTACACTGTGCAACTGGCAAGGGTGGAATTTACAGGGGATTATATACATGGGACAGGGCCACATGGACCACTGTCAGGAATAAGCACTTTTAGAACTAGCACTTGGTAGAAATAAAACTTTGTAGGAATAGCACTTAGCACATATAATAACTGTAGCACCAAAAAGCAAATGTAGCACACAACCAGTAACCACTGGTAAAAGGTAAGTACACACTACGCAACCCTAACCACCTTAGGCATACATCACGTAGGGAACCATGAACTCACTAGTATAACTATACTAGGTAAAACAACCTCCTATGCATAAAAATACATTTAGGGGTATAGGCAAAAAGGCATTGCATATTATGCAGAAATCACATTAGGTAGGTCATCACAGTTGTGCAAAAGTCACATAAGGCATCAACAGGTACCCCTAGCAAGTGCACAACACATGAAACTGTCCCTAGGCCAACTTAGCCTCTCAGGGCTGAAACGCCCTGTGTCCAGCAAAGTCAGGGCAGGCTGTGCAGGCAGCAAAAGAAGAATGCGCAAAGGTTCCTAAACGAAGCAGCTGCCCAGTAAGTCCTGGGCAGCTGGGGAACTGAGCCTGGCACCAGCGTGCCTCCTGGCTCTCTTGTGGCTCTCAACAAACAATAGTGCCCAAAACAACGAGGGAGCCACGTGGGCTCTGTACCAACTGTGCCCTAAACACGTGGGAGCCTCGCAGGCTCTAAATACCAAAATGCGGCCATGTGTTGGAGCCTTGTGGGCTCTAGAACCAATGCCCCCGTGGCCTTGTGGGCTCTAAAGAGCAATGTCCCCCGGAGCCTCTCGTGGGCTCTAAATACCATGATGCCCCCAAACGTTGGAGTCCCTCCTCTGGGGACTCGGAAATAGACAAAGTCTGCTGGCGTTGGAGTCCCGCTCTGGGGACTCGTGAAACAATGGCCCCCGGAGCCCTTGTGGGCTCTGAATTCCAAAATGCCCCCGTTAAACTGAGAACACTGTGCCCCTCTCTGGCACTCCGAACCTGCCTGGAGCTCTCCCCCGCCCGTCAACACTCACCGGGTGGCTGTCTCTCGGTGCTCTTCTGGCCACGCCTCTGGAGACCGGGGGTTTCGTTAGGGAGCCCGCGAGGCTCCGGATACCTTCCGCCACGTGGCGCGGCTGCTGCTCTGTCCCTTGCGGCTCCTCTTCTCCTCGTTCCTCCTCTGGGACCGGGACTTCGCGGGGAGTCGGCGAGGCTCCGGCCGTGTCGGGGGGAGGTGGGGTGAGCTCCCCTCCTCCTGCCTCTCTTCCTCAGCACAGGAGCGCGGGGTAGGCTCCCGTCCGCTTCCTGTTGGTGCTGGTGGCCCCGTCCACGTCCTCGGCGGGTCTGCCTGACTTCCTGTGTAGCCCGGGCTGCGGCGGTGATCTTGATACGGGGTAGGCTCCCGTTACAACCAGACACAACAGCCCTGGCGGGGTGGGCACCCATCAGAGGTCAAAATAAAGGGGCAAATGCGCGGGGTAGACTCCCGCTAGGCACTCCATGCAGGGTGGGCACCTGCCAACGATGTACAAAGTACGGCAAATAAACGGGATGGCACCCGTGCCGCAAATCAGCAGAAAGGGGGGGAATCCCCACGCCAGGGAATCCCTCGAAAAAGGGACCGCTGCACCAGCGGCGCAACGCGCTATTTTGAGGGGGAGGCCAGCACTCCCCAGGCACTGGCAGGCCACCCAAGTCGCCAGGGTCCAGGGACAAAGTCCAAAAAGAAATGAAGGCAGGGAGGGGCAAAGGTTGGGCGCAGGGGCCAGCTCACAGGGCCCTCCAGGAAGGGAGGCAGTCCCGAGTGGCGGTCCTCCTGGCGCCCAGCAGCAGCAGCAGGCCCCCCTCAAGTTAGGATCAGCAAGAGAACATTTTGCAAGGGGTCACAGCCTCTTTTTATACACATAAATCCTTTGTCTGGTAGCACAGGGTTATGGAAAAACCAGATGCAACTGGTTTTGGAGCTCTCTGGTATGCTCAGCCCCTCTACCCATTCAGAGGACAGGCTAGGGTCATCAATCGCACCACAGCGGGCGGAGCCAGCATTGTGTGGGGAAAGCCCAGCCCTATTCAGGTCCCAGGTGCACCCCTCCCTCACATCAATATGCAGATCTCTCCACTCACCACCGGGGCAGACCCATCCTGACTTCCTGGAGCCAGGCACACCAGCCAGCTCAGCCAATCACAAGCCAGACAGTTATTTCATCTTTATTACACAGGCAGGCCAACTTCTAGTGTCACTTCCACACTAGACACATTTATGCCGCACACATCAACGCGCAGCATTTAATCACACGAGTCCGCACATACCAAACTCGACCCTGCACTCCCCACACATCAGGAACTAACATGGACACATACATTCTCCATGCATTCCTATGGGAGGGCAGGCCTATCTCACAACCCAAGCATAAATACCAGACACAAATGATGGACAATTGTTTGTAACCGTGACCAGGGACAGTGTATGTCCGAAACACGTAGGTGGGGAACCTACAGGAAATAAAACAACAAAGATAAATCTTCGAAGTGGTGTGCGGCGTCTTCTTGAATAAAGGTCTCTTGCTAAAATATATATATATATATATATACTAGCTTACCCGTCGCGCGTTGCTGCGATCTCAGAAGAAAGGAAATTTAAGGAAACTTTTTATGAAAACATTCAATTTATATTGTGTCATTTTTATTGAAACATATTCATTTTAATATGGAAAACATTTCAAAGTGTTGTTTTAATTCTGTTTTTTTATTCGAGTGCTTGTGGATACACGATATTTTTTGTTTTTCCGTCTGGTGCGTAGACGAATAAATCAGAAGGTTTTCCGACGCGTGAGCTGGCCACATACAGTTGTCCATGTGAGAAGCACGGATTCTCCAAATCTAGTCCACACACTTGCAGCAATTGTCCTTGTGCTTAGTTGATGGCCATTGCAAAAGCGAGTCGCCGAGGAAAGTGTAAACATTCAGTATTGGAAAGATTATGAGGGCCCTGGGGGGGCGATATTTAACAATTTTTTCTTTTTTTTTGCCACAAACCTTCGCGGGAGTGTTCTCAACAACTTTTAACATTTTTTTTTTGTTTTGTTTTAGCCAGAAACCTTCGCGGGAGTGTACTCAACAACTTCCCAAAGTTTCATGCCGATCAGGATGAATGGTGTAGTAATGCATAAAGGACAAACGGACATACTTTGGTTTTTATATATATAGATTTATATATATATATTAATATAGATATATCCAAAGGGCATAAAAACCATATGACCTAAAAAACGAGCAGACTCCAGTCACAATCTTCATTTACACAGACAATTCTGCAGCTGTGGTTGGAACTGAAAGGAGGTAGCTTCACCTTCTAAGTAAGGTTATGGAGAGATACGAAGAAGACGTCGTCCAAATAAGACACTTCAAGTGACAAATTACAATATGAGACTGTAAAACATAAAAAAAGAAACAGTGAAGAAAAATTGGAATTACTTGGGGCCTCTCAGTACCTTAGAATATCTCTTTGAAAATATCTCATGGGAATAATATGTAGTGAAAGTCAAGCACAAGGCAGGTTATGGGATTCTCTGTTTTATTAGATGCCTGGAAGATTGCTCAACACAACCTTGCAAAAATAATGTATTTAAATGAGGCTCGACAGCACATTCATTTATGGAAAAGAGATTTGGGGAATGGAGAGGAAAGTTACCTTTTGTGGGTAACCCTCAAAGGAAAAGTCTTTAAAAGAGTATTGCAGTGGCCTTAAAAGAGCTCAGCTACATTACTTGATGCAGAGTTGAGGTACCAAAATGCTGACGATTACAAAAAATATTGTTGATGCGTATTGTTTTAGGCAATAAGAAAATGCGTATGCTATCTTTTCCCACTCTATTGGAGTGTTGTGCAGAAACTAAATTGACTAAATATCATCCGTTTCAAAACCTTGATGAAAAATTAACTAACATGTGCTGGAAGGATTTTTATTTATTACATGTGAGTGCAGAAAAACCAGCTCCAGCAAGCAGTGAACTGGCAACTAAGCAATCAACGTCAGTCAACATGCATACAACAACAGTGGATAGAAGGTACATTTAAAAAAAAGATATTTTGCTGCTCCTTTCATTTAGCAATCATACCCATCGTCTGTCAACAATAAACAGGAAAAGAAGGTTATTTGAACCTTCTAAACCTAAAGATAACCAGGTTATTAAAAAAGGAAGATATTTGAGACAAAAATCAGTCATGGCACCAACTAGTCCATTCTTGAGCCGGTTATGAGGACTAAAGGGGAAGGAAATCCCTTAGCACCAAGAAGAAGACATTGATGCACAATTACCTGAAAGATTGCATTCCATTTCGGTGACCAGTAACAGGACACAGAAACCAGAAATCTCCAACAGTCAGGGAAGTCCAGATTATATTATGATGCTCCTACTGCCTATATACCCATGTGGCAAGGATGTTTTGATGGGGGAAGAAACAGAAGTCAATGGTCACAAATGATAGTTCCGACTGAACATTCCTGTAAGGAAATGTAGCATATATACCTAAAGCACAATACGTCTCACACTACCCAGCCCCTCCACTCCAGCTGGCTTTTTTTGTCCAACTCCGCCTCTAGCCTACCTTTCTTTTTTAAAGTAATACCCTTGTGAATACTGGTTTTATAAACGCATTATAGTTTTGCTTTGCACAAAGGCTTATGAACCAAAAGTGAGATTAGCAGCTCAAAAATCACACATTCTACTGAGCACCATTTGTGATTTTGGGTTATATGAACTGAATAAAATAAGAGCAGCTTGAAATCAGAATGGTAATTAGACAAAAAATGTAATATTTACAAGGCTATCATTCTTGACAAAGATGTGTCATTTCTCCTATTTATACATTCCAACTCTTATCATTATTAATAACTGGCTCTCTGGTTAAAACAAAATGTTCTTCATATGAATCAGCAATAATTAACTGCAGGTACCTACTTTGCCTTAGCATTATAAACCAATGTGGCACATTACGAGATACCTTAAAGAACTTCTTAACAAATCAACTCCATTGCATCGAGAATCTGCCCATAAAGGGACATCGAGGTGCTTTAATTGCAAGAACTGCAATAATGTAATCACAGGTAACATCTTATTGCACCCCAGGACTGGCGAAAAGATCTCACTCAGACATTCCACTAATTGTGACTCAGAACACGTTGTTTACTCGATAAAGTGCCCATGCGGGCTGTTATATATCGGTAAAACCGATAGAAAAATGAAAATAAGGCTCAGCGAGCATAAAAGTCGGATTCGTAACAAAAGTTTGACGTCACCCCTCACACAACATTGGATTGAAAAAAATCACAATATTGCGCAACTTCGTTTCCAAATCATTGAGATAATACCCCAGAGATTGGGCATGAATAACGCAAAGATACTTTTGCAGAGAGAAGCTTTCTGGATCCGGAAATTACAAACGATGGCTCCGTCAGGACTGAATGATAAAATGGAGATGTCATGTTTCTTATAAGGTCCAGTTCAGAAAACATTAGACTGTGCATGAAAATTCCACATTCTTTCACCACACGTCACAAAGTCACATAATATGGCTATAGAATGATCATGGGAGTGTCCAGACAGGCACTGTGTTTTAATTAGATGAATTCATGTTGTTGATAATAAGGTTTAAAGAGGATGTGTATATAGATTGTAAATAGGCAGGTAAAATATAATTTATACGTTTGCATCATGTTGTAGCTGCATGTAAATGGTTCTTTATGCAATATGTGCAAAATGAAGTATTTAATGTCGACAAAACACACACATGTTCTTCAAAAATCACTACAAGTTTCAATAATTATAAGTACAGATAAGCCTACATTGCAATTTGAGGCAATATTTTCCCCCCCTTCTTTGTTTTTCTTTTTTCCAAGGAAATGCTTTATTGATCGAGAGCACGAATTATATGCACATAGTGCATCAGGCACGTACTCAATCTAAATCGCTTTCAGAATATTTCTTCGATTATGCGCTATACAATAATACATCCATCTGTGTACTTGTTGCACAAATATAAATTTGTCTTACATGCCGGTTGAATACAAGCTTGTTTCTTGAATATATTTTCACAGGCAAAACTAAGTAGTCTGTCGGCTATTTCTACTCTCTACCAATGAGAGAGTTCAAAAAAGTGAGGTAGGACTTACACGCCCGCCGGAGGTTTTTGTTAACAAACAAGGCGACGGATGAAATACTTTGACAAGAACCTTACGTTTTAACGGACGGTAAGCCTCGATTTGGCGTTTGTTTGAAGCATTATCTTTGGGTGTTTGCTTGAAACTCGTGGAAGGTATTGATTAGGCTTGATATTTTTTTTGCTTGCAGTATTCACGTGGGAAAACGGCAGCGAGGTCGATGCCTGCATTTTAGACCCGCAGGTAAACGAGCTTAATTTCTTCTTTTTACTTCACCGCGCAAACACATAAATATATATGTGTACTGACGTCAACCATTTGTTTAACTTAGGTTGTTTTCATGTGGCAACTGGCTTGACATTATACGCAGGTGAGCCATATATTCTCTCTTATTTCAAAGATCATACATGTATATTGTTTGGATATACGTAGCCTATCGGTGTTTTGACCATCGTTTTTTTGATCATCTTTTGTTTCCTGTAATGCAGAACCGCTGTCAAAAGCGTCCTTGCAGGTAAAACTTTATTGCCTCGTCTGAACCTACTTAAACATTCGACATTAAATAAGTCAGCTTTGTACAAAAAGAGTGGATCATTTCACATACTTATTTCGGTTTTTTCACAGACAACTATTCTAAATAGTTATATAAGATAGACCACAGGATACACGTCTTTCCTTAGGACTTAGGTAAGAGCGGATAAGTTATGGTTTTGATGATAAGAAAGATTTCACATTGTTCAGCTTTCATGATTAATATTCTCCTTGTTTGTATCTCTTTTTTTCTCACAGACCCCTGACGAAGGGGCTATTATGCCCCGAAATGCATTGGGTTGTCCCTTTATTTTGTGTTTGTAATCCTGTGTTTTGAGAAAATTGTGTCACATATAATTTCATGTTATTGTGATAAGTACTGCATCAGTTTACTAATGACATAGATGATGACTATTTGAGAATTTTGGTATCAAGATATGAAGAAATAAACAAAATGGTTTAAAGGATTATTGTTTTGTGTAGTGCGTACTGGAGTCCCAGTGGTTCACAACACTGGGCCATATACACATTTAAATAGTGGGCAGGCACTAATCTGGTACAGCACACTTATCGTTTTAAACGCTAAAAACAGCACATAAACACGAGTGCAGAACCCTTCTTCATTCATACATTACGAGATAGGACATTGTCTTTTGTGCATTTACTTTATCATTAAAATCGAATGGACATCAGTAAAATATTTGTAAAAAAATTATATTCTAGCTGAATTCTCTGTTGACATAAAACAATTTAAAAAGATATAAAATCACCCACATTGAGCTGTATGGTAAGGAAATATTTCTTTGAAAATGCCCTGAAAAATAAAAAGAATGTTATCATTAAAAGATAGCAGTTCTGTGAACGTTGCCACAAAAGAGGTAGCGTCCATTAGAAACCCCTACCAATATCACATTGAGCTATCTAATTATTAATAGCTACTTCTGCATGGGGAAGAGAAACAACAATATAAATCAGGTACTAATTGATCTTTTGAGATCAAGCAGAGTACACCAGTCAGACGGAGCTCCACCCAACATAATAAAGTACTTTGTCAGCATCTAATGTTGAAAGTGTTATGGAAGTTTTTTTGTGGAATACAAAATCTATCAACCATTGTAAGGTTGTTTTAATAGATCCTGTCCCTCAAGAATCCATTAAGCATTTGTTGATAATATACTTGTGTTCATATAGCAAAATGTTTGTGATTGGAGTTTCATAAATAATACAAACAGATCTTTATGAACCACTTTGCTTTTTGGTCTATCTAGTTGGTGCTTTAATTTATGATAAAGTTACTAAGATCAAGTTTATTAAAATGTGATATTAATCACCAAGAGACTTACACATGTATATATTAGAACACCAATGTTTGTCATTTGGAATAAAACAATAAATCTACATTTAAAAAATATAAATCCAATATCCATCGGGCACTGTTGGAGGGTTATATAAAAGGCAATGCTTGAGAGGCATATTTCAGATTGCAACGAAAATGTATTTATGTCATTATGCAGTAAAAATGGGCAGACAAAAAGAACATCGTTGATATCCTGAATGCCTTTTATGGACTCATTGCTCAGGAGTTGGTCCTTCCCACTGCACTGTACCCATTTGAAGTGAGAGCCCCCAGAATGAAGGTTTTCAAAAAATTGATGTAGAGAATGCTCGTCATAGTTCTGCATTGTTTTCAATATGGCTGTATTAGAAATTGCTTCTAAGCTCTCAGATCTAAAGTATTAGAATCTATTTTCACTAAAAACGTAGGCAGGATAGCTTTACAGATCAATACTTTCTACACTGCATCGGAGAGCTCCATTAACAGATTATCTTGCTGTAGTAGAATTTTAAAGGCCTTACTAACATTTTCAAGCACGGAGATCATCATGGAGGAAATTGTTGCCAACTATTTATCTTTCAGCATAAGGTATTTCACCAGCCTGAGCAATTTTAACCCCGCCAACAGAAAGAAGCACCTCAAGCTTTGTAAATAGAGCCTAATATACTAAACTAAAATTCATCAGGTTTGTACATAGAAACCTTTACAAAATGTTCACTCTAGTCTATATAAGAAACAACCTTAAAAGGGGAACACATTCTACTCATAAAATGGTGGATGGGTATTTTTGCCTCAAATAATTGGGACAGACTTTTAAAATGCACTTTTATTATTGTGTTATAAAACCTATGTAATCCTCCACCGTAGGCTATTGCTTTCAATGATACATGTTCTTCATGAAGCCGGGATTGGAGATTTTTGGACACTGCTACACCCAATTATGTGTAATGATATAATTTCTTTAATGTTCCCATTACAAGACATCATGGCAAATTACATTTTGAATGCCTACTAAACACCATCACTTTGCTATTCGAGGTGCTCACCTTTAGACTTTACCTGTTAGCAAAGTCATGTAGTGCATTTAGAGTATTTAGGTTAAGTCCAATATAATGACATCACATACATAAAATAATGTATGAAGACATAAAGAACCAAGAGAACAGGAAATATTCTAACCCCATGAAAAATCATGTAGATGAAAGATAAAGAGATGCCAGCAATCAATGCTGAATAGAGCTACCAACATCTGTCAGTTATGGCAAAAATATTGTTTAAACTTATACAGCACAGCATTCAAGCCTTTTACTGCACAATTGCTGGGCATCCTTGCAGATTTCTTGCTTTAAAACACCTGTATCCTTCTCCTTGGCAGCCTGCATGGAGTTGAAGGCCTTAAAAAGTCCCATTATTTCTCCTGAAGATATGTTCTCACTTACATAATTTACTGTATTATTATGAGACTGCATAACAAATGTCCAAACCAATCTTTCACTATTTAGCATTGGTCAGGAACAAAAAAGTAATCTCATCTCTCAGGCCCATCCTCTCCTTAAATATAGGTAAGTCATATAGGGCCCGATAACGATGGTGGGTGGATTTACATCCGCCCACCACCCTATCAGGGATTGGGACCACCTGACAGGCTGTCAGAGGTCCCGAAATAGGTATTTCGATGAGACCGCCACCACGGCAGTCACAATTTCTATTTTTTGTATTGTGGTGGATGCTGCTGGCTGCAGCACCCGCCACAATGCAAAAAGGGTCAATTTACATGTCCTAGCACTACTATCTTTTACCCTGTGTTTGGTAACTTTTTTTTCTTCATTTGATTAGTGTTTTGTTTCATTTTTTTAGGGCTCGCCCAAAGCAAGAGCCCTTTTGTACGGGCTTTTGAAAGCTGCTCACACGCTCGTGCGTGTGAGCAGCTTTACGCGGCTGCCATTGGCTTTTTTTTTTTTTAAATGAACTCTGTGGTTGTACTGTGCACTCAAATCTTAGTGGTAATCAGCTGGTTTCCAAAGTTTATGTGGTTTTTCAACAGGGCGTGCGGTAGGGAGGAGGGCGCTACTCTCCTGGAAGTAAATAGAACGTGATAGGTGATGAGTTGTCACCAGACCCTGCCTGCACTGCGAATGCTAACCCTTAAGGTTCGCTACTTGATTGTGTCATTAAATATAAACTTTTAAAATAATAATTCTATGTTAACCTTTTCTTTCTTATTGTCAAACTTTTTCAATCATTTATTTATACAAACAGAAAACATTTTTATCTTTGCAATTGTTTGTTTTCACATGCAAATTAATTCATGTCAATTAACAGTAATCACAACATATAATTTGATTTTACATCACTAACATATTGCTGTAGTAAATCCCAATGCATTTCGAGATCAACTGATCTCTTCTTCAGGGGAACTGTAATGTAACAAATTCCATATCAATAACTTGTAAAACTTTTATAACCAAACAAAGAGGATCGATAATATGTATTTGCCGATATAATTGTGTAATTAGATACTATGTGCAACGAGCGTTACCAAAATTGTGACATGCAGACTTTTGACAAAGTTGTTAGTGGCTAGTGTAGATTAAGCAGACTATATATGTAAATGCAAGTGGAAGAAGTAGCTTACCAACAATACGGGTTCTAAATGAGTTAATGCGATCAAAGAAGCCTCTGTATTGTGTATCGCAAATGACTGGGAAATGAAAAAACAAGACATAAATATGGACCTGCCAACATCAGAGAGTTACATTAAAGGCAATAACTGTGACAAGCTATAATAGCTGACTGTTAAAGAAACTCAGTCTACCTGCGAAGTACAGAGCAGGATACGTTGATTTTTCTGCTGGAAGTAACAGTGATCCTGAAACAAACCGAATAAAAGCGCTATAAATATGTGGCTATTATAATGCAATACCGCAGGGGAGTAGAACGGTGTGGGTAAGAGTAAGCCGTAAAAGCAATGAAGCAAAAATACCTGACGTTCCAATAAGCTTTAAGACGGAGTGCAAACTGACTCGGACTGCAAAGAGCTGGTCTCTGTAAAAGACAAGCCCACAAGACTGTCAGAAAACTGACTAGCAATGGTAAAGAAAAGTTCTAGCGAAAGGGACTAGCAACAGCGTTATTTACCTTCTCGAATCGAAAATTCGTCTTCTCGATAAAGATTCAGTCCGCGGAACACGGAAGTGTTCGTGCCGGGTGTGTTTATTAGGTGAAAGTCATAGAACTTGAAAAAGGACAAGGTGCGACAAGAAAAGAGGTCGGCCATCTTAGATAGATATTCGAGAAATTGTATGACCCGGGCAGCCATATTGGAATGGTAACATGAAAGGGAAAAATGCTCACAACAACTGAAGAAAGCCGTAACAGAACAGCGTATACTTGTAGGATAATCCTGAAAAAAATAGAAAAGATCAAGGCGAAAGTGTTCCTCACACTAACCGTTAACAGAAAAAAGGGAAACGAAAATGGAAAACGAAAATACCATGTAGAACGCTGATGGAGAAGGGGAAATCGAACAACCAGTTAGGTTACATGACAGTGACAAATAAAACAAATATTGTTAGTTTAAAATGAAAATGTGTTAGACTCTCTGAATTAATCATTCAAAACCAGGAAGTAATAAATGGTGAAATGATGACGTTCAATAATGTATTAGAGTCAAAATATTACACAGATTATAATAATAGCCAACAACTAACATACATCCGCAAAATAATGCATGTCTATGGTGTTTTTTACTGAATACGAACGTTTATGGTCATTATAGTGCAGATGCCAATAATCCACAAAAATATAAGAAGATCTCTGCAATTCTGCCTGGAAAACTAAGAACTATCTTGCCATCTAGTTTGTTTGAAAGGACACTGGAGAAACAAGGCGTTGATGTGGGGGGATCTAACGATGTTCATTCCAAAGTGGTCACTAGAAACAGACCATGTCTAGCTTATCATTGAGTCCTTTTGGCATCATGGTTTCCATATGTTTTATCCACCATATTTTTCTTTGTGATAACAATCTTATGTTATCGCGGTCTGGTTTTTGGTCAATTACTTCAAGCACTTGAAATCTGAGTTGTGGAATGGTATGGTTCATGTCGTTCCAATGTGTGGCAAGGCTTGATGTTGTAGATTGATTACGGATACGGCTCTTGTGTTCTGATATGCGTATCTTGATTTTCCTGTCTGTTTTCCCTATGTATAATTTGCCACAGGGGCATTTTATACCGTAGACTACATGAGTTGAATTGCAGTCGGCTCTATGGCGAATTTTGATGGTGTTGCCAGTTTGTAGATGTTGAATGGTTCTGCTGACAATTACGTTGTTGCAGTGGACACAATTAGCGCATTTTTTCGTCCCTAATTGTGTTATGTTGTGTTGTGTAGAGAATATTCTGGGTTTAGTTACCATCTCTTTGAGGTTTCTACTTCGATTATAAGCAAACGGGGGTTTGTCTTTGAATATTCCTTTGAAATCTTGTTCTGTCTCGTAATTCCCAGCGTTTATTGATAATGATTTTAATTTGTGAAGATTGTGTTGAGAATTTGGTGACAAATACCGTGCGTTGTTGTGTAGTTGTTGGACCCGGCCTCGTGGCGTGGTCCCACTTCTCCCGCATAGCGGGCCCTGGACAGCATCAACCCCTATTCCCCGGCCTAAAGCTATCCCCTCCAACCTTCACGAGAGCCGCCCCCCCTGGCGACCCCCAGCTCTCCCCCTCGGGAGCCCGGCGACCCCTGCTTGCCCCACTCTGCGGATCCGACCCCGATTCCGGCCCACCATTTCAGGCCCCGACTCCATCTTGGACCCTCCACGTCCGGACCACGTGGCATTGGCCCGACCTCGGCCACAGCCCCAGCGAAGCCCCGACATCGAGGCACCAAGATCCAACCAGGGGGTAAAGCGGCCACTTGACGGATCCAGGAGGAGGGGAGTTTCGATGGGCCTCCGGCCGTCCCCGGACGCCTGGTTTCGATCGCCCTCCGGCCTCCCTGAGCGCTGGCTCCACCCCCCTGCTGGGTGTCTGGACACTCTCCTCCCGGCCCCTCTGACCCCCAGGCGCGAGGGTCCGGACATCAAAGGACTCCAGACCTATATCTGGGGCAGCTCTGGGATGGGTCAGCAGTTGTATCCTGGAGTCGAGAGCCCTGCTGACGCTGTCGCGGCTGACACCGAGAAGAACTCGCTACTTTGAACCCTGAACCTCTGGAGTCCTGCTGGCGCTGCCGCGGCCCAACCTCGCTGAAACCATCTTTGGAGTCCTGCTGGCGCTGCCACGGACCAACCTCGCTGAAACCATCTTTGGAGTCCTGCTGGCGCTGCCGCGGCCCAACCTCGCTGAAACCATCTTCGGAGCCTGCTGGTGCTGCCGCGGCCCAAACCTTGCGGAACCCCCCAGCTCGAGGATTGAGAGCTTAGCGTAGGGTATCCCTGTGCCAGACTGGTACTAAGACTGTCTCGCTACCCCTTTCCCCCCAGATACCAAGACTCTAAGGATCCCTCGATCCGTTTGTACATATTACCGAAATAACCAATCATTAGTGTTGATAAATACTCTAAGAAGTATTCTCTTGTGTGGTGTCCCTTTGTAGTGGTGTGATTACTCTACTGTGACGATTCTAGGAGAGGGCCCTCACCCAGGAGGCCTCTCGACGGCGCTCGGCCAATTCCATAAGGAGAGGTGAGCCTCGGGGTGGTCAGTCAGACATCTTCTGCCTCCCCAGGGACCGCCTTTCTAACATTGGTTTATTTACAACAAGGGGTGGTGATGGACAGAGTCTCTGAATTAAGCAGAGTACTCTCACCCAGTCAAGAAATCAGGGCTAGATCCAACACCGTTTTTTAGCTCATTGCACCATCAGGATTCAAGCAAGCCGGGCCGAAGACGGCTCTAATGCCAGAAACCGGTCCCCGGAAGCTTGTTTCCTTCCCAGTGTAAGAATTGGCTTTTGTAGTCTGGTCTGCCCTGTTCCCATGATGCACTGGGCCAGGGACAGACTAATTTGCATACAGCCAGGTTCTGAAACTGGGATGGTGCAATGAGCTAAAAAAAAAAAAAAACGGTGTTGGATCTAGCCCTGATCTCTTGACTGGGTGAGAGTATTCTGCTTAATTCAGAGACTCTGTCCCTCACCACCCCTTGTTGTAAATATTTCTAACATTGGTGGCAGGCGGTGCGATCCGAGCCGACGCAAATCGTACAGAGAGTGACTCACCCACTACTGACAGAAACACACCGCAACCATGACTACCAAAGAAACCAGACCAACCGCGGAGTTCCAGAAAGAACGGCTGAACGATTATAACCACAAATAATTGAAACAATTCTGCAAGGACCTGGGCATCGCTACCACTGGACTAAGCACCAAGGAGGATTTCAAGCAGGCCCTACAAACATGGGTGGAGGCAGGAGCAACGCCACCCCAGAGCGAAGACAACACAGGTCCGAACATACACCCGGAGACCGACGCAACCCCAGTGGGGGAAAGACCTACGAACATAGACACGGGCCTCTCCCCCGAAGACGCCCGAGAGCGAGAAAGGAGCCGGCTCCACGAATTGGAGCTCGCCAGACTCCGTCTGGAAGGAGAACTACAACTGGCCGAGAAAAAGATAGCCCTTGAGCAACTACGGCTGCAAGGAGACCTAGAGGAGAAACGAAGGCAGAGAGACTTGGAGGAGAAGAAGCTCACGTTCGAGCACAAGCATGGCTTAAAAGAACTTGAGATCAAGGCCAAAACTGGGGAGGCCAACGCCTCCGGGAACCGGAACCCACCTCCTCCTGCGGACACGAAGGTCCACATCCCCAAAGATGTCGTCAAGGAATATTATAAAAACGACGACATCCAGCAGTGGTTTAAGGCCTACGAGGTAGCCATGGCCTCTCATCGAATACCCAGAAAGACTGGGGTGCCGGCTTGTGGGGGAAGTTCGTCAACGAAGGGAGAGACGCCCTGCTGGAGCTCCCAGACGCAGAGATGACCTCTTATGAACACATGAAAGCCGCCCTCCTTACTCGCTATGGACTCACCCCCGAGATGTACCGGCAGCGATTCCGCAGCTGTAAAAAACTCCCCGGTACTACATGGGTGGAGTACGTGAACTTCTATAGCAGAGCCCTAGAGGGGTGGATCAAAGGCAGCCAGGTCACCACCTACGAGCAACTGTTCAACCTCATTGTATGGGAGCACCTCTCCAACAACTGTTTTATCGAACTCAGGCAGCATCTCCTTGACAGCAAACTGACCGAGCCACGTAGACTAGCCGTCGAGGCCGATCGATGGGTGAGCACCCGGGTCCCCCGGAGCCCAATGGGAGACTACGGCCGAAGTAGCGGCGGAGGAGGCCAGAACAGGAGCCGCGACTCCCCCGCGGGGCCGCCCCCGACCTCCACTTCACCATCCCTGGCCAGAAGAGGGGCCCCCCCAGCACGACCGGGGCCCCGCCCGAACGTTACCTGCCACAGATGCCAGCGGCCCGGTCACTATGCCAATGACCCCCTCTGCCCGATGAACCAACGACCCGGCACCACCGGTCCTCCACACCGCCAGATCGCCGCCCTAGGAGAAGAAAGGGGCGAGGAAGAGGACTATGACCACGAACAGGCCGAGTGGGAGCCCGCCGCTATGTCCCTGGTATGTCTAGGCGAAAGAGACATGATCCCCCGGGCCCCGATCCTGGGCAACACTCAGAAGTACCGCCAGTGGGTCCCCATTAATGGGCACCGGGCCGAAGCCCTCCACGACACCGGAGCCAGCGTGACAGCTGTCGTTGCCACTTGGTGACCCCTGACCAGATCCTGCCCAATGTGCTGTGCCCCGTACGGTCGGCGGACAATTCTGAAAGCCTGTGCCAGATGGCCCGTATCCCCTTCTAGTGGGGGGCGGGGGGTCGGGCATGCTGAAAGTGACCGTCCGGGACGATGCCCCCGTGGACTGCCTCCTCGGGAACGACCTAGAGAGTTCCCCCTGGGCCGGCGTCGAACGGAGAGAGCATCTGGGGATGCTAGGCCTTCCAGAGTGGGCCTGCGCGACCACCCGATCCATGGCCGTCACCACCCCGACGGAAGTCGCCCCGACTGAAGACCCAGAGTGGCCCGCACCTCTGCCGCCCGCCGTATCCGAAGACAGCGACCCAGACCCCGACCCACTGGGGCCCAACAGTGAAGAAATTGCTGAGCTTGGCAACCTCCTGGAACTAGCCCAGTGGCGCCAAGAAGGTGGCCCCACACGAGAACAGTTCCGGCAAGAACAGAAAACCTGTCCCTCCCTCGAGGGAATCCGACAGCAAGCCGCCACTCAAGCCGCCGGAGACCCCTTGGGGTCCCACTGGGTCTATTGGGACCACGATCTCCTCTACAGTGAACAAAAGATTGCCGAACTGGGGGCCAGCCGGGTGCTGGTGGTCCCCCTCCGATTCAGAGACTTCCTCCTGAACCTGGCACACGACGTGCCCCTCGCCTGGCACCTGGGGCAGGACAAAACATACAGCCGCCTGGTGACCCATTTCTACTGGCCCAAAATGAAAAATGATGTGAACAATCACTGCCGGACTTGCCCCACCTGCCAAGCCAGCGGGAAGAGTGAAGGGAAGCACAAGGCCACCCTCCAACCCTCCAACCCTTCCCAGTCGTCAGCACCCCCTTCGAGCGGGTGGGAATAGACATTGTGGGGCCTCTGGAGCCCCGCACCTCCCAAGGACAGCGGTTTATTCTCGTCCTGGTGGACCATGCCACCCGCTATCCTGAAGCCATCCCTCTCCGGACTGTGACGGTCCCCGTGGTGGGCCGGGCGCTGATGGGGATCTTCTCCCGGGTGGGCTTCCCCCAAGAAGTCGTCAGTGACCGGGGTACAAACTTAATTTCTCGATACATGATATCCCTGTGGCACCAGTGCGGGGTCAAGTATAAGTTTGCGACCCCCTGCGACCCCCTACCACCCCCAAGGGCATGGGTTGGTGGAACGGTTCAATAGAACTCTCAAAGGGATGATCATGGGCCTGGAGGAGCCCTTGCGTCGCCAATGGGACGTGCTGCTGCCCTGCCTCCTCTTCGCCTATCGGGAGGTCCCTCAGAAGTCCCTGGGATTCAGCCCCTTCAAACTATTGTACGGACACCCCGTCCGGGGTCCCCTCGGCCTAGTCAAGGACGGCTGGGAGGTCGCAGCCCAAGGTACTCCCCCCGACGTCTACCGGTACCTCCTAACCCTCCGAAATCAGACTCGGAAGTTCCGGGAACTTGCAGAAGCCAACCTCGAGGCCAGCCAGGAGGAGATGAAACGCTGGTACGACCAAAACGCCTCTTCCATTGAGTTCGAGCCGGGCCAACAAGTTTGGGTCATGTCCCCGGTCGAACCCTGTGCCCTCCAGGACAAGTGGACGGGGCCCTTCAAGGTGGTGGAACGCAAGAGCCCTGTCACTTACCTGGTGGACATGGGGACCCCCAGGAACCCCCTCCGGGTCCTCCACTCCAACCGGCTCAAACCGCACTTTGTCCGAACGGAGCTTAGCCTGCTGATGGCTACCGATGGCGGGCCGAAGACGACTCCGAGCCCCTACCAGACCTTCTGAGCACCTCCGAGAAAGACGGCTCCGTCGAGGGGGTCACCCTCTCCTCCGCCCTGACCCCAGAACAGCGCCAGGATTGCCGGAAATTGTTGGGTCAATTCGCAGACTTGTTTTCCCTCACCCCCGGAGTCACCCAGTGGTGTGTCCACGATGTCGACACCGGGGACAGCCCGCCTGTGCGACACCGGGCCTACAGAGTTCCCGACCGAGTTCGGAACTGCATCCAGTCGGAGGTCTCCAAGATGCTGGCCCTGGGGGTAGTCGAACCCTCTGACAGTCCGTGGGCCAGTCCAGTCGTCCTGGTCCCAAAAGCCGCCGCCCCTGGCGCCACTCCCGAACTACGATTTTGTGTCGACTACCGGGGATTGAACGCCGTCACCCGGACCGATGCACACCCCATTCCCCGGGCCGATGAACTGATCGACCGCCTGGGGGCGGCCCGCTACCTGAGCACCTTCGACCTCACCTCCGGCTATTGGCAGATCGGACTCACTCCGGGCGCCAAAGAGCGCTCCGCTTTCTCGACCCCCGATGGCCACTACCACTTCAGAGTGATGCCCTTCGGGATGAAGAACGCCCCCGCAACCTTCCAGAGGCTGGTGAATAAGGTATTGGCAGGGCTAGAAGGGTTCAGCGCCGCATACCTGGACGATATTGCGGTGTACAGCCTCCACTGGGCCGAGCACCTCAAGCACCTCTGGGAGGTCCCGAAGGCCCTCCGACGGGCCGGACTGACAATCAAAGCCAGCAAGTGCCAGATAGGCCAAGATTCCGTGACCTATCTGGGACACCAAGTGGGGAGCGGCCATGTGGCTCCCCTCCAACCCAAGATCGACGCCATCATGGCCTGGGGGCCCCCGGTCACCCAAACAGCAGTCAGAGCCTTCCTGGGGCTCACTGGGTATTACCGGAGCTTCGTGAAGGACTATGGGAGCATTGTTGGCCCCCTCACCGAACTCACTTCCAAGAAGCAGCCGCAGAAGGTGCACTGGACCCCCGAGTGTCAGGCCGCCTTTGAGACTCTGAAGACAGCGATCTGTACTGCCCCCGTGCTCCAAGCCGCCGACTACAGCCGGGAATTCGTGGTCCAAACAGATGCCTCGTAGCACGGTGTCGGGGCGGTCCTTTCCCAACTCAACGACGAAGGAATTGATCAACCGGTGGCCTTCATCAGCCGGCGTCTGCTGGCCCGAGAACAACGCTGGAGCACCATTGAACGAGAGGCCTTCGCCGTGGTGTGGGCCCTCAAGAAACTCCGACCCAATCTCTTCGGCACCCACTTCCGGGTGCAAACGGACCACCGGCCCTTGCGGTGGTTGATGCAAATGCGAGGGGAAAACCCAAAGTTGCTGCGATGGTCCATCTCCCTCCAAGGGATGGACTTCACTGTGGAACATCGCCCCGGCAACAACCATGCCAACGCCGACGGCCTGTCCCGCTTCTTCCGCCTCGACGAGGAGAACCCCCAAGAAGATGGGTGACTCTCCCCGCCTTCAGCTGGGGGGGACGTGTGTTGGACCCGGCCTCGTGGCGTGGTCCCACTTCTCCCGCATAGCGGGCCCTGGACAGCATCAACCCCTATCCCCCGGCCTAAAGCTATCCCCTCCAACCTTCACGAGAGCCGCCACCCCTGGCGACCCCCGGCTCTCCCCCTCGAGAGCCCGGCGACCCCTGCTCGCCCCACTGTGCGGATCCGACCCCGATTCCGGCCCACCATTTCAGGCCCCGACTCCATCTTGGACCCTCCACGTCCGGACCACGTGGCCTCGGCCCGACCTCGGCCACAGCCCCAGCGAAGCCCCGACATCGAGGCACCAAGATCCAACCAGGGGGTAAAGCGGCCACTTGACGGATCCAGGAGGAGGGGAGTTTCGATGGGCCTCCGGCCGTCCCCGGACGCCTGGTTTCGATCGCCCTCCGGCCTCCCTGAGCGCTGGCTCCACCCCCTTGCTGGGTGTCTGGACACTCTCCTCCCGGCACCTCTGAGCCCCAGGCGCGAGGGTCCGGACATCAAAGGACTCCAGACCTATATCTGGGGCAGCTCTGGGATGGGTCAGCAGTTGTATCCTGGAGTCGAGAGCCCTGCTGACGCTGTCGCGGCTGACCCCGAGAAGAACACGCTACTTTGAACCCTGAACCTCTGGAGTCCTGCTGGCGCTGCCGCGGCCCAACCTCGCTGAAACCATCTTTGGAGTCCTGCTGGCGCTGCCGCGGACCAACCTCGCTGAAACCATCTTTGGAGTCCTGCTGGCGCTGCCGCGGCCCAACCTCGCTGAAACCATCTTCGGAGCCTGCTGGCGCTGCCGCGGCCCAAACCTTGCAGCTCGAGGATTGAGAGCTGAGCGTAGGGTATCCCTGTGCCAGACTGGTATTAAGACTGTCCCGCTACCCCTTTCCCCCCAGTTACCGAGACTCTAAGGATCCCTCGATCCGTTTGTACATATTACCGAAAGAACCAATCATTAGTGTTGATAAAGATTCTAAGAAGTATTCTCTTGTGTGGTGTCCCTTTGTAGTGGTGTGATTACTCTACTGTGACGATTCTAGGAGAGGGCCCTCACCCAGGAGGCCTCTCGACGGCGCTCAGCCAATTCCATAAGGAGAGGTGAGCCTCCGGGTGGTTAGTCAGACATCTTCTGCCTCCCCAGGGACCGCCTTTCTAACAGTAGTTTTTGCTTTGGATTGTAGCAAATGACTCCTTTTTATAGTTTGTATTCTGGATTCAGCTAGTTGTAGAATTTGTGAAGGGTATCTTCGTTCTGTGAATCTTTGTTTTTGTAAGTACATTTCTTGTGTGAAGGCTTGCTCCGTAGATGCGATACGTTTGACCCGCATAAATTGTGATAGAGGTATGTTTTGTAACAAAGCTTTTGGGTGAAAGCTGGTAAAGAGCAAGGTATTATTGCGATCAGTAGGTTTGTGAAACACCATTGTTTCAAGTTGTCGTGTATTGTTATGGATCAGGACGTCCAAAAAAGGAATTTCTGAGCGATCTGTTTTCGATGTGAATTGAATCCGGCAATTCTTAGTGTTGAGATCGCAAATCTGTTGGTGCAGCGTGTTTTCTGGACCATTCCATAACAGGAAAATATCGTCAATGTATCTTTTGTAGAATGCTAGGTGTTTCTTCCAGGATGTATCAGACAGAATGAAATCGTTTTCAAATTTAGCCATGAAAATGTTGGCAAATACAGGAGCTGCAGAAAAACCCATTGAGGTTCCACTAATCTGTAAATACCAGTCTGATTTCCAGGAGAAGTAAGAGTGTCGTAGACAGAATTGAAGAAGTTCTAGCAGAAAAACTTTGTTTGCTGATAAGTCAGGAGTTTGCAATAAGGCCCATTCACAAGCTTCTAAACCTTCATCTATTGGTATTGAAGTATACAACGAGGTCACATCAATTGTACACAGGATTAGGTCGTTCAAATCAGTGGTTACATCTTGGAGCAGTTGCAAGAAGTGTGTGGTGTCCTTAAGATAAGTTCTCCAGTTTTGAACAAATGGCTGAAGAAATTCGTCAATATATTGCCCCAAGGGCTCAAAAATGGATCCACATCCGCTTACTATAGGTCTGAAGGGAGGGTCTTTTAGATTCTTGTGGATCTTGGGCAACATGTGGACATCTAGGTGTTGATGTTGTAAGAAATCTTTTGGTGTTATCAGTGATCCAGCCCATGTCAGCAGCGTTCTGTAGAATAGAGTCAAGGGTCTTTATGATGTCATTGAGAGGATCTTCTGTTAGTTTCAGGTATGTAGATTCATCTTTGAGGTGTTCAAATATTTTGGCTTCATATAAAGAGGTGTCCATAATGACCAGGGCTCCTCCTTTGTCTGCGGTTTGGATTGTGATAGAAGAATCCTGAGCTAATTTTTGGATGATTCTCTCTTCATGTTTGCTGATATTTTTCCTTGGTATTTTGTTCCAGTTGAGTTGCTGTAAATCTTGTTTAACTAGAATTTCAAAGGTGTCTAACAGTTTATGTGATACTGGTGGCATAAACGTGCTTGGTGGTTTAAATTCCTTGTATTTACTAGTAGTGGTTGAAGGTAACTCTGGTAAGGTAGGCACTATATTGGTAAAAAAATGTCTCAAGCGTAGTGAACGCATACATTTAAACAGACTAATCTCAGTGTTGAAATAATTGCTCAAACATGTTGGTATGAAGCTTGTGACTTTTTGTAGAATTTATAGTTGTTGTTTGTTTAGTTCCTTGCTTGAAATGTTAATCACTAAGGTTTCGCCTTGCTCCTTAGGTTTGAGCTGACTGGTTCTTTGGCTGCGTCTTGTTTTTGTGTTCCTGCCATTTCTGGCGGTTTGCCGGCTGCTGGACCCCTCTCTAAAAAACTCTGCTGGACAATATCTTGGTTTCCTGCGGCTTGTGTTAAACTGCCTTCACTTGTCGCTTGTGATGCTGTGTTTGTTGGTGGTTGTCGTGATAAAGTTAATTCCTGGTCAGATACAACGCTCTCTTGCGATGATGTTACTGGTCTTGTTGGAGGTCTCCGTTGAGCATACACCTCTGCCCAGGTGTAAACCTCATTTAATTTATAATCAATAGTATCACGTTTAAATTTGCGAAGTTTTCGGTCTTGAGTATCCTTTCCGTATTTATCCAGTTTATCCTGCAGTTCTTTCAGAATAATGTTCCATTCCTCCGATTGTATTTGTCGAGATAATTTGTTGGTTAGTAACTAGTTCTTCTTCCAGATCTTTGATGATTCTTGCAAGTTCCTCTACCAGTAGTAAAATTAAATCTAATGAGCATTTATTGAGAATTGCGTGCCATTTGTCCATAAAATGTTTATTGTATTGAAGTTTGAAGAGCATGGGTTTGATTGGTAGCCGTAATCCTCGCGGTATTCTTTGAACTTTATGGTATTGTATGAGAGTAGAAGCGTGAAGTTTTTGGTTTAGTACTCTTTTAGACAGGAATTCCAATTGTCTTAACTGTTGAGGTATCGATCCACTTTGTTTGCTGAAATTTTGGATATCTGTTATCAAAGCGTAAATATGTGAAGCTTGAGCTGATGTGTAAGTTTTAGTTTCAGCTTTATTGTCCGTTATGTTCGAATTGAATCAAACTGCATTTTGTTGGTGCTACAGTACTGGTAGCAAAAATTAGAAAATGAACTCTGTGGTTGTACTGTGCACTCAAATCTTAGTGGTAATCGTTTATGTGGTTTTTCAACAGGGCGTGCGGTAGGGAGGAGGGCGCTACTCTCCTGGAAGTAAATAGAACGTGATAGGTGATGAGTTGTCACCAGACCCTGCCTGCACTGCGAATGCTAACCCTTAAGGTTCGCTACTTGATTGTGTCATTAAATATAAACTTTTAAAATAATAATTCTATGTTAACCTTTTCTTTCTTATTGTCAAACTTTTTCAATCATTTATTTATACAAACAGAAAACATTTTTATCTTTGCAATTGTTTGTTTTCACATGCAAATTAATTCATGTCAATTAACAGTAATCACAACATATAATTTGATTTTACATCACTAACATATTGCTGTAGTAAATCCCAATGCATTTCGAGATCGACTGATCTCTTCTTCAGGGGAACTGTAATGTAAAAAATTCCATATCAATAACTTGTAAAACTTTTAGCACCAAACAAAGAGGATCGATAATGTGTATTTGCCGATTTAATTGTGTAATTAGATACTATGTGCAACGAGCGTTACCAAAATTGTGACATGCAGACTTTTGACAAAGTTGTTAGTGGCTAGTGTAGATTAAGCGGACTATATATGTAAATGCACGTGGAAGAAGAAGCTTACCAACAATACGGGTTCTAAATGAGTTAATGCGATCAAAGAAGCCTCTGTATTGTGTATCGCAAATGACTGGGAAATGAAAAAACAAGACATAAATATGGACCTGCTAACATCAGAGAGTTACATTAAAGGCAATAACTGTGACAAGCTATAATAGCTGGCTGTTAAAGAAACTCGGTCTACCTTCGAAGTACAGAGCAGGATACGTTGATTTTTCTGCTGGAAGGAACAGTGATCCTGAAACAAACCGAATAAAAGCGCTATAAATATGTGGCTATTATAATGCAATACCGCAGGGGAGTAGAACGGTGTGGATAAGAGTAAGCCGTAAAAGCAATGAAGCAAAAATACCTGACGTTCCAATAAGCTTTAAGACAGAGTGCAAACTGACTCGGACTGCAAAGAGCTGGTCTCTGTAAAAGACAAGCCCACAAGACTGTCAGAAAACTGACTAGCAATGGTAAAGAAAAGTTCTAGCGAAAGGGACTCGCAACAGAGTTATTTACCTTCTCGAATCGAAAATTCGTCTTCTCGACAAAGATTCAGTCCGCGGAACACGGAAGTGTTCGTGCCGGGTGTGTTTATTAGGTGAAAGTCATAGAACTTGAAAAAGGACAAGGTGCCACGAGAAAAGAGGTCGGCCATCTTAGATAGGAAAAGTATTCGAGAAATTATATGACCCGGGCAGCCATATTGGAATGGTAACATGAAAGGGAAAAATGCTCACAACAACTGAAGAAAGCCGTAACAGAACAGCGTATACTTGTAGGATAATCCTGAAAAAAAAATAGAAAAGATCAAGGCACAGATTATAATAATAGCCAACAACTAAAATATATCTGCAAAATAATGCATATCTATGGTGTTTTTTACTGAATACGAACGTTTATGGTCATTATAGTGCAGATGCCAACAACGTCATTATCAGCAGAACCATTCAACATCTACAAACTGGCAAAACCATCAAATTTCGCCATAGAGCCGACTGCAATTCAACCCATGTAGGCTACGGTATAAAATGCCCCTGTGGCAAATTATACATAGGGAAAACAGAAAGGAAAATCAAGATACGCATATCAGAACACAAGAGCCGTATCCGTAATCAATCTACAACATCAAGCCTTGCCACATATTGGAACGACATGAACCATACCATTCCACAACTCAGATTTCAAGTGCTTGAAGTAATTGACCAAAAGCCAGTCCTTTCAAACAAACTAGATGGCAAGATAGTTCTTAGTTTTCCAGGCAGAATTGCAGAGATCTTCTTATATTTTTGTGGATTATTGGCATCTGCACTATAATGCCCATAAACGTTCGTATTCAGTAAAAAACACCATAGATATGCATTATTTTGCAGATGTATTTTAGTTGTTGGCTATTATTATAATCTGTGTAATATTATGACTCTAATACATTATTGAACGTCATCATTTCACCATTTATTACTTCCTGGTTTTGAATGATTAATTCAGAGAGTATAACACATTTTCATTTTAAACTAACAATATTTGTTTTATTTGTCACTGTCATGTAACCTAACTGGTTGTTCGATTTCCCCTTCTCCATCAGCGTTCCACATGGTATTTTCGTTTTCCATTTTCGTTTCCCTTTTCTCTGTTAACGGTTAGTGTGAGGAACACTTCCGCCTTGATCTTTTCTATTTTTTTCAGGATTATCCTACAAGTATACGCCGTTCTGTTACGGCTTTCTTCAGTTGTTGTGAGCATTTTTCCCTTTCATGTTACCAATCTAATATGGCTGCCCGGGTCATACAATTTCTCGAATACTTTTTCTATCTAAGATGGCCGACCTCTTTTCTTGTCGAACCTTGTCCTTTTTCAAGTTCTATGACTTTCACCTAATAAACACACCCGGCACGAACACTTACGTGTTCCGCGGACTGAATCTTTATCGAGAAGACAAATTTTCGATTCGAGAAGGTAAATAACTATGTTGCGAGTCCCTTTCGCTAGAACTTTTCTTTACCATTGCTAGTCAGTTTTCTGACAGTCTTGTGGGCTTGTCTTTTACAGAGACCAGCTCTTTGCAGTCCGAGTCAGTTTGCACTCCGTCTTAAAGCTTATTGGAACGTCAGGTATTTTTGCTTCGTTGCTTTTACGGCTTACTCTTGCTCACACCGTTCTACTCCCCTGCGGTATTGCATTATAATAGCCACATATTTATAGCGCTTTTATTCAATTTGTTTCAGGATCACTGTTACTTCCAGCAGAAAAATCAACGTATCCTGCTAAGTACTTCGCAGGTAGACCAGGTTTCTTTAATAGTCAGCTATTATAGCTTGTCACAGTTATTGCCTTTAATGTAACTCTCTGATGTTAGCAGGTCCATATTCATGTCTTGTTTTTTCATTTCCCAGTCATTTGCGATACACAATACAGAGGCTTCTTTGATCGCATTAACTCATTTAGAACCCGTATTGTTGGTAAGCTTCTTCTTCCACGTGCATTTACATATATAGTCCGCTTAATCTACACTAGCCACTAACAACTTTGTCAAAAATCTGCATGTCACAATTTTGGTAACGCTCGTTGCACATAGTATCTAATTACACAATTAAATTGGCAAATACACATTATCGATCCTCTTTGTTTGGTTCTAAAAGTTTTACAAGTTATAGATATGGAATTTTTTACATTACAGTTCCCCTGAAGAAGAGATCAGTCGATCTCGAAATGCATTGGGATTTACTACAGCAATATGTTAGTGATGTAAAATCAAATTATATGTTGTGATTACTGTTAATTGACATGAATTCATTTGCATGTGAAACCAAACAATTGCAAAGATAAAAATGTTTTCTGTTTATATAAATAAATGATTGAAAAATTTTGACAATAAGAAAGAAAAGGTTAACATAGAATTATTATTTTAAAAGTTTATATTTAATGACACAATCAAGTAGCGAACCTTAAGGGTTAGCATTCGCAGTGCAGGCAGGGTCTGGTGACAACTCATCACCTATCACGTTCTTTTTTTTAAAAAAGCCAGCACGCAATTAGGCAAAGGCGGGCGCATGTCCTGCCTTTTCTCCGCCCATTCCCGACGGTGGCTAGCACGCGCAGCAGCGCGCGTTCGTCTCGCTGCCGCGCTCCCTCCCCGCGCTCCTCTGTGGTGTGCGCGCACCACTCATTTTCTGTTTCCTGAAACCTGGAATGCTTGGCTGGGCTTCGAAGGGAGAAGGGTTAATGGTTAGCACCTTAGCCTCCCTCGCCTGGGTGCCTTATAATGGAATAAGGAGTTCCCAAGAGCGGGAAGTAATCCGACACTGGGGACTATTGGTGGGAACAACGTGCCAGCCTCAATGAGGTCATTGGAATGGAATGTAAAGAAAATTTATATAGCGCGATGGCTACCCAGAGGCGTCCCAGCGCTGCAGAGGAAAGAGGTTTTAGCCGGAACGCTGGATTTAGTGGGTCTGTGGGAAGATTTAGGTAGATGTTTTATTGAAAAGCCAAGTTTTAAGAAGCTTTCGGAAGGTAAGTAGGTTGGATTCTGATCTGATTGAGGGAGGGAGAGAGTTCCAGTTCTTGGCTAGATTATAGGAGAGCGACCGACCTCCACATCTGGCTCTTCTGATACGTGGCACTGAGGTGAGGTGAGAGGTTGCAGATCTGAGAGTGCGATTGGGAAGACAGGCCTTTACCAAAGGGCGGTTGATGGTGGGGCCGGTTCCCCAATAGGAGCGGTGAGCGATACACATGCTCTTGAATTCGATTCTTGCTCACAGGGAGCCAGTGGAGATCCTTCAATCGGGCTTTGACTGAGACTCGGCGAGGGATGTCGAGGAGGATTCTTGCCGGGCAGTTTTGGATGATTTGAAGTCTGTTGAGTGTGGACTGAGGGGCCCCAAGATATAGGGCGTTTCCGCAGTCGAGGCGGGATAGAATAAGTCCTTGGACCATGATCCGTCTTGAGTGAAACGGCAGGAGAGGGAGGATTTTGCGAAGTAGTCTCATGAGCCCGAAGCATGTGGCAGCAAGCTTGGTTGCTTGGTGGTTGAATGTAAGAGTTCGGTCTAGCCAGATGCCTAGACTCTTGATTTGTTCTTTAGGTTCATTGGTCTGGGCCACCGTCCCACGCAGTGTGCGCACGTGGATCAGCCGTGGTTACACAATCCCCCTAATGTTATCAAAGGAACTCTGGGTGTGCAAGTATTTGATTTATTGTCAAAATCCGGCTGAAGGGAATAGTTGCCCTTCAGGCACACAGCAATGGAGGCGGAAGAGAGAGTTCTTGCACACCACACCCTGAAAACCAAAGCATTTTAAGGCCTTTAAAAGAAATTTGAGTGTCGATTTGGTACGGATGAAAAAGTAATGGACCGGGAAAACAAGCCGTGAAAGTTGCACACAGCATTGCAAGCTCACACAATGTCCACTAGAGTCCGCTTCTCAAACTATGCAACAGTGGCAGCATTTTATACTTTCTAGCTATTATCCAGGGTGTCGTGGGCACTAGTGCTCGAAGGGAATGCACCTTGGCTGCTCTTTGTATTCTAGAATACAACAATAATCAGGGTTTCGTGGGCTCCTCAGGTCTCTAGGCCCGGTGCCACTGCACCTACTCCCACCAATATAAGCTACACCCTTGCTTCCAGCTGTGCACTATTTCCACCTTTGACTTTGATCGGGCTAAACAGATGCCGCATACAAACAAACCAATACCCACTTCTCACACATAGCACCTCTGTGAGGTTCTCACCTTGGGGCTCAGGGCCAGCTCTTCACACTTTGCGTTAATGGTTCTTTCCATGCTTTCTAGTGTTAGATTCTCGCCATAGCTTCTCCCTGTGCTAGCTTTTCACATTGTGCACTAGTGAACATTTCTCACACTACTGATCACTGCATGTTGCTTTGGTTGTGTAACAGCTTCCTGTAGCACTCGCTAGTGCAAAGGGCTCACACTGATTATCAGAGGCTACTTCTCTTTTCGCAACCAGCAGCTTGCGCTGTCGACAAGCCTTTCAGCAGGCATATTTCGCATGTTTTGGTGGAATGCTTCGCTTAAACCTAGTTGCAGGCCACGTGGGCGAAGTATAGTCTGTTCTCGGTTTGTGGAAGTCTAAATCTTTCCAGGATAGACCTTCAGGTGGAATGCCCTGTGCAGGACAGGAGCTGTGACCTTGGAAGCAGGGCTTTAAGTGGGATGAGAAAACGGGGGGCTGGGGGGGGGGGGCTGAAAGGGGCGTGGCCAGTGTAATTAAGGGTGTGGCTTAAAAACACACAAGTTAAAAATCTGTGCGCCACCCGACTTGTATTTTGCTGTTTCCGTCATATCATCCAGATATATGATACAACAAGTAACATCATACCTACAGGAAGTCAGGACTATTGGCTTTGTCAATGGTTATTAATTGCAAAAGATAAATAAGCAGCAACTATGGCTTGTTGTAAATAATATTTAAAATGCTTCCACTTAAAGCCCTGGTGACACCACGACAATGTTGCTCCTCTTGAGTTTCAAAAAGAGAAGGGAAATCCAGATAGAAAATGACTTTAAAGGATTTCCTTTCCCCTACAACGCTCACTTGGCATGACGTCAGTGAGAAGTGAGCAGTGTGAGCAGCGCACATCGATGTGCCAGCTGTCACTGCAGTCCAGAAAAAAACAGACCGCCTGTGCCAGGGCACAAAACAGAGCCCGATAGAGACCCGTTTCGAGGCCTCCTTTAAACAAGCATTTGCAATGCTTTTCACATTTACGCAAGTTTAAGCTATTGGCATTATAAATGACAATGCCTTTTATTTATGTTTTAAAAACGATAACAAAAATAAAAGGCATTGTTATTTGCAATGTCAATAGTTCAAATTCGCATAAGTGTGAGACCTATTGCATTGCAAATGCTTGTTAAGTATTCTTTTTAAGACTAACAAGCATTGGCATAGCCAATAGGTCTCACCTTTGGGACCTTATAAGTGTTTAGCTATATAACAGTTGATGTTTTTGCACCAAGGATATTTTGCTACATAATTAAATACTTAGAAGGTCCAAAAAGCGAGACCTATTGGCTATGCCAATGCTTGTTTAAATTGTCTCCTGTAACTGTCCTTTGTACATGGTGGCTTTTGATTCGTTAGTAGGCTTAGTAGTCCCTCCTTTTCTCCTGTTGTAACCTCCCATGAGGACTGCCCATTACATGTGTTGTTACTCAGTACGTTTTATTTACTGTTTGTCAGCACTATTTTCTTAATCACTTTCTCCTAGCTACTGCTGCAGGCACAACAGGCTCTCCGCTTCAGCAAACCAGATTTAATGTGTAGTAGTGGCTCCGATTGGCACCCAATCATGGACATGTTTTATTTTTTAAAGACGCTCCCTCCCCGCTCCACGGCTGGCCACCTTGCTTTATGCTTCATAAGATTTTTATTTTATTAGTTGCTTAGATTTATGCATGCCGACCCCTGCCCCCACTTATCCCTCCCACAACACTGCTTGCCCACCCCAAAGACACCTCCGAGATCACTCATTATAATTTAAAAAAAATAGTGAACAGCTTCTCAGTAGTTCACAGAGTGTGAGTCGCAGCATCCCAGTGCGTCGTAAAAAGTAGCCAGGACGTCGCACTAAGCACACACTTTGAGAAACAACAGGTACGCTTTGTCGCAGAAACAAGCCAAACCTGTAGTAAGATGCTTCCTCCCTTTTCCGCTCTAGATCAGGCCACCTCGCTTCATGCTTCGTCAGACTTTTTTCAATTACTTGCTTTTGCTTTAAGTAGGCCGACCCTCTCACTCCTCCCACAACACTGCTTACCCGCCCCAACCACCCCTTAGAGGTAGCTTCTTTATAATGTGACACAGGTGTTGTCTTCTAGACATTCCTGATGCAGAATCCGATCACTGTTGGCAGGCCCTGGGGGCCGTTTTTGATGAAGAGCCGTTTTTGCAGCATAGCTGCAAAATCGGCCCTGTAACAAAATCGGCTGAAAAGCGGCCCTGGCAAAGCGCTCGCCCCCCTCCCGCGAGGGGGGGGAGGTGGGGGCTGAGCACTTTGCCAGGGCCAGTTTTGGTTCCCAGTCCGGCCCTGACTGTTGGTGCCGGGAAGGTCAGGGTCACAAAAATGAAACCTCAAAAGAACGCATTCAGAGACATAAAGAAAGCAGGTGCCCCTGTTGAAGCTCCACTTCTTTAACGTATTAATCAGCGGCCAAGGCTAAGCAAGTGTATCTTCTCCGCCAGGGCACAAGTCCTAAAAAAAGAAGTGGGGGGGACGCTGATGTCACGACAGGAAGTGACGTCACGAAAGGTAGCTTGCACCATCAGACTCATTGCCTCCCCTCGCTCACCCCTAAGCAAATGGAGCCCCACATTCACTCTTTGGCCTCTCTGGGGCGAGATCTCGCCCCAGAGAGGCCAAAGAGTGAATGTGTGGCTCCATTTGCTCCAGTTATCGAGCTCCCGGTTAAAT
Source organism: Lissotriton helveticus (assembly GCF_964261635.1). Taxonomy (NCBI): domain Eukaryota; kingdom Metazoa; phylum Chordata; class Amphibia; order Caudata; family Salamandridae; genus Lissotriton; species Lissotriton helveticus. The sequence goes on along the minus strand of NC_136061.1, from coordinate 959,781,638 downwards.
AAGTGGGGGGACGCCGTCCACCCGCGTGGTACCCCGACTCGAGCCCAATCTCCGCATTGCTACAGTGAAAAGTTAGTTGTAATCCTTGGTAGAGGTGTTTGCGTCCTTGCTTTTCTCGAGCGCAAAACCTCAAATAGGGTATGTTATGAGGAGGCTCTTTCATGTTATCAGTTACATTGAGCTAGGAGGCTGGGATGAGGAGTGAGCGTGGACATGTTCTTTTCTTGGTTGTTTTTTTACACTAATATCACTGCCCAGCTTCACACGCTCTCAGGGACCACGTGATGCCTATTAATAACCTGATCCAGACGGGAGCTTTGCCAATATGGCTGTTATGGTTAGCTCTGTGTGCCACTAGGCATGCTCCAAATAGAAGAGAACTTATCAAGATGACTTCATGGTTCACTCCGGAAACAGTTCATTTTCAGAGCTACGTTACTTTGCAATTGGTGCTAATTAACCCTTCAATCTTCTGCTGCACCTGCAGTCTTGCTTTGCAAAGCATTTACAATTCAATAGGTCTCACATTGCTGAAAGTTTGCACCATTGATGTGGCATTATTATTTGCAACGCAGATAGCTCAAACTTTCAGTATTGCGAAACTTATTGCATTGCAAATGCTTGTATACAAAACTATGTCATACATCTAACCAGTGAAGGCGTTATAGAAATTCACACAGTGGCGGACAGAGTATGATCCTGAAGGTAATCCCATGGTGCTGGAATCTTTCCAGAATGTGTGACTATAAGACAGTAACTCCCGCCTGATCCGCATGCCCCTTGAATAAAAAGACCAGTGGAAAATCTACTGAGAACTGAACGAAGACAGGTGAGCGTATTAGGCCTCAAGTTGGTGCATAGAGTGCATGCCCAATATAGAAGCAGGGACAATATAATAGTTAAATAGCTCTGACAAAGACCCCAGGCCCACGTGGGCTCCTAGTAAGGGCCGAAACATGTTGGCACAGCAAAAGGGGTACACCGTACAACTTAAGAATTATATTCAGTAAAAACCGACGTTAATTTTTATTCACTGCACTCGTACCATAATTATTTCAACAACAGTAAGTTAAATTGTAGACCCTAAGCAAGCACCCATGTTTCGGCACGCAGTAGAAGAGCTCCTTCAAGGGTGAGCTCAAACAAATAGCTTCAGTTGTGTCTGCCTGGCCACAAGAGTCCTTTATTAAGGTATGTGATACCTAGTTAGCAGGCTGGCCTCTATAGTTTACTGTTTTAGAGATAAACATACATGAGACACATTCAAGTATTGAAAATTGTTTTTCTCACAGCAAACAGTGGAATTACTCACATACTTCAACTCCTGTATCTCTGCAAAGTTCCACACTAAAGTGTACAATATTGCTCCAGCAGTATCTAGGCTCTACCTACATCTATTGATGGAGCGAGATAGAAAACAAAATTTTGTTTAAACTCGCAAAGTCACATTTCCATAACATTAATAAAATTATTAATGATTTGTGATATGTCATGCTAATACAACCTAGATTAAACTTTACACGTGGGGGGACTAACATGTGTGCTCATAAACGTGCATAAATGTTGCATCTTTTTGTTCGTGCAAAATAATAAAATAATTATTGTTTTTGTTTTTGTCATTACTAACTGCTGCAAACTTAAAATAAGCATGTGCTTGTTTTGCTTTTCCTTGTCTGTGTGATGTCATTTCTACTATTCTAGGTGCTTATGGGTCTCATAGATAAACGGAGACTGGTAAATATAAACGCTGCTTTATTTGTTTGCAATGGCTAGGTAACATTTTGATTAATCGGGTGGGTTAATTAATTAGTAAACCATGGGGTGGATACAGAATATACTTTATTTCTTACATTAATACTTTTCTTGTGTTTGTTTTATACTAGAAATCATAAGTTGACCGCTTTTGAGGCCTAGCTATTTGAGCCGCAAAATAAAAGCTGATCCATAATTCTGCAGAAAGTCACGAGACGCCCATTCTGAATTAAAACGTTTATTGAGGCTGCATTCACAAAGCAAAAACTGATGAGCTGACATCATCCTGTCGGACATGGCCAAGGTCGAAAGTGAACTTTTTGTCAGTCCTTAACTTGGCATCCGCGGAAGTTGCACTGAAAGACTGTGGAAGCTGCAAGGATGTCTCAATACAAAGTTGCAATCGCAGGAAGCCTCTGGCTTCACGTGGAAGAGACAATGGTCTTTGTAAGACATGAGTTTGTGGAACTTTTTAAGAATCGGGTGACATGTCACTTGTCACTCTCAGCCAATGGGACGTCGAGTATTTCTGAAAACTTTCCTTTGCAAGTTTAGTTAGCGTAGAAAGGTATAAAAAGTCATGCCCTTAGGGTTGGGCTGGCTGCTGCTTTCTGACTTTCCGATGAGGGTGATGTGCTGCTGGACTTTGCGTGGAGCACGTAAGAATCCTCAAAGATCTTTACTTTAATTTCTGTCTATTTAGCTCAGTTAGGGAAATAGGTTTTAGAAATGCTAAACTTTATATAATTTCTTAAAATTTAATTCAATTGCTTAAATTGTATTTTTCTCATATTTCCTACCATCATGCTTGCTTTATTGCTAATAAATTACAATTATAAAACTTACAACATTTATACTATAATTTAGAAAATAAATCTTACTTTTGACAAACAAGCTGGTCTTGGTTATTCAGAAGTGTAGGTTACCATTAGCTAGATCACGTCGCCTATGGTGGTCGTTTAAATGGTTGGGTTTTATTCTAATGACAATTTTCTTTCTGCAAATATATAAATATGTATATAGAGTGTAGATAATGTGTATATAGATTTATTCTGACCACCTGATTCAGTAGGCCCAAAATATATCAGGTTTATAAATGGGTCCATATTTAGTTTAGAATTTTGTTTATAGGTTATGAAGTTGGGTAGCGTTGTTTATGATATATTTTCTATAGCCCGCTGGATCAATTATCTGGTAGCAGAGATTGATGGTTGCTAAGAGGTAACCAAGGTAATATGTTGGTTGCTAAGGGTTGCGTCATGGTATGGAAATAGGATCGATGTTTTAACACTTGTTAAGTTCGTTTTTCGTGCCTATCTGTAAGCTATACCGGTATAGATTGTGTGGCGAGAAATTAGTCACGCAAGCCATCTGTTCAGTTTGTAGTGATATCGCCGAGTATCACAAGAGGTATCGCCGTGTACCATAGTGTTGTCGCCGAGCAGCACAGTTTTAGGGCTAGGTCTGAATCTTGTATAGTGAGGATTTTCTAAGAAATCAAAGCAGCATGAGAATAGGGACAAAGCGCCTTCCATAAAACTCACTGTGATGAGAGTATTAGTTATATCCGAGCTTGAGTGAAGGGTAAAATTTACGTCGGTGCATGATTATCTATAAACAGGTTAGAGTCCTGTACGGGTACATGTTTCATATCTATAAACAGGTGAGAGCCCTGTACGGATAACGTCGTTATTTTGCTAACGGTGCATGATTTCTATAAACAGGTGAGAGTCCTGTACGGATTTCATGTGTGTTTGAATTTAGGGAATTTTCCGTGTAAAAGTGCGAGTTTGAATTGTATTTTATGCTCAAGTGGAACTCTTAGAACTTTCACTTCGCGGTGGGTTCAGAGCAAAGCGAGTTCATAATTATACGTGTTAGAAGGGTGGGGTAAGGTTACTCTACTAACAATTGAATATTATCCTTAGTGTGAATAGCGCCGTCTATTCCGAAGTGTGGATACTTGAATGTATGTAAACTATCCTAATTAGTGAAACGAACAGATGTTGTCTTTATAGTCATTGTTAAGAATTAATTTACACTGAAAAGTGTTCTTAAAATGGCGCTGTGAAAAGATTTTGTGAAGGAGGGGTAAGCGCTAGGAGTGAGAAACGAGAAACCGCAGCTGCTGTGTACGTCACAGAGCCGCGCTGGGATTGGGTGACCTACGTCACAAGCTGTATTCTGATTGGCTCCTGAGTCTCTGACGGCCGGTGAGCTGATTGGTCCTTCGGAAATTCTCTAAATTTATTGGTTGAGCAGAAAAGTAACGTAGCTCAACTGCCATTGGCTTGTTGGTGTGTTTCGCGCACGGATTGGTTGTTTTGCGGAACATCCCGGAAATATTTTACGAACGATTTTGTGAATTAAATTTAACTTTTAAAAATGAGTTATCATTTTAAACATATTGAGAAAAAGACAACATTATTTCAGAAATTTAAGAATTTATTTTCACCTGACAAGAAAATCGAAACGCGAGGTGGTAAACTACTTCATAAGTATAAAACACCTGCAGCGTACATGGAAGGTGAATACGGATATCATACTGTCTTATGGTTCGACAGTTGGAAACGCTATACTAAAAACGATGGTGTTTTAGCTTGGCCTGATGATGGTTCATTTAATGTAAGGGTTTTAAGAAATTTACGAGAGAAAATGAATGCTCTTGTTCCAAAACCGAGACCAACTCAATTTGAAGCTTTAGTTGAGTGGGAAGATGAGATGTATCAGTTACAAAGAGAAGCTAGTGGAATTAAAAGACCTTCTAAAAATCCATCATGGAAAAGAGAAACTCATGAAGATAGATTGCGAATGTGGAGACAGGGAAACATGAGTGAAGGATTATATTTAATTCATGAAATGGTAATGGGTTCTCCTACAGGGAAATCTATGGAAAGTGAATCTGAGGATGCAGTTATGGAAGAAATATATACAACTGCTAGGAATAAACAGCCTAATCAGCCTTTGAGACCTCCTAGATCATGGTCTACTCCGGTGGTTTCTACTGAAACTTCACCGAGTGCACCTCCAATTAGCGAAACTCCTAAACTTTATCCAAATAATTGTGAAATCACTGAAACTCCTAGAAGACCAGAATTCGAGAATGCTCGAAATGAAGGTAGACATTTTTCAATGACTCCAAGAGCAAGGGAACCTCCAAAAGATTATGCAAGAGAGACAAGAAATGTTGAGGATGATGATTATAATGAATATTTAAGGTCTAAAGAAGAATTAATTAAAAGAATGACAAAAGGCATGGAAGCTGTCACAGTTCCAGTAACAATAGGTCCTGTTCAGCCTGTATTTGATCAAAGAGATACAAACAAAAATGGATTAACTATTCCTTTAAATAAAGAAATTCAAAAACCTGCTGAAAAATTTTATTCAGACTTGACTGAATTAAACACTTCTAGATCAAGAATGCCTGATTTAACCTTTAATGAGGATTTATCTCCAAAAACACCAATGGGTGCTATGTCAGATGTAGGAAGTCCTGAAGTCAGAGTAACCACACCAAAACTTGATGTGGCCAAATTAAAAGCTAATATTGAAGAATTAATAATTGGAACAATTGGCCCAGATAGTTTAAATTACTATCGGGATGATGAGCTACTATTCATTTGCAAAAGTATTCAGTGGAAAACAAAAAATAAATATGACCAATTAGAGGATCTAGCTGCAGAACTTGAAATCGATGTAAGTAAACAAAAGAATTTTGCAAAGCATTACAGATTAGATTTTTCAGAAAGTGACATTGAGAGTTTGAACTCAATGGGAAGAATAGTTCACATTAAAGATTTGATTGTCTATATCAAAAAGCTAGGAGAACTGAACAAATGGAGAGTGAAATGGACTAAAAGGAAGGAAGATGAAAGATTAGAAAAATTGTCAAAACAATTTCCAATGAGAGAAGTTGCAGGTGGAGGATATGTTCATGTCCCATGGTCGAGACAAGACATTCTGCTATTCACAAATGACTTTCCAAAATTAAGAGAGAAACCTGTTGAGTGGTACAGGCAAGTCGATAGATTTATCAAAGTGTCAAAAGTTCTGTGGATTGATTTAGATGGATTTTTTGACATTGTAGTTCCATCTGATCTTTGGACAGAATGTAAAATATCTATTAGTTGGCCAAAAGCAGAACCTGAAAGAATTAAAGAAACAGGTGCCCCAAATCCACTCGTAATGGATTTTTACGAGAAAGTAATTGTTTGGATGAAAAACAAAATTCCACCCAAAGAAGTTGATTGGGTTAAAATAGAAAGAACAGAGCAGGAAACAAAAGAATCAGTTCATTCTTTTTATGAAAGACTATTGTTAATTTTTAAACAATACAGTGGTTATGAAAAATTAGATGAAAAAGACATGAGTCATTTTATCTATAGATTTGTATATGGACTAAAACCTGAAATTGGAGAAATGATCAGAACTAGTATTGTCGGATGGCAAGCACTATCTATAGATGATATTCTGAGAAAAGCAAAATATTGTAGCGATGAATTAGAAGTAAAACAGAAGAAGCTGAAGGAGAAAGCCATGTGGGCTCAGGTAAAGGTGGCTGAGCAACAGATTGCCAGCATGGGAAACAAGAACACTAATTTTGTTCAAACTGGAAATACGAACCAGATACAAGGAAAGTTTAAAAGTAATAATTTCCAAAAGAAATTTAGCCCAAAGATAGAGGAGCTGAAACAAAGATTACCTTGTTTTAATTGTGGCGAAATTGGACATTGGAGGGACGAGTGTCCTCATCCTCCTAAAAACTTAAAGAATCCCTTATTGAATCCACAGATGCAGAATGGTGTTAACCTGCAGCAACAGCTACAGATGCAACAGGGGTTAAATGAATTTAATATTCAGCGACAGTTACAACAACAGCAACAACAACAGGTGAATAATCGTCAAGACCAGTTGCCACAACCACCTTTTCCGAATTGTGGGGGAGTTCAAAAATATAATCCAAACGTGGGATTTCAGGGATGTGAACAGGTAATAAAACCACAAAAACAGCAAAAACAGCAAAGGGTTCAAATGCAAAATGCTTCACAACAATTTTTATTAACAGAAAGCCAAGACAGTGATTCTGATGATTATTGCTGACGGTGCCCGAGAGAGGAGGAAGAGTGTGTTGTTGGAGCCACTCTTGAGGTTGACCAGTCCGGTCCTTATGTAAACGGGAAAGTTAATGATGTAGACATCACTTTTCTAGTGGACACTGGTGCTACCCGTTCTACTGTTAGATCAGTGGAAATTGAAAACCTACCTCTCTCTGGGGATACCATCCAAGTCGTGGGAGTAAGTAATCAGCAAATTAAAACAGACTTAACTGATCCAGTACCAGTTGAAATTGGAAATTACAGAGACAAACACAGATTTGTGGTTTGTAATAGTAGTCCAGTAAATCTATTAGGTAGGGACATCCTATGTAAAATGAATTGCAGAATATATTGTTCTCCTGAAGGAGTTGAATTACAAACAATGGAGGAAGATGGTTTGTACAGAATGACAATGATGATGATGGAAGCAGAAGAAACAAAATTGTTTCCTGCATTTGAAGAAAAGGATTTACCTGAAGAGCTAAAGGAAACAGTGAAATCTGAAATATGGGATTTTACTGGAAATGAGATGGGTCTAATGAAAAACGTAGATCCTGTTAAAATTGCATTAAAACAGGGAATAGAATTTCCAAACACTCCACAGTATAAAATGAAAACAGAGACAATTGAGGGTATTACACCTGTAATAGAAAAATTAATCAAGCAAGGTGTATTAAAGGAAATGAAGAGTAGCTCTTGTAATTCACCAATTATGGGAGTTAAAAAGGCAAACGGAACGTTTAGGATCGTACAAGATTTGAGAAAGGTTAATCAAATTGTCATTCCATGTTGTCCTGTGGTTCCAAATCCAGCAGTAATTCTATTTCAGATTCCACATGATGCTGAATGGTACACAGTCATTGACCTTTGCAATGCATTCTTTACTGTTCCCTTACACCCAGACAGTTATGAAATCTTTGCTTTCAGATTCCAAGGTAAGACCCTTGGATGGACAAGAATCCCTCAGGGCTATACAGAAAGTCCTTCAATCTTTAACGAACTGTTAAAAAGATCACTGGAAGATTTAGACTTACCAGGTAGGTCTACGCTGGTGCAGTATATTGATGATTTGTTAATAGCTGCAAAGACAAGAGAAAATTGTGTAACAGACACAATAATTCTGTTAAATCGCCTTGCAGAAGAAGGACATAAAGTGTCCCCAGCAAAACTACAGTTTTGCAAACAAGAAGTAAAATATCTTGGTCATAGAATTGCAAAGGGAAAAAGACAAGTAACAATAGAGAGAATAAAAATGATTCAAGCAATGTTACCGCCAAGAACACAAAGACAGGTCAGAATGTTCCTGGGAATGGTAGGTTACTGTCGACAATGGATAAGTGGATTTTCAGTAATTGCGAAACCGCTACAAAGACTGACCAAATCAGATGTAAAAGACCCAATTATTCTCAATGATGTTGAGATGGAATCTTTTGAGAACCTGAAAAAGAGCTTATGCCAAGCTCCTGCTTTGGGTATGCCAAATTATGAGAAAGATTTTGAACTGTATTGCAGTGAGAGAGAAGGATGTGCATTATCTGTGTTAATTCAGAGACATGGAAATTTAAAGAAACCTATTGCATACTTCTCTGCAGTTCTTGATCCAATTGCAAAAGCATTACCAGGTTGTTTGAAAGCAGTCGCAGCTACAAGTATCAGCCTTGAACAAAGTGAAGGAATCATAATGGGATTTCCTGTGAAAGTTTTTGTGCCTCATTCAGTTGAAATATTACTGACAAGAGGTAAGACTCAACATTTAACAAGTAGCAGATTGACAAAGTATGAGAAAATCATACTAGGAGCAGATAATGTTTCGATTTCAAGATGTTTGAATCTGAATCCTTCTACATTACTGCCTGATTCTGAAATTGTTGGTGACATCGAGACAGAACATGAATGTTTAGATGTCATGGAATTCTGCACTAAACCCAGAAAAGACATCAAAGACAGACCTTTGCCTGAATCGGATTTTGTCTACTTTGTAGATGGCTCATGCTTAAGATCCGAAGGTGGTGTCTTGAAAGCTTCATACTCAGTTTGTACAGTTGAAGATATTAAAGAAGCATCATGTCTTGAAGGAGTTCGTTCAGCACAAGTGGCTGAATTGATTGCTTTAATTCGTGCATGTGAAATATCAAAAGATATAAGAGTTACCATCATTACTGATAGTCAGTATGGGTACGGAGTTGTGCATGATTATGGACAACTCTGGTCACAGAGAGGATACATGACATCAACAGGGTCACCAATTAAAAATGCAGTTTTCATTAGAAGATTAATTGAAGCAATACAATTACCAAAAGAAATTGCCATAGTCAAGTGTGCAGCACACACTAGAGGAACTGATTATATTTCCAAGGGAAATGCCTTCGCAGACGAAACAGCAAAGTACTGCGCGAGGAAAAATTATTCTTACAATCGGAATAGAAGTACAGAAACTGATTCAAATTCATTAATGCTAACAACTGTTGTAGAAACATGGAATGAGATTAGAGATTTACAAAACGAAGCAGATGATGAAGAAAAAGACCTATGGTTAAGATCAGATTGTAGACCACGTGATGAAGATGGAGTGTGGGTTTACAAAGATGGCAGAGTAGTTTTACCAAATTGCATGATTTCTGACATGGCCAGATTATATCATGGTCCTGCACATTTAGGAAGAGATTCTATGGTCAGACTGTTTAGAGAAACATGGTTCAATACCAAATTCAGAACCATTGCAGAATCTTTTTGTCAAAGGTGTTTGTCATGCCAACAAATGAATCCAAATAGAAAATCAGTGGTGGGGACAGGAATAATTGGTCGAGAGGGTGGTCCCTTTACCAGGTTACAAATAGATTTCATTGAAATGCCCTTACACAACTGTTTGAAATATGTACTTGTAATTGTATGCTTGTTCTCAAGATGGGTAGAGGCTTTCCCTACACGACATTGTGATTCAATTACAGTAGCAAAACTAATGCTCAGAGAAATCATCCCAAGGTACGGTTTTCCAGTTACTATTGAGAGTGATGGAGGAAGCCATTTTGATAACAAACTGTTGAAGTTAATTTGTGAAGCTATGAGCATTGAGCAGAAAATACACTGTGCATACAGACCAGAGGCATCAGGTGTAGTTGAACAAATAAATGGAACTATCAAAAACAGAATTGGAAAAATGTGTCTAGAGACAGGAGTTAAGTGGACTGATGCTCTTCCACTTGTTTTGATGTCAATAAGAAGTACACCAGATAAAAAGACAGGTTTGAGTCCTCATGAAATTTTGATGGGAAGAGTTATGAGGCAAGCTTTTGTACCTGTAGGTAAATTGTTGAGCATAAATGATAGTGCAATTTTGGATTACTGTAAAAGGTTATCTGATATGGTAACTTCTGTGTCTAATCAGGTGGGAACTGAAGCACAATCAAATGACAAAGTTTTGACACATGATCTGAGACCTGGAGACTGGGTCAGAACGAAAGTACATCGGAGGAGGAATTGTCTATCTCCTAGATGGCAGAAACCTAGGCAGGTAATCTTGATCACTACTAATGCTGTAAAGTGCAGAGGATTGAAGCGCTGGATTCATCCAAGTCATACTATTCCAGTACCAACTCCTGAGAATTCTGATGTTGAAAGTGATACCACAGATGATTCTGATTCTGAAACAGAAGACAGAACAGAAGGTGAAGTAATTCCAGATTCTGAAGATCGACAAGAGAGTCGACATCTGGAAACTGTGCCAGTGAATGGAAATCTGACAAGAAAAGACTTAGAAATAATTGAAATAGATTCTGAAGGTGAAGAGAATCTGTTAAAAGGAAAAATAACTGAGGATTCAGTTGTCTATATTGAAGACAAAGAAGCTGAACCGAAGGAAGTTTCAGACCAGGAGAGTATCGAAAGGCAGAGAACAAGCTCTGAAGTAAGGAACAAAAATCTGAAATCTGGGAAGCTAGAGGTAATTGAAGAAGAGGAGGAGAACGAATTACCGAGTACCAGTGATGGAAGACAAAGTGAAGTTCCTGAAGGAGTGAAATTGCCGAATAGAGAAGTTCCTGAGTCAATTGAAATTTCAGACTACGAAACTGAAGAAAGTGACGTGGAAGGTGGAAGTGAAAACGGAAAGAAAAGGACTTGGAAGTCAGAATCAAATAATTCTGAACCAAAGAAGAAGTATGTGAGAAAAGCAGACTACTGGCCTGGTGGAAGATTGAGAGTGAGATTGATTAAAAAGCCAATAGAACAAGTTGAAGAAATCAGTAGTCAAAAGAGTCCAGGAAAAGAAATTGGAGTTGGAAGAAAGATTGAAGTAATATCGAGAAAAGGGAAGAGAATAATTAGACCAAACCAAAAATACAAGTCTCCTGAGTGGACTTACTTAGTAATTCCACCTGTTATTGACATTTATGATAGTAGTGAAGAAGAAAACGAAATCCAAGAAATTAGTGACAATGATTAAAGTACATAATTATTAAATTGGCAAAAGGCCGAAGAAATCCTGTTAGTTGACACAAGGTCGAAGAGAAACTGTTTAGAACAAGAAAACTTATGTATGACATAAGGTCGAAGAAATCTTGTTTAGGGTTATAAAAGAAAAATATATTTTAAAAGGGGGGTGTATATAAATTTTAAAATTTTTATTTTTGAGGCTAAAACTAACCTAAAAATGCCTTACGTTAAGGAGAGCACTTCAAGATGTTCTGTTTTTAAAAGATGCTGTAAGATGACTCTGGTGTGTCTGCTCATTTTAGTTCTGCTCTGGTTGGTGCTAGCTGTGATTATACCTTTAGAAATGAATAGAGAATTACACAAAGTTAATATAACAAGCAAAGCTCTGGTTAGCCAAACTAAACATAGTGCATCTGCAAAAGTTATTGATCATCAGCCTAACATTCATCAAGATAAATCAATAGGTGATTTTTCAAGCAATACATTCACAAAGCTTTTGAGTGAATATGTAAAGGTAATGGATGCAAAGGATTGTTATGTCTGTGTTAAATTACCTGCTTCTGTTTCTGAGGGAGTAACATATAATATGCTTCCTCTCACTTATGCTGTTACATGTAGTGTATTAACTAGTTTATTTTATCAAACTGGTCGTTTAGAATATTACTATTCAAATTATGATGAGATTTTTGCTAATGTCAAGATTGATAATGTTTTAAATAAGCATAAGAAAGCAAAACAATTGAGAGAATATTTCCTTGTTACTAACGAACTCACTTATGAGTATGCTTATAAGAATAATCTAACATGTAAATTAAGTGCTGAAGGAAAGAAATTCTTGAATATGGTTGAGGAGAGAAGAGCAATTTATAAGAGAAATGAATTAGTCAAGCAGACTAAGTCATCCTTCTGGCAAAAAGAGGATGAGAAATTAAATGGCAAAATGCTTGAAAATATTGCAATTCACATAGACAAACCTGTTAGTGGAAAGCTTTGCATTAGAAGAGATAATACACTTTTTGATAATTATTTTGTAGGTGCAAGCAACTGTGAAGATACTTATCAGATTATGGGAGGTTGGGGATTTAAAGGTGGAAAAGATCCTATCTTTCCTGGAATTTATTTTGTTTGTGGTGACAAAGCCTACTACAACCTTCCAGACCATTGGTATGGAACTTGTTATGTGGGAATTGTTTTTCCTAAAGTGTTTCATGTTGACAGAGATTCAGAAGGATTGTTTAAAATACATAATTATGTAAATAGAGCTAAAAGAGAAACTTTTACTGAAGTTCTAGGAGATATTTTTCAAGCTGTAATACCTTTTGTTGGTATAACCCTAAATGCAGGGAGAATCAGAAAATTGTCCACTATAGTTGATAGATTATCAACTGACACTGCTGATGGGTTTCAATTAGTGAATGTTGAAGTTATTGCAATTAGATCCATGGTAATTCAAGATCGTCTTGCTTTAGACATACTCCTAGCAAAAGAGGGAGGAGTCTGTGGCATTTTACATGTCCAACATTGCTGTACATATATACCGGATGAAAGTAAGAATATTGAAATGTATATTAAGAATATTACACAAATGCATTCAGAAATAATTCCTTTAGAAGAAGAAGATTTTTCTGGGAAACTTTCAAAAAGGTTTCAAGCAATTAAAAACTGGTTTCATAATATCGGAAGTTCAATTCTTGGCAAGATTTTGGCACCTTTGATTATAATAGTATTCATTTTTATTTTGACTAAAGTAGGTTGTTTGTTACATAAAAGAAAGAAACATTTGAAGGAAAAGAAGAGAATCTATAAACTCAGAAAAGAAGAGGAGAGGGAGATTGAGTTACAGGAGTTACATAGAGAGCGTCATGTTAATTGCAAAGATTATGCTGAAACAGACTTTTAGGTTTACTAATACAAATGAATTTGAATCGATTTCTTAGAATTTAATTTACCAAAATTTTGAGTGCTAGTGTGGTGATTTGTTAATCACCAGATGAGGGAGTTGATGGAGCGAGATAGAAAACAAAATTTTGTTTAAACTCGCAAAGTCACATTTCCATAACATTAATAAAATTATTAATGATTTGTGATATGTCATGCTAATACAACCTAGATTAAACTTTACACGTGGGGGGACTAACATGTGTGCTCATAAACGTGCATAAATGTTGCATCTTTTTGTTCGTGCAAAATAATAAAATAATTATTGTTTTTGTTTTTGTCATTACTAACTGCTGCAAACTTAAAATAAGCATGTGCTTGTTTTGCTTTTCCTTGTCTGTGTGATGTCATTTCTACTATTCTAGGTGCTTATGGGTCTCATAGATAAACGGAGACTGGTAAATATAAACGCTGCTTTATTTGTTTGCAATGGCTAGGTAACATTTTGATTAATCGGGTGGGTTAATTAATTAGTAAACCATGGGGTGGATACAGAATATACTTTATTTCTTACATTAATACTTTTCTTGTGTTTGTTTTATACTAGAAATCATAAGTTGACCGCTTTTGAGGCCTAGCTATTTGAGCCGCAAAATAAAAGCTGATCCATAATTCTGCAGAAAGTCACGAGACGCCCATTCTGAATTAAAACGTTTATTGAGGCTGCATTCACAAAGCAAAAACTGATGAGCTGACATCATCCTGTCGGACATGGCCAAGGTCGAAAGTGAACTTTTTGTCAGTCCTTAACTTGGCATCCGCGGAAGTTGCACTGAAAGACTGTGGAAGCTGCAAGGATGTCTCAATACAAAGTTGCAATCGCAGGAAGCCTCTGGCTTCACGTGGAAGAGACAATGGTCTTTGTAAGACATGAGTTTGTGGAACTTTTTAAGAATCGGGTGACATGTCACTTGTCACTCTCAGCCAATGGGACGTCGAGTATTTCTGAAAACTTTCCTTTGCAAGTTTAGTTAGCGTAGAAAGGTATAAAAAGTCATGCCCTTAGGGTTGGGCTGGCTGCTGCTTTCTGACTTTCCGATGAGGGTGATGTGCTGCTGGACTTTGCGTGGAGCACGTAAGAATCCTCAAAGATCTTTACTTTAATTTCTGTCTATTTAGCTCAGTTAGGGAAATAGGTTTTAGAAATGCTAAACTTTATATAATTTCTTAAAATTTAATTCAATTGCTTAAATTGTATTTTTCTCATATTTCCTACCATCATGCTTGCTTTATTGCTAATAAATTACAATTATAAAACTTACAACATTTATACTATAATTTAGAAAATAAATCTTACTTTTGACAAACAAGCTGGTCTTGGTTATTCAGAAGTGTAGGTTACCATTAGCTAGATCACGTCGCCTATGGTGGTCGTTTAAATGGTTGGGTTTTATTCTAATGACAATTTTCTTTCTGCAAATATATAAATATGTATATAGAGTGTAGATAATGTGTATATAGATTTATTCTGACCACCTGATTCAGTAGGCCCAAAATATATCAGGTTTATAAATGGGTCCATATTTAGTTTAGAATTTTGTTTATAGGTTATGAAGTTGGGTAGCGTTGTTTATGATATATTTTCTATAGCCCGCTGGATCACTATCGCAGCCCCCTGCATAAAGTACACTTCAGCTTTTTACTGCACCTGACTGCTACCTCTCCATGTTACATACTCTCTATAAGAGGACCACCAGTAGTTCACCTTTTTACCCACCCTATTTCCACTTTAACCATTTTCAAGCATCCCAGGGACAATTGATGCAAATCTACCACTCAACCCCAGACAGCATATCATTATGAACCACATTCCCTGATGTCACCCATCATACCAACAGCGACTCTTCTGTATCAGTATCTTCTCTGTTCATTTTATTTTTGAAGGCTGAGTTGGCATCAGGGTTTTTCGTATTGGGTTGGTAGTCTGGTGTATTTCCTTCCTCACACTAGTTGATGGATTTGAAATTATGTTGGTTTGCATTTCAGGGCCACATTTGCAGACCACAGGCTTTAGTATGTGCCCAACAGAAATGTTTTTCAGCCAGCAGTGCATGTTGAGGAATCTTGGATAGGCAGTTCTATCTTCTACTTACTATTCACACAGATACTCCATGACTTAGATGCGCTAGTTTAGTTGTTGGCATGCATAGAAGCATAGCACCATGTACAACCAAGCACATCATACTTATACTAGATACAAGTGGCTATGGTATTGTTGCAATCCTGGCACAGAAGGGAAGGGCTGGAGCAGAAATCATAGTTTTAGCCAGGCCTAGAGAAACGTATTCGCCATGGGGAGTCAGTTTTTAGCAGGTAGAGTTTTTTAGGACCTACTGGTCTGTTCTAGTGAGTGAACTGCAGCTGGGAAGTAACAGGTGTTCTTTTTATTCAGAAAATGAATGAGCACGGAGGATGCCTTTAACTCTTCTATTTATCCTGACACAGTTGGTGTCTGTTCAAGGACAGAGGTCAAATGTCAGCTTGTGTCTTTTTACATAAGATTTTACATATAATAAGATTTTACATATTGCTGCTCCTCTTATCCTGGAGATTGGTATTTACTGCAGGTAGAGGATTTTGTTAAGTAAGCTGTCTGGCAATTCTTGTGAAGCAAAAGGCTGTAGAAACGTCAGTCTCTCTCACACAACATGTATATATCCTGTAAATTAACAGAAAAAACATTTCAAAATATATCTGGAATTGGGAAAGCACATTTTTTTGTAATTTAGAAGTGTGATGGCAACAAAGATTTAAATCGGAGCAAAACTATTAACATCTTACTTGGTGATGTCCAAATGATAAATATTTGCAGAAACTCGATTTCCAAACATCATTGTTTGCTCGCTATATAGTTTTATCAGTAAAACTGCATTTCAGTGGGACATTTTGGGGTCATTTCGGTGAAAAATGTGCTGACTGGAAAACACAGTGTGCTAACACTTTATGCGTTAGTTATATCTTTATTATAAGTGATAGTTTTTAAACATTATTTGAGAAACATTCCTGCCCTTGCCTTGATGACAATGCTGTTAGTGAAATAAGAGGCAAGTCAGGGGTCACGTGTAACCTTATGTGGCTAGATTTGTATCATATATGGAGCAAACATTTCATCTATTAAATCAAACAAGCGAGATTTCTGGGCTCGCATATTTGATAGTGCTCTAATATGTGATATCATATGATAAGAAAATGGTGGCTCTCTGAAATAAAATATTTGCCCAGGATCACATAATATCATCTTTAACATCTTTATGGCTCCTCTGGCAGCGGTCGCGGAGTCTTTCGGTGCCCGGATTGTCACTTATGCCGACGACACCCAGCTCCTGTTTGTGAGCAACAGGAATGGCCTGTTTAACGACGATCAGGTCAGAGGTTGTCTGAGTGCGGTTTTCGAGTGGTTAGGACACCATGGACTGAAATGCAACTCCGACAAGTCGGAGCTGCTCTTTTTTGGGTGTATTGCGGAGCCGGATTGGAAACCCTGGTGGCCGCAGGATATGTGTCCCCCCGTTAGTTCATCCCAGAAGGCCAAAAATCTGGGAGTGATCATTGACAGCGACCTATCTTTTGGTCCTCACATTTCCTCTCTCACTGGGAAATGTTTTGGCATCCTTCGGATGCTACGTAAATTTTTACCTTTAGTATCCATCGAGCACAGGAAAATTATCGTTCAGGCACTGGTTGGCTCCAGACTGGATTACGCCAATGTTTTATTTTTGGGGCTTCCCAAATACCTGGTCAGGCGTCTTCAAGTTGCTCAGAACTCTGCAGCCCGAGCGGTCTTCGGCCTCCCAAGAAGAGCCAGAGCCACTGTTCTTCTCTCTACCTTACATTGGCTCCCGATTGATAAAAGGATTCTTTTTAAAACTCTGACTACGACTTTCAAGGCCTTACATGGTATTGGTCCTAAATACATCTCTAAACGTGTGTCTTGGTATCAGCCCTCTAGATCTCTTAGATCTGCTGCGCTATCCAAAGTGAAGGTTCCCATTGTCAAGCGCGCCAGAGCAGGAGGTCGGTCCTTCCGTTATCTAGCTCCTCGTGCCTGGAATGACCTCCCGATCTCTTTAAGACAGGCTTCTAGCCTGCTGTCCTTCCGAAAGGCCCTTAAAACGTGGCTTTTTCCATAGTCCGCTGCTGCTGTTTTATAGGTGTGTTGCATGTCCCTTCAGTGTTATGTTTCTCCCTCTTCTGGTGGGTACGTTCGAAAAAGCGCCGGGATGCTCCAAACGGAGTGGCCGTGCGCTATAGAAGCATAAATATAACATAACATAACATAATTTGAGACTATTTCATGGGACAAGAGCATTACAGTTAGGTCTAGTAGATTATTTAAGTCACGACCTGTAGGTCTGGTAACATTTTTATGATTTTTTGGGGCCTGATTTAGGATTTAGAACGTTAACAGAAACTGAACGGACGTATGGTCGAGTAAAAAGAGATACAATAACAAATGAGTGGGCAAATCTTACTTTAAAACCTATTTTGAAGTAGAGATGCTTCACCCCAAGAACAGACAAAAGAATTTCTAAATAGATTGATTCAGAGTGAGAGAACAAATTCAGCCCAATGCTTGAGCCACTAGCATATTGAAAGCAAGGGTATTGGTGCAACTAGAAACCATGCCAGGATGGAAAAACATTCTTGCAGACAGTTTCTTACAAGTACAAGACACAAGCGTCTAAGAAGAACATGATTAGGACAATGAAACTGTGGTTGTTTGCACAGACAACCTAGGAAAAAGAACCAAGTATACGCAAGTAGGAATAGATGGACAATACGGCAAACGACAAATTATTCTGTTCAATGATGGAAAGAACACAGAATACAGAAAAAAAACATTGAATTTCCTATGGGATCATACTGGAAAATCAAAGCACTTTCACTGCATACTAAAAGGCTATTGCATGGGGCGAGGTCAGGTGTACAGACAATTGTTGGCAAATAACTAGACATGATTCACCAATAACACCTGGGAAAACGCCTAACAAAGAACACTGTGAGGGCCATATTAGTCGCCAGGGTTAGACAACTATGTAGACAAAGAGATACAAAAAAACTACGGGGCAAGTATAGCGAGAAAAACCAAGATACTGTACCAATTTTGGCAACGGAAACACTCCAAGAAGCATAGAGAGAGAAACTGAGTGTTGATTTCAATGGTCTGCTGCACACTTTAATAGCCAATATGCAATACACATAATTGTTGATTACAAAAACTAATCCAAGGTAGAAATAACAACTAACTCTATTACTTAATTTTTAAAGGACATTTTCGCAAGAAAATGAGTACCTAGCCACTTTGTGGCAGACAACAGAGTAAAATTCACTTCATGGAACATGTTGCCCTTTTTGCATTCGCAGGAAAGCAGACACCATAAAACACCTCTGTATAATCTGCATGGAAACAGATTAACATGAAGGGTGAACCCCCTCATTAAAGAAACAGAAAAACATAAGCAATCACATGGACGTGAAAAAAAATATATCAGTAGAAGAAATGCTCGTAGCTAACTGCTTAACAGTGAACAACACAAGGTATAGCACACTTGAACTGGTAAGAGGTCACACACACCACCATAATCTAAGCCCCTAGTGGATGACAATAAATACAAAAATAATGATTCCAAATGAGGAGCACTGGACAGAAAATGTGTGAATGTGCAAAATGAAAAATGGGACATTGACAGAAAAAGGACAAAGTCCAACAACTCCAAGAAAGGTGACTGTAAAAATTAAAGTACAGGAATCACGGTGCTTAATAATAGCAATTTCAGCACTCCTACACTTATTATAAGGATTAAAAGATCTAGGACAAAATTAAGAGACATTGAACAGACCCAAGAAATGGTACCCATTCAAGGTGGCTAGGTACAACAAGCATTGAAAATGCAACAGGTCTCGCCTTTGGTTAAGTTAAAGCCATTTGCTTTGCTAATGGTATTGTATAGCAAAGCAAATGGCTTTAACTTAATAAAAGGCAATGTACACGTGTCTACAGTATTAAGGTTAAAATAGCAGAAAATTGCTTAAGTGGGGCTCAGTGCCCAGTAAACATTTAATGGGGGATCCCTAGAACTTAGTTTAAGAAGCGCTGCTATAGATAAGATTTAGCTACCACGTGCATGAGACGAAAGCAAAGCAGTCGTGGGCCAATGCTCATTTCCTTAAATTGGAGATTGTAAAACGTACCAGAAAGGATGTTTAGTTTTGGTAACTGCCCACTAAAAGCACAACCACACTACAACGCACCTACTGCCCAACTCAGAGGCATTCTCGTTAACGACAAAGTGAAAGGAGGCTGAATAAAAACTAGACACCACTGGTGCACAATATACATACGTTGCTTAGGGGTCAGTAGACAAATACAACGAAGGCTAGAGCAAAGTTAACACAACAAAACGTAGTATCAAGTGCAAGTGTCGGGTAAACATACGTTTACGTGGAGGCAGACTTACATGCAGGCCGTCGTGGGTAACTCAAGATGTTGCACACCAGACAACAACAGGCGCCCAACTTATTGTAATGCCCAATCAAGAACAAAGATACCCCACGTTGTAAACATTAAAAGTGCTCCATAAACCACACAAATACCACTTAATGTCAAATGGGCAGACAATAAAATGCAGTGTCTGCTGAAGTACTGTTTACACTACAATTTGTACTAAATTAAACAAGCATTTGCAATGCAATAGGTCTCATATCTTCCGGAGTTTGAGCTATTGGCATTGTAAATGAAAATGCCTTTTATTTATGTCTTGTTTTTAAAACAGATCAATAAAAGGCATTGTCATTAACAATGCCAATTGCTTAAACTGCCGCAAATGCGAGACCTATTGCATTCCAATGCCAGAGCCCATGCTATAAAAAAAGTTGAGAGCATGTCGAAAATACTGTTTGGAGACTGTAATTAAAGCCTCCGGAGTAGTGTGCTACTTGCCCAAAAAAGGAAGCGCTTCAAAGCCCCATCAGGGGTAACAAGCGCTATATAAATGCAAACCTTTTCCCTCTTCTATTCTATCCTTCTGAATCCAAATAACTGACTAACCTATCCACCACTCAAATTACTTTCATATTTCACTATACTAACTCAACATTAATCATTTACGGGTTCTGGAGTAGCGTGCCACTTGCTAAAAAAAGCGATTTGACACCTTGTGGGTAGTAAGCGCTATATAAATGCAATTACAATACAATACAGGCTCTGCTGACTTAATTACCTGTGCGCTCTGGTCCATGTACCATGGATGTGAGGCCTTACTGAAACACCCTTCGCTCACTGCTCTCTAGTGACTCACGTTTCAGGATTAGCATATTCCTGTATTTTCATCCAGCCTGACAAAAGTATCTTAATTAAAGGTTCCAATTTGACTAGGATTGCATTATCAGACAGCGTGACAATACAGAGCGTCGTGCCTCACTGAGTTTTTCCAAGCGCTGTAAATTTAGAGTGGTAGCATTATCCAGGTTCATGATTCTTAATTTACAGACATCTGAAAGACATAAGGATAAGTGAGCCTCACAAGGATTCAGGCTCATGAGCTGAAGGTCACTGATGTACCACTGAGCACTTTATTTTATAAGTAGATTTAATAACACTTTGTTCTAAAAACTTGATTCTTTTGTATTTTTTTATCTTGACTATTCCTGGGTTGTTGTTTTTTCCCCGTGGCATACATGTTCATTCAGTCATTGTATACTCAAGTCAACTGTATGTTTTATTCGTAAAAAAGAAAAAAAAGTTTCTAAAATATATCTTACAAGCCTTAGGGATATAATAAACAATAGATTGTAATCTGCGTTGCTGAACTTTTAACATTTAGGCCTTGGTTTCGATTAAATTGTTATTTTGCATCCACCTCTGAAGAATGGACGGCTGGTTAGGCCCAGCAGGATGAAAAACAGAATTCAGTATTCAAGAGGGCTTGCATTAAAGTATTTTGCCGCCCAGAAGTCATGGCTATGGAACAGAAACCTGGTTCCCTGCCAGACAAAGAGGCCTAACCCTCCCGCAGTGATCACTCCTCCCAAGAGATAGCACTATCAGCAGGCAAAACTGCATCAATGCAGGTACTAGAATTGCACACCAGGCGTCGATAACACCTTGCGCTATGGATGGAAATCCGGGTGAGGCACCTTCCTATTCATACCGCACTGGGGGTTAGATAGCTATAATTTGCCACGACGCAGCCAATAGGTGTGGTATCGAATCTGTGACACGTCTTTCAGGCTAGTTAGTGCGGCTTTTGCATCACTTCCCACGGCTATCTCACTCTCCTATGTAGAGCGGCTTTGGCTATCCCTGTACCCACGCCGTAGTTGTGGGTGCGAAAGGAGGGTGCTGACGACAATCCTTTCGTGGAGCATTAATGAGGGACTCCCCTATACAGGCTTGGGTGAGGACATGTTCCATTAGGCCGCTACTGCATGTGCCCTCACAAAGAAAGTGCAGTACCAGGGACGGTTAGTGCAGGGGGTGGCTCAGTCAGGCAGTGAGCGTGGGTGCTCTGTCTTCCCCCAGGGAAGGACGAGCAGGGAACAGGATCTCGCCCACCACTGCACATTCTTCTTGATCTAGAACGAAATGTCTATAGCACTGGGCCCTTTGGGAGATGCAGAGCGCTCATCCTCAATTTGAGGGATGGCAGCTGGGGAGCAAAGGGTGCCAGCAGTCTGCAGCTTTATTAGTTCCAGGACCCGGCGATGGTGCAAGTCAGCTGCTTGGTGCTACTCTGGGACCTCGGTGTAGCGAGAATACATGCATAACTAAATCAGCAGTTGGGGTAAGAAAGCAACCCTTCTCACCACAAAGTGAATCTGAGCCATTCCCTCGTTTAGGAGGTCAGGCTCGCCTTTTTGAAATGATGCCCGCACAACCAGTCGAGTAGAAGCACACATGAACCCCAGACCCAATTTTCCCAAAAACGGCACCGCATGCCCAAGCTTACCTGAGATGCGGGAATTAATGCAGTTTCCCGTTGCCAGCAAATGTGCGCAAACCCCTGGAAAACAGAGACCGAGTACGCGCCATCATGCACCATTGCACCCTCACGGCATTCCGATGGAGCCGCAGTACAATGACGTCACTTCCGGCGCTACCGGATGTGCGTTGAGTTTCTGAGAGTCCACCTACGATTTATTCAGGTATACCTGCTTAAAAGTGAGTGGGAAGCAGAGAATGGAATTTGGAAAATAATACATTTAGGCTATTTCTAGTTGTGTAGTGACGGGGCTAATTAGCTGAGCGACAAGACCTGCTCTTTTAATTGCAAGGACCCGGGTTCGAGTCCCAGCGCCGCACTTGTGCTGTTTGTCGCTCAAAAAACAGATAGGACTGTTTAATTCTTTAAAAAAAAATACCTGTGACCTTTTATGCTTTCCTTCTCCCATAAGGCACAATGAAAGCTAGAGACTAGCGTTTCTAGCTTGTAAGTACCCCAATGGGCCTTGATAATTCTTTAACAGGTCGCATTGCGTTTCATTTAAGGGGTTAGATTGGGCAGCAGTATCCAGGTCGCCGGGGCGTTCACTTTCATGCAATAAAACCAGCATAGTCTTTCCACTTTTAGGTGTATGACATTTCATTTGCAACCATTGGCACGGAGTACATTTTTTGCTACTCATGCATCGCTACTGCCCTTTTTGTTGATTAAAAATCGCAAAGCAATATTTCACATTAGTAAAAATTCACAACCAAAATACATCACAATTTAAAAGATAAAATCAGCGCATTTAGGGCTGATGTAGTAATTATATTGTAAGTAAACAGGGCCTCATCAGGAGAAAATTAATGACGTCTGATCAGCACGATGTTTATCATGTCTCTTGCCAACAGTGTTTGTGTTCCGCATTCGGAGAACATTGGTTGTATATTTGGGGGGACGGTCTGTCTTACTTTGTTATCAGTATACTGATTCTTGCCCTATTTACATTTAGAGATAACGTGGGCAACACTATCATGGTTCCAGGTAGTGCCGCCCCGCCTCCTTTTGTAAATGTGTACAATGTTATTTTGAAAAAAAACTACGTTCTGATGAATGCAAATGTACGTTATCCCCCCTCACTCCCACAAATGAAATCCTTCATTCTGAAAAACGGAGTCAACATGTTTCTCATGTAACGTAACTGGTGCTATGTAAAGCGCCCTGATACCCGATTCGGGTCAAGTTCGCGCTGTATAAAACTGCAAAAAAAAACGCAGCACACAGGCCTCATTTCCTCCATTTTAGTTAGCGCGAGGACGGCGGCGTCTGCCAGGCTCCGGGAGGAGGGGGGGGGGGGGTTCAAAGGTCACCCGCTGCCGACGGCGACGTCTGTTCCATTAACCAAACTCCGCGCCCCGGGGCTGCGAGCGCGTGCTCCCGCTCCGGCCTTTACGACGCCTCGGAGGCCTAGAATAAGGACGGACATTACAGGGGGAAAATAAACGTTGAATTAGAAGCAGTCAGTCAGAAAGACGGACGGACCGAGCGCCATGGAGCCGCCGCTGCTGCTCACCGCCTGCCTCCTGCTGCTCGGCGGGGCCCGCGCCGACCTCTCCGGTGAGTGTGAGGAAAGAGGGGGGGAAATCTCACCCCTGGGCGGGTGGGGGCGGCGGCAGGCGGGCGGTATGTGTGCTCGTGTGTGTGTGTGTGTCTGCGTGCATGTGCGCTCGTGTGTCTCTCTGTGTGTGTGCTCGTGTGTGTGTGTGCGTGCTAGTGCGAAAAGCTGTGGCTGTGTGTGTGTGTATGCGAGAAGTGCATGAGGCACAAACTGTAGAGGGTCGCGTGTAAAAACTGAAACTGACATGCTGTTTAGTTGACGCGCGCGACCTAATCCCAGTCAAGGAGCTGCGCGTTCACATTGCTTGTCCGCTGTCTGTTCCCCTTGAGCCCTTGAAAGATGAAATGATCACAATAAGTCTCGCAGCGACGGATCGCTTTCGCGATCCGGTTCGCAGTGCGAGACCTAAAAATGGAATAGAGGACACAAGTGGAAAATAAAAGTCATGTCAAAGATTGACTCAAACTTGGTTGCTCCAGCCATAATAACATACATACAGGAATTCCAAACTGAGCATTCTGACTCGACACCCACCACGGTACAAGAGCAGGTGCAGGATGCAAATATTGAAGCAGCACCATAAAACAACAAAACACAAGGGCAATGGAAATCAAAGACAATGGCAGGACCAACACTCTAAATGATGCACCATGTATAGCATTGAGTTTTCATATTTTCTCATTCAGTACATGAAAGAATAATAATAATGCTTTAAATCTAGGTTGTGGGTTTGCAATGGTTGTGCTTTTTTTTTTTAAAAGGGGAAATAATGTCTAGTGTTTATGCTATGTCTATGGTATCTTGTACTGTGCCTCAGACACAATTTTTCCAGGCAGGTTCATTTAAAGAGAAACAGTTTTCCAGAGGGCGCAAACAAAAGGACGAAGACAACACAATGCCACCACTGGCCTGAGGATTCCGGTTCACAGTGTCATCTAATTTAGTGACATTAACTCTAGACCGAAAAAGGATATGTACGCTAAGTAGCTCAAAATCATTGTACTGAGACCTAAGACAATATACAACAAGCATTTGCAATGCAATAGGTCTCGCATTAGGAAAGTTTGAGCCATTGGTATTGCGAATTACATTTTTTTTATTTATGTGTTGGTTGTGAACATAGCTATAGTAATAGCTAAAGTAATAGCTTTGTCATTTACAATGCCAATAGTTTTAACTTTCACAAATGTGACACCTATAGCATTTGCAATGCAATATGTGTTGTATTTTCACGAAAATCCAAGAACAGAAGTGAAATATTAACATTTTTTTGTGACATTTATAAGACAGACGTTATTGTTGTTCGAGTACTTTACGCTGGTGTTTGGATTCCTGTAAATCCCCAGTGTTGCAGGGTGCTTAAGAATTTTGTGATCACAGTGGTACTGTATTCCGGGCTACCTTTGATACTTGCACAAGTGCCACCTTGCCCATGTAACGCTTGTTCCTGAGCCTGAGTGTCTAGCACTTATTGCAGGACTATACCTCTAATCATACTCTGTTTTCTCTTATAACTGCACACTTGTCACTTTCATTTCCTCTGGTGCACTTTTGACTACCTCATGTATTTTGTGTGTTCACAATTGTCACTATTACCTTATGTAAGTAACGTATGTTTTTGCAACCTGTTCTTTTGTAATGTTTCTCATCATGTTTCATTTCTGTTCCTGTTGTGAAGCCTCCGACGCCTTCGGGTAAAGTCCGCGCTTTATAAAAATGCATAAATACATGAATAAATAAATACCGCCTTCGGGTAAAGTCCGCGCTATATAAAAATGCATAATTAAATAAATAAATACCGCAAAACATCCTCGTTACTCTGCCGGCCTGCGACCAGGAAGTCAGGCAGGCCGGCGCGACAACAGGAAACAGGAAGTAGGAGGGCGGGACCCTACCCCGCCTCCCACGGAAGAGCCGCGATTGGAGCCGTGCACCGGAGCAGGCAGGAGCCTACCCTGCGCCCCGGTGCCTAACGAGGGAAGAAGAGTCCTGCTGCCGGGCCCTGCAGCTGAGGAGAGCCGGTGAGTGCGTTGCTGAGCTGCGGGGGGGGGTGGGGGGTGGGGGTGAGGGTGGGGGGGGGGGTGTGTGTGCATATATATATATATATATATATATATATATATATGTGTGTGTCTTGGAGTGCGTGACTGTGGGGGAGGGGGGGTGTGTGTGAGCGAGTGTCTGTCTGCGATGTGTACGGCGCGGGACGCGGACGCAACGTGCACACGAATCCAGGAGAGAAAATGCTCGTGCACCCTCTGGTCCGTCATTCCTCCCACAGTGATCGCTACTGGTCTCCAGCTGGATGCATCCTTACGGATGCTTTTCCAGCGAGACCCAAAAACAGACACATTAAAAAAAGGAAATAAAAGTGAACTAATTAACCGCAAATTATACAAGACCAAAAATTATACCTAGCAACTGTTGGGACAGGAACGCCACATATGAGATAAGATAAAAGTATTTTTCCATTCCTAGTGCCTGACTGTGTGTGACTTAGTTTCTGAGATATATATACACACACATATCAAAGGATACCAATGGCCTGGCCTGGCCTGACCTGACCTGACCTAGGAGGCTCTGGACTTGCCTGTTACCTCCAAGGAGCTACCAAGCATGCCCTTATTTGTTAATAGTACACCTATACCTTTCGTAGGTTTAGTGCATAGAGTGGTGATGCAGCGTGCTGCGTTTTAAAGAATCCAAAGCGTAACAAGACTTTTTTATCTGGATTACTAGGGTGATGGCCTATTAGCCCACCTGTGTTAGTTGCTCTTGTATGCACTTTCGCAGTCCTTTCTACTTGCATCTTGAGTGTGTGTTTGAGTGTTGACCAATAACCATTGTAGTACATGGAAGGCATTTGAGTGATCCAGAGTAATGGGCTCCGGTGTGATCAATTTTAAATGCCTCTGGACTGGCCTTGGAGAAGATGATGGAGGGCGAGGACTGAACTCCCAGACAGTAGATGTGTGTTGCTTACATTTCTGCAAGTGGGTGGACGAGACCTAGACAGAGCATTCAGGAGGAATGGGAACAGGGCTCCTTTTGATATACGAGGATTTTAGTTAGAAAGGAGTGGCCGATTAGCCTTTCTGAGCACTGCTTTGGTGGTTAGTTGTGGTAAAGGGAGGCACTGAAGATTTTTTTTGCAAACTTTAGTTGAGCTCTGCCATTTTTCTCTACATTGGATTACTCCTTCTTTTGTGCGGATGACAGCATGAGCAGAAACTTCACACTACTTTGTACCTCCTCTGTGGGTGTTCCAGAATGGAGACAACCCTACAGTGAGAAAACTGAAAGACCAGGCCTAAACTGGTTCTACAGTCCAACACAGTAGATCCACATCTCCTGTCTGGAAGTTGTGTATACCCAAAGCCATCGCATTGGCTCCAGTTCCAAGTTTTATATGACCAAGAAACAGTGTGCTTCACATAGTACTCACAGGACTGCTGTACAACCATGCCTAGCATCTGCCCGACAGTCTTCCATAGGTGAGGGGGCATAACTTGAAGTTTGGATTTCCTGTTGGAAGAACTGACGGCCATATGTATCATTCAAAATTGGGATCGCAAACGCTGAAGTTCGCAGAATTTCGGTGTTTGCGATCGCAATTGGGCTTAATGGTATGTATCAAAGAAAAACTCTTGCAAAATAAGGAATGAGATTGCATTTAAGGAATCGCAAATTGCGATTCCTTAAATGAAATGTAAGAGGCACAGAAAACGTGCAATTTGGCCTTAAACAATCGCAAATTACCACCAACTTCATGATGGTGGTAATTTGCGATTTCTTTGAAAAATGCACCTTTTTGCATTTTTCAAAGTGCCATGTGGCGTGCATACATGCCCAGAGGACATGTATGTGCGCCAAATGTGCACACATGCACATTTAAGGGGTGCAACAGGGTGTCCTTTTGACACCCTGGCACCCTTGAAATTGCATTCTCAATTTGCAATTCTCTAATTGAGAATCGCAAATTTAGAATGTCTTCCCATTCATTCCTATGGGCTAGGCCCATAGGAATGAATGGGGAGGTATAACTTAATTGCATATCGCAATTCAGGAATATGTAGGATTTGCAAAATTATTTGAAAATCCTACATACACAGCGTTTTGCGATTCTCAAATGGCGATTTGCAAAAAAAAAACAACGCTATTTGAGGATCGCAAATGAACATTGTGATACATATGGCCCTGAGTATCTGCAATGAAGTGTCTAGAAGCCTGCCACACAATAGAGGTAGAGGCAGACTGGTCACTGAGGAGGCATGTGTTCAGAAAAAACAATATCCAGCACATCCCCACTGGCAGTGGGGCACCTAGACGGCGCATAGAGCAACCAAGGATTACCCTGGTGTCCGTGGGCCACCACATACTCACTGCAGTTTCTAGCAGGAATCTCAACACCACAATTGCCGATAATCCTGTCTGGGTTGCAATTTCGGAACCATAGAAGGCCCAAGAAGGGCTGCAGCTGCCAATAAAGGCCTGAGCAGTGTGGCAACTGCCAGTATGCTGAAGGTCAGATTGCAGCTGCATCTGATGGTGTGCTGAAGGACCTGTCATACCTATTGCCCATCTGACCTGGCCAATGGCTACAGCTGCCAATTGCAGAGGACTGCATCTACCTAGAGAACAGCAGGATCATATCTCTTCAGGACCAATGATAACCATACAGCACAAGTTAAAAGAAGGTACACCATCCAGACAATCTCACCAGCGCCCCTAAATATCTTTAAAGGTCTTGGTGCTGAAGTAGAAGGCTGGACACGCATAGGGATGAAAGTGGAAAATGCCTGGCTATGAAAAACTACATCAAAGACTGATTATTTTCTGCGGCACACACAAGTACAGGGGGGGGATTTCAAGTGTAAGGGGGGCCTAAAGGAACTTGAAAAAAACTCTACAAAACTGCATAGAGGCCAGACTTGAAATAAGAGGGTATCTGAATTATGGCTGTTTCAGCTGCAACTGAGCTCAATTTACGCTAACTTGATTGCCCTTAGAAACAGGTGATAACCCAGAACCAGGAGAGGCTGGCTGGGAGGGGTACAGATGGAGCCAGAAGGGTGAAGTGCCTACAGGGGATGGCTACCAGAAACACTGACCAATATACGAAGAGTTTATAGTATTTAGTACAACTATGATTAAAGTGGTTTCTTATTTTGCAAAGTTAAGCAGTGGGCAGGACATTCACTTTATTGGGTCGGTTGGGTTGGTTGTTGAGCTCTGATTGCCTACACACTACATCCCAAAAATATTCTGACTTAAGAAACACAAGAAGGTTTGTACTTCTACTGGGCTTGTACTAATATGGCAAACAAATTCAACTGCATGGTTGAGGCCTCGCAGCCTCCACCTGGCCCGTGGCTCCCTGAACGCGAGTCTGACCGCAATTTTCCTACTGATTCTTCGAATTGCTGATGGAGTGATACAAACATAACGTTTCTACAAAGGAAGAACATTATCTTTAATTTACAGACAAAAAGAATTACATGTGTAGCATGTTATCAATTTTCTGTAGTTTCGAGAATAAGTGTACAATGGTATGACAAGTCAATTAAAGTCTGACCCAGTGAACCTAGCAGGAATGAATATTAGAGAAGGAATCACAATTATCCTGGGGCACTGAATGACAACTCTAGAGACATATATGTTTCCAGACCACAGCTGATAGAACATCTTCTAAGAACGTTATGATGAGAATGACAGGGACGCTAAAAATTCAATATTTGAGTATTGGGAAACTGGAAACCAATGTGATTCAAATGCAAACCTGCACTTATATTCAACCTTGTACTCGGATATGTCCCTACAAACCACATTCACAACAGTAGCCCAAAGGTTAGATATACACACAATGAAGTATTGGATTGAAATCCCAACCAAATGACAGGGAGTGACTACTAAGTAAACACAGTTCTTATTAGTCTTTTGATTAATACATAAAAATATCGTTGGCGGGGTACTACATTTTGATACTGCTTGGTGTAACCTTTATGCAAATACATAGCCATTGCTGGAATGTCCTATCGTTAAAAAAAGCGGATCACATCAGAACTGAAGGCCAAGACATGATGAATCGTACTTGTAAACATGAGGGAGAAAAGGCAACAATTCCAGCAATTAAGAAAATATATGCAGTCTGTATGAAAATAATACTAGTACCCAGGATTGTTTGTCCCAAATCTATTGGGTGCCCCAAGGAGGCCAGTCCTAAAATTTGGATTAAATCCACTTGCATGCTGTGCAAAGCCATAACTGAATCCTTGACCGTATGGTCTAGTTTGGGGACTTGGGAGGATGACAGGGTTCATGTTCTTCCCTGGTGTGTTGAAAGCAAACTCTGGTGGAGGACTAATAGGTTTTAGCGGCGTTGAAGTTGCTGGGCTCAGATCGTCGACCATCTTTGGCATAGGAATAACATAGTGATCTGGCAGATTCATTACGCTAGGGGGGGTTGCACCGTGAGCCAAGACAGGCCGCACCCAGTCGTCCTTGAAGATCTGAACGGTTAGCGTACTAACCAATGCATGCAGGCGATGCACGACGTGGGCCAGCACTAGTTGCTCGTTGGCATCGCGTCGGATGCGAACATGAACGGAGCCAGCCATGCCATCGAAGCCCAGTGTCCAGAAGTGTTCGTTGCGTAGCTCCAGAACACCATCCAAGGTGGAAACCTCACGAAGAAGTTTATCAAGCTGTCCTGCTGCATGGGGAGGCGTGGTCTGCAGCAGCACCTTTCCACTATAAACACTGACAGGGTGCATGGTGGCACAAGTCACGATGGCGATTGTTGCAGCGGCGGCCACGTCTGCCCCCTGGTATCCTTCAGCCATGTCCAGCAGCATATAGGCTAGCAGTAGCGCCATGGCTCCTGCCAGGTCCAAAAGAAGAAATGGGTTAATTCGAGGAAGCAACAGAGGGCCCAGGCCAGGCAGAATACCGCAGAGGCTACGGCTCAAGTCGGCAACGTGTTCCTGTAGCCAGCCGGTGCCCGCCAGCTGGCAAACAGATGCAAGTGCTCGGTTGGGCGCTAGAAGGCGGCTGCCCAGGTTGCAGAGTAGGCCTAGCAGGGCGCCCAGCGGCAGAAGACCAGGGTGTACCTGTTGCTCCTCTGGCGGAGAAAGCAGCCGTTCTCCACTCTCCTTCAGGATTAGCAAGGAACCCAGCTGCGCCAGCACAGCAGAGGCGAATGCGGTCAATACTCCCAGCCGCGGAGCCAGGCCGAAGGAGTAATGGGTTCCACCGGGTGGCGGAACTGGAGAGCGGCGAAGAGAGACCCAGCGGCCAGCCAGTCCCCCTAGCAGACCCAGCAGTCCAAAAACAGAGAGCGACGCGTAGGCCAGTAGTGCCAAACTGCGCGAAGCACCGCTCCATCGTACAAGCAGAACCAGGCTGAGAGCATGCAGCGCCACAATAAGCAGCGCCCTCCAGCCCACAGCTAAACGTAGTTCTCGCAGCCCATTCGCCCAGCGCGGCCCCCGCCGCCCTAGCAAGTGTATGTAAGTCATGGAAGCCGCGTCA
The DNA here is from genome assembly GCF_964261635.1 of Lissotriton helveticus. NCBI lineage: Eukaryota > Metazoa > Chordata > Amphibia > Caudata > Salamandridae > Lissotriton > Lissotriton helveticus. The sequence continues at coordinate 959,750,349 of NC_136061.1, read as the reverse complement.
AATTCCGCCGGGGTCCGGAGATGATTACCCGTCACAACACAGCTTCTCTTCCGTTAACCAACAGAGGTGGGCAACGTCATCATGGCGGCCATGTTAGATTGGAGAGAACGTTTAAAACGCACAGTGTTACGACCGTGTACTAATGGGAAGGGCAATAAACACAGTTGACATACTATCTTTAGATGAGGCATATTGAATAGGAAAAGATTCCAGAGATATTGGAATGGGTTAAAATGAATGCTCTCGTACATGAAGATGACAAACTCTTCAATAGATACTGACATTTATTAAACACCAATCATAATATGTAAACACGATTGCATATTTTTATCGCGACTGCGACATTTACGCCGTAGTCCTCCCGTTATTTTTAATAGCTGATGCCTCTCATTTTCCAATGAAAGTCATAGAAGTAAACCTACGTCATTACATTTGCCTTCCTATCTGAGGTTAGAGAGGCTTGGAACGCACGCTTCACTTATAGTTCCTCCTTGTGACAGCGTGCGCCGGAAGCGCAACATTGGCGGTTGAAGTGTGTGCTGCTTGCTGCTTACATTCTCGGGAGAATGCCTGGGGCTGTGATGGCTGAGAGTCCGGTGAGCTTCCGGAAAATGCTGGAGCAGAGCGAGGAGCAAGAGCTGGAGGTAATGCAGGATTGTGACAAGAGCTATTGGATTTGTTGTTGTAAGGGCAACTCTCGACGTGGGCTAAAATGTAATCGTGTGCGACACGAATAGACAATTGAGGCGAACTCAATCCAGGTTATTCACACGCATGTGTGCCTTTTTAAAACCAACGTCCTACTACATGGCGGAATGTTATAGTTACTAAATAAATAGGCATACTTGCTTTCAAACACCTGGGACTTATTGTACAGCTCGCGGACATGCCGAAGGTGTTTACCCAGTATGCAGCGCTTTTACAGAGATGGAAAAGGTGGGGTTCTCAATAGGGCCAAGGCCATGAAACAGTATTCCTGTAAAGGAGCTTGGCATCTGTAAAGAAGGGCATGGCCTTATAGAGGGGACAAGAATCCTCACAAATTCATAAACCGTTCTTTCACCAAATTCTAAGCAACAGTATAATTCAATGCATGCAGAAACATTTGTCTGTGCCATTAGGAATTGTAAGTATGAAAGGATTTTTAGGTCTCGGCTAGAAGCGAGCGAAGCTCGCTCTCGCCAGAGACCTTATTGTTAACGGCTCAGCTTCCCAGGAGTACAGTCCTGGCCGCGCGCAAGGCGATTTGCGCCGGCCACGCGCGCGTGAACGCGCTGTCCTCCTCGGAAGCTGAGACGCTAGCAATACCTCCCGCTGCTTGCGCATGCGCCGTGCCCCATGGAAGGTTTCGGCTTTACGCATGCGCCGTGCCCCTTACTGCAGGACCGGCCGCGGCAGACTCGGGGCTGCGGCCGTCCACTTTAGGGGTTAAGAATCTTGTTGTTTTACGCACAAGCTCAATATTAACTTGCTTCTACCGCGTTCAGCCAAAACGAATTCATAACCGTCTATAAATCAGTAACTCAGCAGCAAAAAACCTGGGAAGCCCATCCTGCGACAAACAACACGCACCAGCGCTTCACGCCGCGAGCCCGCGTGTGAGCACACGGGGGTAGCAGGTGGGCGCTACGAGCGTGGCAGGTGGGCGCTACGAGGGTAAAGCAGGAGACCTGGAAGGGTATGCACGAGCTAGAGGAGGTAAAGACATAAGAAGAATCCATGACCCCGGCGGTCAGGGGGTGCCACGCGCTTATGTTTTGTTATGCTGTGCGTTGTTCTATGTTATATTATGCGTTGCTCTGTTATATAGGTTGTGCTGCATTGTGCACTTATATGTTGTTGCGTGTTGTGTTATGTTATATATGATGTGATGTGTTTTGCTATATGTTTCGATGTGCTGTTATTATATAACTTATGCTGCGTTATGCGAGGTACTTTGGTGTGTTATGTTATGTGCTGTATTGTTATATGCCGTATTGTATTGTATTGTATATTGTGCTGCTTTGTTATGCTACATGCGGAACAATGTTATCTTAAGGTCACCTACCTCTTCGATGCCCCAGTAAAAGCAGACTCAGCCGAAAACATCCAAAAAAGCCCAACACCCGTGTGTGGCAACGAACAAAGAAGGGCACAGTGCCCGCCGCTCGATTGGTATCCTGCCCGGGGGTCCGACGCCTGGCACACTCTCCCCAGTGGGTACAGCTTTCTTGTCCAATATAGACCTCTCTTCCCCTCCGTTCCACGGGGTGGGCGTCGACAGGTGGGCAGAGTGCGCTGCGAGACTGCTGGTGATGGGTGTCCGGGTGGCACGGCACTGGGTGGCGCCAGTCACTCCGCGAGGGTGCCTGGCTGGAACGGTGTGGGTCTGGGCGTCCGCCGGTCGGTGTCCAGGTGGCAGACTGCGCCCCGCGGAGGGCACGCCGTCTTTAAGGCGCGCTCAGGTGAGTGGTCCGTGAGTCACGGCTGGTAAACACTTCTCGGAGAGAGATGTCTGGGAGCCCCGCATACCTGCACAGGCAGGAACGGCCTCGCAGGCTCTGCCTCCACAGCGGCGCTCACTCCCACGCCCCACCTCCTCACCACACCCTCACCGTGCAGCAGTGGGCAGGGAGCCGGGCTCCTGCGCTCCAGGAACCGAGGCAGGCATGGGCAGGACACGGCACGCCCGAGCGGGAGTGCGGTAGGAAACTGCAAGTACCACAATGCAAAGTGTTGTGAGCTGAAAAAGGCAGGGTTGCCTCACCTCTCACACCCGCCTTCGGACTGCACTGGAGGGGCAGAACACAGTCTGAGCGTACCAAGGAGGGTCCTGGGGTGGGGGGAGTGGCAGGAGTTACCAAGGATGCGCGCAGGGAGGGACCGCGGCCGCGAGTGCCAGGGAGTGACCTCGGCTTGAAGTGACAGGAATGGAACTTGGCCTTGGAGTGACAATCAGGAAACCCCGCGGGCAGTGCAGGGAGCTACCCGGAGAGTGAACGCAGGGAGGGACCCCTCTGCTGCGAGTGACAGAGAGGGTCTGAGGCGTATTGTGCCAGGGAGGGACCTCTGCGGGAGTGGCAAGGAACCTTAGGGTAGAGGGAACAGCCTTCCCAAGAGCCTCCTGCTTCTAAACCGGACAATGCCGAGCACTCAACGCCACCGGGTGGGGTACAAAGACCATGGTATTGTGGTTGGTCTCCAGACAGTGTGGGCTCCTTGGCGCAGGCGGTATTTTGGCACTGACATTCACTTGCTTCTGTGTTGCTTTTACAATTCTCCCTCGGGGTCCGTTTCCCGCACACTTCCTCCCCTTCACGACAGATTTAGAAAGCCATTGTGTCTGGGCCGCTGCAGCCTTCAGTGCAGGCCAGTACCCCAGACGTCGTCGAAAGTCTCCGCTGAGGGGCAAGGGGGCAGGTGGGGTGCCAGTGTGAGGTGTTCAACACTTTTGCGAAGAAATTCAGATTAAAATGGTCTTGGTCAGCACCTTTCACCAGCTCCTAATGCACATCCTCAATACCCCTACCAAGCGCCTGAAAGCGAATGAGTTCACAGCGAGCACTATGCACAGACCTCACAGCCATAAGTTTATTGGAAAGACAAATACACACACTGGCAAATGACATGGATGATGGCCTAAGAATAGGTTCACTGGAATTATGCGACAGGCCAGGATCAAATTATGTGGCAAGGCTGACTAAATAATGCGAGATGCAAAGGCACATTTGTGCGGTGTGATGCAGCACGTTTTGACAGTAATACAGCATTAACACTGAAATACGGCAATAAGCAATTGAAAGCCGATCACAATTGAAAAGGGCTGCCCACTGCACGCAACGTGAGACTTGTCGAATGGATCGTGGTGCTGCAACTGTTTCAATGTAATGTCTGTCAGCAGATTCATGCCATATTAATTAGTTTGGATTTCCTTTATCATGGTGTGTGGCCTATTGTAAAGCTTGATCTACTGGTTATGTCTATGCTTGTTGAAGCTAGTATTTCGTAATAATTCGTAAAAGAGTCGGAGGTTCCAAATGGTTTTCAATCACGCAGGCGTAATTCGTGTACCTTCGGATCTTTGTGGTACGGCTGGTACCTGCAATTCTCCGAATGACAGCACGTCGAGTAATTATGAGCCATTCACGGTAAAAAAAATAATCACAACTATTTATAATGAATTTACAGTGAATGCCATGGTGCATTCACTGTAAAAATGTACAGCAAATGCTCGGGAACAACAGAACGCGAGCAGCTGTTGCTTGTGCTGCTTTTGTTTTTGCACTATTTGTTAGCACAAAATGCGTCGTTGTATTAAAAATGGACGCAAGGATACCATTTGTATTAAAACATAGGTCTAAATGAAGGATTTGCATCCCGTGTAATTACGCATATTGCAATTTTGCGTCATTGCGCAAAAACAAATGCTGCGAATTGTGGCTACCAAGCATTTTTAGGTCTCGGCTAGAAGCGAGTGAAGCTCGCTCTCGCCAGAGACCTTATTGTTAACGGCTCAGCTTCCCAGGAGTACAGTCCTGGCCGCGCGCAAGGCGATTTGCGCCGGCCACGCGCGCGTGAACGCGCTGTCCTCCTCGGAAGCTGAGACGCTAGCAATACCTCCCGCTGCTTGCGCATGCGCCGTGCCCCATGGAAGGTTTCGGCTTTACGCATGCGCCGTGCCCCTTACTGCAGGACCGGCCGCGGCAGACTCGGGGCTGCGGCCGTCCACTTTAAGCACTTTAGGGGTTAAGAATCTTGTTGGCGCGGAGGGGGGTTCGATTTTACAGTGGTTGATTTGCCCTGGCCAATAGGACAGCAGTGGCGCGCTTGTTTATTTAATTACCTGGTGCAGCTCGTCACGGGGAGCCGCGCGGACCGGGAGCAGCTGCAGCGGATCGAGTCCGGTATTGTTTTCCCATTAGCGTTATGTGTTATTTTGCCCTGGCCATTAGGGCAGCAGTGGTGCGCTTGTTAAATTAATTACCTGGTGCCGCTCATCATGGAGAGACGCTCAGACCGGGATCCGCTGCAGCGGATCGAGTCCGGTATCTCGGAGATGTCTGTCAGCGCGACACAGACAGGTAGAGATTAACCAGACTATCACTTCACCACCCCCTCCCCATCTCCCTGTGTTACACCATGCCTCCCCCCCGGCACGTCTCTCTCTAATGCGGTGACTTCATTCATCTCTGAACTGAATCTGTTCACATTTGCAAATGAAGACGCCGTCATTTCGGTTTAATTTGAAATTACTGTGGCTAATCCGACGCCTGACACCCGACACTGTCATAGGCCCCATGATGGTCCTGCTTTCCTTCGCCTCCTCGGTACGTCAAGACTAGGCCCTGCCGCTTGTCATGAGCATGGTGCGTTTTAGGAGGGGGTGTGAAGGGGGTGTAAAGAGCGCACTTTGAGACTAGGCTCCCATGGTGGTAGGGTTCAAAGTGTCTTTCATTTCTGAGACCACCTCAGCTCTGTACCTCACAGCCTTACCCTTATAGAGATGAGGAAACGTTAAAACGGGGGTTACTGGCAGGAGGGGCGAGGTTGGTATCGTTGAGGGCCTGTCAGCAGGGCAGAGTTGCCATTCTGGCATTTGGATGTAGGCTGCATGCAAGGGGCTGCTTTCAGGGCCAGGCAAAGGCTTGAAAGTGCTGAAACATAGTTTTCAATTTAGTGCTGTAATTTGCACTGAATGAACTTTTTTTTCCTTTGGTGGTGGTGGATGAGGTAGGGCAATCCTCATGGCCCAGCCAGGATGGACGACCTGGCTTTGCTCGCTGGTGAGCTGCAGTATGGGGCTGATTCGAACATGCTTGCCAGGGCTAGGAGGTTACTAGCCCTGTCCTGCTACTCTATGGGCCTGGATTATCTCAGTGTAATGAATGACAAGTGAACCACGTCGAGGCCCTCACGATCTTTTATGGTTCGTTGTATGTCACAATATTGCAGTCAAACTATAAACCTAAAGGTACATTGTGGCCATATAATAGCCAGCCATCAGTATGGTTGATTTTTGAGTGTGATATTTTAGTACAACACCTTGTGGTTAGGTGACTACTGTTGCGGACATTTCTTTTAATATTTTTCTCATTTCTGTTCGGCCGATTTCACTCTGGCCTTAAAACAATTGCCTATCTAACCGAACACTCTGGACACCTAACATTACATGCAAGGTAGCATTCCCTAAAGCATATGCCATGCATACTCATAAAAAGTAATGTCAAACAAAACATTACACACCCATCTGATTCTGGAGAATGGCACTTTTCTGACTAAGCAACTAATCTCACCAGAAAACCCACTGGTAAATGAGTTCCCCAGTCCCCTTTCTGCGTGAAAGGGATCGTGCTATGAAAGATTGAGCAGCACCAGCAGGGTGTATGTCTTCCCTATGCGCTATTAGTATTGTAAATAACAATGCCATGTATTTATGTTTTAAAACCCGAAATATAAATCGAAGGCATTGTAATTTACAATGCCAATAGCAAAAACTCGTGTGAATGCAAGACCTATTGCATTGCAAATGCTTGTATTTAAAAGGATTCACAGCTCGAGACGCACAACCACACACACACAGCCACACACACACAGCCGCCACACACACACACAGCCACACACACACACACACAGCCACACACACACACACACAGCCAACCACACACACACAGCCAACCACACACACATACACACAGCCACACACAGCCACAGCCACACACACACAGCCACACACACACAGCCACACACACACAGCCACACACACACAGCCACACACACACACAGCCACACACACACACAGCCACACACACACACAGCCACACACACACAGCCACACACACACAGACAACCACACACACAGACAACCACACACACAGACAACCACACACACAGACAACCACACACACAGACAACCACACACACACACCACCACACACACCACCACACACACAGACAACCACACACACACCACCACACACACACCACCACACACACACCACCACACACACACACACACAACCACACACACAACCACACTGTCAGTGCACACTTTCACCAGGCACAGGCACCATCAGTCATCAGTGCACGCTTTCACTGGGCACAAACACCACCAGCCGTTGGTGCACGCTTTTACCGGGCCCAAACACCACCAGCTGTCAGTGCACGCTTTCATCAGACACACACCACCAGCCGTCAGTGCACACTTTAACCAGGTACACACACCACCAACCGTCAGTACACGCTTCTACCAGGCACACACACCACCAGCCGGTAGTGCACACTTCCACCAGGCACACACACCACCAGCCATCAGTGCACAATTTCTACAGGCACACACACCACCAGCCATCAGTGCACACATCAATTGTTAACGCATCCACAAATAACTATTGTAACAATCGCAGTATGGCGCACTTTACTTTGAAACATATTCATCTAAAGCGCAGCATGCCACCACTGCTACAAAAATAAATACACATTTTTTTGGCCTACAATTTATAGACTTTTGGTGCAATTGGTGTTGCAATATTAAGCAATGCCAATAGCTCAAACTTAATTAACCCGAGACCTATTGCATTGTAAATGCTTGTTTTTTTGGGGGGGGGGGGGGAATACAGGTACTTTTTAAAAACTTACACATTTAATGAGCTAGTTCTACAAACTGCCTATTTTCATACTCTGCATTCAAAAGCTTACCGTTTGGAGGAGACATTTTCACTTTCGACTTTCGGTTTGAAAACATTATGCATAGATATGATGCCTAATAGCTCACAACACTCTCACCCTCACAACACTCTCACCCTCACTCACCCCTTCACACCCCCTCAAAACCCACCCACCCTCTCACACACCCTCTCACACACCCTTTCACCCTCACACACACACACCCCTTCTATAACTCCCTGTTCTCTTCTCCTGTGCTAATCTGCTGCTCTCTTCCACCCGCCTCCTTCTTTAACTCCGTTATCTTCTCCTGTGCTGATCTGCTGTTCTCTTTCACCCCCCGCCTCCTTCTCTAACTCCCTGTTATCTTCTCCTGTGCTGATCTGCTGTTCCCTTCCACCACCTCCTTCTCTTAACTCCCTGTTCTCTTCTCCCATGCTGATCTGCTGTTCTCTTCCTCCAGCCTCATTCGGTAACTCCCTGTTCTCTTCTCCTGTGATGATCTTTCTACTATCTTCCATCCGCCTCCTTCTCTAACTCCCTGTTCTGTTCTCATGTGCTGATCTGCTGTTCTTTCACCCCGCTTCCTTCCTTAACTCCCTGTTCTCTTCTCCTTTGCTGATCTGCTGCTCTCTTCCACCCGCTTCCCTCCTTAAGTCCCTGTTCTCTTCTCCTGTGCTGATCTACTGCTCTCTTCCACCCCACCTCCTTCTTTAACTCCCTGTTCTCTTCTCTTGTCCTGTGCTGTTCTGCTACTCTCTTCCACCGCCTCCTTCTCTACCTCCCTGTTCTCTTCTCCTGTACTGATCTGTTCTTTTCCACGGCCTCCTTCTCTACCTCCCTGTTCTCTTCTCCTGTACTGATCTGTTCTTTTCCACAGCCAACTTCTGTAACTCCCTGTTCTCTTCTCCTGTGCTGATCTGCTGTTCTCTTCCACCCCACCTCCTTCTCTACCTCCCTGTTCTCTTCTCCCGTGCTGATCTGCTGCTCTCTTACAACTCTGCCTCCTTCTCCAACTCCCTGTTCTCTTATCTTCTCCTGTGCTGATCTGTTGCTCTCTTCCACCCCGCCTGCTTCTTTAACTCCCTGTTAACTTCTGCAGATCTGCTGCTCTCATCCACCTCACCTCCTTCTCTAACTCCCTGTTCTATTCTCTTCTCCTGTCCTCATCTGCTGCTCTCTTCCACCCCACCTCCTTCTTTAACTCCCTGTTCTCTTCTGCTGTGCTGATCTGTTCCTCTCTTCCACCCACCTCCTTCTCTAACTCCCTGTTCTCTTCTCTTCTCCTGTGCTGATCTGCTGCTCTCTTCCACCCCACCTCCTTCTTTAACTCCCTGTTCTCTTTTGCTGTGCTGATTGCTGCTCTCTTCCACCCCACCTCCTTCTTTAGCTCCCTGTTCTCTTCTCCTGAGCTGATCTGCTGCTCTCGTCCACCCAACTCCTTCTTTAACTCCCTGTATGCTTCTCTTCTCCTGTGCTGATCTGCTGCTCTCGTCCACCCCAACTCCTTCTTTAACTCCCTGTTCGCTTCTCTTCTCCTTTGCTAATATGTTGTTCTCTTCCACCCGCTTCCTTCCTTAACTCCCTGTTCTCTTCTCCTGTGCTGAACTGCTGCTCTCTTCCACCCGCCTCCTTCTTTATCTCCCTGTTAACTTCTGCAGATCTGCTGCTCTCTTCCACCCCACTCCTTCTCTAACTCCCTGTTCTCTTCTCCCATGCTGATCTGCTGCTCTCTTCCACCCGCCTCCTTCTTTAACTCCCTGTTCTTTTGCTATGCTGATCTGCTCCTCTCTTCCACCCACCTCCTTCTCTAACTCCCTGTTCTCTTCTCTTCTCCCATGCTGATCTGCTGCTCTCTGACGCTCTGCCTCCTTCTCCAACTCCCTGTTCTCTTCTCTTCTCCCGAGCTGATCTGCTGCTCTCTTCCACCCGCCTTCTTCTCTAGCTCCCTGTTCTCTTCTCCTGTGCTGATCTGCTGCTCTCTTCCACCCGCCTCCTTCTTTAACTCCCTGTTCTCTTTTGCTGTGCTGATCTGTTGCTCTCTTCCACGCCACCTCCTTCTTTAACTCCCTGTTCTCTTCTCCTGAGCAGATCTGCTGCTCTCTTCCACACCACCTCCTTCTTTAGCTCCCTGTTCTCTTCTCTTCTCCTGTGCTGATCTGCTGCTCTCTTCCACCCGCCTCCTTCTTTAACTCCCTGTTCTGTTCTCCCATGCTGATCTGCTGCTCTATTCCACCCAGCCCCCTTCTCCTACTCCCTGTTCTCTTCTCCCGTGCTGATCTGCTGTTCCCTTCCACCGCCTCCTTCTCTAACTCCCTATTCTCTTCTCCTGTGCTGATCTGCTGCTCTCTTCCAACCGCCTCCTTCTTTAACGCCCTGTTCTCTTCTGCTGTGCAGATCTGCTGCTCTCTTCCACCCGTCTCCTTCTTTAACTCCACGTTCTCTTCTGCTGTGCTGTTATGCTGCTCTCTTCCACCCACCTCCTTCTGTAACCGCACACACACACCTACATACATAACAACCACGCACACACACACATACAACCATAAATACATACAACCACGCACACACACATACAACCACACACACAACCAATCTCACACACAACCAATCTCACACACAACCAATCTCACACACAACCAATCTCACACACAACCAATCTCACACACAACCAATCTCACACACAACCAATCTCACACACAACCAATCTCACACACAACCAATCTCACACACAACCAATCTCACACACAACCAATCTCGCACACAACCAATCTCGCACACAACCAATCTCGCACACAACCAATCTCGCACACAACCAATCTCGCACACAACCAATCTCGCACACAACCAATCTCGCACACAACCAATCTCACACACAACCAATCTCACACACAACCAATCTCACACCCAACCACACACACCCAACCACACACACACACCCACCCAACCACACACACACACACACCCACCCAACCACACACACCCACCCAACCACACACCCACCCAACCACACACCCACCCAACCACACACCCACCCAACCACACACCCACCCAACCACACACCCACCCAACCACACACCCACCCAACCACACACCCACCCAACCACACACCCACCCAACCACACACCCACCCAACCACACACCCACCCAACCACACACCCACCCAACCACACACCCAACCAACCACACACCCAACCAACCACACACCCAACCAACCACACACCCAACCAACCACACACCCAACCAACCACACACCCAACCAACCACACACCCAACCAACCACACACCCAACCAACCACACACCCAACCAACCACACACCCAACCAACCACACACCCAACCAACCACACACCCAACCACACACCCAACCATTATGTGTTGGTTTTGAAAATTTCGCTATTTTCAAAACCAACACATAAATAAAATGTGTCATTTACAAGACCAATAGCTCAAACTTTCCTAATGCGGAAGCGTATGAACACAGGGCCGCCTAAGGTGTGGCGGCAATTAGAGTTAACACGGAAATAGTTAGCTGGCTTAGATCTAGATAGGGCTGAATACGCCTTGCTGCATCTACGACATTCCTTTCATGCAGGAGGTATTAAATGCAGGAGAATGCTCGCGAATACACTTCGTGTGCTCTTCCCGGAAGGCCTAGGAAGGGCTGCATCGCGCGGACTTCATTCCAGGCACCAGTGCTGTGACTCAGTCGCATCGAGTCCGAGTATCCTGGTCCACGCAAGTCCCACTTCGACCTGCGGTCCATTACCCTATTACGGGTCAGTGAGTGCCCGGCATTGAGCTCCACTCCCACAACCTCGAATTATTGGTGTTTGTGACTCTACAAACAAGCACGCCGTATGAGGCGGAAGCACAATAGACCAGGACCCTTCTAAAACATTGCTGAATCGTATGAATTTAATAAGGAGCACTTTCCCTAGCAATCCACGGCCCGGCTGCACGCCTTAATTGAAATTCCCCTGCGCCCCCGGTGCGCCTAAGTGGGAATCCGGCTCTGACGGTGGTCCCCCCATTCTGTGACCACAGCCTACTTACAGAGGCTACATTATGCTCAGGCAAATCTAACGTTTAGTCCTGATGATGATCCCAACCAATTAACGGAGCTTAAGGGATCGAAACGTCGACACCCATGAGTGGACATGCGCATAATTTATTGTAAATGTGAATGTGTGCCTCACTCAAGGTGACACTGTTATTTATCTGCAAACTGACTTACAGTGCCCTGTTTTTGCTCTTCTTTCTTGCCTGAAAACACCCTTTCACCTTTTGCTATCTTGTTCCTCTTTTCTCTAGTACGGCACAGGCTTGTGTCATGCTACTTCTATATGATTATAATGTTCATCTGACATTTGTCTACAAATAAATCCCTTGTCCGGCTGGGCAAGGATTTTTTGCATATAGTATTCCATTGTGATCTATATTGTATTTTGTTGATCTTGAATGAGCTAGGAGCCTTTGTCTTTATAACATAGTTATACCCATGGTTCTTAGCTATCCGTTGGGTCCCCCTTGTCCTCTAAAACTACTCAGTCGCTCTGCAGTGGCTTCCTGTGGTCGACACCATCAGTATGGATCGATTACTGTAAACGCAGAGCGCGTCCGGCAACCCTCCTGAAGGCCCCCAGCGGCGCGGCTACCTCCTAATGCCATCAGCAAAACTTCTGCAACGTTACACACGGCCGACCGAAAATCAACCATAGGCCAGATAGACCTCAGTTCATTTTTGAGAAATCTGTACTCCGATATTTGTTATATTTCGTATCCTTTTCTTGTCAGCGCGCGTAAACGTGTGGAGCATTCAGAAAGAGGCTATGTGCAGGCTAGACATCATTCTCTGGGCTACAAGCAGCATTGTAGACTGTGCCAGATTACCCTATTTGTTATTTTTTACAGGCTCTTCGGCAAATTATTATAACTGTCCATCCCGTTAAGGTTAACTCGGTGCAGTCATCATGTTTTAATATCCATGAGAAAGAGAGTGAATACATTTTTCCAAGTCTGTTTTTACCCAGCATTCGTTTGTTTTAAAATACCAGCCTAAACATGGAACATGAGCCACGCACAGCTATCATTTACATATTATCAAAATAGGAAATCCAATTTAAGAAGCAAATTTGGAGGGACTTGGAGCATCTTCGGTTCAGAAGTGTTTAAGTAACATGATAACTTTTTTTAAATGAAAGTGTGCAGGTTTTGACTCGGTCCAAACAGTCACTGAATCCTTATAGAAATGTGGGGGGGGGGTGAAATCACACAAACTAAGATGCCACCGTTATCTCTCCAAATGATGCATATAAAGTGTTTATTTTATTAATTTTGTATATACATCCACATTACCGCTTTACATTTGTTTAAAGCACTAAACGGGAGTGAAAAGGGCACAAAGGACCCTTTTGTCGCTTCTCTTATTTAAATTAAACAAAAGTGGTTCTGTCGGGTTTTGGCGAACAACAACGTTGATGACACAGCTATAAGTGCAGTTTAAGATTCAAAGCCTCTGACACAAAGATAACAAGCTTAATGAATAAAGCATGTAGGAATCAGTTGTTTCAACATACTTAATAAGTAAGACATGAGAAAAACCAAAATTGCATTAGTCAAATGTTTATCCCAGAATTACTTCATTCCAATACCGTTTCGCGGAGGGCGGGTCAGGGAGAGCCAGGCACTTCCTGTGGGGGCACTTCCTGAGCGGTTAGCGCTCTAGTATATGCTTTTCACTGGGCTATTTAGCCCTCGCCCCCCTACGAGCGCTCAGCGGTCGCGCGCAGTGGCGCCGAAGCCACGCCGAAGATCAGCCAAAGAGCTGCCCGTCTGCGCCCGTCCGCGACAGGACGAGGCATCGGGGCAATGGGCTCTAGATCTCCGGACCCCGCTATCACAGGTATCGGCAAAATTAAAATTAAATACTCCGCTCATTCTCTCCTAGATTTAAGATCATCTGGAGAATGTTGCACTAAAATACCCTGGCAATGTCTTGAGGGTTGTTTCTCATGTATGAAGTGTCGGTTCCAATCATCTTTAGTTAGGGTGATTACGAAGGAAAATGTTCCTAAAATTGCACCTCCGGAGGGAATGAAGAGCTTTCTTTTAAATGTTCGCTCTCTTCCAAAGCATCAACATCAGGTATGGGATCTAGTTCACACCATACAGCCAGATATCTGCTTCCTAACCGAGACTTGGATGAAACCTCACACGGTTACAGCTATAACATTAGGGGTTCCATCAGGTTATAAGATTCTACATTTTGATCGAGCCAATAAAACAGGTGGTGGCCTAGCCATCATATATAGAGATGTACTTAAAGTCACAATTCTAGAACAAAGGTACAGCTCACAACTTGAAATAATGATTTTTAAAATTACCTCGGCAGGTCACATCTCTTGGAAAGGTGCTTTGGCTTACCGCCCACCAGGATCCAATCCGGATTTTGCTCTCTCCCTTCTGGAGCTACTATCTCCCTATTTTAAATCCAAAGAGGACTTCATCCTCTTAGGAGATTTTAATGTGCACATGGACAACCTGGTACACCCCGAAACAATCTCATTAATTGTCCACTCTGGGACTAAAAGCACAGAATAGCGGTGCTACCCATATAGGTGGTCACACTTTAGACTCACTTTTTTCCAATTGCACTAAAGTAAGATGTTTACCTGCTAAAGAAATTCAATGGTCAGATCACTTTCTGATAGAATTCATTTTAATTGGCCCGACAAAATTATTGCATAAAGCGCCACTCGTGCCAATTTGGCGTCGACAGTGGCATAAAGTATCGGTGGAAAAGCTGCTGGAAAGCTGGAAACAACCAACTTTCACAGATGAGGATTCAGCAGATACTGCATTAGCCAGATTCAATGACTCACTTAAGCAAGCCATTGACAGTCTGGCCCCACTAAAGCTACATAAGCAATATCCCTCCTCCAAAGAAGAAACCTGGTATACACAGGAACTCAGAATAGAGCAGCAGAAATGCAGACGAGCGGAAAAAGTATGGAGGAAATTGAGAACTGAAGAGAACAGGAAAACATACCAAGAGGCCCAGTCAACCTACTATAAAAATATAAAGCAAGCGAGAAAAAACAGTCTCACCCAACAACTCGCGGAGGCGGGTAATTGTCCAAGGGAACTGTTTAAAATACTGCAGAGCTTTGTTAAACCTACAGCCTGTGAGAGCCCCGATGAATTCTCTCAGATCCTCTGTGATGAGATCTCGGTGTTCTTTGAAGATAAAATCAATCTTATCTACGATAAAATAATGGCCTCTAGTAGCGCTGGGAATAAGAATTCTCTCCCACATAACTCATCCAAACAAAACAAAAATCTATTATTATCCTTCCCGCCAATCTGCGACATAGATCTTCCCCCTCTCATCAGCCACATAAAATCTGGGTCCCCCAATGACTTCCTTCCTGCCAAAATGGTCGCCCCTCTGATCACCCTCTTAGGACCTTCCATTCAGTCTGTGATGAACATCTCACTGACAGAAGGACAGGTCCCAATGGAATGGAAGAAAGCGGTGGTGAACCCAATAAGGAAAAAAGCGGCATCCCCATGGACAGACCTTTCGAACCTCCGGCCCATCTCCCTCCTGCCGTACATCAGTAAGATAACCGAGAAGCACGTGAACACCCACCTATCCAAACATATCGAAGCAACGGAGGGCCTGGACTACTCACAATCTGGGTTCAGGCCCAACCACAGCACCGAATCAGCCCTCCTAGCAGTGACCAATAACATCAGGATGACGCTGGATGGAGGGGGGTCAATGATTCTGGTGCTGTTGGATCTAACCGCTGCTTTCGATACGGTGTCACATGAGGTGCTTCTCGGTCGTCTGACGGATGGGGACTAGGGGGTGTGGCTCTGTCCTGGATGGAGAGTTTTCTTTCAGGCCGCTCTCAAGAAGTCAGGCTGGGCTCCCACAAATCCATCTCTAGGGAGCTCACCAAGGGAGTGCCACAGGGCTCATGCCTAAGCCCCACATTATTCAATGTGTACGTGGCCCCCTTGGCTGACTTAGTGAGATCCTTTGGGTTCACCCCGGTGTCATATGCCGACGACACCCAACTTCTGTTCCCTTTTAAGACCTTCACGCCTGCACTAAAAAAATCGTTTGCAGATGGAATGAGGGCAGTGTCAGAGTGGATGGCTAAGAACTGCCTACAGTGTAATGTAGGAAAAACGGAAGTAATGTTGTTCGGGGAGGCAACGACACTATGGTCCCCTGAATGGTGGCCCTTGGAACTGGGACCTGTTCCCAGTCCTAAACAGACCGTTAAAAACTTGGGAGTGCTATTAGATCAAGCACTAACATTGAAAGATCATGTAAACCAAGTGGCCGGCACCTGTTTTCGTGCCATTGGACTGCTGAGAAGGGTTTTTCCATACTTACCTGACAGTCATAGGAAGACACTGGTCCAGGCGTTAGTCATCAGCAGATTGGACTATTGCAATGGTCTTCTTTTATCAGCTAATGAAGAACAGCTTAATAAAATGCAAATAGTCCAAAATACTGCGGCGAGGCTAGTCTTCAACGTTCCTCCTAGGACCCCCTTCCGCCCTCTGCTAACAAAACTCCACTGGCTCCCAGTGCGGCAACGCATTAAGTTCAAAATCTTATGCACTATTCACAAATGTCTGTCAGGTACTGGGCCCAAGTATCTGACAAAAGTTTTCTCACCTTACGTTCCTGGACGCTCCTTACGCTCCAGCAATCTACAGCTAATACAGGTACCTAGAATTAAAAAATCCAGACAGGGAGGTCGTGCCCTGGCCCACACTGGACCTGTCCTTTGGAACCCACTGCCTCAGACACTGAAACAAATCACTAACCACCTAACCTTCCGAAAGTCCCTCAAAACTCATTTATTCATAAATATCTAAACCACATAATCAAAGTGTAACTAACCTTCTGACCACGGATCAGCGCAAGTTGTATTTTTCCACTGGCAAAAGCGCGGAGATACCCCTTCGGGGGTCGAATCAGGCGCTATATAAGAATATAAATAAAGCCAGGCTACATCAGTTACATCGCTTCTCACGGCGTCCGGTGCTAAATTGACGGTTGACCCTGCCATAGTAGCGCGTTTCCGCAAATTCTATGAATGGCTGTATGCTCCCCAAAATATACCAGTGGACAACCCCACACACGTTTCAGCACAAATCACTATCACGTCTGACTGAGAGACAGGCTGCTCAACTAGATAGCCCCATACGTATTGAGGAGGTAATTTCAGCGATCTCAAGATTAAAACCTATCAAGTCACTGGGACCGGATGGCTTCCGGGCACTGTTTTACAAGAACTTCTGTGACCAGCTAGCTCCCCTACTCACTAAACTATGTCATAGAGAATCCTACTTCTCTTCCCCATCCATGAAAGAGGCATTGGTGGTAGTTATACCTAAGCCGGACAAGGATAAACGCCTTTGCAGGTCCTATTTCCCAATTTCACTGATCAATGTGAATAGTAAACAACTCACGATCATACTGGCAAACAGACTGAGTCCCCTGATGCAGGGACTAATATCTCCTGACTAATCGGGCTTTATTCCCCTGCGCCAATGCGCAGACAATACCAAACAGATCATGCATATAATTAAGAAGGCGCATCGCACAATGAAGGCATTTGATCGCGTCCACTGGCCGTATCTACTTCAAACATTGTCCCATCTTGGATTCTGAGTAACTATGACTCTCCGTGGGTGACGATAAGAGTGAATGGGATGAGCTTGGTTCCCTTTTCCATAGGGCAAGGAACGCATAAGGGGTGTCTTATGTCACCTTTTACTTTTTGCATTATACATGGAGCCTTCGCTCAAAGAGTAAGGGACCACTGACTACCCACACATCACAAGGGGCCCGCTTTGGAGGGAATGAACATTCCCTGTCTCTTTACACAGATGACATTTTAGTGTCGCTGGAGAACCCGAGCAAGGCCCTTCCGACCTTCATGAGGAGAATGAAGGAATTCGGGGAAGCAACAGTTCCAGATGAACCTCTGAAGCCATACCCTATGTGGGGATTCAGTTGGCATCTAGTATACTGGAGATTAGGGCCCTTAATTTTTAACTACTCCTGGACAAGGTTAAAGCTGACCTTGCCTGGTGGTTGAGCTGCCCCTTGTCTCTCCTGGGCTGGGTTGCTGCCCTCACAATGATGGCCCTACTGAGAATCTTTTTCCTTTTTCAGACCCTCCCTCTGGAGCCTCCCGTAGGGGCGCTTACTATAATGCAGAAGGTTATGCAACACTTTGTCTGGGCTGCTGGACGACCATCCATGTTCAAAGAGCTAAGCTGGTGCCTGCAGATTCAGGGGGGCCTAAGGGTTCCACACTTGCAGTATTACTACGCAGTTCAACTACTGTATCTAGTAGCATAGTCATGCTCGGAATTGGAGAGCATGGCTCTTTATTGATAGAACAGTTGCTGGGGCCTCGCTGTGGAAAGTACTGTTCCTCTGCTGGGAGCAGTGGCCTCCAGGACTCTACATATCGCCAATCACCCAAGCAATCATGTAAGTCTGGGATAATATGGTGGGCCTAACCAGTTTCTCGTCCCGCTGACTTAAGTAATAGGGAATGCGGAATTTACATGGGGCTTGCAGGAGATGCCATTTAGGGGGTGGCAGGAAACTGGGTGCGGCTCGGTGGGCCATTACTTTGAGAGCCCCCTACCATTTGAGATCTTGAACCAAGAGTACTCATTCTGGGAAGTTGAAAGGTTCCGATACATTCAAATTCGGCACTGGCTCATGCACCTCCGAATTCGAGCAGGGGTGCAACACCTGTTGACGAAATATGATCGCTGTCTTCTGTCTAGAGCCTCCGAAACGTCTCCAACGGAGAAAACTAGGGCCCATAGATGATGGCAAAGAGAAATAGGGAGGCAACTCTCACAAAGAGTGGCAAGATATTTATTAGAGGTCAAGACATTGTGCGAGCAGCATAGCCAACATTGAAACGACAGTTAAGATTGTTTCTTACTGGTACCTAACCCCTGAGCGACTGCATAGAGGAAACCTATTGCGTAGCGCTGACTGTTGGCGGCAGTGTGGGGCCACGGGTTCTTTAGTGCACATTATATGGAACTGCCCCAAAATTCAACTATTTTAGCAGGAGGTTCTAACAATGAACACTCGCCTCCCTATAGTCCCTTCGTGCACCAGTCTAGGGTTGGCCAATCCCCTCACATTTCCACGAAAATCACGTAGCGGTAGGCACATTAGCTTGGCACAAGGGGCAGCACATCAAATGATATTCGCGTGCTGTGGTACAGAACGAAGTCCGACACATCGTGAGTGGTTACACCACTTATGACACGTACTGGGTATGGAGAGATACTCAGCGACTCTCGCATTGCAAGGAGATACCTACCCCACATTAGAATAGCCCTTTATTCAGTTACTGTCCCATGAATTCCGGGAATTGACATGTCCCAGATACATTAAACTTCTCTGCTTGACATCACCAACATCGACTGACCAGACAGAGTTCCCCACTGTATAAATATCGTGGAGGTGGTAAGGCTAGTTTAGAGATTTCTCAGAGCTGGAGCGGGGGAGCGGGGTTAGGGAGGGATGGGTGTTATTTCTCTGTTAAAAGCTTTATATGTATGGCTCAAGGAAGAGAGTTTAGAGTGTTTTTTGCTCTGTATTTGTGCTTGATATTTGTCAATATCGACAAAGAGCTAAATGCTGTACATGAAATTACGGATATGTACAAAATTAAATTTGGCAAAACAATATACAGCCTCTACAAAAAGCAACTTATAAGGTTTTCAGTGCAGATCTTCTACTCCCTATCGCAGCATCAACTGAGACTCCGTGTACCAAAATACCGGTCATTGGTCTTTAACACATTATAATATGAATCTACACTTTAAACATATTGGTTTTAAAATGTGCTTTTCACCGTAAATTTATAAGAACTACTATTTTTGCCCAATCTTTTGTAATAACAAACATGACCCATGGCAAATTGTATACTTTTTTTCAAATGTAGGATGCCTCTGAACACACCCTTAAAATAGCCCAGTTAGTAGAGTACCAAAATATTGGTGAGGTTCTTTACAAAGGGAAGGATAAATTGGAACGAATCTGGTTGGATGCTGTCTAAGCAGAGGTGGTAGTTTATTTGAGGTGATGATGGATTAACATGTACCTATCTAAGTGTACCTGAACGATTTCTGGCTGGAGGGGCAGAGGTGGATTTCTTTGAGTAAATATGCTGGGAACTACATTTGATAGAAGTAGTTTATTTATGTCTAGATATGTTCAGTATATAGGGACACTTGCTATTGACAATTGGAGCTGAATTGCAAGAAGAATATTTCACTGTCATCAGAAAATGAGTGGCCGAAAAGATTAAACTTGGGGTTGTTGCTTTTGTTAGGTCTCACCTAGCTATCGCGTAAGCGATGCTTTGCGAGATATTTAGTGGGGCTTCTGAAAATGCTCCCACAGTCTGCAGGCGGATCAGGTACAGTGCATGTGCACCGGGCGCGCGCATCATTTGTCCGCCTGCAGCCTTTGGGAGCACTATCGCGGCCGCTTTGATGTTCTCAGTGAGCCGCG
Organism: Lissotriton helveticus; assembly: GCF_964261635.1. Taxonomy (NCBI): domain Eukaryota; kingdom Metazoa; phylum Chordata; class Amphibia; order Caudata; family Salamandridae; genus Lissotriton; species Lissotriton helveticus. The sequence goes on along the minus strand of NC_136061.1, from coordinate 959,730,117 downwards.
CGGCCACTGAGAACATCAAAGTGGCCGCAAAAGTGATCACATTTAATGAGGTTCTCATCCTCAGGCACAACATGCTTTGGCGCCTTCTTTACCCATTCCCTCCCTCCCTTTGTTGTGCCTTCTCTCCCCCCACCCTCCCTCCTGTTGTCCGTGCCTCCTCGCCCTCGCATGTCCATCCCCCCCATTGCAAATATTTGTTAATACCAGCGGGCCACCTCTTATGTTTCACCGCTTCCAATGCTCCGAAGTAGCAGCACGCGTAAAATATTTATCCCCCCAGACCGCATGCTGCGCTTAATCTTTAACACTGAGCCCGCTTTTACATTCAGAACACGGGCGCACACATTTAACAATGCCACCCGTGGCTCGCTGCCCGTCATCCTCGCCCCCCCCCCCCCCTCTCCCTGGGCGCTGCGCTTAATGTTTCAGCACGACTCGCGCTTTTGCTTTCACAACACGGGCGCACACATTTAACAACGGTGCCCATGGCTCGCAGCCCCTCACTCCCGTCCCTCCCCCGGGCGTGGCGCATAATATTTCAGTACGGCGTTCGCTTTTTTTTCACAACACAGGTGCACACATTTAACAATTGCACCTGTGGCTCACAGCCCATCAAAGAACCCCCCCGGGCTCCTCCCCTAATGTTTCAGCACAGCACCCACTTTTGGTTCCACAACAAGGGCGCACACATTAAACAATGACGCTCGTGGCTCACAGCCCCTCATTCCCGTCCTGTATTAGAAGTTTTGATAATACGCCATGATGTGCACAGAGTTTAGATTAAAGAAACTGGCAGAGGATGTTGTACGTTTTATGAAGTGAAACTTGTCACATAATGTGATATAAAATATGCTCCTTTAACTCACTAAGTCATTCTTTTATTTGATCTTTTAAGAGTCAAATCTATTGTATAAGACTTGAGTTTGTTCACCCCGTCTGGAAACTAAAACGAAAACATTTCATGTCTTTTAGTACCAGTATGAAAATAGAATGCAACCCTGGTGAATGCTTAACAACTCGCTGCCTCATTCAGAACACGAAAGGTTTTCACTAATGCGTCCACCATCAGCAACTATGTTCCAGTAATAAAGCAGTATTACGTTTACGTACAGTGCTTGAGATAGAAGCTCTGCCATGGTTAACACACAGTGTTAGTACAGGGGACCTTTCCCGATACTTAGCTATATTAGGTCCTATCCAGTGAGACTATCGACTACACGCAGAGGTACACCGGGTCATTGCCATGGTTAACACACAGTGTTAGTACAGGGGACCTTTCCCGATACTTAGCTATATTAGGTCCTATACAGTGAGACTATCGACTACACGCAGAGGTACACCGGGTCATTGCGGAAAGCCTGACACACGAATTTCTAACTTTGTGTATGCATATTGAATGAGTGACTATTCAGTAGAGCATTTTTAAACTATCAGTAGAGCGCACTGTTTGGATGACTACGATCGCAGCAGTGGATATTTTTAAAATTTAAATCACATGTGAGAGTGTTTTGGTGCAAGAATTACTGGTACTTACTTTTTAAATCGCCGCTTCCTCTCCCCGGTCCACCGCAGCTTGTGCTGTTTGCGTGGAGGGAGGCTACAATCGCGCCACACGGGAAGTGAATCAGACAAACTTCCGGGGGCACATCATTGGAGCCCATCTTTGGGCGAGGTTACGGTCTAGTCTTTCGGGCTAGGACCGTATCTTCCCCCCATATAATGCTCAGATGACGTGGACGCACAGCGGGCGGGCGCACCGAAGGCGCGCCAAAGGTAAGCCCGTCTGCGCCCGTCCGCCCCACGACCGGGCCTAGGGCCGAGCACTCTGCCCCACAAGATCCAATTCAACAGCTCACGAAGGACTACATACTGTCACTTAACACTGGCCCAAAAACATGCACTCAGACCCTGAACATGGCAAATTGGGAGGGACCTCTGAGTTGCAACCAATGTAAGAAAATTTTTGGAGCCTGCAATCTGGCACCGGAAGATAGTCAGTCGAAATGCCTACGTGGCGGACTCATTAATGCAAGATCAATGAGCAAACATGCTCTACATATCTTTGATCTTATAACGGAGGAGGACCTAGACTGCCTCTTTATAACTGAGACATGTTTGAAATCCTGGTGTAACCCGGATATTGCAAACACTCTCCCCCCTGGTTACCTTATTTCAAGGGCAGATAGACCAGACCAGCATGGAGGAGGCCTTGCAATAATCTATCGGGATACCCTGAAGTGTCTAACATACGACCTTCCGGACCTCAAAGGAGCAGAGAGCATGGGCTTTTCGATAAAGGTCCATGACTCGTTCACCTTTGCTGGAGGATTACTGTACCGACCACCAGGGCAGTATAAAGAGTTCTTGGAGAGTATTGGGGAAGTACTCAGTAACCTGGCTCTCAGGTCTTTAATTTTACGCTTCTAGGAGACATTAACGTGCACCTGGACTCCCCGCAGACCCAGCGGCAACCTGTTTTAAGGACATAATGAGTGTCCTAGGCCTATCTCAGCTCACAACAGATACCACCCATAGGGCAGGTCACATCCTGGATTGTATCTGCTCTAACCCAGAAATACTTAATGTAGAAAGACCCCTGATACAAACATGGACTGACCATAATTTCATCCCTTTTGAACTTCCCGTTAGGACCTGCCCAGTGGGCAAAAGTACAGCAAAGGCGATAGTGCAGCCACAGTGGAAGAGCATCATAGAACAGCCTGACTTTTTGAATAAAGCCCTAGAGAACAGACCTTCCCTGACAGGTGACCCGATCGGAGACAACCAGTCTTTTAGGGATTGGATAATCGAACTTCGCATGGAGACAGGCCCCACTGCCCTCAAGAAAACCCCTAGAAAGGAAGTACGAAATAAGAAGACATCCGCGCCTTGGTTCTCTTGGACCCTCAAAGAAAAGCAAGGGGAAGTCAGGGCTCTAAAGCGAAGATGGCGCCTTAATTATGCGGATAATGATCAGAATACGTACAAAGCCGCACGACGACAGTATCACACCCTGATAAAAACCGCGAAAACCAACTATTACACGGAAGCCATAAACAATAATAACAACAAACAAAAATAAATTTTTAAGATAGTAAACACTTTTATGAACCCCAAAACCATCCAGAAAGAAATTCCCCCTTCTCAAAGTCTCTGCAATATTATAGCCGACTTCTTTGAAGAAAAAATCCATACCCTTACCAAAGACTTACCCCCTCCACCCCAACCCCCCCCCCCCCTTCCCCGGTGTCACCAAATCAAAAAGGGGCTACTGGGATAGGGACAGTTTTCGCCAGCATGAATATATTTTCTCCGATTAATTTAGAGGAAACTCTGAAAGCCATACTGGCCATTACATCAGGTTCCCCTTTCGACCCCTGCCCACCCCTGGTCCTACAGTCTATGGTGGATATTGTCAACCCCACCATAAATAGCATAATAAACTCCTCACTTGACCAGGCCTTGATTCTTGCAGAATGGAAATTAGCAGCAGTAAAACCCCTGCAAACAAAGCAGCTACCGGACCGTACAATTTCAAACCTACGACCGATCTCGTTACTTCCAGCTCTATGTAAATTGACTGAGAAGTTCGTAAACAAACAGTTAACAACCTTTCTGGAGAAAAATAACGCCTGGCACCCAATCAGGCTGGTTTTAGGGCACAACATTCCACAGAGTCCGCCCTCATTTTTACCACGGAAACACTGCGAGCCGCAGTGGACCAGGGAAAAAAGGCCGTCCTGGTACTATTGGACCTGTCCGCTGCTTTTTGATACGGTCTCACATACCATCCTTGTAGACAGTCTAGCCGCAGCTGGTATAGCAGGAAATGTACTGGGCTGGATCAAAAACTTCCTGGTAAACAGGCGGCAAGTGATCACCTTAGGCCAGTTCAGCTAAGGGGAAATACATCTTGCGTCAGGGGTACCTCCTGTAGGTAGGGCTCCTGTTTGAGCCCTACGCTTTTCAATGTATATATGGCCCCCCTGATTGTGCTGATATCATCCTTTAAGATCAACACCATCTCGTATGCGGATGATACGCAGCTCATCCTGGTGCTGGATGATGATACCACAGAGGCTGAAGAAAACCTTAAAAATTGCCTCAAAGCCATGTTTGACTGGTGAAGCAATAACCATCTGAGGTGCAACTCAGGGAAAATTGAAATGTTGCCATATGGTCATAACAATCTTTTCAGTCTCAAACAATGGTGGCCAGAAGATGCCACCGTTCCCCCAAATACTATTAAGGCAGTCAGAAACCTAGGGATCAAATTCGATGCAACCCTATCCTTTAAACAACAGGCCCTGGCCGGAACTTGTTTCAATATCATAAAGGACCTGAGAGAATTTTCGATCTAGTACCTCTCTCAGCTCGAAAAATGGTGGCGGTTGCACTCCTAACATCACGCCTAGACTATTGTAACAGCTTATATGCTGGGACCAATAGGGCGGTTGTTCACAAGCTGCAGATGGTCCAGCATGCAGCTGCCAGACTGGTGTTGAGATGGCATAGGAGAACATCGGCCACAGCGGCTATGGATGCCCTCCTTTGGCTACCGATCCACAAGAGGGTATTGTTCAAAGTTCTACTAATCACGTTCAGGGCCTATCATTCAAGAGGACCCAGTTACCTTCAGAGGATGTTTGAACGCTACAAACCCTCACGTAATCTGAGATCCTAAAACGCTTATCTGCTTACCATACCCACTTTCAGGCTTAAAACTAGGGGTGGTAAGGCATTGGCGGTCCTGGGCTCAAAGGCCTGGAACGAACTACCCCTTTCTCTTCGCCAAGTCACCTCTGAATTGGTCTTCAGGAAGTCGTTAAAAACCTGGGTCTACACCCTACCAGACACTCTATGCAAAAGTCTAATCTAAAATGACAGGTTCCCCCCTGATGAGCAGTTGATCCAGTGCTGTTTCCATTCTGCCTGGCTTTTTCGCAGCGCCAAGATGCTCCCTGGAGTGATAGCCGCGCTATATAAAAACCGCCTTACATTACAATTACACTACTGTTCAAAAGGCAGGCAAGATCAATGCACACACATTGTGCGTCTCCATTCCTTCATAGTTTTTATTCAAACAACGATGCCTCTGAAAGTATGAAATAATTAGCAAAGTGAGTGCGGGGAAAACAGAGCGCCTGTGTGACGGAGAGAATTATTAGTCAGGGCCATTAGAATTATGCGATTCTGTGCCCGCAGCGTTTTCCTCATAATTATGGATTCACTGCATTTACCACATAATCCACTGCCTGCTGCATAACCTGCAGATTTTAACAACAAAAAAAGTGTTCGAGCTCAAACGGATCAAAAGTTACTAACGAGCATTTCCAATGCAATAGGTTTTGCATTTGCAGGAGTTTATGCTATTGGCATTGCAAATGACAATGCCTTTTATTTGTGTGTCTTGAAAACCTGCAAGCGGTGCGCAACCACACACTTTGTACTTTTAGTCCTTGCTTAGCAAAAGCAAGGCTGACAGAAATGAGGTGCAGTTACTGCCAGCCTTGCTTCTCCTAAGTAGGGACTATAAGTACAAAGTGCCTGGTTATGCATCGCTTACAGGTTTTCAAAACACATAAATACAAGCACTGGCGTTGCCAGTAAGTCTCGTAGAATGCAGGAGAGCTGAGATAGCGTGTGTTAGGGGAGGAGAAGCCGCAGAGCGCACGCTGGGTGAAGCCCTTTGATGTGCTGTGCGGCCGTGAATGCCAGCGTGTTAGGGGAGAAGAAGCCGCAGAGCGCACGCTGGGCGAAGCCCTTTGATGTGCTGTGCGGCCGTGAATGCGCGTGCTTGTTTGCTCACGTGAACTTAAAGAAAACCGCTCGAACGAAACCCTTAGTTTCACGATTGTTTTCAGCACTTGAATTCTCGCTCCCTCAATGCGCTTGCGCGCATTGATAGGTCACGAGGCCTAAAAAGGCATTGCCATTTACAATGCCAATAGCTCAAACTCTCGCGAATGTGAGACCTATTGCATTGCAAATGCTTGTTAAAGGCTACGTTTGAATGAGCCTATAGAGTTAGGACAGAGGTTGCAAAGAATGTAGTGCGCCAACATTGTGCAAGAATAACACGAGGCATGCCTCAGTATATATCACTAGAGATCAGGAGCCACAGTCTGCTTTTCTGAACTAAAAAAAAAAATCTAAAGATCGCTCATGACTAATTATCTGGAACCCTTGTAAGACTTTCAGAAAAAATGCCTTGCTTTATTTGTTTCAGGCCCCTGGAGGGATTTCTACACCACAAGTGTACAGCCAGCTTCTTGCACTATATCTGCTGCATAATGACATGTGAGTATTTTCTATCTCTCTTTTTTTCAGTGTGAATTAACACTTATGGGCTTTTAAATGCGAAGGCTGAAATAAATTCCCTCTCAACGTTAACATTGCCACACATACAATTCTTTAGGGTAGAGTTCAGATGGAGAGTGAGAGTAAGATTCTCACTCACCTTCACTCTCACACTTGCTTTCACTGTTGGAATGTCACTGCGAGGTGGAAGCCCGGGTAGACTGGTAGTTAAGTGTGGTTTGCCTGAGGCCTCTTGTTCACGCCACTTTGCTTTGACTCAGAATCCTGTATAGTTTTCAGAGTTGGCCTGCTGGTGGCAGGACCTTTAGGGGCTCTTGATTGCGTTCCCGACTTTCCTTGCAGTGACTTGTGGAGATGCAACTACCCCAGAGTGCGAGCGACCATCTCAGGCCCATCCGCTTTCCTTTTAGCACCCTCTTATTCCCTAAGATGATGATGTATGTGTGCTGACATCTCTATGAGCCCTCTTGTCATTGCCCATGAATTGCTAACCACCACTTCCAATCTCCTAACCTGCATTTGTGAGAATAGATTATCTCTACATCCCTTGCAGAGACGGCCTTGCAGCCAGCAGATGAAACATTTTAGGCCCATACAGATGAGTGCTGGAGCACTGTGGCTTCCAGACACCAGTAAAACTGAGCGTATGCCTGCCAACGAACTAAGAAAGACCTGAAGCTGCATACTTTTACCTGATCCCTATGCTCTACCTACATCTTTTCATTGGTCACACAAGCAGCCTCTGAAATCACGTAGTTCCCTACAGCACTCTGGACAAGGCCCTTAATTCGGTGTCTAATGATGTGTGAAATTAATCATATGTTTTAACCGCATGCGTGCTGAGGTCATTTTTGCGCTGTGCGGCTTTTTTCGATTTACCGTGTTACATGACGAGCTGACGACACGTCATGACGAGCTGACGACACGTCATGACGAGCTGACGACACGTCATGACGAGCTGACGACACGTCATGACGAGCTGACGACACGTCATGACGAGCTGACGACACGTCATGAGCATGCGAGCGGCGCAACTCATGACGAGCTCAGCTCGTCATGAGCATGGAAGGGGTTACTTAATAAAAATAAAGTATTAGTCCCTTGCTTGATAACGCATGACTCTGCCTAGTTCTTGATTTATTGTAAGTTATGCGTTCTAGTAAATTTTCTGCCTCACTCAATCAATCAATCAATCATAACACTTGTATAGCGCGCTACTCACCCGGGAGGGTCTCAAGGCGCTTGGGGGAAGGGGTCCGCTACTGCTCGAACAGCCAAGTCTTGAGTTGTCTCCTGAAGGCGAGATGGTCCTGGGTCAGTCGAAGGTGGATAGGGAGGGAGTTCCATGTTTTGGCCGCCAGGTAGGAGAAGGATCTGCCTCCGGCGGTGGCTCTTCGGATGCGTGGAACTGCGGCGAGGGCGTGGCTGGTCGATCGTAGCTGGCGGGTGGGAGTGTAGAAGGTCAGGCGGTCGTTGAGGTACTTGGGGCCCAGGTCATGGAGAGACTTGTGTGCGTGGGTGAGGAGCCTGAACGTGATCCTCTTGTTGACGGGGAGCCAGTGCAGGTCCCTCAGGGGGCCGGAGATGTGGCAGCGTCGGGGGATGTCCAGGATGAGTCGGGCGGAGGCGTTCTGGATGCGTTGGAGTCTTCTCTGTAGCTTGGCTGTGGTTCCGGCGTAGAGGGTGTTTCCGTAGTCCAGTCGGCTGGTGACGAGTGCCTGGGTGACCGTCTTCCTGGTTTCGGTCGGGATCCATCGGAAGATCTTGCGGAGCATGTGTAGGGTGTGAAAGCAAGATGAGGAGACGGCGTTGACTTGTCTGGTCATCGAGAGGGAGGAGTCCAGGATGAAGCCCAGGTTGCGTGCGTGGTCTGTTGGCTTGGGAGCGGTGCCCAGGGCGGGGGGCCACCAGGAGTCGTCCCAGGCGGAGGGCGATGGTCCCAGGATGAGGACTTCCGTCTTGTCTGTCTGAGTTCAGTTTCAGGCAGCTGGTCTTCATCCACTCGGCGACGTCTTTCATCCCTTCGTGTAGGCTGGTTCTGGCGGTGTTGGGGTCCCTGGTGAGGGAGAGGATCAGCTGGGTGTCGTCGGCGTAGGAGATGATGTTGAGGTTGTGTTGGCGTGCGATGGCTGCAAGAGGTCTCATGTAGACGTTAAAGAGGGTGGGGCTGAGTGATGATCCTTGTGGTACGCCGCAGATGACTTCGGTGGCCTCGGATCGAAACGGGGGGAGGCGAACTCTGTGTTCTTCCGGCGAGGAACGAGATGATCCACTCCAGTGCCTTCTCTTGGATGCCGGAGTTGCTGAGGCGTTGAACTAGGGTGCGGTGGCAGACAGTGTCGAACGCTGCAGAGAGGTCCAGGAGGATGAGTGCCGCTGTTTCCCCGTTGTCGAGCAGGGCTCAGATGTCGTCTGTGGCTGCGATCAGGGCGGTCTCGGTGCTGTGGTTGGCTCTGAAACCAGACTGCGAGGGGTTGAGGGATCCGTTCGTCTCGAGGAAGGCGGCCAGCTGTCTGTTGACGATCTTCTCGATGACTTTAGCAGGAAAAGGGAGGAGCGAGATGGGGCGGAAGTTCTTGAGGTCGGTGGGGTCCGCTGTTGGTTTCTTCAGTAGGGCGCTGAGGTCGGCATGCTTCCAGCTCTCCGGGAAGGTGGCGGTGTTGAAGGAGGTGTTGATGATGTTCCGGAGTTGGGGTTCGATGGTGGAGTCTGCCTTGTTGAAGACGTGGTGGGGGCAGCGGTCGGTCGGAGATCCGGAGTGGATGGTGTTCATCGTGTGGGCTGTGTCTTCGGTGGTCACTGTGGTCCAGGTGCGGAGGGTGGTGGTAGGGGGCATTGGTTTGACGGTTGGGTGCGTGGGTGGTGCGCCGAAGCTGTTTTGGATGTCGGCGATCTTGCGGTGGAAGAACGAGGCGAGAGAGTCGCAGAGATCTTGTGAAGGAGTGATGTCGTTGTTGCCGGTGCTGGGGTTGGAGAACTCCTTGACGATGCTGAAGAGTTCCTTGCTGTCGTGGGCGTTGTTGTCCAGTCCATCCTTTAGTGATTTCTTCTTGGTGGTGCGGATAAGCTGGTGGTGCTTTCGGGTGGCTTGTTTGAGGGCGGTCCTGTTGTCTGTGGTCTAGTCGAGGAGCCAGGCTTTCTCGAGGGTGCGGCAATTCTTCTTGGAGTCCTTGTGTTCGTCGGTGAACCAGGAGGCCTTCTTGCTTCTGGGTCTGCTGGGAGGGTTCTTCAGTGGTGCGAGGTCGTCGGCGCAGGCGGTCAGCCACTGTGTGAAGTTGCGGGCTGCTTCGTTGGGGTCCGTTGTGCTGGCGGGTGGGCTCTGGCTGAGGGAGGTGGTGAGCTGGCTGGCGGTGATCTTGCTCCAACTCCTGTGAGGTACCTGTTGCGGGTGGTGGTGGGTCGTGGTTCTTTTGAAGCTGAAGTGGACGCAGCTGTGGTCGGTCCAGTGGAGTCCGGTGGCGTGGCTGAAGGTGATGTACTTGCTGGAAGAGAAGACTGGATCAAGCGTGTGGCCGGCGTAGTGGGTGGGGGTGTTGACCAGTTGCTTGAGTCCAAGGTTGGCGAGGTTTTCCAGCAGGGCGGTGGTGTTGCGGTCCTTGTTGTTCTCCAAGTGGAAGTTGAGGTCCCCTAGGAGGATGTAGTCGGCGGAGGGGAGGGCGTGCGGGCTGATGAAGTCGGCGATGTCTTCGCTGAATTGTGTGCGTGGTCCCGGGGGTCTGTAGACGAGGGTGCCTCTTAGGGTCGGTGTGTATCTGGAAGTGGAGGTGTTCCGCGGTGGCGAAGGTGTCGTTGGAGTCGGCCGTGATGCGGATGGTGTTCTTGTGGACGATGGCGATGCCTCCTCCGGTCTGGTTGATGCGGTCCCTCCTGATGATCTTGTACCCGTCCGGGATGGCGATGGCGATGTCGGGGGCTGAGGAGACGTTCATCCAGGTTTCCGTGAGGAAGGCGATGTCGGGTGATGTTGTGTCGAGGAGGTTCCAGAGTTCCACGGCGTGTCTGTGGACGGAGCGGGTGTTCCGTCCACCACCAACCTTAAGGAGTATTCTGTCCCCATTGAACATTGCTACCCCCTGAAGGTTGGCAAATATGAGATGCATGTCAGGTCAGTGCGCTTGCTGTAATATCTGTATTCTGACATTGAATGGTCAGTCAGTCATTAAAACTTTATTTGGGTTATTACAACCATAAAAGTATACACTATACATTTATAAAACTTTATAAAAACACAAAATTCAAAATTTATAAAATTGCGCTTCAGTCTTTTCCCGGAGGATAACCCCGACAACATTGTTTCCAACAGTATCCTCCTGAGATGTTAAAAGCACATGAGAAAACATATCTGACTAGGCCTTCCAAACACAATACATACATTAAAGTACAATCTCGATGACATACGCCTATACCTCTGCATTGTGGAGAAACCCCTAACTCGAATCATGTATTTCCCCAAAGCGCAGGCTATATCCAGGTTTCCCATCCCCACCAGGAGCTCTGCAGCTTGCTTCCTATTCATAATCCTGTATTTTTTGAATAACGGGCCTAAGATCTCCTTGCGTATATCAAGGGTCCTCCTACAGTCTAATAAAACATGAGTAATGTCACAGGTGGAACCTAACGTACATGTGCAATTGCCATTACTATTACTCATGAGGTTTTTAACCCTGGTATTTACGTAACAGGGGTTTACACCCATTCTCAGTTTTAAAACCTCTCTTCTTAGTTGCTGATTCGGCAACCTATCCAAGTAAGGGTAGGGATGATCTTCTGAAATCCATACTTGGATCATATGGGACACTGATATTTTTTCCGAAGGTACTCATGATCACATGTACGGGACACATCCGCTCCCAATGACCGTAGTTCTTTTTTGCCTATATTGGTGTGTCCTAACTGGGCATCTAGTTCTATTCCTAACTTCCCATAAGCTTCCTTTAATGAGAGTCTGGCTGCTTTAGCCCAGGATAACTCACTGGAGGCAATTTCCTCTCTACACCACTGTGATATTTTTCTGGGCGCCTCCCCTGTCTCCAGAAGCTGCCAAACCCGTATTAGTGCCATCCTGGTTGTAATTGCCCAGGAAGTGACTCCCATTTCCAATCTTGCTGCCTGTACCATAGCTGATTTAGGTAACGAGCATAAGCTTTTCAGGATCATACCCTCCTCTTTATCCCAACCTTTTTTCCCACTGAGGAGGAGAACCTCTGATCCATATTGGAATTGCCCGGGGACCATTGCCAGGTAGGCCTTAGTAACTGGCCCGTCTGACAAGTCTCCGTAAAAGCTATTAAACCTTTTTAAGCCCTTTATAGAAGCGGTTGCCCTAATTTTTAAAGCTTCCAGGTGGGTGGTCCAATTTAGGTTACTCGTGAACCATACTCCCAAATATCTATATTCCGATGCCCTCTCAAGAAGCTCCGTGCCCAAATACCAAGGGAACCGCGTCTTACTTTTGCCGAAACATAGGATTTTGGTCTTTTCCATATTTACTACCAATTTTTTATTTAGGCAGTATTTATGGAACATCTCTAGTTTCCTCTGCAGGCCTATCTCCGTCTGGTCCATGATCACCAGATCGTCTGCATAAAGCAGACAGGATATATGGTTACCCCCTAACTTTGGGCTCGCCCCTCTAACCTCTTTTAGATTCCGAGGTAGGTCCGCTATAAACAGAGAAAAGAGCAACGGGGCTAATACGCACCCCTGCCTTAGGCCATTTCCAATCTGGATCCTACCAGATAATCCACCCTCCTCATCCAGGACTACCTGGGCCCACTTGTCTGTATGCAAGGCCTGGATAAGGGCTAACAGATCTGCATGTAATTTATAGCCTTTCAAGGTAGACCATAGTTGCTCCCTGCTTACAAGATCAAATGCCGCGCGGAAGTCCACAAAGCAGCAAAACAGGTTACCCCTTTGCTCTATAGACTTCCGCGCTACCGCCCAAAGGGCAAAGCAATGATCCACAGTTGAATGACCTTCTTTAAAACCCCCCTGTTCAGGAGGTACTCTAGCATTATCTTCAGCCCAGTCTTTTAGCAACCCCAAAATAATTTTAGAGAAAACTTTTTCCCCAATGTCCAAGAGATTTATCAGGCGATAGTTTTTGGGGGAGTTTACATCACCTTTTTTGTGTATGGGTCTAATGATGGCCCCTTTCCAGCTATCTGGTAATGTTCCTGTTTTTAGTATACTTAAGAACGTCTTTGCAAACAAATCCGCCCACCAGTCTATATTTGTTTTTATAATAATGGCGGGTAGATTGTCTGGGCCAGCAGCTCGTGTTAAATTTAAGATGGCTATCACGATTTTAATGTGACCTAGGGAGAACTGCTCCATTACTTCTTCCCTCACTCCTGGCCAACTAGATGGTTGTATTGCCTCCCTCCTTGGCCAATTGCCATAGATCTCCTCGAGGTAAATGACCCACATATCCTTTGGAACAGAACATTGCATGGACCCTGCTGTTTTCCCTGTACATTCCTGTATCAATTTCCAGAAGCCTTTTACATTTTTTTCTTCAATTGCCACTAATAGGCACTCCGGCAATTTTCTTTAAAAGATCTTTTTTGTCTCTAATTAATGCCTTATATTTTATCCTTTGTTTCTTAAGGGTTTGATGTTCTAATTCATTGTAACTACGCCTGAGGCTTCTTTCACTCTTCCTAATAGCGGCCTTTGCTTTGCGGCAATCTGCATCAAACCATGGGTTATTAGTAGCATGTAATGGGAGTTTCGTTGTCAAACTATGCTTCCCCCGTTTAATGTTTATTCTGAGGCATTCTACAAGTTGTCTTATCATTTCCTCATACCAGGGTAACTCTTCCCCCATTACTAGGTTTTCTAAGTCAGCTACTATCTGAAAGTCCTTCAGTTTGTTTAGATGTTCTTCACTTATCCGAGTTGTAAGTCGCTTCGGATATTCAACCTCAACGTTCAACACCTTCTGTCTTGGCGGAGCCTTATTTACCAACATTTCTAACAATAATGGAAAATGATCGCTGCCCTCTTGAAGATTTTTCGAAATGTTGGATTGAGTGGAAGCACCAAGCCTGAATAAAGACATAGTCAATCGGGCACAATTGCTGTCCTATTTTAAATGTCCGCTTAGCGGGCCGATCTCCTTCTTTCCTACCGTTCACAGAAACCAGACCCATAGCCCCCAGCAGCCGTCCAAGCTCCACATCCTGATTTGAGAGCTCGGTGCTGATGAACATTGCAGGCTCTATGTTATACGCTTTTAGTATATCACTATTCCAGGCATCCGTTTTTAGGGGATTCAATCTATGATTAAAATCCCCCAAAATTAAAATCACATCTCCTGGGTAGATTTCTTGTAGGTTCTCTAAATCCTTTTTGAAACGATCCAACTCTGCTTTATACTCATGTTTTTCACCTTTCTGTATGTACACGTTGATGATACAAAAACCTTCACCCCTTGTGTTGTTATTTAGGATCAACACTCTGCTCCCTAGTGCCCAGCTACATGTTAAGTCGATATGGAGGATGTCTCTCACTATCCTTGTGGAGACCAACGTCATCTGACCACCTGACGCCCTACCCATTTTATTCTTTCTTGCAGGTTTTATGTGACTGGTAAAAACTTCCGTAACGGGGGATTCGTCGCACAGCCATGTCTCCTGTAGGCACAAAATATCGATCTTTCCAAGGAGATTTCTGAAAATCTCTTGAGGCCATATTCTTTTGTAGCCATTAATATTCCAAGTCAAGATACGCAGGCTGTGCGACGACCCAATTTCCTAATCAATGTTACTTAAATTCCCCTCCTCCTCCTGGTCTAAGTAAGCCAGCTCTCTATACCTGTTACCATCCAAGACATCTTCCTCCCCCCACCCCAGCTTTTTAGGAGCAATTGTAATTGCCAGGCCTTCCATGTTACTCCATCCAGATGAGATAATTTTTATTTGCCGTTCTCCCAGCCCTGCATGCTTTCTAAGAAATTTGTGCCCTTGATTAACCATTTTCAGGTCCTCTCTCTTTACTAATCTAATTCCTTCTCTTAACATCTCGGCTTCCGCTTTTTCCAATGCGACTTTTATCAAAGCTGAGTGGAGGAGGACCTTTGTTATTTCCTCACCTTTAGCATTAACCAAAACCCCCACTTCTTTTAAATCCTCAGTACTGACATATTTTAAGCTGGGGCATTTAGCAAACGAGAATAGTAACTGCGAGCGGTTTAGGGGTTTTCATTTCTTGCCCCTTTTCCCCCCCATTTCCCTGGCCCATTGGTTCTAGGTATAGCCAGGTGTCCACAATCCTGGGTGCCTGTAAGGACTTATGACTTTCCTCTGGGCTTTTATTGCTTCTCTTCGAGTTACTTTCTACTCTATCACCCTTCATCCAATTATTCACCAGGGATAAGTTACTGGGCCCTGCCTCTGTGGACATTTCTATTTCCCGTATAGGTTCTAAACCCTCTTTCCTCCCCCTTGGCATCCTCTTAGCGGCCCTTGCGTTCTTGGCCACACATTTACCTTGGACCCACCATGATTTTTCCTGGGGACCAGGGGTGCTTGCCCCAATGTCTACTGGGGTTACATTATCCAATTCTACTCTCCCTGCCTTGTCCCTGGGCCTTAGGTCATAGGGTGCCTGTTTCCTGTTCACCTGTTCTGCAACCGGTCTGACCCGTTGGACCTTTTTCCCTACTCTCCTCTTCAGGCAACGCCTACTTTCACCATATCTCCTTATGATCATGGGACAGCGGGAAATATATACATTGGGCTCCTCCTCATTTGGTGTATTTGTCCTTGTTGTTTCTCCCACCTTGTTAGCTTCGTTCCCTACAGATCTTACAAGGGAAGGCATTTAGACTTTAATCTGCATCAATTCCCCAATTATGTTATTAAACTGCTTACTATGGGTTTTTAGAATTTCGTTATTTACCACTGAAACCTCTAGGATCCCTTGTAAACTTTTCTGGAGCATCAACATAACCTCAAGCATTCATGAGCTCGAGGTACCCGTCACCTCTAAACTATTCACGGGTAGGCCTGATATCACAGTATAGGTCATATTTACGTTTTCCAGACTGTCTTTTTCATTAAGTCCAAATTCTTCTTCTGCAGCTTCTCTCTCCGGGTGTAAATCGCTCTGATTTTCTTTTTCTTTTTCTTTTTCTTTCTCTTCCTCCCCCTCTCCCTCTGAGTCTTGGCTTAATACTGATTGAAACAGCCATGGGGAGGAAGACAGCCGAGGTACTATCTGGATGTTAGCAGTATCAAAATTTGTCTGGTTCAGGGAATCGGCGTCTGATATCATGATCTCAGTCAGTTTTGGGGACTCCACCGCTTTTAATTCCCTTTCTGGTGTCTCCTTTTCTTTAAAATGCTTACCAAAGAAGTCTTTAATAGATTTTGAGACTGTGGAGCCACCCTTTCCACCTGCAGACTTAGCGGACATCCGCCCCTTTTGTTTAATTGTACTTGAGGATGCTGTTGACACCAATACCGATGTTATATTTCTGGTAGGTGTCGTCGCATTTTCCAAGTCAGTGGGAAGATCTATTATGTCCTCTACTCCTTCGCTTGTATTTCCTGGGAGTTTTGAGTTCTTAGATGCTTTCCGACGTTTATTCTTTCCAAATGCCATGTCTTTAAGCTCTCCCTCTCCGCTTACTTGCTTCCAAGGGAGCAGGGGCTTTCCAGGCTGTTTTCCTTCGCTTTTCCTTTACTTTCTAGGTGTACTACAGCCACCTCTGGAATTTCCTCTTGCTAAAGACCCTCAACTATAAATGTTTCCTTTTTTTTTTTTTTTTGTTTGTTATCCACTTACCTCTGTCCTGTGGGCCCGCTTTCTGCCGCTCTCTATGCCTCCACCACCTTTTCTTCCTTTCCTCAGTCTTTTCAGGTCCACGAGCATCCACTCCTGCTCGGCTTCTGTGTATTTTGCAGGTTATGGGTCCAGGGGGCACTATCCTCCCCCCAAACCTGCTAGTGGCGACACCCGGCAGCTTCCAGCAACCTCCGACCACCAGATGGCACCCAAGATGCCCAAAGACTACTGTCTCTCCCGTGGCGTCTCCCTTACTCCTTGCCAACGGGGGACAGTGAGGGCAGTGAGGACGACACTTGGTCTAGGTCTAAAGCCGCCACGCCGTGTGACGTCCTGTGCGGCGCTATACTGCACCGCCGACTCCGCCGAAATCAGCGCCGCTGACACTGCCGAAGCTGTCCCGGAACCGGAAACCGGGAATCGATGACGGCGACGATGAAGGTGGGAGGTAGGAGGGAACAGAAAGGCGAGCCTCGGCACACAGGTCAGAGCAGTCTCTCGCAGTTGAATGGACAACTGCAAAACCTATTGCAGGGCTTTCTTTTTTGACCTTAAGTCCCACAGATGTTAGAGACCTGATGTGACCGTTGGTAACCATTCTCCCTTCCCAGAAACACTGCTTCAAAGCCTTGTGATAGTTCAGACCTCTCAGTTAGAAGTAGTCCGGCAGTTCAGTCCTCAAAGTAAATTTGACCTCCCAGTACCCACCCTTTGCAATCCCGATGGTGCACTGTGTATGCATTTGTAGCAGCCATGGAATGTGTTTCATTTGTATAAAAAAAAATCATTCAAAGATTATCACCTAGTATGCATGTGCACCTGTGATAGCCATCTGTGAGCATGTGTTTGTTTTTGCCTGCCTTTAGTGGATCGGACAATTAGTGAATCTATTGAGGAGCTACATCAATTTGCTGTTTAATAGTAGGCACAGCCAAAGTGATCCATCCACCCCATCCAAATTCATCCTTCCTTGTTATATGGTGACTGGTAATTTGGGACATATTGTATAAACAGTGATTCTGTTGGGTAAAAACTGATTGCTTCAAACTTTCAAGATTAATTCTTACGGTGATTTGTCGAGTTGCAATCTTAATCAATCTGTACAAAACAAATGCAAATCCAAACCAAAAAGTAGGGTATTAACAAATTATTTTATGAATTCAGTTGTATTCATAAATACCCTGTCTCAACATATACATAACAATTCAAGTATATTCATAAAACGGCGCATCGAATCGGGGTGATCTTGATATTAAGTGTGTAGTGATATATTGTGCAGCAGTGATATAGAAATAGTGACTTATATACACGTGAAGGGAAAGAACAGGATGTTGGCCAAAGCGGTGTTTTTAATTGCAGTTATTCCTCTGTGCCAGTCCAGTTGGCGGGTTCTATGGAGTACTCTCTGTTGGTCCAAAGGCTTGTGCCGTCGACATTTTGACCCTAATAACGCCCGATCCACGGGTCAAAGCGGGTCTTCATCAGGACTAGAGGGTGGGATAGGAGCGATGTCTCCTCTGGGGACCCAGAGGGGGCGCACCCAGGCTTGATTTGTGAGGATTATTGATGATAGGAAGCTTTAATTCCAGTGGAGATTGGATCTCCCACTTCGAGGGTAAATAAGCCCAGTAGGTCAAGTCATTTTGACTTCATGCTGACAACGAGAAGGAGACGATTCGTGTCAATCCTAGTTGCTGAATTTTCATCATCAAAGACAACCTCGCAACGAACTGTGCAGAGGAGAATTACTAGAAGGAATAGAGTGACCTACTGGGCTTATTTATTTACCCTCGAAGTGGGAGATCCAATCTCCACTTATAAAAACCACACATGAGAGCTGGGGGAGTCTGCTCCCAGGTTCTTATCACCCTAGTCATTTTACTAACCATTGACCAACCTAGTGTTACCCACCTGCTAGTGGTATCGTCAAGCTCAAACTCCCTCATGGAAGGGCCCAGGACAGGGTCTCCGTCCGGCCTCCTAGTATTCCAGGTTACCGTTTCCCCATAAAATGCTGGTGTGAAGAATGTATGTTGAGAGGGTGTGATGTGTTTAGGTTCCCTAGATATGTTGTGAGTAGGTTTAGGGCATCCCATACACCACCAGAAGAGGATCTTTGCCCTTCGTGTCCCACCAAAAGTAAAACAAGGGTATTTTTTTATTACATTTTTATTCCGTTACTGGTACAGATACAGTTTCTTGCGTCCATATTAACACGCCCAGCACACCAGGGGAGGTAACCAGCAAGGTTGTTTTGGCATCATTTCTGTCCAACTGAATCCCTCCCTGTCCTTCTCCTTCTGGCCATCCTGTGAAAAATCTCGGCATTTGGTTTGATGAGAAACTCAGCTTTGGTAACCAGATTGGCAATTATCGCCTCTTTCTGCTAAAGAAACAGTTATCCGGGCCTTGGTTACCTCTCGCATAGACTATGCGAATGCATTTTGTTGGTCTGCCGTGTTACCTTTTGGACAAATTACAGGTTGTTCAGAATGCTGCCGCTCGTCTTCTCCTGGATCTTCCTAAGCGCTCCAGTGTCAGGCAAAAGTTGCGTAACTTACACTGGCTGCCAATTAAAGCTAGGATAATATTCAAAGCTGTGACCATTGCTCATGCTGCACTCTACGAGTATGGGCCCGCTTATCTCGGGAAACGTTTTCAGTTCTATACCACCGGCAGGTGTCTTCGTTCCTCGAATATGCTTCTAGCATCTGTTCCCAGGTTTCGTTAGAAACGTAAGGGTAGCAGCTCCTTGTCCTATCTTGCTGCAACCTACTGGAATTCCCTGCCTCTGGATTTATGTAATCTTAAGAACCCTTCTCAGTTTAGGAAAAAGCTCAAAACTTTTCTGTTTTAATTGGCTTGTTTTCTCTTCTATGTTTAGGTTTCCTTTGACTCTTGGGCTCGCGCCTGGACACTCTATTGAGTAGCTGTGCGCTCTACAAATCCCTAAACATAAACAAGGTTGCTTGGGAAGAGGGGCCCTCATCTAGTATCAGCAACAGCAGTCCTTTGATGGTAACCAATAGTGTAAGTCATTTCAAAGGGGAGTCTACAGAAGAAATTGGCAGTAGAAAGTTAGAGGTGGCGCTGCAAGCGGCTTGTCTGCTACAAGAGAGTGACTCCCTTTTCCCCCAATCGCACTACATCTATTGAGGAAGACTAAGGTGATTCCTGTTACAGTGGGGAAAGCATTACATCAGGCCAGTGGGTCTCATTGTGAGGGGGAAGGGTAGTGCCTTGAATTTCACATAACTCATCCCAGCATGCCACCCCACCGTCACATGCTAAGTTTAGGCCCCCTTCATCTTTTCATCAGTTGATGAAACATATTGAGTCTGTCTGGTTTTCATCTGCATTACAGTGCGGAGTCTGCAGTGTTGTTAGCCTTTGGGTCTCACTCATTGCTGACGAAGGCTACACGCAGCTCTGATAATGCTGGCCCTAAGTGCAGCGTTTAACACCGTATTCTACAACCTTCTGCTGGAACCGCGGTGGATGTACGGTGTTTGTGGTACAGCTCTGAGATGGTTTGCCTTGTTCGTTCAGATTTGTCCCTTCCAGGTAGTGCAACAACCTTTTTCATCCAAGGTTTTCCTGGTGCTGCAGGTGGTGCCGCAGGACTAAGCTTTGAGCCCTGCGCTGTTCAGTCTGTATATGCACCCCCCTAGCTGATGGGATTAAGCGCCATGGCGTTAAAATCGTGTCATACACAGTTGCTTATTACCCTGACTCAGGATGAGGGCTCTTCGGCTGCTCGTTTTAGATCTTGCCTGGTTGTATTGACTGAGTGAATGAATAATAGCGGTCTCTCTAACACAGAACGTTTAAAAAACTGAGGTGATGGTGAAGGGGAAACAGCTCTCCATTTGGCTAGAAATATTGGGACCTATTCCGGCTCCTAAACAGAAAGTAAAGAATCTCAGTATCTGGCTTGATGTCAATCTCACCTTTGACAATCAAGACAAGTCATGCATGCACCTGTTTTTGCATTTGAAAAATGCTACAGAAGATTTTTGTTCTCCTCCCAGAATCCGCCAGTAAAACATAGTCCAGGCCTTCATTACTATAAGACCGGACTACTGTAATGCTCTTTACCCTGAGTACCACAGAAGGTAGATTAAGAAAACTTAAAAGGCGCAGAATGCTTCTGCTCGCCTGTTTATGAATATCCCTAGGTTTTCTTCTATGGGACAAGCACTGGCTAAGCTTCACTGGCTTACAGTGAGGAAGAAAGTGGCTTTTAAAGCTGTGCTATTGCCACAAACTTTTGAAGGACAAAGGCCCCCCGCTATCTGCACTCTAGTCAAGGCTTAACACTCTAGCAGGTGAGGACGCAACCATTACATTGCGGTATTTTCAACACATGCCATTACAACACAGTTATCACAGCACAGAAACCAATGCAAACTTTTACCACACATATGCCTTTGCAACAAATTTTCTTTGGAAATGGCATATGCGTTTTAAATGTAAGTATTAGGGAAGTATGGATTTTTAGGGTGGGTATGAGTTTTTGGGTGGCAGGGGTAATTTGACGGTTTAGGGTCGGTATGGGTATATATAAAGACATTTGTGTGTGGTGTGTATACACACACACATACACACACAAGTTAACATATATATCAAAGGTAGTTTACTTACCTGTAATTAAAAAAAAAACATATGGCGTTATCATGCATGCCTTAACCATGAATATGTAATTATTGTACGGGTAAATATACATTTATTATACACACACACATATAAAATACTTACATTTACAAATGCAACATTGATCACGCATATGCCTTTACCAATCATTATATTACAGCGAAATTTGTTTTAAAGGAATATGCATGGTAAACGTTTGCGTTTTAATGGTAATGCGTTGTACTAGCATGCAATGTAATGTCATACAACCTAACAGGAGTCACAAACCTTCTGAAGCGGCACTTACAATAGTTTCGAGAGGTGTTGAATCTCCTCAGTTCTTAGCCCCCTAACAAATATGGCACGTATAGGATGGCGTTCATTCAGGTTCCTGACCCCCAATCTGTGGAATATCTGTCTTGATCTAAGACAGGAGTGTTCTGAATCATTTTTTCATAAAAAATTAAAGATTTGGCTTTTTTAGGCATACTTACACCAGATCTCTTTTAGTCTCAAGCCTTCGTGGTGTTAAATCCTTAGTGTGGGGACACTCCGAATGGAGTAACCAGGCCCTCTATAAAATTTTAACATAACATAGAAGAAAAATGTAGAGGATTCTTAGCAAAGGGTGCTATAGAACTGGTATCCATACACCAATGTGGGGCAGGGTTGTACTCTCACTATTTTCTCATTTCCAAAAGGGACGGTTAACTCCGACCGATTCTCGACCTCCAACCATTGAACAGGTTCATCTCCTTCGAACACTTTCACATGGTCACCCGACAAGATTTCACTCCAGCTGTTGTGCCAAGGAACTTCATGTCTGTGCTGGATCTGAAAGATGCATCCTTTCGCATCCCTATACATACAGCGCACCACCAGTACCTTTGCTTTGTAGTAAGTGGAAATCTCTACTTGTTCAAGGTGTTGCCTTTCAGAGACAAAACAGCTCAAAGTATATGCCCTGTCTGTGCAGGAACGCCATTCACGTGTTGCCAAATCCACATAACCGGTGCAGGCACTCTATCCTCCCTCTTTCTTCCTGCAAACACAGCATGCTCATCCGAACTTCAGTCTTGTTTGGTGGACTTTGCTCCAAGAGGAAAACATAATTGCCACTGTTATCCTTTTCCTTACTTTATGTACCAATCGCAAGAGAATATGCAAGGTTCAACATAATATATAGAACAAACCATGAAACAATAGAGACTCATTACAATCAAAATTCCAAGTCTCATCATACTGTACTCGTGAACTTCCCAGGTGGGCTGTCCAAATTATAGAGACTATGAGAGGGTTAATCCTCGCCTCCGTGTCCTTAATATTATTGAAACTTTCTTTTACGACAGCTAGGAACTTTTTCATTCTATGTCGGGACCCGGAGGCGAGGATTGGGCTGGTTTAAAGCTCTTCCACCACTAGGGATGCCAGAGTGGGGACAGGTTTAAAATAAAACTTTTTAAAAGTGGAGTCGGACCACCAGTCCGCAGCGTTGAGGATATCCTCAAGTCGAGCGCCAAAAGAAAAAACTTTGGAAGCCATGGACCCCTAGTTGAGTGGTCCCCAAACTTGGAAACATCTATTCCTGCCTCATGCATTATCCACTGCACCCACCTGGCAATTCTAGGGGAATAATCCGCCTTGTGAGGTTTAGTTAAAGCGATCAACAATTGCCTCTCCCCATGAGGACTTAATTCCTCAGTCATCGTCTCATAGGCCTTAGAGTTTGGACCACACGTAGTTTAAACACTTACGGGAATGCACCATAAGACACCAATTTTGACTTGCACTTTGTACTGCGAGCAATGTGAAAAGTTACCCCATCGGGCGTAAATACGTGTGCGATCTAGTGCCCGAACATCCGAAACTCTCCAGCATGAATCAAGCAAAATAACCTGGTCAGTTTCGCAGACAGCGGTTTTCTGGACACATATTTGTTAGGGGGCTAAGAACTGAGGAGATTCAACACCTTGTTCAAAACCTGGTTCAGGAGAAAGTGATAATCTGATACCCCTCAAGAGTTTGCACACTAAGGGATGTTCTCCCACCGGGCTACCCTCTACTGGCAGGTGGCCTGCCGAGATTGCCGATCTCACGGTATTTATTGATCTGTAGGTCAAACCATCAGTAGCCAGCTGTGAGAGGAAGTTTTAAAAACGTAGGCCACACTGCCCCCAAGGGATCAACCTGGTGTTGGAGGCACCAACTCAGCCATCTGGACCAGGTGGAGCAATATTGTTTGTTTGTGCTACCCACCCAAGGTCTGGTAAGCAACGAGGCTCACTGTATGTGAAATGTCCTGGACTTCCCATCATTCCTGGTAATCCTCCAGGCCATGAGACAGAGAGAAACTGTTGGTATTAGGGGGTGAGGGTTGTCCTGGGGATCCCAAAGTCCCAGAAACAGGAGTAGAAGGATAGGAAAACCCCAAGAAAGATCCATCATCGCTGGAAATCAAGCTTGCGACCTCCAGAAAGGGGTGATCGCCACCATGTCCGCCCGCTTGCTGCAAACTTGCACTAAGACCCTCATTATCATTGCAAAGGGGGAAACACGTAAGCAGTCTCCTTTGTCCCATCTTGGAGGAATGCTTCTGTGGCAACCGCCTCTGGGTCCGGCCTCCAACTGCAGTACTGACACAGCTGGAATTCCAGGTGAGGTGCAAACTGATCAATGGAGAAAGGACTCTATCTGCTCTTTATCTGTTTAAACACTTGTGTTTGAAGTTTCATTAGACTGACGTCCTGCCAGTGCCGAGAGTGCCAATCTGCTACTTTGTTGGATTGACTCTGCAGATGTTCCGCTGACACTGATATATGGTTGTCCAGACAATATTCCCTAAGGGTGCGAGCCAGATCCGAAAGGGTCTTTGACTTTGTGCCCCCAGATGATTGACATAGCGAACTGCCGCTACATCGTCCATCTTCAAGAGGACGGAACACTGGATTTAGTCGTTGGTCCAACATTTGAGGACGAAAGAACCCACCATCAACTCAAGACAGTTGAGGTGCATGGCTTTTTCTGTAGCAGATCACTTTCCTCCTGTATTGAACTCCCCGTAGAGATCTCTCCCCAGCCTGAAACGCTGGCATTATATCACTAGTTAGGGCTGTGAATGTATTTTCTCTCGGGCTTCTGGGGAAAGTGGGACAAATTGGGAGTATGTAAGTCCTCGCTGGAGGTGTGAGATCTTCAGGCGCCTTAACGCTCGATAATGGAGAGGCCCTGGGAAGATGGCCCAAATGGAGGAAGATAAGAGACCCACTACCCGTGGCAACTGTCGAAGCGACACCTGTGACCTGGATAGTCTCCTCCTGAGCTAGTGTTGAATTTTGGTCAGTTTGCGATAGGGAAGGCTGAGGGTGGACTTGACAGAGTCTGAGAAACCCAGGAATTGTATGGATTGTGTCGGACAGAGTTAGGACTTTGCTACATTGATCAAAAAGCCAGAGATTCCAGGTGATCTATTGTCATCTGTAAGTGTGCTGATAATCACAGCACTGGTCCGTGTGCAGGATATCATTGAGATAGATGATCAGTCACACCACCATGGCATGCAGATGCTCTTCCACATGTCTCATTAGCTTGGTGAAACACCAAGGGCGGATGACAGCCCGAAAGGAAGTGAAACAAATTTGAAGATCTGAGATATCCATTGAAATTGAAGAAAGCGCCTGTGGAATGGGAAATGGCCACCGTCAGATAGGTGTCCTTCAAGTCCAAACGGAACATCTAATCAGACGTCTGAAGAAGATCCCTGAGGCGATGGATACCCTCCATCTTGAAGTAGCGATAAACAAGCCACTCGTTGAGTTCCTGACCGCCATCTTGCTTTTCCACGAGGAAGAGATTGCCGAGGAAAACCCCTCTTCTCTAAGAGCCGCGATATTTCCAAATCCACTATGGCCGTGGGGTTTTGGTCTGCTTGGTTGTTAGGGCATCCCATAAAACTCTTATCTGGAACCCCTTTACTGTCTGGAAAACCCCTGTATCGGCGGAAAGACCTTCCCAGTTTCGGTAAGAGTGTCCCAACGGCCCCCAAGGCGCAACCCCTCTGAAGCATGTACCCTCACCTTGGAAATTGTTGAATCCTCCGATGCCCCTGGTACCACCTCTGGCGCCTCTGCGACGGGGGTAGGATCTTGTTGGGTAAACGCTCCTGAATCTTGATGCATCCTGCCACTGGCCTCTGCGAGAGTCTGTTCCCCTGTTGGTGCCGTGATGCGAAGGGCAGCTGGTCAAGCGCCCCCTACCACGACCGGCTTTGGCAAAAACACAAGGGGCAAAGATGGCGTTTAATTGGTGACTGGGGTTTGTCTAACGAATTGAAAGTATTAATGAATTTGCCCACTTCCCGAATGAACGGATATCCGGAAAGATTATCTTGGGCCACCATGCCCGCCTCCTAATTGGAAAGCTCTCCCAATTTGGGGGCAACTTTTATCCACAATGACCTGCGTCTTTCTATCAAGATTGCATAGTTGGGGTTTCTGAGGAAGTCCAACTAGACAAAGCTTCTGGAGAAACTAGGTACCCGAGGCTTTAGCGTCCTCCGCCATGTCCATTATCTTTGCCAGAGGCCCCGCAACATCCAGGTGTTTGTCCTGGCAAGAGCACCAGGACCAGTTGATGCCCTTCTTGGGGTCCTTGACAAACCTGTTAAGGAAGGTGGCCAGGTGGCCATTTTAGAGTCAATTTTGGTTGTGAGGTCTACCTTGCCCTCCTGGGAGGGTCTGGGGCACTGCACCCGCAAACAGCTACTCACCTCCTTGTCTATGGGCTTTCTCAGCCTGCCTGTCATGTAGACCGCTACCTTAGGTGCAGGACATTCATCAGGATCTAGTAGGTCTGAGTCATGGGGGGCATTATTGTCTGGCAGTGGATCATTGCCAGGGGGAAGGTTGGAGGATGGCTGCCAGGGTCTTCTAAGGTCCCCAGCCGCATCGGAGGTATTAGCAGAGTCGTCTCCATCCCCTGGATCTGTGGGAGGGGTCAGGAGGTGATCACCCCCGGAGGTACTAGGTGCCTGAGGGTTAGGGTGTTGGGGCTGAGAGCCCATGAAGGCCTTTTTAAGGCTGGCAAAGGTATTGAGGTCTACCCCCTCATTGTCCGTATGTTTACGTTCATCTCCTGGGGGTGTGGCCAACTGCCCTGGATGTATGGGGGTCAAGGGCCCTGAAGCATCTTCCCTCTGCTGGAGAGGTCTCTGGCACTGAGCTTGCAGCTGCATAATCTCCTACCACCTGTGAGACCGCCTTGAATATGGAGTCATCCATGACTTGACAGAATGGATCATCAATGGAGAGATAAGTAATACCTTCCTCCTCCATATACTTCTCTGTGATCAAACTCTTCCATGAGGATAGTGGTATGAAATAAAAGCTCACTGTGGAGTTTAAGTGTAAGAAGGCAATAGGGACTGGGCAAAGCCTAATGCAGAACTCACTTGGAAACAAGTGTAATAACTGGGACTGAAGGGACAGTCGCCCTGGTTTATTTGGGTCCAATATCGCCACCTGGGATATTTTCCAATAGAGGGTGTCTTAAGTCCAGGCGTTTTTTTTAGATTTATGTGCTGCCTTCTGTGAAATCTGATAATATTCCCCCGTATCTGGCCCTGCACCCGGCCGTACGCTATTCGCTTCATTTGGAAAGTGAAATGACGTGCAAAGGCTGCAGGGGGGTAGAGACGCGCAATGGCGGAAATACGCAGCCCCTCGCGGTCGGCTGACTGCACCGCATACGAGAGTCCGGTAGCTCGCTCCGACCCACGTTGGAACAAAACCGTTCCCGCTCTCGTGACAAAACCTGTGAGAAAAGAATAACCTCATGCAGCAAAACGAAGCAATATTTGTCAGCGGGTCTCGGTGTTCCCGCTGACACCATAAAACAAAGCAAACATAAGAGGAAAAGGCACTTATCTCCATGCTGCTGTAGCAGTGAAGAAAGAGGGAGATAGAGTGACTGCATCGGTTGTTATGTGGGTTTGAGGAGCTGTGATTGGACAGTCCGTTTTGCCTATTTTCCCAAGGACTCATGTGAAATGTAGTTGTGTTTGATGACTGCACTGTTGTAAAAGCTGCTGGAGCAAATTTAAGGAAGAAAGTAAAACCTAATCCTCGCCTCCAAGTCCTGACATAGAATTTATTATCAATGTGCATAGTTAATAAAAAGCTTTGCACTTGTACAGGATAAAACGAGCAAATAAAACCTTAGCATAGATAAAACAAAACTGATAATCACATTAAAATTGGCCAACTTCTTGACCCAATATTGCGTTGGTCTCATAATGATTTCCTGATACTTTGTGTCTGACACCAAGTTGTTGATAGCTGCGAAGTTTCATGAAGTGCAATATTTGCCAAAGTGTCCATGCTCCAACTGTGACCCATGATTTTAACCATGCCGTGCCCTTGATTCCTTTGTTCCGGCACCTGGACATCCCATGATGGGAGCACGACAAAAAGATGCCTAAGCTCTAGGTCTCGTGATGTTACTCATGCAACGCCGTAACCCCAACCTAAACTATGGACCACCAGCATACCAGCAGGGGCCACTTTTTCATGGTCCACCTCCCTACCACGGCCAACCAATGTGGCAATACCCACAAGGACCTCAACCACTTTTTGCTCCCTTCCAACCCCAACCTTTTTTAGACAGAGGCCGAGGCAGAGGACACGGCAAAAGAAAAAGGGGAAACCAACAACCAAAACAAGTACAGTGGCAGGATCAGACACCAACATCATCTCTGGAACTACGCAGCCACAATGAGAAGAAAAATTGATTGTAAACCTATCTCCCCGACAGCTGACAGCAATCGAAACCAACGCACTCAAACAAGGTTTGGGATTTGTCCCCACCCCAGATATCGATACGTTCCGCACCAACTGCGAACTACAAAGCTTCTTTCGAAAGGATAAGACTGAAGGCCTTCTTCAACGATGAACCTACAAGACCCAAGGAAGACACAGGGCTTCGTAATGCATCGACGTTCCCGCCACACGCAGGAATGGTCCCCCCGGAAATCCTCGCGTTTGAGAAGGCTGTACTGAAGGATTTGTCAGTATCAACTATCAAACCCACCTTTCACAATACCTCCAACCAAGAAAAGGATGCAATAAAACATCTAGCAAATGATACCCTTCTCACCATAAAAGAGGCTGACAAAGGGGGAGCTAAAGGGGAGCTATCGTCATTATGGCCACCAGCGACTACAGAAATGAATGTCTCAGACAACTTCGTAACAGCCAGTACTACTCACCTATAACAGAAAACCCCACTAAACGCTTGACCACAAAGATCAACCTCATGGTTTCATCAGCCGTCAATCAAGGCTGGATAACTAAACAAGAAGGAGACTTTCTCACACAAACAAACCTCAGGGTACCCTATTTCTATAATCTACCGAAGATACACAAGGGTATCCTTCCCCCACCCAGCCATAGTCTCCGGGATAGGTTCTATCCTAGAACCCCAGTCCAAATTTTGCGACCATTGTTTCCAACCATTGGTCCGCGATACCCCATCCTTTCTTCAGGACACAAGAGATGTCCTCAAACTAATAGAAACCACCAATGATCAGGGTCTCCTGCCAGATGTACTACTGACACTGGACGTGGAGGCCCTATATACAAACATTCCACAAATGAGCTGCAACAACTAAGAGGTCTTTTAGTGCTACAGAGTTATATGGCGCACACCTGGGTAACCGCTGATTAGTGTAAAATGACAAAGTGAACAGTGTAGGCAATGGGGCGAGTGGTAACACCTCCCAACCACTCAATTAGATCAGAAAACTGGTCTGTGTCAATTTGAGCTGCAATGCCCCTGCGCTAAACACAAATTGTATGGTATTAAATTAAACGTAGTTGAATACAATGGTCAATATAATTGTAACAATCCAAACACATAGTGAGTATTCAAAGTTCAGTGATCAAGAGCACAAAAAGAAGCTGTGATAAGATCAATGGTCCGTTCATGTGTTCATTTTCTGTTTAATGTTCCCAAAACATAAGCCAACACGTGTTTCATCGCAGGGAACAACTGCGAATCTTCAGGGCGGGAACAAAAAGGTTGCGAGTCTTGGTAATTTTAAAGAGCTATGACCCGGTATGGGTAAGCTGAGGATTTCCAATGTTTTTTCAATGTTTTTTCACTCTCAATGGACGGCCGATTCATAAAATATTAGCAAGGAACTCGATTTTTCACAAGTTGAGTGAAAACCGGGAGGAGATAAATCTTCGTGATAGGGCGGGTGTGCCTCTATTCACGGAGTGTTTTGTCTCGATTTTTCACAAGTTGAGTGAAAACCGGGAGGAGATAGATCTTCGTGATAGGGCGGGTGTGCCTCTATTCACGGAGTGTTTCGTCTTAGTAACGCAATTCCCCCTCCTTTAGTTTCCCGGCGCCGTGTTTCTGGTACGTACCAGAAACACGGCGCCGGGAAACTAAAGGAGGGGGAATTGCGTTACTAAGATTTATCTCCTCCCGGTTTTCACTCAACTTGTGAAAAATCGAGTTCCTTGCTAATATTTTATGAATCGGCCGTCCATTGAGAGTGAAAAAACATTGAAAAAACATTGGAAATCCTCAGCTTACCCATACCGGGTCATAGCTCTTTAAAATTACCAAGACTCGCAACCTTTTTGTTCCCGCCCTGAAGATTCGCAGTTGTTCCCTGCGATGAAACACGTGTTGGCTTATGTTTTGGGAACATTAAACAGAAAATGAACACATGAACGGACCATTGATCTTATCACAGCTTCTTTTTGTGCTCTTGATCACTGAACTTTGAATACTCACTATGTGTTTGGATTGTTACAATTATATTGACCATTGTATTCAACTACGTTTAATTTAATACCATACAATTTGTGTTTAGCGCAGGGGCATTGCAGCTCAAATTGACACATTCCACAAATGAGCACTCTGGAGGTTGTTGAATCCATCCTACACACCAGCACCTGGACGTCCCCCACACCTATCTCTTTCATAATGGAATGTGCCCAGATTGCCCTTACCGAAAAAAAAATCGAATTTGAAAACAAATTGTACCATCAAATACAGGGTACATCCATGGGGAGTACATTTGCCCCGAGTCTGGCATGTCTCTACATGTCAGACTTTGAGGGCAAACACATCCTCAACATGACCAACCCATATCATACTAACATCATGCTATGGCGTCGATATATTGACGATATCTTGATTTTCTGGAAGGGTACCACCGAAAGTATCACTGCATTCCAGGGTTGGATCAATAGACTTAACCCTTACTTAAATTTTACAGCCCATAATTCCAACATCGAGGTACCATTTTTGGACCTCCTGATCAAAATTCATCATGACAAACTAATCACCACAACCTACAAGAAGCCCACCGACAGCCACTGTCCTCTTAAATTCCCAAGCTTCCACCCAAAAGCACTTAAGGAGAATCTGCCCTACGGGCAATTCCTTAGGCTTAGGCGCAATTGTACAGAGGTGGAGGACTACAAACATCAGGTCACTGAACTTAGCACCAACCTACGCAACCGGCTGTACCCCCTCACACAAATAAAAAATGTTCAAAAGAGGGCCAGGAATACAAACCGCTTAGCTCTTCTAGAGAAAAAGGAGAAACCCACCACTGAGGTTCTTACCTGCGTTACCACTTACACCCCAGAAAGCAACCTCATAAAAAAAGTGATCAACTAAAACTGGAACATCTTACAATGTGGTGACAAAACATATGAGAGGCCCAGATTTTCATTCAAAAGAACGGCTAACCTCAAAGATATGGTGGTCAACACAAGACCAAGACATCAGCAAACACAACCCAATACCCTTTGAGACCTACCCCCAGTCCAAGGACACTTCCCCTGTGGACAATGTGTGGCATACCCATTTACTGACACCACTAAGACCATAGCACTATCGGCAACATGGGTTTGGAGACAAATGAAACATACTAATTGCAACACGAAGAACTATATATACTTGTTAAAATGCCCGTGCAAGCTTCGCTACATTGGTATGACCACAAGACCTATCAAAACTAGAATTTCAGAGCATCGGAGTAATATTCGATGCAAAAAGACCAAC
Source organism: Lissotriton helveticus (assembly GCF_964261635.1). NCBI lineage: Eukaryota > Metazoa > Chordata > Amphibia > Caudata > Salamandridae > Lissotriton > Lissotriton helveticus. Next base: position 959,699,286 of record NC_136061.1, on the reverse strand, counting down.
ACCAGGCTGTACACCCACTTTACCGAGAGAGGGCACACTGCAAATGAGCTACACTGGACTATTCTGGAACATTTCCAGAACATTACCAAGGATGCACTTTTCAGAAAAGAACAACGCTGGGTCTTTTAATTGGCATCCCATACATGCAGGCTCAACGACGACATCCCGTGGGCTTCCATAACCCATTAATCACCCGACAGACCCTGCATCTACAACTAATGTAGCACGCTTTCTATTTTTTAATCCCGTGCCATTATCTACACACTTGGTCAGTATGTCTGCCATTCTCTTATTCTCCTTAATTCCATGTGACATACCAAGCTAATGTAGCACCTTCAAGTTTAGTCCCGTGCCATCCCTATCACACTCTGTCAGTATGTCTGTCATTCCCTTTTCACCTATTTCCGCATGACATACCAAGCTATCATTGGGATGCGTGTTGGCCAAACTCGTTATGACATCTAACAACCAGCCAACTAGTACCCCACCGATTGACAGCCACGCTATGTCTAACTATCATGAGGCTATATTTCCATCAGTCATATCTGGCCAACACTACACTGCACAGTTCCGCTAGCGGTGACAATTCTTCTCGCCTCGATAATATTGGTTTAGATTAAGACCGTTAATGGTATTTCCATTGCTAGAATGGTGGATTAATAAACCTTATATCGCCGCCACAATCTGGTTCCATATTCACAGCAAATTCCCAGTTGAATATAGTCCACAACTAATCATAATTGATTCCCATTGCTCTGCGCACCCATACCTTGCTCAGTCAGGCCCCCAAAATTAGAGCGTTAACCGGCCCCTGCAATAAAGTTTGCCAATACTCAATAAAGTTTTTCAATACTCATCCAATATGGCAGTTCACTCGCCCTTTCTAGTGTTCCTCCCAGCTTCGAGCACAAATACTCAACTTCTGGGGGCGCTGATCACGGGGAAGAGGAGCCAGGGTAGGTCGTAGCAAGTTGCCGCCACCGACTCGTGAGTATGCCTGCACGATTCCTACCGGTAAGCGTGATCTAAGCTTCCTGCTTGCGTATTATCTGTACCTAAAGGCTGCCCGCTTTTTACCTTTTTTTCCCCCCAAGGAGTGGAGCAACATCAGGCTCCACTGCACCCCCGTCGGCCAGCTAGTCGCTGATACTCGGGTGAGTGTCCTGAGTTTGACTGCAAAGCCCGGCATTCCTAAGATGTAAAAACTGTGCTTTATTTCGAGGTTTGGTTGATTACAGTGATTAAGGCATGGGGTCTTTCAATGTAGTGATCTCAGCTAAAACTGTTACCGTCAGCCTCTAACAACAATTGTGAGCTGCCGCACGCTGTGAGCCGGCCCCCCGGTCCGCCTCAATTGCCGTGGTGATATTCACCATTTGTTGATGTGTGCGTGGACTAAGAGGCACCGCGTTAAATGGTCTTAACGCACACGGTACAACCTAACATCAGGGGTACTTATTTAATTAATCCAAACCTATGGAGACATACACATGTAGACTCGCTACCCCCCTGATTTCCGTCTTGGTGTACACGACAAGAGGGCAGTGGTTGAACATTACGCCCTGAAGTACACTTCAGATCACCCTTGGGTGCTCATTGCTAATACAGCCAATACTACGCACCACCACCCCTTCCAGGCTCTGGGACCTTACCACTGACTCCGTCACCATTGTTTCTTTAATTGTTTCTTTATTAGTGTAATGTCAACAAGCGAGGCGCATAAGGGTGAGTAACCCCCTGCTTCCCTCCCCCTTATCGACCATGAGGACAAACTGTACTACCATGTGGTATAAATGACTCACTACCATTTGGTATAAATGACTCAAACTTCCTGCGGGATCATTTGGCATAAGTAGCCAATACATTCTGAACATTTTGTCACTCGCATGTAAATATTCATGTTTGTGTGTCCTTTTCACCCCTTTTTTCTCCCCCGCACTGTTTTAACCATTTTAGGATTAGGCACTTGATCCTGAACATACAGTGAGCCTCAATATGGATTGCTTTGGCTCACGTGGGCTTTTTCTTCTTGCTTCATAGGTGTAACTTCGCTACCAGAGTATTTAGGTGCGTGTATTCTGGGTTTAAGCCCAAAATGAGAGCTTCTCTATATGCTCGAATCACGGCTTGATTGAGTATCTGTTGCTGCATCTTTCTGCGATCTGATTTCAACAGTGGCCAAATACAGAGGGCATGTATCATTTGTCTCTTTCCCCATACCACCGCATAATCTACTTTCTGCCACCTCTGCTGTTTTTAACCAAGCCGGCTTCTGATCCAGTGTTGGTTGGACTCCCAGCTGGAGTTGTAAGAACTTAAGCTTTGTGAAGCATGAAAACCCAAAATATGATTTGGACTTTAGGTTCCTATAGCAATTAATGGCTTGCAATATGTGTGAGCCCGCCTGGTCAAGGTCCGTCTTCTTGCGAGATACGTTTCTGGACATGCTGTTTAGATGTTGTTCGAACTAATTAGATGTCATTCAAGTGTTCCATAAATCGATGGCCTGTAATGAATGCAGTGCATCATAAAAGAAATGTCTAAAGATGTTTGCTTGTGTTTTGCTAATATATTTCTTGGCAGGCACAAACAGCCAGTGGGTTTTGTTGAGTCAATATAAGACTATGGCATATCTTAAGGAGGGCGCTTTTTGTGGCCCATGTTTGCTTCATGAGGCTGAACTCTAGGCACAATTGTGCCTGCGATGTGTCGCTAGGGATCTTGAATACAGATCTATAGCACTTTGTAGCCAATGTTTCTAACAGCCTAATCACTTTGCGGGCAGTGATTTTACACCTGTTCATGATGGTCGGCAGTAACATTGCCTTCTCTAGGGATTCTAGGATGGGATCTTGCGACTATCTCGAGAGGGTGTAGAGTCCTGAAGTCAAGGATGCTGCTTTTGACATCATTACTTCCATGTGTGGCACCAAGGTACCCCTGGAGTTGAATAACATTCCAAGGTATTTATATTGTGATTCTTTTGATAGGCGAGGTCCGTTGATGTTTCGTGGTCTGGGGATTTTGAATTTCTTGCTGATCTTCAAAGCTTTGGTTTTTGTCCGATCTATTTCAAGTTTGTTCCACCTTGTGATGCTCTGAAGGTCGTCTAGTGAAATGACATGCAAAGGTCGTCTAGTAGTAGCTGTAGGCCCATGCATGTCTTGCTTAATTAAAGCAGATCATCGGCATATACGTTATTTGGTAAGCGACGGCGTAAGTTTAGAAGGGTGTGCGTTTATGGTAACCAGCTCTCTCGGCAGGCTTGATATGTAAATGTTAAACAGCAAGGAGTCGAGAACACACCCCTACTAACCGAGGTGAACATTTTCCTGGAGAGCTTGGTGCCATCTGCTATCTTCATGTGTAGCCATGTTTTGGTGTACACTAATTGTATCGCTCTGTGGTGGTTTTGGTAGGATCCCATAGCTGGATAGTTTCGACCTTAAAATATCCTGTGACCCTGTCAAATGCCACCTTAAAGTTGATAAAACGGGCGTGTGGCATTCATTTTACGCTGAATGTGTTTTCAATGCAGAGGATTAGGGCTACTAGTTATGAAAGAGTACCCTGTCCAGTGTGAAATCCTGTTTGATTCCAGGGAATAAGTTTCAGGCATCTGCCCAAGCTAGGAATCCTGTAATATCATACTTGCATAGTAGTTAGTTTCTATATCTTATTACTTCTGTCTCCACGTTTAAAGATGGGTTGGATAATTGATCTCTGCCAGGAATCTGGGGCCAGTTGCAGACTAACTGGGCTGTACAATGAATCAAGATTTTCTGCCAACGTGCGGAGTTGATGTTGAAGAGTGATGATACTAAGCCAATTTGGGTCTCGGGCTCCTTCTGCTCTGCCTTTCTATATAACCGCCTGTGTGCTGGTGCATTCTGGATTAAGGGAGGAGTATACAAGACTTGTAACTCAAACTTCTTTGAACAAAAGCAAGTTGCAAGCATCTGGGCTCCACACTAGATGGCAGGAGTATGTAGAGCATCTGAATGTACATCACTGCACGCTATACGAACAGGTGGTTACAGTTTAATCACTGAAAAAACAAAGGCTACAGGAATGTAATAGTTAGGTTCACATTTTACCCAAACAAAACCATAGAAATTCAGCAGTTATAGTTATAATTATAGTTATATTTATGTTTACAAACTAAAACTGATGGCCTAAAGTTACTTAACGGCATGAGTTAAAGTTTCTTCAGATAAGTAGAACTACAAGTATAGCTATAACTGCTGAATTTCTATGGTAAAACGTGAACCTAACTGTAATGTCCCTGTAACCGTTGGATTTTCCAGTGAATTTGTAAGTGTTTTTTTAACATAAAGTAATATATTATTGGATCCACGGGTACCCTCCATGAACGGTCTGCGTCCCTAGAGATGCAAAGTTTCATTACTTTAATAACTCCAAAACTACTGAACAAATTTACACCAAAAAGAGGTCTTTCTGGACCAAGAGCTAGCTTTCTGCCAAATTTGGTGTACATCCGTTCAGCAGTTTGGCCTGTAGCCGTGTCTAAAAATTGCAAAATACCCATAGACATTGCATGGGGAAAAATTGTCTTAGGACTCTCCTCCCCCTTTTTCTCAGCCCCTGATTGATAAATCCCTCAAAACTTTCCATGCAGAACTAGGCAAATGAGGGCACTTTTTTGGAAAATGTTGTGAAGATTCGTCAAACGGCGCCAAAGTTATTCGCTAAACAAAATACACTTTGTCTATGGAAAAAGTTGGTCCTAACTAGAACTAGAATAATATTAATATGTATATTTTTTCACTGAGAAATCCAAAGGTTAAAAAAAGTTATACTTAGGTGAAAATTTAATGTTTTAAACTCTAAAAACCACAGGAATTCACCAGTTGTAATCACCTTAAGTATCTAGAATTTGTGCTCTGAAGTAACTATAACTCACGCCTCCGCCATGCACAGTTTTCTCATCAATAATTTTCCTGCAAATGTTGCAATGGTATTATCAATGATATCCTAGAAGATGTCATGAATGATGTAATATGTAGGGTAATTAGCAGAGCTTGGCAAGGGTGCGATTTATATTTACCGAACTATAACGTTACTTTCACCTTTGGTTTTTTCAGTGAAATTCTAGTTTTTTTAACATAAACATAATATTTTATTATCAGTAAAGCCAGCCCTCAGCCATACACCCGTGTGCTGCGGGTGGGGTTGGCCACAGGGCCTAGCCGTCTTCTCACCACCCAGCACCCTATTTATAAAGCAGATATATCATCTTTCTTCAAAAAACGCAATTATTTTAAGCAAATATATATTTCAATAAAACACACAATACAATGTTTCTCATTATTGATTACATAAATATTTAATACAATTTGATTAAACTACATATCTGCGAGTCTAGTTTTTTACATAGTTTGTATTATATATTTGGGGTGAGAATTGTGAAAATTATTCATCTGAAATATATTTTTTCTGTAAAAAAAAAAAAAATCTTTTGCTTTTACTTTTCAACTTTTAACACCCTCAAAAAATGCTGTAAATAAAAACAACCACATGCAGGCCTTGTAGTTTCTGATATACTGTATCACGTATACTACAACTAGCCCCTAGATGGCACTGCAATCCTAGCTGTAGAGCAAAAGCTCCCACCTGGGAAATGCTTTAAAGTAAGAAAAAAAGCCAAGTTCCTCTGGGGTCATGTTGTCATTGACCCAGGAGACTTATTAGGTTTCGCCTGGCGTAGCACTGCGCAGCAGTGCTCGCGCAGGCGAAATCTTATGTTAGAACATATGGGGCTTTGTCCCGCCTCTCTCTTCCATTGGCTAGCTTCATAAATGGAGGCTAGCCATTGGAAGAGAGATCTGTCCGTCATTGTCGGAGCAGATTCGTGGGCGTTCCGGCAATTTTTACTCATCCCGCCCCTTTTTGAACGTCATGCGGCGGTGGGTGTTGTCTTATTTTTTTTTCCCCACGATGTTTGTGGCCGCCATTTGTTTCTAGGAGCTGAGGCGGTTGGGTGGGTTCGCGTATTGGCTTGTTTTTTATGCTGCTTGCATCTGCGGTGGTGGAATGAGTAAGTATGTAGTCTTAGGCATCACTTGCGTAGTTAAGACGCAGATGTAAACAAAATATCCCAGGGAATCGTAGGAGGAGGAAGAATGAAAATGCACCTTCGGCCATGTTGGTAGCCGGGCTGGCTGCTCGGAAGCGGTGGTGTGCGTGGGTCCCCCTCGCCGCTCAGCCTCGCATCCCGCCTGCTCTGTGCGCCCCCGGGCAGAGCTCGCATGCTCTGAGGCGCTGCCCCTGCCCTGGGCTCGGCTGCCTGCGGCTGCCTCCCTCCCCCGGCTCCCGGCCCCCTGCGCACACGTGACTCACCCTATTACACGCTTCCTCGCTGCTAATTTCGCGTCGGGTCTTCGAAGGGGCGGTCAGGGAGAGGGAGTGGTGTGGGGGGAGGCAGGCAGCCCGCCCGCCCCGGCCGGGGTTGGATGAGGGGGTGGCACCGGGACGCGCCGCCGCATGTAAACACACTCCGCTGCCGCCCTCCCTGTAGGCGCACGTGCAGCCTGGACCGCCATCCACCGCGCATGAACGGAAGCGCGCCCACTGCTTTGTTGATTCTTAGTCCAGGTTTCCAATGCTGCGTCTGGTCACCCCTGTGATATGCCTGTCCGATCCCAATGAAGGACAGTTATTTCTCTAATAAAAAGGTTCAGTATCTGTCTCGAGCGCTTTGTGTACAGAATGCAATCTTTCGGCATCTCCAAAAGGGGTTTAACACCCAGAAAGAGAAACTGGTGCATTCATTGGATTTATGGACGTGGGCAATAAATAGGAAGAGAGAACGTAAGTTTAATCCACTGTATAGGAGGATCCGCTGACTAGTCACTTGGAAAAAACACACACTATTGCAACTATCTGCCATGAGCAAGCGGTGTGCAGGCACAGAGGGCGCGGTATCACACTTCTTGTGCAAATACACAATCACGCGTGCTTTAAGAGGACTCTTCTGGTGGACACACTAACACCATGTAATGTTGATTAACATAGCTGGGAAGCCTACGTTTGCTCGCCCTGGTTGCTGCCTTTGTTGCGGAGGGGGGCTCTTACTCCACAGGTTCCTCCACCTCTTTCTGGGGAAGGAGATATGATTAATGACTTCCTAAATGAGAGCACGGCATTGCAGTCGGAGCGTTAGAACCGCCTCCATCGCTGGTGGGTGCCAGTAGAAAGCGAGCAACATCGGACGGATTTCCTGGGAAATCCCACAGACGAGCGAGTCTTCTAGAGGGCAAAATACACTTCACCGATATTATTCACTACCCTTGGCTTCTTTAGCACATTTTCATTATTTATTTGACCTTCATCTGGCTGGGCAGCAAAGATATCGATGCTACTTAGCTAGATCTCGGAGAGGAACGCGTGTTCCACAGAACAGGATCTATATGGAATGGGGGCAATCTTCCTCGAACAACAAGTAGTGGATGAAAAGTTCATAACATTCTTATAATTGAGGGGGAGGGGCAGCGCACCAGCGGTATCGAAGTCTGTGGTGTCATGATCGTTTTACTAAGTGCTCCTCCGTGACTTTGGAAGGGATGCGGAGGGGTTTCGTGAGCTGTCGGGGTAGCTTTAATGTTATTATGGGCTTTTAAAAGCAGGTTACACACTATCTTGATCGGTTAGACTGCTACAAAGACACACACATTCTGTCACCTGATCCGGTTAGCGTTGTTTTTGATGAAAATGTATGCATGTGATTCCCCACCTCTCCACACTAATGCCCTTCCTAACATGTATGGCTTTCTTATTTTTCTATCAAATATGTATATGCTGTTTTGGTACCCACGCTATGCTGTATTTCTAACATTTAAAAAAAAATCTATTAAGCTGCTATTACGTTAAGCCATAAAGCTCCACTACAAAATAAGGGGGCAGATAAACCCCTTTCTTTTTTACACGAATTCTATCTATTTAAAGTTCACTTCAAAATACATGTCATACGGCTAACTTGTCTTATGGCGGAGTCTTCCCACTATCCCTCGTTTCGATACAAAAGAAAGGACAAATACTAAGCTCTGTTTTGAAGAGCTCCCTCCTGGGTGTTCCAAAATGTAGCAAGAATGCATCACAAAGACATGTTTTCTTCCCTGCCCCCTCTCCTGTTTGTCGCAGGAGGGGGTGGGGGTGGTGTTACACCGGTTTATCCCGGTTTGATGCCATAAAGCGCTTTTAGGAATTCCTAGAGTGGCGTCGATCAGTCTGTCCAAAGTTCAGTGCAAAGGTCACTTTGCTCCCAAAGTCTGTTTGCTCCTTTGTTGGCTCTCAAGACAGTGTTGCAATTTCATGCTGGCTATGAGAGCGTTTGATCTCAATGAGAGGGGGCAACAATAAAAAAAATATGTCAAGTGAATCAGAGGCTCCAAATCCCTACATTCCTTTGTAGTTTCATCTTTAGTATATCGCAATGCAATGTGTTTAGAGCAATTCCCATTTTCTTTGTATGAAGTATACCACAATCTGGGTGCATTGTTCTCTAGTACATCGCAGTACCCTTATTTTATACCCCATGTTGAATGAATTGTGTTTACTGGTACATCACAATGCCTTTTGTTTATATTGTAACACAGACAGACAGCATGCTACTCCACTGGGACTCAGTGTTATTAGGGAAAGGTGTTTAGTAGTTAATGGTGTATTGCCTCAGTCAGTTTCACTGTTAGGGGGGAGTGATTAGTGTTTTGTTTTTGTTTAGTTATGTTTGGTAGAAATTAGAAGAGCGAGCTGCTAACAGTATTGGCTGCGCGCAGACTATTAGGTTGGGTTTATGCAACCGGCTAATATGTGTTTTTAGTTTGTTTGTTACACCTTTGCTTGAGTGAATGCGGCGCTTGTTTAGGATGCATGTTGGTGGTGGTGCCTCTGAAATAACCCGGACGTGGTTGGGAAAGGTTTGGTTGGTTGATCTTGTATGAGTTTATTTCTGATTCTGGTGCTCTGTGGCGTGACTTGTACAGTCAGTTGATTCCAGAGAGGAAGAACCGGGTCTTTTCTGCCTTCCTGAATGTCAGGTGAGCTTCAACGCACCCTTCGTCTAAACCCAATCCCCAGAGACACCAGATACTGTCTTATCGGTGCCTCACTAGCTCCCTGCCCAAACACCTCTTAGACATGAGTGGTCAGCGCCAAGATGCTCCGTGGAGTGTAAGCCGCGCTTTACAAAAATAAAATTACATTACATTACAATTACATTACATTCATCCACTGGAAGTGAGCACCATCGTTTTGCTGCTTGCACAGAGAAAGATGTGCAACCAATGGTTTTCTTTTTGTAAGTCAGAAAAACCAGTTGTGGTGTCCATCTGCAGCGAGGTAATCTTTTCAGGTAGTGTGTTGATCTTTTGATGGAAGGTTGGTGCTGTTCTATTCATGGCTTTGTGTGGCATAAACAGGGTTTTGAAGGTGGCTTCCTTTGTAATGGGCAACCAGTGAAAGGCCTTCAAAGCAGCAAGATGTTCTCTTATAGGTTTATGTGCAGGAGCTGTTGTAGGGGCTAACGTCTGGATTCTTTGTAAACACCTCAAGACACAGAATCTTTGGTTAGGCTGGTGGCATAGTTTTCATGGATGTGCTCTGCATTATGAAGTCCGGAGTATTGCTGACATGCCATATATTTTCAAAAGCTAATTTTGCTGGGGCAAAGTCAGACACTTATAGGAGTACTTCTGGGAAAGTTATGTTGGCTCTTAAAGGCCAGTGCTGCAGAGGGGGGTAGTTGACTCTCTTGTCAGGCAGCCTGGACAATTCCTTTATAAATGATAATTTGGTAATGATATTTCTGGCAAACAGTATTGTTACTAATGACCACTGTCTATGAGGTCGCCCGAGTGGGCGAAGCAAAGGTATGCAGTCCCAGAGTGCGGCTGGAGAGTCATGGGGGCATTGCATCTACTTTGACTCTCATGGCGTCTGCTGACCAAGTTTTCCCCTGTCAGTTAAATACTAAACCCTCTCGCCCACTATAACAATGCAGGATGGGAGAGGAGTGGGGAGTGGCCAGAGCAGGTGGATTAATTTACAAATATATTCGAAATTCTCCCTTCTTTATTGATGTGAGCACAAACACGCATACACTCACAGCAATGCATATTGAAAAAGAAGAACTACTCAACATATGAGCTCTTACACCTGTTTTTTCGATTATCAGCCCTCATGTCTAACAAGTAATGGGATCTTAGGTGAGAATGATGGCAGCACATTCCTGGGAGAGAATAAAATTGACACGAGGAAATGCTTGAATTACTCTAAATCACTAGCAGTGCATTCCATGCTATCGTTTTAGCTCATCACTATCATTTTAGAAAGAACCAATCACTTGGGCCTTGGTTTTGCTCCTCGTCCCCCCCCCCCCATTTCTGTGTGTGTGTTTGTGCTCTGTGTGTGTGTGCAAATGCAATAGGTCTCGCATTTGTGAGAGATTAAGCTATTGGCATTGTAAATGACAATGCCATTTATTTATCTGTTTTCAAAACCAACACATAAATACAACATTTGTCATTTACAATGCCAATAGCTCTAACTTTTACAAAGGCGAAACCATTGCATTGTAAATGCTTGTTTAGTTTGCTGAGGGGCTGCAGAACTCCCTAAAGTCCCCCTCACCCAACCTCAACATTAAAAGCAAAATTTTGGTAATGTCCCTGCCCCTTCTAGGGACATTACCAAAACAAAATCTAGCTGAGTAGCACTCCCATGACAATATGAGATGCTCCTTGGAAGAGTAGTGAATAATAAATAAGAGTCTGTGTCTGCTCATTTATTATTAACTTTGTTTTTTAAATTTTCTTAGTGGGTGTCTTGGCCCTGCACAGCCCCGCCGGCTCCGTGCAGGAGCTGGCCTGTTTTTAGGTGAAGTGGCGTGCCCTGCTGCCCACCTGTGCCAAGCCACAACTTATGCTTTTGTTATTTATTTATTTTTATTTTAAATGGGTGCTTCAGCGCCCAAACAGGGCACCACAGACTATTAATTATTTTTAGGGACCACGGGGGAATGCCATGGGCCCTAGCTGCATTTAAAAAAGAAGAAAGTGATGTGCCTGTGCCCACCTGGGGCATGCCACTTACTTTTGTGTTTTATGGAGGTGCCCCGGTTCCCACCTTGGGAACACCACAGCACGTCCATCTTCGAGGGCTGCGGGAGGAGGCCTATGGCCCCCGCTGCCCCGCCCGCTTCCCTACTTGCACCTATCAAAGGTACAGCAGGAGCCAGCATTGCTCCAACCCCACTGGAGCAGTTGTCTATTGCTCCTGCTGGGTTGGAGCAATTCATAGCACTTCCTAGTCCAAGGTTGCGGGCAGGGAAATGCATCGTACTCTCACTGGGTGAGAGCAGCTCCGTAATAGACTGTGTCCCAGTTTTGGGGACCCTCAGACATCGTCACTAACCCGTCATTCTATGGCTCAGGAAGGAGCACCGTGCTACCCGCTCTCTCCTTTTGTTTAGATACCGACCCCGGGAGATGGGGTTCCCAGGGCCTCTCCTGACTTGGGTGAGGTGGGCTGCGCGACCCTGTCCCGTTCAACATAGTTACCAGCCACAGGGGATGGGGTCCCCTGGGCCTCGTGGAGGCTTGAGGAGGGGACCACGTGCACTTCTCCCATTTAAATTAATAGTGAGTCCCCCTCCACCTGGCCCACCTGCTGAGGTTATTTTTAAACTTCTAAAAGCCAGTGTTTAAAAAAAAAAAAATTTATTAGCACCTTCGCCGGGGGGGGGGGGGGGGGGGGGTAATTCCCCCTTGGCGAGGGGGGAAGGGCCGTGGTGCTCGTCATGAGTCACAATAGAGCTGTGCTCATGACAAGCTGGGCTCGTCACAACCCTGCTCACTCATTAATTCTCTCGCACAGGCGGGGAATTAGCTGCGCGTGGGCGCACCACTGCAGTTATGACAAGCCCAGCTTGTCATGAGCACAGCTCCACTGTGCCTCATGACGAGCTGGGTTCGTCATGAGCATGGAAGGGGTTAATGCAGATCCTCAACAAATTTGCTGCAAATCAAAACAAGCATTTGCAATGCAATAGGTCTCGTATTAGGAAAGTTTGAGCTATTGGTATTGTAAATACCAAATCTTTTATTTATGTGTTGGTTTTGAAAATAGCGAAATTAATAGCTTTGTCATTTACAATGCCAATGGTTTTAACTTTCGCAAATGTGACACCTATAGTATTTGTAATGCAATATGTGTTGTATTTACGTGACTTAGATGTATTGATATTACAAATAACAATGGCCTTTAATTAAAAAAAAAAATAATACTTACATAAAAGTTATTGTAATTTATAATGGCAATAGCTTTAACTTTTGTGAAGATTATGTTCAGTGTATTTTGTTGTAACGAAAATCCAAGAACAGAAGTGAAATATTAACATCTTTTTGTGACATTTGTCATAAAGCATGAAACATTAAGAGAACATATTTAAACCAGTTGTTGTTGAATGGTTGCACAGATTGATGCTGTGTTGGCGCTGAGTGATGTTGTGGTGGCGACGAGTGATGCTGTGGCGTTCAGTGATGCTGTGGTAGCGCATAGTGATGTTGTGGTGCAGTGAGGGCGATAGAGTGAGGGCGATAGATAGATAGAGTGAGGGCGATAGATAGAGGGAGGGCGATAGATAGATAGATAGATAGAGGGAGGGCGATAGATAGAGGGAGGGCGATAGATAGAGGGAGGGCGATAGATAGAGGGAGGGCGATAGAGTGAGGGCGATAGAGTGAGGGCGATAGAGTGAGGGCGACAGATGGATAGAGTGGGGGCAAAAGATAGATAGAGTGATAGAGTGATAGAGTGAGGGCGATAGATAGAGTGAGGGCGACAGATGGATAGAGTGGGGGTAAAAGATAGATAGATAGAGTGATAGATAGAGTGAGGGCGATAGATAGAGAGGGCGATAGAGTGAGGGCGACAGATGGATAGAGTGGGGGCAAAAGATAGATAGATAGAGTGAGGGCGATAGATAGAGAGGTCGATAGATAGAGTGAGGGCGATGGATAGAGAGAGGGCGATAGAGTGAGGGCGACAGATGGATAGAGTGAGGGCGACAGATGGATAGAGTGAGGGCGACAGATGGATAGAGTGAGGGCGACAGATGGATAGAGTGAGGGCGACAGATGGATAGAGTGAGGGCGACAGATGGATAGAGTGAGGGCGACAGATGGATAGAGTGAGGGCGACAGATGGATAGAGTGAGGGCGACAGATGGATAGAGTGAGGGCGACAGATGGATAGAGTGAGGGCGACAGATAGAGTGAGGGCGACAGATAGAGTGAGGGCGACAGATAGAGTGAGGGCGACAGATAGAGTGAGGGCGACAGATAGAGTGAGGGCGACAGAGTGAGGGCGACAGAGTGAGGGCGACAGAGTGAGGGCGACAGAGTGAGGGCGACAGAGTGAGGGCGACAGAGTGAGGGCGACAGAGTGAGGGCGACAGAGTGAGGGCGACAGAGTGAGGGCGACAGAGTGAGGGCGACAGAGTGAGGGCGACAGAGTGAGGGCGACAGAGTGAGGGCGACAGAGTGAGGGCGACAGAGTGAGGGCGACAGAGTGAGGGCGACAGAGTGAGGGCGACAGAGTGAAGGCGACAGAGTGAGGGCGACAGAGTGAGGGCGACAGAGTGAGGGCGACAGAGTGAGGGCGACAGAGTGAGGGCGACAGAGTGAGGGCGACAGAGTGAGGGCGACAGAGTGAGGGCGACAGAGTGAGGGCGACAGAGTGAGGGCGACAGAGTGAGGGCGACAGAGTGAGGGCGACAGAGTGAGGGCGACAGAGTGAGGGCGACAGAGTGAGGGCGACAGAGTGAGGGCGACAGAGTGAGGGCGACAGAGTGAGGGCGACAGAGTGAGGGCGACAGAGTGAGGGCGACAGAGTGAGGGCGACAGAGTGAGGGCGACAGAGTGAGGGCGACAGAGTGAGGGCGACAGAGTGAGGGCGACAGAGTGAGGGCGACAGAGTGAGGGCGACAGAGTGAGGGCGACAGAGTGAGGGCGACAGAGTGAGGGCGACAGAGTGAGGGCGACAGAGTGAGGGCGACAGAGTGAGGGCGACAGAGTGAGGGCGACAGAGTGAGGGCGACAGAGTGAGGGCGACAGAGTGAGGGCGACAGAGTGAGGGCGACAGAGTGAGGGCGACAGAGTGAGGGCGACAGAGTGAGGGCGACAGAGTGAGGGCGACAGAGTGAGGGCGACAGAGTGAGGGCGACAGAGTGAGGGCGACAGAGTGAGGGCGACAGAGTGAGGGCGACAGAGTGAGGGCGACAGAGTGAGGGCGACAGAGTGAGGGCGACAGAGTGAGGGCGACAGAGTGAGGGCGACAGAGTGAGGGCGACAGAGTGAGGGCGACAGAGTGAGGGCGACAGATGGATAGAGTGAGGGCGACGGATAGAGTGAGGGCGACGGATGGATAGATAGAGTGATAGAGTGAGGTCGACAGATAGAGTGAGGTCGACAGATAGAGTGAGGGCGACAGATGGATAGAGTGAGGGCGACAGATGGATAGAGTGAGGGCGACAGATAGAGTGAGGGCGACAGATAGAGTGAGGGCGACAGATAGAGTGAGGGCGACAGATAGAGTGAGGGCGACAGATAGAGTGAGGGCGACAGATAGAGTGAGGGCGACAGAGTGAGGGCGACAGAGTGAGGGCGACAGAGTGAGGGCGACAGAGTGAGGGCGACAGAGTGAGGGCGACAGAGTGAGGGCGACAGAGTGAGGGCGACAGAGTGAGGGCGACAGACAGAGTGAGGGCGACAGAGTGAGGGCGACAGAGTGAGGGCGACAGAGTGAGGGCGACAGAGTGAGGGCGACAGAGTGAGGGCGACAGAGTGAAGGCGACAGAGTGAGGGCGACAGAGTGAGGGCGACAGAGTGAGGGCGACAGAGTGAGGGCGACAGAGTGAGGGCGACAGAGTGAGGGCGACAGAGTGAGGGCGACAGAGTGAGGGCGACAGAGTGAGGGCGACAGAGTGAGGGCGACAGAGTGAGGGCGACAGAGTGAGGGCGACAGAGTGAGGGCGACAGAGTGAGGGCGACAGAGTGAGGGCGACAGAGTGAGGGCGACAGAGTGAGGGCGACAGAGTGAGGGCGACAGAGTGAGGGCGACAGAGTGAGGGCGACAGAGTGAGGGCGACAGAGTGAGGGCGACAGAGTGAGGGCGACAGAGTGAGGGCGACAGAGTGAGGGCGACAGAGTGAGGGCGACAGAGTGAGGGCGACAGAGTGAGGGCGACAGAGTGAGGGCGACAGAGTGAGGGCGACAGATGGAGTGAGGGCGACAGATGGAGTGAGGGCGACGGATAGAGTGAGGGCGACGGATAGAGTGAGGGCGACGGATAGAGTGAGGGCGACGGATAGAGTGAGGGCGACGGATAGAGTGAGGGCGACGGATGGAGTGAGGGCGACAGATGGAGTGAGGGCGACAGATGGAGTGAGGGCGACAGATGGAGTGAGGGCGACAGATGGAGTGAGGGCGACAGATGGAGTGAGGGCGACAGATGGAGTGAGGGCGACAGATGGAGTGAGGGCGACAGATGGAGTGAGGGCGACAGATGGAGTGAGGGCGACAGATGGAGTGAGGGCGACAGATGGAGTGAGGGCGACAGATGGAGTGAGGGCGACAGATGGAGTGAGGGCGACAGATGGATAGATAGATAGAGGGCGATAGATAGAGGGCGATAGATAGATAGATAGATAGAGGGCGATAGATAGATAGATAGATAGAGGGCGATAGATAGATAGATAGATAGAGGGCGATAGATAGAGGGCGATAGATAGAGGGCGATAGATAGAGGGCGATAGATAGAGGGCGATAGATAGAGGGCGACAGAGTGAGGGCGACAGAGTGAGGGCGACAGAGTGAGGGCGACAGAGTGAGGGCGACAGAGTGAGGGCGACAGAGTGAGGGCGACAGAGTGAGGGCGACAGAGTGAGGGCGACAGAGTGAGGGCGACAGAGTGAGGGCGACAGAGTGAGGGCGACAGAGTGAGGGCGACAGAGTGAGGGCGACAGATGGATAGAGTGAGGGCGACGGATAGAGTGAGGGCGACGGATGGATAGATAGAGTGATAGAGTGAGGTCGACAGATAGAGTGAGGTCGACAGATAGAGTGAGGGCGACAGATAGAGTGAGGGCGACAGATAGAGTGAGGGCGACAGATAGAGTGAGGGCGACAGATAGAGTGAGGGCGACAGATGGATAGATAGATAGAGTGATGGATAGAGTGAGGGCGACGGATAGAGTGAGGGCGACGGATAGAGTGAGGGCGACGGATAGAGTGAGGGCGACGGATAGAGTGAGGGCGACGGATGGATAGATAGATAGAGTGATGGATAGAGTGAGGGCGACGGATAGAGTGAGGGCGACGGATAGAGTGAGGGCGACGGATAGAGTGAGGGCGACGGATAGAGTGAGGGCGACGGATAGAGTGAGGGCGACGGATAGAGTGAGGGCGACGGATAGAGTGAGGGCGACGGATGGATAGATAGATAGAGCGATAGATAGAGTGAGGGCGACGGATAGAGTGAGGGCGACGGATAGAGTGAGGGCGACGGATAGAGTGAGGGCGACGGATGGATAGATAGAGTGATTGATAGAGTGAGGGCGACGGATAGAGTGAGGGCGACGGATAGAGTGAGGGCGACGGATAGAGTGAGGGCGACGGATAGAGTGAGGGCGACGGATAGAGTGAGGGCGACGGATAGAGTGAGGGCGACGGATGGATAGATAGAGTGATAGAGTGAGGGCGATGGATAGAGTGAGGGCGACGGATAGAGTGAGGGCGACGGATGGATAGATAGATAGAGTGATAGATAGAGTGAGGGCGATGGATAGAGTGAGGGCGACGGATAGAGTGAGGGCGACGGATAGAGTGAGGGCGACGGATAGAGTGAGGGCGACGGATAGAGTGAGGGCGACGGATAGAGTGAGGGCGACGGATAGAGTGAGGGCGACGGATAGAGTGAGGGCGACGGATAGAGTGAGGGCGACGGATGGATAGATAGAGCGATAGATAGAGTGAGGGCGACGGATAGAGTGAGGGCGACGGATGGATAGATAGAGCGATAGATAGAGTGAGGGCGACGGATAGAGTGAGGGCGACGGATGGATAGATAGATAGAGTGATAGATAGAGTGAGGGCGACGGATAGAGTGAGGGCAACGGATAGAGTGAGGGCGACGGATGGATAGATAGATAGAGTGATAGAGTGAGGGCGACGGATAGAGTGAGGGCGACGGATAGAGTGAGGGCGACGGATAGAGTGAGGGCGACGGATAGAGTGAGGGCGACGGATAGAGTGAGGGCGACGGATAGAGTGAGGGCGACGGATAGAGTGAGGGCGACGGATAGAGTGAGGGCGACGGATAGAGTGAGGGCGACGGATAGAGTGAGGGCGACGGATAGAGTGAGGGCGACGGATAGAGTGAGGGCGACGGATGGATAGATAGAGTGATGGATAGAGTGAGGGCGACGGATGGATAGATAGAGTGATGGATAGAGTGAGGGCGACAGATGGAGTGAGGGCGACAGATGGAGTGAGGGCGACAGATGGAGTGAGGGCGACAGATGGAGTGAGGGCGACAGATGGAGTGAGGGCGACAGATGGAGTGAGGGCGACAGATGGAGTGAGGGCGACAGATGGAGTGAGGGCGACAGATGGAGTGAGGGCGACAGATGGAGTGAGGGCGACAGATGGAGTGAGGGCGACAGATGGAGTGAGGGCGACAGATGGAGTGAGGGCGACAGATGGAGTGAGGGCGACAGATGGAGTGAGGGCGACAGATGGAGTGAGGGCGACAGATGGAGTGAGGGCGACAGATGGAGTGAGGGCGACAGATGGAGTGAGGGCGACAGATGGAGTGAGGGCGACAGATGGAGTGAGGGCGACAGATGGAGTGAGGGCGACAGATGGAGTGAGGGCGACAGATGGAGTGAGGGCGACAGATGGAGTGAGGGCGACAGATGGAGTGAGGGCGACAGATGGAGTGAGGGCGACAGATGGAGTGAGGGCGACAGATGGATAGATAGATAGAGGGCGATAGATAGAGGGCGATAGATAGATAGATAGATAGAGGGCGATAGATAGATAGATAGATAGAGGGCGATAGATAGAGGGCGATAGAGGGCGATAGATAGAGGGCGATAGATAGAGGGCGATAGATAGAGGGCGATAGATAGAGGGCGATAGATAGAGGGCGATAGATAGAGGGCGATAGATAGAGGGCGATAGATAGAGGGCGATAGATAGAGGGCGATAGATAGAGGGCGATAGATAGAGGGCGATAGATAGAGGGCGATAGATAGAGGGCGATAGATAGAGGGCGATAGATAGAGGGCGATAGATAGATAGAGGGCGATAGATAGATAGAGGGCGATAGATAGATAGAGGGCGATAGATAGATAGAGGGCGATAGATAGAGGGCGATAGATAGATAGAGGGCGATAGATAGAGGGCGATAGATAGAGGGCGATAGATAGAGGGCGATAGATAGAGGGCGATAGATAGAGGGCGATAGATAGAGGGCGATAGATAGAGGGCGATAGATAGAGGGCGATAGATAGAGGGCGATAGATAGAGGGCGATAGATAGAGGGCGATAGATAGAGGGCGATAGATAGAGGGCGATAGATAGAGGGCGATAGATAGATAGATAGAGGGCGATAGATAGATAGATAGAGGGCGATAGATAGATAGATAGAGGGCGATAGATAGATAGATAGAGGGAGATAGATAGATAGATAGATAGATAGAGGGCGATAGATAGATAGATAGATAGATAGAGGGCGATAGATAGATAGATAGATAGATAGAGGGCGATAGATAGATAGAGGGCGATAGATAGAGGGCGATAGATAGATAGATAGATAGAGGGCGATAGATAGATAGATAGATAGAGGGCGATAGATAGATAGATAGATAGAGGGCGATAGATAGATAGATAGATAGAGGGCGATAGATAGATAGATAGATAGATAGAGGGCGATAGATAGATAGAGGGCGATAGATAGATAGATAGATAGAGGGCGATAGATAGATAGATAGATAGATAGAGGGCGATAGATAGATAGATAGATAGATAGAGGGCGATAGATAGATAGATAGATAGATAGAGGGCGATAGATAGATAGATAGATCGATAGATAGATAGAGGGCGATAGATAGATAGATAGATAGAGGGCGATAGATAGATAGATAGATAGAGGGCGATAGATAGATAGATAGATAGATAGAGGGCGATAGATAGATAGATAGATAGATAGAGGGCGATATATAGATAGATAGATCGATAGATAGATAGAGGGCGATAGATAGATAGATAGAGGGCGATAGATAGATAGATAGATAGAGGGCGATAGATAGATAGATAGATAGAGGGCGATAGATAGATAGATAGATAGAGGGCGATAGATAGATAGATAGATAGATAGATAGAGGGCGATAGATAGATAGATAGATAGATAGATAGAGGGCGATAGATAGATAGATAGATAGATAGATAGAGGGCGATAGATAGATAGATAGAGGGTGATAGATAGATAGATAGATAGATAGATAGAGGGTGATAGATAGATAGATAGATAGAGGGCGATAGATAGATAGATAGAGGGCGATAGATAGATAGATAGAGGGCGATAGATAGATAGATAGATAGATAGAGGGCGATAGATAGATAGATAGATAGATAGAGGGCGATAGATAGATAGATAGATAGATAGAGGGCGATAGATAGATAGAGGGCGATAGATAGATAGATAGATAGATAGAGGGCGATAGATAGATAGATAGATAGATAGATAGATAGATAGATAGATAGAGGGCGATAGATAGATAGATAGAGGGCGATAGATAGAGGGCGATAGATAGAGGGCGATAGATAGAGGGCGATAGATAGAGGGCGATAGATAGAGGGCGATAGAGGGCGATAGATAGAGGGCGATAGATAGAGGGCGATAGATAGAGGGCGATAGATAGAGGGCGATAGAGGGCGATAGATAGAGGGCGATAGATAGATAGATAGATAGAGGGCGATAGATAGATAGATAGAGGGCGATAGATAGATAGATAGATAGATAGATAGAGGGCGATAGATAGATAGATAGATAGATAGAGGGCGATAGATAGATAGATAGATAGAGGGCGATAGATAGATAGATAGATCGATAGATAGATAGATAGAGGGCGATAGATAGATAGATAGAGGGCGATAGATAGATAGATAGAGGGCAATAGATAGATAGATAGATAGATAGAGGGCGATAGATAGATAGATAGATAGATAGAGGGCGATAGATAGATAGATGGCGATAGATAGATAGATAGAGGGCGATAGATAGATCGATAGATAGATAGATAGATGGAGGGCGATAGATAGATAGAGGGCGATAGATAGATAGATAGATAGAGGGCGATAGATAGATAGATAGATAGAGGGCGATAGATAGATCGATAGATAGATAGATAGATAGATAGATAGAGGGCGATAGATAGAGGGCGATAGATAGATAGATAGAGGGCGATAGATAGATAGATCGATAGATAGATAGATAGATAGATAGAGGGCGATAGATAGATAGATAGATAGATAGAGGGCGATAGATAGAGGGCGATAGATAGAGATAGATAGATAGATAGAGGGCGATAGATAGAGATAGATAGATAGATATAGGGCGATAGATAGATAGATAGAGGGCGATAGATAGATAGATAGAGGGCGATAGATAGATAGATAGATAGAGGGCGATAGATAGAGGGCGATAGATAGAGGGCGATAGATAGAGGGCGATAGATAGAGGGCGATAGATAGATAGATAGATAGATGGAGGGCGATAGATAGATAGATAGATAGATAGAGGGCGATAGATAGATAGAGGGCGATAGATAGATAGATAGATAGAGGGCGATAGATAGAGGGCGATAGATAGAGGGCGATAGATAGAGATAGATAGATAGAGGGCGATAGATAGATAGATAGATAGATGGAGGGCGATAGATAGATAGATAGAGGGCAATAGATAGATAGATAGATAGATAGAGGGCGATAGATAGATATATTGCGATAGATAGATAGAGGGCGATAGATAGAGGGCGATAGATAGATAGAGGGCGATAGATAGATAGAGGGCGATAGATAGATAGAGGGCGATAGATAGATAGAGGGCGATAGATAGAGGGCGATAGATAGAGGGCGATAGATAGAGGGCGATAGATAGAGGGCGATAGATAGAGGGCGATAGATAGAGGGCGATAGATAGAGGGCGATAGATAGAGGGCGATAGATAGAGG
This sequence comes from Lissotriton helveticus, assembly GCF_964261635.1. Classification (NCBI taxonomy): domain Eukaryota; kingdom Metazoa; phylum Chordata; class Amphibia; order Caudata; family Salamandridae; genus Lissotriton; species Lissotriton helveticus. Next base: position 959,677,973 of record NC_136061.1, on the reverse strand, counting down.
GCGATAGATAGATAGATAGATAGATAGATAGATAGATAGATAGATAGAGGGCGATAGATAGATAGATAGATAGATAGATAGATAGATAGATAGATAGATAGATAGATAGATAGAGGGCGATAGATAGATAGATAGATAGAGGGCGATAGATAGATAGAGGGAGATAGATAGATAGATAGATAGATAGATAGAGGGCGATAGATAGATAGATAGATAGAGGGCGATAGATAGATAGATAGATAGAGGGCGATAGATAGATAGATAGATAGATAGATAGATAGATAGAGGGCGATAGATAGATAGAGGGCGATAGATAGATAGAGGGCGATAGATAGATAGATAGATAGAGGGCGATAGATAGATAGATAGATAGATAGATAGATAGAGGGCGATAGATAGATAGATAGATAGAGGGCGATAGATAGATAGAGGGAGATAGATAGATAGATAGATAGAGGGCGATAGATAGATAGATAGATAGAGGGCGATAGATAGATAGATAGATAGAGGGCGATAGATAGATAGAGGGCGATAGATAGATAGAGGGCGATAGATAGATAGAGGGCGATAGATAGAGGGCGATAGATAGAGGGCGATAGATAGAGGGCGATAGATAGAGGGCGATAGATAGAGGGCGATAGATAGAGGGCGATAGATAGAGGGCGATAGATAGAGGGCGATAGATAGAGGGCGATAGATAGAGGGCGATAGATAGAGGGCGATAGATAGATAGAGGGCGATAGATAGATAGATAGATAGAGGGCGATAGATAGATAGATAGATAGAGGGCGATAGATAGATAGATAGAGGGCGATAGATAGATAGATAGATAGAGGGCGATAGATAGATAGATAGATAGAGGGCGATAGATAGATAGATAGATAGAGGGCGATAGATAGATAGCTAGATAGATAGAGGGCGATATATAGCGATAGATAGAGGGCGATAGATAGAGGGCGATAGATAGATAGATAGATAGAGGGCGATAGATAGAGGGCGATAGATAGATAGATAGATAGAGGGCGATAGATAGATAGAGGGCGATAGATAGAGGGCGATAGATAGATAGATAGAGGGCGATAGATAGATAGATAGAGGGCGATAGATAGAGGGTGATAGATAGAGGGCGATAGATAGAGGGCGATAGATAGAGGGCGATAGATAGAGGGCGATAGATAGAGGGCGATAGATAGAGGGCGATAAATAGATAGATAGATAGATAGAGGGCGATAGATAGAGGGCGATAGATAGAGGGCGATAGATAGAGGGCGATAGATAGATAGATAGATAGATAGATAGAGGGCGATAGATAGATAGATAGAGGGCGATAGATAGATAGATAGAGGGCGATAGATAGATAGATAGATAGAGGGCGATAGATAGATAGATAGAGGGCGATAGATAGATAGAGGGCGATAGATAGATAGAGGGCGATAGATAGATAGAGGGCGATAGAGGGCGATAGATAGATAGATAGATAGATAGAGGGCGATAGATAGATAGATAGAGGGCGATAGATAGAGGGTGATAGATAGAGGGCGATAGATAGAGGGCGATAGATAGAGGGCGATAGATAGAGGGCGATAGATAGAGGGCGATAGATAGATAGAGGGCGATAGATAGATAGAGGGCGATAGATAGATAGAGGGCGATAGATAGATAGAGGGCGATAGATAGATAGAGGGCGATAGATAGATAGAGGGCGATAGATAGATAGAGGGCGATAGATAGATAGAGGGCGATAGATAGATAGAGGGCGATAGATAGATAGAGGGCGATAGATAGATAGAGGGCGATAGATCGATAGAGGGCGATAGATAGATAGATAGATAGATAGATAGATAGAGGGCGATAGATAGATAGATAGAGGGCGATAGATAGATAGATAGATAGATAGAGGGAGATAGATAGATAGATAGAGGGCGATAGATAGATAGATAGATAGATAGATAGAGGGCGATAGATAGATAGATAGATAGAGGGCGATAGATAGATAGATAGATAGAGGGCGATAGATAGATAGATAGATAGAGGGCGATAGATAGATAGATAGATAGAGGGCGATAGATAGATAGATAGATAGATAGATAGAGGGCGATAGATAGAGGGCGATAGATAGATAGATAGATAGAGGGCGATAGATAGATAGATAGATAGATAGATAGATAGAGGGCGATAGATAGATAGATAGATAGATAGATAGATAGAGGGCGATAGATAGATAGATAGAGGGCGATAGATAGATAGATAGATAGAGGGAGATAGATAGATAGATAGAGGGCGATAGATAGATAGATAGATAGAGGGCGATAGATAGATAGATAGATAGATAGAGGGCGATAGATAGATAGATAGATAGAGGGCGATAGATAGATAGATAGATAGATAGAGGGCGATAGATAGATAGATAGATAGAGGGCGATAGATAGATAGATAGATAGATAGAGGGCGATAGAGGGCGATAGATAGATAGATAGAGGGCGATAGATAGATAGATAGAGGGCGATAGATAGATAGATAGAGGGCGATAGATAGATAGATAGAGGGCGATAGATAGATAGATAGATAGATAGATAGATAGATAGATAGATAGAGGGCGATAGATAGATAGATAGATAGATAGATAGGGCGATAGATAGATAGAGGGCGATAGATAGAGGGCGATAGATAGAGGGCGATAGATAGAGGGCGATAGAGGGCGATAGATAGAGGGCGATAGATAGATAGAGGGCGATAGATAGATAGAGGGCGATAGATAGATAGAGGGCGATAGATAGATAGAGGGCGATAGATAGATAGAGGGCGATAGATAGATAGAGGGCGATAGATAGATAGAGGGCGATAGATAGATAGAGGGCGATAGATAGATAGAGGGCGATAGATAGATAGAGGGCGATAGATCGATAGAGGGCGATAGATAGATAGATAGATAGATAGAGGGCGATAGATAGATAGATAGAGGGCGATAGATAGATAGATAGATAGATAGAGGGAGATAGATAGATAGATAGAGGGCGATAGATAGATAGATAGATAGATAGATAGATAGAGGGCGATAGATAGATAGATAGATAGAGGGCGATAGATAGATAGATAGATAGAGGGCGATAGATAGATAGATAGAGGGCGATAGATAGATAGATAGATAGATAGAGGGCGATAGATAGATAGATAGATAGATAGATAGAGGGCGATAGATAGAGGGCGATAGATAGATAGATAGATAGAGGGCGATAGATAGATAGATAGATAGATAGATAGAGGGCGATAGATAGATAGATAGATAGATAGATAGATAGATAGATAGATAGATAGATAGATAGAGGGCGATAGATAGATAGATAGAGGGCGATAGATAGATAGATAGATAGATAGAGGGAGATAGATAGATAGATAGAGGGCGATAGATAGATAGATAGATAGAGGGCGATAGATAGATAGATAGATAGATAGATAGATAGATAGAGGGCGATAGATAGATAGATAGATAGATAGAGGGCGATAGATAGATAGATAGATAGAGGGCGATAGATAGATAGATAGATAGATAGATAGATAGATAGATAGAGGGCGATAGAGGGCGATAGATAGATAGATAGAGGGCGATAGATAGATAGATAGAGGGCGATAGATAGATAGATAGATAGAGGGCGATAGATAGATAGATAGATAGATAGATAGATAGAGGGCGATAGATAGATAGATAGATAGATAGGGCGATAGATAGATAGAGGGCGATAGATAGAGGGCGATAGATAGAGGGCGATAGATAGAGGGCGATAGATAGAGGGCGATAGATAGAGGGCGATAGATGGCGATAGATAGAGGGCGATAGATAGAGGGCGATAGATAGAGGGCGATAGATAGAGGGCGATAGATAGAGGGCGATAGATAGAGGGCGATAGATAGAGGGCGATAGATAGATAGAGGGCGATAGATAGATAGATAGATAGATAGATAGAGGGCGATAGATAGATAGATAGAGGGCGATAGATAGATAGATAGATAGATAGAGGGCGATAGATAGATAGATAGATAGATAGATAGAGGGCGATAGATAGATAGATAGATAGATAGATAGAGGGCGATAGATAGATAGATAGATAGATAGATAGATAGAGGGCGATAGATAGATAGAGGGCGATAGATAGATAGAGGGCGATAGATAGATAGCTAGATAGATAGAGGGCGATAGATGGAGGGCGATAGATGGAGGGCGATAGATGGAGGGCGATAGATGGAGGGCGATAGATGGAGGGCGATAGATAGAGGGCGATAGATAGATAGAGGGCGATAGATAGATAGAGGGCGATAGATAGATAGAGGGCGATAGATAGATAGAGGGCGATAGATAGATAGAGGGCGATAGATAGAGGGCGATAGAAAGATAGAGGGCGATAGATAGATAGAGGGCGATAGATAGATAGAGGGCGATAGATAGATAGAGGGCGATAGATAGATAGAGGGCGATAGATAGATAGAGGGCGATAGATAGATAGAGGGCGATAGATAGAGGGCGATAGATAGATAGATAGAGGGCGATAGATAGATAGATAGATAGAGGGCGATAGATAGATAGATAGATAGATAGAGGGCGATAGATAGATAGATAGATAGATAGAGGGCGATAGATAGATAGATAGATAGATAGATAGATAGATAGATAGAGGGCGATAGATAGATAGCTAGATAGATAGAGGGCAATAGATAGATAGATAGATAGAGGGCGATATATAGCGATAGATAGAGGGCGATAGATAGATAGATAGATAGAGGGCGATAGATAGATAGAGGGCGATAGATAGATAGAGGGCGATAGATAGATAGAGGGCGATAGATAGAGGGCGATAGATAGATAGAGGGCGATAGATAGATAGAGGGCGATAGATAGATAGAGGGCGATAGATAGATAGAGGGCGATAGATAGATAGATAGAGGGCGATAGATAGAGGGCGATAGATAGAGGGCGATAGATAGAGGGCGATAGATAGAGGGCGATAGATGGAGGGCGATAGATGGAGGGCGATAGATGGAGGGCGATAGATGGAGGGCGATAGATGGAGGGCGATAGATAGAGGGCGATAGATAGATAGAGGGCGATAGATAGATAGAGGGCGATAGATAGATAGAGGGCGATAGATAGATAGAGGGCGATAGATAGATAGAGGGCGATAGATAGAGGGCGATAGATAGATAGAGGGCGATAGATAGATAGAGGGCGATAGATAGATAGAGGGCGATAGATAGATAGAGGGCGATAGATAGATAGAGGGCGATAGATAGAGGGCGATAGATAGATAGATAGAGGGCGATAGATAGATAGATAGAGGGCGATAGATAGATAGATAGATAGATAGATAGAGGGAGATAGATAGATAGAGGGCGATAGATAGATAGATAGATAGAGGGCGATAGATAGATAGATAGATAGATAGAGGGCGATAGATAGATAGATAGATAGAGGGCGATAGATAGATAGATAGATAGATAGATAGATAGATAGATAGATAGATAGAGGGCGATAGATAGATAGATAGAGGGCGATAGATAGATAGATAGAGGGCGATAGATAGATAGATAGAGGGCGATAGATAGATAGATAGATAGATAGAGGGAGATAGATAGATAGATAGAGAGATAGAGGGCGATAGATAGATAGATAGATAGATAGAGGGCGATAGATAGATAGATAGATAGATAGAGGGCGATAGATAGATAGATAGATAGAGGGCGATAGATAGATAGATAGATAGATAGAGGGCGATAGATAGATAGATAGATAGAGGGCGATAGATAGATAGATAGATAGATAGATAGATAGATAGATAGATAGAGGGCGATAGATAGAGGGCGATAGATAGATAGATAGATAGATAGAGGGCGATAGATAGATAGATAGATAGATAGATAGAGGGCGATAGATAGATAGATAGAGGGCGATAGATAGATAGATAGATAGAGGGCGATAGATAGATAGATAGATAGATAGATAGAGGGCGATAGATAGATAGATAGATAGATAGGGCGATAGATAGATAGATAGGGCGATAGATAGATAGAGGGCGATAGATAGAGGGCGATAGATAGAGGGCGATAGATAGAGGGCGATAGATAGAGGGCGATAGATAGAGGGCGATAGATAGAGGGGGATAGATAGAGGGCGATAGATGGCGATAGATAGAGGGCGATAGATAGAGGGCGATAGATAAAGGGCGATAGATAGAGGGCGATAGATAGAGGGCGATAGATAGAGGGCGATAGATAGATAGAGGGCGATAGATAGATAGATAGATAGAGGGCGATAGATAGATAGATAGATAGATAGATAGAGGGCGATAGATAGATAGATAGATAGAGGGCGATAGATAGATAGATAGATAGAGGGCGATAGATAGATAGAGGGCGATAGATAGATAGAGGGCGATAGATAGATAGCTAGATAGAGGGCGATAGATAGATAGATAGATAGAGGGCGATAGATAGATAGAGGGCGATAGATAGATAGAGGGCGATAGATAGATAGCTAGATAGATAGAGGGCAATAGATAGATAGATAGATAGATAGAGGGCGATATATAGCGATAGATAGAGGGCGATAGATAGATAGAGGGCGATAGATAGATAGATAGAGGGCGATAGATAGATAGATAGAGGGCGATAGATAGATAGAGGGCGATAGATAGATAGAGGGCGATAGATAGATAGAGGGCGATAGATAGATAGAGGGCGATAGATAGATAGAGGGCGATAGATAGAGGGCGATAGATAGATAGATAGATAGAGTGAGGCCGATAGATAGATAGATAGATAGATAGATAGATAGATAGATAGATTTCTTTTACTCGCTAATATTAAGATGCCACACTGATGTAATATTGCTGGAGATTAAATCCCACTAAGGGGGGAAGGAGAGGGGGGGGGGCGAGACAAGGTTCAACTAGAAAGTTTAAGAACGAAGTGGAGAGTTCGAGGGTATTTTTTCTAAATCCTCTCACCACTTCTCACTCTTGAAATAGTAATTTACTCTTGTCAGTGGCAGCATAAATCCCTTTCGCGATGGGATTACCTGCGACTGGCGTATTTTGCACGGTACTTCTGGAAAGTGTTATTTGGCAAAATCCATAGGTTCAGAATAACAAATTTTTGTTTGCACAATCATGCCATCTGTGTCGTAGCACTTATGTATGTATTTCATTGCAGTTGAAAACTGAGGACACCTAACATGCACCCATCGAGTAGATCTATATCTGGGGAGAGCTGGCGCAGAAACCCTCTCTCTCTGTCATGGCAGGAGCGTTTGCAGCGGGAAGGTTCTGCATGAAGTGTTTTCGGCGCAGATGTGCTCCCTTTATGGCGCCGAAACTTCACTTAATGGCGCGAGAAGCAGGGGGAGGCCAAAGCTATTAAGCTGTTCGTCGGCAGTTTTACAAAGGCAGGAAGCGCCCCAGTTAATTGGAAAGCTGACTGGGGGGGTTTAAGAAGACTCATTAACATATCAAGAAGACGTGACCCTCCTTTCTGATTTATTTTTAAAGACGTTTCATGTGAAGGTGATAGTTCTACCAAAAGGCGTGCATTCTCAAATTCTCAACCTTTCCACGATTAGTGTTTCCATATGCACATCAGTCCGGTTCTAAGGAACGTTTGAATGTGTTGACAACAGAAGGTTACGTTTCTATTTTGCAAGAAGTGAGAACTCTCCGGAGAGTTCGACATCGTACTCATTCGGAGCCCCGCCCCTCCCAAAAAACTTCAAAGATCTTTCACTTTCTGCAGATATTACTTCAGATGGGAAAAGGTGAGTGAAGGTGTGGCGTAACAGCCAGAAGAGTTGAATTTTGAACTTTGAAAACAGATCCGAGTATCGGCATGGGGTCCAACATCCTGTGATTCTGGGCAAATCACTTAATCTCCCCTTATCTACCAAAATGAATGTGTCCTTGCATAATGTAACTGGCGCTTATGTAAAGCGCTACAGTACCTTCGGGATGAGATCCTGCCATATAACAAGGAAAACGCAATTGCTTAAAGCGACGCAATATGAATTATGCTTTAGACTAGATCCGGCCGTACCTTAATGTTTGTACTCGCAGCATTTGTGTCGGGTCTTTTTTTTAAGTTTATACTGCAGCCACCTACATTAAACGCTCGCTGCTCACCTGTAATATGTTTCTGCTTAGGCTGCCTTTGTGCCGGAGGGTGGTGGGTGCGTGGAAGCAACAACGGGAGCAAAGCAACAAATTTATTTTAAACAAGTTTTCCCAAACTTGTTGCTCTTTGATAAGTGCGTGTGGGGATGATTAGTTGTTATGGATAAAGTTTTGTGGGTCTGTCCCTCCGTACGAGCTGGTGTTGTGTGTTGGTATCAGACCAATTTAAGAAGGCACGAAGCCCTGGGAAATAACAGACGTGTCATGTAGCGCTGACTGAACTGGTACCGCTTAAGGCGCTGGCATGTCCACCACCCATGTGAATGACCCGGTGTCAGGCAGTTGGGGGGGTTCCTTGGCGGGGGAGTGGGAGGGTCATGTTCATCAACTTAGTCCAGTGGGGGCAAGGGGCATAATGTTCGTGACAGCTGCAACAAGAGACTGCCCGCTGGTAAAACAAGTCTAGCAGCTGAAAGATTCAGTAATGTGAGACCTATTGCAATTGCATTCGCGGTTGCACTGGTAATGTCATTAGTAGTAGCGATCTGTAATGTCCGTAACTAAAGCACTGAAAGTTATAACTGAAATCATGACTCACCTGCCCTTTCATTGATGGTGATTTGAAGTAATGACACAGTGACGTGCGCCACAGCAGCATGCTTTCCATTCCCTGCGCTGCGGCCATAGTCAATCCCCATAACGCTTCATTAAAGTGATTATGTGAGGAGTCCCCAAGCTTAAGTATTGAGTGCAAGTTTTACTACGTGCGTGGTGCCCAATTCTTAAATACATCCCGAGTTGTACTGATGTGATCAAATATAATTTACACGCATTATCACTTTACTGAATCAGAGGCCATACATTTACAAATTGATTTAATCTCGATGACAGACTTTTTAGTGTGCACAGATCTGTGCACAGGGACAGACCAGAGGTGTATCTCTTTAAAACGTATGCCAAAGTAGTGAACGCCTACAAAGTCGCAATTATTAGTGTATTTGATATTCATTGACTTTTCAGCAAGCACGCTACTGCCCTGAAAATGAGCGGAGAGTTACTCCTGTCTAACTCGCAAGTTAGGTGATATTTATGTACTTTCCACAGACACAATTTTGCCTCGAAAATGGTCAGAGATTTACTCCAGCGGTGAGGGGCTGGGTTGGTTGGTTAGTTGTTTTGTGTGTGGGAAGTAACCAGTTTGGGGAGGAGAAATCCGAGTAAGGCTGTGTGCGGGAAGAGAGGAACAGATGGCTGTGAAGCAGGGGGCGGGGCAGCGGAACCCTTTCAAGTGGCCCTGTGGCCGTGAAAGGAGAAATGCTGCTGCCAGGGGGAAGGCTTGTGCATGAGAGCAGGTCACGTGATTGTGATTCACGTGAACTGTTGAAAATCCTCATCGTAAAAGTCAGCTTTGTGGATGGGCGGCATTAGGTCTCTCTACGAGACCTAAAAAATAAACCAGTTTTGGTTTTCGGTGGGTTCCCTCTGGGAGCCCAGTACCAACCCTAAGAGGTCAGAGAATCAATATCTTGCCCCTGTCTTTTTTTGTTTTTTTATTCTTTTTTTTTTTTGTAGGTCTTTGGATTATATTCCGAGTCCTAGGATGATTTTCACTACTTGCTGGTTTCAGGTGGTTGGTAGCCAATCAGATCTAATCTTGAGATCTGTCAGGATCCACAAAGACTTCGCGTCCCTATGTAAATAAACTTTTTGTACATAGATTGCTCAAAAACTACTGAATGGATTTACACCAAAACACAAAAAGCGCTCTTTCTGGAACAAGATTTATCTTTCTGCCAAATTTGGTGTAAATCCACTCAGCGGTTTAGGCTGTAGCTGTGTCTAAACGTTCTATAATAGCTAATATTCTTTTGGTTTTAATTAACTGAACAATAAACTTTACTTACTATAGGAAAATTAATGGGGAAAACCCACTTTGGGACTCCCCTTTTTTCTCGACCCACGCTTGACGAATCACTCCAACGTTTTCCATGCAGAAACTAGTCAAAAAGTAGCACTTTTTGTGAAATGTTTCACAGAGATTCGTCAAATGGCGCCAAAGTTATTAGCAACACAAAAAAGTGCATTTCCCATTGAAACACTCTTATCACCATAACTACCCAGTGGCGACTGACACTAGGTAACGTGAGTGTTTGTTTATGTATCTATACAATATATTTTATGCTGGTCTGTGTTGGGGTGTTTGTGGCAGTCAAGCTGTGATCAAATTGCAGGGCTACGCAATTGAGACCTCTGTTTTTCCGTGGGGTTTCAGCTTTAAGCCCTATTGTATGCTTGACGAATGATAGTGCTGTGAATCCAGTGCAGAGTCGAGAATGTGTCGCTTGTCACAGGTATTATCAATGCTCAGCAGTGAATGTCCCACCCGATGCTATCAGTGTTAGCATCCCAGACCTGATCATTGCATCTGACACTGGGTGCTTTCTGCAGTGACGATCATCTCTGCCATTTGTTGTAGTTTTAGGACATGTAGCTGTTTCAGTGGTGGTGTTTAAGCATCACATAGTGTTCGTCTTAATAGTGGATTGTTTCTATAGGAGGAACATATAAAATTGCTCACTGAATTATGTACAATTTAAATGCTGTTCTGATAAAACAGAAATTAATGCAGTTTTGCTCCTTTTGAAATATGCTGTATCCATACTTCGATTAAAATCCTGGCAAATTAAGCTAAGGACCGGATTGCTGCAGCTTTATTTTGACTTTTTGTCTGATGGTGATGATGTAAGCGTTTAGGGACCACTGATTGAATCCTTAACAAATGCTTGTGTGTTTATTTTTCAAAGGAACAATGCAAGATATCTCTGGAAAAGGATTCCACCAGCAATTCGCTCAGTAAGTATCCTATAAAAATCAGTTGCGTCCAGGGCATAGAACAGGTGGAAGCGGTGCTAACTTTTCTCTCAAAGCTAAAGCTGGTCTAGTTAAGGCGGCAGCAGTACCTGCTTTCAGTAGGCTATGTATGTATGTATGTGTGTGTGTATATATATATATATATATATCACCAAAGATAATAGTTCAAGGTCCTCTCACACACAACTGATGCATCAAGGTTGCCCTGCAAGATTTTATGCTAGCACAGCAGTCTTTTAGTGCAAAACACAATAATAATACTGGGATTTCTAGAGCACATAGCTACCTCGTATAGGCAGTCCCAGTGCTAGGTACAGGTGTCCACCCCCCCCCACCTACAGTTGTAACCCCTCTTACTTCCCGAAGAGAAAAAACAGGTTTTAAGATCTGTCCTGAAAAGGCATTCCGACTGAGCTTGATAAACAAAGCGCAATTCACAGTTTCAGCTCTAGGTAGCCAAACAAGCTCCCACCCATGCACACTTTCTTAACTCTGGGAGCAGTAGCTAACCTTTCACCTGCCGATCTTAAGTTCCTCTGTGGTATGTACTGTCTAACAAACGATTTCAAGTACCATGGGCCTTTGTTATTCAGAGCTTTGTCGCAATAACACAAGGTTTTAAACGAGGATCTTTGCCTCACTGGCGGCCAATGAAGTTACTGAAGTGCAGCCCCTACAGAGGGATGCCTTGCAAATTCAGTTGGAGCCAGGCACCACTTTCTGCACTCTCGCGACTCTCTTTACCCTACCCTGTGTAACTCCAAGATATAAAACTTTGCAGTAGTCGAGCCTCTACACAATCAAGGTCTGTGCTACTGTCTTTCTAGCTGACTCCGGTAAGAAACACAAAGATTTCCTCAGCATTTTGAGAAGTCTGAACCATTTCCAGTAACTGCAGTGATTTAACTGTCAAAAGGCAGTTTTTCATCCACTCAGATGCCGAGATTCTTGTCCTTCGGTTTAGGATAGGGCACTGAACCCAGCTCCTTTAGCCACCATGCAGTTTACCAAATGTTCAACTGATTGCCCAGGGTCAAAACCTCGTTCTTTCCCGCATTTAATTTGAGGCAATTCCGGTCCAGCCACCTAGCAACCTCTGCCAGGCTGAGGCATAGGGAAGGGGCTATACCGGTGGAATTCGTTGACAGCGTGATGATAAGCTGAGTGTCATCTGCATTTGACATAATCGTGAACCCGTAGCTTTTGGTGATACCCGCCAATGGTTGCACTTACATGTTGAACAAGGTTGGGCTCAAAGAAGAGCCCTGCTGCACCCCTTGGTTTGTTGGAACACCTTTGACTGGAGGGGTTTCTGTGACATCTGGAAGGTGCAACCCTGCAGAAAAGAAGCAACCCATTGCAATGCTTTATGTCCCACTCTGTAGTTCCAGAGTCTTTCAAGTTATTGTGGGACACATTGTTGAACGCAGCACTGAGATCAAACATCAACAGTGCTGCAGAATCGCTAGCGTTCAAGATCTGACCAATTGACTCTTTCGTCAGTATGCTGACTCTGTGCTGTATGAGGAACGGACACCTGATTGTTTGCTGTGTATTAGGTCAGGACTCTCTATGAAGCTTGATACCTGCTTATTACCAGGCTACTCCGTAATCATGGGAAATAATGGTAGCAGCGGAACCGGACAATCATTTTCCGGCTCAGACGGATTTATTAACGTTTTCTGTAAGAAGCGGGATAACCATAGCATTCTTCCATCTCTCCAGTACCTGGCCAGAGGTATGGGAGCTGTTAATCAACTTACCTATTATTGGGCGGACCATCCCCCTGCCTCATTCCAAAATGTATGGAGAGGCTGGGTCCAACAGATATCCTGACTTCACTGCAGCCTTAAGTGCAGTTAGCGCTTCAGTCTCAATAGGCCTGAAGTTCAGCAACCTACAGCTCTCCTCCGACCAGTTGAACCACACGCTTTTACGCTGGGCATCTCTAGCTACTTTAGAAAAAGAGTCTTAAATATTAGCCAACTTATTCAGGAAAAACTGAGCCAAGGCATTGCATCCTTTGTTTGTTGGTGTGGCAAAAGTTGGGATTAAAGATAAGGATGACAGTGACTTCACCACAGAGTAGCTATCAAAAAGAGTTGTGGGCAGCTAGAGTTTCACTAGTATAGTATTCACTCCAAGATTTTTTTTGTAGCAGGGGTAGGAAATGTCCCAGACCTATCACAGTGATCCAGATAGGCTAGTGGCCACAGTTGCTCTGACAAGTCTTCATCTGCTCTGACCACCGTGGTCAAGCAGAAGTGTAGGAAGACCCTAGGCTTACCATTTCTCGAGTAAAAAACAGTAGTAGTATTAAAAAAAAAAAAAAAAATCACAAAAAAACCTTGTCTGGTAAAATAAATAATGAAAATAAAGCCCAGCCTCGGAACCTACCATGTATGAACACGTTTTATTGGAAAAGTAGTATGATTTTATACGATGTGGATGTTGATGTGTACTTCTCTACCACAGGCAAATGCAGAGCTAGGAAATATTTGGTCTGTGGGACAGAGGATTTGGCAGAAAGATTTTCCTGGAATCTACACATCAATCGCGGCACACTCATGGTCCGAGAACATTCAAGTCATCATGGAGGCGCTGAGAGGTAAGCTAGAAATTCTCTAGAGGCTCCCCTCTTTAGCTTGCATGTTTTGCTAAACCGTCCTGAGACCCCTGCCCAAACGTCTCACAGATATATCCGTAACTGCTTATCTCAAGAGGTGAGATGGTATGAAGATTTATCTCCGTGCCAGTTCAGTATCTGAAAAGGTTCAGTGCCCACCCTGAACTCTTATCATGTGTAAATGACCTTGACTAGCATCTGTACATGGGCATGACAGGTCAGAGTGATGGGCAGTATTGACATTCGTCCACTTTCTCACCCCACCCCTACCCAAAGAAGTAAGTTGAGCTGCAGGCCTTCAGATGCAAACCACCACTGTGGGTTATTTCTATTCTTTAAGGCTAATAATTTCACTAATTATATATATGTCCCTTGGGCTTTCTGAATCTTGCCTTTTCAATGTGACACATAGCTCCCCTGTTTTCAGTTTTATGTCGTTTCTCCTAATATTTTGTGTAATGAAACAGAGTTTTTCCCCCATGGTTTGACCAATGTAGTCCAACAAGCACAGTGCCAATTGTTTTCATACTAGACCTATGTGGAATTGCCTGTATTTGTGGCGACTCTACTCCTTTTGTCCTGAGTCAGACTGCCACACAGATGATATGCCCTTGTGATTCATTGTATTAAGGTATAGGTAGGCTTTCCTGTTTTCAGTTTCTATTTTTGGCAAGTTCTGGTGTTTTTTTCCCAGTGATTTCAATACCTTAAAAACAGTGGTTATCAGTGGTTACACATTTTCACACCATTAAAAACAACAGAAACAGTGTTTTTCCGGTGTTTATTATTGCTTGCTCACTGCACTGATAGTGTATGCTGTATAGACAGTGTACATACAGTGTATGAGGTCCAAATACATTTTTACAAATCAAACTTGTTGTACACCATACAATACTTCTTCAGTGAGTCTTGAGTCATGCGTGGTCCCTCTTTTCCTTCCCGTGTAAACTTTATCAGTGAAAAGGCCCTCTCAACATTGCCACTTGAGACGGCCAATGCCAAAATAGCTAATACACAATGTGCTATCTCTGGCTACTGACATAGCTTTACATGCCAATACTGGTGCACCTGAAAATTCCGATTCTCTGGGACAGGTTCTGCCACATATGCGTTGAACTGGGAGCATATGCCCTCAGAGTTACTGAGTCGGTCCATAATGAAGCAGCACTTTTGGATACCTTCATTTTAATGAATCAGTGCTACACCATTTGCCTGTTTTGTTTCGGCATTTACAGTATCTGCTTTTGATAATTATTTTCAACTTTAGGTCGCATGGCGGGATGTTTCATCTTGCCTGCTGCCATTGCCATTTGGAAACTGCTTACTATTCCGATTCACACATGCGAATCTATAAAAGATACAATACTGCAGAAAAACAAGTAATCTGGACACTGGTGCTCCAGTATTGATATCTTTTATAGATTCACATGCGACCCACCCTCCTCCCCTTTCAGGTTCACTATTTCATACCTTTATTGTTATTCTCTCTACAGTTGTGCTTGAAATTTGAGGTACGGTGCCTGCAGGGGATGGTTACTCTAAGGTCTATGCTCTGATTGGCTGAAATTTGAATGTTTTAAAACAAGGTTAATGGGTTACCAAATGCTATTGATTTTCAATAGGGATTAAGTTTAAAGGTTAGTACTACTATTTTACTGTTAAGGTGGGACTCCCACCATGACAATGGGGAGGGGAAGATTCAAGCATGTAAATCTATAAGTGATACAATACTGGAAAAGTTCATAGTAGTGCAAACAAAACCTGCGTAGCCATTTCATACTGCCGGGAGGACCATATTTTCCTAAGAAGAAGGCGGCTTTGATTTTTAGGTCTGACTTAACAGCAAAGCTGTTTACTATAGTATTTGTCACTATTTATTTTATTTATTATATTTTGAAAGTTTTATATAGCGCGAACAAGATCTTTGCAGATATCAGAGCGCTTTACAAAGCCGGGAATGCCAGCAAGAGAGTGGGGTTACACATAATAAGTGGGAAGGGTAGGTACGTGAGGGAGCAAAGTAGTACAGCACATCAATAATACAAATATAACAGTTAAATGTGTGCATAGATAGTCAGTAGCGTCAATAATACAGGTGAAATAAATAGTATAGAGTTCGAACAGAGTAATACAGGTCGGTGTAGAGTCTTTCCAGATCCACGCTAATAGGTCAAGTGTATTTGGCCATAAAAATAGCTTTTACTTCTTTCTTAAAAAGTGTGAAGGAGGAGATGAGGCTGGTTTCAGGAGGGAGTGAGTTCCAGATCCTGGGTGCCATTCCTGAGAAAGAGCGTTTATAAGTTTTTACCTTCCGGAATCTTCGAGGTTTTAGCAGAAGATTGTTTGTGCCTCTAGTGTTTCTAGAGCCGCCGGAGATTGACAGCTTCTGAGTGAGGTATCCGGGAGAGCTCAGATGTAGAGCCTTGTGTGTCATGCAGGCGATTTTCAAATGTATTCTGGCTTCAAAAGGCAGCCAGTCCAGTGTTTTCAAGTCAGGGGTGATGTGCGAGTGTTTTTTTGATCCAGTGATGAGTCTGGCTGCAGCGTTTAGAGAGGCTCTTAGGGGTGCAGTGCTGGTTAATGGGAGACCGCAGAGGGCGGTGCTGCCGTATTCAATTCGCGGGATTACTAGTGCTTGTACTGCAGTTTGGAAGTCTTTGGCTGGTAGGAAGGGTTTGCGTTTCCTCAGGGTATTGATTTGGAAGTTCGCTCCCTTAGTAGCCTTGCTGATATGATGCTGCATGTTGAGGTTGGAGTCGAGGGTTATGCCTAGGGATTTCGCTGAGTCCACTATGATGGGTTGGACATTGAGTGCAGTTAACTGTTTAAGCCAAGTTTGCATGGTGGGGATCTTTTCGGGAGGTGTGATCAGCAGGAATTCTGTTTTCAGAGCATTGAGTTTGAGATGATTATCAGCAAGCCAGGATTGGGTGCTTCTGATCGTTGAGTTCAGTAGTAAGATGTCATTGGGGGATTGTAATTTGAGATATATTTGGGTGTCATCTGCGTACATGTGAAAAAGTACATTGGATGCTTGAAGCAAGGTGGTGAGAGGTTCCATAACTAGGTTGAACAAAGTTGGTGATAGGGAAGATCCTTGGGGGACGCCTAACGAAACAGGTATTGGAGAGGACATCAGGTTGTTACTCTTGAATTTCTGCGACCTGTTGTGTAAAAAGGAGGTGAACCACTTGAGAACAGTCCCAGAAAGACCCATTCTTGTGCTCAAAAGATCGAGTAACTTCTCATGTTTGACAGTGTCGAATGCTGAAGAGAGATCAAGCAGGATGAGGAGGCAGGTATCACCTTGATCTAGGATTTGAAGGGCGTCGTCAATTATGTGAGTCATAGCAGTTTCAGTGCTGTGTCCTGCTCGGAAGCCTGATTGATGAGGGTTGAGGAGATCAAACAGATCGATGTGTTTAGTCCGTTGTAGTTGAGCGCATTTTTCCAATAATTTGGCGAGAGTGGGAATATTGGTAATGGGACGGTAGTTGTTTAGGTCGGATGGGTCGGCAGAAGGTTTCTTTAGCAAAGGTGTGACTTGTCTCTACGTGTCACTACTCTTCTAAAAGATACAATACAAAAATCTTACCATGCTGCTGGCTTTTGGTGCATCTTTCCACTTCCAGCAAGTGCTTACACTGCAATGCACCCTGTATATTGTTGTCAACGTTCTTCAGCATACTTAGCAAATGCAGAAGCCATATGTTGTTTGTTAATAAAAAAAAAATGGTGTGGAAAGAGTCACTTGATTCAAAATAATCACCCTATTGTTAATCTTTCCCACATTGCATCTTACTTTGTTACGCTGCTGATTGTAAATTACACTGATACCTTGTGGTACAATCTGATCTATAAAAAGATTAGATTAAAAGAAAATTTACACTGTAGAGATACACTTCTCACTGCAGAATGCATGCATAATGAGAGAAACATTGTAAAATTCTTAGGCCATGCCCATCATTGATAGTCCGCTTCCTATGCCCAGAATAGTTCAAATCAGAGATACTTGTACTGAGAAGGGCAGACTCGCTTGCAACTCCACGTTGGTCAGAAACCTGTGAATTGCGTCTCATGCATTTCATTAGTACCCCACATCACATGTTCATGATTTGGAGGAACCTACCTCATGCAAGCTGTACAGCTGCTAAAGAACACTACAAATACTTTTGCGTGCGTGGGTTGTATGTAGTAATAATGTTAGGAAATTAAAACTAATTTTCTATCCCTTCAACTCGTATTAAATTATGTCTGCTTCCACCAACTTACCCTCTTTCGAATAATATGTTTTTTAATGTGTTTTTTCCTTCAGTAAATTTTCCCTGATATTCATTACTCACTACCCTAGTATCCCTTGATTTTTTTTAGGTCTTGCCTATGCAGCGCGCATGCGCTGCATAGGCAAAAGGACCTATTCCCATCGCTTTGGCTTTTCAGCCAAACACGAGCAAGCGTTCCATTGCCTTCAATGGCAACGTGTGCACATGTGGCGATTTCCTTGCGGGAGCGCGCAGCACCATATGGTGGCGCCATATGGTTGCACGCTCCCGCAAGGAATCGCGCAAGCCCCCCTCCCCCTGCTGCCGCACGAGCCCTTCAGGATTTGCCAAGGCTTGTTATGGGTTTGTTCGTGTTGGTAATAATTTTAATACGATGACCTGCCTCTTCAGTCTGACAGGGGCATATGGGCACAACATGCATTTTCCGGCCAAAGGTGACAGAAGGGATAATTGCCTGCTCACCCCAACCTTGTTTCTGGCACGGGCGTGTGTTTGCTTGGTGGGGGAGGGGGTAAGCACACGTTCATTCTTCTCTGTGTTAGGCATGGCTTGATGCCCTCGCGCCACAGTGTACAGTCCCGGGACTCAGAGCCGCATCTGATGCTTGTATAATCTCAGCATGACAGGAAGGCGCCCCCACCGGGCTTTTATTCCCCCACCTCCACCCACGACCCAGAAATCCACCTACCCTGGCCTCAGACAGCTCTCAAACAACTGTCTGCAGGGCCCAGCTAATCCCTCACAGGTGACCCCAGGCAACGAGCCTCCCATCCCTGCATTCCGCAGACCCCGGCGTTAACTTTTTACTGCCTGGACTAGTTGGGAAGGGGGCCCAAAATTCTGGACTGACTGGACTGGTAGTGATGAAGAAGCCTGCCGTGGGGGTGTGTGGACGCGTGGACGGTGTCGGCTCCACCTTCAGCAGGTATGGGCAAGCCTGGTACATTGCAATACCCTAACGTTTCATTGGCAGTACTTCACCATCAAGTAATGGTTGTTTACAAAGTTTCTTTAGTATATTGTGAGTAAAAGCAGGATGGTGCTAGGTCTCTATAGTTTAGGGTTTATTTACTGTTTAAAGGCATCGTGATCTGAATGGTGTCAGTCCATCTTGAAAATATCGAGTGAATAATGGCTTGGTTTTAGGACTTCACAGAGGTCTAATTCCATTTCTATGCACTACAAATAAGTTATTGTTGCCCAATTTAATGATGCTCAGTTTATCGACCTCCGATGGATGGGATGCTGTACTTGCCTTGCACAGATTTTAACATGTGAAGTGACCCCCGGCTAAAGCTTCTACTCCCTGAACTGCCTGAAACGGCGATTCCCTCCCTCCCTTGTGGTTTCTGGTCATACCCGATGACTGCCCCAAGACGTGTTGGACAAACCCAGTGAGGGGAGTGGAGATGGGGATGTATACACCGCTTTACTGCACTTCCTCCCAATTGTGATGGGCAGGACTCTCTTCATGGCCCAGCCCAGAGGTCAAGAGGTACGCTGCCTCCCAGACTGAGATAAATATAAGAGCATGTCTTTTGTTCTTTTTTTGAGTGTTCTGTGAAAAGTGATTTTGAGCTTGGGCTCTTTCGAGAAGCTCTGCGTCCATCAACCTCTGCTTTTATACAAAAGTACCACTGCTGTAAAGATTATATGGCCCCTTATTTGAGTTACCTTACCCATCTAGCAATTAGGCCATAGTGTGATACTTTTCATAGTAAAATTATGTTCGAGGCATATGAGCTGCAGATTGTACACTTAGCAATAGATCGCCACCTGGTGTTGGGCTTGGATGATTGCAGGTTGTTGTCTTCTTGGAAGAAGTCTTTGTAGTCACGATATAGGTGACTCCTCCCTTGGACAATACTGCGCATGGTCATCGACTCCATCCTCAGATTGTTTTTTTCCGCCACTGGGTTCGGATGAAAGTTTTCCGCTCCGGCTAGAAAAGACTCTTTTCGGCATTTTCAAAGCGTGAAACTTTAGACAAACAACTTTCGACATAGAAGACACTTTTCGACATCACCAGCTACATCCCGGTGCGTCGACGCGGCCTATCGGTGCTATACGGCCTACGCCTCATGGACAGAACTCCATTCAAGAGATGCCCGGTATGTCGAGCAAAATTCCCTCATATAGACCATCACGAGGTTTGCAACCTCTGTCTATCGCCGGAACACGACGAGTCGACCTGCACAGCCTGTGCCTCCTTCCCGAATGGTCTTTTTCGATCGGATTGGAGGGCCCGTCGACACGAGAGGAGGAGATCAGCGCCGGCACTGGAGGCCATCTTTGAGGAGGAGATCGTCGAAGAAGACGTCCCCGAGGACGAGAACCCACTCGAAGATATCTCCAAGGACGAGGCTCCACTCGTCGCCGAGGAAGATTCGCCTGATCTCCAGATCATATCGGGAACTGAGGACTTGGACGATTCGATTCCATCTCGACAACCCCTGCGTACCTCTGCCCCTCTGCACAACAGACATTGTCCAAACCAAAGGCATCGGTCAGCACTCCGCCCATGGGGCCCAGTCGAGACCGAAATTTACCCTCCGACGCCCCGCCTTCCGGCTCGGCTCCGAGGAAAAAGACTATGCCTTCCGGTGCCTCGGCACCGAAAAAACCACATGTGCCAATTCCACCTCCTCCATTGGCACCAAAACATCCTTGGAAACCGAAGGACTCTTCGACACCGAAGGACTCTTCGACACCAAAGCTAACACACCGAAGCTAACACACCCTTCGGCGCCCAAAGACACTTCAGCACCCAAACCTAAACAGGCATCGGTTGTGAAACCAAGAACCGTGACGGACCCGAAAGCTTTGACTCCGAAACCATCCGGTTCCAAAAACAAACAACGGAAGATAGATTCCGCCGCTGCAGGCCCAACAAAAAATGTCTCCGCGGCAAAATCTTCAACACCGGTACCAAAGACTCCAAGGCCTGATACAGACAAGCCTAAAACACCTTTGGCACCGAAGAAATTGCCACAGGACTCAATCACTCCTCCTAAGGCAAAAGACACTAAACAACCACCATCGGCACCGAAGAAATCGACGCCGAGGAAGATTATAGAAGAGGAAGATCTCTTTAGACCAGATCCAAAACAGAAAAAGGTCTATATTAATCCAAAAACTGGACATGTGGAAGCAATTCCTCATAAGAAAAGACCAGCAGGCACACCACTTCCAACTGTGGTTCCTGCCAAAAAGGATTGTGCAACTTCTCCAATGCACCCTCCCTCTCCTTCACCTTCTTCCTCTCCTATCACTCCATATATTGAGCCTATAACTTCTCCTGCTCAATCTCCTGCATCATCACACCACACTGACGAGGAGTATGACTTAGGGGGAGGGATGGTATACCTGAGCCACATACATATCCTTTAGATGAGGACGAAGATGTTAATACACAGTACCCCAAAGAGGATGATGCATATACTTTTCCACCAAATAATGCACCAGACATCCCTGATCCTCAGTACTACCCAACCAAACCTTCCCCTCCAGAGGATAGTATTGGGTTCAATCATTTACTAAACAGAGTGGCACTCTACCACGGAGTTCCAATGCACTCTGATGCCATTGAGTAAGATTTCTTATTAGACACTTTTGAACAGTCACAAAGGTCTACTCAAATACTTCCTATGATCAAAGGGGTCATTAAACATGCTCCAGAGATTTTTAAAGATCCAGTAAGGTGTAGGGTACTAAATCCCAGAATAGACAAAAAGTATAGACCAGCACCAGCTGATCCAGTATACATTTGGGACATCTGCCATTAGACTCTTTGGTAGTGTCAAATGCACGTAAAAGAGCCAACTCCCAGACTTCTGGAGACACACCCCCACCTGACAAAGAATCAAAGATTATTGATGCGTCAGGGAAACGGATTGCTGCACAAGCATCAAACATATGGCGCATGGCAAACACACAAGCCTTACTCTCACGCTACAACAGGGCTCACTACGACCAACTAGAAAAAATAATGGAGCACCTACCAGATCACTACAAAGATCAGGCAGCAGAGCTTTTACAAGAAGGCAAATTAATATCGAATGCCTCAATTAAATGCGCACTCGATGTAGCTGACACAGCATCCAGGGCAGTTAACACCAGTGTTATCCTTAGACGTCATGCATGGTTACGCATTTCAGGTTTCAAACCAGAAGTACAAACTACCATCCTGAACCAGCCCTTCAATCAGAACCAATTGTTCGGGCCAGAAGTAGATAACACTCTGGAGAAGATTAAAAAGGACACAGACACTGCTAAGTCTATGGGTGCATTACAATCCACCCAGACTAGAAGTTCTTTTCGTCGCTCCTCTTATAGAGGAGGCTCCAAGCAGACCGGTGCAGACAACACATCATCTTTTAAAACACATACACAAACCCCCTCTAATAAAGGATATTTTAGAGGAGGGTACAGAGGCAACAACAATAAGGGAAGAGGTAGAGGTAATAACAACAACCGCTCCTCTTCCACTCCCAAACAGTGACTTCCCTCTGCCTCCCCTACAGCATTCCACTCCTGTGGGGGGCAGACTATCACAGTTCCTACCTGTCTGGAATTCCAACACAACAGACAGGTGGGTAAGACAAATTATCCAACATGGTTACTGCCTAGAACTCACAGCAACCCCCCCAACATACCACCCAGGCAGCGTCCAATGTCCACAGAAGACATAACCCTGCTTCAACAGGAAGTTCTAGCACTTCTACAAAAAGATGCTATTCAAGTGGTCCCCTTACAGGAACAAGGCACAGGAGTCTACTCCCTGTATTTCCTAATACCCAAGAAGGACCGGACATAAAGACCGATTCTCGACCTCAGGCCCCTAAATCACTACATACAGTCGGATCATTTTCACATGATCACTTTACAACAAGTACTCCCATTACTAGAACAGGGAGACTTTCTTACAACACTAGACCTAAAGGACGCCTATTTTCATGTTCCTATACATCCTGCGCACAGGAAGTATTTAAGATTTGTCATACAAGGACAACACTATCAGTTCAAAGTCCTTCCATTCGGGGTCACAACAGCACCACGAGTGTTTACAAAGTGCTTAGCAGTAGTAGCAGCTCATCTCAGAAGACAACAAATACATATCTGCCCTTACCTCGACGACTGGCTCATAAAAGCAAGATCGTTCAACCAGTGTGTACAACACACAAAACAAACATTACACAACTTAGGGTTTACAATAAACTACACCAAGTCGCACCTAGAGCCGTCACACGTTCACCAATATCTAGGAGCTACCATAGACACATCAACAGCTCTAGCGTATCCCAGTCAAGCCAGGATTCAAAGCATTCAGAGCTTAGTCTCCCTTTTTCAATGCCAGCACTCTCTTCAAGCCAGAGTGTACATAAAACTGATAGGCATGATGGCGTCTTGCATCTTCATAATTCCTCACGGAAGACTGCAAATGCGCGCAATACAAGAATGTCTAGCACAACAGTGGAATCAGGCTCAAAGTCATCTCACAGACCTGGTGTTGGTGGACTGCTGTACATATCGCTCTCTGCAATGGTGGAACACCAAAAACTTGACAGAGGGACGGCCGTTCCTAGATCCTGTTCCACAAATAGTGCTGACAACAGATGCATCCCTCACAGGATGGGGAGCCCATCTCCTGCACTATACCACTCAAGGACAATAGAACTGCCAACAAAAACTGTTCCACATCAATCATTTAGAGCTGCTAGCGATTTTCCTAGCACTCAAGACTTTTCAAGTACAAGTACAAAACAAAGCTGTTCTAATCCGGACGGACAATATGACAGCTATGTATTACATACAAAAACAGGGGGGAAACACACTCTGCAACTGTCCCAGCTTGCACAGAACGTTTGGAGATGGGCCATCCCTCAAAACATACACCTGACTGTAGAACACCTTCCAGGAATTCACAATCGGATAGCAGATCTGTTGAGTCGTCAATCACAACAGATTCACGAATGGGAGTTGCACCCACAGGTTCTACAACCATTCTTCCAAATGTGGGGGCATCCACAGATAGATCTGTTTGCCACCCACGAAAATGCAAAATGCCCAACCTTCGCCGCCAGGTTTCCACACCCACGGTCGGAGGGGAATGCAATATGGATGAATTGGTCAGGCAGATTTGCGTATGCTTTTCCGCCTCTCCCACTCATTCCACTAGTAGTACACAAGCTCAGACAACAGTCTCTCAAACTAATACTAGTGGCCCCCACATGGGCACGCCAGCCGTGGTTCACCACACTACTAGATCTTTCACTGGTTCCACATCAGAAATTACGGCTCACGCCATCCCCGTTAACACAGAACCATGGAGAAATAAGGCACCCAGAACCAAGCCAACTGAATTTGGCGATCTGGCTCCTGAGGTCTTAGAGTTTGGCTACTTGAACTTACCACCAGAATGTATGAATATAATTAAAGAAGCTAGAAGACCCACCACTAGAGCATGTTATGCTGCTAAGTGGAAAAGATTTGCAATATACTGTAGCAACAATCACATTGATCCATTGGATGTTTCCATCCAAAATATTATTTGTTACCTTCTACACCTACAAAGGTCCAACTTGGCTTATTCTTCCATACGACTGCATCTAGCAGCAATTGCAGCCTATTTACAAAATAGACAACACCTATCTCTCTTTAGAGTACCTGCGATAAAAGCATTTATGGAAGGATTAAAACAAATAATCCCACCTAGGTTACCACCTGCACCAGTATGGAACCTAAACGTGGTCCTTACAAGACTTGGGTCCCCCTTTTGAGCCTTTACATAAGTGTGAATTGCAATTCCTAACATGGAAGACTGCCTTCCTTGTTGCCATCACCTCTCTCAGAAGAGTTCGTGAAATACAAGCATTCACAATAGAATAACCATTTTTTCAGATACACCCTAACAAAGTGGTTCTTAAACCTAATCCAAAATTCCTGCCAAAAGTGATTACTCCTTTTCACCTGAACCAATCAGTAGAGTTACCATTTTTTTTTTTAAAACCAGACTCTGTTGCGAAAAGGGCTTTACACACCTTAGATGTTAGAAGAGCTCTTTTTATACTACACAGACAGGACTAAATCCTTCAGAAAGACAAAACAACTATTTGTATCTTTCTCTTCCCCACACAAAGGCAATCCCATATCTAACGGAGGAATTGCCAGATGGATTGTAAAGTGTATTCAAATATGCTATCAAAAAGCTAAACGTACACTAACCGTTCCTCCTAGACCGCAATCCACTCGCAAACTAGGAGCCTCTATGGCTGTCTTAGGAAACATACCACTAGAGGACATATGTAAGGCAGCAACATGGTCTACCATACACACCTTCACTAAACAATATTGTGTTGACGTGCAAGCCAAGCAGCAAGCTGCAGTAGGCCAAGCTGTCCTTAAAACACTATTTCAGTATGCTGCAACGGATACAAGCGACCACCGCTAGGGGAGACACTGCTGCACAATCGTTGCTAAGTGTACAATCTGCAGCTCATATGCCTCAAACGGAATATGCTACTTACCAGTATGCATCTGTTCTTGGCATGTAGAGCTGCAGAGTTGTACACGCCCTCCCGCCTCCCCAGGACTTGTATCCGTTCCAGTACTCATCTTACTTAGATGCACACGCATGGACATCCTTTCTCTTTACTTCTACTAACTCCATCATTTCCCATCATGGCGAAAAACAATCTGAGGATGGAGTCGATGACCATGCGCAGTATTGTCCAAGGGAGGAGTCACCTATCTCGTGACTACAAAGACTTCTTCCAAGAAGACAACAACCTGCAATCATCCGAGCCCAACACCAGGTGGCGATCTATTGCTAAGTGTACAACTCTGCAGCTCTACATGCCAGGAAAGATGCATACTGGTAAGTAGCATATTCCTTTTCGGTACAATTCTCCACTTAAAAGTTGGTTTCTTGATTTTTTGGGGGGGGATTTTTTTTTTAATCAAAAAGGCATTTTAATGTGTTTTAACCTGGAAGCTGTTTTATTTTAAAAGTGTGCCATCTTCATGTTTTCACAAAGTTGACAATTTTTCACAGCTATGTTGCAAAATAACGGAAGCTGATTGCAGTAGCTAACTTCGCCCATTCCTCTTCTGAAGCCCTCTTCTGAATTGCTGTATCCATTTATGAAGGTCGCATCTAGAGTATTAAGTCCAGTTTTGAAAGTTGTCTATGGTATTGTGTTTGGTTATCGTGGTCGCAGCTGTAATTATTTGTCCAATTACTTAGGTCACATATTGAGTAATATGGCACTTTATTGACATTGCATCTGGGGCATAGCGTACCGTTTGAAGTACTTTACCCAGTTGTGGAGCTCACATCTGATTCCTTATGTCCGTTATGGAGGTGTCATCTTGAGTATTGCATTCAGCCATAGAGATCACATGTAGAATATTGTGCCCTGGTTGTGGAGGTTGCACCTGCAGGTTGAATCCATAAGTAGACAACATTGTCTGCAAATGGAAAGAACATCTGGAGTATTGTCTCCACTTATAGAGAGCACATCTGGATTATTTTGTCCGGGGCCACTTCTCCTAAAAGATAATGCAGATTGAAGACCGATGTGTGGCAAGCCATTAAGGCTGTACAATGGCCCCTCCAATATTTTGTGAAGAAAGATGAAAGGACATGGTGGTCAGAAATTGGAAAGGGAGCATGCGGTGGGTACCGGTGTCCATTATTCCCCAGGCCCCATGCTTTTCCAGGGCCCATCGCTCGTACTGCAAAATGGATTTATAGATTTTGTAGCAAGTCTGGTCTGTTTAATAATGATGACACAATTATGCTACTAGATGGTGCCAGATGCTTCAATTGCTCTGTTTTCTCTTTCGCTTGATGATTTTTTTTTATTTAGAAACAGGTGCTTGTGTTTCGGTGGGGCCCCACATGCCAATTTTGACTGGACTTTGCCAAAACCATTTAACATGCCTGCGCAAATACTTCAATCTCATTCGTCTGGAGAAGAGATATGCTTACCAAAAATCAATGCGTCCTAGCGTAATGAAACTGGTGCTCATGTAAAGCGCTCCAGTACTACCGGTCGAGTTCGCTCTATATAAATCTGCAAAAAAAAAGAAAATGGTTTCACATGGGATGGGACATGAGG
The DNA here is from genome assembly GCF_964261635.1 of Lissotriton helveticus. Classification (NCBI taxonomy): domain Eukaryota; kingdom Metazoa; phylum Chordata; class Amphibia; order Caudata; family Salamandridae; genus Lissotriton; species Lissotriton helveticus. Next base: position 959,650,921 of record NC_136061.1, on the reverse strand, counting down.
TAACAGTGCAGGAATCCAATCTTGGGGACTGGATATGAGATGGCACAGGTTTGGAGTCACATTGTGAGGAGTGGACATGGGGTGGTCCAGGGTAGGAGTAACATTCCACGGAGAGGCCACTGAGACAGTGTAGGAGGCTCACCCTTTGTAGTGGACTTGAGGTGACAGTGTATTAACCATGCTTTATAAATCCTTGATTGATTGATTGACATCCTAAGGAGTGGACATGATGGGACATCTTGCATGAGTCTCATCCTGTGGCGTGGATATTAGTAACCACCGTGGAAGAGTCACAACCCTATGAGGGATCTGGTCTTCGCTACTGACTGGACTCAAAGTGATCTCATGTAGATTCCACCAAGTAGAGTGAGAATCAGAAGATTGATGCGTGCTTTGTCAAGCGGGCTGTGAACCAAGTGACATGGGGTGGGCAGACTGGACTCCATTTGAACGAGGGTACACTGGACTTGACATGACATCCATGGGTAGTGAATAACTTGATGTGGGCCGTGCTGCCCCTGGTAGACTTCAGGTGATGTGAGCTTGTCCAACTCTCTTGCCTGCATTCCAAGCAACTCTAGGTGGCCATTGTCAAGCAGGCTGTGCACCAAGTGACGTGGTGGGTTATACTATGTTGGCTTGACTTTAGGTCAAATACGGTAGGTTGGGGTCTGGGTCAGACTCCAGTTGAAATTGGGTGTGCCAAGCTATGTGGGCAGGATTTCAGGTGATGTGGCACAGGCCACACCCTCTAGTCGCACGTTGTGTTCGGATCATGGTCGGGAGAAGTGCTAATAAAGAGCTTCAAACTACGCAGAGCCTCCGGCTCCTGAACTAACATTATTGACGGGGGAGAGAAGTTAATCCAAACATGAAAACCCACTTGTGTTAAAGGGACTTTTAGAAGAGTGTAATTTCGGCTTATTGCCCATCAGACAGCTCCACTAATTAGACCTGTCAGAGAAAATGGAGGCTAAGAGAAGTCGCTCTCCCTGCGCTGGCAGCGACAGCTCCCACTCTGTGTGGCTGCCAGCAGAAACGTCATGTGAAACAGCAAGCACCAAGTTGCAGCAAGCGCAAACTCCCTGTGCATACTCTCAACTTCTTGCAAGCACTATCCGCAAACCGTAATTCTATGCAGGCAGCAATCCATCACCTGTTGTGTGCAAGCAGCAGATTCCCTGCATACAGAAACTTCATGCAAGCAACACACACTGATGATTAGCATCAATCTACGAGGGATGTCCACTATGGTGGGGGCAACGGGGAACAGGTGGGGGTGGTTATGCGTCCCCAAGCCGCCGGCCTGAGCGGGCGGGCCGCTGCTGGGTCACCGCTGAAAAGCATAGACTTTCTGGGGTCAAAAGGAGTTTCTGACCGGCGGTGTGAGGGCCCCACCTTTAAAGGAGGCCGCGTGGCATGAAGCAGGCCTCCTTTTCCTTCTTCACATCGTAGCCACATCACTCCGTCGCCGGACTCCCAAGACCCTGAAGCTGCCCCTGCCTTTCATTTCTGTCCTCTGGTTGCCGCACGGGCAGAGTGATTGTTTCTTTCCCGACCCAGGAGCTTTTTAGGTCCAGCCTGGGCAGCGCATGCACTGCTCTGTGAGGCATGCTGTATTCGAGTATGGACTTGAAGCTCTGCCCACTCTCTGCCCATATTTTTCATTGGCTGGTATCATTGTCCTTTGGAAATGCTGGCTTCTGATTTGTTAATAGGCTTGTTGGTCCCTCTTTAGTACCTCCTTGTCTTCGTTTGTATCCTCCAATGAGGACTGGCCCTTTTACTTCTGTTGTTACATGTATGTCTTATTTAGTCACTATTAAAGCACGTTTTTCTTTAATGAGTTTCTCTTACTGCAGGCACAACATGCTTCCTGCAGCATTCCGTGCGCTATGTGCCCTTTCACTTTCCAAGTAGCCCGGGACAATGGTGGCCGCTTCTTTGAAATGAAATAGGTCTCGCTTTTACAATAGTTTGAGCTATAGGCATTGTAAATGACAATGCCTTTTATTTATGTGGCTATTATCAAAACAGATAAATAAAAGTAATTGTCGTTTACAATGCCAATAGCTTAAACTCTCGAAATGCGACACCTATTGCATTGCAAATGCTTGTTTTAATTGCAAGCAGGTATCGTCAGTGTTTCTCTCACCTATTCGCTCGCCCCACTTCCTCTTTTTTCTCGTTTGCTTTTTTTCTGCTTCCCTTTAGTCAGGCCGCCACCTCAGAATTGGTCGATCCCCTCAACACTTTCTATGCTTTACCTTTTAAGTCTGGCTTAAAGAAAGCTTTAGCTGTTTCGACAAGCATTTGTTTTCTGAATCGTTGTAATTAAAATAAATACATCCATAGATTTATGCCGGGCCTTTTAGTCAGTCTGGTTTGTCCACTGGTCAGTTAGGTGACTTTAACATTTCACGTTTTTCTCCCCCCATTCCTCACCACATCGTATATAATGGGGCAGTGGGTCAGCTCACTCCATCTATTGGCTGTTTTCTACTGAGTAATGGCATTTGGCCCGATTCGCTTGTGCAAAGCTACATGAAACTTTTTGACTGTTCTTGTACCGTCAAGGATGCAAAAAAGTGATCTACTTTTATCAAGTGACAATTCAGTAGTGGTGAAATCACTTTTCTGCTATGTGATTTTTTTATTTTATTTTTGCATTTTCTGCAGTAAGTAGCAAATAGTTAAAGTCTTTGGTCAGACGTCTCATCATTTAACAACAAAACCTTTGGATAGACAGTTTCTTCTACTTCTTCCACCTCTCAGCGGCGCTTCAGCTCCGCTATAGAATTTTTTTTGGGGTGGGTAGCACGAAGGTGCGTAATTATTACTATGGTGCCAAACAAGTACATGTCGGGTTTTCCTCTGGATCATGCACATATCGAGCACATTACTTTGCATGCATTTATAATCTTTTCACCTCCTGGGTGCACTTAGAGCTTCCATGCCAATGATCTTTTTGACATATGTTTTGGTTCTTAAGGAGTACTTGGCTCTTCAACCACTTTTTCCTCTTCTTCTGGCAATAGTGTTGTGTCCAAGCAGTTCCTCAATCTTCAGACATTTGTCTTCTTCATTGATGTCCCCTGTGATATACAGTCTCTCATGTGAATTTGAAAATGATGCCTATGTGAATGATGGAATCCAACTTCCCATAGGAAATGGCCTTGTTTTTCAATGTGGATAGTGAAGCCCAATTTTGTTTAAATAAGAAGTGTGCTTGTTTGGTCTCATCTGAGACTGTGCATGCACTGTCGTTTGCAACGACCTGCTGTTAAAGGGGAAAAATACTTGCCATTCGTTAGTTTCATCTTCACTCACATTTCTTGTGTTTTCATTGCTCAGCAGCAGCATCTTTCCAGTTTGCCAGTCTAGCTCCTGACCGCTTTGGGAGGATTTTCGTTTCACTCCTGTAGATTATTCTCTCTCTCTCGAACTTTTTCTCTCATTTTCTTTCACTTGCTCTCTCTCGGCCAGCAATGAAAAACATTTGATCTGTATCTCTTTGTATCCTGTATTGAACCTGTTGCGCCGCGGTGCTACAAGTTAAAAAACTAATTTATGGACGTTGAATTTTTGTCACAATTTTTGTTCGTATTCCTTTGAAACCCTTCATTTACTTGTTTCTGAACTCTGGCTCTCTTGTAAAGTGTCACCATCCTGGTTGAACATTAGGCACTGACCTTTTTTGCTCAGGGCTGTTGAAGTAAATTTAGACCAGGTGAGCTTCTCATAATGGCACCCCTTTATGTACGCAGAAGCTCTCAGCCGTCAGCCGGCCGACCGGAGAAAATGCAAATAGAGACATTTTAGATTCCCCCGGTGACTCTATCCAATCAAATTCACCTGGCCAAAGCAAGCCTTGGGTCTTACCCATGTGGTCCTGAGCGTTCGATTTTTACTAGGATCACATTTACAATATTATAAAACAACCATTGGCAAAGCCAAAAAGTCTTGTCAATGCAAGTTCTAATGGCTTTTTCAATGATTTTTTTTTTTTATCCGGTTGTAGAGCAGCGCTACTGCTGTGTTGCATGGTTGAAAGTACTTTTTTATTTTAAAATAAATGCTATGATGTGGTCAATGCTGGCAGCATCGTAGTGTGGTCTTTTTTAATTTCAAACATGCTGCGCACGTACTACATGGGTAAAAGAAATAATGCTAGTAGATCTCAGATCGGCGATACCAATTTGGTTTTGCCATTGCTTGTTTTTCAGTGTGGAAGGTTGAATCCTATTTTGTATAAGAAGTAGACTTGTTTTTCCCTGCGTGAAACTTTTCACCTAGTTTGTGTTTGAGTTTCTTACTTTTTTAAATGTATTGATATATTTTCATGTTTAAGTATTTCAGAATTCACTGCAGTTTTCAGAGAATCGTTGATGAAAAAAGGTGGGGCTTTGTTCAGAATATTGCTGACCCAGGACTGAGTACCAAGAACCTCATGACATTTTTTAAGCTTTCAGTTTCTTCAAATAAAGAAAATAATCTGTAATGTAGTTTGAAACTAGACCCGATGTAAAAACTGAAAAAAGAGAAGTATATGTGATGTTTCTTTTCGATTTCTGCATCTTTTGTGCTTGAAAAGGTTTGTGGTGCTGGTTTCTCGAATTAAAGCTCTTGCCCAATGGCGGAAGTGGCCTTCCGTTCCAAGAACCACAAATCTAAACCTAAATACTAAGAATCTTGTGAATTTTTGTAAAAATTGTGTTGAGTATGAAAACAAATTGTAATATTCTGTTTGAAAGTAAGGAATTATCTTAGTGCAACAAGAAAGTCAAAAATGTATATGCAAATTAAATTTTTTCCACATTTTAAACCCTGTGGGATTCGCAATACTGCCAACCCTTATCGCTAAACTAGAGCGTGTTGGATCCATCCACACCTATTTTTCAAGCTCCAAGGAGGATCCACAAGTCTTAGTAAACCATTGCAGAGGTTTGTTTGGTTTTTGAGAATGTATTCAACCCCATTCACATATTCTTTGAGTATCTCACACAGTTTACCCGACTCCTTGCTGTATCACACAGTTCTGCCGCAAAGTAGACGCTGGTTCAATTTTTTGGGAACCAAAACTTTTTGTATCTTCGCACTGGCTTCTGGACAAACAGAGTAGAAATCGTGAGGGAAAAGAACACAGAAATGAAGAACTGGGAGCTATTTTCCCTGAGGGCTCCAAGTTGTTACCTGAATCCATCGTTTAAAAAGTGTTCACCATTCCACCTTTTGAAAAAATGTCTTTAAAGTATGTGACTTTCACTTTGTGCAGAAGAAACTTAGCACTGACAATTGAAGGAAATACAGATTTGAAACCTCATCAACACACAAGCCTCTTAGTTCTATGCCAAGAGGATAACAAGCACAATAGGTCTCGCCTTTGGGACCACATAAGTGGTTAGCCAGGCAGCACGATGGAAGGCACGTTGCAAAGGTTGACTGGTCCCATTTCTGTTGCTTATTTCTGTAGTTAGGTGTTAAACTAATACTAGTGAGATATAACCTTTGTCCACAGTATTAAACGGAGTTAAAATGATAAAATGAAGGAGCAATACTATCACAGGATGAGCTATTCCTCATAATTTGCCTTTTCTCACTGCATAATTTAGTCGGCTTTACCATATGAATTGGTACTCTCCTGCCACATAATTACAGTAGCCCTGTCTTTAACTTGGTAGTTAATAATTTTATGGGAGTGCTGATGCAACATTCACCATTTTATAATCATATGACAATGATTACTTGTTGGGGGGTGAACATCCAAAACCCCTGCACAGCAGCGGGCTTTATTTGCGCTGTATAAAAGTATTACATATTTAATGAGTAATCCTTCAGAACCCTTTAAGCCAATATATGCAGAAATTGAGCTGAAAGCAACAAAATGAGCACCATTATTTTAAACAAAATGTTCTTTTAGTCGCTATCACTTTCAAAGATTACCCTCTACTAAAGACTGCACTGGTACTGGACTTCTTCACCTACACCTGAATGTACAGTTTCGCCTCCAGTCAAAAAGGCTGCATCCCAAGCTGAAGGATAATTAACCTGAGGTGCTGGACAATGTGTGGGGGTGCAACTAACCCTGCTTCCACCACTTTCACCGAATCTTGGTTTTCAGCAACAGTACTAAGCATGCCGGAACAGAAGGCTTCAAATGTCTATTGGGGATAATACTAGGGGAGGGCAAAACATGCGTAAATCTGTGTAGCGGCATAACGCACAATTACGAGAAATCTCTGCGATATTGCGCAGAATTACTCGAGAAGAGTAGTTCTGCATTTAGTGCTATTTTCCTAGCACAACAATGCTCCCTCACATCCAAAATGGGCGGAAGAATGCATTTTTCACTTAGAAGTAGCGGTAAATACAATAGACCATGAACAGCAATGGCCACTCGCGCTCACTAAATGTGCACTTGCTGTAGGATTTCCCCCCAGCTTAATACCAGCATTTAGTGCTAGTTTCTTAGCGCAAAATACACCCTTGCATCTAAAATAGACACGAATATGCATTTTGCCCTAAGGAAATAGCACTACATGCAACAGAACACAAACTCCAGTCGTTAAATGTACTCTTAATTATGGGAGTGGACATAGTTGAGTTACTATCTGTAATTGCGTGTCAAAGAGTAGCGAAGAACTACTGAATTTACTCCGATTACTCTGGGGTCATTACAATTACTCTGTCCTAGATAATAGAAGCCTGCCACAGCATGTTCAGTACTGTTGGCTACAACATCCCGTCTGGCTAAAAGTCATAAAAGTCATCCTCATGAAATCAGGTTTGTTGGCAGCTGGGCGGACATCACGCAGATGTGACATGATTTCTTTTCCCGGCTAAGCCCATTACGATCTTCCATGGTAGGGAAGCTTGCTCCATGAAAGATTATGAGTTGATGAATGGCTCAGCCTATTTTGAGAGGCAAATGCTTTAAAGGAATCCTTGGATGGAGTTTTCCTAATCTTGATGTATCGACAGTAAGAAGAGGGGACCCAAAGGAAGTAAACTATGTCACATGGCGGGAATTGAGATGACAATAAAGGAGCACATTAACCCTGCCAAATCATGGCATAGTATAGTGTCTACGTCCTGTCGGCGTGTTCCTATACTAAGCATTACATACAAATAGTCCATGTTAATATTCTTTCAGCATTCCGACACCGAGGAAAAAACACAATTAGCAAAAACATTAGGGTAATCAGCATCTCCTTAAACTAAAGAGAGGAATCAAACACATATGCCTGTCTGCGTGCAATAACTAAATGATAAAAATAGTATAGTGCCCGCGTTGCTGACAGAATGTGTTCCTGCTTTAAGCACAGAATACAAAAAGAGCATAGCTTATGTTTGAAATGCCTCATTCAACTAAAGACATAATTGCAGATAATGCAGTATGTGAAGCCATTTATACATGATACAAATAGTGTTCAGAACAAACAAACAAAATATTACCATCTATGTGTAGTGCTTTGTCAATGCTGCATCGCCACCCAAACTCTCCCAAGTATATACAGAACTCTTCACCTCAACACCAACTTTAGCAGCAGACTTTGCTTGGATATGTTTGCGGATAACCTTTGTGCCAGGAGACGAGGTACACTTTCGTTGTTACATCAGATGACGATAGTCCCTGTTTCTCCTCAGACCCAGGTAGTGCGCCCTACAAATGCTTCTTCATTGAAGCTTCACCTGCACTTTTTCCCGCTCTAAGATAAAACGGAGCGAGCGCAAGGACTCTCACCACCTACCATAACTGCAGAGCTCGCACTGTGTGGATTGGGGGATAGAACCACACCTGGGGAAGCCACGGGGAGGAGCACGCTGAGTTTTCCCCCTCTCATCTTCTCTCGGGAGGCCTCTTCTGGCATTGATGCAAGGGCCATTAGGGGGCAGTGGCACGGTTGTGGTCCAGATTGGCAGCTCAAGTCCGGGGCCCGCTGGGCATTGCCCATGACGGGTCCAATTTTTTCAACCAGCGTCCAACCAGCTTTGGAGACGGCTGGTTTTTGCATAATGTGGCGCATAACTCTAATATTTGCGTATCAAGAGAGAGAGAGAGGACTAGGTAGCTAGTCCGTATCCCCAAGGATTTATATATTATCAAAGAGAACTAGCTACGAATGACTTGTTAATTGGACTCTGAAATGTCTTGTCAGGAGGCACCTGTTAGGTGTCTTTATAAAGCCCTCACCCACCAACCTGGTTGGTGGTACGCTTCATCGGGCCCACCCAGTGACACCTAATGTGTCCCGGGTGTGCTTCGACGCCTGGTTACAGCGGAGCAGGTATTTTACTGAGTGTGCAGTGAGGTCGAATGTGAAGTGAGATTAAAACGGCTTGGCAGTGGTCCCAATACCCGAGGGTTAATTACATTTTAATAAATGGGCCTCTGTCAGCGGTTAAAAACAAGGCATATGGATGTTGTGGTGGCGGACTACGACCTCCTACATCCTGTGTTGGTCGACATGTTTCAGCCAGAGCCTTTTCTTAATGATGGCTTTCCTCAGGACCATAAAAAGTGCTGGTGCAAATTAAAACGCTAAGTGAGTGTTTTGCAGACTATGTGTCGCACTCACTAAGGTGCTCTAGGTGTTAAGGGGGGATTCCCTCCTCAAGCATACGCTGGCGATTAGCACTCGATGCTTCCTGGAGTGATTCGGCAAGGGGTTTGACCAGAGATGTTGGTCAGGACCTGCGGGATACCTGTTGTGCTGTCCTCGTACTCCGAGTTTCCCGCAGGTCCTGACCAACATCTCTGGTCAAACCCCTTGCCGAATCACTCCAGGAAGCATCGAGGGCTAATCGCCAGCGTATGCTTGAGGAGGGAATCCCCCCTTAACACCTAGAGCATCTTAGTGAGTGCGACACATAGTCTGCAAAACACTCGCTTAACGTTTTAATTTGCACCAGCACTTTTTATGGTCCTGAGGAAAGCCAGCATTAAGAAAAGGCATTGGCTGAAACATGTCGACCAACACAGGATGTAGGAGGTCGTAGTCCGCCACCACAACATCGCGACCAACACAGGATGTAGGAGGTCGTAGTCCGCCACCACAACATCGATATGCCTTGTTTTTAACCGCTGACAGAGGCCCATTTATTAAAATGTAATTAATCCTCGGGTATTGGGACCACTGCCAAGCCGTTTTAATCTCACTTCACATTCCACCACACTGCACACTCAGTAAAATACCTGCTCCGCTGTAACCAGGCGTCGAAGCACACCCGGGACACATTAGGTGTCACTGGGTGGGCCCGATGATGAAGCATGCCACCAACCAGGTTGGTGGGTGAGGGCTTTATAAAGACACCCAACAGGTGCCTCCTGACAAGATATTTCAGAGTCTAATTAACAAGTCATTCGTAGCTAGTTCTCTTTGATAATGCATAACTCTAATAAGCATATGTTCTCAATCCCAGACCTTACAATTATAAAGCGCGCGCAGCATCGAAGGGTTTCACTCGCTGTCCTTTGTATTTTTACATGATAAAGAGGGAAATTATCTGTGCGCATTGCAGATTTATGTGCTTGAAGAGTGGCTCTCCGCAGACATCGCTTTCACAACAAGACCGATGGACAACTTACTAGACATGCACGCAAGTGGTGCGTGCGCGCCACAGCGAGCGATCTGTTTTCAATTATCGCACCCCTGTCTGGGCACGATAATTGAAAACAGATGTGGCCTTTGCGGGTAACCGCAAGCAATAGGCCATGGGCGGAGCAAAGGCGGGACATGCACTCGCCTTTGCTCAGTTGTGTGCTGTCTTTCTTAGCAAGACGCACGCAAAGCCCATTAGCCTAGGAGACCAGCATTTGCATAGCCAATAGGTCTAGCTTTTGGGACCTTATAAGTGTTTAGCCATGCAACACTTGATGTTGTTTAATGAAGGATATTGTGCTGGATAACTAAACACTAAATCCGAGACCTATTGGCTATGCATTGGGGCGCCTTGTAAGTGTTAAGGTAGAGCTATTGATTTTGCCAATGTTTCTAAGCTGTGCTGTAGAGAAGTGTGGCTGCTGTGCAGTATGCTGAGAAGTTGTAATAAAAAAGTGTAAGAAGCACTGAGTGAAGCTGTGGTGTCGTTGAGTGATGCTGTGCTAGCCCCGAGTTATGCGGTGGTGGCATTGAGTGATGCTGTAGTGGTGCTGAGTGAGGCTGTGGTTACTACCTCGTAATTTCCCTTCTTCCAATCATTCCTTGCACAACTGGGTGGTAGATGAAACGTGTCTGTCAGTTCAAAAAAATAAATAGTGCAGTGATAATAGAGACCAAACAAAACAAAGCTTTAAAGAGTAAAAGGAGGTAAAGAAATTAAGGACACCCACCTATATTTTTCTAGGGACAGTCTCTTAAAAAGCTTCAGCTCAGTGTAGAAACTCTCCTCCTAACATCCGCTTAAACGAAGTGAAAATAGAGTACTAGTACTAAAACTTTTTATAGACTTCCCTTAAGTCTTGGAATAAAGAAAATATAATGCTGTCCCTTTATTTGCAGGAACTGAGGTTAAAAGACAAAAGAAGTACATCTCCGCAGAGGAGAGCAACAATCTTGGAGAAGTAGAACACCTTAATATGTTCAAGATAAGCCTTGGAAGGCGAGCATACACGGTTACCGTGAGGCTGGGAAATTAGATGTTTGTTTTTTGTCTAGAACACATAGCCACTTTCAGGGGTCAACGTGGGATGCCAGAAATCGCCGCCGCAACCTAGAGACAATGCAGGGGCACCAGGAAGTTACCTCTCAATGCCAGAAATCAATGTGGGATGCCCGAATCACCGCCCCAACCCCACGTTGCCGTGGAAAAAGCTAACCCAAATAAAACCCTGAATTTTGAACTGCAAATTGGCTAGAGAAGCGCCAGCCGAGGAGGCACAGAGGGGAGTAACCCGGCATCCCGGTTGGCAGGGGGTGGATATGAGGTAGGGAGAATGTTTTGAAGAACTGTCTGGATAATAGGAGCCCACCCCCCCAAGAAGAGGGGGGCAACTAAAACGGTGTGGAAAGAGGATCCATTGGGGAAAGGTACAGAAAGTGGAGCTGCACGGACACTGTAGGGTGAAAGGAAGGACCTCTGAGACCGGGAAGAGCCACAGCTGAAATCGGTGCTCCAGGGAATCATTTTAGGGGAGCTCCAATAATGGGAGGGTAGGAAGAGGGAGGCGTTGCAGCTAACTCAGAAAGACAGGGCACCTGTATGGTGTGTGGGTCACGTAGTCCGCCACGGGTGCAGAGGAACCCCGAGTACGTTGGTAGGTGAGCACAGGGTTCCACACCGATTAGGGTAAGGGAAACATCCCCGGTGAGGGAGAAAGCTGCGGACACGGCCAGTGGAATTATACGCCCCACCGTGATAAGGAACCATACTTTGAGTAATGTATTAAAGGATTAATGACCTGTCAAAGATTATCCAATACCAAAGTGTGCTCACTTAGGTGGAAAATCTTCTGTAGGTGCAACAGGCACCTAAAACAGAAGAAAAGTACTGTGCACTAAACCCTGTTGAAGAGCTTTTGCAGAAACAATCTGACAGGACCCGTTGTGTAGTTTGTGAAACTAGGTATACTCAGCTGTGTAAAGTTAAGGACCTGGCGTGTAAAACATTTCAGGAGGCGCCTCAGTAGTACCAAAAGAATCCTAGGCGACAGCCCAGGGTTCTGTCAGTATTTGAAGACTCTTACAGTGGCCTATGGGCAGCATTAAATCACCGAAGGCTACTGGAAGAACCACTCTGTCATTCCATTAAAAATAGAAAACAAAAAAGAACAGCAACTGGAAACATTACGCAACGTGCACAAAATAAAAACTGAAACAGACGTCCAAAAATCCTGTGATTTATGGTTTAAACCAGGAAAGTGACCACGTCTCAAGGAGTGGCCATGGCAGAGTCAGGCAAACCCTGGCACTTTCTGAGGTTAGCATGGAACTAGAAAGTAGCGTAGAACAGTAATTATTACCAATAGCTAAAAATGCAACGCCACGGTGCAACATTTTTTCGTTGCGTCATATATGCAATAGAAAATCATTCCTACGAAAAGTTTAGGGAGTATAGTTGATGAAAATCTCGACATTATGGTTTTACAGCAAACATTTTGTGTTTAGAATTTAAGTAAAAGGAAAAGCTCTACTTTAATGTGGTGTCCGCTCTGGTTACCTGATTTTAAATTGGTTCTTCGCTAGTTTGTTTTCCATTGCAGACTGAAAGGTAATAACAAGATAAAAGAATGAGGGGTAAAGGTGGTTTCGTGAGAGGGAGGAAGGAAGGACATGGCGGCCAGCAGAGTGCAGTCATACAAGACGCGCTCTGTGCTGGGAGAGGGGAAAGGGCAAAGTGCAGGCTCAGAGTGTGAGAGGGAGGAAGGACGGACATGGAGGCTAGCAGAGTGGCGCGATCTGTAGTTGGGGAGGGGAAGGGAATTGAAGCGCAGGCAAGGCGGAGAGAGGCACGCAAGGCTTAATGAGCCTGGACAGAAACCCACATGGCGGATGCGCACGTTCACGCACGCATAACCGCAAGCTTGAGGCCAGCAAAAGCCTCTGGTAGCACTTTGAAACCCCCTTACTAAATTTCTCGCAGGCAGCGCATGCGCTGGCTCAGGCGAGACCTAAAAAAGGACACTAAGGAGAGGAGTACATAGTCACCTTTGCAAAATGTTGTCCCTCCTGGAGGGTTGCCTGGGGATATCCTGCAGAAAGAACAAGATGATACTGAGCCCAACTTTGCACTTGTGGCAGCATATGGCTTGCTGTGTCACAAAGTAATCTCTAGGGGTGAACACAGTCTCACAGCTTGCAAATGTCAAGTACTTCTACATCAAAAGACCTGCAAAACGGTATTTTTATTTTATGTTTTCAATTATATTGAGTCCAGTTGCTTGTTCATGCTGGCCAATAGCCCATCATGGGTCCCTGAAGATTGCCATAGGTTTGCGGTTCTCGCACAAGAAGCTTGTGCCGGTGTCTCGTTGCCCAGCCAGTATCTGCAGGTCTCTTGCGACCACTATTGGGACCGGAACTCCAGCACAGGGATTAGCAAACCCTGTGTCAAATTTCTAGCTATTATTGTTTTTTATTTTTCTATCAGTAATTTAAAGCAATGGGTCCCTGTCGAGGGCCCTCCCACGCATAAGGGGGAGGGTCCCCGCACATGAGGGTAAAGGTCCCCGTATAAGAGGGTAAAGCTGTACTCAATCTGCTCTCTTATATACCTTTTCAGATCTTTTTTCAGGAGGTGGAGACCGACTCCCTTCCTCCTGTAATGGTGGCTGTAGCATATTTAGGTCTGATGTTAGCCAAGACCTTTTGATTTTACAAAAATGATATGTATAATATACTTACTTAAAGCAGCTTTTTAGCCAGCTCTCTTCATCCATTGGTGTGATGATCTGGATTCACATTTTTCTTAAGCCCTCTATAGCATACAGCAAGGGTCAGTAGATTGGCCTACTTCTGCCACTGGGTAACTTCTCTTTGAGTAACTGTATTTTGCTCATTCACAAGGAACAGATTCACTCAAGGTAGTTCCTTTTAGTGCCACGTTTTTTGTTTGCACTTAATTATTACTTTAGTATTGCCTTTGTGTTTAAAGCCTGATATGATAACATGGTGTTTTCTACCAGGTCTTTACAGCACACACAGTGCAGCTTTATGAGTTCCTGTCTCCTGCTAATGGTGTGAATTTCTTTTGGAGTTGCCTTTTTAGGTCGCAGCCTACCAGACATCTTGGGGATTTACAGAAACTTGAGCTAGGAATGCATTCTGCCCATTGCTTACCATTGGCTTTGTGATTTGTAACTCACATTGACTAGCTTTCTATTTGCCAGCTTTATTTGCTTAAGCTGTCTAGCTTCAGTTTGTCCCTCCTATTGCCCAAACCTTGTTTACTGTATTCTTCCACTACCTCGATTTCTTTAAACAGGCCTTTAAATCTTGATCTTATCTTGTCATGTTTGCTGTGCGTTCAAAGACCGAAATCAAATGTAAGGCTCTCTCTTCCAGTGAGCTTCGGGTTAATCTTTCATTCTCTGACTTCAAAGTGAGACAATTTATTTCACAATCCTGTTGAATACACATCTTAAAGGAGAGGTTGTAGTATGTTTTTTTCTAGCACACAACAAAATAAAAACTGTGCAGATGTTTCAGAATATATCAGAATTATTACAAAGGAAGCACATTATTTTCGTAATTCTGAAGTGTGGTTGAAAAAAATATTTGAATTCGATTAAAACACATCAATACTCTAGCTGATGACATTTGCACACATTATTGTTTGTGTGCTTTAAACCCATATTTCGGTTCAAATGTAATCATTTTAATTGAAAATGTGTTGTCTTTAATAGCAGTGCGCTACCACACCATGCAAATGCCACTCTATGCCACACCACGCCCCTACACTCTTAAGACCCTCGACTACATGCAACACCGTTCGATTCCACACCATTCCAATCTAGGCCATTCACTCCACGGCACAACACACCACTCCACTTTACGTCCCTCCACGCCACACCACCTACCCCACTGCACCCCAATCCACTCCATCCCACTCAAGGTCACTATAATCTACCCCAATCTACCTCATTCCAATCTTCACCACTACATCACTCCAATTTTCACACCCCTCTCCACCACACGTCAGTTATCCTAATCCACCCCATCCCACTCCAATCTATCCCACTCTAACCCAGTCTACCTCACTCCGCTACGATCCAGTCTACCCCAGTCCAATGTACCCACCCTGATTCAATCTACCCTACTCCAGTCTACTCCATTCTAACTCAATTTACCCCACTGTAACCTAATCTACCTGTCCACCTCACTCCACCCCAGTCTCTACCTCACATGCCACTCCACTCTATGCCCCTCCACGACACGCCACCACACTCGACTCCACACCATTCCAATCTAAGCCATTTACTCCACGACACAACACACCACTCTATTTTACGTCCCTCCACTTGACACCATCTACCCCACTGCACCCCACTACAATCTACCTCACTCCACTCCGATCAATCCCACTCCACTGCACCCTAATTTACCCCATCCCACTCTATTTCACTATAATCTACACCCATCTACTACATTCCAATCTACCCCACTCCATGTTTCCCACCCCGTAATACCAATCTTCCCCATCCCACTCTAACCCAATCTACCTCGCTCCACTTCAGTCTACCCCAATCCGCTCCACTACGATAGTCTACCCCATTCCACCCTAGTCTACTCCAGTCCAATGTACCCACCCACTTCAATCTACCTCACTCTAACTCCGTCTACCCCACTAAACCTAATCTACCTCACTCTACCCCAGTCTACCTCACTCTACCCCATAATCTACACCCATCTACTACATTCCAATCTACCCCACTCCATGTTTCCCACCCCGTAATACCAATCTTCCCCATCCCACTCTAACCCAATCTACCTCGCTCCACTTCAGTCTACCCCAATCCGCTCCACTACGATAGTCTACCCCATTCCACCCTAGTCTACTCCAGTCCAATGTACCCACCCACTTCAATCTACCTCACTCTAACTCCGTCTACCCCACTAAACCTAATCTACCTCACTCTACCCCAGTCTACCTCACTCTACCCCAGTCTACCTCACTCTACCCCAGTCTACCTCACTCTACCCCAGTCTACCTCACTCTACCCCAGTCTACCTCACTCACCCTAATCTACCTCACTCCACCCCAATCTACCCCACTCCACTCCCAATCTACTCAACTACAATCCAATCTAACCCTATCAACCACACCCCACTCCAACCAAATCTACAGCACTCCACTGAAATCTACCCCACTCTGCTCCAATTTACCCCACTATCCCAATTCACTCTATTCTACCCCAATCAACTCCAATGTACCCCAGTCCAACCCACTTGACTCCAATATACCCGACTGCATTACAATCTACCCCACTCTGCTCCACTCCAATTTACCCCTTCCATTCCAATTTACCCCACTCCACACTCCAGTGCAAAATATCCAACTCCTCTTCCATCTA
Organism: Lissotriton helveticus; assembly: GCF_964261635.1. Classification (NCBI taxonomy): domain Eukaryota; kingdom Metazoa; phylum Chordata; class Amphibia; order Caudata; family Salamandridae; genus Lissotriton; species Lissotriton helveticus. Next base: position 959,634,909 of record NC_136061.1, on the reverse strand, counting down.
GTCTACCCTACTCCACCACAACCTACCCTGCTCCACTACAGCCTACCGCAATCCAATCTACCACCCTCTACCCCACTCCAATTTACCGCATTCCAATCCACCCTACCTAAACCACTTAACTCTGCCACACTTCACTATATCACACTGCACTCCACCCTTCCCAAATCAACCCCGCCCCACTTCACTCCAGTGTTCCAAACTCAACTCCAGTCTACCACACTCCACTCAAATCTACCCCACTGTACTTTCATCTACCCCACTCCAATCCATCCTACTATAATCTACCCATCCCCAATCTATCCCGCTCCAACCATCCCTCTCCAATCTACCTCAGTCCACAATAATCTACTCAACTCTTGCACTCTCCACTCTTCCCCAATCAATCTCACTCCACTCTAACCTTGACTCAACTCCAATCTCGTCTCCACTCCAATCTATCCAACCTCCCTCCACCCCAAACTAACCCCACTCCACTCTACCCCTATCTACCCACTCATATCCACCCAATCTACCCCTCCATTATGTTCTACCCCATTTACCCTACTCCACATCACTCCATGCTACCACATGCTAGGCTGAAATGGCAGGACTGCAGAAACTACAGGGGAAATTTGTTTCAAACTCTTTCTCGTTGCCTTGTGTAGTCCCTCAGGGGGTCATCACTGAGCCCTATTAATCCTGGTCCCTTGGGGGAATGTTCTTAAAAGCAGGCAGAACCATTGATGAACCCCAGGTGTTTAACCTAAAAGTCCTTAAAAAATAGCAGTTGTGAATAATTCAAATGCATATATTGTGTTGTGCAGCAGGGCTTTCGCAGGTAGGTTGATACTCTTGACACCAGATATCTGAAATTCGAATACCTGTATCTTTTTTTTGTCTCTTTGCTCTCTAGACGCTACAAGACAGCGAGCATTTGGGCTGGTGTCACAAGCTTACACTTCCATCTCTGCTGATGACTTTGCCACCTTTGTGGGGCTTCCAGTTGAGGACGCTGTGAAAGGTATGTTGATTTGCAGGCACTGTTGTCAGGACTTTGTCTATTTCTTCTGGGTCTATTTCTATTTCTCTATGCCGCTTCACTCTACTCTGAAACCATCTATTGTGTGCCACTGCCGTCTGCCCCAATATACCCTTCTCTGTACAGGTCTAAGCCACTGCATTCTAATGTACTGTAACCACTGCACACTATGCCAATGCACTCTACACCACTTTACTCAAAACCATTGCACTCTACAGCTCTGTGCCAATCTACTCTGCACTACTGCACTCTATGCCAATAAACTCTACTTCGCACCACTCTACGCCACTGCACTCTACAGCCCTCTGCACCCTTCTACACTATGTTTCTGCACATTACTCTGCACCAATATACTGTACACCACTGTACTCTACCCTACACCATTGTACTCTGCGTCACTGCACTGTGTGCCACTCTATTCTGCATCAATCTACTCTACTCCCCTGCACTCTTTGCCAATGCACTCTACACCACTTTATTATACGCCACTGCACTCTATGATAGTCTGCTCTGCAACACTGCACTCTCCGCCACTGACCTCTAAGCCACTCTAATCTACCCAACTCTGCATCACTGCGCTCTACACCAAAGCACTCTGCCCCACTGGACTCTATGAAACTCTACTCTGCAACACTGCACTCTCCACCACTGATCTCCACGCCACTCTATGCCTCTGCACTCTATGCCACTACACCACTCTACACCTCTGCACTCTACGCTCATCGACTTGACGCCACTCTGATCTATTGTGCACCACTGAATCTACGCCACTTCACTGTACACCTAGTGACTCTGCATCACACTACTCTGTGCCAAAACACTCTACTTTTAGCCACTGCACTCTTTGCTACTCTACTCTATACCACTCTAGGTCACTCCGCTCTACTCTGCACCACTCCACTCAGCCCTGCACCAGTCCACTCCACTTCACTGTACTCTGAACCCGTCTACTCTCCATCACTTCCCTCTACCATTCCACCCTACGCCACAACTTTATGCCACTCTACGCCATTGTGCTCTATGCCATCCTACTGTAAACCACTGCAGTCTACTTTAATGTACTCTACCACACCTTAGCAAAAACCAGTGCACTCTACACCACTGCATTCTACGTCAACTACTCAGCACCACTGCATTCTATGCCACTATAATCTGCAACTCTCCACGCCACTCTACACCTTTATGCTGTACATCACTGCACTCCGCGCCACTTTGTTCTATTCATAACCACTCTACACCATAGCTCTCTGCACCACTCTAAGACACTCTACTCTGTAAGACTGCACTTTTCACCACTGCATGCTACTCTACTCTGCACCACTGCTCTCTATCTCATTGCACTGTACTCTGCATCTCTCAGCTCTATGCCACTCTACGCCACTGCTCTCAATGCCATTCTAATTTACTCTGCACTCTACACCACTCTCCTCTACAACTCTGCACTGTATCCTGCACCACTTCACCCTACTCTCAAACAGCCTACTCTCCCATGCTACCCCTACTGGTGGGAGAGGGCTCTTGCTCCAATATTTTCAATATCCCTTCGTGCCTGAGATTTGTTAGGTAACAAAATTGGTGTTAACTATAACTTTGTAGAAACAGCACATTGGTTTGTTATTGTGTATGTGGGAGTGTATGTGCTGGTTCAAAGAAGACTAGGGGAGAAAGAAGCAGAGGTTAATTTGGTTTCCAACTATTAATAGTGTATGTACTGGACCTCGATTACGCCAAGTCCCACTTATTGTATTGTTGGCTACAATCTACTGTACGCCACTGCACTTTGTACCGTTCCATTCTACGCTATTTCACTCTACGCCTCTAAGATCTATGCAGGGCCACTCCTCTTTGCACCAATCTTCCCTACATCACTTCACTCTACACCAATGCAATCTGCACCACTGTACTCAAAACCAGTACACTCTACGCCACTGCACTGTATGTCAATCTACTCCGCACCATTGCACTTTAAGCTACTTCCCCCGAGGCCACGCCTTCTCCACTCTACGACACTCTACTCCATTAAACTCTACTCTGACATTCTACTCCAGTCTGCCACTACACTCTATGCCACTCCACGACGCTCTACGCAACTCTCTCTGTGCCACTTTACTCTTCTCTATTCTACAACACTCTACTCCATGCCACGCCACTGTATGACTCTCTACTCCACTCCACAACTCTCTACTCCACTCTGTTCCACTCTACTCCACTCTACAACAATCAACTTCATTCTAGGCCACTGTACTCCACTCTACGCAACACCCTCTATGCCACTCCACTTTTCACCACTCTACGACACTCTGCACCACTCCACAACACTCTGTGCCACTCAACTCTATGGCATGCTGCTCCACTGTACGCCCTTCCACTCGACGACACTCTACTCCATCCTCAACACTTTACTTCACTCCATGACACTCCACGCTACTCAACTCTACTCCACGAATTTTCTCAACACTCCACTCCACGACACTCACTCCACTCTCCTTTAGGCTACCAACTTTTAGCCATGCTGAACAGCAACCACGGTAGTGTACAAAACATGACTATAAAATATCGGAAAAGCCACTAGCTCTTCCATAGGTAAGACCTATTGGCTTTGCCAATGCTTATGTCACTAGGTGCGTGTGATGCCTTTGACTGAGACCGAAGCCATCCATGTCAATGATTGTACTCTTGATTCAGTGTGAACCACTTATCTTAGTAAATGTGAAGGCAGAGTTTGGTATTTTTCCCCTTGTGTTCTTGCATGTTAGATAGATGTGATTCTTTTTAGAGAGACACTCACTTTGAAATTGAGGTTGAAATGTTAACAGTGAACATTAGCTGATTCAAATCTTCTTTAACGCAGTTTGTGTTTTGCTGAGGAGTTGTGTGTGTGAAAATATTATTATTTTAATTATCGGGAGGTATACAACACTGCTGAGATAAAGAATTTGGAGTTCACGTGTATTTGTCTGAGATCCAGTCCCCAGAACCCATCAAATTTGATATGCAAAATGGTTGAACCTCTCCCTGTCATTCCAGGATGCATCCAGTCCTAGAGGTGAAAGTGGAAGACTCTATCCCTCTCATAATTCCTGGCAACCCATATCTACTACTAATGTGACCAGTAGGCCAGTGGTTGTCCACAAGCAACCGTCCCAGTGTTGAAGCTCTCAGTATCCCTGTGTCAGTCCTTGGAGCCCATAGGGTCCTATGCTTGTAATGCTTTGTACGTGTTCCGATCCACTTAGCCCTCCCACAGCAGAGTGGAAGGCTCTTTATCCCTGACCTAGCCCGCATTCAGATTTACAGATGAAGTTTTACTCTCCGAATGCCAGTCTTTTGCCTCTATGAACCTATCCGTAGCACTCTGGTAAACCCCATGAGCTGTCTGCTTACGGAAGCAAAGATGATGGAGGTCTGACCCACTCCTATTCTCCTTTAGAGATGCTAGGCTATGTTTCCCTGTGCCAGTCCAATTCGAAGACCTGTCCTAGAGTTAGATGCCTTGATTTCCATGTGCCAGTTTGCATAGCCACCCCACTTCCTCACAGAGTTAGTGCTTATCCCGCCCATACAGATGGGGAGCTCTGTTTCTATGTGCTAATACTTTACCCAGTCTTATTGGTGAAAGTCTCAGTATCCCAAGGTCAAACACATGAGCTTAACCTCTTTTTTGTTATGCAGCTTTGTAGAGTGCACGATCACCCAGAGGGTATCCTGAAGGATATCCTGAAGCGGAGTAGATGTGAGTCTAGCCAAACCTAGGGCCCGTTGGACTACTTGAAAAGCCAGGTCTTCAACTTCTTGCGTAATTTAGGAAGTGAGGAGGAGGCTCCTATGTGAAGCGATTAGGAGCAATGAAGGAGAAGGCTCTACCGCCGTACCTGGTGTTCTGTATGCATTGGATGTACGCAAGTAGTAGTCCGGACCAGCGAATATGTCTGTAAGCTTTGTGAAATAAGATGCAAATGTTGAGGTATGCTGGGACATTGTTATGTAGTAACATCACAAAACAAAATGATGGACGGAGTGTTGAGACTTTTCAAACACTCACCAATCTGGGTTTAATCCATTATTTTGCTTGCTACGTCACTGCCATATGCAAATTAGTCTTTACCCTCCTCCCCATGGGAACTGTCCAGTCCGAACCCCCACACCAGGTCCTCCCTGGACCGGAAACAAGCATCCTGGGACCGGTTTCAGGGTATCACCCCTCATCAGCCTGGCTAGTTTGAATCCTGTGACGCTTGAGCAATGAACCCACGTTTGGGCATACCCTTAGGCACTTAGGAAGCACATAGCGACATCACAAAATAAGATGGACGGAGTATTGAAACTTTTCAAACACTCACCCCCAGCCACATATCTAGGTTTAATGCATCATTATTGTGCTTGTCACGTCACCCCGGTTTGGATACAGCCATATGCAAATCAGTCTTGACCCTGCTCTATATGGGAACAGTCCAGCCCGAACCGTCCTCCCTGGACCGGAAACAAGCTTCCTAGGACCATTTTCCGGGTATCACTCGCATCAGCCAGGCCAGCTTGAGTCAAGTTGCACAGCAACCAGCCGTTCCCAGGATGCATGTTTCCGGTCTGTGACTGGGGGTGTGCATTTGAAAAGTTTTAACTCTGTCCATTTTATTTTGTAATGTTACAGTGCAATGCCTTTAAAGTGTGGGTGAGGAGTTTGAAATGTGCTGGCTTGTGTATGTGAAGCCAGTGGAGCTCCTTCAGGTGTGGTGTGGTGTGAGTGCAGTGTGGGACATGGAGAGTGATTCTGTCCGCCGTGTTCAAAATGGTCTGCAATCTTCTGATGAGTTTTTTTTTATGATCCTGGCATAGAGGGTGTTTCCCTAATTCAGCCTGCTTGTGACAAGGACGTGCATGATGGTTTTCTGGTGCAGATTGGGAGCCATTTGAAAATCTTACTTAGCATCTTCAGAGTATCAAAGCATGAGGCGGTGGTGGGGTTGACTTGGGCAGTCATGTTGAGTTAGAGCAGACTCTGCATCTTCCTGTTAACACGCACTTGAACAATCTGGTCATGGACAGAAAGATGTATCCCTGTCCAAACCTTGAAGCCCGCCTGGTCCTAGATTTTGAGGGCTCTTTATCCATGTGACCTTCCACTTGTGCTTCCTGTGAAAGAGTTGAAAGGCTAGGGGTAAGATGCTCAAAAACTATATGATAGTCTCACACCCTGACCTATCGATGAAACGCTCTGCATCCAAGCCACTCAGTCCTACTACATGTGTTTGTATTCTTGCCCAACTCTCCTAGGCTATCTGATCATGCAAGTACAGATGCTGCAACCATGTGTTATGTTGTGTTGATTTGTTTAGCGCACTTATCACCCAAGACGGTATCCAAGCGCTTGGGAGGTTGTATGGTCCCTAAGGTGCTTATGCAAAGACCCAGGTCTTCAGCTTCTTGTGGAACTCAAGAAATGAGGCTGAGGCTCTGATGTGTTGAGGGAAGTCGTACCATGTCTTGGGTGCGATGTAATAGAGTGAGTTACCCCTAGTTTTGCTTTTGCATATGTGGAGAGTGTGTGCGAATGAGTGAGGCAGAGCGTAGGTGTCTGGTTGGTTGGTGAAAGTGTATGCAGTTCAGGTTTTCTGCTGCAGGGCTTTGTATGCGTGTGCGAGAAATTTGAATTTTCTGCTCTTGTTAATGGGGACTGCCCACCTCCCAGTCTGGAACGTGAAAAGTTTCGTCTCTGGGCCAGTTACCCCAGCCGCTCAGTCCTGCAGGGGAAATGCTCCTTATCCTAAGCCTTACTTTTCCAATAATTGTTGTAGTAAAAGCTGTGTACCAGTTCACGAATTCGCAGTCTCTCGATTTGTATCCATGGATGGTCATTCTCTAGTTAAGCCTGGGTACAAGTAGTCTGATAATAAACCAGTGATTGCCAGATCCGTTAAGTTTTATTTGCCGTGGCATGTTTTTAACTCTGTTCTGGTTGTAGGTGTTTTGGAGCAAGGCTGGCAGGCGGATTCAGCTACTCGGATGGTGATGCCCAAGAAGCCAGGTAGGTGGCGCTCTAGCTCCACTGTGATTTCCAGTGGCGCTTCCTGAGACAACATCAGATTTCCTAACATCGAGTGCAGTAAAATGCGTTCCATTAGTTGTACTGTGCAGCAAAGCTCCTTTTTAGGGCAGGGACTCTGAAATCGTGATGACTTTGAAGTGGATGTAAGCCCGTGTAATGCACTGAAAGTCGAATGGAAAGTTGTGGATTTTTTTTCTTTTACCCAGTTTCTACATAGTTCAGCTTCAATGTACTTCCCACTGCTTCCTAGCACCTTCAGATTTTTCACAACTGCGATCATTAGAGCCACAAAGCTTTCCCCTCCAACCTTCCTCCCACTAATCTTTGCAGGCAGTGTCGTCAGGTGACGTCACTTTACCGTACGTCACATAATGTCATGCGATGCGAGGGATTTAACTCCAGCTGTCAATGAGGACAGGGGAAGAGAACGGGTACACGGGGAAGAGAATGATTGTAGTGTTTATTTTTCTGAATTACTTAAAGTTGCGGATAATACACATCTTAAATCGAATCTGTTCTCCGTTATGCTGAATTTGGCAGAGCCGTCCTACACCGCAGACACTGGAACAAAACGTACATTAAGTAAATAAGAGCCGTCATTCGGGTTATTGTATACCGAGCTTGGTGCAGCAGAAACGAAATCCTGTGACTGAGGCACATGTAAGCGTCTTTTACAGTCTCGTGTCCGCCCCTGAAAGCTGTAGTATTTTAAGGACGTTGCCCATCGTGCGCTTACAACAAGTTATAGCACCCTATACGAAGTGTCGCATATGGTTAATTGCAAACAAAATGGTTGAAGAGCAAAAGTGGGGCTTGCTGAGTGTTCTGCTTGCTACGGACCCTGCATGCCTGGCGTGCAGTTTTGTTGGGCTGCGTTTTGTAAAGCAGGGAATGTTGTGCTGCTTCTTCAGATCACCATAAAGGGGACCTGTCTTAACGAATGATGTCTCTGGCTTATGTTGAGAGCTCATCAAGCGCAGGACCCCGTGGGCTCATGGGAAAGGGAGCGAGTGGAGCCCGTGACTATTGTGATATCTAAAGGCACTTCTTAAAGTTTGGTCTTAGCAGGCACGCTTGTAGGACAGGGAAGCGCTTGAGAGCACGACCAGCTGCAGTGGAAACACGCCGAGGTGGCTGTGGGGCAGAGGGGCTGTGGGGCAGAGGGGGCTGTGGTGTTTGACATTCAAGGCACCAGGGTAGGGCTGCCTTTTAAACCTAGTATAGTGAGGAGATGGGCTGAGATACACCCGAGCAAAGTGCTGTACGAAAGTGCACCTTTCACAATCCCCATCTGTGACAAACATTACAGCAAAAAGCAACTTATTGTTTATTTTAAGGCTATTAATGATTACACATTGATGGTGCAGCAGTGTCATTAAGCACTGACATTTGTCAGCGTCCTTGCAGTTGTGACACGGAAGGCTGTACGTTGTCGCTCCACCCTGGTCAAACCTCCCACACTAGTCACGCTACTGGCTTGCGATGTTGTAGACTCAAGCTGTGTTGTGGTGGCCAGAAAATGCACAGGAGTGTGTTTCACTTAATCACTACAAAAAAGGGTTATGGCGGAATGGTATTAACCAGGGTTGCCGAGTATTTGCATTGCAGCCTAGATTCAAGATGTGCAGTGTTTGGCGTGTAGCACTTCGGTGGCTTCTGAGTAATGGTCTGCTGGTCTCAGTTCATATCTCCTGATGCAGGTTTCCTTTTGATTTAAAACAGCTGAGCGTTTGGCACTCTTATAGAAGGATGTCCCGAGGGACAAAGGCTTTATGAAGTTGCACTTAGACTTCGTATAAGGTGTTTCGTGTGCAAAACACTTCTCATTCGCAAGCATAGCTCGACTGACTTTTGTACATTGCAAGTTTCACCAAAGTGCTTTACACTAAGTAATTAACCATATTAATTGCAGACCGCACATTGCCATCCAGTGCAATCAAAAGGTGGCAGCCAAGTGGTGTTCCTCGCACAGTGTGATTTGCAAAGGCATGGCCAGATGCTTGGCGACTGCTTGCGAAAGCATGGAATTATTACGGCCTTCCGGTAATCATTCACACAGTGTAAGCTGTCCTTACTTGACAGCCTGCGCTGTACTTGTGCAGTCTGGGGAGCTGAGGAGAAGCTGACAATAGTGCCTTGAGTGAATGCGGAACATTCACAGTGTGACCCCTGACCTTTAATGGGACACGGGTGGCGATGCAGGCATATTCCAAGTGCTGTACTGGAGTTCTGCCTTTGCTTGCAGGCCTCCATGCCAGCAGTTGGTAATTCTCGCAGCGTATCTCAAGCAGAGCCCCGCCCCGTCCCATCAGTATTAATGAGGTAAATGGTTTGCAACTTTCTGAAAAGTCCCTTTTCACTGTGAGAAGCTGTGAGACTCTTTGAGGCTTCCCGCAGCATAAATCAAAATAGTGTGCTGCAGTCCGCATTCTTGTGAATATGGCCCGAAGGGTGCTGTAGCCAGTGGAGCCAGGTGGTGTGCATTTTAATCCAATTTTCCCAAATTGTGCAGTCGGGGGGTGTGGCAACTTGTCCGTGCTTTAAAAACATATAAACAAGTACCAAGCCTTAGGTGCAAAAGTGGGCACGTGCAGAGTTTTTAATCACGTGCTAAAGGTGGCTCGAAGAAACGTATGGAAGGGCATGGGGGGGGGGGGGCAGCACTAGCCTGGAAGTACTGCAGATAAGGTAATGAACAATGCTCCCAACTCTGCACTCTTTGAAAGGCACATGTCCTAGGTTTACGATCAAATCATCTGTCAATTGGTGTACAATGTGACCAGGTAGTATGTTCATTATGTTTCTTTCCTCTTGATCTTAAGCCCAAAAAGTGTACAGAAGTGTGTCTTTTACTCACGTCTTCTCTTGGGAATTGTTTGTGTAGTGCAAATGTGTGACCCTCCCCTCCGCCTCAGATTGATGCACAGCACCATATTGCCCCCTAACGGGACTGAGCCGTGTAAAAAGTGTGCACATACATCACAAAGACTGCACTGATAAAAGTCATTCTTAAGCACTCTTGCATTAATGCCTCCTCCCCCGCTTTCTCCTCTCTTTGCAGAGTCTGCCCCCGTGGCTTTGATTCCGAACGAACAGCAGCTGGCCAGACTCACTGACTACGTGGCCTTCCTTGAAAACTGATAAACTCTCCCGCTCAACGCCGCCTCCCCAGCAGCCCTCCGCGAGGATCCAGGCCAAGCCGGGGAAAATCCTGAGCCCGGGCCGTCCAGCGCACTCCCCCGCCTCGCCCCCTCACCAGGAGAATGGAAAATATGATGTCCGTCGAGCGGGAACCGGCCCGGCACCAGATGTCTGCAGAAAGGAAGCCGGATTGTCCCAGTTTCTGCTCCCCAGCAGCATCAGCTTTCCGTTGGACTTTAGAAACAGGCCATGCGCTGCAGGCTTGCACCCCTCACAACCAATCAGAATCTCAAGCCTGTCCCCTGTATGGTCCCTTTGTGCCCACATTTCATTTCGCAGGAGAGGTTGAGTCTGGCGTGGGGTGTTCGATGCGTCAAAATGTCTTGCCTTCAGTAAATCCCACATAAAAACCCGTGGCCCTTCATCCTTCCTTCTCTGTAATGGTCTCTATTTTTAATGCCGACAAAATTATCACAAGAGCACAACATGTGCCCTCCTCATGAATACTAGGTGTGTGTGACGCGCGCTCGCATGTGTGCACTAGCAGTGTCTCGGGGTAGCCGCTAGATGTATTCTTTATCCATAAAGCACAACCACAATGGTCTACTTTCTCCCCGCCCATCTCTTGAAACACCTTCCATTTTGGTGGCCGGTAGACCGAGCCAGTGTCGCCTAGATCAGTGCGGTGAATCCCATTTTAATTTACTAGAGGTTGTGTCGCTTTATTTTGATTCTAGAAATTTGAGACACTGGATCCCTTGGTTTTTGAGTAGCTCTGGCTGTGAAACACCTGTCCTGATTCTTCCTCTCTGAAGTTTCCGCCAAATTTCACTCCTTCCTCCTGGCAGAAATCATGAAAAGGGACTAATATTTATTGACTTCTCAAACATTCAATCAGTCCCAAACCAACCTTACTCAACTGTAGATTGGATTACAATATATTTACTCCGAGCGCCGACTTTGAAGTCTGATTGTTGTTGTCTGTGCACCTCTTTTATTTTTCTTTGTTTTGGTTAATCCTAATTGTTTTCTTCCAAAATCCAAATTATTTGTGGCTATATGCAGAGCCTTAAAACACAGCATTACCCAAAGCAACTTCTAACAATGCAAACTGTACAGATTTTTCCACGGAATCTTTCTAATAATGCTGAGACAAGAAAAGCTGCAAACGGCCTACCATGTTCCTCAAATCCTGATCTGTGTTTTTATTTCCTCTCCCTGCTGTATCTCAAAATGTGAGGTTCTCAGGAAGTTGAGTGTTGCTCTGGCATGGAGTTTTATCCCAAGATCAGGGCTTAATGTGTGCGTCTGTTTGCAGATGGTTTCCACTGATTTTTAAAGAAAATAACTCCTCAGACTGACCAGAGAATGAGACACAGAAGCAGAAAAGGGAGGTATGGAGGAGGAGAAAGATAGGGAATCTGTGATAGAGACGAAGAAGGGAAGATAAAGTTACCTGTAAAAGTGACCTAAAAAGACAGAGTGCAAGGTGACAGAAGAATGGAGTTTGAGGTACAATCTAGACCACCTAGACAATCATTAGCCGAGCATTCAGCACCCCGGCAGCTGGTTTTTAAGAAAAACTTTTGGACTCGCACTTGTGTGTGTGTGGGTTTTTAAAAATATATATTGAGCACTGCCTAGGACTTTGTTGGCAGAAGGGCAAACAGGACTGCAACCCAGGGGTAAGCTTTTTTAGGCTTGCAAAGTTCTTGATAGTTTCCTCTGGAATTCCTTCCTCAAATGGCGGAATAGGGGTTAACGTTTTATTAGTATTCATCAACTCTTTGCAGGGAAAATTGAAAGTCACAATACATGCTTACTTGGGGGACGTAAGCACATCAGAAATGAGTATACCCGTTTAGAGACCAAGTTGGCAGTCGTGAGACCTCAAGTGGGAATGGCAAACTCATATGATAACATAACCTAGCATGTGTATTTGTAAAGCGTACCAACTCAGTGGTACTCATTTTATTGAACTCAGAAGGACGAAAGGCTGAGCGGATCGTCCATTTGAACCTGTGACCATGAGGTAAAACATAGGCCCCGAGAGTGGACGCATTAGTCCCCTAAGCCACCAGACCCAGCTTAAAATTGTGTTTGGTCATAATATGAACCACTTCTTTGACTGTTCCTTTTACTATAGTCTTTGGGAACCCTTGTTCTTGGTTCATGTCAATTATTCCAGTCTTATATAGTCTTCACGTTCACATTCTAATCGCAGTTGAGTGAGGTTAATGCGAGAAAACTGGTGGGAGTTTTTCAAGGTAGCTGGTGGTGGGGGGGCAGCTGGTGTCCCCTAATAGTGTTCGAGAGGGACAGTAACATGATGGGTCATCTACTGGACTGCTAAGGATACATATATTACGAACAAAACAGTATGGGACTGTTTCCACGCCTGTGCGTGACCCGGGAAACTTGAATATGCCTGTAAAAGTCATTAGAGGTCCTTGAATGGGTTCAATGTTTTTAATTCACAAGAGGGTGAAGCTTCCTGAGCGGTAACTATTCAGTAGCAAGGGGAGAATAGTGAACTTTTGTGAGAATCGAATTAAGCATCTTTGTAATGAGACGGCTGGTTCTTTTCTCATTAACTCTGCTCATCTGGGATATTTCTTCTCCGAGGACTCCTAGAATATTGGTTTCTGTTTGTTTTGAAGAGAAGAGGAGCAACTTGAAGCACCTCAAAGGCTGGGAAAGTGTCATGCCTTGATCCAAGGTCTCGCCTGAACACAAACAACCTTTTGCTGTCCCCTCGCACCAAGTGGTCCTGTTTTCATGGGGTGAACAGCGGGACCAGGGCATGTAGGCATAGAGCACTTAAGAGGAAAGAAGGTAGGAGGATCCCTTCGCTCAACTTTAACCAAAGATGCCTCCTCTGGCTCGTGGCACGGACCCCATGATGCCATCTTTCGACTCTCACATTGCCCTTGCACAGTGCTACAGTTTGCTAGAGAAGTGTCTGTTGCTGCTACAATTTAGAGAACCCTAAGAGTGAGCATAATTACATAAAGAGGAGCACATCGCTATCATAGTTTCAGGTTTACAAAAAAATCACTGCTAGAGGCCTAGCAGTGGTATGTAGTGGAGTATAGAGTTTCTTCATGATTTAGAAATGGTGGTACAAAGGGCATTCGATTCAGCCGAGATCAGAATGGAGTTTGTACACTTGTGGTGAAGAGAAGTAAACCGTTAACATAGCTTATTTCACAAACTGCTTATAGTCTTCTGGAACCACCAAAGATAATTTGGGGTATCATGCAAAAATGGACCTGGGCAGGAGTTGCCAAAGGTAGATTCATCTGGATGAGGGTATGCATCGGGTGGGTTTAAAGACATGACATATCCATAGCCGAAGGAAGAAAGCAGGAACACACATTTTTGAGCCTGCTAGCCAGCTTTATCGGAGCTTCCACCAAACTATTACCTGGTCATGCAAATGCAGCCTATTCCACTTTTGGATCTACTCACAGAGGTATGGCTCTCACTGACTCAAACTTGCTATGTAAGTGACCTGTCCTTATGTGGCAAATTCTGAAATCCCCCCACCTTCAGCCTCATCAGGAGAGGACATTTGTGCTGCAGCACCATTGTTCATGATTGTGTTCAGAGCCATGCCAGGCCAGGTAGACCGAATATAAGACTGCTGCAAATTCCTGTAAACTATCTTGCATTTGCCAGACTTGTTGTGTACATTAAAATTCACTTTTGGACATCAGACTGTGACTAGGGTTATGAAATTGGCTTAGCTGAGAGCTCTAGTTGACATAAGGGCCAAAAGCGAGGTCATAGCTTGCAGTAGGGAAAATAGCTATTAATCATCATTCCCTTGGTGGTGAGCTTGCTAACCAGAAAAGTGCATGCTATGATCAGACCACTCCTAAACAGGGTACTACATGGCCTAGCCGCAAGATGTGAAGAGGCAGTGGAAGCACCCCTTATACGTATTAGACTTCTCATCAATTTTGGTTTACCTTTCCTTGCTGCACCTTACTTCTACCTACACTCCTGTCGCAGATCCATTCCCCCTTCCTGATTGAGGTGGGGTTAGAAGCTTTTAGATTTGTGCTTAATTATTGCATTATTAGATGTGCTTCGAAGGTCTTGGCTTAATTTTTGTGATAAGTTCCATCTTATCAGGTTGCAGTCCTTTTACAGTTCATGTTTGATTATAGTTTTCTATTGTCAGATATTTCCCCCCTGATAATAGATGTTGTAAGAATCATCTGTCTATTTCAAGTGTCCGACTGCATTTGTTTCCTAGTCCCTAGGGTGCTGGGTGTAGAATTTGAGACAGTATGTTTGCCCTTTATAGCTTTCTTAGCTCTTCTTGATAGGGTTGTTGAGTAGTCAAGACCTAGCTCCTGCAAGGTAGGGTACAGGTTGAAACCAGTTCCAGTACAACAGTTGACTGGCATGCACAGAATAAACATCAATTTTCATTGAGATTTATTACTAATAAAGGAATTACTCCAATATCTTGCAATAAGATGTGCTTAAATCGATAAAAACAGTGAACATTGAAGTGTGTAGTAGTAACCTTTCCAGATGTTCATGCAAATGCCCTTAGGTTACGAGTTTTCTCAAATAATAGAATGAGCCAGTTCTATCCTATGACATTTCAGCATTAAGGACCGCTCTGAAGCTATCCCTGGTCCTGAAAATGTTCAACATATGAGTCTACGCTAAATGGCACAAAGTATGCTTTCTAGAAGAGAGCAGCCTGGTGTAGTGATTTAGCCCTCTTGAGTTGTTGAGCTGTGAACGAACACAATTAAAAGAAGCACAAAAACAACATAAGTAAAGTTGGTCAGTTCTCTTCTAGGGGGATCCTCATCATTAGTCATAAGCACTGAAAAGTCCTGCCCCCACAAGGGCATCCCGGAGAACATATATCTGCAGCCTATAGAAAAAAAGAAAAATGGCTTGATTACATTGAGTTTCCATTTTAAGCTGTCCAATACAATAAATCGTTATTAATACACTATGACTATATAAAAAGTTTCACAAACCTTTATTTAGAAGGAAATGTGAGTAATTATTGGGCGATTGGGAAAGCTAGCAAATAGAGGCGGAGCTCAGACGATCAGCTGCCCTAGAGACCCTCCTCTATTTAAAACACATGGCAGGCAACCCACACAGTGGACGCGCGCATTAAGAACTGCAGCGCGACCTGTAAGTGGCTCTGTTCTACTTTGCGTAATAATACTTGGAGAAAGTGTTCTTGCTTTGAAAATCTTTTAATTTCACTGTGCTCGTTTTTAAAATACAAAGTGTTTGTACATCGCTGGCAGCGTGTAATTACCTTTAACATCCACCCCGGTCCACCGCAAGCACTCGGCGTGATTGTTGTGGAGGGTGAAGGGCGGTAACTGTCCTGCTGGTAACTAGCGCGATTGGGCAAGCTAGCAAATAGAGGCGGAGCTCAGACGGTCAGCTGACCTAGAGACCCTCCTCTATTTAAAACACATGGCAGGCAACCCGCGCAGCGGACACGCGCAGCGGTCGCGCCGAAGACCAGCCCGTCTGTGCCCGTCCGTGTCCGACCGGGACCAGGGGCCAGAACCCCTGCCCCTTTCACCCCAGCAAAATAGTGCTCTCGTCTGACCAGCTATGGGCATTCCGACCACCACCTCTGAAAGGTTGCCAAACCCTTACTGCTAAACACACAGGTAATGCAACTTGCAGCAACTGTAAGTTTTCGCTCTTAAACTTCCAGCCGTACCCCCATGAAATCCATAAAAATTATACTACACACATCCCTCACATAATTTCTCACACTGACAATTTTCTATTTTTAAGCTTAAATTGTCGTTCGCTCCCTAAACATAAACTGGACATCTTTAACCTCATCTGAGAAGAACAGCATGATGCCCTATTTTTAACAGAAACATGGCTGCATGACAGCAGTGGCCCAGACATTGCTGCAGCTCTTCCCACCAACTATGCCATCATGCAAAGAGACGGAGCAAAAAAAACTGGAGGTGGTATAGCTATCATTTTTAAAAATCACCTACATTGTAAATTTGATCCCTTAGAGATCCCGAATTGTGAAGCTGCCTCATTTAAATTAACGCTTAATCCTAATTTTACATTATCAGGTATGTTGGTTTATCGTCCACCAGGAAACTCTGCACAGTGGGCCAGTACTTTAACTGACCACTTAACTCCGCTTCACCTAAACTCAACTTTTTTCTCTTATAGGTGATTTAAATCTACACCTAGAGGATCCTTTAAACAATACCTGTACCAACCTCATCGATGACCTTGTAGCCCTGAATATGAAACTCCTTAACTCTGGCCCCACACACATAGCAGGACACTTACTTGACCCGATGTTTTCCACTCTTCATGAGATGACTTGTTCCCCTGCCATCCCTATCTGCTGCTCTGTCCATTTTATATCTAAATTTAGTCTTACTATCTCCAACCCCATTACCTCACCTTTTCTATCCACGATGACTTCGAGCAGAAACTGGAAAAAACCAGACCTTAAACAAAGCCCTATGCTTCTATGTCCCTTCGGATGAACTTAATGCTGAAGCTACTGCTGAGACTACGCAATCTTGGATTTCCAAAGCCATTGAGTTATGTCTTCCTCTATCGCACAGGAAATTTAACAATCATCACCCCCCTGCCCCATAGTTTAATGACTCCCTTAATCTTGAAAAATCTAAATGTAAAGTGTTGGCGCGGAAATGGCGGAAAAATTACATACCTGAGTTAAAATCTATTTACACTAAGGCCAGAAATAACTATCATACCTCGTGTATTAAAGCCAAAGCAGCCTATGTCTCTAAAACTATAACGGAAGCAACCAATCACTCAAAAACACTCTTTGGCATGGTTAAAGAACTGGCAGGAGCTAAAACAGTTGCTACTCCCCGGCCTTTAAACAACAACCAATGCAACAATCTTGCACAATTTTTCAGAGGAAAAATTGAAAAAATATTATGGAAATGACTGTTCCCAATTCCGACAGCGGCTCCCCAACTAACCAAGAGGATATCACCACCCCTTCTGTTTTTACGAACCATCTTGACTGTTGGCCGCTCATAGATATGGATGAACTAAAATCTATTCTTGATAAAATCAAATCAGGATCACCCAATGACCCCTTACCTATCACCATCATTAAACAACTTGACACCCCTTATCTGCAGGTAATTCTTAATACGTTAAATGCCTCACTCTCACAAGCCATCGTACCAGTCCGTTGGAAACATGCAATGGTGACCCCTCTCCTAAAAAAGCCTACGGCGGACCCGGAGGTCCTAGCTAACTACAGACCTATTTCTCTTACCAGCATTCTCCAAAATACTGGAAAGACACGGCCACTCAGTACTTTCACATTTTACTGAAAATAACAACTCTCTTCACCCCTCTCAGTCCGGCTTTTGAACCGGCTACTCTACTGAGACAGCTTTGCTAGGCGTCACAGAGAAACTCCGTCAACTTTTAGATGAAGGCCAGACAGTCGCACTGATTCTATTAGACTTCAGTGCGGCGTTTGACACCATCTCACATAAACGGCTGGTGCACACGCTGAAAAACTTAGGTATAGGTGGTTCGGCCCTAGATTGGATTATTTCCTTCCTGGAGAGTCGTACTTTTCAAATCATGTCAACCACATCCCACTCCCAACATACACTGCACCGCACGGAGTACCCCAAGGTTCGATACTTAGCCCGCTATTATTCAACCTTTATGTCAGACCTCTTGCGGATATAGCTGACCAACGTGGACTAACTCTTTTTACTTACGCCGACGACTCACAAATTATTTTCTCCCTCACTAATTCCAATCCCCTGGCACCCTCTGACCTCAAATTAGGTCTCAGTAATTTTTCCAATTGGATGACGAAGAACCAACTGAAACTTAATGGGGAGAAGACCGAGGTCCTTATTCTGGGCAAACAGAAAGACCTTTAGAAGCTTTCTCATTGGCCCACTCAAATGGTTAATCTCCCAAAACCAATCAGTTACGTACGGAACCTGGGCATCATTATTGACGATGCATTGTCTATGCACCAACATACAGTCAAAGTGACGGCACTCTGTTTCACCATTCTGAAATGGCTGGAAAAAATCATATGGATGTTGCCTGTCTGCACTCAGAAAACTGTAGTTCACGCACTTATCACGTCAAGACTGGATTATGGCAACATTCCCTACCTGGGATCTAATAAAGCCGTGGTCAGGAAACTGCAGCTAATTCAGAACTCAGCTGCAAGGCTACTTTGTAAAATTCCTAAGACCTACAGCATTACTGGGTATCTCCGTGGACTACATTGGCTCAGGGTTGAGAACCGTATCAAGTTCAAAGCCCTGAGCTACATGTTCAAAATAAAGGCCGGCACAGCTCCTCAATACCTTCAATCCCTGGTTCGCCCTTACAAACACTCCAGCTGTCTAAGATCTGAAACACTAGGCAATTTCTGTGTGCCTAGATTCAAAGTTTCTAGAATGGGTGGAAGATCCTTTTCCTTTTTGGGCCCATCCATCTGGAACACACTCCCTTTGAGCTTACGTAAAGAAACAGACTATAGCCGCTTTCGTAGAAACGTTAAAACCTGGCTGTTTGATCAGCGAGATCACCCGCAGGACATGCTAGCCCTAATTTATGCTCGCTCCGGCGCCGGGAAACCCTTTTTGGGTAGCTGTGCGCAATACAAATTCAAAAAATAAATAAATAAATAAATTATTAGCAAGAAGGCTGCAATTCAAAGAATAACAGAGAAAACCAACACTGTGCCTTTACCAATCTCACATTACCGCCTGTATCTCATCATACCTCACAGATGACAGTTGGGTCAGTTCATTATTCCGGCTCCTACTCTTAGGATCCTGAAGCACTGAGCACTGCTGTTATTTGACCGATTTTTAGGAAAATTATTTTCAAAACTTTTACTACTAGCATCATTTAATTGTTCTCAGTACCTAGTGTACAGATAATCTTTTTTTCTGGCAGAAAACATTTATTTTTTTCTGTCAAGAATGCCTTCACTTTTTGTGGAGTACCCTTCCTGTGGGAAGAAGGCAGCTCAGACTCATCCTCACTCAGTTTGTATTGTCTGCCTGTCCGTGTCCCATTGTCCTGACTACTGTCCTCACTGCCATAAGCTATCCAGGTGTACTCTGAAGGACGGAGAAAATCAGGCTTCACGGACTCCAAAAGAGAAGAACAGCTGGTTCATCGAGAGGCCTTGGAGAGCAACATTCTTTCTCCAAAGAGCCCTCTCATACAAAAGA
The DNA here is from genome assembly GCF_964261635.1 of Lissotriton helveticus. Taxonomy (NCBI): domain Eukaryota; kingdom Metazoa; phylum Chordata; class Amphibia; order Caudata; family Salamandridae; genus Lissotriton; species Lissotriton helveticus. The sequence goes on along the minus strand of NC_136061.1, from coordinate 959,615,456 downwards.
ATCCCACAGAGGAAGATCTCATGAGACTCACCAGAGTTATGGCATCAAGAGCTGAGAAAATACCACTATGTTTGACATCGAAGACCTCGTTGAAGGTGGAGTCCGTTCATCATTCGACGAAGCACCGGATGTCAACTCTTACATCGCCGCCACAGTCTCCGTCGACAGACCGAAAATATTATTCCCTGACTTCGAGACATGCATCGCCGTTGTACTCTCCGTTGGCGTTAAGGAGACATTTGTTCAAGTCAAAGTGCTGAACTTCAAGGCCAGCAGAAAAGGAACGACCGACGTCAAAGGAGAAGCACTCGAGGTCACAAATCTCAGACGTCGAGAGACAGACTTTCACTACCTTATGCTATGGGTAGGCCATGCCTGGTGAGGACAGAAGTTCAAATTTTGCCCACAGATTCGGATGAATCAAGGCCCCGTTCTCTATCCAGATGGTCTCCATTGAACATTTTACCACACTGGTTGGAAAGTTTACAAAAAAAGACCTGTGCCTCATACCTTGGACTCAGACTATTCAAGAACATACTCTCCTGCGAGAGTCCCGCTACATACACCATCACCTAAAAGGACACCTTCTCCTAGGTTCTCGCTAAGCACACCATCTGTACCACCTATGATGTCTTTGGAGTCTGTAAGGAGCCCGCACCTTCCTCATACGCATACATCTCACATATCAAGAAGTCCTCTGTATCATCGCTCTAGATAAAAGGCAACATCTATAACTAGATCCACCTCAAGATCCAGGAGATCTACTGGTTCTACATCCTAGCATAGCAGGAGAGCACACCCTCCTAGGCCACCACTTCTTGTTCTTTTGTCTGGGAATATTCTCCTACTATTATGAACACACCTCCTGTCAGTGTCCCCACTGGATTATCCATTGACTTTTAATGCTTTCCTTATCAGGGGTGCATCCAAACTCAACAATTACATCCTAACTACTACTTCTACTTCATTGGTCATTTTTGAGACTCTGCATTATAGAGCAGTTGTAAGATCACTACTTCCACTGGTTCCGGGACTCTTGGAGCCTGCCATGCAGTTATTTTTGACTCCAGCATCCTTAAAATCTGCTCCACCCCGGCTCCTTCAAAAATATAAAGCTCCTGAATGGAAAGCTCAACCACCCCTTTAAAAAAAAAATTTAAGAGCTGGTCCTCCTCTGGACTCAGTCACAGTGGCTGCTGCATGTAATGCACATTCTGTGGATGCTTCATCTTCAGTACCTCCAGACAAGGAGAGCAGACAGATAGACTCAATTGGTAAAAAGATGTGCAGGACATTTGCGTCTTACATGAAGGTAGCAAATGTTTCTGCTTTGCTAGGAAGATCTGACCAATCTGGGTGTGACTCACTCAACAGATTTTCCAACACGTTGCCTAAGGAGGATCGTCAGAATTTCCAGAAAATTCTGAACGAAGGTGGCTGGGTATCCAACCTTATCCAGTATTGGGGTATCTTTCATAGATTCACATGCCTGAATCATTCCCCGTAGCTGAGGCGGGAGTCCCACGGTATATAAAAAAGCAGTGCCAAAAGTAAATTATAGTAGTAGGCCCTAAATACAGGCCTGAGGCCTAGATTGCAGTAGCCTATCTACCTCATTATGCTGAAAAGACCCAAGTCTTTGTCACCGCTAATCAGCTGTCAGCACTCTCTAGAACCCTCTCTGCCGAGCCAGTTCTCAGATTTTCACCGCACGTCGAAAAGAGAGTCCATGTTGATGATCAACATAAGGACTGTGTATATTGCCTCTATCCTTCTCATGAGGCCCAAAATTGTAAGATGTGCCGTACCTTCCCTTCTAAAACCTTGAGGGATAGGGAGGCTAGAGTCTTGTTATGGCTCAAATCTTCTAAGGATGATGACGATGGAGCTTCAAGTAAAAGAATGAGATCTCAGGAAAGAACATCAAGTGAGGGGAGAAAACATTTTAAAACCTCCCTCTCCACTCCTGGCTCTACTCAAAGGTCTCCTCCAGCTTCTTCAGGACCTTCTATCCTTAAGGATCCTAAGAAGCATAAAACCGTGAGTAAGACTTGCTCTGTCTCTTCAGCTTTCACTACAATTACATCTTCAGTTCCTTCGTCAACGGCTACTATATCTACTACTGCTATTATCTCTCCAATCCTGTCAAGTAGGATTTCTATCGTCACAAAAAAGACCATCATCGACGAGTCGTCTTCGAGAACCTCGTCGTCAAAGCATTCATCGAAGAAAACACCGTAGATGACAGCTTCGTCGTCGACGAAATCATCATCTATGTCGTCGACGACTGCCCCGTCGACTAAGTAATCAAGTCCGTCGACGACGACCCCGTCGACGACTATCCCGGTGACGACGCCTCCGTCGATGACAGTCCCGACGACGATGACCCAGTCGACGACGAGCCCGTCGACGATGCATCCGTCGACGTCGAGTCCTCCGTCAACCATGCCTCCGTTGACGTCGAGTCCGTCGACGACGAAAAAGAAGAGTCCAGTACCATCCACAGCATTGGCAACGATTTCAACGGCATCTATGCCAGCAATGCAGGCATTTTCAACTCCTATTATCTCCAAGAGCTTCCAAATTCGCTCTTTCCAGAGACAGGAGTACTCATATATTTCGCTACTCACACCTTTTCACCTCCTCGATACTTATGATCCGGACGAGGAAGGAGACTATGAGGATGATGACAATGAGGGAGCCTTTGGAGTAGCCCGCCATTCTTCTGACTTAGTTATAAAATGTCAAGATGACGATGAGGAGGATTACGTTGCACACCTGCTATCAAGATTACATTATGGTTCCTCATCATGCAAGTTATCCAAGGGCAGCAGAGACAAGTCGCATACCTCCTACCCTCATTCAAGACCTGCAAGCCATGTTAGCTGACTATAGACAGTGTTTTCCACCGCAACAGGTCATCCCACCACCGGTTTCTGCAGCAGGAACAGACCCAGTACCTCGGCCTCAACCTTCAGCGCCCAGGTCTCCAATCATAGACCAGCCTGCACCACCTCCTCGTACCCCTGATACGTCCTCGGACGACGAAGTCGAGGAAGGAGAGCTTCATGAGAATCCGCCTGCTTCCGTGCCGGCAGGATTGCCAAGGATCGATAAGAAGTACCGAGCTACATCGAACAGTCCATCTTGCCTAGTGGGTCACCCGAGACCAGACTCGGTTATTTCTCAGGCGGCGCAGCAGCGCTCAAAAAATCCAGCTACGCCCATCACTACTCCTCCGGATAAGGAAGGGTGTCGACTTGACCTTATTGGGAAGAAATTCTCAACCATGGCGGCAGCTTCTATCCGAGCAGCTAATTCGCTGGCGATCATAGGGCGCTATGATCGCCAAATGTGGTCGGACATGTCAACTTTCATTGATTTAATACCAGAAGACCACAGAGCAGAAGCCCGGAAGATCGTGACAGAGGGAGAACGCGCAGCCTCAGAAACTATCCACTGTGCCTTGGATATTGCCAACACAAATTTCAGGCAATTGGCTGGAGCGGCTGTACTCAGGCGCCAAGGTTGGCTAAAAGCCACCACCTTCAGACCAGAGGTTCAATTAAAGGTACTAGATATGGCCTATGACGGCGAGTCTCTATTTGGCAAACACACTGACGATGCCCTACAAACGATCAAGACGGACACCGATACCGCTAGATCACTTGGTTCCCTGCAATTTAAACGAGGTTCTTACAGAGGCGCTAGAGGACGTGGCTACTCTTCTAGAGGAGATTACCATCAGCAGGGCAGACAATACCAATCCCACTACCGTCAAGATTATAATTCATTTTACCGTCAATCGAACACAGCGGGTTTCTCTCGCCAAGGGGGCCGCAGACGCTCCAACAATCAAGGGCGAGATACTCGCAAGAACAAGTGAGTTCAACCGGGCGCCATCCGCATCCTTATCCCTTCCCGTGGGCGCGAAGATATCTATGTTCCATCAACAGTGGCAAAAAATTACCACCGATCAATGGGTGTTAGATTTGGTACAACATGGTCACACCCTGGAATTCGTTACCAAACCGCCAACTGTTCCGCCCAAGGGACCCCCTCCCCCCCGTCTTCACTTATTGTTCAAGGAGGTTCAAACAATGCTCCTCAAGAATGCCATAGAAAAAGTCCTGTTTCAACAAAGAGGACAAGGGTTCTATTCCAGATTCTTCCTTATAAAAAAGATTTCGGGAGAATGGCGGCCAATTTTAGATCTGCGCAGCTTCAACAAATTCCTCAAGAAGCAGGGCTTTTGCATGGTCACTCTATCAGAAATCCTAAACTGCCTGAACGAAGGAGATTTTTTAGCTTCCTTAGACATGGAGGACGCATACTTCCACATCCCCATCCATCCCAAACACCGCAAATATCTCAGATTCAATGTGGCTGGTGCCCATTATCAATTCAAAGTACTACAGTTCGGCCTCAAGTCGGCACCAAGAAAATTCACAAAGTGCCTGGCCCCGGTAGCAGCAACTCTACGTTCTTGGGGAATCCAAGTGTTCCTGTACTTGGATGATTGGTTACTCAAGGGCCCTTCAACAAACAGTGTACAGGACGCCATGACAAGCTGTTGTGCTCTCCTTGCTTCTCTGGGTCTGACTATAAATCTAAGCAAATCCCAACTGCAACCAAGACAAGTCCTACCCTTTTTAGGGGAACACCTGGACACAATACAATGCAAAGCGTTCCTATCACAGGAGAGACAACTCCGCTTGCAGCAATTGGCAATTCAAATCTCAAAAAGGTCACTTTCGGTCCGACTCTTTGCTTCCCTTCTGAGAATGTGTTCGTCAGCCATAAATCTCATCCCATTGGCACGCCTCAAGATGCGACCTCTGCAGGAAGAGCTGCATCCTCAATGGAAGCAGGCAACAGGTTCCTTCGAGGACATTATCACGGTCACGCCGCGCATGGTAAATGCTCTGCGGTGGTGGTCACAGCTGCACAATCTAAAGCAGGGACTTTCATTCATACAGACGCCTCCAGACTTCATACTTACAACAGATGCATCCATGGAGGGATGGGAAGGCCATCTCCAAGATCTGCAAGTCCAGGGCAGGTGGACTCAAGATTACAGACAGAAGCACATCAACAGTCTATAGTTGAGGGCCATCTCTTTGCAAGCCTTTCTCCCCAGAATAACGGGATCGTCAGTGTTGGTACGGACGGACAATACCACCAGCATGTTCTATGTGAACAAACTAGGAGGAACAAGATCTATGACGCTGTCGCAGGAAGCTCAAGAGTTATAGGACTGGGTTACACTCCACAACATAACTCTGAGTGGAACATGTCAAAGGCCTCCAGAATACACTGGCAGACAAGCTCAGCAGATCCCTGTCAGACTGCCACGAGTGCCACGAGTGGGAGTTAGATCAAACTCAATTGCGCAAAGTCTTTCAGATTTGGGGCAAACCACAGTTGGATTTGTTCGCAACACAACCGAACAAAAAATGCCAGTTTTACGCCAGCAGATTCCCTCAACAGGGGTCAAGAGGGAATGCCCTGTCCATGCGATGGTCAGAGATGTATGCTTACGCTTTTCCCCCGATTTCAGTTGATACCGAGGGTATTGCACAAGATGAAGTGCGAGAGTTGCCACTTGATACTAATTGCTCCAAGATGGCCACGCCAATATTGGTTTCAAGAGCTCATGTTGTTGTCTCAGGATCAGCCAATTCGCCTCTTTCCATCTCCAACACTACTATCACGGAACGAGGGACAGATTCTTCACCCAGATCCTCAATCTCTAAAATTGCAAGCATGGCTCCTGATTTCCTAGAGTTTAAGCACCTTCAAATTCCGCAAGACTGCAGAGATATTTTAAGGAGATCTCGAGCTCAAAGTACTGTGAAAACTTACCGGCTGAAATGGAAAAGGTTCTGTTCCTGGTGTGCATCCAACAATGTCCACCCGATTTAACGCACCAGCAGAAGAAGTTCTTCCTTACCTACCACACTTGGCTCGCTCTGGCCTTTCCTTTTCATCAATAAAGGTTCACCTGGTGGCCCTGTCCAGATTCAGGAAAATGTCCAACATTCCTTCTCTATGTCCGTCATCCCTAATTAAACAGTTCATGAGAGGACTCTTCCGAGCGTATCCTCCAATTAGACATCCCCCACCAGAGTGGGAACTCGATACAGTTCGTTCACAACTTATGAAGCACTCATTCGAGCCTATTCATAAGTCTGAAACCAAGTACCTTACGTGGGAAGTTGCCTTACTCCTAGCCTTGACATCAGCTAGAAGAGTGAGTGAGATACAAGCGTTCACCATAAAAGAACCCTTCCTACATTTATCACAGGATTGCATTACTCTCAGAACGAACCCTTCATTTATACCTAAGTTCCATTTAACCGCTACCGCGTTTTCCCGCTGTGCGCTGGAATTTCAAAAATGCGCTGTTTATGACAAAGCCAGCTCGTCATCCGCGTAGCGCAGGTAACGCCCATGACGAGCTGGCTTTGTCATTAGCGCAGAAGGGGTTAAATGAACCAGTTAAACTGAAAGTCTTCTTTCCAAACCCGACTGCGCTGGCAGAAAAGACACTGCATTCCTTAGATATCAAAAGATGTCTGAAATTCTACTTAGAGGACAAAGAACTTCAGAAAATCTGATCAACTGTTTGTAGCTTATGGACAGACCACGTTGGCAACAGCTGTTACCAAGGCTACGATCTCCAGATGGATAGCCTCAGCAATCCAGTTCTGCCATACCAAAGCAAACAGACCTCTTACGAGGAATGTCAAGGCACATTCTACGTGGACTGTTGCAGCATCTACAGCGTTGTTCGCAGGGGTGAAGTCAAGTCAGCGAGATGCAGCAGTTGGTCAAGCCGTCTTACGACACCTGTTTGTTTAAAGAAAATCTCAGGTACAGATATTTGATTTTGTCATACATGTTATTTTATAAAGGAGGTTATTTTATTAAGATTGCAAACATATTCATGTGATTTATATATATGCTAATGTTTCAAATGCATTTTTTAAAACTTTTGTTTCTCTTTGTCTATGACAATAATATGTAGAACATTTGTGAATAGGTTGATGATGGTTTAATGGGGCTGTTTCAGTACAAGTCTCCCACCATCCTCAACCGACTATCACTTGGTTACTGCTTGCTATTCTGATTCAGGCATGCGAATCTATGAAAGATAGCCCAATACTGGATAAGAAAACAAGGTTCGAGGCATGTGGGCTGCTAAATTCATATCTTAGCATTAGATCGCCGCCTAGTGTTGGGCTCGGATGATTGCACATTGTTGTCCTGGAAGAGTCTTCGAAGTATCCTGAGATAGGTGGCTCCTCCCCTGGACTACAGTGCGCATGGGCATCGGCTCCATCCCCAGATTGTTTTTTTCCGCCATTGGGTTCGGATGTGGTCTCGACGTCTTACTGTCGGAACCAAGTAAAACTAACTTTTAGCGGCCAAAAGGCCTCGATTTCATTGCGTCGGTATTGTCTGCGCACGGTCTCGAGTCTTCCGTCTCTTGGAGCCGGAATAAGCGGAGTTTTCTTCGCTCTCTGAACTTTGAGGCCTTCTCATCGCGACACGACTGCAAGCCTTTTCGGACATGGAGCGGAGCCCGTTTAAGTACTGCCCGCTCTGTGGGTCTGAGTACCCACACATCGATCTACACCCCGTCTGTAACAAGTGCCTTTCGCCTGACCACGACGACGGAAAGTGCAAATTGTGTGCGCAGTTCCGCTCCAAGTAAACTCTCAAGCTTCGGCGCGCGGTGCGCTTGGAAGCTAAGCAAGCGGCCCCGGATCCGGAGAACATCTTCGGCGACCAGGACGAAGAGGTCCAGGGTCACCATCTACAAATCTCCCCACCAGAGACGGAGGTCGAGGCGGATCCGGGAGACGACGACGGAGTCGCGGGTCAAGGCCTTGAATACGTCGAAGAGGTAGGAGACGACGATGAGATTTATGGGGCCGCGGCAGACAGCTCGGGGGACGAGCTCTGCCCCGAAGGTTACGAAGATACCGACCGGGACACGGGATCGCCTGTCGGCCTTACCCAAGACCCGTTGCCGCAAGCCACAGCCCCGCCTTCGGGCCCGGCTACGGACTCACTTGCTGAGCAGACTGTTTCGAAAACGAAACTGAAACCATCGGGATCGACGACACCTAAAATGGCCGACCCGAAAACGAAACCGAAACTTAAGGACTCGAGCGTCCCGAAGATGGCTGCCGTGCCGGTGAAAAAGACGGTGCCCGCTACCCCATCGGCTCCGTCGACCTCCGGTCCGCAGAAGCCGAAGAAATCCGTCGATTCCGATGCTGCAAAATCGAAACCGACGCCTAAGGAGGGGTCCTCCGAGAAAGATGGTCGGCACGGGTCAGCGGCTCCGACGCCGTCCAAGCCCGCCAAAGTCGGCTCCAAGGAGGCTACGCACAAGAAGTCTGCGCCCCGGAATCAGGAATCGGAGGCGGTGAAGGCGGGTTCCGCGCCCAAAGCGCACAAGGCCCACAAGGACGTCGGATCCGAGGGACCGATCAGACCATCCTCGTCAGCGACGAAACCCACTGTGAGTGAGACGTCCCTCATCGCTGACTCACTGCAAAGAATCAGAGAGAAAGCCTTTGCCCCGTCGGCTCCGATACCATCGCCGCAGCCGCAAAAGGACACTCCAGCAAAGCCTTCTGGAAAACTTCTCTTTCTTTTGCCACCTAAGGAGGCGCCGAAAGCGTTTTCAACCAAACCGGCTCCGAAACAAGTTTCTTCGCCGGCTGGCCCGCTTCCACGTCGGGTACTCGAATCAGAAGACGATTCAGAGCATTTCATCGACGCTGACACAGGCAAGCTGACCCTCTATAAGAGGAAAATCACTTCGGAGCCAGTGGACTCCTATGTCATCCCACTGAAAAAGAAGAGGGTGCCCCTTGACGCCTCAGGCCTCACGGAGCCAATCCAGCCTCCTCCAAGACGGAGCCCTACTCCCTCCCCAGAACACTCTGCGGGTGAGGGGTATGATGAGGACGAGCAGTACAATTTCCCTATCGATGAACCTGATGCACAACCGGATTCATACGATGACACTGGTGACCAGAACACCCAGGGTGTGGGGCAGGACCCGCAGCTCTTTAATGCACGTGCATCCCCGACTGAGGACTCAGCAGGCTTTCATGCACTACTTGAAAGGGCGGCAGCCAATCATGATGTGGACATGCATGCCGACCCGGTTGAGGAAGACTTCCTTTTCGACACCTTTTCAGTCTCTGAAAGGACAGTAAAGACACTTCCTATGCTAAAAGGAGTCCTCAAACGTGCTGGGGACATTTTTAAGGAGCCTACAAGGGCGAGAGTGGTCAACCCTCGCATTGAAAAGAAGTACAGGCCTGCACCTGCGGACCCCGCCTACATCCGGGGACAATTGCCACTGGACTCTCTTGTGGTCGCCAATGCCAGGAAGCGTGCCAACTCCCAGACAACGGGTGAAGCTCCTCCCCCGGATAAGGAGTCCAAAGTGCTAGAGGCAGGGGGCAAAAGAGTAGCTGCACAGGCATCAAACTTTTGGCGCATCGCCAATACACAGGCGCTCTTGGCGCGTTACGATAGGGCACACTACGACACCCTAGAACAGGTTGTACAACACCTGCCTCCACAGTTGCAAGAAGCTACACAACTGCTCATTAACGAAGGAAAGCTAATCTCAAACTCAGCCATCAAGTGTGCGCTTGACGCTGCAGATACAGCTGCTAGGGCTGTCAACACTAGCGTTATGCTGAGACGACAGGCGTGGCTACGCATCTCAGGCTTTAAACCGGATATTCAGACTACAATTCTTAATCAACCGGTCAATCCTGATAGTCTGTTTGGTCCAGATGTTGACACCACCCTAGAGAAAATAAAAAAGGACACGGAAACTGCTAAATCCATGGGGGCCCTGCAGTCTCAACAGTTTCGTGGCAGCAATTTTCGTCGCTCAGGTGCACGTGGGGTCACCAGAGGACAGATGGGTCAACAATCCCAGTTCTCAAAAGGTGGAGCGCAATCCTCGTTCACGAAACAGAACAAGGGAGGTTATAGGAATAACAGCAACAGAGGTCGCGGCAGAGGAAATAACAACCCCCGCTCCTCTACTCCAAGCAAACAGTGACTCTCTGTCACTGCCCCCCGACCACCTAACACCTGTCGGGGGGAGACTGCAGCAGTTCCTGCCCGTCTGGAAAAACATCATCACAGACAGGTGGGTGAGACAACTAGTCCAGTATGGTTATTGCCTAGAGTTGAAGTCCACTCCACCCAACATCCCGCCAAGGCAAAGGCCTATGTCCGCAGAGCACTTGCTCTTATTGCAGCAGGAGGTAGTGGTGATGCTGCAAAAGGGAGCAATCGAGCAAGTGCCGGTGGGAGAGGAAGGCACAGGGGTATATTCCCTGTACTTCCTTATTCCAAAGAAGGACGGATCTCTCAGACCCATTCTAGATCTACGCCCCCTCAACCTGTACATACTATCGGAACATTTCCACATGCTTACACTGCAACAGATTCTTCCCTTGCTAAACCAAGGAGATTTCTTAGCAACCTTAGATCTCAAGGATGCGTATTTCCACATTCCACTACACCCGTCACACAGGAAATACCTCAGGTTCACTATTCAAGGCAGGCACTACCAGTTCAAGGTCCTACCCTTCGGAGTCACAACAGCCCCGAGGGTGTTCACCAAGTGTCTGGCGACAGTAGCGGCGCACCTCAGGAGGCAGAACATCCATGTCTACCCCTACCTAGACGACTGGCTCGTACAAGCCAAGTCAGAGCAGCAGTGCGCCGCGGACATGTCAACTACGATTCACCTTCTTCACGATCTGGGTTTCTCCCTAAACTACCCAAAATCGCATCTTCAGCCGGCACATGTCCGGCAGTTCCTAGGTGCAACGATCAACACCCTGACGGCCATGGCTCAGCCAAACCAAGTCAGGATAGACAGCATGCAGGCCCTGATCCAAAGGTTCAGGCCACAACACTCGCTTCCAGCGAGAGTGTTCATGCAGTTGATAGGCATGATGGCCTCCTGCATCTTCATAGTCCCTCACGCACGGCTACACATGCGCCCGCTCCAGGAGTGCTTAGCGAATCAGTGGACACAGGCTCGTGGACAATTGACAGACCTAGTGTTGGTTACCAGTCGGGCATACGACTCTCTGCATTGGTGGACTCCACACAACCTTTGCAAGGGCCGACTGTTCCAAGAGCCTGTGCCACAGATTATCCTGACAACGGACGCATCTCTCCAGGGATGGGGAGCTCATCTGCTCACTTACACAGTGCAGGGACTATGGACGACGCAGCAACAGAAGATGCACATCAACTATCTGGAACTGATGGCAATCTTCATGGCGCTCAAGTCCTTCAATGTACATCTGTGCAACAAGGTAGTGTTAGTCCGGACGGACAACATGACCGCGATGTACTACATTCAAAAGCAGGGAGGCACCCACTCGCCACAGCTGTCTCATCTGGCTCAGAGCATGTGGAAGTGGGCCATTCAGAGGAACATTTTCCTCATGGCAGAACACCTCCCAGGAAAGGACAATCAGATGGCGGATCTGCTCAGCAGGTACAGCCATCAAATGCACGAGTGGGAGTTACACCCATCTGTCCTCCACCCGTACTTCCAGCAGTGGGGTCATCCGGAGATAGACCTGTTTGCCACAAAAGAGAACGCAAAATGCCAACACTTTGCCGCCAGGTTCCCTCACCCACAGTCGCAGGGGAATGCGATATGGATGAACTGGTCAGGCAAATTTGCGTACGCTTTTCCGCCAGCCCCTCTAATACCGCTGGTCGCAAGAAAGCTAAGGCAGCACAAGATGACTCTCATCCTAGTTGCTCCAACGTGGGCGCGCCAAGCATGGTATGCCACGTTCCTCGAACTCTCAGTGGTGCCACATCAAAGACTGCGTCTCACGCCCAGTCTTTTGACGCAGAACCATGGAGAGATTCAGCATCCAGATCCGCAACAGCTCAACCTGGCGATCTGGCTCCTGAGGTCCTAGAGTTTGGGTACCTTAACCTGCCTCCAGAATGCATGAGCATCATCAAGGAGGCGAGGAAACCAACTACTAGAGCATGCTATGCTGCGAAGTGGAGGCGTTTTGTCATCTACTGTACAGCCAATGACATCAACCCGCTTGATGCATCTATCCCCAACATCATCTGCTATCTGTTGCATCTTTACAAGTGCAATCTGGCGTACACTTCCATTCGGATACATCTATCCGCCATAGCGGCTTATCTTCAGAACAGGCAGCACCTCTCTGTCTTCAGAGTGCCCGCCATTAAAGCCTTCCTTGAAGGTCTGAAAAGAGTCATTCCCCCAAGGACACCGCCAGCTCCAGTGTGGAACCTCAATGTCGTCCTCACCAGACTGATGGGACCACCATTTGAGCCACTGCACTCGTGTGAACTCCAGTTCCTTACGTGGAAAGTAGCTTTCCTTATAGCTATTAAGTCTCTGAGGCGTGTCAGTGAGCTGCAGGCGCTCACAATCCAAGAGCCATTCATTCAAATTCATCCAAATAGGGTAGTGCTACGCACTAACCCCAAATTCCTTCCAAAGGTGGTGTCACAGTTTCATCTAAACCAAACTATTGACTTACCAGCATTCTTTCAAAACCCGCAAACGGTGGCGGAAAGAATGCTCCATACCTTAGATGTACGGAGGGCGTTGATGTACTACATAGACAGAACACAACCCTTTAGAAAGACAAAACAACTCTTTGTTGCCTTCGCACCACAACACAAAGGCAACCCAATTTCCAAAGCAGGGATAGCCAGGTGGATTGTTAAGTGCATCCAGATATGTTATCAAAAAGCCAAGCGCACTTTAACGATACCCCCCAGAGCGCACTCCACACGCAAACTGGGGGCATCCATGGCTTTCCTAGGGAACATTCCTTTAGAGGATATTTGCAGAGCAGCCACGTGGGTCACACCACATACCTTCACAAAACACTACTGTGTTGATGTGCATTCCAAGCAGCAAGCAGCTGTAGGACAGGCTGTTCTCAAGACACTTTTTCAGGTTTCTGCAGCTGGCACGGGCAACCGCCGCTGATGGAGGGACTGCTATGTATTCTATGCTAAGATATGGATTTAGCAGCCCACATGCCTCGAACTGAATATGCTACTTACCAGTATGCATCTGTTCTTGGCATGTAGGGCTGCTAACATTCATATCGCCCACCCTCCTCCCCGGTGCCTGTCGCAGCTGCAGATATACTATTGTATTTATTCATTAGCATGGACATCCTTTACACTTTTCACTCCATCTTCTGCCACAATGGCGAAAAACAATCTGGGGATGGAGCCGATGCCCATGCGCACTGTAGTCCAGGGGAGGAGCCACCTATCTCAGGATACTTCGAAGACTCTTCCAGGACAACAATGTGCAATCATCCGAGCCCAACACTAGGCGGCGATCTAATGCTAAGATATGAATGTTAGCAGCCCTACATGCCAAGAACAGATGCATACTGGTAAGTAGCATATTCATTACTTACCTGTAACTTCAGTTATCCAGTATTGGTATCTTTCATAGATTCACATGCCCCCAGCCTCCTCCCCGGAGAGTCAGTTCTCTAGAATTGGGATACGTATTCCCCACTTGTGCTAACGAAAATCTGAGGAGAACTGGCTCTGCAGAGAGGTTCTAGAGGGTGCTGACAGCTGATTGGCAGTGACGAAGACTTGGGTCTTTTCAACATAATGAGGTAGATAGGCTACTGCAATCTAGGCCTCAGGCCTGTATTTAGGGCCTACTACTATAATTTACTTTTGGCACTGCTTTTTTTTATATACCGTAGGACTCCCGCCTCGGCGACGGGGAATGATTCAGGCATGTGAATCTATGGAAGATACCAATACTGGATAACTGAAGTTACAGGTAAGTAGCTTGTTTTCATATCATAAGTGCAGCAGCGAATGCATTGGATCTAGTTGCACATGGTAATTCTCACAGCATCCGAGCGATGAGGGCTTCCTGTCTACGACTCACTGACTTGAAACCAGCGGCACAGCACAGAATAATGAGCCTGCCGTTCTTGGGTAATACCCTGTTTGGTGCTCACGCGAATGAAGAAATGTCCAGAATGAAGACCGAAATCGACACACTAAAAGCTGTTGGCCAAGAAGAAAAATGTATTCAGTTAACGATACAGAACCTATGACAGGTGTGTTTTTCGGCAGAGGGTTCAAACCTCTCACTGGACTCCACAGCATCACCAGCAGCAAGCAAGGCAACACTAACGTCCTTGCAGGCCATATAGAGGAAGAAGATCAAAACAACAGCCTGCATCCACAGGAAAAGCTCTTGCAAAGCAATGAGTCCTCACTTCCCCCTTCTCCGTTACCTGCTCCGGTGGGGGGAAGCATCAATCATCTGAAAGAGTGGCGCTTAATAACAAAAGACAAATGGGTCTTGAATATTGTTCAGAATGGTTATTCTCTTCGATTCAAGTAGCCTCCTGTCCCACCTTTAAAAACATCATAGTTTCAACAGGACATCTTACAGAAGGAGGTCAACCTTCTGTTACAAAAACAAGCTTTAGAGAAGGTTCCATGTCACCACAAGGAACTGGGGATTTAATTTCACTATTTTCTAGTAAAACAGAAAGGACCGAAAAAGCAATTCTGATCCATGTTAGATCATTGAGTAGGTGTAATTGTTTATTGTTCGAGTACTTAAAATCATGACTATTTAAAAACCGACAAAAAAAATTAAAATTTCATCTTAAATGCAACAAAAGGTTAAAATTGTTAAAAAAAATACAGTGGTGTAAAATATATATATTTGTATATATAAATAATGATTAGATTTTTTTTTTTAGGCAAGAAGCTGCTAAAGTGTGTTTAAATCATAATGACCTTGTTGATGAGTGTAAAACCCACCCCCAGCTTTCAGTAAAACATGCAAAGGCTCCACCAGTAAGAGTCTTGGGAGTTTTATAGGGGGCGCTGGAGTCCCAGATCAGTCATGGATTTGAAGATTGTGGCGATGGTTCCTGCAAACCTACGGAGTAAGGTTTTTTTTGCAGTTTGGAAAACAAATTTTGTAAACTTAACATTGAGCATTGTGTTGTTGGGGTTCATTGCTGATATAATGGCTTGCCGGCATGATCGGACGCCGTGCTTAATCCATTCACCTCGCAACAACTGCCTTCTATTCTTGAGAAATGGAGGGCAAACACACACCACGTGCTCAATTGTTTCTGAGTGATGACCGCAGCCCCTGCAATTAGTGGCCTCATTTGAGCAAAAGTGTTTTAAAAAGGGCCATTCGCCCATTCTCAGTGCCATAAATCTTTTCTTCCAGACAGCTGCATAAGTGCTCGAAATATATGGGGCCCCTGATCTGAGTTTGAACTCTGTGATTATAGACCAGGCATGTTTTCTTTTAGACAATTGTGCCCTGTCCCGATGGAAAGACAAGAGGCAAACACTTCTTTTAATGGACAGTTTTAGTGCCTGCCGGGGCGGGTTAGTTCCCCAATAGTCCACGGCATCAAGCAGTTTCAAAGAGTGTTCAAGGAAACGTCAGTGTTTTTGGCTGGGTTGACTTGCTGATATTTCTTGACACAACTTGGTCTCCAGGCTTCCTTCCCTTGAATTGCGCAGTCTGTGACACAGCTTGATGAATGCACCTGCTCCAACACCCTCATGGTTCAGAAGGCCAAACTCAAGCCGGAGATGCCGATTTCGGAAGGTGCCAGGCTTGTTTGTAGATTCTAATTGTTGTTTTATTCAGCATTGACAAATTGCTCCCCAATTGTTTTATTCAGCATTGACAAATTGCTCCCCAACATTATTTCTTGACCGTAGGTTAAACAGTGTGTGACCTTTGCCTTCATGACTGTCAGGAGGGGGGGGGGGGGGATAGGCTTGGGCCAAGTAGCTGTGTCGAAAGTTTCATTGTTGCTGCTTCGTGGGACAGTGCTTTTGCTTTGACTGCTTCTTTCTGTTTTACAAAAGAGCCCTTGGAGTCCATGTGAATGCCCAGATATTTATACAATGTCACAGTTTCAATGTTTTTGCCATCAAAGAACCACCCACCGGTTTGCTGCTTCCGATTCCCGAAGGTGATCGCTTATGTTTTTGAAAGATTTAATTCCAGGGCGTTACTTGATGTGAAAGAAAGCAGCTGGTCAAGAAGTCTCTGTAAACCGACCCTCGTGCGGCTGCTTAAAACACGAACGTCAGCGTAAAGCAAATTACTAATTCGGGATCCACCAAGTGAAGGGGGGTGAGAATTGACCTTATCCAATAGGTGGGATAAATCTGAGATAAAGAGATTGAACAAAAGGGGGACCAACACACACCCTTGTTTTCCTCCGCAGAAAGTCAGTATTTTTCTTGGCATGTGACCAGTCACCCAATTCGAAGCGAATCCAGGTGTTTGAATGAAGTTGGATTATTAATTTTAAGAGGTCACTCGGGATTCCCCATTTTTGTAATTTGTGCCATAACAGGTACCTATGAAGACAACAAACCAAATGCCAATACTGATACACAATTTTCAATACTTGGAAAATGACCCAGTAAAGAAATCCATATGTCTATAACCTATTTAATAGCTTTTCTTACCATAGCATCTGTTTCTTTTACACTTATTGATTTATAAAAGAATATCAGAATCCTTCATCATCTTAATACAGTTTGACTACAATTCCCACAAACCAAATAATAACCAAACACTTAAAAGTGCATCACAACAAATCACACTACCTTACACACATCAGCAAACTCATACATTCCACTCAATCATTCATTTCACCTTCACAATAAACCTACACACATCCAAATCATATACCTGTCCAAAGGGCCACTCCCAATACCCTCACAACTAGTGATGGGCCCCAACAGGAAAGGACCAAACAAAGCAATAACTAATGCCTTAACTTCATGTTCCTCCTAGATATTCACAATTTTATACAACACTTTTAGTCATGTGCACGACACAGCTCAAATAATTTTTGCCCACAATTTGGTAAAACAGAAAAAAACGGTCTACGTGTTTCGAACCACCATACTTTCAGGGTTCTCATCAGGACCAAGAAACACTGTCAAGGAAAAGAAAAAAAAAAAGATTTTACTTTAACATGATTGGACACGCTACCAGCATCATGAGCCGCCTCTCACTATCTCTTACCAATTTGGCATACACCAGAAGATCGAAATTTCAGACTTGGCGAACTCTTTCATACAAATGGAGGAAAGAGAAACAAAACAGAACAAAATGTGTGTCATTAAATGGAAGCCAGCATCCAGGTTTATCAGCTGACCCTCCGTGCAACTTGCACTTACTTGGAAATCCGATGTTCTGTTATAGCAAGGACGTCTGCTGTTTCTAAAATCGTGGGGTGCTGTAGATTTGTAGCGGAGTCCAACGCTGTTGACAAGATATTGCATATTTAAATGGTTGCCATGTAGAAGGACCTAATTGGAATGACTTGTTGTTTGAACACGTTTTGGTCCACATACCTTTGGCGCCGTCGGGCTCAAACAAAATAACTTCCGTTTCTACCGCTGCTGGTGTGTATAATTCCAACCGACTTGGCACTAGAGAAGGAGACGAAGAATGTGGCATTATTCAACTCGTTCGCTAGACTAACGTGGTGAAAGTATTCCTCGCTGTCTAACCGCTGCGGAGCTTACCTCCGTTTCTAACCATGCCAGTCCATGTAATTCCAACCGACTAGTGGGGTCAAAGTGCTCCTCGATTCGTCACTGCTACGGAGCTTGTCTCTGTGTCTAGAGCTGGCGGTGCATTTAATTTCAACCGACTTGCACTGAGAATGAAGGAAAACATGCAGTATTAATAATCAGCACGTTTGCTAAACTAACGAGATCCGGATGCTCTTCACTGTCTACACGCTGCGGAGCTCACTGTGTTCTGTAGCGTCATCTACTCCATGGCTCCCAAATGAATTGTTATTCGAGCGTGAGACACTCGTCTCTCCTGCCTGTATATTGCGTTCGTGGACGCTCAGCATTCTGGGACTAGTAGTCAAAATGCCGTCCCAGCTGAAAACTTGGAGGTTTCTAAGATATCTACTTTTGTATTTATATACCATGGTAGACAGGCAGTCACATCCGTGCAGTGCCATTCATTAGAATGTTCATATTGACACAATGGGGCAACTTTATACTGTACTCTTCAGAGGTCACCCAGCAGGCGATATGCAATGCTAAGGGTTACCTACTAACACATGGCAGGGAGAAATTGAGCGTCTCTAAAAACTAGCCTACCTATGTGATATCCAAAGATGCGGCATCTGTTTGCTCAACTGGTGTTTATTTGTGTTTGACACACGGTGGCTAAATGCAGATGGCTACTATAATTGATACAATTCAGATAATTCATTGAAACCTGACACAGCCGTGTCAAATTTCACGATAAGCATTGCCTCTCTTCGGGATAATTTTAACTCCAGATCTCCTCCTCGAGGATCTTGTTCGATCTTTGAAATCATTGTCCAGCATAGCTCTCTTTCTGTGTGAGATTTTTTATTCCAGTGGTTTACCAGTGATGCTGTTTCAATATTTCTCCTTATACAAGACTTATGATGAGTAATCCTCTGACGTGCTTCTTGGTTCGCTTTCTCAATGCACAACATCCCGCATGGGCATGTAATTCCATATACAACGTATTTCATTTTACAATTTGTAAACTCCTCTTGTTTCCAATGAACTCCCTTATGTGTAAATAAAGCCCCCTCTATTGTTTGATCACAACAAACACACGTGCCGCACCTATGATGTCCAGTGACGGGTGTCAATCCCATTAGTTATATCAGAGAAGGTTTTGGGATCTTTTTAACAGTTGCCCTCACTATGTGGTTAGACATTCTGCTTTCTTTTTTGAAGGCAAATAGTGGACCATTTTCAAACTCCGGATCTAAGTTCTTGATTAGATGCCAGTTTTGATTGATAACTTTTTTAAGATTGTTGGAATTTGGGCAAAATGTCTTGACACAAACTTGTCGTTGTATTGGTGGCTTTTCACATTTCTCAAGTAGTGTATCTCTAGGTGTCCACCATGCACGTTTCATCAACGTTTTTACCAATTTCTTGGAGTATCCGCGATCCCGCAGTTTCTCAGCCAAGTTATTGGCATGCAAACTATATTCGTCTTTGTAGAAGCAATTGCGGCGGATCTGTAAAAACTTCCCATACAGCAGATTTTCTCTCAAGCTTCTTGGATGGTTGCTGGAGAACAGGAGTGCTTTATTTCTGTCAGTGGATTTTTTATACAATGTTGTGACAAGGCCACCTTCTCTGGGATAAACCTCAACATCCAGAAAAGGCATTTTTGATGTGGAATGAGAAATGCTGAATTTGATGTCTGAAGTTCTTAGGTTAAGCCAATTCTAAAAATCCGTGAGTTGTTTAACGCTCCCTGTCCAAACCATAAAATTTTCGTCAATGAAACGCAGCCAAGTTGTTATATGCTGGTAAAATGGATTGTTATTATAGACAAATTTGTCCTCGTACATCGAAATGAACAGTACGGCTAATTCTGGGGAAAAAGGACACCCCATTGCCACTCCTTTTATCTGAAAAAAGAACTCCTCTCCAAACAAAAAAAGTAATTTTTCTTAAGAGCAAATGAGGCCAGTTCTACAATAAATTGTGTTGGAACGCTCACTGGTTTTTGACTTTTTTCTAGACAAATGTGTATGGACCGCCAAGGCTTCATCCTGGGGAATTTGGGCATATAACAAAGTGACATCCAAGGTCACCATTAAATCTTTGTCATATTCAAAAGGGATCCCCTCAAGCTTGTTAATGAAATCCGTTGTGTCTTGGAGATAAGAAGTTACCTCTTCCTTGAAATCTTTTAAGAAGGAATCCACGTATTTGGAAATTGGTTCAATCAAGGATTCACATCTGGAGACAATTGGTCTTCCAGGAGGATTAGTCTCGTTCTTATGGACTTTTGGCAGTATATAAAATACTGGAACTCGTGGGTGTTTATTCTGCATGAATTTATATTCTTTTGGGCCCAAGAACCCCTGTTCAAAGCCTTCTTTCAATATGGGAAATAGATGATTTTGAAGATCTAATGTAGGATCTTTCGAAATTCTCTTGTAACACTCCGGGTCATTCAATAACAGGTCCCTAGGAACCCGGTTGAAGGCCGCTTTAAAGTCAACAAAGCAGCAGTGCAATGACATTTTTAAGGATGCTTTTCTCCATAAGTACAAATAGGGCCTGTAGGTTGCTAGTAGTGCCCGATTTGACCTCGAAGCCCATCTGGTTAAATGGCAGCCGCTGGGTTTTTAGTGCCGAGGACGACAGATTTTCCAACAAGAGGTTGGCTTAATATTTAGATTCTACGTCTAGGAGTGCTATCATCCTGTAGTTTTTGGGATCGGCTCTTCTGCCTCCCTTAAAAATTGGGTGAATTATTGCTCATTTCCATGATTCTGGTATTTCATAAGTGTGTCGGCAATGCAAAAATAGTGGGGCCAGATGTTCGGACCAAAGCGTGTGATCAGCTTTAAACAGCCCCTGCGGGAGCCCGTTAGGGCCCGGGGCCCCGTCCGAACTGGCGTTGCTAATACAGCAAATAATATTTTGTCTCATGCCTTCATAGATGAACCAGAACTTTGAATGTAAAGGGTCTTGCTGAAAACTTCGTTTCCATGGTATTAGTAAATGAAGTAAAAGCATTGGGTTTATCATGTATGGTTAATGTGCCATTTCTCGTTGTTTTCCATGGTGAAGTGCTTTTCAATTGATCCCTTCCTTTATTTTGATCTTGGAAGTGCACTGATAGAAAAAGGGCCCATTCAGCTTCGCTTATGTTGGTGCTGCATTGGCCAGTTACGCCCAGTGTCCTCCTATTCACCAGTGACCAAAAGTGTTTAGGATTGGAGTTTTTACTGGCGTGGACTAGTTTCAACCAGAACTGATCTGCAGCTTTATGTTTGTCCCTGTTGATGGATATTTTCAATGCTTTCTGAACTTGCTTGTAGACAGCGAATGCATGACCATCTCCCTGATGTTTCCTGGCGAGACTTAATGCAGCATTGCGTTTGGTCTTAAATGTTTTTGACTCTGCTGTAATGGGAGGTTGTACGGAGTTTGAAAATTTACGTACTGAAGGCAGAAATTGGCTCAGCAATTGTTGGACGAGGAGCTCACATATTTTGATTGGGACAATCTCTCTTGTGCTCCATTCTCCTAGTAGAGATCTGCATTTGTCCATTATTGCGGGGATTAGATGATCTGTCCATTTCAATCTTTTAAGGTTCTCTGTACATATGCCAGTTGTAGTGTGAGCTATTGCCGAGTGATGAACAACATTGAGGGATAGACCTATTATTTGAGGGCGATGGTCACTGGCGCCCGGAGGTACAATATAAAAGTTCTCTATTAAGGGGAGCATTTCGAAGTTTCCAAGCGTGTAATCAAGAAATGAGTGGGAGAGGCCATTTGTTCGAGTCCAGACTGGTGGAGAATCCATAGAAAATCTCCCTTTCAATACAGTGAAACCCAGGCTGTTCAGTTGTAAAACAGCATATTCACCCAGCTTGCTTGGCCTAATGCCTGATGGTTTGGGAGGGGGCTCTAGGCACGACGGTGCGACGGAGTATTTCATTATATTCCTCTTAAGTGCTTAAGTATAAATTGGTATTAAAATCTCCAGAGACTAAGCATGGGACTGCACCATGGTCTTTTATCAGGTTGGACAGGATGTCAATCAGTCGATCGAATTTGGCCTTTTTCTTGCTAGAGTGAGGTGCAACATAAATGTTGAGCAAAAAAAGTTGTCTGGCTAGGTTTGGACTGCCAATTCTGATGCCAGTAATCCAGTCTTCATTAAATTCCAACGCTTTGATATTCAGGGATAATTTACAGGTGACGTAGATCATTGAGTACTGAACAAATACATACGAAAAGAAAAGTTCAGAATGCTTGCGCTTCACCTGAACTACCCACTACTGCATCAAGGAGACCGGATGTGGTCAATTGATCTTCAGGATGCTCATTTCAACATCCCAATTCCTACAAAGCATTGGAAGTTTCTCCATTTCAAAGTAAGAGCTCGACATTATCAGTACAAAGTCCTACTGTTCAGCTTAAAATCAGCTCCACAAGCGTTCTCCAAGTGCATTGCCGTATACTTAGGAAAGCAGAAGATCTATGTTTATCCTTCTCTAGATGATCAGCTGATAAAAGGTTTTCCACCGTCACAAGCAAAAGAGCATTATCAGAGACACTAACCAATCCGGGTCTCCAAGTCAACTTCAACAAGTAGACGGTGTGTCCAGTTCAAAGGATGCACTTCCAGGGAGCTACACTTCATACACAGTTCGCAAAGTGTATTCTTCAGAGGAGAGACTGTTAACGATCAATCTGAAGTGTCGCCATCTGTGATAGACTCACCATCCATCAGCGAGACTGATAGCATCCCTCTTAGGGTCGAATGCCTCTCATCTAAATAGTCCATCACACAGGACTACACATGAAGCCTCTGCAGCAATGTCTAGAAAACCAGTGGAATCTGCTTTCCAACTGCTGGGAAGACAAGCTGACGAAGTCGCAACCTGCAAGTCAATCCCTTCCATTATCTCAACTGAAGAATCTGCTGGTAGGGTTACCACCTCATCAGGATGCACCAACTCAGACACTAATCACAGATGCTGCTCCCCAGGGATGGGGTGCTGTTATCGGCTCTCTTCAGCCGCAGTGAATTTTGTCAGACAAGGAAAAGACGTATCACATCAATTTGCTGTAATTGAGAGCAGTATATCTGGCTCTAAAATCATTCTTTCCATCGATAACAACAAATGTCCTCCTTGTCCAAACCAACAACATGACAACTATGTACTGCCTGAACAAACAGGGAGGGACATTCCTTGTCTCTTGAAGCCCCAGCCATTTGTAAATTGTCAATAGCCAGGAATTTAATCATAACCATTCATCTCCCAGGAGTTTTAAAAGCCCAGGCAGACTCTCTTTTGAAATTTTCACGAAAATTACAACTGGATCTTAAACAACGAGGTCTTGCAAGACATTTATCTGGAATGGGGATGCCCTGAAATAGATCAGAGAAATGTCTCTATGCATTTCCCCCAATTCATCACATACCAACACTAATAGTCCAACTGTACATGTCTAGAACCAGGAGGATGATATCACCAGAATGGCCCTGTCAGTGGTAGTTCATGGATTTCTACAGAATGCGTGGACATTTTAAGAGAAGCTAAAAGACCTTCCACTAGAAGATCATATGCTTTGAAATGGAAACAGTTTAATTTATGGTGAACACAAAATTATCATCTGATTTTTTGTCAAGAAGATGTGGTCCTTAAGTATCTTCTCCATTTAGCTAAATCTAGACTGCAGTTTTCTTCCATTAAGGTACATCTTGTGGTTTTTATGGCCTATAGGAAATCTCCTTCACAGTCATCTTTCTTTAAAATTCCAGTGGTCAAAGAGTTTTTGGAAGGACTTAAAAAGGTGTCCCATTGAATTAGGTCATCATCTCCTATTTGGGAACTTAATATTGTCCTTTCCAAGCTGCTGGGTCCCCCATTTGAACCGATAGATAAAGCCTCTTTGCAGCATCTTACATGGAAAGCGGCCTTTTCTTGTTGCCATTACTTCAGCAAATAGGGTAAGTGAAATTCAAGCCGTATGTTCTGAAGAGCTGTACGCAGTCTTTCTATCCAAGTAGTGGTGATGAACACTAATCCCTGTTTTCTCCCGAAGATAGTGTCGGACTTCCACATTAACCAGAACATTTCACTACCTACTTTCTTCCCTAACCCCTCCATAACCACTTAATGGTTGCTACACTCTCTTGATATTGAAAGAGTGCTAAAGTTCTACTTGCTTAAAACCAAAGTAATAAGGAGATCGGATCACCTTTTTTCTGAACTATGGTGCAGTTGAGAATGGAGGAAAAGGAACTAGCCTTTGAGGCAGAACAAAGGAAATTGGGAATGGTGGAGAGAGTTGCTTTGGAACGGTTGGCTCATGTGAGGAACTTGAAGGAGCAGGACATCAATGGCAGACAGACAGGCTCCAGCAGTGATAGTGGCACCACATCTGCAAGACAAGAGGGTCCATGTTGTTCAAGGTCTAGTGCCTGACTTTGTTTTGGGGGACGACATTGACAAGTGGTTCATAGCTTACGAGATTCCTTTACAGATGCACAGAATCTCAGAGGAGGATGAAGTGGCTAGTGTGTGGAAGCACATCCCTAGCTAGAGGAGGGAGACAGAGGAGGTATCCCCTCACGATAGAAGCACTTTTTAGGAAATAAGGGCTTACCCCAGAGAAGTATAGTCGGACGTTTAGGGACAGCCATAAACTGACCCATCAGCCCTGATTGGATGGTTGGGTGCTGATTGAATAGGGTGGATTTGTTTTGCAAGGCAATGGATGGCTGGGTGAAGGACAATGAAACTTGATTGCAAGGGCGCACATATTCAGTCTTTGTTTTGCAGATCTGCGCCAACACCTGATTGATAGTAAGCTCACTGACTGCATGGAACTTGCTAAGTAGGTGGACTACTGAGTCCGCTTCAGTGTCCACAAGAAGGTATCTGGTCGGATCACCACAAGGAGGACAGGGTTCCCACCAGAAGGAGGAGGGGGAGGCAAAAATAAGAATTTCTCCAAAAGGCCCCCAAATTAGTTCATGTGCTATGACTCCCAACCTGCAACAGAGAAAAAAGAGAAGTGAAAATAAGTGCTTAGGGAAGGCACCCCCTAAGTACTAGGAGTGCCAACAAGAAGGACACTTCAAGGGAGGTGCCAAGTGTCCCAAACTTTAGCCCCACACTGGTAGGCAGTCACTGGGTCTGCCAAGTATAGAGCTTAGAGAGGAGATTTTCCCATTTAGTGGGTGGGTCAGTGTAAAGGTTACCCTAGAGAAATGGTGCATAGAACTCACAAGCCAAGTAACACTAGGAAATACAGGCAGTAGCTCACCATAAATGGGTGTAGAGGCTCTGAGAGATGCATTAGCCAACATGACACGTGTCAGATATCATCTGGTGACCTCAGAACAGGTAGTCGCAAATGCATTCCATCAAGTTTTTGCAGCCAACAACAATGAGTTACTACCCAGTGGCTTTGGTTCCCATTGAGTGGGGGGAACTCAGGTTCCTTGAGGGTAGCTGTGAGTCTGTCTGTCTGTGGATTGTCTGCTTGGCAGCAACGTAGAGCACACCATCTGGAAGGAGGTGGAACTCAGGTGCACTTGGCGATGTTAGTGTTACCCGGTGGGTGTGCCTGGCCACACGGTCCATAGATGCCTGAGACGGTATGGGAGAGCCTGGGAGAATGGCCCAGGTGTCTAACAAAAAGACGAAGGGCAAGGGGTGTGGCAACCCCTCTCCTAAAACTCCCTCGGCCTGGGAGGAGGCTGAGCCCGATGGTGAAGCCCCAGAGCCTACAGGGTAGGACAGCCCTAGAGCCTACAGGGGAGGACATTACTGCCCTGGGCAACCTGCCTGAGCTGATCAACTAGCAGCAGGAAGGGGATCCCACCAAAGAGTTGTTCTGCAAGGCGCAGATGGGTGGCCTACCTTTTAGTGTCTATGGCGACAGGCCAAGGCCCAGGCAGCTGACAACACCTCTAGTGATCACCTGATCTACTGGCATAATGGCCTCCTTTAGTGAGCCTAAGGCATCCTATGTGCTAGTGGCCCCCGCAGTGCTACAGGGCCTTCCTGCTGTATCTGGCTCATGATGTACCCCTGGCAGGTCATCTAGTGCAGCACAATACATTTGAATGGCTTGTCACTCACTTTTATTGGCCCCAGATGAGGTGGGCCTCCGGTGCATTCTGCAAGTCCTATCTTACCTGCCAGTCCAGTGGCCAGTCAGGGGGGAAACACAAGGCCCCCCTGCAGCCTATTCCTGTTGTTGGCACCCCCTTTGAAAGGGTGGCATCGACATTATTGGACCTCTGGACCCCAAGACAGCCATGCGCAACAGGTTTATCCCGGTCTTGGTGGACCATGCCACCCAGTACCCGAAGACTATCCCTCTAAGGACGGCAACTGCGCACCAGTGGCCATGGCACTAATGGGGAAATTTACCCGTGTGGGTTTCCCAAGTAGGTAGTGTCGGACCTGGGTTCCAATTTCATGTTGGCGTATATGATGGCCAAGTGAAAGGAGAATGGGGTAACCTACAAGTTCTCCACCCATTACCACCCACAAATTAATTGGCTTGTTGAGAGGTTCACAGGACCCTCAAATGCATCATTATAGGCCTGTCGGAGACCTTGAGGTGGAAGTGGGGCATCCACTTGCCATGCCTACTGTTTGCGTACTGGAAGGTGCACCAGAAGGGGGTTGGGATCAGCCCCTTTGAGCATCTGTATGAGCACCTGCTGTGAGGACCTCTGCTGAATGAGGGGTGGGAGCTGTTGGACCCGGCCTCATGGCGTGGTCCTACCCCTCCCGCATGGCGGGCCCAGGACGATATCCGCCCTCCACCAGACCTCGGGCGGCCCCTTCGGCCCGATCCTGCACCCCCCAACCCCACAGGGCCGGCTACCATCCCGGTCCACCAGCACAGGCCTGACCCCAGCGTAGGCCCATCACGACCTCAGCACGAGGCCGTGCCCGACTCCATCTTGGACCCGCCACGTCCCAACCACGTGGCCTCGGCCCCAGCCCCAGCCCAGGCCCCAGCAAAGCCCCGACATCGAGGCACCAAGATCCACCCAGGTGG
The DNA here is from genome assembly GCF_964261635.1 of Lissotriton helveticus. Taxonomy (NCBI): domain Eukaryota; kingdom Metazoa; phylum Chordata; class Amphibia; order Caudata; family Salamandridae; genus Lissotriton; species Lissotriton helveticus. Next base: position 959,588,741 of record NC_136061.1, on the reverse strand, counting down.
TCGAGTAGCCACTCGACAGATCCCGGAAGAAGGGGAGTTTCTATGGGCCTCCAGCCGTCCCCGGACGCCTGGTATCGATCGCCCCCCGGCCTCCCTGGGCGCTGGCTCCACCCCCCTGCTGGGTGTCTGGACACCATCATCCCGGCCCCTCTGACCCCCAGGCGCGAGGGTCCGGACTTCAAAGACCTCCAGACCTATATCTGGGGCAACCCTGGATTAAGACTTCAGTTGTATCCTGGACTGGAAGCCCTGCTGACGCTGTCACGGCCGACACCAGACGAACTCGTCCGTAACCCGACGACCTTCTGAGAGCCTGCTGGCGCTGCCGCGGCCTACCTTGCTGAACCTTCCGAGAGCCTGCTGGCGCTGCCGCGGCCTATCTTGCTGAACCATCTGAGAGCCTGCTGGCGCTGCCGCGGCCTACCTTGCTGAACCTTCCGAGAGCCTGCTGGCGCTGCCGCGGCCTATCTTGCTGAACCATCTGAGAGCCTGCTGGCGCTGCCGCGGCCTACCTTGCTGAACCTGCCGAGAGCCTGCTGGCGCTGCCGCGGCCTATCCTATCGAACCATCTGAGAGCCTGCTGGCGCTGCCGCGGCCTACTTCACTGAACCACCTTGCAAGTCTGCTGGCGCTGCCGCGGCTCGAACATCTCAGAACCCCCCAGCTCGAGGATTCAGAGCTGTGCGTAGGGTATCCCTTCCTCCGCCCAGAGTAAGACTGTCCCGCTACCTTACTCCCTTTAAGAGACTTTCCAGATCCCTAGATCTGCTTGTACATACTGCCAAGAACCAGCAACCGTTTATTCCCTATAAAAGTTTGAGAACTTAACTTCTTGTGTGGTGTCCATCTGTAGTGTTGTGATTACTCTGCTGTACGATCCTAGGAGAGGACCCTCATTCAGGAGGCCTCTCAGCAACCGCTCGGCTACTCCTCGACGGAGAGGTGGACCTAGGGGTGGTCAGTCAGACATCTTCTGCCTCCCCCGGGGACGCCTTTCTAACATTGGTGGCAAGCGCTGGGATCCGAGCCCACGCAGATCGTACAGAGAGTAATTCGCTCACTACCAAGAAAAAAAAACCACTGCAACCATGAGCACAGAATTCCAGAAAGAGAAAATGGAAGACTACAGTCACAAGGAGCTAAAGCAATTCTGCAAGGACTTAGGCATCGCTACCACTGGCTTAAGTACTAAAGAAGACTTTAAATCGGCCCTGCAGGCCTGGGTGGACGCCGGCGAGGCGCCACCCCCGAGGGAAGATAACCCGGGCCCGAACGGAGGCACGGAGGCTGCGACGAACCCAGCGGGAGGGAGACCCGCGAACCCAGACACGGGCCTCTCCCACGAAGATGCCAGAGAACGAGAGAAGAACCGGCTCCACGAATTGGAGCTCGTTCGACTCAGGCAAGAAGGAGAGATCCAACTGGCAGAAAGGAAGTTAGCCCTCGAGCAGCTACGGCTAGAAGGAGACCTAGAAGAAAGGCGAAGACAAAGAGACCTCGAGGAGAAGAAACTCCTGCACGAGCGCGTCCTCAAAGAAATGGAATTTAAAGCCAAGGCAAACGAGACTGATCGCTCCGGGGGGAAGACCTCACCTCCCCCGGGGGACACAAAGGTGCACATACCTAAGGATGTCGTCAAAGAGTACTATAAGAACGACGACATCCAACAGTGGTTCAAAGCCTACGAGGTCGCCATGACCGCCCATCGAGTACCCCTCAAGGACTGGGGCGCCGGCCTGTGGGGGAAGTTTATCAACAAAGGGAGAGACGCCCTGCTAGAGCTCCCCGACGCCGAGATGACCTCGTACGAGCACATGAAGACCGCCCTCCTCACTCGCTACGGACTCACCCCCGAGATGTACCGGCAGCGATTCCGAGACTGCAAAAAAATCCCCGGTACCACGTGGGTGGAGTACTGGACCTATTACAGCAGAGCCTTCGAGGGGTGGACTCGGGGCTGTCAGGTCACCACCTACCAGCAGTTGGTCGACCTCATTCTGTGGGAACATCTATCCAATAACTGCTTCATCGAACTCCGGCAACACCTCCTCGACAGCAAATTGACGGAGCCACGAAAACTCGCTGTCGAGGCGGATAGATAGGCGAGCACCCGAGTCGGCCGGGGTCCGACGGAAGACTCCGGCCGGGGATCTCCGGGAAACCACCGACCCCGAGGCGGCAGAGTAGGCCAGAGCCGGGGACGAGACGCCCCCCAGGGGTCATCCCCTGCCTCCACGTCGCCACCCTGGGGCCAGAGAGGGGGCCCCCCAGCCAGACCAGGGCCCCGGCCGAATGTTACGTGCCACAGATGCCAGCGACAGGGTCATTACGCGAATGACCCCCTCTGCCCGATGAACCAGCGACCCGGCACCACCGGGCCCCCAGCCCGCCAGATAATGGCCGCGGCCCTGGGTGAAGAAGGTAGTGAGGAAGAGGACAACGGCCCCGAGCAGGCCGAGTGGGAGCCCGCCGCCATGACCTTAGCCTGCCTGGGGACTCACGACCTAATCCCCCGAGGCCTGATCCCCGGCAACACCCAGAAGTACCGCCAGTGGGTCACCATCAATGGTCGCCGAACCGAAGCCCTCCGTGACACTGGAGCCAGCGTAACAGCAGTCCGCTGCCATTTGGTGACCTCCGAACAGATCCTTCCTAACGTCCTGTGCCCAGTCCGGTCTGCAGATAACTCAGAGACTTTGTGCCAGATGGCCCGCATCCCCTTCGAGTGGGGGGGAGTGTCGGGCATGCTAAAAGTGACTGTCCGCGACGATGCCCCCGTGGACTGCCTCCTTGGGAACGACCTGGAAAGTTCCCCCTGGGCAGGCGTCGAAAGAAGAGAGCACCTAGGGATGCTAGGCCTTCCCGAGTGGGTCTGCGCGACCACCCGTTCCATGTCCGCCCGAGCCTCCACCCCAGCGGGGGAAGCTTCGACTGAAGAGCCGGAGTGGCCTGCACCGCCGCCACCCGTCATCCCCGAGGACCCTGGCCTGGAACACGGCTCCCAAGAGCCCGACCAAGAAAATCTCCCCAAACTCCAACACCTCCCAGAACTCGCGCAATGGCGCCAAGAAGGGGGTCCCACTCGCGAACAGTTCCGGCAGGAGCAGAAAACCTGCCCCTCCCTTGAGGGGGTCCGACAGCAAGCCGCTACTCAAGCCGCGGGAGACCCCGCGGGGTCCCACTGGGTCTATTGGGACAATGACCTTCTCTACAGTGAACAGAAGATTGCCGAACTAGGGGCCAGCCGGGTGCTGGTCGTGCCCCTCCGATTCAGAGACTTCCTCCTAACCTTAGCACATGATGTGCCCCTCGCCGGGCACCTGGGGCAGGACAAAACTTACAGCCGCCTGGTGACCCATTTCTACTGGCCGAAAATGCGGAACGATGTGCATAACCACTGCAGGACCTGCCCGACCTGTCAAGCCAGCGGAAAGAGCGGGGGGAAGGTGAAGGCCCCGCTCCAACCTTTTCCCGTGGTCACCACCCCCTTCGAGCGAGTGGGGATCGACATCGTAGGGCCCCTGGATCCTCGCACCTCGCAGGGGCACCGCTTCATCCTCGTCCTGGTGGATCATGCTACCCGCTATCCCGAGGCCATCCCCCTCCGAACCATCACGGCCCCCGTGGTGGGCCGAGCCCTCATGAGCATCTTCTCCCGAGTCGGCTTCCCTCGGGAAGTCGTGAGTGATCGGGGCTCCAACTTTATCTCGATGCATATGCGGTCCCTCTGGCAGCAGTGCGGGGTCGCCTATAAGTTCACCACTCCGTATCATCCCCAAGGAAATGGGCTAGTCGAACGATTCAACAGGACACTGAAGGGGATGATCAAGGGCCTAGAGGAGCCCCTCCGGCGCAAATGGGATGTCCTACTGCCTTGCCTCCTGTTCGCCTACCGAGAGGTACCCCAGAAGTCCCTGGGGTTCAGCCCTTTCGAACTCTTGTACGGGCACCCGGTCCGAGGCCCCCTCAGCCTGGTCAAGGAAGGCTGGGAGACGGCAGCCCGAGATGCCCCACCTGATGTCTACCGGTACCTCCTGACCCTACGCAATCAGACTCGGAAGTTTCGGGAACTTGCCGAGGCCAACCTGGAGGCTAGTCAGGAGGAGATGAAACGCTGGTATGACCAGAACGCCTCGTCCATCGAATTCGAGCCGGGCCAGCAGGTCTGGGTCATGTCCCCGGTCGAACCTTGTGCCCTCCAGGACAAGTGGACGGGGCCCTTCAAGGTGGTGGAGCGCAAGAGCCCCGTCACCTACTTAGTGGACATGGAATCCCCCAGGAACCCCCTCCGGGTTCTCCACGCTAACCGCCTCAAGCCGCACTTTGCACGCACTGAACTAAGTCTGCTGCTGGCGACCGATGACGGAGCGGAAGACGACTCCGACCCACTACCAGACCTCCTCAGCACCTCCGAGAAAGACGGCTCCTTCGAAGGGGTCCGGCTCTCCTCTACCCTGACCCCAGAGCAGCAACAAGACTGCCGGAAGCTGCTGGGGCAGTTTGCGGATCTGTTTTCCCTCACTCCGGGGGTCACCCAGTGGTGTGTCCACGATGTGGACACCGGAGACAGCCCGCCCGTGAAACACCGAGCTTTTCGAGTACCCGACTGGGTTCGGGCCTGCATCCAAACAGAAGTGGCCAAGATGGTAGCTCTGGGGGTAGTCGAACCCTCCAACAGTCCCTGGGCCAGTCCCGTTGTCCTGGTCCCTAAAGCCGCCGCCCCCGGGACAGCTCCGGAGCTCCGGTTTTGTGTTGATTACCGGGAGCTGAATGCAGTCACCAGAACCGACGCCCATCCTATCCCCAGGGCAGATGAACTAATCGATCGCTTAGGAGCTGCCAAATTTCTCAGCACCTTTGATCTCACGGCGGGGTATTGGCAGATCGGCCTCACCCCGGGTGCACAAGAACGATCAGCCTTCTCGACCCCCGATGGCCACTATCACTTCAAGGTGATGCCCTTCGGCATGAAGAACGCACCAGCCACCTTCCAGAGACTCGTGAACCAGGTGCTGGCCGGACTAGAGGAGTACAGCGCTGCCTATCTCGATGACATTGCTGTGTACAGCCTTCACTGGGGTGAGCACCTGACCCACCTCTGGACGGTCCTGACGGCCCTTCGGCGGGCCGGACTCACCATCAAAGCCAGTAAGTGCCAGATAGGCCAAGGGACTGTGACCTATCTGGGACACCAAGTGGGGAGCGGCCACGTGGCTCCCCTCCAACCAAAGATCGACGCCATCCGGGACTGGGAGCCCCCAGTCACCCAGACCGCCGTCCGAGCCTTCCTGGGGCTCACTGGATATTATCGGCGGTTTATAAAAGACTACGGGAGCATTGTGGTGCCCCTGACCGAACTGACCTCCAAGAAGCTACCAAAGAGGGTGCACTGGACCCCTGCGTGCCAAACGGCCTTTGAGACTCTAAAGACTGCCATGTGCACCGCCCCTGTGCTCCGGGCCCCCGACTACAGCAGAGAGTTTGTAGTCCAGACCGACGCCTCGGAGCACGGCATCGGGGCGGTCCTGTCCCAAGTCAACCCCAAAGGAATCGACCAACCTGTGGCCTTCATCAGCCGACGCCTGCTGGCGAGAGAGCAACGCTGGAGCACCATCGAGAGGGAAGCCTTCGCCGTGGTGTGGGCCCTCAAGAAGCTCCGGCCCTACCTCTTCGGCACCCACTTCCGGGTCCAGACCGACCACCAGCCCCTGCGTTGGTTGATGCAGATGCGGGGAGAAAACCCGAAGCTGCTGCGCTGGTCCATCTCGCTGCAGGGAATGGATTTCACCGTGGAGCATCGCCCCGGCAACGACCACGCCAATGCTGACGGCCTGTCCAGATTCTTCCGCCTTGGCGAGGAGAATCCCCAAGAAGATGGGTGACTCTCCCCTGCCTTCAGCTGGGGGGGACGCGTGTTGGACCCGGCCTCATGGCGTGGTCCTACCCCTCCCGCATGGCGGGCCCAGGACGATATCCGCCCTCCACCAGACCTCGGGCGGCCCCTTCGGCCCGATCCTGCACGCCCCAACCCCACAGGGCCGGCTACCATCCCGGTCCACCAGCGCAGGCCTGACCCCAGCGTAGGCCCATCACGACCTCAGCACGAGGCCGTGCCCTACTCCATCTTGGACCCACCACGTCCCAACCACGTGGCCTCGGCCCCAGCGAAGCCCCGACAACGAGGCACCAAGATCCACCCAGGTGGTCGAGTAGCCACTCGACAGATCCCGGAGGAAGGGGAGTTTCGATGGGCCTCCAGCCGTCCCCGGACGCCTGGTATCGATCGCCCCCCGGCCTCCCTGGGCGCTGGCTCCACCCCCCTGCTGGGTGTCTGGACACCATCATCCCGGCCCCTCTGACCCCCAGGCGCGAGGGTCCGGACTTCAAAGACAACCAGACCTATATCTGGGGCAACCCTGGATTAAGACTTCAGTTGTATCCTGGACTGGAAGCCCTGCTGACGCTGTCACGGCCGACACCAGACGAACTCGTCCGTAACCCGACGACCTTCTGAGAGCCTGCTGGCGCTGCCGCGGCCTACCTTGCTGAACCTTCCGAGAGCCTGCTGGCGCTGCCGCGGCCTATCTTGCTGAACCATCTGAGAGCCTGCTGGCGCTGCCGCGGCCTACCTTGCTGAACCTTCCGAGAGCCTGCTGGCGCTGCCGCGGCCTATCTTGCTGAACCATCTGAGAGCCTGCTGGCGCTGCCGCGGCCTACCTTGCTGAACCTGCCGAGAGCCTGTTGGCGCTGCCGCGGCCTATCCTATCGAACCATCTGAGAGCCTGCTGGCGCTGCCGCGGCCTACTTCACTGAACCACCTTGCATGTCTGCTGGCGCTGCCGCGGCTCGAACATCTCGGAACCCCCCAGCTCGAGGATTGAGAGCTGTGCGTAGGGTATCCCTTCCTCCGCCCAGAGTAAGACTGTCCCGCTACCTTACCCCCCTTTAAGAGACTTTCCAGATCCCTCGATCTGCTTGTACATACTGCCAAGAACCAGCAACCGTTTATTCCCTATAAAAGTTTGAGAACTTAACTTCTTGTGTGGTGTCCATCTGTAGTGTTGTGATTATTCTGCTGTACGATCCTAGGAGAGGACCCTCATTCAGGAGGCCTCTCAGCAACCGCTCGGCTACTCCTCGACGGAGAGGTGGACCTAGGGGTGGTCAGTCAGACATCTTCTGCCTCCCCCGGGGACGCCTTTCTAACAGGAGCATGCTCCCAGGAAGGTCCCCCGGAATGTGGTCAGCTACATGCTAGCACTTTATACCCTGATGAAGCACTCCTGGAAGCAAGCTAAGGCAAATCTAAAAGCCAGTCAGGAGGTCATGAAACCGAGGTACGGCCTGAAGGTTACTCTTTGGTGGAGTTTCAGCCTGGACAAAAAATGTGGGTAATGGAGTTTGTGGAGCCCCGAGCCTTGCAAGATCGTTGGTCTGGGCCCTATGAAGTGAAAGAGCACAAGAGTCAGGTCACCTACCCGATGGACCTGAAGACTCCCAGGAACCCTCTAAGGGTTTCGCAGGTCAGTCACATCAAACCCCACTTCAAGAGGTCTTAGTTGACCATGTTCCTGGTCACGGATGATGGTGTGGAAGAGGAGAGTGAACCTCTCCCTAACCTTCTTTCTTCCAAGGTCCATGATGGGTCAGTGGAGGGTTTCAGCCTCTCCCCTGACCCAAGAGCTACAGAAACACTGACGCCATTTGTTGGGGCAGTTGGCCTCTGTATTGTCTTTTACTCCAGGACTCTCTACATAGTATACCCATGATATTGAAACTTGGTGACAGCACACCTGTGAAAAGTAACATTTACAGGTTGTCTGATAAGGTGAGAGCCAGCATCAAAGAGGAGGTTTCGAAGATGCTGGACTTAAGGGTTATTGAGCCCTCAAAAAGCCCATAACACAGCCCAGTGGTGCTGGTCCCCCAGGCTGGTTCTCCAGGTGCCACCTCTGAACTCCAGTTCTGCGTGGACTATCTTGGGCTCAATACCGTCATAAAGACTGTTGCACATCCATCCCCTGAGCTGATGAGCTCATAGATCGTCTTGGAGCTGCAAGTTTCTCAGCATGTTTGACTTAACTTCTGGGTACTGGCAAATTGCTTTGACCCAGGGTGCTAAGGAGAGGTCTGTGTTCTCACCCCAGAAGGCCACTTCCAGTTCAGAGTTTTGCCTTACAGGCTGAAGAAGGCCCCTGCCATCTTTTAGAGGTAAGTCTTCCAGGCCCTAGCTGGGCTGGAGAACTTCAGTTCTGTCTACTAAGATTACATTACAGTGTTTAGCTGAGTGGACCGTGTGCGGCATGGACGTGGGTCCCGTGCTTTCCATGCCACTGGAGTCAAGCTATCCTGGCTGATGAGGGGTGAAACCCTGAAACCGGCCCTAGGATGCTTGTTTCCAGTCCAGGGAAGACCTGGCCTGGAAGTTCAGGCTGGAATGTTCCCATTGGGTGCAGGGTCAAGACTGATTTGCATATGGCTGGGTTCAAACTGGAATGGCACGGGGAACAAAAAAACGATGGATTTAGGCCCAGATCAATGTACTGGGGTAAATGTATGACCTTGTTCTGCATTGTGTCCATCAATTGTTATTTTTGCTTCTGCAAAGGATAGGCCTGACTTTCAAGTGCCAGAGATGGCAGGATTTAGTGATCTACTTCGGACATCAAGTGAGAGGAGGCAAGTTGCAGCCCTTCCGGGCGAAGATTGAGACCATTCTCGGTTGTAAGCCCCAAAGACCCAGGCAGAGGTGAGAACCTTCTTAGGCCTCACTGGCTATCACAGAAGATTAGTCAAGGGGTATCGCATCATTGCTGCACCCTTAACAGAGCTGACTTCCAAGAAGCAGCCCAGACAAGTGATCTGGACAGAGGTGTCCCAGAACGTTTTTGACACGCTGAAGGAGACCATGTGCACAGCACCCATGCTCAAGGTCCTTGACTTCTCCAAAGAGTTAGGTGTCCACACAAAAGCCTCAGAGCATAGTATAGGGGCCGTGCTCTCACTCCTCAGATGGTTAATGCAGATGAGGGGCGAGAATCCCAAACTGTTGAGTTGGGCCCTCTCCCTACAGGGAATTGACTTTACAGTGGCATACCGTCCTGGAACAGACTACGCAAATGCTGATGGTCTCTCCAAGTTTTTTTGCCTTAGTGCAGGGAACTCCTTAGGTGTTGAGTAGTTCTCCCCACTTTTAGCTGGGAGTGGGGGGCACATGTTAGAATGGCTTTCTTGGCATGGCTTTTCCTCCTAACTTTTTGACTTCAGACCTTCTGATTTGCGGACTTTGTTTTTGCTGGCTTTTGGACTCTCCACACCTTACCATTGCTAGCCAGTGCTTAAGTACTTGTGCTCTCTTAAAACATGGTAAGATTGGCCTATAACCAATCGTCATATTTAATTTACTTGTAAGTTCCTAGTAAAGTGACACTACCTGTGCCCAAGGCCTGTAAAATAAATTATAGTAGTGGATCTGCAGCACTGATTATGCCACCCAGTTAAGTAACACTTTAAACATGTCTCAGGCATGCCACTGCAGCATGTGTGTGTGCAGTTTTGAACTGCCATTTCAACCTTGCAAAATAAACCTTTTGCTAGGCTCAAACCTTCCTTTTTAGGTCACTCCGACGCAGCGCACAAGCGCTGCTTAGGAGGGGACCTTTTGGAATCGCTCAGGACTTCTGCTCAAACTCGTGCATGTTTTGCACTGTTTTCTATTGGCAGGCATGCACGTTTGGCGTTTCCCTTGCGGGCAGCGGTCTTGCTCGCGCTTTCGAAACAGATGGCGCCGCTGCTCGCTCCTGCAGGGAAACGCAAACATGCACGAGTGCCAATAGTCCATGGCTGTCCCGTGTGCTGTGTATTAATCTAGAAACCTTTAGGACCAGGCTTCTAAAATAGAACAGGTGTATGAATCTTCTGCTGGTTGCCACGTGCCACTTGTACGTAAAAACTTGCCACGGAAGAGAACATGCATATTTCAATCAAACACGGAGAGTATGGCCGACCACGAAGTTTCAACCTACAGGTCAGGGGTGCAAACCCCGGCAAGGTCAACTCAGTCTTTCTTACGAACTCGATGAATACCTAACATTAACAAGTACTATGTTCATACAAAATAAAGTTCTAAGGGCTACAGAACGAATTGTAAAATGCCCTCAATCATTAGCTATGAAAACAATGTCTGGCTATTTTTGTGTTTTTTTTATTCATAGCACAGAGGCTAACTATTCAAACCATTTCTGTCATTAATTCCTCTGAATTCTGATCTCGACAAAAAGGTGAAATTGTGCGCAGGTCCTTATTCAGAGGAAAAAACATGACACCCTGGTGCCTTATGCGTGATCTGTGGGCGAGAAGCAGAGGTAATTAAAAGCACTGTGTGAAGGCCAGCTGGGAGGATTCCTCAGCAAATGATGCAGATAGGATAAATGTGCTGCTGTGCTGGCGGGGAAAGTAAAATGAAACTGCGTCTGACTCCTGTTAAGGACACATGCACATCCTCTCACCCTGAGCCGGGCTGGGGAAAGTAGCGCCCCCTTGTGTCTCTTCTCAAGTTATACTCTGCACCATTGTTGGACGTGAACATACACACAAAAGTATCCAGTTCCCATTCCCTAAGCAGATATATCTTCAGACTTTCCATGAGCGCGCACCTACCCAGAGGTATCCACAAACACAGGCAGTTCACAGCTCCCTAGCCATACCTTACTCTCACACCCACACACTCCACCATTACTGGAACCCCCACGCCCCCAACACAGCCACTTCCTCCATGTTACCCACACTGGCACACATGGAACAAGGTAGACAGAGACATACCGAGGTAAATCAACACATGTGCTATGCACATGTCATTAATTTGCATATGGCTGGTTCCATGTCTGAGGTGGCAATGGTGGGCAAAAAGCGATGGCATGAAATGCATCCCTGACTAATTACTAGTATGTTTCTGTCCATGACCGACAAGGATTGCGTCCTTCAACATCATAGGGCATAAAATTGTGTGGCCAGATTAGTAACAGGATAATGTCATGCATGTCTAAACACTTATAAGGTCCCTAAGGCGAGACCTATTGGCTATGCCAATGCTTGTTAATACATATGTCACCCCTAGGGTAGGCTCTGGACAACCCAAAGGACAGGGTGCAATGTATTTAACAAGGAGGACTTGTCCTTCTAAGTCTTACATGTCCTGGTAGTTCAAAACTCTTACATTTGTTTTTCACTACTGCAAGCCCATCTCTCCCATGGATTAACATTGGAGTTACTTTATTACATTTAATTAGCTGTAATTTCCAAATGTGAACAGGGTAACCCTTCATGTTTTGGTGTCTTTGGAGTTGTAATGAAAAATCCTACCTTATGGAGAAGTTGGATTTTAAATTACAATTTTGAATATACCACTTTTAGTAAGTTGCCATTTTCCTGCCTTAGATATTTAGTACCTGTAGCCTGTCTCTGGGTCACATGACTGGGTGCTTCTGACAGTTAGGCTTTGGGTATTCCTAGACAGCCACATACAATGGGGAGCTTAGATGTGTCTGGATGTGTAATCTCTGGAAGGATGGGAGGGAGGAGCTGGGCCCAGCTCCACTTCCACTTAAATAGGCTGCGTCCTGCCTTAACACAGAGGGTTGCATGCTCCCTGTAGTTAGTCTGGAGCTAGGGCCAGGAAGGCAAGCCACCAGTGCACTTCTAAGGCGTGCCCCTAGAAGCTTCAAAGGCACAACTGGGTATATATACTGGACCTTGGACATCAACTGTTTGGTTCACTTTTGAACCTGTGGATACTCTACCAGGAAGAAGGACTGTGGTAATGCTGAAATGACTGCTGCTCTGCTGTGCTGACCTCTTGCATGGGTGAGAAGGAGTGGACCTGCTTTTCTTGAACCCAGAACCCAAGGTGACTCAAAGGGCATGTTGGCTTGCCTTCTTATCTGAAGCTTTTTGAACACAACATGCTTCTAACAACCGTGCCCCTGGACTCTGCCAATTGTGAGTCAACTCTGCCAAGTGGGGCCACCCCCGTCTTAGACCCTTGAAAGCAAGATGGGCTTAAGGTGCTTTGCCAGCCTCTGTGGATCCAGCAGAATTGGCATTTCTCTGCTACGTGGCGCAAACCCGGGCAAAACCGACACTCTGCCGCTGTTGCATGGATTGGACCAGCTGTAAAAGCTTGCATTACCTCGGCAGCCTTGTTGGAACTACCACTGCGTAATGCATTCTCGCCACGGGCCCTTGCATCCCCTTGTTGACAGCAGCCTCGACTATGACGCCGGACTCCGGTTTGCAGCCTCGCTGACACATCCCTACACCGTGTTGCATCCCCAACACCAAACTCCGCATCACAAGATCAGCCGACAGGGTCCTTGATGGCAACACATGCCCTTGCATCGCAGCCTCTCTACATCTTGGAACCGACGCATCGCTTTGGCTGCGCAACACATCATCAGCAGGGATCCTCACAACCCTCTACAAATCAGAATTTAAGGTACTAAGTTCAGCGGGCCTAACTGGGTCCCTGTAGCCAGCCCACGTGCCATCGCGGTTGGCCTGAACTTGTGACTTTGTCCCTGTCTGGCACAACCAGATATCCACAAATGCCACTTTGGTTTTTTTGGCGCATTTTTTACTAAAATCTTTAAAATTGCATATCTCTGGTTCTACTAATTGGAGTTTTGTCATTTTGGTCCAGGATTATTTATGAAAGAAAGCTCTGTTTCTAACTTGTTGGGATTCTTTTTGTGTGGTGTTTTTTACTTTATTATTATTTGAAGTATTTCACAATTACCTTACACATTGCCTCGAAGTTAAGCCCCAGTTCTCTGTCCCAAGCTACCAGAGGGTTGGGCACAGGTTAATTTGGGGTCGGCTTGTGCCTCACCCTAACAAGGATTGCGGTTACAGCTTGACCAGGACTTACAACCCAGTCAACCAACAACTGAATTTCTTTAAACTGGCATTCAGATCTTATGTCCCATGCCTTCAGAGACCCTGCTGCAAGAACTCTGGGTCCTAAGTGCCACACCCAAAGCCTGACAAAGGCGCAAAGCAATGCTGCGTGTCAGTCAAGTCACTGAAGGGTCGCCCCAGCAGCACACCAACATAGAGTGAGTGACAGGTAGGGGCTTATTGCTCCGGCACCAATTTTAATTCTTATCTGCGCCTACAGTCCTCCTGTAAATCATGCCTTTGCTCCTTCTTGGCCCAGTAAATTGATATTAAAAGCATGATCACGTGCAGCAGAACCCGACTAACTGCCATTCTGTTACCCGAAAGAGGCATTATTGGGGGGTGTTCCACCCACCTGAATCTATGCCCCCTAGCTGAGCCCTAGACCCTGCCATCTCCCAGAAGCAGTGGCGGGACTAGGAGCGCTGGAGGTTAGGAGTACTGTGCCAAAGTCAATAAATGGTAGTGGAGCATTTCTTAAGTCAGACATATCCTTTTGACAAATTGTCATTGGCAAAAAAGATCGAAAACCGTTGAACATTCCCCCACTGCAAGGAAGAAACGCTGTGCCAGGCTGTGTAGAACTCCAAATTCCGAATAAGAACCAGCTGAGAAGAGGTTCTGGTAGGTTTTCTGTATTTCCATGATTTCATTCGCCCACCCACATTTGTGGCCCGAGTTCCCCCACAATGGCGGCGCCCTGTTGAAGCACAGCTGTGTGCACAGCCCTGCTCAACGTTTTCTGAGTGTGATGCGCACTGGGAGACCATCCCTTATCTAGGCCTCACTTGCACTGTGCCCTTTCACTTCACTGCCCTGTTCGAACGTGAACTTAAAAAAAAAGTAGTAAGAATCTGTTAACAGATGTCCCAAACAAACGCTGTGAGTCATATATGTTGCATAAGAAGTCTCAACTTTTAAATGAGTGCAGCTGCAACCCTTTTACAGAAACGCTTCAGAATCCTGGTCTTCTTGGTTTGCACACTGTGAAACACTTTCCTGTAATTCCAAAACTTGTTATAAGTCTGTTTCATTTCTGCCCTCTACCCTTCTCCTGAAAACTGTCTTTCCAGTGTCCACAACATCTGTGAATAGAAGCTACCATGTGATCGGTGTGGCCAAGATGGTGGCTGCAGCAGAGCCTTGCTACTGAGCTCCTTTATACACTAAGTAAATCCTGCACCAAAGTAAGCCTGGGAACCCATGAGGCCCACCCCTCTAGCATGTGACTCCCCGGACCAGCTGTGTGACGCTTCTGTTGCCTGGAGGCTGCTGGACCAATGAGATGCACCCTTGAGGGATCCTGTCTTTGCCGGCCGCTTGGTGCGGAAGAAAAACGGCCAGGGTTGGCCAAGCAAGAAGTCTAGACCCCAACAGTTGGGAGTGCCTACTAAGTGTTGGCAGCTTGGGCTTGCGCCGGCCTTGTGGTGGGTCTCAAGTGAAGGGCCTAGGGGTGTGTGGCACATTATGGAAGGAAGGGCCCAGGTGAGCAGCCATGTTGCCTGGGAGAATGATCTGGGCCCTGGCTGAGGAGAGCACTTGCCGGAGAATGTCATTCTGGTCCTGTGTGTGTCCTGAGGCGGGGCATGCAGGGGAAGCTTGGGGAAGAGCAGTGTGCTGCAGAGGGAAGGCACAAAACACAGTTGATGGACAGAATGTAGAACAATGTCATACATTCACCCCAGTACAAGGATCTGGGCCTAAATCCATCGTTTTTTTGCACTCCACACCACCCTGGGTTAGACACTGGCTATATGCAAATCAGCTCTGACCCTGTGCCTCATGGGAACAGTCCAGTCCGAACTACCAAGCCATGTCTTCCCAGACCGGAATCAAGCATCCAAGGACCGGTTTCTGGCTATCAGCCTTCATCAGCCTGGATAGCTTGACTCCAGTGGTGTGGAGAGCCTGGGACTCACGTCTGAGCATCCCCAGCCCACTCGGGGTGAAATTGCAAAAAACACAGTTGATGGACAGAATGTAGAACAATGTCATACATTCACCCCAGTACAAGGATCTGGGCCTAAATCCATCGTTTTTTTGCACTCCACACCACCCTGGGTTAGACACTGGCTATATGCAAATCAGCTCTGACCCTGTGCCTCATGGGAACAGTCCAGTCCGAACTACCAAGCCATGTCTTTCCCAGACCGGAATCAAGCATCCAAGGACCGGTTTCTGGCTATCAGCCTTCATCAGCCTGGATAGCTTGACTCCAGTGGTGTGGAGAGCCTGGGACTCACGTCTGAGCATCCCCAGCCCACTCGGGGTGAAATTGCAAAAAACACAGTTGATGGACAGAATGTTGAACAATGTCATACATTCACCCCAGTACAAGGATCTGGGCCTAAATCCATCGTTTTTTTGCACTCCACACCACCCTGGGTTAGACACTGGCTATATGCAAATCAGCTCTGACCCTGTGCCTCATGGGAACAGTCCAGTCCGAACTACCAAGCCATGTCTTTCCCAGACCGGAATCAAGCATCCAAGGACCGGTTTCTGGCTATCAGCCTTCATCAGCCTGGATAGCTTGACTCCAGTGGTGTGGAGAGCCTGGGACTCACGTCTGAGCATCCCCAGCCCACTCGGGGTGAAATTGCAAAAAACACAGTTGATGGACAGAATGTAGAACAATGTCATACATTCACCCCAGTACAAGGATCTGGGCCTAAATCCATCGTTTTGTGCACTCCACACAACCCTGGGTTAGACACTGGCTATATGCAAATCAGCTCTGACCCTGTACCTCATGGGAACAGTCCAGTCCGAACTACCAAGCCATGTCTTTCCCAGACCGGAATCAAGCATCCAAGGACCGGTTTCTGGCTATCAGCCTTCATCAGCCTGGATAGCTTGACTCCAGTGGTGTGGAGAGCCTGGGACTCACGTCTGAGCATCCCCAGCCCACGCGGGGTGAAATTGCAAAAAACACAGTTGATGGACAGAATGTAGAACAATGTCATACATTCACCCCAGTACAAGGATCTGGGCCTAAATCCATCGTTTTTTTGCACTCCACACCACCCTGGGTTAGACACTGGCTATATGCAAATCAGCTCTGACCCTGTGCCTCATGGGAACAGTCCAGTCCGAACTACCAAGCCATGTCTTTCCCAGACCGGAATCAAGCATCCAAGGACCGGTTTCTGGCTATCAGCCTGGATAGCTTGACTCCAGTGGTGTGGAGAGCCTGGGACTCACGTCTGAGCATCCCCAGCCCACTCGGGGTGAAATTGCAAAAAACACAGTTGATGGACAGAATGTAGAACAATGTCATACATTCACCCCAGTACAAGGATCTGGGCCTAAATCCATCGTTTTTTTGCACTCCACACCACCCTGGGTTAGACACTGGCTATATGCAAATCAGCTCTGACCCTGTGCCTCATGGGAACAGTCCAGTCCGAACTACCAAGCCATGTCTTTCCCAGACCGGAATCAAGCATCCAAGGACCGGT
Organism: Lissotriton helveticus; assembly: GCF_964261635.1. Classification (NCBI taxonomy): domain Eukaryota; kingdom Metazoa; phylum Chordata; class Amphibia; order Caudata; family Salamandridae; genus Lissotriton; species Lissotriton helveticus. The sequence continues at coordinate 959,572,326 of NC_136061.1, read as the reverse complement.
TTCTAGCTATCAGCCTTCATCAGCCTGGATAGCTTGACTCCAGTGGTGTGGAGAGCCTGGGACTCACGTCTGAGCATCCCCAGCCCACTCGGGGTGAAATTGCAAAAAACACAGTTGATGGACAGAATGTAGAACAATGTCATACATTCACCCCAGTACAAGGATCTGGGCCTAAATCCATAGTTTTTTTTGCAGAGGGAAGGCACAACATGGGCCGTCTACTTTGTGGTGGCCTGTGAACGCCCCTCCCCTTCCAAGACCTGACACGGTGGTGGACCATGAGTGCTGCTTGGGGATGGAGGGCAAGCATCTGCTTTGTGGAGGGTAGCGTGGTGCTGGCTTGTGGGCGGCGAGAAGGGTCTGAAGGCACTGTGTGACCAGGGCTCCTCTTATTTTTTTTCTCGTCCCTTGTAAGGGGGGGGGGGTTCCCCCACATGACAGGCTTCGAGGCCTGAGATTGCGGTCCTCCCCGAGACGAACTGTGCACAGAAGAAGCTGGCATGGACTCCACTCCCTAGACTGGGTTGAAAGCTGCTCCCCAGTGGGGCAGATGCATGGCTTTGTGCTACAGTGTGTATACAGGTGTCAGGTGGCGTAGCCCCCGGGTGCCTGCAGTGGTGGACGCGGTGTTTGTGGACCCGTTGGCACTCCCTCCATGATAATGAAGCCCAAAATGAGTAGGCCCTCCATCTCGCTCAATAAGGACATTACAGACTGCTTGGGCCTGACAATTAAGGGTGGGGGCTCCCTCCGTCAAATGGAAACCAAACTGGGGAAACACTTGGAGCAGTGTGATAAAATATTGCAAGCAATACAGGACACCAAAATTAAGTTGGAGACTAAGATGGACAATGTTACACTGGAGTTGTCCTTGCTACGCGCGGACCACCAAAAGTTCACTGAGAGCTTTGAGGACATGGAATATGCTATTTCTACAATGCACCCCTCCTTGAAGAAACTATATACCCAGATGCAGCTCATGCAATCTGACATTGCGTGCCTACAATTGAGGGCCGAGGACTCTAAAGGGCACTCGAGGTGCAACAGTGATTTTTGGGCCTTTCTGAGCAAGCCAAGATTCCAAGAATCGAGAAGTTTTTAAAGCAATGGCTGATTGAAACTGTCCTGTCTGGGAAGACCCTTAAGTTCTTTTCCATTGTATGGGTCCACCAGGTGCAGGGTAGGCCCCTTCTGCCCGGGGCAAAGTGCGAGTTATTGGCGGTGAGACAACTAATGTCTTCCAAACATCTAAGGAGGCCTGGACCCGGATCCACTGGAAAGGTGGGCCATCTAGTATGGAGGGGAAATCCCTTGCAGCAAGCTGGGAGACACCAGGACCGAAGAGGAGGCGTACATGGAGGGGCCAGTCCCACTCCCAGCCACGCCAGTCTCTGCCAACTGTTGAGCAGGCAGCTCTGGAAAGGATGCAGGTGGTCACAGATGTGCTGCTCCATGGTAAAAACCACTTTGCCTCCTTGCCGTCAGATTATGTTTCGGATGCTGAGACTGGCACAAATAGATCTGGCCCATTGGATGAGGGGGAGGCCGGGGGCCAGTTTTCACACCTCGTCTGGCCGATGGTGGTTTTATACCAGAACAGTCTCCAGCGCGAGGGTTCAGACATGCTTCACACTGCCCGGAACAGTGGATGGGGTGTGCACCGGGGATCTGTTGGACCTGCCGTTGTCTATGGGCCATGACTGATCGGGGAGCATCATGTGCCCTGTCTCGTGCCGAATGATACTGGATTGGAGGTTCTCCACTATAATTGAATGTTTAGCTGCACACACACTTGTTGGATGTTGCTGGCTGGGTGCTAGGTGGCCTTCCACCCTTTGGGTGGGAGTTGGGACAACTGTTTACTTTGCTGTGTTTTCCTCCTGAGTTTACACCACGTGCTATACCATACCATGTGGTCTATGAGTTGTGCCAGGGGACACCCGGGGCTATCCACATGATGAACTGGAAAGATACATCACTCCTCACACCACAGAATACATGGGTGATAGTTATAATGTAGTGGCCCCCACATATAACCTCTTAACGTGAAACGTATGCGACATGGCAATACCTAAGAAACCGCACATGATACACACCTTTCTTAAACATCACTACATTCACATATCCATATCTCAGGAGATGCACCTGGTAGCTACGGAGTTGCAGAATTGTGTGTGAGGTGCAGGGGCCATGTGTATGGTACGGCCTTTCCGTCTTTGCCAGAGTGGCGCAGATTTTGATCTCTCCATGGTCCCTTATGTGGGGTCGTCATACAGATTAGACCGGGAGGCCAGATATGGCCCTTGAGGAATCATTAGACCAATTAACCCCGCTATCCTTCACAGTCCACAGGCCCCGACTATTTAGGCGAGTGACTACAATTGTGTACTGAATGTGGAAGCGGACAGGTCCACCAGTTCCACTACCCCTCTGTAGGGGGCGTCTAGTTGCAGGCTGATGCAGCTTTATCGCCAATGGACGGAATACATGAGATTTCATGACGTGTGAAGGCTGATGCAACCAACATCATGGGAATACTCGTTATATATATATATATATATATATATATATATATATATATATATATACATATACACATATACACATATACATACATACATACACAGACACTCTCTCTCTCTCCGGTGAATGTTGGGAAACTGTAATATCAATGATCTTCATCTCAACAGTATGTAAAATGCACCGCCCACTGGAGGGATGTAAATGTGATAACAGCCGTCTGAACCACAGGCCCCATAATGCAATGACAAAAGGAAATGAATTCAAAAGGAGAATACCATCAGAGGAAATGAATTCAATTTGAAAACATCGGACTGTGAAACAAACGGCGTGTTTAGGTGCAAGGCTCACCTTAGAAAAAGTTCCATGGGGAACGAAACGCGTCAGGACCATGCCTCATCCTGTTGTAATCCATCATTAAAATCGGCAAATGCAAAGTTTCGTGTGCGGCTCAAATTTCTTTCCAGCTGGGGAGAAAATGTGGAATATATATATATATATATATATATATATATATATATATATATATATATATATATGTATATATATATATATATATATATATATATATATATATACATACACACAGTCTCTCTCTCTCTCTCTCTCTCTCTCTCTCTCTCTCTCTCTCTCTCTCTCTCTCTCTCTCTCTCTCTCTCTCTCTCTCTCTCTCTCTCTCTCTCTCTTTCTCTTCCTCTCTCTTCCCCCACCTCCTCCTCTACCCCCACCTCCTCCTCCTATCCCCCCTGTTCCTTTGCTGTAATGTGGTGTGTCGCCATGGATGGAAAGCTTACATGTACCATCTCCAACCACACCACTGCTGCCGACCTTGCGATGGGGAAAGGACCGGGCTAAAATCCCAACCTGGCTGCTGCACAGGGCAGCATCCAGGATGTGCCCTACCCTGATGCCATAGCCTCACATCACATCACGTGGAGAAGTGTGGCTCAATGGTTAGAGCGGCAGACCCTGATGCAGAGATCTAGGACCAGGGTTCAATTCCCCGCCTCGGCGGGTCTTAGGCTCAAAAATTCCACGGACCTGATAATTCTCGCCTCGGTGCCTATTCCAATCATGGAGTCCCACTCTACAACTCTGGGCAATAGCTTGCTTAATCTCCACAACGGCCACCACAACGCTAAGGATGCCTGGCCTCCACCTTGGGGGTGCCCAGGAGTGGACGCCTCACAGGGAAAGCCAGGATGGGTTCCACAGCGGTATTCGTACAAGCGCCTTGAGACCCTTGCGGGTGAGTAGTGCGCTATACAAGTATCAATTTACAATTTTTTTGATCAATTTAGATTATCTTTTGACACTAACACTGGCTCCACTTTTACTAAGACCGCAGAATGGGAGGCTCATAAACTGGTGGTGCATGGCCACTGCATTAATACCACCTGGGGTGTGAAACTGACCCTACGCCGTTCCGCTCGTTGCAAGGGTTGACTACAGGCGCTTAGATGTGCCAGAGGTGAATTGGCGTTCCACTTATTGCATAGGGAGTGCCTGGCATGCCAGCATGTGGAGGGGAAACAGGCTGGTGCAATGCTCGCATGGCTATTATGGCGTGATCAACAGCACTCCTCAATGGGTGCATTCTGCACTGCGGATGCGGCAATATGTAATGCTCAAACAGGGTATTTGTGGTTTATTACTGTACCTTTATGTGTGGCACCGGGTGACGCAACAGTAGATCACATTGAAGGCTTTCTACGTGAGATATCTCTTACTTGCCTTAGTCCGCTCCACCGTGCTGAGCTGGAAAAGAAAATACGTGAGGCCATACAACAGATAGCCAGGCTCGGACGACTTCCCTATAGAATACTATGCCGCCTACGGTACACTCCTAACCCCGCACCTGCTAAAGGTGTATGAGGAGGCGGGGGCCATGGGAGAGCTTCCGGAATCTCTCAGGGAAGCCCTTATAGGTGTGCTTCCTAAGTCAAGGTGAGACCCAATGCACAGCCATTTATATCGCCCACTCTCGCTCCTAAACCTGGACTATAAAATATTAGGAAATATCCTAGTAATAGGTGACTGCCAGTATTGGGACAACTAGTCCATGTAGATCAAAATACATCTATCCCTGAGTGCAACAGATTCCTGAATATTCAACGATTACTAAATCTGATCTGGGATCAGCCCTGGGGAACCATAGTCCTGTCTGGCGGTATCGCTGGACAAAGAAAAAACATTTGACATCCTGGGGTTATCGTACCTCTTTGCAGTGCTGGAGAGGGTGGTGTGGGCCCGTCCTGTTTTCAGTGGGTGAGAACACTGTATAGCAAACCAATGGCGAGGTTCGAAACTGGCCAGATGATCTCGGACAGATTTGAGATACACCGAAGCACTAAGCAGTTATGCCCGTTGTCTCTGCTCATCTTTACGCTAGCAATGGAACCCATGGCAAGCTGGTTATGTAGCAAAGCCCAGGAAGGGGGGTGCAGTCATTCAATGACCGGTATATAGTATCCCTCTATGCCCATGACGCTCTGGTCTACACATGCGATGCCCAGACATCCCTCCTCCCACTGATGAAGATGCTCAACAAGTTTGAGAAGCTATCGGGTCTTAAAATAAACTGGCCCAAGTCCTGCCTGTTCCCACTTCAGTGCATACGGTATCATCCGAGAGAATCTGTGATGACCACCAGGCTTGTATGGTAATTCAATACTTCTAAATAGTTAGGGGTGAATATTTATCACTCCGATGCTGATCTAATAGGTGATACTCTGCCCAGAGCGGTATCTTTGGCACTCCACTCTCTCCCCTGCTGGCTCTCATTCCCCCTGTCTCCAGTGAGCTTGGTAGCAGTAGCCAAAATGTTAGTGCTGCTCGGTCTGCTGTACCCTTTTGCGGCATTACCACTAATTCCGCCCCAGACTTTTTTTCACTGGATTTCAGGGACTTCCCTCGGACCTATTCTGGGGGACGGGCAGCAAAAGGGTTGCACTGCAAGTGGCACAACAATACTTACTGGAGGGGGAGAGCTCAGTGCCATAAGCTACCCTCTGATCGAGTCTAACTGCTCGAAATGTTGACTTGAATTATGATCTGGTGGGCTAGTTTTGTACATTCTGATTTTTCCTGATATTACAGCAAACATTATATGCAGCCAGCACAATCACGTGCAGTCTCCCATACCTTGTAAAACATGTGTGCAGTGTGTCTTTGCAAATTTAAAAGCCCCACGATTTACATATGTGGGCCATTTTAGGTTCTGTTCATGTAGTGTTACTATTAGTGAGACACATGGCACTCAGGCAGGTCCTACTGACGTGCCTCTGTCTTTAAACCCTGGGTATGTGTTTAGTGGGAACGTCAAAAAAGTGAATTAAGCCTTTGGCTACTCTACCACCCCTTCCCAGCCATCCAGTTGCTTGCATCATTCATTCCTATAATGAAAAAGGCCAGCCCCACAGTTCACAAAACTCTTATTTCTAGGCCTGGTTGAAAGTGCCAAGAAAATTAACATATTGTTGAGCTAAATCTACGGAAATGCTTGGCCAACTATCACTGCCAATCACTCTAGCAGTCTTGCTTCAGACCAAAAAGTTGTTCTGAAATCACTTATTTGAGGATTTGGGACAACACTCTTAGGGTGAATTATGAAGGGATATATATATATTTATATATATATATATATATATATTTATATTTTGTTGATAATGTTGGATGTCTCCACGCCTGATATGGTAGGCGTGGAGACCATCCTTTTAGGCCCAAATCCGTCGTATTATAGGATGAACCCAATAATCTAGTGCCAAGCCAATTTGCCCAGCAGCAGGTACAGTTGATCTAATCCCCCTGATGCATTGTTCTCCTCTGTGGGGTTCCTTCTGTATCTCAATTGTCACTGGCACGGTTTCAAGAACACCTGGTCCTGCTAGTTGAGATCAATATCTAATCTCATAAGTGCTGCATTGTATTAATGACTCATGGCAATTATGGGCTGTTTTTCAAATACATAATCGAATTTCCAGTTTCCGCAGTTCGCCATTTAAACCGTACATATTTCATTTAGTCAGAGTAAAAAAAGCTTCTTTTTTCATTGCAAATCCTACATCTTTTTGATAACAATGTCAGTGTCAAATCAAAACGAGAAATCTTTAAACTTACCTTAATCTAGATTTCGTGCTCATGTTTGAAGCAGTTAAGATGTGTATTAATTTTGAGGCTATTGTTGCCATTCACATCTCAGAACCATAAGGCATTGGTAGCCAGGGCTGTGGTAAATTTCCATATTTAACTTTCCTTACATCCTACATAGTGGATTCCTGTGAATCAGTTTAACATACCTCGTGTTTAAATGTGTGATCACGTTGGTCCACAGCCGGCCTGACCAGTAGAGTCTGTCTATATATTACTGAATGGCATAAGTGCGGTAGGAAGAGCTATATAAAAATAAGTTATTTTGTATACCAAGTATGCTGTCACTCAGGGCGGAACTCAACTCGGGAGAGGGGGGGGGGGATTCGGGGGGCTGACAAACCAAGCAATGGAGTCGGAGCAAATACATCAAGCAGTCGAGGGCAGAGTTATCCTCAGAGCCAATGCAATAAAATAGTTACAAACTGTGCATTTTAAACATATAGGGCAAATCCAATGCTATTCGAACAAACATTTTTTGTGGATTTCACAGTGTTAATAGGTTGCTTACAGAGAACTTTGAAAGAAGGAGGAGGGTTTAAAAGCAACGAAGTAACAAGCAATTTGAACAGATAATGCAAAGCACATTACACCAGTTTTTGTAGTTCTTTCAAAATGTTGGCCTTTTTTGTGGCATATCTCAGTAAAAAGTTTCTTGGTACGATGAAAGAAAGATATGATTACAGTCTGCTCATCAGGATGCAGCAATATATACTTGTTTCAGGTTGCACTCATGCACAAGTTGCAAAAAACCTGGGCTTAGTGGCTTAAAACACCGGGCTGGGGTGTACGGCTGGCCAAGTGACAGGTTTGATTCCAGATTCATCGTCCATTCCTCCTGAGGTCGAATGAATGCTATTCTCATTTGGCAATATTATAACATGTTAATTGCTTTGCCATGAATCTGAACTATTTTAAAAACAACATAGTTTATGTGAGCACCCCAGGTTGAGTAGTTCTCTTCAATCAATTAATCAGTGAAGTTTAACCGTGCTACTCACCTGTGAGGGTCTCAAGGTGCAGGGGGAGGGAGGGGGATTGGGGGGAGCAACTCCCGTCGAAGAATCCGGTCTTGAGGGTCTTCCTGAAGATGTGCAGGGTGGGGGCACGCCTGATATTGATCGGCAGCTTGTCCAGGTCGTGGCTGCGATGTGGGATAAGGTACTTCCACCAGTCTTGCTCTGCGGATACGTGGGGGTTCGGCTAGGACGAGGGCGGTGGATCAGAGTTTTCCTCTTGGGCACGTGGAAGTAGATTCTGTCGTTGAGGTATTGGGGTCCGGTGTTGTGGAGGCATTTGTAGACGTGGGTGAGTATCTTGAAAATTACTATTTTCTCGACTGGGGTCCAGTGGAGGTCACATAGGTGCTGCGTGGTGTGTTTGTGTCGAGGGATGCTGAGGATGACTCTGGCTGCGGTGTTCTGTATGATCTGGAGTTTGCAGAGCAGAGCCTTGTTAATCCCGATGTAGAGGGTGTTTCCGTAGTCCAGTCTGCTGGTTATGAGTGCGTGGGTGACAGTCTTCCTTGATTCGGGAGGATCCATTTGAAGGTCTTTCGGAGGATGCAGAGGGTGTTGAAGCAGGTGGAGGTAACAGCGTTGACTTATCGGGTCAAAGAGAGGGAGAAGTTGAGTACGATGCCGAGGTTTCAGGCATGGTCCGTAGGGGTGGGGGAGGGCTGCCGAGGGTGGTGGGCCACCAGGAGTTGGCCCATGCAGAGGGGGAGGGTCCGAGGATGAGTATCTCGGTCTTCTCCAAGTTGAGTTTCAGGCAGCTGCTGCTCATCCAGGATGCAACGTCTTTCATTCCTTCCTGGAAGTTGAGTCTGGTGGTAATGAGGTCCTTGGTGAGGGAGAGGATGAGCTGGGTATCGTCGGCGTAGGATACTTTGCTGAGTCCGTGCTGTCTGTCGATGGCGACCAGGTAGACGTTGAAGAGTGTTGGGCTGAGCGGCGATCCTTGGGGTACATATGCATTCCATGTTTGAGCTACATCCATGAAGAAAACCACCAAGTTTGTGCTTTGTCCTGTGAGAACGTCACTAAGAAATAATCAGTAACTGTACCTCGTAATAACATACATTTGAAAACCAGTGTTCAGTTCTTTTCTAAGACCCACAGTACATACAGGGTAGGTAATGAGCTTTAGAAAATGCATATTTTTGTTATTAATTTATTCAGACCGCTTTCTCAAAGAATGTCAACATTCTCAATAATAGAGGTCCTAAACATCTATACTAATTTCTAATGCTTTTGTATTAGTTACAGGTCATGCTGCATTTGACAGGCCTTTGTTTAATTTCACAGCAGAGTAAGGGTTCACAAGTATTTTGCTACCAAACTACACTAGGTTGAAAAGGTAAGACACAGTGATTCAGTACCTATACAAAGGAAGTGCTCATGTTACGAAGTACTGCCTTTACATAGACACAAATTCCAGCGATTTCTGCATCTGCTTGCAATATGAGAAACTGATCATTGAGGTTCTTGCTTTAGGCAGCAGAATTTATGCTTCAAGTTACACACACATTTTACATACAGCATTCACATAGCCTAGCTATCTCAGTCTACCCAGAGCTCAGGCTACAGACACCAAAGATAACTCTCACGGGACAAGAGCCACAACCCACTATTCCTGCGTGCTGCATCCAAAATTGCCACCAGCCCTGCATTTAGCACCTGTTGTCAACAACTGACCAATGCAAACGTATACATGCCACGTATAGTTAATGTTAACAGAAATTTGTCTATCTCTGAGTTGCGATTATTATGCCCCTATAGTATTGTAGGGTTAAAGTCTATTATACTGCATTTTAATTGAATTTCAACAAGGCTTATTCTCCTTACAAGATGCTGAAGCTCGCTGGTCTGTGAGAGCTCTTTGGATTGAGTGTGTTTGTCATACTGCCTACAGAGGTTGTGTGTATGTTGTGCATGATCAGAGTTGTGCTCTTGCCATGTAATGTTGCTGCTCTTATGCATCCATTTAAGGTGTGAAGGAATGAGAGATAGGTGCACTTGACCGATTCTAATGTAGGTGGATGGATAACATATGTGAGTGCATTCTGGCCTATGTTTGCATTGTTTTGTTATGAGGCAACAGTTTCTATCCTTGAGAGCTGCAAAGACAGTGATTCAAGCAGTTAAAGTGCATGGAAGTTTAACCAATTACCCCCAAAGCAGGTACTGAGGAAGGGAATTGCCAGAGACACTTTACAGTTCACCCATACCTACTGCATTGTTGAAGAACGGTGGGACATAGAGGGCTAGGCTATTAATTAAAATCTTTGAAAGAACCTCATGACAGAATGCAGCGTTTTTTATTCGAAATTCTATTCAAGCAGCACCTTGTGTTAGGAATGGTTTCAAGGCACTACGAAAAAGAAAAAAGTTCAATAACATTCATATTCTAATGACATCACATGAAATGGCTTTTGCATAGCACATGGCCACCCGGAGGCATCCCAGTGCTGGAGTGGAAGCTAGAGAAAGAGAGCCTTCTATGGGAAGAGCCATGTCTTTAGCTGTCTTTGAAACACGAGGAGGTTAGGTTCCCTGCGGAGGGAGAGCAGAAGGGAATTCCAGAGCTTGGCAGCATTATATGAAAAAAGACGGCCACAGGTTCTGGCCTTCTTGATTTTGGATACTTCTGCTAAGTGGAGCTCATCAGAGCAGAGACGTCAGGTAGCCTTGTAGGGTCTAATTAAGGCTTTGATGATGAGTGGGCCATTCCCTTCTAAAGTTTTATGTGCAGCGCAGAGAGCCTTAAAATGGATTCTCTCCTGCCCCGGGAGCCAGTGTAGGGGGTGTAGGGCAGGCTTTGCTGAGCAGCGATTGTTCGTACTCGTGAGCAGTCTTGCTGCCGAATTTTGAACGATCTGTAGTTTTGCTGCCACTGAGTTTGGGTACAAAAGGGGGTGGTAATGGACGGAGCATCTGAACCAATCAAACACTCACACCCAGCCAAAAGATCTGGGTTTAATCCATCACCGTTCTTTAGCCCACTCTACCACCCCAGTTCAGACATGGCTATATGCAAATCAGTCTGACCCTGTGCCTCATGGGAACAGTCCAGCCCGAACTGCCAAGCCATGCCTTCCCTGGACCGGAAACAAGCTTCCGAGGACCGGTTTCTGGCATTACAGCCGTCTTCAGCCCGGCTTGCTTGAATCCAGTGGCAAAGTGAGCAAGGGACTCACGTCTGAGCATACCCTGCCACACTTATGGCGTCCAAAAGCGGTACAAAAGGGGGTGGTAATGGACGGAGCATCTGAACCGATCAAACACTCACACCCAGTCAAAAGATCTGGGTTTAATCCATCACCGTTCTTTAGCCCACTCTGCCACCCCAGTTCAGACATGGCTATATGCAAATCAGTCTGACCCTGTGCCTCATGGGAACAGTCCAGCCCAAACTGCCAAGCCATGCATACCCTGGACCGGAAACAAGCTTCCGAGGACCGGTTTCTGGCATTACAGCCATCTTCAGCCCGGCTTGCTTGAATCCAGTGGCAAAGTGAGCAAGGGACTCACGTCTGAGCATACCCTGCCACACTTATGGCAGCCAAAAGCGGTACAAAAGGGGGTGGTAATGGACAGAGCATCTGAATCAATCAAACACTCACACCCAGTCAAAAGATCTGGGTTTAATCCATCACCGTTCTTTAGCCCACTCTGCCACCCCAGTTCAGACATGCTATATGCAAATCAGTCTGACCCTGTGCCTCATGGGAAGAGTCCAGCCCGAACTGCCAAGCCATGCCTTCCCTGGACCGGAAACAAGCTTCCGAGGACCGGTTTCTGGCATTACAGCTGTCTTCAGCCCGGCTTGCTTGAATCCAGTGGCAAAGTGAGCAAGGGACTCACGTCTGAGCATACCCTGCCACACTTATGGCGGCCAAAAGCGGTACAAAAGAGGGTGGTAATGGACGGAGCATCTGAACCAATCAAACACTCACACCCAGTCAAAAGATCTGGGTTTAATCCATCACCGTTCTTTAGCCCACTCTGCCACCCCAGTTCAGACATGGCTATATGCAAATCAGTCTGACCCTGTGCCTCATGGGAACAGTCCAGCCCGAACTGCCAAGCCATGCCTTCCCTGGACCGGAAACAAGCTTCCGAGGACCGGTTTCTGGCATTACAGCTGTCTTCAGCCCGGCTTGCTTGAATTCAGTGGCAAAGTGAGCAAGGGACTCACGTCTGAGTATACCCTGCCACACTTATGGCGGCCAAAAGCGGTACAAAAGGGGGTGGTAATGGACGGAGCATCTGAACCAATCAAACACTCACACCCAGTCAAAAGATCTGGGTATAATCCATCACCGTTCTTTAGCCAACTCTGCCACTCCAGTTCAGACATGGCTATATGCAAATCAGTCTGACCCTGTGCCTCATGGGAACAGTCCAGCCCAAACTGCCAAGCCATGCCTTCCCTGGACCAGAAACAAGCTTCCGAGGACCGGTTTCTGGCATTACAGCCATCTTCAGCCCGGCTTGCTTGAATCCAGTGGCAAAGTGAGCAAGGGACTCACGTCTGAGCATACCCTGCCACACTTATGGCGGCCAAAAGCGGTACAAAAGGGGGTGGTAATGGACGGAGCATCTGAACCAATCAAACACTCACACCCAGTCAAAAGATCTGGGTTTAATCCATCACCGTTCTTTAGCCCACTCTGCCACCCCAGTTCAGACATGGCTATATGCAAATCAGTCTGACCCTGTGCCTCATGGGAACAGTCCAGCCCGAACTGCCAAGCCATGCCTTCCCTGGACCGGAAACAAGCTTCCGAGGACCGGTTTCTAGCATTAAAGCCGTCTTCAGCCCGGCTTGCTTGAATCCAGTGGCAAAGTGAGCAAGGGACTCACGTCTGAGCATACCCTGCCACACTTATGGCGGCCAAAAGCGGTACAAAAGGGGGTGGTAATGGACGGAGCATCTGAACCAATCAAACACTCACACCCAGTCAAAAGATCTGGGTTTAATCCATCACCGTTCTTTAGCCCACTCTGCCACCCCAGTTCAGACATGGCTATATGCAAATCAGTCTGACCCTGTGCCTCATGGGAACAGTCCAGCCCGAACTGCCAAGCCATGCCTTCCCTGGACCGGAAACAAGCTTCCGAGGACCGGTTTCTGGCATTACAGCCGTCTTCAGCCCGGCTTGCTTGAATCCAGTGGCAAAGTGAGCAAGGGACTCACGTCTGAGCATACCCTGCCACACTTATGGCGGCCAAAAGCGGTACAAAAAGGGGTGGTAATGGACGGAGCATCTGAACCAATCAAACACTCACACCCAGTCAAAAGATCTGGGTTTAATCCATCACCGTTCTTTAGCCCACTTTGCCACCCCAGTTCAGACATGGCTATATGCAAATCAGTCTGACCCTGTGCCTCATGGGAACAGTCCAGCCCGAACTGCCAAGCCATGCCTTACCTGGACCGGAAACAAGCTTCCGAGGACCGGTTTCTGGCATTACAGCCGTCTTCAGCCCGGCTTGCTTGAATCCAGTGGCAAAGTGAGCAAGGGACTCACGTCTGAGCATACCCTGCCACACTTATGGCGGCCAAAAGCGGTACAAAAGGGGGTGGTAATGGCCGGAGCATCTGAACCAATCAAACACTCACACCCAGTCAAAAAATCTGGGTATAATCCATCACCGTTCTTTAGCCCACTCTGCCACCCCAGTTCAGACATGGCTATATGCAAATCAGTCTAACCCTATGCCTCATGGGAACAGTCCAGCCCGAACTGCCAAGCCATGCCTTCCCTGGACCGGAAACAAGCTTCCGAGGACCGGTTTCTGGCATTACAGCCGTCTTCAGCCCGACTTGCTTGAATCCAGTGGCAAAGTGAGCAAGGGACTCACTTCTGAGCATACCCTGCCACACTTATGGCGGCCAAAAGCGGTACAAAAAGGGGTGGGAATGGACGGAGCATCTGAACCAATCAAACACTCACACCCAGTCAAAAGATCTGGGTTTAATCCATCACCGTTCTTTAGCCCACTCTGCCACCCCAGTTCAGACATGGCTATATGCAAATCAGTCTGACCCTGTGCCTCATGGGAACAGTCCAGCCCGAACTGCCAAGCCATGCCTTCCCTGGACCGGAAACAAGCTTCCGAGGACCGGTTTCTGGCTTTACAGCCGTCTTCAGCCCGGCTTGCTTGAATCCAGTGGCAAAGTGAGCAAGGGACTCACTTCTGAGCATACCCTGCCACACTTATGGCGGCCAAAAGCGGTACAAAAGGGGGTGGTAATGGATGGAGCATCTGAACCAATCAAAACTCACACCCAGTCAAAAGATCTGGGTATAATCCATCACCGTTCTGTAGCCCACTCTGCCACCCCAGTTCAGACATGGCTATATGCAAATCAGTCTGACCCTGTGCCTCATGGGAACAGTCCAGCCCGAACTGCCAAGCCATGCCTTCCCTGGACCGGAAACAAGCTTCCGAGGACCGGTTTCTTGCATTACAGCCGTCTTCAGCCCGGCTTGCTTGAATCCAGTGGCAAAGTGAGCAAGGGACTCACGTCTGAGCATACACTGCCACACTTATGGCAGCCAAAAGCGGTAAAAAGGGGGTGGTAATGGACGGAGCATCTGAACCAATCAAACACTCACACCCAATCAAAAGATCTGGGTTTAATCCATCACCATTCTTTAGCCCACTCTGCCACCCCAGTTCAGACATGGCTATATGCAAATCAGTCTGACCCTGTGCCTCATGGGAACAGTCCAGCCCGAACTGCCAAGCCATGCCTTCCCTGGACCGGAAACAAGCTTCCGAGGACCGGTTTCTGGCATTACAGCCGTCTTCAGCCCGGCTTGCTTGACTCCAGTGGCAAAGTGAGCAAGGGACTCACGTCTGAGCATACCCTGCCACACTTATGGCGGCCAAAAGCGGTACAAAAGGGGGTGGTAATGGACGGAGCATCTGAACCAATGAATACTCACACCCAGTCAAAAGATCTGGGTATAATCCATCACCGTTCTTTAGCCCACTCTGCCACCCCAGTTCAGACATGGCTATATGCAAATCAGTCTGACCCTGTGCCTCATGGGAACAGTCCAGCCCGAACTGCCAAGCCATGCATTCCCTGGACCGGAAACAAGCTTCTGAGGACCGGTTTCTGGCATTACAGCCGTCTTCAGCCCGGCTTGCTTGAATCCAGTGGCAAAGTGAGCAAGGGACTCATGTCTGAGCATACCCTGCCACACTTATGGCGGCCAAAAACGGTAAAAAGGAGGTGGTAATGGACGTAGCATCTGAACCAATCAAACACTCACACCCAGTCAAAAGACCTGGGTTTAATCCATCACCGTTCTTTAGCCCACTCTGCCACCCCAGTTCAGACATGGCTATATGCAAATCAGTCTGACCCTATGCCTCATGGGAACAGTCCAGCCCGAACTGCCAAGCCATGCCTTCCCTGGACCGGAAACAAGCTTCCGAAGAACGGTTTCTGGCATTACAGCTGTCTTCAGCCCGGCTTGCTTGAATCCAGTGGCAAAGTGAGCAAGGGACTCACGTCTGAGTATACCCTGCCACACTTATGGCGGCCAAAAGCGGTACAAAAGGGGGTGGTAATGGACGGAGCATCTGAACCAATCAAACACTCACACTCATTCAAAAGATCTGGGTTTAATCCATCACCGTTCTTTAGCCCACTCTGCCACCCCAGTTCAGACATGGCTATATGCAAATCAGTCTGACCGTGTGCCTCATGGGAACAGTCTAGCCCGAACTGCCAAGCCATGCCTTCCCTGGACCGGAAACAAGCTTCCGAGGACCGGTTTCTGGCATTACAGCCATCTTCAGCCCGGCTTGCTTGAATTCAGTGGCAAAGTGAGCAAGGGACTCACGTCTGAGCATACCCTGCCACACTTATGGCGGCCAAAAGCGGTACAAACGGGGGTGGTCCATCATCCCCTTTTGTATCGCTTTGTTTGCCCTAAGTGTGGCAGGGTATGCTCAGACGTGAGTCCCTTGCTCACTTGGCCACTGGATTCAAGATAGCCTGGCTGATGAGGATTATGAATCTGAAACTGGTCCCAGGATGCTTGTTTCCGGTCCATGGAAGACATGGCTTGGCAGTTCGGGCTGGACTGTTCCCATGAGGCACAGGGTCAGACTGATTTGCATATATCCATGTCTGAAATGGGGTGGCTGAGTGGGCTAAAGAATGGTGATGGATTAAACCCAGATCAGTTGACTGGGGGTGAGTGTTTGATTTGCTCAAGCGCTCCGTCCATCATCCCCTTTTGTATCGCTTTGTTTGCCCTAAGTGTGGCAGGGTATGCTCAGACGTGAGTCCCTTGCTCACTTGGCCACTGGATTCAAGATAGCCTGGCTGATGAGGATTATGAATCCGAAACCGGTCCCAGGATGCTTGTTTCCGGTCCATGGAAGACATGGCTTGGCAGTTCGGGCTGGACTGTTCCCATGAGGCACAGGGTCAGACTGATTTGCATATAGCCATGTCTGAAATGGGGTGGCTGAGTGGGCTAAAGAATGGTGATGGATTAAACCCAGAGCAGTTGACTGGGGGTGAGTGTTTGATTTGCTCAAGCGCTCCGTCCATCATCCCCTTTTGTATCGCTTTGTTTGCCCTAAGTGTGGCAGGGTATGCTCAGACGTGAGTCCCTTGCTCACTTGGCCACTGGATTCAAGATAGCCTGGCTGATGAGGATTACGAATCCGAAACCGGTCCCAGGATGCTTGTTTCCGGTCCATGGAAGACATGGCTTGGCAGTTCGGGCTGGACTGTTCCCATGAGGCACAGGGTCAGACTGATTTGCATATAGCCATGTCTGAAATGGGGTGGCTGAGTGGGCTAAAGAATGGTGCTGGATTAAACCCAGATCAGTTGACTGGGGGTGAGTGTTTGATTTGCTCAAGCGCTCCGTCCGTCATCCCCTTTCGTATCGCCACTGAGTTTGGGGCACCTTGATAAAGAGCATTGCCATAGTCTATCCTCGAAAGAATTAAGGCCTAGATCAGCAACTTTTGAGCTTGGTATGGTACTAAGGGCAGTATTTTGCTGTTCATTCTAAGCAGGACGTAGCACACGGCAGCAGCCTTCCTGGCTTGGGTTTTGAAAATAAGGTCCTGATCCAACCAAATGCCCAAGCTTTTTATTTCAGTTTTTGGGACTGAGGCCGGGCCCATGCAAGCTGGCCTCTTTTTAATTGGAATGCAAAATCCTTCTTAAATAGTTTTTGACGTAAAAGTGCCTTGAGTCTCACAAGCTTTAGGGAATTGCTTTAGGAATGACAATAGAGCTGCCTTGCTCAATTACATTTTAAAGGAAATATATGTATCTTCACTTTTTTAGAACTTAACCTGTGACATGGTACCAAAGCAGTGTATTTGTCACCGGGGAGAGATATGGCAGTGTAGTTTTTCGTCTGCGTTTATCTGTCCAAAGTCTTTGAGGCCTTCACGTGGACTAACAAGAGAAAGAGACTGCAGGGGACCCAAGAAGAAATGTAAAAAGCAGAGCATCCTCCACTTTTCAAATGCGTTTGGATGGCCTGGGAAGTACACTAGCCCAGGGCACACTTCAACTAAAAGAATGCTGTGTGTCCTTGAAGCAGCAGGTGGGCTAAAGCACACGTGTGGGGGTGGGGGTGGTGGTGATTCACCCAATGGGCATTGCGTGTCGGCTCTCACTCTACCTATTTTGTAATTTCATGAACTATATTTGTCTTGGCTGAAATCCTCTGCTCACTCTTGTTCTATTACCTGTCTGTTTGATTGCAGAACTCAGTCTCCTCTAATTTCGTAATGATTTCTGACCCTTCTTTTTTGTCTTGCATTAGCCAGGTCTTCTTGATTTTAATAGCATTATATGTATAATACATTTATTTCTCAGGGCTTCGGGCGAACGCTCGTCATCCATTAGTCTATTAATGTATCATTCACTTTTTACATCTGCCAATTACTGCATACAGCATGTAGTAATGGGTCAGCCCACTTGAGCTATTGGCTAACTTCTATGTGAGTGACTTTTTTCTGCCCCACCCCCCCCCAAGAATTGCATACACACACTAACTAGTTCCCTTCAGTGCTAGGGACTACTATGGTGATGTATTTTTTGAGACCCAATAAAATTACTTTCAGACAATGTTTTTTTTAAGATTGACGATTGTCCAGCAGGCGCTACAGAAATAGTGGTTTGCAAAAACTATGACAAAACAAGTGTTGGTAAAGCCTGACAATCAATGCCAGGGTGATTGACTTTGTCAATGCTTGTTGATTGTGGATCATCTTGGCCTGGTCTTACTGTGTGTGACCTTCAAGATAACCCTGGTGATTAATGTTCTTACTGGAGAGAGATTGGAGTTTTGTTTAGTTGAGGTTTTGACTGATTATAAAATAGCACAGAGGATTAATATGCCTACTGCAAAGAACGTATAGCATGCAGATCCGAAAGTGCATATAATGTAAATACTTCAGTGGGTTACTGCTTTTCGAAGAGACATCCTTTTGTTACTTGCAGTGTATAAATTACAATCCAAATATAGAACAGTAAATTATTAGCTGTCATCAAAGAACTGCACGCACACTGCAGAGTATAGATTAGAGCATAGAATCATGTTGCAAAAAGGGTTTGTTTGGGTAGAAACGATTCTTATTAAAGAGATCCTTCAACAATGGTGTTCCGTTTTTAATTCGGAGTTTGGGCTTCTCCAGACCAAGCATTCTTAAACTATACTGTTTACCATAGATCCATAGTTCTCTGGCTTATGTAACATTTCCTATATGCTGATTTACACATGTATCATTGATTGTCTCTGTGTAATGTGTGTGTGATGCAAAGTGCTCTGACACCCTACACTGGTATGAGTGATACTATAGAACTTAGTAGCGGCCCTTCCCCTGCCAAAGTGGCTTGGCGGGCCGGAGGAGCGAGGTGGGGGAAGTGGGGGTACGGAGAACAAAAACAAAAAAATAATTTTTTTTTAAAAACTTACCTTGACTGCAGTTGCCCGCCGCATTGTGCTCTTTCTTCTGTGCTCAGGCTCACAAAATGCACTGCGGCTGATCCTGACTCTGCCTTACTCTGCATGAAAGCAGCGTCAGGATTGGCCTGAGTGCTGGCAACATGCACTTCCAGGCAGACTGGGAGCCTGAGCCTGCTCTCTCCAGCCCCAGCAACGCAACTGGTGCTGGACAGAGCGTCACTGCACATGAGGGTTTGTCTGGCCTGAGAGAGCCGGACAAACTGTCCTGCGCAGTGAAGGGAGTGCACTACCAGTCCCAACCAGCAGTGTCATCCCCCTGGTCCTGCGCCCAAGACTCGTCAAAGTCCTGAGGGCGGGTCCAGGGGATTCAAATAAAAGGACAATAAAACCGATTTAAAACCCGTTTTATAATCATTTTATTTGACAGTGGTGGTGCTTCTCTGTCTTATTGGAGGGGCCACTGCTGATATAACTAATTAAATGCATCTGAAAGAGAGTGGTTATGGAGACTTGAGGGGCACTAATAAAAGGTGGTGGTGAGGGAATCCATGATGGAGGTGGTCACTGCCTCCACCACAGATTGGGGGGGGGGCCAACAAGCATTGTCGCACCGGGCACCACCAGTGCCAAAACCGGCCCTGCTGTCGATGCCCCGTTCCTGTTTTATTTAGCTCCGGCTGACCATGCCTTCCGTGATGTTGATCATCAAGGCTTTGTCCGCTCTGACAGGCTCCAGGCGGTAAGCGCAGCATCTTGCATTAATTACTACCCAAGACAATAGGGTCAAAATGCTTTTTCCTTCAACCGCCAATCGTTAGTGAACAAGGAGAAAACTTTTTGCAAGAAAGGCCTTTGTGCCTTTAAATTTCAAACATTAGGGAATGCATTTAATGGCTGTTCTCATCCAAGTAGGAGAGAAAGCTGAACATTTGTCAACATGGGAATTATGTTTGCGAGTGAGATACATAATGAAAACCTTACAGATGAGAATTAATGGGGAAATCAAAGGGAAAAGCTGGCGAACTTAGAAATGTTCTGCAGGAAATAAAGAAGCAATCGTCTTGTGGGCCAGACATGGGTCTGAAGGACTTTCCAGAACCTGCCTCCTGCCCCCTGTGGAGTAAATAGCAGCTAGCGTATGTTCATGGACGTCTGTGTTGTTGGCGGGAAGCTTACCAGGATTAATTCACTGGGGCCGTGGAAAAGCACATGCAGCTGCTTTGTTTACTTCCAAGGGCTCTCGGCCAGCGAGGCAAAGGGACGCTGGAGTTTGGAGCAGTACCAGGAGTATCGCAATCCATGTAACCCTTTTCTCTACTTCCACCACTATCACTGCTCGGAGCCCATTGGCTCACAGCTCGTCTCACTGCTTCAGTCTTGTTTCTGCAAACTCTCCAGCTGGGCAACAACAGCCAGGAAAGCAGGCAGCAGGAACATTTTTGCCCATGAGCCCATTACCCCATGTCCTCTGAAAGGTAATAACTGGAGTGGTCTCTGAGCAAGGGGTGTGTTGGGCTACTGGTGACTGCAGGAGTTGTCTTTGTGATATGGTGCCCTCCACTAGGCTAGCTCTGAGGTAGCATCCCCTTAGCCATAGAGTGCCTTCCAATATGTTTTTGGGGTTGCACCCCCTTAGTCATTAGGTGTCTTCCCATGTCTTCTGGATTTGCATCAGCTTGGTCATAGGGTGCCTGCCCACATGTTTGACAGCCGAAGTTGCCTGATTTATATTCAGTATAATGGAACAGAAAACATTTACAGTATTGTGTCTCAAAAGAGTGAGTAGTTATCGTCAGCATCGCATTGATGAAGGCTGCTCGAAAAAACGAATGAATGTCAACTTTTTGACAATAACTGGAGTTTGTTTCCATATTAAGTGCATGCCAAGCTAGAACAGTAGCAGCACTGCAAATTAAACACATCACTTGCATGATTGATAAGACACAAACCCGCCCCTCCTCTGTTTAGCAGCCTTCAAGGGGCTGCCAGAACATTTTCCAGAAATAAATAAGCCTCTGGTTGGCAATGAGTAGACACAGTCATTGCCAATCTGCTCAAAATTCAATTAGCTGTACTTGGAAAGAGATTCAAGAACTGCGAGTTATGAGACCGAAGAACTGTAGTTTTCCCTCGCCAGGACCCACTCTTGGGAGAGAGCTGAGCAAGTTTGGGACATATGTCCTTTCCCCAGAAGACTCTGAGATAGCATTTATGTCACTCGCATAATACAATTGGCTGATCTTTTTCAAAACAATGAAAGTACTCCTCCACGTTCTCTAGGTAAAAGGTCATAAGACCTTTGTCACCAATTTTCCTGTCGGACAAGTGTTCCCATCCAATCATACTAGGCTTTATTTACTCCTGGCTCAGCTGAAACATCGGTCCTGCTTTCCATGACTGCTCCATGATTTTACAATGATGCTAAATATACATTCTACAAATAATGAGGGGTTGTCCCTTATGCGATGGTCAAAAACAAGCTCAGCTAATGAAATATCACTGTCCTTCAAATTGGTATGCTTGGCTAAATATCCTCTGACCACACCGTGCAATTAGAAAGCATGAAGAAACCTTTGACTACAATAGAGGTACTAGTGCATCTATCAAGAACTGCTATTGGGTAAAATATGATGTGATCCACTACAATACGTATTTAATTGTTTCCATATGATTTTTGTGGTTCCAGGAATCAGTCAATGTCCACTCCAACCTATCAGAACGGCAGCCAATTCTCTGGCATGGACATTAAGAGGACTTAGTCTGGTCTTGTGACCTGCCAGATTCAATGATGGACAGGCAATCTATGGCTGCTCTCTCCATAATTGAACATCATTAGCCACCCAACAGAGGTGGACCCCATTAAACTGTAGGAAAGCAGACCATCGGTCTTGGAGGTCGCTATAAAGAGACAACATTATCAACAGACTTCTTCACAAATCACTTGCTTCCAGGCTGTAGAATGCCCTTCTGGGGCACACCCATCTTTCCCCTGTTTCAATCCACTGAGGTCTCAAGCAGAGTAATAGAATTCACTGACCCTCCTTGTTGTGTGGTGTGGCCAATTGTCACAATTGGAAGAGGGCCCACCATTAAAAATGTATTGTTCATGACACATCTTGTTTTTATTTCAGGGCACATTATCGCCACATTATGTCCACCAAGACCTAAACCTTCCGTTACAGTTGCATATGTTGGCTTCGCTATCCTGAAAACTGACAATCAAATGGATATTGCTTGAAATATGAATGCAGCCTAAGATACAGAGCCTCTAATGAGGATTGGCTGCTGCCAGCTCCTCTGTGGTGGAAACCTACTCATTGGGGTTACCTTTTATAGGACCTAAGGCTCATCTCTCTACCTTTCTAAGGAAACTAGAGTCCCCTCCATCCTGTCAGAGTGGTGGATCGCCAAACTGGAACACCAGATAGTTAATTTGAAGTGGAGTTAT
The DNA here is from genome assembly GCF_964261635.1 of Lissotriton helveticus. NCBI lineage: Eukaryota > Metazoa > Chordata > Amphibia > Caudata > Salamandridae > Lissotriton > Lissotriton helveticus. The sequence continues at coordinate 959,550,235 of NC_136061.1, read as the reverse complement.
TTGGCTCAATTGGGAAAGCAGAGTAAAATCTTTTGTGCATTGGTCCTCCGAACACTTTCCTGCTGGGTCAAAATCAAACCTTAAAGTCGCCACCTTTCCGTAAAAGGTATTTTGTTTTTTCTCGAAAGATTATGGCTTTTTAAGTAAACAAAAAAATACATTGTTTAAACCTTGTTAATGTTAATGTTAAGAATAATTGGTAGAGCGCACGTACACCGGTTGGTTTCATGGCGCTTTAGTAGGTCTTGTCCGTTACCTGCGGAGGAGTCAGTTGTAGGCTTGTGCAAATACCCGTGTTTTGAGTGACCTCCTGAATTTTAAAAGGTCTGTGCATGACCGGATCTCCAAGGGGAAGGAGTTCCACAGTCTAGGGGCAAGGGCTGCGAATCTACAGCCTCCCAGACGTTTCCGCTTGAACGTGGGGATGGAAAGGGGCCTAAGGTGAGCTGATCGCAGATTGCTGGAGGGAGTGTACCTGAGTATGAGGTTGTTTATAAATATGGGATTTTGACCTTGCAAGGATTTGAAGATAAAGCAACCAGTTTTAAATGCGCAGCATTGAGGGATGGGGAGCCAGTGCAATTTCCTTATTAGCAGATGTCGCCAGTTGCCACCTGGGTTGTTGAAGAATCAATCTGACTGCCGTATTCTGGACTATCTGTAGCCGTTTGAACAAGTAGAGTGACATGCCTAGGTAGACAGAGCTTGCATAGTCCAGGTGCGACAGAACAGTGGCTATTACAACCTGGGTCAAGGCTTCCTGCATGAGCAAACAATGAATCTTCCTGTTCTTTCTCAGTTGAAAGAAGCATTTAAATATTACCGACCCGACCTGTGTTTTAATTGGAAGATCACTGTTTAGTGTGAGACCGAGTCTTTTTGCCGAGGAGGAAGGAATGGGTGGGGGTCCTAGCTCTGTCGGCCAGTAGTGTGGTCCCCAGAACTTATGGCTGTCTCCAGTGAGGACTAGCTCCATCTTGCCCGGATTTAGCTTAAGGTGGTTGTGATCCATCCACTGTTGGATGTGCAGCATGGTAGCCTGAAATTCGGTGACTGGGCTGTGTGAGTTGTCAACCGTGAAAACCAGCTGCAGGTTGTCCACGTAATTGAAGACAGTCACCTTTCTGTCTTTGAGGGACTGAATCAGGGGAAGGATGCAGAGGTTGAACAGGTGAGGCGAAAGTGAGGAGCATTGCGGAACACCACACGTAGTTCTGCGTTTGGGAGCAGTGAAGTGGCCTGAATGAACGGCCTGGGACCGGTCCTCCAGGAACAAACTAAGCCATCTAGCGGCTATGCCCTGGATGCCAGCTTGCCTGACACAGTCTGCCAATATAGTGTGGTCGACCGTGTCAAAGGCGGCGGAGAGATCGAGTAGTACTAGTGCCTGAGGGGAGCTTCTGTCAGCGTTATCACGGAGTGTGTCCAAGACAGCTAATATCACAGTTTCTGTGGAGTGTGCAGGGCGAAAGCCCGCCTGATGAGAGTCAAGGTATTTTGATTCTTCCAAGAAGTTAGACAGGCATCTTGCTTCATATGCCACTAGTACTTTAGCCAAAAATGGGAGCAAGGAGATGGGGCGGTAGTTAGACAGATTCGTAGGGTCATCTGCAGGTTGTTTCAGGAGAGGAACCACAATGGCTTCTTTAAATGCAGTAGGAACATGGTCAGCCAAAAGTGAGTTATTCAGCAGGTAGAGGGCTGGGCCCGGGAATGCTGAGAGGGAGTCTTTTGGTATGTGAGGAGGGCAGCAGTCTGTGGGGGCTCCTGATTTGACTTTAGCCAAGAGGTCCTGGAAGGTCTTGGTGCTGATGGTTGGTAAACAACTAAGCGAGCAGTTGTTGCTGCGCGTAACAAAGAGGGTCATGGGGGCCAGTCTTGTACATATATCCTAAGACATATATTTGGTACAAATGCAACAACATCTGGGTTAATTTTCCTCTTACAAAAAAACTGCACGTCTATTCTACACAGATAGCCTATCTATTTACATAGCTACACCTCACATTCGTTCGCACTTCTTCATCATTCTTACATTGTCCTACAGTCATTGAATCAAGTTAACCATCAATATATCAATAAATATTTCAGTCTAATCTTTAAAGTTCATATGGGAAATAATGCACCAACTAATTTGTGTTTTTACATCAACAAACAATTATGATAAAATCAGTACCAGTTCTAGCAATGAAGATTTGCCTTTGTTGCCATTGTTCAAATCCTTTGATCAGACCTTCTGAATATTTGAACTCTGGATATCCTTCTATCAATCAATCAATCAGACAGGATTTGTAAAGCGCACCAATCATCCGTGAGGCTATCCAGGTGCAGACCTCTATGACATGATATCACTGGCAAAATATTTAGCAATACTAAATATTGCCCAAAAAATCAGTTTACATACTTTCTTTCCAAAGGACAAAAATATTGGATACTAAAATATAGTGGACCAAAATATCATCATTAAAAAGGTAAATATATTACATCTAAAATATTTTAAATTATATCAATTAACAATACTATATATTAAAAGTTATTCAACATAAACTTACACCATAAAATTATTAAACAAATAATACAAACATTACTCTAAAAATTAAACCTATACAATAAAAGATAACATTAAAACTAATATAACTGTTATATTTAAATCACACAAAAAAATTAAACAATGTAAATAAAAAAATATTAAGAATTTGGAGGAGGCTCCTTTCACTATTTCCATGCCAAACTGAGCAACAGCAGGGAACGTGTTAAACTTTGGAGATGTCAGATTTACTATTTCCACTTGGTCATGGGCAACAGTAGGGAAAGTGTTGGACCTTGGAGGGGTCAGATTTACTATTCCCACTCCAAACCTAGCAACAGTAGGGAAAGTGGTGGTCCATGGAGGGGTCAGATTTACTATTTCCTCTACAACCTAAGCAACAGTAGGGAACGTGGTGGATTTTGGAGGGTGCCATATTTACTATTCCCACTGCAACCTGGGCAACAGTAGGCAAACTGCTGGAATTTGAAAAGGTCAAATTTACTATTCTTACTACTAAATAAAAAAAAAGTCAATATAGATCAAACAACTTAAAATATAATTCAACAAATCTTTTAAAATATACACTGCTCTATTTTGATGTTGGTCAGAAAGTCTCCGATCTGCGGTCGGAGTCTTTCTGGCCGACATCTTCGGTTTCAATTGGGACCACCATATTAAGAATATAGTGGTCAGAATTGAAACCGGCTGGTCATTCCAGCTGGCTTCTGACGGGCTTAGGGAGCATGTCGGCCAGTCGGAACCGACACATCCCTTAAAGACGGTATTCCCGCCATCGGAATTATGATGTCTGTTTCCCACAGGGACTTGAAAAGCCTGTCGGAAAGCGGCCTCCAGTTTGGGGCCTGGGGGTGCATATGGTGCCCCCTGTAAATCCCTGCACTGAGTGGCAAACACCGTGTGCTGCCTGCCACGCAGTGCGGGGTTTAACAAAAACTCCCATTTCTCTATGGGAGCTTGGGCTGCGGCCGGTCTACGACCGCAGCACAAGCTCCCATTGAGAAATGGTAGTATTTGAACACACCGTGTGCAGTCTCATTGTAGTTACAGTTTTGGGACGGTCGACATGAGGTCAGTCGGTCCCGAGACCGCAACGGTGTCCGACATCGTAATTAGGCCCTTAATGTTTTTAACATAATGTAATATTAAGTGTACAGAATTAAAATTATTTAAAGTATTTACCAATTAGCAATATAGATATTTAAAACATTTTCCACCCTACTAACCTAAAAACCCACCACCCACAAAAACAACTAAAAATAACACTAAAGAAAAATTAATATTATACAATAATAAAAAGAAATGCTAAAATGTATTAATATAATAAAATACAAAACATTTAGGGGCTAATTACGGTGTCGGGCACCTTTGCGGACCTCAGGTCAGCGGTTCCAACTGCATTATTTGGATGTGGAAGCATCCAATTTTCAATGCGGGCGGAAAAGGCCCGCAGCACATGCTTCCATTGAAAAATGTTTGTTTACAAACATCCTTGCAGGGATGTGTAGGGGTGCACCAGGCCACAATTCGGAAGGCCAGGAGGGAAGGGGGGCCTGCTAGGGGGCCCCAAAGTCACTTTCCAACAGCCTTTCCATGTCAGAAAGGTCGAAATGGAATGGCTATCAGTATCTGGCATAATCCCGACAGCAAAGCTGCTGTCATTAAAGGATTATAAGGTGTTTCCGACATACCGACGGACTCCTTAAGCCCGTCAGAAAGCATTGGACGGTCCTTCAACCTGCTGCCTCCGACTGCATGCATTGTAATGCATCAGTCGGATCGCAACCAATAAGCCATCGATTGTGATCCGACTGCCATTGCAATCAGGCCCTAAATTTAATTGCTATAAAAAAGTTTTAAAACAATGAAAAACTTTACATAATCAATAAATAGTTACCAAATGTTATAAATTATGCATCACATAATTAATAACATGATTTACAGAAGTATTAATCAAACTGACAAATTAAAATGTATTTATTGAATAAACTACTTATATACAAGTATAAAAAATAGATTTCAAAACTTTCCACCCTACTAACCTAAAAACCCAACACCTACAAAAATAAATAAAATTAATTGAAAAAAAATAATATTATACAATAATTAGGAAATTGCTCTAAAATGTATTTGTATAATAAAATACAAACACATTAAATGCAATTAATATAAAAAATATCTAAAACAATGAAATACTTTACATAACCAATTACCAAATGTTGTAAATTATTTATTAAATAATTTGTAAATAAAATGATTTATAGTTTTTAATCAAATTAACAAATTAAAATGTATAAAAAGAGTACACTTCGAATATACACTTATAAAATATATATTTAAAAACTTTCCACCCTACTCCTCTATGCACCCAACAACCCACCAAAGAAATAAATAAATAAATGAAAATTATTTATAATTTTATTAAATATATTACCAAAGCAAAAATACAATGAATGCTACTAAAACCAATAACACAAAAATAGCAAGAAATAATAATGTATTAAACAAAAGTGTAAACAATATTATATACAATTATATTAAGAAAGATTACTCTTACCTGTGATATCCTCTCCCATGATATTCTTGGCCGCATGATATTTTTGACACAATATTTGTGCCCTATGATATTTTACGGTGATATTTTGGTTGTGCACCATTGATATACATCCCTCAGTTATTCACTATCTAAGGTATTAAAGTTAAATTTCCTGGTATTTCATTTCTGTCTGTGGTATATAGATTTACATTTAAAAAATCAATATATAACTTCATCATTTTTGTATGTATATATATATATAAGTAGAATGTTTATAGCCCATACCTAGCTGCCGAAGCTATACGGGGTTAAAGGCAGGAAATCAGTCAGTGAGTGATGGGAGTAGTGTTCATTAAAGAGGAGTGCCTTCTACTCTTTCCTAAATTGAAGCAGCGACGGACGATCCTTATGTACACAGGGATGTTGTTCCAGATCCTTGGTGCATAGATGGAAAAGACCTGCTGTCTGTTTTTCTTTTAGACACTGCTTAGTCTCCAGTCTAACGGTGGACTGGTTGTGGGTGTGCTGAGTAAGGGTGGGCGTAAAATCCGTTTCGCGGGCGAATTTGCGGATTTTCCGCGAATTCGCGATCCGCGAATCTCGCGAAATCGCGGTAAAACCCGCGAATCAGCGGGGACGAATATTTTCAGCCAAGCAAGAGTTACAGCAGCAGGTGCAAAAGTTGAACCTAATTTTTTTGTAACCTTTTACAAAAGGGTTACAAAGAAATTAACTTCAACTGCACCTGCTTCTAAGTGCTTCCTGGCGCCTCGTTGCCTACTTGCAACTATTCTCTGACCCTGCTCTGACCCTTGAAGCAGGGTCAGAGAATAGTTACAAGTAGGCAACGAGGCACCTGTCCCAGGAATTAAACCTCATCAGGAAGCACTTACAGATGTAAAAAACAGGAAGAAGGGGGAGGATGGCAAATACACCCATTTTGAGTTGTCAGGAGGGGTTAAACTAAAAGAGACCTTTACAGCACAATTTTCATATGCATTTTGCTAAAAATAAAAAGCTGTATGTTCTGTAGGGGCAACTCAGAAATCTGGCCCTTCAGAGATCCGGCCTCTCTTTCTTTCTCTTGTTCTCTCTTTCCCTCTCTTTCTCTCACTTTCTCTCCATCTATCTCTCTCTTCCTCTCCTTTATTGCTCTATTTATCTCTTTCTCTCTCTCTTTCAATTTCTTCCTCTTTCTCTGCTTATCTCTTTCTTTCTCCGTTGTTCTTTCTCTCTTTCTCTCTATCTCCCTCTCTTTCTTTCTCTCTCTCACATCCTCTCTTTCTCGCTCTCTCTTTCTCTCTCTTTCTTTCTCTCTCACTCTCCCTCTTTCTCTCTCTCTCTCTTTCTCTCTCTCTCTCTCATCCTCTCTCTCTCTCTCCCTCTCTGTGTGTCTTTCTCTCTCTCTCTTTCCATGTCTCTCTCTCTCTTTCTCTCTCTCTTTTACTTTCTTGCTCTTTCTCTGTCTCTTTCTTTCTTTCTCTCTCGTTCTCTTTCTCTCTCCCTCTCTTTCTCTCTCTCAATCCCTCTCTCCCTCTCCCTCTCTCTCTCTCTCCCTTTCTCCCTCTCTTTCTCTCTTTCACTTTCTTGCTCTTTCGCTGTCTCTCTCTTTCTTTCTCTCTCATTCTCTCTCTCCCTGTTTGTTTGTTTGTTTGTTTGTTTCTTTCTTTCTTTCTCTCCCCTCTCTCTCTTACTCTCTCTCTTTCTCTCCCTCTCTTTCCCTTTCTCTCCCTTTCACTTTCACTTACTTGCTCTTTCTCGGTCTGTCTCTCTCTTTCTTTCTTTCTCTCTTTCTTTCTTTCATTCTTTTTTCTTTCTTTCTTTCTTTCGTTCTTTCTTTCTTTCACTCTCTCTCTCCCTCCCTCTCTCTCTCTCTATCTCTCTCTTGAAACATTGCAAAGATCTCGGAGATGACAAAGTACAAACAAGCATTTGCAATGCAATAGGTCTCGCATGTTTTGTATTTACGTGACTTAGCTGTATTGATATTACAAATTACAATGGCTTTTAATTTTTTAAAATAATTAATACTTAAATAAAAGTGATTTTAATTTATAATGGCAGTAGCTTAAACTTTTGTAAATAACTTTTGTGAAGATTATGTTCAGTGTATTTTATTGTGACGAAAATCCAAGAATAGAAGTGAAATATTAACATCTTTTTGTGACATTTGTAATAAAGTTTGAAACATTGAGAGAACATATTTGAACCAGTTGTTGTTGAATGGTTGCGCAGATTGATGCTGGGGTGGCGCTGAGTGGTGCTGTGGTGGTGCTGAGTGGTGCTGTGGTGATGCTGAGTGGTGCTGTGGTGGTGCTGAGTGATACTGGGATGGTGCTGAGTGATGCTGGGGTGGTGCTGAGTGATGCTGTGGTGGTGCTGAGTGTTGCTGTGGTGAAGCTGAGTGATGCTGGGGTAGCGCTGAGTGATGATGTGGTGATGCAGAGGGCAGAAAGGCACAAAAAGCAGTCTAACAGAGGGCCGAAGGGCACAAAAAACGAGTCTAACGGGGCAGAAAGGCACAAAAACGAGTCTAACAGAGGGCAGAAGGGCACAAAAAACGAGTCTAACAGAGGGCAGAAGGGCACAAAAACAAGGGAATAACAGAGGGCAGAATGGCACAAAAAACGAGTATAACAGAGGGCAGAAAAACAAGGGAAAAAGGAGTCTAACAGAGGGCACAAGGGCACACAAAACGAGTCTAACAGGGGCAGAAGGGCAGAAAAACAAGGGAAAAACTAGTCTAACAGAGGGCAGAAGGGCACAAAAAACGAGTCTAACCGGGGGCAGAATGAATCCCGCCCTGCATGTTTGTCCACGAAGATGCCACCTTTTTGTGCAATACCTCTACTCAACTGGAGTACTTTCTACTGTCTAATCAGTAAGCGCTCCCTCGTTGGCTAAATGTATAGGGGCAGTTTTACAATAACTGGCGCATCCCCACGGATGCGCCAGTTATTGTGCGCCGCAGCTCCGCCACCCATGGTGCGCCGCATTTACAATGCGGCGCACCATGTGGCAAAAATGGCACAGATGCGTCACGCATCTGTGCCGTAAAAGCAGCGCATTGCTGGAGCTGCGTCGCGCTTGCGACGCAGCTCCAGCAATGCTCTGGGGGGGCCCTATCTCCCCAATGCTGCAATAGGCCTTGCGCCAGCTTCAAGCAGGCGCAGGGTTTTGACTAAGCATGGGCGCAAAATCCGTTCCGCTCGTGGATTTTGCGGATTTTCGGCAAATTCACGATCCGCGAATTCCTGCGAATTTGTCGAAAATCCGCAAATCCGCGAGCGGAACGGATCCGGGGGGGGCAAAAGTTCAAGCTTCAAGCTTGTAACTATTTTAGAATGGCGCCGGCAAGCTGCCAGCGCCATTCTAAAATAGTTACTAAGTTAGCTTCAACAGGAAGCACTAATGGAAGCAGGTGCTCGAGTTTAACTGAATTCGAGCACCTGCTTTATTTTATCTATTAGTGCTTCCTGATGAAGCTAGCTTAGTAACTATTTTAGAATGGCGCTGGCAGCTTGCCGGCGCCATTCTAAAATAAAACAGGAGAGGGGCAGAGGGCAGAAGGGCACAACAACGAGTGTGGCAGAGGGCAGAAGGGCACAACAACGAGTGGGGCAGAGGGCAGAAGGGCACAACAACGAGTGGGGCAGAGGGCAGAATGGCACAACAACAAGCGGTCTCGCACAAAAAAAAAACCCGCGAACACGCAAAGCGCCCCGCGAACACGCAAATTGTCCCGCGAACACGCAAAGTGCCCCGCGAACACGCCAAAAAAATCCGCAAATTCGCGAATTTTGCGGATCGCTAATTCGAAAATCCGCAAATTCGCGGATCGCGAATTCGCAAAATTCGCCCATACTTAGTGCTGAGACCCACAAAGATGATGAGTTTGTCTGCATGATAAGCATGGGTGCTAGTCATGATAGCTTTGTAAATTATGCAAATGGTTTTGGAAGATGGTACAGGCAGGCAGAGGGAGCCAATGGAGTTCCATAAATTTGGGGGTGACATAATCATATTTCTTTGGCCGTGGATGAGATGTGCTGTGTGGTGTAGGTTCCCTTTATGGGGGTGTCAGTGTGGAGTCTGAGACACCATGGAGCAGGGTGTTACCATCACTCAGATGCAAAATTAGGAGGGCTTAACAGCATTTCTAAAGTTGCTTTCTGGAAGAAGACAAAATTGGTACCTGGCTATCTTTGTGTTTTCAGACATAGGTCAGTCGGTCAGAGTTGCCTCCGGCTGACACGTTTCTGTGTGAGAACCAACCAAGCATAGGTTGGCGAGTTCGCACAGCCTATTATGATGCAACCGCACACGGTGCCGTTGCAAACTCCCATTTCTCAATGGGAGCTTATGTGGTGAACCACCCACAGCACAAGCTCCCATTGAGAAATGGGTGTTTGTGGAAATCCCTGCACCGTGTGGCAGGTACCTAAAGGTGCCTGCCATACGGTGAAAGAATTTTTAGGAGGGCACTACAGGTGCCGCCCAGGCCCACATCCATAGGTGGTGGAGGGATGGGGCCCCTGCTAGTGCCCCAAAGTCGCTTTCCGACAGCCTTTCCTTGTCGGAAAGGCCAACATGGAAAGGCTGGTGAAAACCGACATCATAATCCCGACGGCGGAATGTTGGATTGACCGGCTGCTTCCCACTCCGACTACCGACAGTGAAATTTGGCATTCGGATTGTAAACATACTGTGTTGGTCAGTAAGCCTCTGACAAATGGTTGGAGGCTTACCAACCAACATTGTAATGCGGCCCATAGTGTTCCCTATGGGTGCGGTTGGTGTCCAAGGTGAATCCAAGTGTTTTGGCATTCATGACTGTTGGGGTTTGAAGTCATCAAAGATCATGTTATTGAGACAGGTTTGTTCTATATTCTTGATTGATTGCTTTGACAAATAGTAGGGCATATGTCTTGGTTGGTTGAGCTTGAGGTAAGGTGCTGAGCATCCAGGTCTCCGTGAGGTGCAGGCAGTGTTTGAGGCGTTGGATAACTGGAGTAGAGGAGGTTTTCAAGTAGAGTTGCAAATCCTCATCATATTGGTGAATCTTGATGCTGTTATCAGTGAATATAACCCTATGGGGCTCATGTAGAGAGTGAAGATGACTGGAAACCTTGAGTTGCCTATGTGAACAAACTAGTGTGTATGGGAAACGTAGGAGGAGAACCATTGAAGGGCATTGCCCTTGAATCCCATTTGAGACTCCAAGATGTGGATGAGGGTTGGATGTCTAAGGGGTCCAGCAATATCAGGAGGCATGGGTGATCTTAATTTCTGATCAAGATGGTCTCATCTTCAATGTGTAAGGTAGCCGCCTCCATGCTGCAGCAAGATCTGAAGCCAGAATTGTACTCATGCAGAAGAAGATTATCATGGACGTGATCTTGGAGTTTAACATAGACAGATTGTTATTGATCTTGGCGATGTAGGTTAGGTGAGTGATGGGCTGGTAATTGACACGGTTAACAGTGTCCAATTAAAACACTGCATTAACAGTGGAAGGTTCTGGTCTGTCTTGAGAGCTTCTGGGAAGATTCTTTCCGGGAAGGAGGAGTTGACAGTGGTGCGTAAGGATGAGCAAGCTTCCCAGGAGGGAACTTCGATAAGAGACAAGGGTAAAGCATCATCCTTATAGGTAGTGGCTTTGAGGAAATTGAGTATGTCGGTGAGATCTGTGAGAGACAGGGCTTTGAAGGATGACCATTATGAGATTCTACGAGAAGGGGTGCCTGTAAGAGTATTAGATAAGCCAGAGGATTGTTTTCTATGTAAACCTTGAAGCAAAGACTGAAAACAGAGGGGAATTAATTTTTCTTCAAGAGAGTTACAGACTACAACAGTAAATGTGTTGCCATATATTGCATTATATTGTTAGATGAATATGCATAGATGAAGCAGCCAGTAAATTAAATTGCTCAATCTCTAAGGGAAAGTGCTAGTTTTTTGTGCAATGAGTTAACATAAGAGTGTTTTTTATCTCGCTGGCACTAACCTAGCTCAACAATCAATACCTTTCGGACAGAAAAAGATTAGATAGAGGAGAGTCAGTCCTCTAAGGGAGCAGTCTCATAAAGGGTTAAGTTGAATTGTGTGAAGTACATTAATTGACACCCAAATCTGCATTAAGTAAAACTGGGTACTGGACTGAAAAACTGGATTAGTTATGTACTGTAGGTCCTTCGACTTTATCAAATGTGACAAAAAAACTATTTTAAAAAGTAAAACAAAATATGGACTTTTATGGACTGCTGGATGATGTTTGGAGAGGCTGCCGTTCCTTGGGGCATTTAAGATGTTTTAATCTCGGACAGTGAACTGTTGTGGAAATCTGCATCACAATTCCCACTTGTAGTCCAAACAGCGCTTTGCCTTATTCTATTAAAACGATGGTTCTTACAGGCAGGTGGCGACGGTGTGTGAGGTATTAAAATCTTCAATTTGCAAGTTTCTATTGCCATTTTCAGCTGCATACTGGAGAACGTAATCATAACATTACTAGACAGGATCTTGGGGGGAGGGCGGTTTTAAACTTGGGTAAGATAGCAAATGAATTAATTATTTCAATAATATTTATATAGCACAATAGCTGCACATCAAAGGCATCTTATGGAAGTTAGACACCGTCCAGTCACGTTAGGCAGAGTGAAATAAGTAAGTATTCTGCTGTGTTTTTAATACTTGATTAAGAACAAATGGCTCTAAGCGAAAGAGGTAGTTTATTCCAGACTCTGGGAGCAAGGAATGAGAAACAACGTCCTCCTTTTCTGACTCTACAAACCATAGGGATTTTTGCCATGAGCCTGTTTGAAGATCAAAGTGATTTGTTTTGAGGATAATGGGTGAGTCCAACCCTTAAATATTCAGGGCCTATCTTGTAGAATTCTCTATGTCAGCATCAGGCATTTGAAAAGGATTTGTTTTTGTACTAGAAAACAATGCAACTTCTTTGTATGAGGAGTAATTGTTTGGGGGCGTGGAGCCTGGCTGCAGCATTTTGCGCGGCCTGAAGCTGACGAACCAGGCCAAAAGGTAGGCCTAAGTAGAAAGCATTGGCATAATCCAGCCTAGCCTTGATCAGTGAATGGTCAATAGTCTTGCGGATAAGTCTGGGACAATTTTCAAGATTTTTTTCAGCGACAATAAGAGTGCAAAGCATGTAGCAGTCACTGTCACTACTTTATTCAATTTGATTCTTACGTTCCTTCCAGTGGTAGTTGGGATAGGCAACCCAGTTCTCAATAAGGGTAGGTCCCCAGATATTGCCCACGATCTATAAGATCACACTTTCACCCAGATCAAGAGAGACAGGGGCAGGAAAAGAAGACCTAAAGAGGAAGAGAAAGATAGCAAAATAGTGACAAAGGAAGTAAGCAGAGATTAAAACGATCACACCAGTGTGAGTGAAAAAGACTGAATAGGTTGGTGGAAGAAAGGAGTAAGAATGGAGCCAAGAGTAGGCAACCTTGGTATTCAAAAATCATGACTTTTAGCAGTGCTGGCTGGTCTACTAATGACAATTGTGGGCGTCCGCATGTATTGTTCTACAAATTAAGTGCTGGATAGACCTGACCTGTGCCTCACATTTCCAGTCTTCCATGAGCTTTTCAGAAGTAAAGGTCAGGCGTATCTCTACGTCTGCTACAGTCCTACCAATCTTTTACAGTGCTTCTGAGGCAGCAGCTCTTCAAGTACATCTCTGGCCATTTCACATCTGAGGCCATAACTTTACACACACTCTGTCCTTTAACGTCCAATTTTAATTCTCTTTAAAGGGTCCTTCCTCTCGCATCAACCAGCACATGAAGCACTCTCCACCATTGCTTCTCACTGAAAACTTCAGGAGTAGACCAGAGGCTGGCGAACACACTTACCCAATTCTTGTTTCCAAGATCTAAACGTCTAGGGCCACATTCCTCAGAACAAAAAATAAAAGATGAAGTCACAGATTTTCTTTTACGATACATGTGTAAGTCATTATCACCTCGAATCTTTTCCAGGCAGGTAATCATGACCACTGCTTTTCTAGATGAAAGAAATTATTCATTAGATTCTGATCTCCTCCACAACATAAAGACAAGCCGCGTGTTCTTCTGGAACACAAAGAGCCACCTTGAAATGATGGACTTTTCTAGTGCACAGACAGCCATGCTGTTTGGCCCTGATCTCTTGTAGTGGAACCGGACAATTCAAGATTTCATATTTAATGTAATGGCAAGTCGTGAAATTTCGGTCTTTTTTAGAGCACACACAGATAAGTCATTTGGTCTAGGATTAATCTAGAAGACACAGACAAGTCATGGACCCTTGAAACACAAAGACAAGTCTTGAAATTGTGCACTCTGCTAAAAGACACAGTCAGATCTCGGTGTCCTTGGACTCTCAGGCACAAGAAGCTGCAGAACCTTCTAATCTGAAACGTGTATGCAAACGTCTTTCCTATGAAATAAGACCCGCTCTTAAAATGAAGTCACGCTAAATTCTGTGCTCTGTGATACTTTGTCAAAGTTCAAAACCCAACTGTATTTACAAGCTGTTTATGGGAAAATCTACTAGTTGAAGCATTGCAACGGGAAAAATATGTTTTCATTATTTTATATTCCATGACACCAGTGGTGGTTTGGACTCGCTCAAATGAACGTGGTTTTTTTTGGCCTTATTTTCTCGACCACATCTTGGTGTTTAGCCACTTTCAGTCTAGAGGGATGGCCAGGTTCTTGGTATGGTGTCCCTCACTGAACATACTCGCCCACGCGATTATACAAATGTTCACATAGACTAAGCAAATGAGGCTGAGCTATTGCAGTTTCGAGCCCAGCACGTGTGCATCAAATGAAAACATGTCAAAGAACAGAACTACATTCTGAAATCAGATTTAGTCATTCAAACAAAACATTTGCAATGTTATATAGTCGGTGCCCATTTCAGCCCATAGGGATGAACATTTTCTGAGTGTTAAAAGTGTAAAATGAAGGGGGCGTGGCTTGCGCGCCATCTGCAGAGGACGTCTTACTCTTAGACTAATCCAGTACTTGATTCCATCCTCGAAGAGGTGCGTGGTCTTCAACCTTTTATGTCTGCTACTAATGCTAAACTTCAACAGATTGAGGAGCGCTGGGTGGTTATGGAAAATAAAGTTTTGAATTTAGAACAGCGCATGAGCGATGTCCAAGACCTTTCAACTAAGATTCCACTATTGGAACAAGAGATCCACAAGCTCAAGCTGCACACCGAGGATTTGGAAAATCGCAATAGACGAAATAATCTACGTGTTTACGGTGTCCCGGAAAATTTGGAGGGGGCTGACATGGTCTCCTTTATTCGGAAATTTCTCCAGGAACTTTTGGAACTCCAACCATTGTCACATCCCCTCAACATCCAGCGAGCGCATCGCCTTGGCCGCATCACTTCTACTGCCTCCAAACCACGTGGCATCATCATGCTGTTCTTGGAGTTCACAGAGTTAATGGCTGTCTTGAAGGCTGCCAGGGCCAAACGTCGTCTCCAGTGGTCTGGTCATAACATTTTCATTTCACAGGATCTTTCATCTGCTACAAATGCTCGGCGTAAAGAATTCCTGAACCTCCGTCCCATGATGCGACAGCTGAACATTCAGTATGGAATCTTACATCCCTGCTTCTGCAAGATCACACACAATGGTCGTACCAGATCCTATGATGATCCACAGAAACTTCGTGACTATCTGCTAAGTGTCTCTCCTTCTACAATGGACACTGCTAGCTAATGCTTTTATGTATTTATTTGTTCTTCCTTTTCATTACCATTATTCTATTCTATCTGACCTCTCTTAATTTTATCTTCCTTTCTACTTTCGTCAGATTCTTCCCTCACATCCTTGTGTTTTTCCTTTTAATATTGTCCATCTCTTGAGTGCTCGTGGGTCATGTCCTCTCTCTGGTGTACCCTCGCCTCACATGTTTTGGTTGCTCTCTTTTTCTCAGATCAAGCCTTCGTGCCTTGATCTGTTCCCTTTTTTTCTCTCTATCTTTGCCTATCTTTCTTATTTTTCTCTTTTCTCTCTTTCTCTTTCCTATCTTCTTCCTAAGTGGTCTCTACTTTTTTCCCTTCTCGTCCGATTAATTCCTCCTCATTTTTTGACTCCTGTTGCTTTTCTTATCATGAGCGTCCTACGAATCCACTGTTTCACTGATATTTTTTGTCTCCCCTTTTATAGTGCTTTCCTTGCCATGTGTCGCTTCCAATTGTCGCCCATCCCTCCCTCCTCCCAACATGTGTAATTTTGTTTCCTGGAATGTTCGTGGTCTTGGTCATCCTGTCAAGCGTCAGAAGGTATTGTCACATTTAACCAAATTTCATTCACAGGTTGTTTTCCTTCAAGAAACGCATTGCTCAGACGTTGAATCGCTTAAGCTTAAGAGACATTGGGTGGGTCAGGTTGTGTTTTCTCCTGCTGTTCACAAAAAAGGAGGGGTCGCTATATTGTTCCATAAAGCTTTAAATGTTCAAATCATTTCCTCTCAAAATGATAGTGAAGGACGTTGGGCAATGGCAAAGGTTGTTATACACAACAAGACGATGGTTTTATTGAATATTTATGGCCCTGTTCGCCCAGACCCAAAATTTTGGAAAGATATCAAAGTGCTCATTGCGTCCATAGATTGCCCTGATTTTATAGTAGCTGGTGATTTTAACCAATGGCTAGATCCTTTTTCAGACCGACTGTCCTCTAGTAAATTTCAACCTGACAAATCTCATAAGTGTTTTCAGTCTGCCATTGCCTCTCGTCCTTTATATGATTCCTGGAAAATGTGTAACCCTGATTTATTGGAATATACTTTTTTTTCTAATGTACATCACACACGTTCGAGAATTGATTATATTATGGTTAGTAAGTCTCTTCTCCCCTCCATCCAAAAATCTGTTATTGGTTCTATTTTTATCTCTGATCATGCTCCTGTATACACTACCCTAGATATCTCCCTTACCTCCTCTAAATTCAGCCGGTGGAAATGCAATTCTTTTCTTTTGTCCGATACCACTTTCATGAAGAAATGTACAGAGTTTTTCAACGAATACTTTTCCTTTAATAAGCCCTCTGATACCTCAATTCCCATCACCTGGGATGCTTTTAAAGCCTCCTTTCGAGCTTTTACGATTTCTTATGTTTCTACAAAAAAGAAGCTCAATAAACAAAAGTATGAAGATCAACTTAAACAGATTAAAAACCTTGAACACACATATTTTACTTCTAAATCCTCCTCTGCCCTTCAGGACTTGATTCTTGCCAAAACAGAACTCAACAAAATTATCACTAATGAAGCTTGCCACACCCTCCTTAAAATAAAATCTAAATTTCATGGTGGCCAGAACAAAGCAGGGAAAATGCTGGCCAATTATTTGAAAATAAAATCAGAACGCAAAGCTGTTGGTCCCATCTTTAATGATAATCTTAATAAATTGGCTACCTCCGATGAAGACATTGCTGAAGTATTTCACAATTATTATCAAACCCTTTACTCTGATGATACACACCCCTCTGATGCAAACTTATCAACGTTTTTTGAAGGTCTTCCTTCCCCTCCTTCCCTTCCGGTGGACTTCTCTTCCTTGGAACGTGACATTACTCTTCAGGAAATTAATACAGCCATCCACTCTCTCAAAAAATCAAAAGCCCCTGGTCCCGATGGTTTGCCTGTCGAGTTTTATTCCTCCTTCCATTCCTTTTTTGCCCCTAAACTCCTCCAGTTATTTAATTCCTTTATTTCAGAGGCTAAGGCCTCTGGGTCCTTTTTGGATGCCCTCATTGTAATCATTCCCAAACCTGATAAGGATCACTCACAATGCAAAAATTACCGCCCCATATCTTTAATTAATTATGATTGTAAGATTTTCGCTAAAATCCTTGCTTCTCGCCTTGATTCCATTATCCCTCGCTTAATCAAAACAGATCAGGTGGGATTTGTTAAGGGTAGACTTGCTGCTGATAATGCTCGTCTCTTTTCCAATGTTCTTGCTCATAGTAAAAATGTCAAAACCCCCTTGGCAGCCCTTTCCCTGGATGCTGAGAAAGCTTTCGATCGTATTAATTGGCAATTTATGTTCCGTACCCTCCATTGGTTTGGTTTTGGCCCGAAATTTATATCCTTGGTTAAGCTTCTTTACTCATTCCCCCGTGCCAGTATTTTTGTCAACAACCAATTTTCCAGATTCTTTTCCCTGACCAGAGGCACAAGACAAGGTTGTCCCCTTTCCCCTTTATTATTTATTTTATTTCTTGAGCCCTTTTTAGAGCTAATTCGTTCCAACCCCGATATTACTGGTATAAAATTTTCCTCTGTTGAAACTAAATTGTCTGCGTATGCTGATGATGTCCTCATTTACATGTCTAATCCGGAATCTTCCCTTCCACCTTTTTTAAATGAAGTTCAGTTGTATTCCTCCATATCAGGTTATAAGCTTAATTTATCCAAAACGGAAGTCCTGCCCCTTAACTCACTTTGTTTTCAATACATGTTTAGTAACACTGATTTTGCATGGTGCCCAACTAAAATTAAGTACCTTGGTATATGGTTTTCTTCTTCTCTGAGGGATACCCTTAAACTGACCTTTGACTCCCTGATTAGCAAAATCCAATCTCTTCTTCAAATTTGGTCCCCCTTATTTCTGTCCTGGTGGGGCAGATTGGACACCATCAAAATGATGATTACCCCACATGTTTTATACACAGTTTCCATGCTCCCTTTCAAAATTCCCAAATCCTACTTTTTTCGTATTAATTCTGTATGTACAAAATTTCTGTGGAATAATAAACATCCTCGCATTGGTTTACATAAGTTGATCCGACCTAAAAATGAAGGTGGTGTTCGATTCCCTGATTTTAGCTCATACCACTCTGCCTTCTTAATCAAACAATCCTTCTCCTTGGCTTATGATTTCCTTGTTACTCCTGTCCCTAAGTGGGTTCTTCTGGAACGCTCTCTTCTGAAAGATTTCTCCTTTCAACATATTACCTTTATGTCAAATTGTACCTTTATATCCAAATATCCCATTTTGAAATATTCCCAATCTCTATTACAAAATGTTTTTTCCTCTACCCTCTCCCCCTTGCAATGTTTTTTATCCTCTGTGGTTTGGTATAACAAATTTCTTAGATATAAAGGTAAATCGTTCTATTTTAAACATTGGAAGGAAAAGGATATACTATTTGTTCATCAATTTTTTCTTGATTCCTCCCTTATTTCCTTTCCAGTACTGCAAAACATGTTTAATTTACCATCCTCATTTCACTCTGAATATACTATTATAATATCTGCTATTCACTCTCACTTGTCTTCTCTACCTTCTTCTTCCGAATCTTTTTCTTCCTTCACTCCTGTCACTCCACTTTATCCTTTATTTTCTACTCAACTTCCTAAAGCTGCTCTTTTATATTCACTTTTACTATCCAATACTTCTGTTCGCTCTAAATCTACAGTGGAGACCGTTTGGGAGACTGATCTTGCTGTCTCCTTCGATACTGTACTGTGGGATCGTTTATGGTCTAGGATTTTTAGAGTCTCCGTTGCTGCACGCATTACCCAATCCTTTCTTTTTATATATCATAGAGTTGTTATTACCCCGGTTACCATTCATAAATTCTCTCCTACCTCTTCTCCTTTATGTTGGTCTTGTTCCAAAGTTCCAGGTACCCTAAGACACCAACTATACGACTGTTCCCCTGTTTTATCTTTTTGGACTGATGTTTGGAATATTTGTATGAAAATGTTATCTATTTCTTCCCCGTTATCTTTTTTACACATATTTTTAGGTTCTTTATCTGATGATATTAATATTGTTACACCCTCTTCAGCTAAATTGTTAGACCTATTTATTGCCCTTGCACTTAAAGTTATTTTATCGTGTTGGAAAGACAATTCTAAACTCTCTGTCCACACATGGTGGAACTACATTTGTGATGAACACAGAATTTCTATTGCTTCCTCCACCTCTGTTCCTCTGAAAATTAAATCCGATCTGTTATGGCTTCCCTTCACTTCCTATCTTTCCTCTAATCCTTCTCCTTTACCACGTGCTATTATTCCTACATGATCCCTCTGGTTACCCTCACTCTCTCTTCTCTCTCTCTTTCATTCTTTCCTTCTCTTTTGCTTTCTTCTTTCTTTCTCTTTTCTTCTTTCCTCTCTTTCTTTTTTCTTTTTCTCTTTTTTCTCTCTTCCTTATATAAATTCCTCTGAACTGATGTCATTCAATATTATATTCATAGATACTTGTTTCTAACTTCTCATGACATGTCTTTTGTATTTCTTTTTAATGCTAAATAAAAATTTTCTTAAACAAAAAAAAAAAAAAAGTGTAAAATGAACATGCTGAAAGGATGACTAGCTGGAATTCTGCACCTTTTGGCTGATTTGCCTAAAATTGAGTATTTACATGATTTTTACACTTAAAAACGTATGACGCATTCATGCAGAGAATCCTCTTACAACTTCTTCAGTGATTGTTTAGTAGTGGAAAATAAACACATTAAGCTAAAATGTGCTAATTTAGTAACCTTCATGATGAGAAAATGAGAATGACCCTTCGGAAGTGACCTTTGACATTGGGATCCCAAAACCATGGGCAAATCTTTAGAATTGCCAAGTATGAAATTACTCAGGCCCTATGAAGGTGCCATGGGAGCCAAGTTTATCACAATACTGGTCGAGCCGATACCGCAAAATATGAGCTCCATTGAAGTCCAATGCCATGTGACCCCCTTCTCCTCATCCCCTT
Source organism: Lissotriton helveticus (assembly GCF_964261635.1). Classification (NCBI taxonomy): domain Eukaryota; kingdom Metazoa; phylum Chordata; class Amphibia; order Caudata; family Salamandridae; genus Lissotriton; species Lissotriton helveticus. The sequence goes on along the minus strand of NC_136061.1, from coordinate 959,530,385 downwards.
CCTCCCAGTGGGATGCCCTGACCATTGGGACTGGTTGACACACCAGATATCTGAACCACGCAGTAAGCCACAACAAGGCTTGAACAGCACAAACCAAGAGCGCTGGACATCCAAGTTGCCTTAGTTTAATCTGGGGGCTGGGACTGTAGGCGGGGACTTAATAGCTAAAACAATGTGCAGTGCGTTCTCTTTGTCACACGAACATGTACCAGAAACATATCTACCTTTTATTTGAATAGGCACGAGTATTGCTTCTAGTGAAAGCCGAGGTGCAAATCGCTATCTATCATTTATGCTTGTTTATTTTCTGGCACATCTCCATAGCGACCTGAAAGCACGTGTCCGTATTAACAATGATGGTGAAGTTTCTAACGATATTTTAATCGGCAGGGGTGTCAGACAGGGTTGTGTCTTGGCCCCCCTGCTTTTTATTTTGTATATAAATGATTTGAGTGTTTCTTTGGCTAAAATAACTAATGATGTTCCTCAAGTTAATGGCAAACCTGTCCCTGCACTTCTCTATGCGGACGATGCGGTCCTTATGGGCCGCACACCCAATGCTCTGCGAATTTTAATCCTGGGTTTCGTTAAATATATGGCAGATTTGGGCCTTTGCACCAATTTAAAAAAATCTTTTATAATGTCTTGCGGCCCTAAAAGCTATAAAATAAGCCATATCCAATCAGGGGACAACATCTTAAAAAGCACCTGCACTTTCCCCTATCTCGGTTTGTTATTCTCAAACACTGGCTCCTGGCAACCACATGTTGCTCAGGGAAGGAACAAAATGAGTAAGGCTATAAATTCTCTAACCTCCCTTCGCCAACCCAATCAGGCAGACGTGATCATGTCATTGTTACAAATCTATAGAACACAATGTCTTCCTGGAGGTACCTATGGTGCTGAGGTGTGGGGTTACTCTAATTGTACCCAACTACAGACTGAAGAAAATAGATTTTGTCGGAAGATTTTGGGGGGGGGGTCATTACTGCACCAACTTATATTTGTCACAGGGAATTAAACCTCCATTATATAGAGGACTTCATAAGATCTCGACCTCCATTGTTCTGGATAAAAATCTGGTGTAACCCTGCTGCCTCCCTGTCACGTGATATTATTACGGACTGCTTAAATTGTGAGAGGGCTAACCTTATACCTTGGTTTAAGGCTGTAGAAAATAGTCTATCGAGTGTGGGGCTATGTCATCTTTTTACATCCCCGCAACTGATTAACCACACGCATAAGAACCTAACAAAAAAGGCCCTTTACGATTCCTACCGTAAGGAGAGGCTAAGGTGTGATTTGGCCAAGCCGACCACAGTTAGATATACTTCCCTCACGGAGTCCAGTGATAAACCATTCGTTCTGCCCCAGGGCTACCTTCGCTTAAAGCTCAGCAGGTGGAACAGGAGTTTGCTATTCCGGTTCAGGGATGGAAGCATCATAAATCTACTCAGCTTCCCGATTTAACAAAAATGTGGAAAAACTAAGCTGTCCCTGTAATATAGGCGGCAAACAAAGGTTGCTTCATTTTCTTTTCTTTTGTGGTTTTTATAGAATGCACACTTTGCACTTTCTAATGCCGTACTGCAGAAAAAACGCTCTGATGGATTTTAAATTAGCTTTAAAAGATTTGTTATTGTTAAAAACGGACGAGGCCATTTTTAGAGTGAGCTGCTTTTTTAAAGCAGCTGTACGGTCCCGTGCTTCTTTGTTAATTGATTGAAATACTGGCACTATGCATATTTTTGCACTTTGCTCATTGCACATTGTATATTTTGCACTAACAATTGCATTTTTGCACATGGAAAAAGTTGCATCGCTATGGATTTGTAATCAAATGAGACGTAATTTGTGCTTTTATCTCTGCTGGATTTTATGTGTACTTTTATGGATGTTTTACAATCCGAATAAAGATCATTTGACTTGACTTGACTTGACTGGCTTGTTTATATCTGTACAAAATATTATGTACCTTATCATATATACAAAAACATCCTCATGCCTAGCTTATTTTTTGTTGCAAAGCAGCAGGATTGATTGTAGACAGGAGACATAAGACTACCATAAAAAAATAAATGACGCATGCAATTCTGCCTGTTCAGTCACATACAACAAAACAGGCAATAATGAATCCAAAGGTTACCTCAACAAGCTGTGTGCTCTCGTGGTATCATTCTTTGTAGACGATGCTCATCAAATAAATATCTTTCACGATGTATCCTATTAAATGCCTGTATTTGGGATACAGTAAATATAGTATCGACTGCACGTGTGCGAATGTGTGTTTGCGGTTCCTTTATATGTGTGAAATATAAATTTGGTAACAATGTGACATGAGTGCAGTCAAGGGCACCCAGGATGAGTGGAAATGTTGATATTGCATAAAATACTATTTTGACTTGTTTGCTGTTGAGTTGTGGTTTGGGGAACTTTAAATGTTTTGTTGTGATGGAGAGAATTGCTCCCAAAACACATGGTAGAAATGCAGATGGTGCGTTTTCTGGGACACCTGCTACTTCTCCACATGTTCTGTGAGGAGCATGGTGGCGATTGTTTGAGTACATCAAGTAATTTAAGGTGTTAGTGCTGCCTCAAAATGGCCACTCCATGCATGATCAGATATTTTGCTCTATGTGAGACTAACGCATTTCTTCTCTGCGTTTGTAACAACTTTCGATTTACGAAGGTAACTTACACTTTTGTTTAACTTTGCAACTTTTGACTATTGCATTTGAAAGGTAATCAATTCTTTTGTTCGTACTACTTTGCGAAGAAAAGCGCTGCTTAGATTTACAAGCATGTGCAAGCAATGTTATAAGTATGGGCCCCTGTCTTGCACATCCTGGACCTCATTTATGGGATTTTGGCATAGGGCAGCGCACCACTGCCCTACGCCAAAGTGAAAGGGCAGGAATACACAAAATTTAAGCAATACCGGGCATTCCTCTCCTTTCTCCCTGCGCTGGCTTAGTTTCGGCAGCCTCACGCCAATGTGGGCCCCCTTGCATCATAGTGGAAGGGTGCCTCTGTCACATGCAGGATTGTTTTTCTGCAGGAAGGGGCAGCTTCCTGCACAGAAACAGTCCATTGAGGCACTTTCCTCTATGTGTGCTGCAGAGGAAAGATGAAAAACCGAGGAGAAATAAACACATTTATTCTTGTTACGCCTCACCTCGGGAGGCGTTAGAATTTGGCGCTTCCCCAGGTTTGCATGACTTTGTATGTCTGTGTCAGTGTCACATTCTATGAGTGTTGCGTATGAAACCCTGCTTGCTCTGTGTCGCCTTAAGCATGATTTATGAGGTCACTCAAAGTCACAGAGAGTGTCTTTGTGTGGCTTCATAATTCGATTTGAGAGCCCTGCGTCACGCATTCACCACTTTTAAATGGTGCAAAAGTGACACAGGACTCTCATAAATAAGCCTGCACTATGTAGGATTGTTTTGTTATTACCAACCATTTTTACTGTAGGACTGTGTTCCCTTTCAGCAACATTTTCATTGCGGGAGTCATATGTTAATCTTGAAATGCGAGGGCTCGGCAGGATTTTCTGTTTTTCTCTTGTCTGCCTGGAGTTTATGTGGCCGCATAGGTTTCCTGAAATCTATTGGACTTGCGGTAATGTATATAATCCCCATTTGTAACTGACATGATGAAAAGCCTATTCCCCAGAGCGGCAGAACATGACTGCTGTTTCTCTCTCTCACATGACTACATAAGACTTCCATTCCACCCTCCATTCATATGTCTGCCAGGTGAGGTGCAGCACTTTCAGACCCCAATTGAAAGCTGTCACCGATACATAATGGTTAAGTTCAGTTTCTTGCATATTTTGCTGGATCGTTCCCATCTGGATCTGGCTGTCCCGCTGCCTATGGAGAACAGCTGCAGCAAACATGAATTCTGTGCTCAATATTTTATGGGTTTATAATGGGACCTATGCTAAGTGTGCGTCCCTTCCAGACCTCTGGGGAGCGTCAGGCCAGGCCCCTTAATGCGATCAACATTCTCGAGTTTCTTATGGAAATAATATATACTCCGAGTACAAGCAAGCCGATTCGGAAATGACTTTACTGATCAGGGCTGATGTAAGGATTTTGGCACCCAAGTAAAGAGACGCTTTACCTAGCTACCCCATGATGCTTCCCATGGGCAATCTGGTGCCCTCTGCTGGAGGGGCCTTAGGCGGAGGTTCTGTTTTGCCTTAGCTTGGAATCCGATTTGCTTCCAAGGCCATGTGAGCATATGTAGACTGTTGCTGTGGCAACAAGCATTAATAGAGAGCTATGAAGGACTTTTCTGGTCCTTAATCTCTCATTTATTATCTCCTCACTTGTAAACTCCTCCTTACAATTTAGCGGATATATTTTGTAAGAATTATAAGTGTAAGTGCTAGCTAGCATTCGCATTTGATGTTGTGGCAGGTCCCAGTGGTAAATCTCACCTGGGCGTAAAGTGACTGGTCCTTGCGCCTGAGGCTGAAATGGGTACCTGAAGGAAGCAAGGATGAGGTGCTGTGCCATTCTGGAGCTGCTCTGACCTCGATGGCCAGAACAGTACTTGCATACCATGCTTTGAACCACAACCGATTCTATGCATTAGGCCTGTGAGTAATTTAAATTACGTTGGAGCTATTTGAGTAATTTTGGTCATTCCGCATTACTCTTTGACATGGAATTGCCAATAATAATGCGTTTATGCCCGCTTGTGTAGTTAAGAGTAATTTGGAGGAAAAATACTACAGGAAGAGCACATCTAGCAAGTGCTGCAGTTTATGTTCTGTTGCATCTAGAGCTATTTTCTTAGCTCAAAATTTATCCATGCGTCCATTTTAGATTCAAAGGAGCATTTTGCGCTAAAAAAACTAGCGCTAAATGTCAGGAGTAAATTGGGGGACAATTCTACCCAAAGTCCACAGGTAATGAGTGTAAGTTGCACCTCCAGGTCACTATTCATGTTCTGTTGCATGGGGCGCTATTTTGTTAGTGCAAAATGGTTCCTCATATGCATTTTTAATAAAAAATAGCTCTAGATGCAAAATTAATCTTATCGCGTAATTCCACATCTTGCAGAATTTTAAAGAAAATTCTTTGTGATTACGTTACACGGAGTTATGCAAGGTACTCCCACCCTTACTATACATATGTGGGCTCGCTTAGCTTTGGCAGTTATTATTACCCCTTTTTCAGGTATATATGGCCCTCTGGGTGTTATAGTTATTCCTTGCAGTTCTTATGCATTTTATACAGAGAGTCACTTATTTGGTCCTCTGGCTCTCTAACTTCTTACTAGCTAGCAATTTGTGATGACCCTCCACAAGACCAAGCATTACCAAAGTTGCTGTGTTGTGTTAAAGGGACAGCACAGCCTCTACTATGATACGGCCCTGAGGCTTTCATGCCAAGTTGTGGTGCAGATTGGCTGTCTTGCATCTCAAATTCATCTTTGACGATAACATAAAGGTGTGAGTGGGAGTTCTAGCATAGGTTTTGTCCTGGAAATGTATCCTTCCATTACAAAATACTGTGTTTAAGGTAACTTTAAAACGTTTTCCACTTACCCTTGTTGTACATTGCAGCACACATGCACATTGGGAAAGTTTAGAGAAAATAAAACTTTTCTCCAACTTTGTGCCTGTTTCAAGGCGGTGTATGTTTTGGTGCAAAATCCTTTCTACAACAGTTAGTATATTGGACTTTGTGTCAAACACCCTGGGTGAGAGTGTTGAAACGCCCATATATTGCTAATGAGATGCTCCTTTGATGTAAAATAGTACTGACTAGCATATATGTCTACTTTGTGTTACTTTTAAGCATATATTTAGTGGAAAACAAATTTCGTGAAGGAAAGTAAATCCCAAATCAACCCCTTGCGCTTGTTTTCAATACTTTGTTAGTTTTTGCACAGCACAAAGTGTTGATCAATCAGTCTCCAAATGTCTTTGGGGGGGTCACATTTAGCCAGCTGCAGACTCTTGTGACTCAGGGCCTGTCCAACTCCATTCGGGGGGCGAAAGGACAGGTGGGGGCAACTGCGCCACAGCTGTGTGGGCTGAAGTTGTTTGCCTCTACTGTTGGTCTGTCCTACTATGACTGCAAACTAGGCTAAGTGCAACTGTTTCTGCACTTTATGCTCAGTGGTAGCAATGGCGAGGAGTCACAGGCTTCTCAGGGAGGTTAGTGTGGGGGTACATAGGCACAGCATTCAACACTATAACCAGCAGCACAATAATATCATTGTCGAGCCTAAAGCTTCTCTTTTAAAGAAACAAGTACATTATATTAACAAAAATACACGATTCTATACACCACAAGGTGTTAGATATGAAAAAAGTGTGAGTGAGTCCCTGCTAGGCGTTCTCCCCCCTTCATCCTTCTACTTTGTTGATTTGGGGGTCTGGTGATGTAGTCTCTAGATCAAGGGCTAGATGTAGGTAAATCTTATTTACCGATTCATAAATACCGAATTTTACCGATTCGGTATTCATGAATCGGTAAATAAGATGTAGCTAAAAATTCGGTAATTTTTACCGAATCGGTAGGATTCGGTATTTACCGATTCGGTAATTACCGAATCGGTATTTGCCATTGATTCCTATGGGCCTTGAAGCCCATAGGAATCAATAGCAAATACCGATTCGGTAATTACCGAATCAGTAAAAATACCGAATTGCCAAGGGGGAAGGACAGGGTGTCACTTTGACACCCTGTTGCACCCCTGTTTCTAGCTTGTGTGCCATGTGACACACATACATGCCCTTAGGGCATGTCTGTGTGCCACATAGCACAGGTGTACATGCACACTGGAATTCTTTATTTACCATGTAATAGTATTACATGGTAAATAACAAATCGGTAATGGCCTGTGGCACTGTTTTCAGTGCCACCTACATCTGTATTTACCGATTCAGTAAATGTACCGATTCTGTATTTTACAGAATTTAAATTTACCTAATCGGTAAATATACCGATTCTGTATGTTTTGAGGCCCCTACATGCCAATGTCCAAATACCGGTCGGAAACGGCCGAAAATCTGTATTTTCGGCCGTTTCCGACCGGTATTTGGTGACCTACATCTGGCCCCAGGTGCTGTACTTGCCCCCTATTTTAGCACAAATCACTTTCGGGGCCCTAGGAGCCTCTATAGTCTTTGTCCATTCCATATCTAGTAGAGTAGGGCCACAATTTGCATCCTGTGGGTGGGCAGGGTCACTGGTGTCATGCACAGCCAAGAGCAGGGTACATTACGGCCTGGCTCACATGTTGCAACTCCAGGATGCAGGTTGAGTCTTTGGAGGGCAGCTGCAGGAGCAGCAGCTCATTTTGATGACCCTCTTCTTGACCCCAATGGTCTTTTATCATAGACTGAGCTCAGTGGGTCTGGGAGGCCCAAAGCCTCAGGTGAGTATGCGGTAAGTGGCACTGTGGCCCCCTTCTTCTTCAGGTGAGGGCTCCAGTGCTGGCAGAGTACTTCTAGGTGCTGCAGTCCGAGCGGGCGCTGTGGTCTTCAGCCACTGGTTGACATTCGTAGTGTCTCAAGGAGACAGACTTGTTTTTCAAAGCAGAATGGTCTACTCAGCACTCTTGGGGGTGTCAGTAGTGTGTAGTCTTCAGTTTTGGGGTGTCTGGGCCTGCACAGCACAGTGATGGCAGGCAGTGCCACGATCACGCTGTCCAGGGACAACGCGGGCTGCGGGTATCAAGGGGCAACTGTTGATCACAACCAGGCACACTTCTACCATCGTTTAATTTTTCACAGGGTGTGAAGAAACGTTTGGGCGGACTATCTCTTTTTACAGAGTTGCACTAGTGAACAGATCTGTCATTTCTTTGTGGTTAGTTTCGTGAAACCTGTATCTCCTTTTAAGAAAAAACTTTTACCAGTATCTCCTCTCTGTATGATGGAGAACACTGAAACCAGTATATTTGTTGATTACATTTTGTAGTGGCCCCTGCAGAAGGGATCCTTCTCCCTATATGCATTGGGCATGTACAACAACTCCTCGAGAGAAGCATTGACATATGTGTTAAATACGAATAAAATTAGTAATGTTATTATTTTTTCAAAATGTTCGTTATGTTGTTATGAATACTAAGGAATGTGCTTTTCTTATTTTCGTTGTTTATACATAACAACGCATCTAGAAAGCGTGGGAAATGACCCATTACAATAAATATCAAGTGCAAAAGAGTTTCACATATGTACGAGTGTATACATATTTCTGTACATATTTTCTTCAGGTAGTTCAAATAGATTTTTCTGCTGTGCGGCCAGGCTCCAAGTGACAGTGTACACTTGCCACAGAAATAATTTAGTGCACGAGGGAGGCGGCCTCATTCCTGACCAGCACACTAAACATCAGTAAATACACCAAAATAAGTGCTACTGTTTAACCACACATAGAACGAATTGAAAACTGGGTGGGCGCAACACATTCCATTTAACACTTCTACAAGTGCCACACCTGTGACAATGGAAATGACACGGAAGGCAGCTCGGTGACACTTTGGAAGTGCAGCAGTACATTTCAGAATCTCTGGTCTGCAACTTCGATCATGCCAGTCATGTAATCTGGGAATCTCTGGTGGGCGAACCCCTACATCAGGGTCAGCTGCTTCTAGCCCCTTCCCATAGTCAGCTCCTCTTGCAAGGTTGACTCGCTGTTTCCATTTTCCTCAGGCAGCACTCCATGGGTTCCCAGGAGAAGCCAGGCACCTCTTCCTCCAGACTGGACTCCCGGTGATGTCCCCTCAGGTCTGAGCATCTGGCTGTCAGGCTGATTCCAACCATGGTTGTGCTGTATTCACCTGGGTACTCTGTCCAGCACTTCCTCCTCAGAATTGAAACAAGTGGGTCAGCAGCTCCCGCATTTATACAGAGTTGGCAGACAAAGGATGTAGATTTATTAATCCTGGTGTCTCATGAGAATTTATCAGGATTCCCCTTGTTGCGGGTATTCTGCTCCTACATAGAACTGTGCACAGAGACCCAGGACCTCAATGAATTGTGGTGTACCAAAAAACCCACCTCAGTACCTAGAACCCCTAACTGACTAGCATCAGTGTCTAATTAGCTCTCCGTCCAATAGCGAAGCTACCAACGATTAGACAACCCAGAACATGCGACTTAGGTCACTCTCAGGAATGGTGGGACTCAAGAACACTCTTTCGTTATATTCTCATACTAGTCCATAACGTGAGTAAATAGAGACACGAAAAAGTTTAAAATGTTTATTTTAACGAGGTGCTCTAAGATGCAGCATTTTTGCTAACATAAGCAGGCATATGATTAATAATAATACGATCAGCATTGTTACAATTCCATAAAACACAAAGGGAGAAAGCATATTATAGTGCTAGTGGAAACAGGACCTATAGTGCCTTGTATACCACCCTCCCCAGCTAGGAACTATGTTTTATAATAATAAAAGGTCTCTTAGGCTTGAATGGGGAACCTCATACCTCCAAGATCAGCAGAAGTGAATCACATCAGGATCAGCAAAGCTCTCTCTCCCTGGAAAATGATTTTCTCCAAGTGCTCTAATCATGCATGCAGTGCAATATTAAAGGTGCTAGAATTTCAGTTAGCTGCAGCTGTGTGTATGTTGTGTCTAGAGCGTGGGGCGATCAGCCCGAATAATAGCTTACATTGTTATGGTAACCTTGGAGGCTTCTGCACACACTGTACAGACTGTGGTCATGATGTAAGAATAGGGATGTTGAAAACAAGTCTTTCTCATGTGAAGAAAATTCAAGCAGTCTAATTTACAATAACAGATACATGCAGTGTCGTGTGCAAAAGCTGCAAAATGGTGTTTAAATGTTTAATTAGCCTAAGCTAACATAGCAATGTGTGCAAGCAAGGCCCTGCCTTCACTACACCCTCCCTTGATTGGAACACGCACAAGAAGGGAGGCAATTTAGGAAGGCAGAGTTCAAGTTCGAGTGAGACAGAATCAAGTAAAAAAAAAAATGCCAAAAAGTATAATTGGGAGTAATAAGTTCAGAACAGTAATGCAAATTGAAAAAAGCAAAAAGGGAGGGTATATTACTCAACCTTAAAAAGGAAAAAAAATGTTCGAGCATGTGCCGCGGTGAAGATGGACAGATCCCAAATCAATGGACCAGCGAGTATGCACAGTACGTTGCAACTGCCTCCAAGAGGAAGTCATTCTTAACATCCGAAAACATTTCAGCCATCCAATTCAATAACGTGAAGGAACATACATGTTCTTCGACAGCCGGAGCCTCTAGCACCATCAGAGGACAACTCAGGTGTTTTTAAAGATAACTGTGTGCATGTAAATCATGGGCTGCAGCATATATGTCCCAATTGCCTATGACTCTATGTGCCGCTGCACAGACCATTATTCCGATACCAGAACAGTCTAACTCATGAGCAACTAAGGGACTCATCAGTAGATCATGATCCGTGTTAGGAGACACCGTATTGCAGAGATACAAATCCAGCGCCCATTCAAAACAGCAATCCAGGCAATGGAAAACAGGTTGCACGCTTGTAAAGTAGGAGAACCGGACAGACAATCCATATGCTACACTCAAAATGGCTAGAGGTAGCGTTCCATAGTATTCAAGCATACAGTTGCGAAGGTGGAGCAGGCGGGGCATGTTGCCTTGTGACACAGGGTGTACAGCCATTTTTCAGCAAGCAAATTAAAAGCAGCACACCAGCATCCAATGCGAGAATTAATGGTAAGCGGCCGAAGAGGCCGGAATAAAATAGAATGAAAAAACGCTGGTATAACCCCAAATATAGTTTGGAATGAAGTAACAAGGCCAAAGCTTACTACTTTTAAAAAATGAGCCAAGCCTGTGGTCGACGAGGCATTGAATATAGTGTGAATCAAAGCGCCGAAATGTAGTGGGAGATCAGTATTTAAAAGGGCATGCACCTCAGTGCGAGTGTTTGCCACGTGAAGGACAAATGTTTCACAGGATGAAGTAAGGGCAACTTCTTTCTGTGACAATAGAGCCCTTATTCAACTCATCTTGTTGAACTTTGCTTTCAAGGTCGGAATGGAAGGCCAGATTGATACGCCGAGCTTCCCATGCAGAGGTGGGAAAAGCACATTCTTACAGCAGGCTACACGTTGGGAGACGGTCACAATGTACGGAATCCCTGCCAGCATACCCAGCAATCTTCATTATTTAAAAGTAAATAGCTACTGTTTGCAAGCAACATGAATGTCGGTGTTATAGCTGGGACTAGATTACCCTTTAAAATGCAGGCTAAGTTCGGAGCCATCGTATTACAAGAGCTGTGTAATTGTAAGTTCTTGCAAACCAGTGAGTGATCAGGTATAGAAGTGCAGTCTTCACAGTCTTCACCCTTTAAATAAACTTCTTTACACTCCCTCAGGCACCTATAGGTAAATTGTAGAGACCAAACCTCATGGAGATAGGCGCTACCCAATGGTTCATATCTGCCTATGGCATAATGTTTCAAGCATGAACTGAATTTAAATAGAGGAAAAGGCAGCATTATTAATCCATGAATGAGCCATACAATTGAATTACTTTCAACACAGAAAAAGTTAAAGGTTCCAACTTTTCAATATGCAAAAGTGAATATGCAGCATCCTTCATGGACATAAATTGCTGTTTTTCATTCAAATTAAACTGCAAAAATAGAAAGGACGTGTTCATATAGTTCCATGGAACTTTACCAGCTTTTAAGGTTTGTAAAGTCCAAGCAAACTGCATAATGGAACGTAATTGATTTTGACCATGGTACAAAACAGACAATTTATCCTGAACAATATCAACAACAGATGAAACAATATTATCTAATGTATAAATACGGGAAGAAAGAGTATTAATGCTATTATCAACGACTGCAAGCACTTTTTCTACATTGGCTTGATCAATAGCTCGTAATCTAGAAGCAGCTTCAATTTGAGACAGTTTCCAAACTTCATTGTAAACAGCATATACCCATCTTTTTGATCTGCCTCCAACAGAGCCTTTAACAAAGTAATTCAAATCAACATGGTCAGATAATTTGGATAAATGAAGTTAAAATGACGCTAAAGTGGAATGTTTAAGCCAGTTCAGACATAGCTTGCCTACTGAATAGGTAGTAACAGAATGGACAGTTTCAAAACGGGGATCCACCCTAACCTGTGTATAGCCAGGGGCCAGACCCAGAAAAAGCTGTTGGCATGAATCTGCACTTTTCTGCCATAACAACCAACCCTCAGGATCCAAGCTAGAAATATTAAAGGAGGAATTTGGGAACAGGGACTGCAAATCATCAATGGACATATCAGTGTGATTGTACCATGTAGGGTATTCTCCCAAACCAGGAATGGAAGGAGCATTTAATTTTTTAGATGTAGCCAATCCAAAGCAAGTAGTTTGAGAAATAGTCGAGTTCAAAAACAACTTCTCGGTTGGGATGAGACATGCACGATGCAAAGCTTCAGTGCCCTGTACTTGCCAAATTTTAGAACTCCAAACAGATTTAAGATCAATAGTATCTTTCCACAGCTCATAGTCCCTATAGCTAATTGATCAATAAAGGAATTCAAATACAATAATTTATTGTGGGTGAGTCTAACTTTGGAAGAGGACTCAACAGTCATCTTTAAATAAAATGCGTCAGGATTAGATTGATTAATGTCAGTAAAATAAGTAAACGTTTTCAAAAGAGTTTTTGAGCTGCCCTCAATTGGTGCTGGACAATGTTCCCATTGTGTTTCATTAACCACATTTCTAAACGTGTTAGCTTTATGCAGAAAATGATTTTCATAGTGTTGGTAGCAGAATAAGTTGGCATAATTAGCCGAATCAAAATACAAATCTTCAGCATCAAAGGCAGCATAATATTTCAAATCAGAAAAAAGAACCTCTATGGCTTGAACATCCCAATCATCAGAGCGTATGTTCTGTTTTACAACATCCCCCATTGAAACACAATTTCATTGGGGACATTAATAACCTCTGTGGGGCCATGTATCTGAAACTTGACAGCATCCCAAACAATCCCATCTAATATAGGCCAAGCTGTGATGTTAACAAAAGTCTGGTACCTTTTCATGATGTGTGATGAGTAGTGGGGTGCCAAAGTTCCATCAATTAATCGAATTGTAGACCTTTCTTTAACATAATGTCCATTTACTAGACGACAAAAACACAATTATAAACCCAATTGACATAAATAAAAAAATGGAAAAAAGCACCTGCCAAATGTAAGTCCAAGGGGTTATTAAAAATGTTTTTTAAACCAAACAGCAAAAATAGACACTTTTGATGGGGACTTAGAAGTTGTAGAGTCAGTGTCAAATGAAAAACATGACTGATTAACAGTATCTATAAGTACACCAGGCAACATCACATCTGTGGGGTAAGTATAATCAGTATCATCAAGGAGATCACCAGCCGGTGGATTCAATAAAGGATTAGTACCTGTAGACATCTCGATGGCAAAGTCAGGCCTGTCGGTACTCGCCGGAGCCAAAACAGAATTTCTCACCATTGCTGGACAAGAGACCGCTGGAGTCATACTAAGAAGAATTGGCCCCTCGCTGTAATTTGACATTGTAAATGGAGATGTACCTGTTTTCCTTGCGACCAGGAAGTGGAGGTAAAAGGACTGGTCTTGTACCCTGCACGCCAAGCACAGGAACTGGTGCACGATATGAGAGACCGAACTCCTTCTTGTTCTCCACCTTCTCACGGACCAGCTCAAGTGTATCATCAGTTGTGGACGTCAAATGTTCCTTTGCAAGACTGTTGCGAGTCTTTTGTAGGTTCTGTAATACAGCAGAATGATCATCTACGTCAAAGGGTGCGGCAAACACCGACATGTCTAGACCTTCAAGGTCCGGAACAAACATTTTGATGCCAAAGAGCATTTCGTATGAGGTCCGCCCACCAGGAGGGTGCACAGACATAATATCGACTCCAAAATATCGTTTCGACAGAATATCGAGTTTTAAATATCGTTTGGACAAAATATCGACAGGACAGAATATCGACAGCCAAAATATCGTTTTTAAGGTAAGTGAAGTAATATCGACTGTAAATAATATAGAAAGTGAAAATATCGTTTTTTAAATAATATTTAATTATAATTATTTTTAATTAATGATTTTTTTTTAAATTATTGTGTAATTTTATTCTGTAGCGGGTTGTGGGTTTATAGGGGAATAGGGTGGGAAGTAATTTAATTATAATTAATTAAATATGTACATTTATTAATTGGTAGTAATAATTAATTAATTGGTAATTAAATAATATTTGTTAATTATTTAAAATGTAATTGGTAATTAATTTAATTTAATTGATTAATTGCTAATTATGTAAATTAAAATAATTTATTTCCTGTAGCGGGTTGTGGGTTTATAGGGGAATAGGGTGGGAAGTAATTTAATTATAATTAATTAAATATGTAAATGTAATAATTGGTAGTAATATTTAATTAATTGTTAATTAAAAAATATTTGTTAATTAATTAAAATGTAATTGGTAATTAATTTAATTTAATTGATTAATTGCTAATTATGTTAAATTAAAGGGGTATTTTTAGGGTTCAGGTCAGTTTTTGGTTTTTGGGTAAAGGGGTATTTTTAGGGTTCAGGGTCAGTTTTTAGTTTTTGGGTAAAGGGGTATTTTTTGGGTTCAGGGTCAGTTTTTAGTTTTTGGGTAAAGGGGTATTTTTAGGGTTCAGGGTCAGTTTTTAGTTTTTGGGTAAAGGGGTATTTTTAGGGTTCAGGGTCAGTTTTTAGTTTTTGGGTAAAGGGGTATTTTTTGGGTTCAGGGTCAGTTTTTAGTTTTTGGGTAAAGGGGTATTTTTAGGGTTCAGGGTCAGTTTTTAGTTTTTGGGTAAAGGGGTATTTTTAGGGTTCAGGGTCAGTTTTTAGTTTTTGGGTAAAGGGGTATTTTTAGGGTTCAGGGTCAGTTTTTAGTTTTTGGATAAAGGGGTATTTTTAGGGTTCAGGGTCAGTTTTTAGTTTTTGGGTAAAGGGGTATTTTTAGGGTTCAGGGTCAGTTTTGGGTTTTTGGGTAAAGGGTTTTTTTTAGGGTTCAGGGTCAGTTTTGGGGTACAGGGGTACAGTGTAAAAATAAAGTAAAATTAAATTTTCATTAATTTTATTTAATGAAATTAAATTAAATTAAATTATATTAAATTAATTTTAAATAATTTAAATTATAAAAATTATTATATACTTACCAATACTTACGTTCTAATGGTAGTGCGTTGTAAAAGTTGCGTTGTAACGTCATATATCCACTGTTGCACTCTTTGGAGTGGAAATAGTAATTTTAACCCCTACGCTATCCAACGCTTTCCCTACTGTTGCACCCACTGGAGTGGGAATAGTAATTTTTACTCTTTTGTATTTGTACGTTAATAATATTGGCTATTATTTAATTAAATGTTGTTACTATATATATATATGTTTTAAGAAATATGATTAAAAAAATATTATTTTTTTACTTTCATTAATTATTTAATTATTAAAAGTTATTTTAAGTATTGTTAAGTATATTTTAGTAATACATTTTTTATATTAATGTAATTAAACATTGTTTTTATTAAAGTCGATATTTTTTACAACTATATTTTTGTAAACGATATTTTTAACTCGATATTTTTGTACTTACCTGTTTGTAGATAGAAACTCGATATTTTGTCTCTCGATATTTTCTCAACGATATTTTTGTTGGTCGATATTCTGTCCCTCGATATTATTTCAGTGATCCCACCAGGAGACCTTCTAGGGAGATTATTAAGTGCACGTTGAACGCTATAGAGATGGGCCAGCCAGTTCCTGCTACTACCTAAAACCCTAGCTGCCAAGGATTGCTTTAAGTCATGGTTCATTCGCTCCACACCGCTATTACCCTCAGGTCTGTATGGAGCCGAAAATTTGACCTGGACCCCCAATGAACCCATGGCATCCTTGTATGCCTTAGAGGCGAACGCTGGACCCTGGTCCGATTGAAGGGTGCCACATGCAAAAATTCCCACAAAGACACGCAAATCCCTGATGACAGTACGGGCATCAGCACTCCGTTGTGGCCAGAGCCAAATAAAGCATGTGCACGAATTCACTGCAATTAAGATCTCCTATTGCGCAGTACCTGAGGAGAAAGGACTGCAGTCATCCAAATAAACACACCCAAGTGGCTTATTAGATATGTACAAGTGTGTCTGGGGCGGGCGCGCAGCAGTTGAAGGTTTGATGTGCCTGCAGATGTCACAATGAAGGACATAATCACGTGTTTGTTTGTACAATCCGCACCACCAGTAACGCTGCTGTAAGAGAGATACAGTCGCTGAAACACCGGCATGAGCCAAGGTCATGCCCTCATGAGCAGCTGTTATCAAGGTTTGCCTGCGGTTCGCGTTGGGAATCAGTCTGTCACCAACGTCGTTAATTCTCACATAGGGAACTTTATCAGGACTTAAATGATAAAAGTATTTAAAAGGGAAACCTCTAGGGTAATTACTTCCCTTCTCAGTGGCAGCAATGGCTGCCAAGATGTCATAATCAATCTTAGTTTTGGAATATGTAACTGCTACTACTACATATGTAGCTACTGCTGTCTTTGCCGCTTTATCAGCAAAACAGTTACCAACAGCGTGTACCCCCACATGCTGGTGACCAAGAGTATGAATTACAAACACGAGTGGCAAACGTTCTTTAAGCTCCGCCACTCAAACCCATAGCATTTTGTGTTTAATAGTGCTACCTTTCGTATCAGTCATTTTGAGTCCAAAAGAATAAATTGTCATTGTACGACTGAACACAGTAGTAAAAGTCACTTACGATAAGAGTAGTCACACAAGGATCAGCGTACTCCAGTGAAAGCACCAGAGCACCTAGCTCTACCAACTGGGCGGTACAGTCCCCTAATGTCTGTGTATGCACGACATCGGACTTTTGCGCAGGCCGCAGAATAAGCATGCTTTGAACTCGTTGCCGGTTGCGCCGAACCGTCAGTGTATATTATACAATGGAAATCCTCCAGGGGGCACAAGGACAGAGGAGCCGGATGAACAAATTCATACTGCAAGTACTCCTGAGTTTTCAAAGAGGAATCAAAAATAAACGTGACATCCGGAGACGTCAAGGATGTGACCCATTGTATGCAACGCGGATGCAAAGCTTTTGAATTTGGTACACTGGCCTTTGTCACTGCCTCTATGGCAGGATACGTGTAACAACCAACAAGCGTTTCCCCTGCGACAGCGCTCTTTCTTTTAGAGCCGCCATCTACACTGCAGTCAGAACTTGTTCAACAGTAAAAAATCGCATTTCAGCCGAAGTGTACTAGTATGACTTGTAAGCAATAGGGACTGTGTCACCCTCATTAAAAGTCAGGTACGTGAAACCATCTGAGCCCGGCACAATTCTTATTACCAGGTTCTTGTGGTTGTCACAAGTCAGTAAGTATTTAGATTCAAGAAGATCAGACTGCAAAGATTGCAGTATAGCCGAATGTTCTGGTAGCCTGCAAGATTTGGTAAAAGTAGGTTGTATCAAGGCATAAAGCGGTTTGATACGCTGGGCATAATCGGGAATGTAAGTGCGCCCAAAGTTTAAAAAAACCAGTAAAGATTGTAGTTTTTTCAGAGTTGTGTGCATTTCTCTAGGAAGTGAGATGCTAAACCTCGACCTTCATTGTTGAGCTCATAGCTCAAAAACAAAACTGTGTACTCTGCAATGTGTGATTTTGCAAAGTTAAATTTGTAACCGAAGTCCGTAAACATACAAATGATGCGGTCAGTGCAACACAAATGCGGCCATAGTTCGTCGTCTGTGAGATAAATATCATCCACATACAAGCATGCATCAGGGTTGAGTCTCTCCAAAAGAGAGACTATGCGAGTGGCAAAGATGCCCAGGCTATATTTGTATCCCATGGCTAATCTTTTGAACTGATATTGTTTGATGCCGGAAGTATATGCTGTTCATTGACTACTAATAGAGGACAGGTTATGGCTAAAAGAAACATTGGATATTTCAAGGGTGGTTTTAAACCGTTTACACACAAGACTATCCACAAGGCCAGAACTGTGAGTATTCTGTAGCCCGCAGGTACGACAATAAGAGTTCAAATGCCGGTAATCCAAAACTAGGCGGTACGATCCATCAGATTTGGTCACAGTAAAATGAGGATTATTCATTGGTGACACACATGTTTCAATCACACCTTGATATACCAATTGTTCAAGGATTTCCGCAACGGGAGCATTCGCTTCCCGTCACATGGGATATTGGGGTTGAGGCTGTGGCATAGACCGCAATGGTATCTCATGGCTGGGGAAAGTTTGTCCCAACCACATTGAGTATGGTACAAAGCCAGTGCAAGCACCTTAGCCCACTCTTCTGCAAAATTCAGTGCCTGCTCTTTCAACACTGTGTGTGAGAAACTAGGGAGGATTACCTCATCCCCTCCCGGAGCGGCCAAAAGGAAAGGTGGGGGCCAGTCTACCGCCGCTAACAAAATGTCATATGTCGAGGTCAGATTTTCCCCAAAAATCCCTTCTATAGTACGCTGTATGTCACCTTTAATTAAAAGGACTATCTCATATAGTGTGTCAGGTGGAGCCACTTTAGTGTCAGCTGTCTCTACAGTGACAAACTTGTCAGTTGCAGTCACCTTCAGAAACTAATGAAGTACTTGCCCCACTACTGTAATTTCTGCCGCACTGTCTATAAGGGTCAGCGCCCATGTCTGGTTCCGAAGCAGTGTTTTCACTATCTTTGGCATACCTCGCTGTTAAAGCAGAAACTTTATTTTTCTGCACCTGAGGAGCGTTGACGTTGAAATTCATCCTGCTCTCCTTTACCTTCGGTCTGGCGGGGCTACTCATGACCTAGCGGTGCACCCCGACCTCTGCCCCGGTCTCCTCCACCGGGCTGCAAGACTGTTGTTTCCTGCAAAGAGCGAGGAGAACATTGTTCAGGAACCTGAAAATGATCAGGTGACTTAATATTCGCGCGGTCGTGCAAATCATACGTGCGCTCAGTAGACACAGGTATTGGCGATGTAGGACGTGACCTCTGTTTCTTTTGTTGCTTTCCCTGTTTTCTAACTTTCCATGTATTTTTAGGAAAAGTGGGACGGTCGTCTTTATCAGACTTAGCCGTCTGAGTTTGCGGATGAACTGTTACTTTAGCAAAAGGCTTAACACCCAAACTATTGCGGCCAATAGTCTTATAAGCCTCCACAATAATCTTCGGTAACTGCCGGGGCTTATCGGCATCAGGGACATCGCGCAAAGCATTAGACACTTGAAAGTTCACTGCATCTCCCTTGACATTAGCAAGGACCAGATCGGAAACTACGTCAAACACTCCGACCAGCCTCATTCCCAATTCAACAGCCAACTCCGGACCGTGGTGATCTTGGACAAACGTAATCACGGAGGGTAGGACAGCCATGGACGGTGTGCCGAAGCACTTAGCATAGACTGCCGCAAATATCTTACCCCAGGTATCACAATCAGTCACTTAGGCATAAAGTCTTTCTGCAAACTAATGGTCAGAATCCTGTGTTTCTCAACAGGATTCATATTAGGAAATACTGCTTCCAGTTAGTCAAATTTTTCAGCAAGCAAAAAATGCACATCATCCTTTTCTTGGGGGGCGCTTGCCCGTAACCGCATTAACCATGACGGGACTGAGTTTCATCCCGGCCGGTCCAACTGGATGCGCCGCGTCACCAGGTGCCCCCACCTGGACGTTGTGGGAAACGTATTGCACTAAAGCCCTAAGCACCCCTGGAATAGACAAAGGACCCAACTGAACCGCCGTCACCGAGTGGGGAAGGGCGCCATTAAACCAAACTCGATGCTGAAAACGGAATCTCTTGTGTCCTATAGGGAGTATATTCATAGGCACGGCAGTGTGAGTGTATACATGAAACACACCACTATCCGCATTTACTGCAGGAAAGGTAACCCATGAGTAGAAATCTCAAATGGGTATGCAGCTTCACAGTGCCTTCCAAGGGCACGCCAAACACCTGCAAATGATTGCGGACTGCCACACGACTATGCTGGGGTATGTCAACATCACCCATTAGGACACAGAAGAGAAGAAACAATCTATAGCAATTGTAGCACAAACGGGTTGTAAATCAGACAAAAGAACCTTTTTTATAAAATTTCAAGCTTGAATAAACCTATACTTAAACTATATAGGTAGGTTAATCCATCACCACTGTCAACCGTAAACAGTAATTAGGGTGTTGTGGACTACTCGAGAGTCTCAAATATAAGACCACATTGTTAGGTGCGCCATGTTGCAGGGATTCTGCTCATACACAGAACTGTGCACAGAGACCCAGGACCTCAGTGAATTGTGGTATACCAAAAAACTTACCTCAGTACCTCGAACCCCTAACCGACTAGCATCAGTGTCTCATTAGCTCTCCATCCTATAGCGAAGCTACCAATGATTAGACAACCCAGAACATGCAACTTAGGTTACTCTCAGGAACGGTGGGAATCAAGAACACTCTTTCGTTATATTCTCATACCAGTCAACAACGTGAGTAAATAGAGACACGGAAAAGTGTAAAATGTTTATTTTAATGACGTGCTCTAAGATGCAGTATTTTTGCTAACATAAGCAGGCATATGATTAATAATAATACGATCAGCATTGTTACAATTCCATAAAACACAAAGGGAGAAAGCATATTATAGTGCTGGTGGAAACAGGACCTATAGTGCCTTGTGTACCACCCTCCCCAGCTAGGAACTATGTTTTATAATAATAAAAGGTCTCTTAGGCTTGAATGGGGAACCCCATACCTCCAAGATTAGCAGATGTGAATCACATCAGGATCAGCAAAGCTCTCTCTCTCTGGAAAATGATTTTCTCCAAGTGCTCTAATCATGCATGCAGTACAATATTAAAGGACTAAAATTTCAGTTAGCTGCAGCTGTGTGCATGTTATGTCTAGAGCGTGGGCCGATCAGCCCGAATAACAGCTTACATTGTTATGGTAACCTTGGAGGCTTCTGCACACACTGTACAGACTGTGGTCGCGATGTAAGTCTAGGGATGTTGAAAACAAGCCTTTCTCATCTGAAGAAAATTCAAGGAGTCTAACTTACAATAACAGATACATGCAGTGTTGTGTGCAAAAGCTGCAAAATAGCGTTTAAACGTCTAATAAGCCTAAGCTAACATAGCAATGTGTGCACGCAAGGCCCTGCCTTCACTACACCCTTGTGGGATTGATCCAGCGGGTTACCAGCAACAGGTACTCAAATACCAAATACTCACCTGGGCCCATAAACACACATTCACTCTACCTGGTAATAAACAGCTGGGGTATACTCTTATCATTCTAGATTAGTCTCACCTTATTCTGCACTAATCTTTCACTGATCAAAAAGTTATTTCCTCTGGTCAATGGACCAAATTAGTTGAACTAGTTGATAGTGAAATGACATAAATATAATCTACTTACATTTAATGAAATAACCACAAACTCTTGAAATATTTTGAATCTTTATCTAGATTAATTACATGTGAACCACGTACAAGGTACAGTACAGCCATCGTTTCTCATAGGAAGGAAGATTCAGTTAATCGATCAGTCAAACAATTTCTTAATCTCTATAATGACGTAGCTCAGAAAGGAGAGGATAGAGAGAAAAGCACATCTGCATCAACATGTAGATATATTTACCAAGGATTTTGTGGAAACCAGCCCCCTGGCCAAGGAGCTGGGAAGGGTCCCCTGGGAAAGATCAGGCGACAAAGGCTTCAGGACAGGAATCAGGACAGGATATATGACCTCTCTACCACTGACGCTTGCATAGCACTCCTCTCTGACACTCTCTTCCTCCTCGAGATTCCTCCACGATCTTCTTCTAAGTAAATTCATTTAAAATAAAGTGGTTCTGCATTCGATTCTTCTTTAGCTTCTCTCGTCACTCCGACAGCATCCCAAGCTCAGCATTATTCAACAACGACCACTCAACTAACTAACTAAGAACTACCTCGATTATACCCTATGATATTCATGTACCTCCCAAATATTGTTTTCAATATCATGAAACTCCTAACTCTGATTGGACTGGCAAGGAGGGGAATGATCATCACACCATGCTTAATTTCCCATTTATTCTTTCATCCCATTGTTAAAAATCCCACCCCTCAATTTCTTATCCATAATTCTTTATTTCCCACCCATATTCATATCATATTAGAAACAAAAGTATAAAGTTGTTCTGTTCCCATTCGTCTTGGAGGTTCACAAGCTTGTTCCCAGGGTATGTATCCGTTTTGACCTTGAGCTGCGTTCAAAAGTCACCTCACTTCTTTCAGCTCGTTCCTATCAAGCATGCGTAGCAATCTGGTGACAAACAGACCTTAGACTCATCTAGAGGACCCAAGATACGCACTAATAAAAGAGTCAAAAGACATCTGTCAATTTCAAACATAAATGGTTTCACTGTATACCACCTATCTCTACTCTAATCCCATTAATTTATTTAAGCTTTCCCCACATTAGCGTTAGTAAAATGGCATGTTTTAGTTTCAGCAAAGCAGATGCTGAGCATGTGAGGTTTCAAACAGCCATGTAAATAGCCTTTGCAGAAGCACAAGAAATTCCCTTCAAGCGACAGCTCATCATACTGCGTAGATGCAGCTGACGCATGCGCAGGTCAGTTTTACCCCTTAGCAGCCATTTTAGAATTTCACTTGAGTTACTTATTCGTAATATACATAGGCAAGCTTCTCTTTCTTGTATATATAATGTTGTCCGTATGACTTTACAAAATACACGGTTAATACAATATTAGAAGTTAAACGAGAGGATTATCTCCGAGCAAGACTCTTTTCTACGAGTCCTTGCTCCATCAATCCCCTCTCTGATGGCATTTTTGAGCCATCACAAAATCACCCATCCCAATCAGATGCCAATTTTAGCACCTCTCACTTTCTTTCTCTTTTTCGTTCTTAAGCTCATCTTTGTTCTTTAGATCTTTCATTTGATCATATAATTTTCCTTTTATTTCTTCTAATTGTATCACTTCATACTTTCTTTTTGTCCCTTTTCCATTTATTTCATATGTCCGTCTTCTCAGTTCACTAGTACAACACTTACACCATATTACTATTGTTAAGACTATTATAGTTATTCCGACTATTGGAAGCACTACTTGACCTAAGAAACTTTTTCCAAAATCAGTAAACCAATTCCCTATTGAGGAGATACTCTTTGTTAGTCTTTCCCATACATTATCAACCTCCAGTGGTTCATTTTTCACGAAGTTTCATAATATTCTTAATATAGCCTCTAATTTCTTTACTTTTATCCGGTATGTAATTGCAACAATGTTGCACTTTCAACATTTTACAGACTCCTCCTTCTTTTGCCAATAAGATATCAAGCGCAAGATGATTTTGTAAAACCATTGATCTGATTGCAACCATTTTTGTATTAATCAACAAGAAACCTCCAACGGTATCTGGCGAAAGACGATCAACTACTGTTGATAATTGACAGATTCTATGTGGATTTAGAATGACCCCCATTGAAGGTATCAATGCACTAAATTTGCCACCTATTACTTCAGAAGAACTATCTCTCTTTCTTTGTTTCAATTCATTGGTGTTTTCATTGTTTCCAGTGATTCTTTTTACATGGTATATCTTCGGAAATACTATTCCGAAGTAGCATCTCCCATACCACCATGCAGGCAGCTTATAATAATCTTTGTTCCCACACACGTAGTAAACTCCAGGAAATACTGTATCTATTCCCCTTTTAGTCCCCAACCTCTCGAAATTAGGAAGTCATGTTCACTATTACTGGAACTAATAAATACATTGTTATAGTCTGTCTTTAATCTATGGAGGCAGGTTTTCCCTGTTTTTACAAAGTCCAGGGACATTGCAGCATGGGCCTTGCCAGCTGTATAAGTTCCCTCTTTCTCAGCTCAAGGGAGTATATGGGTTTTCTGTTCAGCAGCCTTTCTTTGGAAATCCTGTCTCCTTTTTTCAACTAAATTCAAAAATACTTTCTCTTTTTCACATAAAGAACATGTAATGTTATTCTTGTGTGCTTTTGCTATATCTAATGACTTCATTGTTAAGAAAAATTCACCCATAATCTGTGCATCTAGACTACTATGCACTGGATTCATATTCTTTCGAATAGGAATTTATGTAAATACTATGTCTATGTTTGAATTGTAATATTGATGGTTTCCTGCTCTATAAATACACTTGATAATCAATATACTACATAAAATACCATGGGCCAGATGTAGGTCGCCCAATACCGGTCGGTAACGGCTGAAATTACCGAATATCGGCCGTTACCGACCGGTATTGGGCTTTTGAGATGTAGGTGGCATGATTCCTGGATTCGGTATTTTACTGAATCGGTAATTTAACTACAACTACAAGTTGGTGGTAAATATTGTAAACCTTTCAAAAAGCAATTATTTTGCTTTTACAACAGTGCAATGTGGCAGACATACATGCCCTTAGGGCATGTATGTGTGCCACATGTGCACCCATGCACTATTCAGGGGTGTAACAGGGTGTCAATGTGAATCCCTGCCACCCTTGACAATGTTCCCCCTATTACCGATTCCGTATTTACCAAATCAGTAATACCGAATGGCTTCCCATTAATTCCTATGGGCCTCCAGGCCCATAGGAATGAATGGGAATTACCGAATCAGTAAATACCGATTCTTAATTACCGAATCCTACCAATTCGGTAAAATTTACTGAATAATTACCTACATCCCATTTACCTATTCTTAAATACCGAATCAGTAAAATTCGGTATTTAAGAATAGGTAAATTGAGATTACCTACATATGGCCCCATATGTTAAAGGCAAATGATGGTAAGTGACTCCTTCTGCTACTGAAGCTGGTAATTTCATTCAAACATAACAATCACTAATCTCCATGGTGTCTACATACTGAAATAAAAGTGTTGTAAATACATTCAGAGATGTATCATTATCTGTTACTGTGTGATGTAAATCTACTTCATCTGTTGCTTCCAATTCTACTCTATCTCCTTTCATATTAGCTGTTATTTCATTAGTGTCTTTGTCATTCTTCTTGTCTGTTATCATAAGATAAGGTACCGCTATTGTTAGAAATAGCCATACTATATTTTCTAACAAAATACTACATATGCAAACCTGTATCGGTACAGAAGGAACAGGGGAGCCACAAGGTTGTTTCAATTTAGGTTCTATTGAAACCAGTCTCTTATTGTGAGACGCCAGAGTCATGGATTAGAACGTCCGGGCTTTTGATCCTGTCCTGTTCGGTACACAGGCATGGATCTCGTCTTCTTCTCTGCGGGTTCCGGTCTCATCCCAGTCCTGGTTGGCGGCTCGGGAGACAAGAGAGAATATGGCAGATGTGAGGGCCGGTATTACGAGTATTCAATGGGGAAGGGAAGTGAGGGACACCAGTGCTTGGCTCACACTTTTAGTGAAGGTTAGTGCGGGGAAAACTCTTGGGGGATAGTGGGTCGATTCTAGGTACTAGCACTCGCCTTCTTCCCCACCCACCCCATGATACGATCCCATACCTGTGTAAGCCACGCTCCTTCTGAAGCCTGGCTGGGCGATAGGCTGAACGTTGGTCTCCTGGCTCCTCAGGCCCTTTTTCCTCCTTCAGGCTGGATACACGAGGTGTACGCAGGTCTCGCTGCGTCTCCCTGTAGCTCTCCTCCAGCTCACAGTGCGCGTCCCTCTGACGTCTTCCGGGTTCCTTTTCTGCCTCCTCCGGGATGACGCCCATGTCCTAGGCGTGGTCTTTGGGAGAGTTGTCCCAGTTAAAGGGGCTGGGGCCGAAATACACAAAGTGAGAATCATGCAGTGCATTCCCTTCCGCATTCCACTCAGTCTGTGAAGAAAGGAAAGGGGGCGTTTCAGAGGATGTAGTCCACCAGTCTCCCTCCTGCTCCCGCGAGTTAGCACGGAACCGTGACACACCCCTCCCCCCAGATTCTCCCGATCGGGAAGAGGAAGTACCCAAGAGAGAAAGTCAGCACTCCCATTGTCCGCTCCCCTACGATGCCTGACCTCGAACTTAAAGGGCTGTAGGGACAGAAACCATTGCAGGACTCTGGGTTTCTGGCTCATGTTCCTGCTCATCCACTGGAGAGGTGCGTGATCCATATACAGGATAAAAGGGCTCACGTTTAGATAGTATCTCAGTTTGTCCACCGCCCATTTTACTGCTCGGCACTCCTTTTCTATAGTCGGATATTTCTCTTCTCTAGGGAACAGTCGCCTACTGATAAAAAGGATTGGGTGGTCGATGTCATCAGGTGAAATTTGAGAGAGAACGGCACCCAACCCATAGTCAGATGTGTCAGTGTGTAGCAGGAAAGGTTTTCTAAAATCGGTTGAAGCCAGTACAGGACTAGTTGTTATGGCCTGCTTCAGTATGGAGAAGGCCTCTAGTGTCCTCTCGGGGGGGTTCAGCAGGATCTGTGTTTTGGTTGTTTTGCGGAGTAGGTCTGTCATGGGGCTGCTATCTCCAAGTACTGAGCGATAAAGCACCTGTAATAACCAAGCAGCCCCAAGAAGGCCCTCAGTTCTTTCTTGGAGGACAGAAAAGGAGTGTCCACAATGACTTTTATCTTCTTCTTTTGGGGTGCAATCACCCCATGACCCAAGACATACCCCAGGGAATTGACGGATTGGATATCCACCCGGGACTTCTTGGAATTTATGTGGAGCCCAGCTTGTGATAGTGATTGTAGAATGAGGCATAGGTGTTCCAGGTGCTCTTCCCAAGTACGACTGAACACTACTATGTCATCTAAGTATGCTGATGAAAAGGCCCGGTGTTCCCTGAGTACTGTGTTCATTAGACGCTGGAAGGTCGCAGGTGCACCGTGAAGGCCAAACGGTAGAACTGTGAATTCGTAGAGGCCGTCTGGTGTAATAAACTCGTTTTTTTCTCTATCCTTTTCCTACAACGGGACCTGCCAGTAACCCTTCGTTAAGTCAAAGGTGGTAATATAGCATGCCTCTCCCATTTTGTCGATCAACTCGTCGACCCTGGGTATGGGGTATGAGTCGAATTTAGAGATCGAGTTCAGGGCCCTGAAGTCCATGCAGAAGCACGTAGAACTGTCAGGTTTGAGGATCATCACTATTGGGCATGACCATTCGCTGTTAGAAGGGCGGATGACCCCCAACTCCAACATGGACTGGACCTCCTACCTTATAGCTTGTCTACGGGTGGCTGGTACCCGGTATGGGCGTTGTTTCATGACTCGCCCTGGAATAGTCGTGATGGCATGTTCGGTCAGGGATGTTTTTCCCGGGCTGTTTGAGAAGATGGAGGAGAAAGGTTTGAAGACAGCCCCCAAGGAGGCCGTGTCTGAAGTGGACAACTTCTCATTAATGATTAACTGGTTTAGGGTACAGGAGGGGTTTTCTGGTTGGGAGGTTAGCGTTAGGTGGGTAGAGGAGGGCGGTGGACCTATCCATTTTTTAAGAGGTTTACATGATAGGTCTGGGTGTGCGAAGGCCGTACCTGCACTTTATAGCTGGTACTTCCCACCCATGCGACTATTTGGTAATGGCCTAACCTCTCTGCCTTGAACTTGCTGGAGGAAGAGGGTAACAGAACCAGAACCCAATCTCCAATGGCCATTTGTCGCCATTTTTTTCCCTTGTCATACAAGTACTTTTGTTGGTTCTGTTTCCTCTCTAGGTGGGAATAGGCGAGGTCCCTCAGTTTCCCTATTTTGGATTTGAGACATTTGCTGTACTCAAGAAACCCTCGAGCCTCGTCTGCCTCCTCTTTTTCCCAGGCCTCTTTTGTCATCTCCAGGATTGATCTCGGCTGTCTTCCAAAGAGCATCTCGAAAGAGGAACAACCGAGACTGCTCTGGACCTGGCTCCTGATCACGAATAGGGCTAAAGGCAGAAGTCTATCCCATTCCTTCCCTTCGTTACTCAACATCTTCTTGAGGATTAGCTTCAAGGTTCCATTGTACCTCTCGACGAGGCCGTCAGTCTGAGGGTCGTACACTGACGTCTTGATGTGTCTCAAGTTTAACGTCTTGCACACCTCTTTCATGAGACGTGAGATAAAGGGAGTTGTCTAAGAAAGATTCCCCTGGGAAACCAGTATAGCACACCAATATAGTACACCACTCTTACAGTCACACTCAGCATCCAACAGAATATCTGTAGCACACTCACAGGTTTATTCTATCCTCATACTGAACCAGAAAAGCAAATCAAAAAGGAACAATGATATTAAAAAGAAATAATCAAAACAGTTTATTAAAAATTGTGACAAAAGCAACTATGTAGTTAAAAATTCATAATACAATATGAATAGCAAGTTAAAAACATTTCATAGAAACACAATTATCATAACAGTGGGACAAAAATACAGCAAGACAAAATGTGTATCAGATCAGGGAACACCACAGTACTGAGACCTATAAATAGATAGTTTTTGATGCAAAGAGCTCTAGGTAGAGAACACTTTAAGCTAGATACTCAAGAGCTATAGAATGCATCCGTCACGTATCCGTGAAGTATTCCCAGAGAAAAAAAGCATTGAAGCGTTTCGGCGGGTCCAAAATAGATAACTCCCCGCCTTCTTCAGGATAACAATTTAATCTTCCCTCATTGCATTATAACATCTTATATCTTCAGGAGTACTCTCTTATAAGTACATATATAGAGAGAGCAAGTTCCAGAGTGTATGGTAACGAGCCATCACTCACAGTTAAAAAGGATAGTTGCAGGCTAATGGTGTATCCACTTCTTCGACTTCTCAGTGATTCAAATAATTAGAGAAGTGCAGAGCAAGCTTCTAAACCAGGCAAAACGAAACTATCATTTGGACTTTTCTTATTCTGCCGGAGAAATGTATAGGTTTGTATCGGGGACACCGAGGAAATAACCGCCCCTCTCTCCAAACGGGAGTCCCGAGATAGAAACGAAGGGGTTCTGACGTGGGGTAATGTTCTTCCAAGGGCGTCCCTGGTCTGTCAGGATCTCCCCTGGGGGAACCCAACTTGGTAAAAGAGCTCAATAACCTTGTCAGCTATGTTACGAATGGTGGGGGCTGACAGAGGGAAGGCCTCTGGGTAGAGTGTGGTGTAATCCACCTTAACCAAGACATACTGGTGTCCTTTTGGGGTTTTTGGGAGAGGACCTATCAGGTCCATCCCGACTCTCTCAAATGGAACGCCTATGATGGGCAAAGGCTGAAGAGGAACCAGATGGGGGCGATAGGGGTTCATTTTCTGGCAGACGTCACAGGCTTGACAGTACTTCTTCATATCCCCATAAATCCCTGGCCAGTAAAAGTATCCCAAAATGTTTTGTGTTAACTTTTCAGCTCGTATGTTGCCCGCTGTGAGGTGTGAGTGAGAAAAAAAGATTATCTGTCACTGAAGAGTAGAGGGACGATTGACTGTGGATCCCCGTCTTTAGACCCCTTTCCGTATAACAACCCGTCTATGGTAAGGAAGTGGAGGTAGGTTGTGGGAGGGACTTGGTCCAAATTTCGGGCGTTTTGCCAAGCATGCTGTAGAGTGGTATCATTGGACTGGGTGAATGTAAAGTTTTGGTCCAATACCCAGGGTTCTGTTGTTACAATGGCTGGATGGTGTGTCCCCCCCCTTTTCTGGTGGTTTATCAAAGAGTGTGGAGAGGAACATGTTCAGGAACCCCGGGTTGTCAGTCCCAATAATCAATTCCTCCGGGAGCCCCTCCAAAACCCCTACCTTGATGATATGGGGGGAACCTCCAGTCGGGGTGATTCTAACTGAGGCTATTGGATATGGTTGTAAGTTCCCGTGCACACATCTGATGTGTACCAGGATGTGTGGCAAGATTTGGGAGGAGAATACCAAATCCCCTTGAATGACGGATTGCTTACATCCCGAATCTAGGAGGGCCTTCACCTCTCTACCGTTCACCTTAACACTCACATAGAAGGCACTCCCCATTTCTGCTGCATACAGGGTAGAGCGCGGCATATAACCAACCTCCATTGGCTCTTCCTGGGACTTCTTGCGAGGACATAACCATGCTATATGGCCCTAGTCATCGCACTCAAAAACATTGAGGCCCTTTATATGGGGGAAGTTCATGTTTCGGTGGATGAGGCTTGGTTGTCTTGGGGTGTGGCCTGTGGCTTCTTCTCTCTGGCGTCCCTTGAGGAATGCAGGATGGGTTTTCGGGTTCCCAGGGCATGACACAGGGTTGAGCCCTAGAGAAAGTTGTGGCCATCTCGACTGCCTGTTCCGGAGTTAACTGGAAATGTTGTCTTAACCCATCCTTAAGTATTGAAGTGCAGGGCTTCTAGGTATTGCTAAAGATATATACGGTTCATTATTTCATTATTGGTGCTTTTGTTAGGCTTCAGCCATTTGTCAGCGGCTGCTTTAAGCCTAAAGTATAGGGTTTGGGGGTTTTGACCTGGGTGGCCCTTTTCCTTTTTGAACCGTACCCGGAACGCTTCTGTGTCCAGTCCCAGGTGGTCCAATATGATGGCCTTGATATCCCGATACGGCGTGTTCCCCATGCTGTTGACCCCTTGGTAGGCGGCCTTGAGCCTCACTGGTCAGCAACGGGGCCAAGAAGAAAGGTCACTTTTCGATTGGCCATCCACACGCTCTGGCCGCCCTTTCAAAATTCAGCAGGAAGGCGTCTGGGTCCCCCCTGCTACATTTTTCTGTAGGTAAACACCCGTAGGGCCCGGAAAGGGTGCTCCCGCAAATTCCTTTGGTCAATGTGTAGCTTGTTCCGTGGCTAGCCTCTGCAGCTCCTCCAACTGGGCGGCCACGCTATGTTTAAACACATCTCGGTCTGCCTGAGGTGAACTCTGTTGCCGTTCCACTGCCAATACGAGCTTGTCCTGTCCTGCGATGAGGTGCTGTATTACGGCGTCCATTATATCCTTACTAACGGACGGATTGCCTGCATTCTCCACCAGTTGTAGTGGTACGGAAGGAACAGGGGAGCCACACGGTTGTTTCAACTTTTATTGAAACCAGTCTCTTATTGTGAGATGCCAGAGTCATGAATTAGAATATCTGGGCTTTTGGTCCTGTCCTGTTCGGTTCACAGACATGGATCTTTTCTTCTCTGCGGGTTCCAGTCTCATCCCAGTCCTGGTTGGCGGCTCGGGAGACAAGAGAGAATACGGCAAACGTGAGGGCCGGTATTACGAGTATTCAATGGGGAAGGGAAGTGAGGGACACCAGTGCTCGGCTCACACTTTTAGTGACATGAAGGTTGGTGCCGGGAAAACTCTCAGGGAATAGCGGGGCTATTCTAGGTACTAGCACCCGACTTCCTCCCCAACCACCCCGTGATACAATACCGTACCTGTGTAAGCCACACTCCTCCTGAAGCGTGGCTGGGCGATAGGCGGGAACATTGGCCTCCTGGCGTCTCGGGTCCTTTTTCCTCCTTCAGATTGGATGCATGAGGTGTATTCAGGTCCCGCGGTGTTTCCCTGTAGCTCTCCTCCATCTCACAGTGCGCATCCCTCCAGCGTCTTCCGGGTTCCTTTTCTGCCTCCTCCGGGATGACGGCCATGTCCTGGGCGTAGTATTCGGGAGTGCTGTCTCAGTTAAAGGGGCTGGGTCCGAAATAAACTGAGTCAGAATCATGCGGTGCATTCCCTTCCACATTCCACTCGTCAGTCTGTGAAGAAAGGAAAGGGATCGTTTCAGGGGGCGCAGTCCACCAGTCTCTCTCCTCCTCCCTCTCCCCGTGAGTTAGCATGGAACCGTGATAAAACTCTACAGCATTTCTTTATACAATTTCATTTTGGTCTTTCAGTAACCCTGTCTGCAGCCATTTTGACTCAAGAAGAGATCTCATCTTTTTGCTTGCTATGAATCAGAATCTTTAATTCTTCAAGGAATTCTTCTCCTTCATCAATCTGCTCTGCAATTATTTCTTCATCTGTATCTTCATTTAAATCTATATTTTCAAAATCTTCTAGTATTATATATGTCCATTCAGGTCCTTTGAACTTATTGTGCAATACCTTCAACCTTGGACTTCTCCTAATGCGTCTAGCAACTGACGGTCCTTGCTGAGATTGACTAATAACTTTGTTTACTTGTTCTAGAATTTCATTCAGTTTTCTCAAACAATATTTTATCCTTTTGACCCCTCTTAGCCAATTATCACCTTTTCTGATCCTTTTAACTTGCACTGTTCTTTCATTCTGTTAGTCTCTTTCAAGAGCTCTTTTATTTTCATTAAGTTGTGGCACAATCTGATCTTCCCTTCTCTCAGTATTGCTCTCTATCTGTCCTAATATAGGTATTGTTATTGTGGCTTTGTATACCTGAACATCTTCTTCTGCTTCTAACTGTTCCTGTTCGGGTATCTTTTTAGACTGTTCTTCTTCAGTCCGAACTTGTTCTTTTTCTAACAGGTCCTGTTCAGGTCTTACTACAATTCTTTCTGCTGTTGCCTGAACGTGTTCTTCTTCACCTGCCTGTCCCTGCTCAGGATTTTTGGTTACTTGATTTACCTGAGTATGTTCTTCTATCCCTGTCTGGTTCGGCTCAGGGTCTCTAGTGTCTTTATTCTCTTTTTCCTGTGCGTGTTCTTCTACACTTATCTGATCCTTACTAATTTCTTGTCTTTCTAATCTTGTTCTACTTCGTGTTTTAATGACCACCTCAGGTATGTCAACCACTGGTATCCAGTCCTCCTGACTTATGCTCGGGTGTTCTTTGTCAGTCCCTTCAGAATCTGTTCCTATAGATTCTTTGAATATACAACCTTCAGCAGCCTCAACTGTTCTAGTCAGTTGTGGTCTTTCTTCAGCAGCAGCTGGTACCCTTTTCGTGTGACTGGCGTGGATCCAATTGGGCAAACCTGCACACTTTACTGCTGTAGTAGTGACCAATCTGACTTGCCATGGATCATCCGACTTAGGTGCTAGACATGACTTTCTGGTGTGCTTCTTCACTACCACCCAGTCTCCAAGATTCAAATCATGCGCCTGATCCGGCTGCCTGGCAACTGCATCTTCTCCAACCTGGTGAGAGACAGAACTCACTAGGTCAGCCAATCCTTTGCAATAATCTAATACCAGATCATCAGATATATTTAGCAATTTATGTCCTGGTAGAAATGCTTATCTCATTGCCCTTCCCATGAGAATCTCATGGGGACTCAAGCCTGTGTTTCGGTCAGGAATACTTCTGAGTCCCATCAAGACAAGAGGCAATGCATCTGGCCATTCTATGGAGGTGGATGCGCACACTTTTGCCAATATTGATTTTATGGTGCCATTCAA